>NC_060066.1:145327528-146817528 GCF_922984935.1 Meles meles | reverse complement strand
TTTAACAGTTTATTATAAAGGATATTATGAAGGATAAAGATGAACAGCTACATGAATAAGGAAATAGAGCAAGGTGTGGAGAAGGGAAACAAAACTTCCAACGTCCTACAGGCATGCCATTATTCCAGCACTTCCATGTGTTTATTAGACTGGATCCTCTCCAAACTCCAAGGTTTAGAGATTTTTATGAAGGCTTCACACATAGGCATGATCAACTATTAATTCAATCTCTAGCATCTCTATCCTCCCTAGAAGTTGGAGGTGCAACTGAAAGTCCTAAGTTTTGAATCATGGCCTGGTCTTTCTGGTGACCAGTGTCTTCTTCATGAAGTGATCTAGGAGCCCATGAAGAGTTGTTTCATTGGAATAAAAGATGCTTCTATCACTTAGGAAATTTCAAAAAAAATTAGTAGCTCTTTGTCAAGAACCAGGAGCAGAGACCAAATATATATTTCTTATTATGTCACACATATTATATGAATTTTTTTTCAGATATTTATACATTGTCCAAAGGATATATCTCTAATTGTTATGACATCCTCCTCTGAAACCTATAGCACGCTGAAATGCAGGCAAAAATGGTAAATAGTTAAACATTTTATTTTTTTCTCTACCCTTTTATATTATGCTAACTTTATTTAGATTCACATAACATTACATTTCATTATAGCACACTCAAGAAGGAATTTATGAAACTCATTCACCAAACCATGACACTAAGATGTTCATGGTAGAAAAATGCTACTAAAAAGCCATCAAAAAAATGCAAGGAACTATCAGGAAAATGACAACAGAAGTGTCATTTAGTAACTGTAAGTATAAAGGTAATGATTACTAACTTGCTGAGTTTCAGAAAATAATGAAGGCTTTTCTAAAGTAAATGGTAGAACAAGGAGTCTGCTTCAGTAGAAGAAAACATTTAAACTGTTAATTTTCCGCAATTCCTAACCTAACCATTAACTTAAGTAACATTTCCCATTTAGTAGTAGAGGGCACAATTAGTCAAGTACTTCAATTCTTAGAAAATAAAAGTACTAGATTGTTGATATTTTCATATTTGTCCAGATACAAATGAAAAGAAACTATCTGCAAATGATTAGCAATTTTAATTTAAGAATGACCTTGTCAGAGGTCAGCAACCTTTCCCTGCAAAGGACAACATAGCAAATATTTTAGACCTTGTGGGTCAGTCTCTGTCAAAGCATCCATAGACAATGCAGGAAGAAGCAAGAGTAGAGGTGTCCAAAAAACTTTATTTATAGATACTGAAATTTGAGTTTCATATCATTTTCACATTACATTAAAATTTTTTCTTTTAATTGTTTCGACCACTTAAATATATAAAAAACATTCTTAATTTGGTAGCCATACAAAAAGTGGTGGAGGACCACATTTGATGTGGAGGGCAGTTTGCAGAGCACTGCTCTATGCTTTCTTTCTTTCTTTCTTTCTTTCTTTTTAAGATTTTATTTATTTATTTGACAGAGAGAGAGAGAGATCACAAGTAGGTGGAGAGGCAGACAGAGAGACAGAGGAGGAAGCAGGCTCCCCACTGAGCAGAGAACCTGATGCAGGGCTCAATCCCAGGACCCTGGGATCATGACCTGAGCCGAAGGCAGAGGCTTTAACCCACTGAGCCACCCAGGCACCCCTGCTCTATGCTTTCTTAACAGAGCTCTGTGTGTGTGTGTGTGTGTGTGTGTGTGTGTGTGCTGTGTAACACACTTGTCCTGTAATCAATTTCTATTGATTCTACTCTCATTTATATGAATAAGCAAGATTCAGTATTTGGTATTAATAAGAAAGGAAACAGAATTTTATCAAATGCATGCATAAATTCCTTATTCCAATAGAGATTTCCCTCTCTTGCACAAACCATCCTCTGCCAAGACCTCACTCTACAAACAGATATATACTACAGATCTGGAAGAGTTAGAAGAAAGTCTATTTTAGTGTTATTCTTTAGTGACATAGTTTCCTGCATTTCACCTATTTCTTTCCTGGTATTGCCTGTAAGAAACTTTTATCATTGATAGAATGAGAAGTTTCCATAAAGACTGGGAGACATGCCTAGGAGACATGGGTTAGACCTAACTTAATCAAAGTGTCTGCTTACATAAGAAAATATTTAAGTTCCTAAAAGTTACCATCTTTTGTTACTTAATTTTAACATTGTATGCCATTATCAAATTGCTTGTGTAAGTTTATTAAGTATTTTATTAAAAATAAGGCTCAGAAATGCCATTTGTTATTCACTTCCTTGAAATTAACACTGTCTTCTACTGAATTATGACATTACCCTTCTCAAGATATGTGGTAAAATTACCAAGTTTTCAAATAGAATGAAAATCTGATCCATAAATGGTTCACACATGATTTCTGATGCATAGAAAACCTATTATTAGATATTATCCTTCAATGCCTGTGCTTCTGGGCTTCTTAAAAAATAAAGTAACAGTGATATAAATAAAATTGTCTAATATGAAAAATAATCTTTAGATTGTGTTTGTCAACTACATATCTTAAAGAAAAAGAACATTAAAATGTTACAAGTTTATAGGAACATGAGAATGTATGACTACAAAAGAGAATTTAAAATATACACTTCAGTGGGACAAAAGCTAACATTACCTTCTGTGATATATTGGATTATTGTTAAAAAACTGTTTGTTGTCCCTCCCTTTGAGAGTATTATACATCCCATTCCTGTTGATGTCAGGCTAGGGCACACACATTGCTTTGGCCAAAATGAAATGTTAAAATCTGAGATGTAAGAACCAATACATGGTAAGTGAAATAAGTCAGACTGAGAAAGACAAATAACCATATGATTTCACTCATATGTGGAATTTAAAAAACAAAACAACGAATAAACTAACAAAAAGCAGAATCAGACTTATAAATACAGAGAACAAACTGATGGTTACCAGAGGGAAGGGGTGTGAGATGGGCCAAATGGGTGCAGGGGAGTGGGAGACACAGGATTCCAGTGAGGGAATAAAAAGCATAGCATGGGGAATGCAGTCAATGATATTATAATAGTGCTTATGGTGACAGGTGGTAGCTACACTTGTGAGCATAGCATAATATATGGAGATGTTGAATCACGCTGTACATCTGAAACTAATGTAACACTGTGTGTCAACTATTAAAAAAAAAGAAAGGAAGAAAAGAGGAGGAAGAGGAAGAACCAATACATGATTACCTCAAACCTCTTTTCCTTTTCTTTCTTTGATGATAGATACTGTTACGCTGTTAGCCAGGATCCTAGAGTGAAAATCACATGGAGCTGAGCCACAGTTGCTTCTCAGCTGGCATATAATTTGGGTGAAAATGAGACCTCTTTTATTGTTGTAAGCCAATACAATTTTGGAGTTGTTTGTTACTCAGCCTAACCTACCCTATACTTATTGATAAATTTTTCACAAGTTAAAAGAGGTCTTATAAATTCTGTTTTTTAATTTTTTTAAAAGATTTTATTTATTTACTTGAGAGAGAGAGAGAGAGAGAGGGAGAGAGCACAAGCAGGGGGAGTGGTAGGCAGAGGAAGAGGGAGAAGCTGGCTTCTCACCAAGCAGGGAGCCCAATGTGGGGCTCAGTCCCAGAACCCTGGGATCATGACCTGAGCCAAAGGCTCATGCTGCCAAAGGCAGATGCTCAACTGACTGAACAATCCAGCCGCCCCATCAATACTGTTTTTTAAAGAAGCAGCTGGGTGACTCAAAGTTATGAACACAATAGGAGGGTTTTCTGAAGGGCTCACTTGATTAACAATAATAGCATGCCCATTCTGCAGAGGTACAGCCCCTTTGTTTGGTAAGAACCTGAACATTTTATGAGCAAATAACATCTACCTTGTCCAGGTGACAACCTATGTAGTTCATGGAGACAACATGGCAATTAATAAAACAATCCACACTAAAGAATGTAAGTGCAGGGTGCCTGGGCAGCTCAGTTGATTAAGCATCTGCCTTTGGCTCAGGTCATGATCCCAGAGTCCTGAGATAGAGCCCCACATCAGGCTCCCTGCTCTGCTGGGAGTCTGTTTCTCCCTTTCCCCTGCCAGTCACTTCCCTTGCTTGTGCTCTGTCTCTCTGTTAAATAAATTAATTAAAAAACAAAACAAAAAAAAAAGAATGAAAGTGCATAGAGTTAAATGATAAAAATAGCTAAGCATAATCATATCTACCAGAATATGGACTAGTGAGGTTCTGATATTAAGTTCTCTTCTCACTAAATAATTTGTGATTGTTTTGTTTGTTAATATAATGTAGATTTTTCTCAGCCTTTCATTATTCAAATTCTATAGGAATTCACTATGTCACATGTTATTTTCCCTTCTCTCAGTTTCTATGCCAGTATGTCACTTCTTTGTTTTTTTTTTCCTTTTTTCCTATTTGCAGAAAATTCTACATCTCTCCATTTAGAATTGCTTAAAGTGAACTTTACATTTACTGATTATCATCTATATTGAAGTTTGTTTCCTTTCCAAATGGTTTTGAAATTGTCAGATGCTAGTTCTTATCACTGATAAATAGCTTCTCTTTTCATGGACTGAACCTCTGCCTAATAATGAAAGTAATGGTAAGGAAGATAATGGCTGCATTTATTTAGACTCTACAAACCCAAAGAACTATACTTGGTATTTTATAAGAATTATCTCATTTAAGTATCACAAAAGTCATGTAGAATAGTTATTTTCAGTTTACATTTAAGTAAACCGAGAGGAGAAATTTGCTTGCATAGGGTCATAAAACAAGTTTTAATGTCCATTGCCTTTCTCCTAAGTGACATTATCTCCTCACACTATCCTGTGGGTCTTTCAGTCATTTTTCTTTGGATTCTGCTTTGTGTTTGTAACAATGGCAAGGCTCTAATGAGTCTCAGCTCTCTTTTTGTCACTTGTGTTGTTTTTAGCAAGATTTTCTCTGGTGAGGGAGGTGCAGAATCTCTAAGCAAAATAAGACAAGTTGTAGAACTACATTTCTAATACCATTAAACTGGGTTGAAGAAAGTCCCAAACTATTGACTGGAATTAGGAAGATCAAGGTCTGATTCGTTGTAGAAGAAGGCAGAAAAAATTATCTCAAGATAAGTGAGATTCCAACCGAAGGAATGGGGCAGACACCCAGTGCCACAAAGCAAACTGAGCCTCACTTAGAAAACTAAACAGAGTTGATGGTGAAGGCTACAGCTCAGTAGATATGTGAAAACCAATAACCCACACTCCATGGACCTGTTAGACGAATTTCAGGGTGTGAATGGCTCAAATGACTCATGACAATCTTGGTTTTGGGAGATTCAAGATTCTTGGTGGTATTTAACTGCAGACTGAAGACCTTGAGTAGGAATTCTAGATCTGCTTTTCACTGGTTGTGTGTGATCATGAGCAAATTACTTAGTTACTGTATGACTTTATTTCCTTGGTTGTAAAATATTGGTAATATTAGTACTTGTCTTAAGAGATTTTTATGATAATTATGATGTATAAAGTGCTTCCTAGTGGCTAGGGCAGTGCAAAAAAAAAAAAAAAAAGAGAGAGAGAGAAATGACACTTTCCTAGTTCATGGGTAACTGGGCCAAATAATCTTTAGTAATCCTTGAACACCAAGGCTTAAGTTAAAGCACTTGGAGGCAGTACTGAAATGAAAGTGAGCTCAGAAGAACTCACAATTCTTTTTCTAGCCCCCTAGAAATTACCATCCCAGTTTGAGTCCAACATTACCACCTTTCAACTGGATATATTTACATACATAACGTGCATTGAATGATTTTATTATCTTCACCCTCATATTTGTATTTCTTTTCACTTGTCAAATATCATTTATAGGAATGCATCACCATAGGCATTCAAGTTCAAAAATTTCCATTTCCTTTACATCCATGTCTAATTCATTTCCAAATCCATTCCACGTCTGTAATATTTATCACATCTATTCTCTTTTATTCATTTAACAGCTGACTTCCTAATTACCATCTCAGTTGTCTGATACACTTTGTTACTTATTTGATTTCTTTGTCTCTAAATAACTTCCCTATAATCCATCTTGTTTGTCATCTTAATCCTACAAAAACACATGTAGTCAAGCCTTTTTCCTACCTAAGCATTTTCAGTGATTCTTCATTTCCTATAGAATAAAGTTTGCTTGCATTAATGGTTTTTCTTAAGTTGGTCTCAGTATATAGTTTGGTTTTTTTTTTTAAGATTTCACTTACTTATTTGACAGACAGAGAGATCACAAGTAGGCAGAGAGGCAGGCAGAGAGAGAGGGGAAAGCAGGCTCCCTGCTGAGCAGAGAGCCTGACGTGGAGCTTGATCCCAGCACCCTGAGATCATGACCTGAGCCGAAGGCAAAGGCTTAACCCACTGAGCCACCCAGGCGGCCTTCAGTATATAGTTTTATTTTTATCTTATTCATGTTATTCTCTTTCTACATTTTATTTCCAAGCAAACTATTCTATTTATTTCTGAGCAAAATTCTCTTGCTTTTTCATCTCTGACTTTGCTCATCACATTCCCTCTGTTTCTATCAGATCTTATTACTTCTTGAAGATTCAAATGAAGTCATTTTATTTCTACATTTCTTAATGGCCTTGTTTAAATTTGAATGGTCTATTCACATGAAATATAAGCTCTTTAAGGAGAGTCCCTGAGTCTTTATACTTTACAAAATATACGCTTTATTGTACAAAATGGGTGCTTAATAAATGTTAAACTAACAGATAAATGAATAAACAAATATGCAAATTCAGGACATGGAAAATAAAATGATAAAAATACCTTCTGAAAAGGTTGATCATTTTGAGAAGTGTTTCAAGGCTGGTTTTTCAGGGCACAGCTTCATGTTTTAGTTGTTTTTTGGGGGTATGAGTAATTCTCCACATGAAGGAATAGTTCTAAATAATTATGTAAAAACACATATTGTTTTATATTCTTACCAGATATAAATCTTTCCTATTCTTGATACCTACACACTGAGGAAAACTCAGAAAACTCAAACTTAGACTTTCAGCAATTTTACAGGAAATTCAAAATTTGTCAGGAAAAAAAAATGCAGTTCCCTGTAGCTAAGATTTTTCCAAATATGTGTGTGTGTTTGTGTGTGTGTGTCTATACACACACATACATACATATATATATGTGTGTGTGTATATATATATCCATATATATATATATCCATATATATCTATATATATATCATTATTTTGATCTGGATAGTTTGAGTGTTTTTGTTTAGAAACACTGAAGATGTTCTGAATGTAGGGATGAGTAGGAAGGAAGTATGTTGAATTAGCATATGCATGCTAACATCTGCTGAAGAGCGCACTGAGAATGCTCAGAATATTTTAGCCTTACAAGGATGTGAAGGAAAGGAAGAAAAAGCAGAGACATGGGAGGAGTAGAAAAGCAAGACTTGAACTATCTTTCACTTCTGTAGCAAGTCCTATGTTTTTTCTGAATAGCTCTCTACGGAGCTAACTTCACTACTTGAACTCAACAGATGGCAAATAATAATAATTGTATTACCATAATTTATTACTATATAGTTGGTCTTTGAGGTATAATCAACCTGAACCCCCGAATTAGGAGGGGGTGTCTGCAATTTTTTTTATTTAAGCACTTCTATATTTAAACAATCTGAATTATATGATTAAAATAATCATTCCCAACCATTACCACTACTGCTTATCCCAAAGAGGAGAAAGTAGTTCCTTGTAAGTTCACATGATATGAAATTTTTAGACAAGTTACAATTAATAAAGGAAGAAATAAAGAAAGAGAAGGGAGAGGGAGGGAGATAGGGAGGAAGGAAGGGGAAAAAATTATTAGTTCTGCTACCTTTTGAGATGTTAAGGAAATAAAATGAACGGTAATTTGTGAAATTAAATACAGTACTAGTGAAAAGTACTCTTTCAAGCCTCATTTATTTACGTAACCATTATTTACTGAACATTTGAAATCTATAAGACATAGGAGATTAAACAAGACAAACAAGCTTCTTATCCTCAGGAAGCTTACATTTAAGTTGGGAAAAGAGGAAAGGAAAGAGATACTTATGAATTGTGATAAATATTGTGAAGTAAATCAGATGGTTGCAAATCAGAAGCAACCATGATGCTTGAAAATCCATGGCAGGAAAAAAAAATGCCATGGCAGTACTACAGACAGAATAGTCAGAGAAGGCAAGGAAACAATTTGGGACCTAAGTATAGGAAGGGGCCAGCCATGGCAAAGCAAGAGTAAAGGGAGACACCTCACAGACAAAGAGAAAAAGAAATGAGAGACCTTGAAAAAGGAAATATTTTGTCACATGCAACATGAAAGGAGCCCAAAGTGGCTGCCACCTGGGGAGCAAGGGGGAGAGTGACATGAACCAAGGTTGGAGAGGTGGGAGGAAGCAGTAGGTGCAAGATCTCAGCGGTCAAACGGCTGAGCTTGTTTTTCCTGACTTTAATGTGAAGCCATGAAACTGCTTTAAGGAAGTTAGTGAAAATTATAACTACTCTGGTTGTTTGGAGAGAATAGAGTGGAGGTGGAAGAGTTAACATGCAAACAGGGGCTTTGGCAGTAACCCAGCAACAAGATGATGAGGGCTTAGGATTCACAGTAAGGATGGAGAAAAGGGCATAGATTTAAGATATATTATAGAGCTAAAAGTGGTGGTGACTGCTGATGGATTGTATATTAAGGAGGTGGTAAAGAAAGTCAGAAACCAAGCATAGGTTTCTGCCTAGATTTTCAGCTGAAATAATTGGGTATGTGATGGTCTCACTTTGTGAGACAGAAAAGACTGGGAAACATTTTTTATTATTTTCCTATATAGGTGAATTTTAATACCTGTGAGCCAAGTTAGTAAGATAATTGAGGTTTCGGTTCTACAAGATTCAAGCTTAGAAGAGAGCTATGGACTGAAGATATAAATTTGGAATTTTTTCAGAAGGCTTCTACAATTTAGTGATAAGAGTAAAAGACTAAATATTTGCTAAAAGTATTAAGAACAGCTAGTGAAGTAAAACAAACAATCAAAAATTAGGAAACGATGGAGTTGTGGATTCCAAAAGAGGAGGGCATTGGGAGAAGCCTGTGGTCCACTGGGTCAAAAGTTGCCAGAAATTAGCATAAGATAAGACAATGATATTTCCATCATATCTAATTTAATTTTATTAGCCAGCACGTTTGAAATATAAGCTATAATTTAACACATATGCAAAATGATACTGCAATTCTTATTCATTCATTCATTTGATCAATAAATAATGGGTGGTATAGGCTGTGTTAGGCACTATTAAAAAAACTTTCTTTTGTCCCCTCAATTTTTTAATTGAAGGATAAACTTTTTATCTGTAATCTGACACCAATCTTTTTCTGAATAATCTAATCTTGATTTATATAGTAACCTTCAGGTCAATAAATTTCTAGATCCCAATTCTATTTAAATTTCCTTTTGTAATGAAAAAAATCATCTCAGCCCCTTACCATTTCCCAAAAGAGTAGCACTTCATAAACTCCTATTTCTCCTACCATTGATAAGGGCATGAAACCACAATCAGAATGGAACAGAGTTAGGAAAATACAATCATTAAATTAAGGCATAATGAAAGTCTGGCTTTTTTTTTCTTTTCTAATCCCATATAAAGCAAAATTGCTCCTCTGAAACAAGAAAAAGGGAGGTGATCACAGGAGGCAAAAATAAGCAAACAAAACAAATGTGATTTAATTAAATATTATTCTAATTCTTCTTTTCCTAGTTTGCATTTTTCAATCATTTATTTATGGAGATTAGGAGATTGGCTTACAGCCGCTGCAGAAACACAAGGGCTATAGGTAGATTCTACTACAGTGGCATTGAGCCAAGCATCTCATATTATGATCTTTGGCACAAGGTGTTACTTTGAGAGGCAGACTTGTTTCCCCATACATCAGGCCAATACGCACCGCATTCTTTCCAAGGCATGGTCTTTATTAGGGCCTGGCCCTTTACATCATACGTGGTCCACATATTGGCACAGCTTGCCAAGGGTTTTACTAAATACACTTTCTACATGGTACTCTCAGGCATGGTGTTTATTAGTGGCATAATTATCCACCAAGACCAAATTATATAAATTGGAAAAATTTAAATTCTGTGTTTTATGTATTATGAAAAGAAAAAAAAATGCTTTGGCTGCCAGCTTGTGAAAATGTTATGTACATGACATAATGGTCTCCAGTTCAAAATACTTACTGTGCAAATCTTAACATAAAGTCTAGAGTTTTACTCTCACGATAGTATTCATCACTTAACTGGGTGTGAAAAATTATATGAAAGCATTCTCACCTGGAGGTCACAGTATGAACGAAAGGGTATACAGAAGACACTAACAAAAGTGGGAAAACTCATATGAGAAAATGTTCAGATGTACCAGTAAGAACAAATAAGCAAATATTTTCCTATTGTTGTTATTATTTTATTATAACTACTGTTATTGCTCAAATCGGGGCTGCTTTTGCAAATTAGCTTGATTTTTAATTACCATTCTGGAGAATATAAGGCCATTTATTTATTTAAGGGGACACAACTAAGTTTGAAGTTTTCTCTCCCACTGCTTTTCCTTGATGTTCGTTATCTGGACAAATAACATTATGCAGCATTGATATGAAATGAAAAGAACAGGTGGAGGCTGTGGTTGTGTTTTGTTCTTTTTTTTTTCCCCCAAGAGCAGTTTGCACTTGTGCTTGTTAGCAAATTGCAGCCTGTTGTGTTCACTTTCTGAAATAGAAATGGGAAACAGAGATAAAAAGAGTAGCGACGAAACACATAATGTAGCCGCTAACACGCCCACCAGCAAGCTAACTCCAGCTCCGTCCTCTACTAACGTCATTCAAAGAGGACAATGGGAATCCCACCTGGTTCTATGGTAAGGATCTTGCTCAATGGCTTAAGAAAAGAGCTGAAGAGATTTTTAAATTTCTTATATTTGTCTTTTTAAAATAATTCTTTAAAATGAATTATTTTGTGGGCTATTTAAGATATTTATAGGCACTACTGTATGTTTCCAGAAAACCATTTAGATGACTATCTTTTTTTTTAAGAGATTTATTTATTTATTTGACAGACAGAGATTACAAGTAGGTGGAGAGGCAGGCAGAGAGAGAGAGAGGAGGAAGCAGGCTCCGCACTGGGCAGAGAGCCCGATGTGGGGCTTGATCCCAGAACCCTGGGATGATGACCTGAGCCAAACGCAGAGGCTTTAACCCACTGAGCCACTCAGATGCCCCTAGATGACTAACTTCAAAGCAGTGGGCTAGAACAGTGCTTCTTAAATTTTAATGTGCATATGAACTGCTTGCAGATACTGTTAAAAGGCAGATCCTGATTCAGTTAACTGGGGCTGGAGCCTGAGATTCTGGATATCTATCAAGTCCTGAGGTGTTAAGATGCTGCTGGTCCATAGAGCACAGTTTGAGTAGCAAGGGATTAAAAGACTCTAAAGAGATCACCTTCTACTTCTCTCTGGAAGCAAGACGTAAGTATAAGGTATACATAGAAAGGAAGCTTTGAAACTTTATTATTACTATTATTATTATTACTACTACTACTACTATTACTACTACTATTATTTAGGCTTCAAAGTGAGTTCATCTGAATAGTTTAGAAACTTCATTGAGAAATTTGAGTTCAGAATATGATACTTTTACTTTACCAATATGGTTATTTCTTTTCATTATATAAATTTTACAGTTTACATTTAAGCACAAGTTTGTGACTGTTTCTAGAATAAAGTTGCATATTTTTTAGAGTAGGGAAGCATTTGGTTATTTCTGTGCCTAAATTCTCTAATTTGTGGTGTCTTTCTTAACCAATAGTGTTCCTCTTGTCAGGTTTATATTTGGGGGCTTTCCAAATAATTAATCTGATTACATAACAAGAGGGTAGAGACTTGGGGCTGACCACTGACGGTTTTAGCATATCTAACTCCTTTGGCAAGTTAGAAGCAAAAGAGAGAAATCAGTGGTTTTCCACAAAACATGGAGTGGTGGTAGCCGCAGTGAGGACCAGAATCATGCAGGGAACTCTTACATATTTCTCCCTCTCCCACTGACATTCCTCTCCAAATATTAGAATCTCCTGGTGGAAACATGACTATTTTAATTTGAAAAAGTAACCCAGAATGTTCTGATTTGCCACCGCCAATTCCAAAATTAAGACATACTGAAATGAATTGGTATTTTGAGTTTCACCTTTCATTTTGAATTTTAAAGTCAAAGCCATAAAATTTTTAAAATGTTCTGCATACTTTTATTTTTTCAGATAGTTAAATAACACTAAGGTTTGTATTAGAAATTTTCTCACAGACCAAATAGGTAAAAAGGATAACATGGCACATGCCATTGCATTGGCAAGTGGTTCTCAAGTCTGGTCATAATCCTGGAATAACTTAGGGGAATTTTGACAAAACACCAATACATGAGCCCCATCCCAGACCAATTAAATCAGAAGCCATAGGCATGAAGTCTAGCATTATTATTTGTAAAGCACCTCAGAAAATTATGTGCAGCCAGAGTTGAGAATCACTGATACAGGCCCAAGACCCAAAATTTTCTGTCTGTGAAGTAATCTAGAATAATTGATTTTTATACTAGCAAAATACTGAGTTTCAGAGGAATAAATTACAGGAACTTGTTCTCATGGAATTCTTCAAGACTTAGTTCTTGATAATATAAGATCTGTGGACTGTCAACAAATGCATCATCATAAATTTTGCCTTTTCTGAGAATAATCAGTAATTGCAATCTCAAGGGATATGGAACCACTCATCTCAGTAGATCTCTCAGGGTACCTAGAGCTGACTGAACTCAATTTAATAAATTAATGCTGATGGCATTCTAGTGCTTAGGATACTATGAGGTCCTTTCACTTAAGAACATGCATGGTTTTCCTGTTTGTTTGGGGGTTTTTTGTTCTAATCCAATTATATGTTTAGAAAAACTCACATAGGAAATAAATCTCTTGACAACAGAGAAAAAGAAGCAATTTCCAGATTACCTCATACTCCCATCTTCCCTGATTTCTTGAATGAAAGTTTAGAAGAATTTTTTTTGAAAAATCAGATATAATTTACATGAAGTAAAATCCATCCTTTTTAGTATACAGCTTAGCTTTACAGTGTATAGTGGAGAGACAATTCTCCATGGGTTCTCATGTTTCTGCATTTCTTGCAAGCAGAGACGCTGACTGTCCTTTCTTATGGGCTATCTTTCAAGCATGTTTGCATAGCGAGCAACCTTGGAAGATTGAGTGTTTCCCACTGGAACAATGATATTATATGAGTCACCAAGCAAAGTTTCTTGAGACTATATGGGCAGATTCATAATGTCAGTTCCTCAGCAGCCAAGGAAAAAAATGTTATTTCAGTTTCCCACCAACAAAATGAGTCCAAACCCCGTACTGGACTGCTTGGGGGTTAGAGACAGTATGTGTCTCCTCTGGGCATTCTACTTGGTTCTTTATATTGGCTAAGCCACAGTTCAGCCTGGTTTAAGTGAGGCCCAAACAATGGGCTGTGTTGGAAGCTGTCCAGGAAGCTGTGGCACACTCTGTACATTTGGGGCTCCACTGCCCTAATGACCTCTTTGACTTGCAAGTCTCTGTGACTAATGACTCTGCCAATTACAGGCTTCTGTCAAAGAAAGGCAACTTCCACTCAAGGGAGCTGTTTTAAGGTTTGGACTTATCGCCTTCTTGACACAGCTACCACCCTTCCTGAAAAGCAACTATTAGCTTGCTACCAGGCTCTTGTCAAAACTGAACTCCTGACCCATGGAACTCTAGTGACACCCCTGCTTGATATTTCCATTTGAGTATATATCAACTTGGACTCAACTAACAAGGTGGGAAGGCCCAGTCAGCTTTGCACTGTAAATGGTATATTTAAAACACAGCTGGCCTCAGAGACATCTTGGCTTTGTAAGAATAAGTGATAGCTATTCCTTGGTGAGAAACTTTATACACCATTCCTCCATGTGAAGAAAAGCCATTGGCTCCAAGGGGCTCTCAATTCACAGAGGCTCCCTAAAAGTCTGGGCAAGGTTCACTGATGGTTCTGCTGGGCTGAAACCTGATTTTGTCCCTTGGGCTGCTTCAGTATCAACTGTACAGAATCAATAATGCATATGGTCACACCACTTCATGGACTAAATTCAAAGCCATTGTCACAGATCTAGCCACTATTTCCTTTAATGAAGTTTGCTGTATTCTTACTGACTTGTTGCTAATGGTCTGTTATTATAGTAAGCTCCAAACTCACAGATGAAACATACCCTTCACAGAACTACAGAAATAAATCACTGCTACAGGTCAAACTGTATGGGTAT
This sequence comes from Meles meles, assembly GCF_922984935.1. Lineage (NCBI taxonomy): Eukaryota > Metazoa > Chordata > Mammalia > Carnivora > Mustelidae > Meles > Meles meles. Next base: position 146,803,172 of record NC_060066.1, on the reverse strand, counting down.
GGTAAGATCCCGTTCTCCAATGTGACTGAGTAGAATCAAAACTTACACATCCCAGTTGTCACCACTGCTGCCCAGAATTTTTGTACTACCAGGTATGGCTACATATCCCATCATCATAGATGGAGCAAAGTAAAGGATTGTACGTCTCTGATGTGGAAATTACCAGTGCATGTCAGAAATTGATTCCTCATTAAGTTGACCTGTATTCTCATGGTGAGGGAAGCTACATCTCAGGGGGCATGGTCTTCAGTAATTCCTGACAAATTGACTAAGTCAGACCTTTAACCTCTTTATGGGCTACCAGTCATGGCTCATGCTGCCTTCGCTTTTTCAGGTCACTGTGTTGCTCTTCCAGTCCAATCAGCAAGGTCTGGCCACACTAATGGGGTCCTTGATCTTAACCTGTGTCATGTTTGTCAGGAATTACTGACGTTCTTGAATGCTTGCATCATCTGTAGGTATCTGGTAAGTTTGAGCATTGAAAGAGCATCTTCAAAAGTTAACTTAGAAATACTTCTGACTCAATTTCCCTTATCTCTTCCTTACAAAGGTAGTTTAGTCACTGAATGTGGCTATCACCAGAAAGGGATCATCTCCCTAGGTCACTTCCTAGGTAATAGTCAGGATGAAAAGGATGAGGACTATAGAGATCTATTTTGAAAATTTGATATTTTGTCTTAACCATTCCTGGGCATGACTCTTCTTTCTTTTCCCTGATGGCAATGTTATACAAGCCTATTAAGTACACTTCCTGAGCATCAACCTGGCCAAAAGAAGGTATAGATAATTCAAGTAATTTTGGTTCAGATTCTCCTGTTGAATTGGCCTAATCTTATATCATAAGTATAATGACCACACTGTTAATGGCATTTCTCTCCAAAAGCCCTTACAGCAGCCCATACTCCAAGTAGTGGGGGACATAATAGATTTTTGTCAGTTTTATGAAAATGTCCTGTTCTGCTTGCACTTATTCCTTCTGAGAAAAAGGTCTGGGTAAAACAGAGGATGATTGCAAAAAAGATGAAGTTATGACTACTGGAATAGGAACCAATTTGGGGGTGAAAGAGGGAAGGGAAAGACTTGGCATCTATGGTGAAAACATCTTGGGCTCCAGGACTTATAGATGAAGAAACAATATTAATGATTTCTGTCTTTCAAAATCACCCTTTGAAGATTAACTCATGAAGAAAAAGGCCCTGATGAGGCTTTTACAAGCTGTTGGAAGCACCTTAAATATAATTAACTACTGGATCTGGCATCCCCTGACACATGGCTCTGACAAAACGTAACCACCAGTTCCCTGAACTTACTAAGTATTAGGAACCTTAGGGATTGGCCCCAGTCCCTACATTTCCAACACAAAACATCTATCAAAACTCCTGATATTTCCCCCATCTTCATTATTCTTCATTATTGCTGCCTTTACTCAGTCGTTCTAGAGGGTAGATAAATGCCAACTGGCTGGTCAAGCATTTAAAGATGCACAGTTGGCCTTATTACCCTCAAATAATCTTTCTTTCTCAAAAAAAAAAAAAAAAAAAAGAAAGAAAAAGAAAAAGAAAAAAAGAACTGGCTTCAATTATATCAGTTATCTGGGAATCCCAAGGTTTCCCAGCCAGCCAGTCAGGAGGTTACTTGGAGGCAATGTCCAATTGTGTTTTCCTCCTGAGGCACCACCCCTTGAGGTGCCCCAATATGGTGAATATCATTTTATTACAGGGACTCTATTAATTCCTGGCTTGCCTTCCTCTACAAAACATGATGACTTGTACCTCAGGGATGATTATAAGAGACTTGAAATGTTTAAGGAAACCTGGTAGATTGCATATACAGCAGATGACTGCAAAGATCTCTCCAAACTGAGACTATCCTTGGTTACTTAGGAAAACTTCCTAGAAGGATATATATAACTCATAATTTATGACAGTCCATTAGGTATTTAACTCTATGATGATGTCATCCAATTAGAAAAGGTGGGAAGGAAATTGTCCCAGAACTGAAGGAAGTGATCAAAGACATTACCTCAATTCTGAAAGGCATTTAGTTCAGTCTTGAGTTATTGTCTAGGTTTTGTATGGATATAGAATTGCTCCGGATTTTCTCCTTGTGGACCAATATGGAGTTAGTGCAACCACTAATACAACCTGCTATACCTGAGTATATGCTTTAGGCCAAGGGAGCACTTTAATACAGAAACTTAAGGATAAAGCCACCTGGCCGGTCGGTCTTTCTTTCTTTCTTTCCTTTTATTATTTTTTATTATGTTATGTTAGTCACCATACAGTATGTCATTAGTTTTTGATGTAGTGTTCTAGGAGTCATTCTTTACATATAACACCCAGTACTCCATGCAGTATGTGCCCTCCTGAATACCCATCCCCAGGCCAACCTATCCCTCCAACTCCCTCCCCTCTGCAGCCCTCAATTTGTTTCTCAAAGTCCACAGTCTCTCATTGTTCTTCTTCCCTTCTAATTCCCCCCTCTTCGTTTTTCCCTTCCTTCTTCTAATGTCCTCCATGCTTTTCCTTATAGTCCACAAATGAAACCACATGATAATTGGCTTTTTCTGCTTATTTCACTCAGCATAATCTCTTTCAGGCCTACCCATGTTAATACAAAAGTCGGGTATTCATCCTTTCTGATGGCTGAGTAATATTCCATTATATATCTTCTTTGAAGATATATAGAAAAGAAGACCACATCTTCTTTGTCCATTCATCTGTTGAAGGGCATCTCAGCTCTTTCCACAGTTTGGCTATTGTGGACATCACTGCTATGAACACTGGAGTGCATATGGACCTTCTTTTCACTATATCTGTATCTTTGAGGTAAACACCCAGTAGTGCAATTGCTGGGTAATAGGGTACCTATATTTTTAATTTTTTGAGGAACCTCCACACTGTTTTCCAAAGTGGCTGCACCAACTTGCATTCCCATCAACTATGTAAGACAGTTCCCCTTTCTCCATATCCTCTCCAACCTGGCTTTTCTAAGAAAAAACATCTAGTTCATTCCAGGAGCCTGGGGTCATCCCTAAGTTCAGTAATGCTAGTTGGATTCACTCTTCTGCTCAGAGTCCTATAGATAACAACCTTAATTAAACATTATGTGATAGCTGAATGGAATTGGTCTTAGCTTCTGTCAGAGTTGCCAACAGAATGGTGCACTCAAGAAAAATATTACTAGAAGCCAAGTAAATGTAGAAATGAGAAATGTCTGTTGTTGGCAATTCTCCACTGGTGTCCATTTTTCTGCCTTGCAAGCAGAGAGATGACTGTCTTTTGCTCTGGACTATCTTTTCAAGGTTGTTTATATATGTACATATATTTAAATTCTGTTTGATAATTCCAAAACCCAGGCCATATCTGGGTCTGACTGGGTTGATACATTGTCTTCTGACAGTGTATTTTTAAATTTTTTTTCACATGTCATGTAATTTTTTATCAAAAACTAGACATAACTTACAGGACAGTAAAGGCTAAAATAAATAGTAGTTATGCCTGAAAATGAGCATGCCTCTTTTGCATAGTCTTTATTGTGGGCAGATTGAGTCAATCTGGTTAGGAAATGAGCTAGATTTTATTGTTGTTGTTTTTTTATTGTTATTGTTCCTGTTATTAGCTTCAGCATACTACAGGCATCAAATCCCTTTTTTGTTCCTTGTATCTGGGTTGGAGGTTGGGGTGCCAGAACATTCTACTCAACGTTTCTGTTCTGTGATCAACATTAGACTTTCTCGCATGGCATGTGTCTCAGAGAGAGCTCCAAGTTCTTCCATCTTCTCTAGCAGTAGATTACATTTACTTGTTTCTTCATGCTTGCTTAGCCTAGTGGCAGCTTTCAGGGTTTTTTTCTTGCCTGTTCTGATTCAGATTTTGTCTGAGTCAAGCCCTGTGTTTTTATATCCCTGGGGTGAGGCTTTCTCAGTGATACTGTTTTTCCTCCCCATGGCAGCCAAACTCTGCCTTGTATCATTAATAGGCCTTGGGTGGAAAAGAGTTTTCTACTGCTACTCTCCCACTGGAGAGAACATCTCTAATGTTCTGGACCCAAGATTATTTCCTGCTTTTTCATCAGTGTAGGGAGCTTTTTCCTGTTCTCTTCTCCTGGTCTCAATACTTTTTAACTTGTGCAGACCCAAAGAGGGTTTGTTGTCCTTCCCTCAATGGTGTAAACTTTTGTTTCATAGGAGAAGTCAGAGAAAATGATCCCATTTTGGCCTCTTGTCTCTCCTGTACACATTGTTCCCCTTTCCAAGGTCTTCACCACTAATGGAAGCTGTCTCTGTTACCCACCCAGCCGCCAACCTTTCTTGTGAGTATCTGGCCAGGTCTATGGAGAAAGGTCTGTGACTGGTTGCCCACTCTTCTTGTGTCTACAGTTGCAAGGAATTCTATACCTTTATGCTAGCTCATACTCTGACATTCACAACTGATTAAATATTTTACATGAAATCATTACTTCCTTTTATGATGGTCCCATTTTCCTCCTACTTATTCCTCCTTACTTATTTACTCTAGACAAGCCAATCCCTATGTCCTATATCCTTGAAAGACCCTTTCTCTTCTTAGATTTCAGACTAGTTAGTTGTCCTACTTCTTCAACTCCCTAATGGGTCTATAAAAACTTATGATTTTGTAGACTGTTTTCTTCTTCTTGTGAGGCTGGCAGCAATATTCTTTCAAGCTTTCTACATCCTAGGCAAAGCAAGAACTTAAATGGATTTTTGGTAAAATCTTAATTCTTCTGGACTTACGAACCTATGGGTCTTTATTTAAAAACTAATTTTAGCCTTTTGTCATCTGACTCAATGTTGTTACAGAGAGAATTTATTATCAACCAAGGTCCTATGCTATATTTTATTTCCTCCTAAGTTTTAAATGAATTGTAATAGTTCACTATAGGAAAAAAGACATTTAGGACAATCATGGTTTATAGTTTCTAAAAATAAAACCACCACCAAACTTCACAAAAGTGATAAATAAAAGATTCATTATTTATGTTTCAAAAGGGTTCTACTTATGGCATGGTCGATATAGCACTATACTTATGTCACTGCTCTCTCATTTATTATGTGATGATCTTATAATCTTGGGCAAGCTATTCTTCTGAACCTACATTTATTTATTTATAAAAGGGGAAAAGTATAATTTGCTTCTTTTCCACACTGGCTGTCTAAGAGAAGTCAATGATGTAAGCATGCAAAAGTGCTAATCTCAGGAGAAGTACACAATATTATTTTTTACCAGACACACAGTAAGATAGTTCTCTCATTGCAAAAACATGGATGGAGCTAAAAAGTATAATTCTAATGAAACAAGTCACTCAGAGAAAGACAAATGCCATATAACTTCACTCACTTATGGAATTTAAGAAGCAAAACAAATGAGCAAAGGGGAAGAAAGAGAGAGAGAAAGACAGAGAGACAAACCAAGATAAACAGAATCTGAACCATATCTCCAGAACCACCTCAACTGATGGTTGCCAGAAGGGAGGGGAATAGAGGATGGGTAAAAAAGGTGATGGGGATTAGGGAGTGTCCTGATGAGCACTGGATGACTGGAATTAAAATAAAAACTAAAAAATATATATTAAAAAATAAAAACCATAGATCTCCCAGAATATGATCTTACAAAAATCACTTAGCATTTCTCCACCTCAATTTTATTGGTAAACATGATTATTCAACATATTTGCTTATAGCAAATCTCACAAATCAAAATGATAAGAATCAAAGATATAGTATCTATAGAAGGATTTTGTCTACTATAATACCATATAAATGAAAGATGTTCTGTAATCATTCAAATATAAGACTCTCTTTACTTTTAAAAACCGTTCACCAGTTATAGTAGAAATATTAAACCTCCAGAATTTATTTGAAATAATTTTAAATTGTCAAAAATAATTGTGTATGCTACTTTCTTTCTGACAAATTAGGAAGATAAGCAGAATCATGTTTAGTGTTCATATCAAATAAACTCATATAAGATACAAGATCATTTTCTAGGTGAAAATAACTCACACAAAAATATGTAATTATTATTTAGATGTATACTTAGTCTTCCTCGACCAAGTAAATATTTAAAAACCCTGCATATTATTGATATAAAACAAACAAACAAAAACAACTGTGAATTAACCTAGCAACACAACAACAAATACCTAGTTTGACTAAATGCAATATAAGCATAACGCTACCAAAAGACCATTGAGTGGATTAACTAGAAACAGTAGGCACAAGGTTAAGTTTGCTGGATTTAGCAAATAAAAGGACAGAAAATTGTCTTAAATTTAAATTTCAAATAAATAACAAATGCTTTTTTTTAAAGATTTATTTACTTATTTTAGAGACAGAGAGAGAGGGAATGCTTGTGAGTTAGGGGGTGGGGCAAAGGATGAAAGAGAGAGAGAAACTCAAGCAGATTCCCCACTGAGTGAAGACCCCGTTGTGGCACTTGACCTCAGGACCTTAAGATCTTGATCTGAGCTGAAGAAAATTAAGAGTTGGCTGCTAAACTGACTCAGCCACCCAGGCATCCCACAAATACTGTTTTTAGTATAAATATTCCTCCTAATATTGCATGGGACATGCTTGTGCTAAAAAAAAAATGATTTGTGGTTTATCTAAAATTTCAATTTAACACAGACTCTTGTATTTTATCTGGCAACCCTACATTCAATTAATGTTCTTTTCTTTTTCCTACACCTGGAATTTAGTTTATTTCATAGTCATTTGGGTTGTCCTCAGTTCTAATTTTAAAAGACTTTAGACTGTTCCTCATTCTTTATTTCATGCAAAAGAAATGGGAGAAATCCAAGTGAACCTCCTAAGACAGGTGGTGAAATCTGTAACTACCAAGACCCCATACGTACTCCTACCCTTCTGGAATGCCCTAAAACAGAAGCCATGCTGAGGTGATGGGATTGTTGGGTGGTTATAAGTTCATAAAAATTTTAATCTAGGGTAACATTCCTCATGAGGCTCTTCAAAATTTAACTATCTACTGCTCCTAGTTGAAACAGAATTTCTCCTTCCAAATTTTTTGCTGCTTAAGATTCAAACTTTAAAGGGGCTGCCCAATGTCTGACATTGTTTTTTTATACTCAATAACCCAGAGAATCAAGGTCATAAGCACGTTTCTTTTACTCCATAGTGAATCTCTAATTCGGTGGTTCTCAAGTTTAGCTGCACCTGAATCACCCAGAGGACTTGATAAACAGATTGCTGGGCCCCATCCCTAGAATTTCTGATTCAGTAGGTCTGGAGAAAGGCCCAAAGCTCTCTGATGATACTGATGTTGCTGGTCTGGGGACACTTTGAGAATCACTGCTCTAAATTAGAAGTCTTCTTTTTTTTTTTTTTTTTAAGATTTTATTTATTTATTTGACAGACAGAGACCATAAGTAGGCAGAGAGAGAGGGAAGAAGCAGGCTTCCTGCTGAGCAGAGAGCCTGATATGGTGCTGGATCCCAGGACCCTGAGATCATGACCTGAGCTGAAGACAGAGACCTTAACCCACTGAGCCACCCAGGTGCTCCTAAATTAGAATTCTTAAAAGGAAGAACATTATAGTTGATTAACTGGAGTATGCTATTCATTTGGCACCTCTAAAAATCTGTAGTAAAGAAGTGTTACAGAGATAAATTATGTTCATAATATTGACCACATGGCATTTCAGTCTTTAAATGCTTTCTGAATCATTAAAGAGAGATTGTACTATGTAAAATCTAAAGCTTGATTTTTTTTCTTCTGTTCTAATTTTTTGAAAATCGATAATACATGATGGTGTGTATATATATCTCATGTCTAAACATGCCAAAGAATAGAGATATGCTATATACTATATTTTAAAATTAATTTTAAGTACATATTCTCAGAACCCTTAAAATTATATTTAAATGTGGTCCATTAGCATTTCTAAAAATACACAAGAATAAGAAACAAAATCTTCCTGAATACCCAGATTCTTTGTACTTAGGGAAGCATTGCAGGGAGGGGAGATAGGGGGGAGGTACAACATTCATTGAGTAAAATTATAAGCAATTCAGTTTTTGTTATTTCTCTAAATAACATACTTCCTCCAAGGCATTGAAGATATTTTAATAACTTTAACTTCACTGTCTCTGTGAAGTGGCTAATCAGCAAGCACTTCCAAGTGTAATTTAATGAAATGCAAAAAAGTAGTTAAAGAATTTATTAAGCTTAGTAGTTTAAAGTCTTCCCCAAACCCCATGTTAGACCAGCTGGCTCAAATGAGCAAGGTTAGCACATAAACTTTATCACATATCACATATAGAAATACCAGAACTTAAAACATTTTAGTCACCGAATGTCGCTTGCAACTCGAACTGATAGAATGGATGGCAGCAGGGAATTAAGCGTAGAGATTATTTTTAAAGAGCATGACAAAATGAGATCCCCTGTGAGCGCTTAGAGTTTGCACTGTCTCTTGAGACTTAGTTACTATACTCCTCAGCACATTATCCAATGATTGATTGATGTATAGGAAATTATATCAAGAAGGCTGGCATGTTTTGGAAAAAGCCTGCTGATAAAAATCAGTCCTCCAATCTCAAATCAAAATGAAGAAACAAAAATAAGGAGTCATAACCAAACCTCCAAACAAGACTTTGAACTCTATGGAATCCTAAGCAAATTCACCCTTGTCCTTTATTGAGTATGCTTAATATTAGATCAAGTGATAGTAGGTATTTTAAAATTTACTATTTATACCTAATAACAAATATTTAATCAAGTTCCTACTATTCTTATTCTATGTCCAATTCTAGATAGTTGACATTCTTATGGAAAAACTTATAGAAAAAGTACTGTTATTATGCCCATTTTACAGATGAAAAAAAAAACCAAAACAACAGAGAAAGTGAAGCGATGATTTGCCCAGGGTCACCAGCTTGTAAGATGTCTTAGCTGGCAATATGACTATAACCAGAGTTATAAACAATTTAAATGTTAAAAAAAAAAGTAAACATTACTTTTTTTTAAAGATTTTATTTATTTATTTGACAGACAGAGATCACAAGTAGGCAAAGAGGCCGGCAGAGAGAGGAGGAAACAGGTTCCCTGCTGAGCAGAAAGCCTGATGCGGGGCTCTATCCCAGTACCCTGGGATCATGACCTGAGCCAAAGGCAGAGGCTTTAACCCACTGAGGCACCCAGGCACCCCAACATTACTTTTTAAATTTAAGTAAATCAAGGAAAAGTTTTTAAGTGTGTAATGTAGAAGGTACTGTTGGTCATACTCCTGGATATATAACCATTCTTTTCCAGCCCTTATAAATAATGCTTCTTTATCATATAATTGTCTTAAGAAGTGCAGAAGACCACAGCACATTTCTTCTATATCCACAGTTAACCTACACCACCTTCACAATTGGTTAATCCTACTCCATTTTAAAGGTTAACCAGAGAGGCATGCAAGAAACATCTACTGTAGTTCATTTCTTCTCTTAGGATAGCAGAACAGTGAGGTGAGCAATCCCTCAGAGTGTCCTTTCTACTCTCAATCTCTGCCACCTCCAAAGGCCCACCCAAATCAGAGACATCTACCTTTATTTTTTTCCCTTTTATTATTAGTGTGCAGTTTTAGTGAGAAAAAGAAAAGAGCTGACAGTTCTGTCCTACAATGATTTGTATTTCTAGGAAAAATCATGTCTAATCATATGGTTGTCTACCTCATAGAAACTCTACATTGGGATTTGGGACAATAGTCTTGGAGTAATATTAACTTGCAAGAATTGTCTTTGGTGCATGTATTTCCTTTGGTGAATTTATTTCTCTTTGTGGTGTGATCATGATGACTTTAAGAGTATGGAGGCATTCGGGGCGCCTGGGTGGCTCAGTGGGTTAAGCCGCTGCCTTCGGCTCAGGTCATGATCTCAGGGTCCTGGGATCGAGTCCCACATCGGGCTCTCTGCTCAGCAGGGAGCCTGCTTCCCTCTCTCTCTCTCTCTGCCTGCCTCTCTGCCTACTTGTGATGTCTCTCTGTCAAATAAATAAATAAAAATAAATAAATCATCAAAGGATCACTTAGTTAAAAAAAAAAAAAGAGTATGGAAGCATTCTAACTGCTTTAGTCCAAATACCATCTAAATGCCAATCTTTTAGTGCCTTGTTAAAAGCTATACAAAAAAAAAAGTTACAATATCAGAAATTTGTCTTGGATTGCATCCAAAAAGGGGTAGGCTACCTTAGACATAAGAATATGTTATTGTCACATAATCACATGTGTTAAAGAATAAGGGCAAAACTATTGCATGACATTCAATATTATTATGTTGGGAACAACAGAAATAGAAGCTTCTCATGGGGATCCTAACTACTTTGTCATTCACTCTCACTTCGTTACCTTAGGTGTTCAAATTTAGCAATTAAAAGTTCTTATTTTGGGTTCCTGACATGAGGGTGCCTTGGAACCAGAAGACAATGTAACCTAATACATGAAGTCTGAACAAAAATAAGCACACTTTTCCAGAAATACAAGTTATACATATTTATTTCCCTTTTTAAAAAAAATAACAAGTACAGTTACTAAAAATTTATAAATATTAAATGCTAATGTTATACTGATACTTCTTTAAGTATATTTATACCCTCAAATCTTTTTATTTATATTCCTTTACTGCTGTGTGTGTTGTGATCACCCAGTTTGACCAATATACATCTCTTAATCTACCTTGAATTTTATCTTACAGTCAAAGATCCTGTGCTTTAATAGGGTATATATTTTTACATCTAAAAAAGCCCAATTATTTTACGTATTTAAATGTAGAGAATTATTCTAGCAATTGTTTGTTACAAACTTGAAGAAATCATTACTGGATTGTATCTTCATATTTTCCTTGAATGTAGAAACTAACTCTGGCCTTCAATTTTATCCCTTTACATGCAAGCTAGTCAAGATGAAGTGCCTTGGATGGAATAAGGGAGAATTCGTGAGTCCCAAGTGACTGACATTTACTTAAACATCTTTTAAAAAAATGTGTCTTGGGGCACCTGGGTGGCTCAGTGGGTTAAAGCCTCTGCCTTCGGCTCAGGTCATGATCTCAGGGTCCTGGGATCGAGCCCCACTTGGGGCTCTCTGCTCCGCAGGGAGCCTGCTTCCTCCTCCCTCTCTGCCTGCCTCTCCGCCTAGTTGTGATTTCTCTCTGTCAAATAAATAAAATTAAAAAAAAGTGTCTTCAAATTTCTCTCTTAAAATGCAAAAGAAGTTGCTTTGTGTCATAGTAGGCTTGGTAAAAGAGGTAAAACAAGTTTGTATCCTCAGGATGGCAAAATAAGCATGTCATCTTGCCAAAACTTGAAGGCAGCCACCAAGGGCTGGCAAAACAGTGTTTAGCCTCTTTTGAAATACATATCTTGACCTTTCCTTGTTAGAGGGACTGCAAGGCCAATGGCACCAAACTATCATTCAAGGGAAGGTGGACTACCTGGAAAACCAGAGACCTGCTTTGGCCAATGACATATAAGCAGAAGTGAAGTATGTCTCCCCCAGGTGCAAGCTTCAAGAGCTAGTGTGTGATTTGCCATGTTGTGACAGTGTGTGTTGAGATGGAGCATCTCCGTGTCGGGGTCCCTTGAATGACTATGATGAGCAGAACCTTCCTGCTGAAGTGGTCTGCTCCTGTAGCCCACCTGGAAAATCTATTGTTTCTGAACACTGAGTTTTTGTAGTCATTTGTTAATGCAGCATAACGTAGCTTATTCTAATGGATGCACAAGCCACCCTCTATTTGGGAAGAGTCAACATAGATCTCACTAAACTAATTTTCCAATCACCTTTGAAGCTCAATGTACATCAGAAAGTTTTGGGGGTAGGGGAGCAACTTGAGTGTGGAGAAACTATACAGTTGAGGATGACCTCACCAACTGCAGCTGACCAGGGAATAATTTTCCACTTAACTAATGTCATTTCAAAACAACATAATTTTTGATACTGACCTAAATATGGTTTAGCCATCCAGAAACTTTTACAAATTACTGATGAGAGAAGTTTTTAGAAAATGAATTCTGAATACTCCTATGTGTCCTACACAGGGAAAGTTTCCTTATTAAAATTTATACAAGGATTTTAAGAAGAGATTTTTTTTATAATTTTTTTTATTAAGAAGAGATTTTAATAGGCTTCACGTAGAAAGCAAAAAAAAAGTAATGTCAGTTATAACTTTTTCTTTCTTGCAGTTAGAAATATTATCATCATATAACTAGAATGCTATTTTGATTCAGAAAAGAAAGAAAACCTGTTTTCTAGTGTTTGGCACAGTTTAGTCCATTCTCTGAGACCATGAAACACAGTGCACTCCCTCAATCTCAGTTTCTTCTTCTATGAAAATGGTAATGGTACTTACTATAAGAAGGCTATAAGAGTTCATTGCTGTTATTGTTGTTGTTGGCTGGGAGGCAGGTGTAAGAGAATATATCATCCACAACTTTAATATATGGGAGTTCAATGCTTAGTGATTTAGATATTTTTCCTCCTAGCTTTCTGTCAAATACCATCCACTAAAGTTTTGAATTTTTAGCTTATATGGTTGTTAAAAATTGTAGTTGAATACAAACAATTCTATATAATCCAAATCCAATTCCTAGTATCTTCTGATGAAATAGTGTGTTTGAGGAAGCTGCCTGCGTCTGTGGTTGATGCTTTAAAAAAGCATTTGGGTCTGAACCCCAATAACTTAACCCAGATTTCCTATGGCCATAAGTCGAGTGGAGATTTATCTTTTCATCAGGTAGCTCCCTAATCTTCCTCTCTCTTCTTTCCTGACCATCCTACATTCCAGATTTATATTCTTCCCTAAAGAAATAAGGGAATGGTTTAGTGTGCCTGTTTCTCAATAAGGCTGGGAGCAATTGTGAAAAGAGGAGATCTTCCTGTTAAGCTGTTTTATTCCATTTTGAATCCGTATCCCCAACCGGATACTCAGCATTTTTAAGTGCTGGGGAAAAAGTGGTTTACTCAGGCTGCTCTCTATGTTAATGAATCCTTGAGTCAAAATTTTATGGCTGACAACATTTCTTGGGTGTTTGTATGGAATATAAAAAAGAAGGGAACTAAACATTTTTGAGAGCCTACAATGTATTGAGTGCTTGTCTAACATTGTCACTTTTGAGCCTTATGATTCAATGGGTTAGGCATTATTACCCCAATTTTTCAAATGAGGAAACTGTGGTTTTGAGAGGTGGAGGTAATTAACTAAATTTGCATAACTACTGCTTTTCAAAACAGAGAGACAAACTTTAGGTCTCTGGAGCTCAAACTCCCTGATCTCACTATAACACCACACTGTCTTTTCTTAAGGAAGTTATAATTTACATAAGTCACTCAACTTACCCCACATCTAGGAACCTCAGTTCCCGCCTTTGGGACATGATGATAATGATAACTCATAAGACTGGGAAGAGGAAATGGAGAATAATACAATGAAAAATGCACATGGAATATTCAGGAAGATAAGAGTAAAGCCATATGACAGAAAGGAGTGTTTACACAGAGGTGCATTAGGACACATGCTTCAAGGGGAAGTGGAGCCCTGATTTTTATCGTCTTAAATTTTAGAATTCTGATCTTAATATGTGGGCAGTGATGAATACCTATTAGTTACTAGTATAAAATGATGAACAGATGTAAAACCTAAGCTTAATCTCGATAGGGTATGTTAACAGGATTATTTCTTCAAGGATACGCTGTTATTACCAGAGGGCTTATTGCCCAAAATGTGGACTTAAGTTTGGTGACATGTATGCTGGAGTTCTAGTTCTGCCACTAACTGAGAAAGAACTAGCATACCTCATCAGATCTTACTCTCATCATTTACGAAAGGATGGTATTACAATAGATTTTTCCCCCTCCACTTTGTTGACTCAAAGAATGTAGTATAATAAAGCATTTATCTTAAGACCATGGACTTTTGGGGGAAAACCTAACAGGACTAGTCTTCCTTCTTCTGTGTTTTAGCTCTCACATTGTGCGGGGAAACAATCACTTTAAACCTCAGTTTCAACAATTGTAGAATGGGGATAGTACATTCTTCACGGGGTTGTTGAAAGGATTAACAATAAGGTGAGATTCTAAATGTATACAGTGCAAATCTTGGCATGTAGGTTCATAAAGTTAGATGCAGCTATGGTGAGTAAGACACTCTCAGGCAAGCCACAAAGAAGGGATCCAAGTGTGGTATCAATTCTTTGTAAGCTCGACAAATAAGTAAGCTGTTTTCAGCCTTCCGTCCTCTAGAATGAAGGGTTGGGATACCATAGGCTATGAGGATGTGTGGCAAACGGTATTTTATACTCTTCTTGGATTTCTTCCTCCTCTCAATTCCTTGGCATATGAACTCATACCTTTAGGGGTCTGTTTGCATTTTTACTATTAAGAACCTAAGCTGACTTAGGGCATGCCGTGAAGAGTGCTGAAGGCAGAAAGGAAGTGGTGGGGACCCCTTTCAACAGAATCACATCTAGGGAAGAGGCACATGCTGTGTGTCAGCCAGCCCACCCTGGGAGAGGAAAAGATTACTAATGGAATAGTAATGTTATAAAGAATAAAAAGTCCTTCTTCTTCTCCTTTTTTTTTTTTTCCAACCATTAAAACTTTTTGAAAATACACAAAACCAACTTGAAGCTCAATTAAGGGCTGCTAAAGGCAGGAGAGTATGCTGTATCTCCAGCATCTGGACGAGAGCTAGTGCATGTATTGCATATCCGTCACTGACAGCTTTCTGGGCTATTTTTAATTCAGTCTAATTAGTCATGTCTTCTCCTGCAAATACAGGAATCAGTCAGAAGATGGGTAACAACTGTGAAACTACCTTTGGAGCAATCCTTTGCATATTATTTTGGAAGACAACCATAAAGTCCTATAAATGATAGCCTCCATAAATGTCTGCCCAGATAATTCAGCTGATGTCAACAAGCAGAGGTTGGATGGGCTGTCATAGGTATTGGGCCTGAACACAGCATATGACATCAAAATCATGGCTTTGTAAACATTTCCTTCTTTGCATGCAGATCTAATTATCTTGTACCCCAGAGAAGAGAAAAACTGGGGCCAACATAATTTCAAAGGAAAGAAAAATGTGTTCCTATTTTTATAGCCTTGTAAAAGCAAGGAAATGTCTGAAGAGAAGGAAAAAAAATAGTCTTGTAGAAGAATGCAATATGCCCCAACCCAAACTTATTCAAGATGTCATTCCTGGATAGAATTCTACGCTCTCAGCATTAGACAGGCTGCTTAAGCAAAGGCAGGTTCTACATAGACTGTCATCTGAACATGATATTGATGGATCGTTTTTACAAACAGGCTGGACTGCAATGAAAAGCCTTGTGAACGTGCTAAGACCATTTTAACAGGTCACTGGAGACCAAAGTGCCTGGAGGAGAGGATCTACGCCAAGTCTTATGAACAGTTCATAATATATGAATAATGAAGCACTTCATGAAAAAAATATATATAAAATGAAGATATTCCCAAAGACATTTCTTGTGTCACTGATATTTTTGAGAACTCTTCTAGCTGCAACCTGATTAAGTGTTTCAAGATCTGCCATATGTTTTCTTCATGACACTCTGAGCCACAGTTCTTTTTTGTTTTGTTTTGCTTTTTGTTGTTCTGTTTTGTTTCACTTTATTTTATGTTTTTAAAGTCACATAGAACACATTTCCATTGTGTTAAAGCAGGCAGGTAGAAATCTTGTCTGAAATAAGCACGAGACTGTTAGGAATCAATTCAAAGTAGAAATATGCCATGCACACACATAATTAGAGCTTTGGAGGACTTTCAAAGGCAAGAGTGAACGTAGGTATATTGGCCGGAAAAGATAAGCCTCTTTCCAAATGGGACAACATGTAAACTTGTGCCAGCCAACCCCACACATGACCTAATTTCATCATTAAGCATGTGACTCAGACCAAAAGACATCAAGACAAATCTTGCTCACTCACTTGTCTAACTATAATTTTTATGAGATTTAATATATATTTTCAAGTCCTTGATTTTCAACTTGAAGCTATAAAAATATATCATCATAAGTTATAACTTGGTTTATTAATGAATCACTTAAGTTTTAGAGAGGACTTTGTCATTATGCATGCCTACCTCGTGACTTGTAAGTTCCAAAGAAATTAACTAACATTGGATTTATTTAAGTTGCTGTGACCACTTAGGATGACTCTGTTTAGAGCACATTCAAATAATATAAAGAACAGGGTAACATTATTACTCAAATAAACTGTGCAGCTATTGTTGCTAACATTTGTTTTTAGACAATCATAGAAAGGAAAAAGAGGAAGAAGTTCAAGTGTTTGTCTTGCCTGCCCCTTTTTGGGGCATTTAAGTCTTTTGTTGATTTAAAAAATAAGAAAAAACCTCCAAAGACCTTGGGAAGCCCTATTCGAATATGTGAATACCTATGCCTTTGGTTCTATGTTCATTAAAGATTAAAAATTGCTGTTTGCCATTCTTAAAAGTAGTTTTCTGCATGATGAAGATTTAATTTTATCTATTTATAGACAACTTTAGAGTTGCCAAGTCACATTCTTATACATCTAATTTGATAATCGAAAAATTCTTATGAGGTAGATAGGGCAGGTGAACCCTGAGGGGCAAGGGAAGACTTTAAATTATATAAATTATATATAAATTATATTTAAATTATATTTCCATCATTGATGCCATAGGATGTGCTTATGTTATTTCTTGAATAAATGGCTGGATTATCTCCTTTTATTTTTTAAAAGATTTTATTTATTTATTTGAGAGAGAGAGACAGCAAGAGAGCACAAACAGGGGGAGCAACAGGGGGAGAGGGAGATGCAGGCTCCCTGCTCAGCAGGGAGCCCAGGGAGCCTGACACCTGGCTCTGTCCCAGGGTCAGAGACCATGACCTGAGCTAAAGGCAGATGCTTAACCAACTGGACCACCCAGAGGCCCCTGAATTATCTCCTTTTAAACAGTCAGAAGACCAAGGCTTAGTGAGATTTGGTGATACTTCCAAAGTCTATTGTTGAAAAACTATAGTCAAGCCAAGTTTTGAGGCTTCTGATTATGACTTGTGAGTTCTGTGCTTTAACATTTTATCATTTATTATTATTTATTTATTTATTTATTAGGTCTCCCTGCATACTATATGTACTTTCTCACAATATTCATTACCAAACTTTAAAAAAAAGTGTTAGAAGCAGAATAAAGATGGACAAAAATTATTTGTTCCTTTGCTTCTTTATATTTTTGAAATCTCAACACTGAATTATATTTTAAGGACAAAAAAGTAATTAAAACAATGAAATACGGATCATACTTTCAGAAGATTTGGCTGAAGAATTACACCTTAAGTGATTACACCTAAAGTATTCTACTTAAACTCTCTACTGATCGATAATAACAATGCTTTCTATTTAAGAGGCTTATTTTACTCAACATGTTCACATGCATTACTTCCTACATCCACAGAGCAATGGCCTACATTCCCATTTTACAGACGAGGAATTGGTGAATAAACAGTTAAATATCCCAAGGTCATATATCTTGATCTCAGGTGGTCTGCCTCCATGGAACATTATCTCCAACAGTGGACAGCCTTCCCCTTTGTAACTTCTATTTTGAATGATGACTCCTTAAAGACTTGTTGCATTTGTCTAACTGTAATTCTCCAACAACTGGGAATTCTGTGGCTAAAAGATACTTGCCGAAGAACATGGGAGAGTATGACTGCATGAAACTGAACAATGTTGATTTGTATATTGTACTATTTGGTGGAGTTCTTGAGTGAGTGTTGGAGTTGGTGCCCAGCCCAGAGAGGGATGAGTAGATAAGAGCCACCAAAAGGTCTTCTGATTAAAATATTTCCATCTCTTCTCATATAAATATTTGAACAATTAGAAATTAATTTGGATTAGCAAACTCCTCTTTTTAAAGCAAATATCCTGGGGAGATCAAATCTGTAAGTCATAGTGACAATTATTTTAATAGTCACACGAATATCAAGCTATAAAGAAGTAATTCAGGAAATGGGAGATTTGCTGGGCAGGGAGGAGAAGATAATTTGAGAGCATGGAAGATATAAAGCCCTGGTGAGAAGGCAAGAACTCTGTTCGGCTAGGAAACATTAAGAGGGCACTGAATATTTAGAAAGTAGAAGGCCGAGCAGTAGGTGAAAAGGTATTTGCATACTAGAGGCAAGTTATGCCCCTGAGCTGAATAGCAGTCAATGTGTTACTAAAAATTATCTTGAGCACATGGCTATTAATTCAGGTAACTGAATTCCAAATAATTTTTAAAGCTACAAATGTAAATCTTCCTAAGTGAATCCATTGCAACAGTCCATTCTAGCTTAATCTTCTATTAAGACTCATGAAAACCAGTGTTACCCTGATCAGTCACTGCTATGTAAACATACAACACACACACACACACACACACACACACACACAAAGATGAAAAGAGCTAAGTCCCTGACACACGCTTTTTAATGAAGATTTTTATTTATTTATTTTCTTTTAAATGAAGATTTTTAATGATGGAACACCTTCTTTCTTAAGATCCTTTCTTTTTTTGTTTTTCTCAACTTTTGTTCTCATTTATTCATTCATTCAACTAATATTTTCTTTATATGCTCACATTATCTGCAAAGAATTGTTAGCTGGATCTTCTTTCCACGTATGATTCTGCAAGTTATCAACTCCATTGTTTCTGGGGTTCTGCTCAAGTTCTTGCTAAAACCAAATTCTATCTATAGGAAGAAACCTACAGAGGCTGATCTATAATTTAGCCTTTGGATTTTAGCCATCAAGCCATCACAGTGTTTTGGGAAATCTGTAGCTATTTTTCTTGAAGGTTACGCTTACGATGAAGGCATATATGTAGTTAGTACAAGTCCACTCATCCTTTTATAAAGAATGACTCAGGTCTTTTAAAGTTAAATTACCCAAATTTTTAGATATTGTGAGCTCTCATCTTTCAAATTGATTAAATATATTTTTATCACTCTAACTTAACCTTTAGAGTCCTTTCTGTAGTAATTACATAAAAATACAAGCTCTGCATAATGGCGTGGTTGAGAATACCAACAGCATGATCTTACTGATTATCCATTTTTCTTACTAGTCCAGCTCTTGATAGAAGAACAAAACAGGATCCACTTTGCCCTTAGCATGCTCAGTTTCAGGCCAGTTAATATTTGAAAGAGTTTTCACTGTGCTTGCTTAAAAATCCTTTCCTATCATAATCACCTGTTAGATTTAGAAAGTGATCAGTGTACATCTAAGCAATAAGACTTGGCCTCCCAAGTCATCTATATGCAAGAGAGAATGGAAAAAAAAAAAGGAATTTCTTTGTCACTATTATGTTAGTAAAGAAGGAAGAAAAAATGGTGATGATTTCCTGGTTTAGACAGCAATGAGGATGGAGCATAAAAAGGAACAAGGGAGACCAGGAGGCCGCTGAACGTTTGTCAGTCTGAACAATTTCATGTAACAGGCCCTAAATTTAAAAGGAAAATAAAAACTTCTGAGGTGACTAATGTGGTCATCATGAACAATTAGAGGAAGGTAACAAGCTGGGGAGCACATTCTTATTCAACCAGCACACATCAGTCATTAGGGCTTTCACGAGATAAGAGAAACTATTGACAGGCTTGAGGAGAGCAGCTGAAATTACACAGTCACTCCACACTCTTTATACATTTGTCACTAGTGGATGTAAATATTTATGGCTCAGATAACAAACGACTTACCTTATTTGGTGATTCGAGGCACTGGTGCAGTTCCAGGGTCACCAGAATGGTGTTAGGTTTCTGCTGAGATCTGGGCTGGATTAAGGCAGGGGAGTTGTAGCAGCTGCAAATGAAAATGTGTCATAACCCATTCCACCCCCATAATCCTCCTATTCTCACACATGCCCCCAAACCAACCTCCTGCCCCCCACCAACAGAAAAAAAATTAAGAAAATCTGTGCCTTGAGTTGTAAGGAAAAAAGATCGTTTCAATAACGGAATTTATGAAAATCTGGAGTACAGTGAGGGAGCTAAACTAAGCACGTTCAGAGGGCATACAATTAAAACACACCAACCTCATCTGTTGAACAGCATGGTGCTCTGGCGGTTCATAAGCAAATGTTTAATAATATTTATAGTTCAGTCAAATAAGGAATTCATAAAGAAAAAAGTCAGTTGTCCTGCATGATATCAACTTGGTCTGTTCTTCCAGAGGCGGATCCTAGGATTAGTCAGTGTAGACTCACCTACGGTCCCCATGGGCACAGGAGGACTCTGTCAAGGAGCTCAGGCCAGGGAGCTTGTAAAGAGAAATTCTTTACCTACTTTTCTACACTCACATTCCATGCCACTGGTCAGGGAGACTGGTTTTTCATCTAAAAAAGTTTCTGCTGAGCTATTCTCCAACTGGGATGCTTGGCTGCAACTACTGTATGAATACAAGCATGCTCAAAAAAGTCTATTTAAAGTGAATGGTTTCTTCATATTTATAGAAATTATATATATATATATATATTTTTTTTTTAAAGATTTTATTTATTTATCAGAGAGAGATCACAAGTAGGCAGAGAGGCAGGCAGAGAGAGTGAGAGGGAAGCAGGCTCCCTTCAGAGCAGAGAGCCTGACGTGGGACTCGATCCCAGGACCCTGGGATCATGACCTGAGCGGAAGGCAGCGGCTTAAACCACTGAGCGACCCAGGCGCCCTGAAATTTTATATATTTAAATCGCACAACGTGATGTAGATCTCTTAGAAAACTCACAGATCCTTTGTAATGTTTATACTCGATGGTGTTTTACTTGGGAGATAATACATGAGCCCTGACCTTAAGCTATAGAGAATATAATATTTCATTAAAATTAAGAAAGATGAATGATCTTTTAGGGGTAGAACTTATATGCGATAGCCAGAAATATGGAATATTAGAGACCTTTCCTTCTTAGACTCTGGGTCTTGAAACTGCTTTCCTTAAAACTGTTAAAACCTTAAGTGGATTTTGAACCATGAAGTTTGCATTATGCATTTGTACACTTTGCATGTATACATTGCTGCTCTAACACTTAAAGTTGTCCTGAGTCTCTCTTGATTTGAAGCTTTCCCAACTGACAATGCCCACATTAAAAAAACAAACAAACAAACAAACAGGAAACAAGTCCCTGACCATAAACTGATATATTCTATGATTGAGGCACTTTGCCACCATTACTTAGAGAAAAATGCCTAGAAAGCCTTATTTTATAAAGGAGAAAATGTATGTAGAAATTATTATTAATTGTAAGGTGGAAATAATGATACACTTTATTTAGTGAATTCTTATCTATAACCAGAGACCCAATCTTCTGGACTGTTTTTATTTACTTATTTTTGTTTGTTTATTTGTTTTTTCAACATAGCATCATTATGACAGAAAGGGAATTTGTAGTGGTCGTTGTGATGCTGTCTCCAGATCTTCTTCAGGATAGTTCTTGCTGCCTTCAGGAAACACTTGTCCCAATTGCTAGGGCTGCTGCAGGTAGGCCAGCTTCAACTGGCAGCACCTCCAGGGATGGCTTCAGTTGCTGAGAACTTCCTTGCTCAAGGTCATACCATTATGGAAGCAGCTCAGCCTCACTGACTGATGAGAATTGTATTTACATGTGTCATTTTAGTCCACTCAGTGAAGAACAACATTAATAGGTTGTTTTTGTTCCAGAATTCTCTATGGAGTTGGGCATTGGTAGACATTGTCATCAGTCCAAAATTATAACTCAACTATTCCTTTTGCTTGATTCTGCTGCCTTCTTCTTTCTTCTGTAAGTTTTAATTCATCTCAGTCTCCTTCTCAGAGAACTCAACACATGACCCGTGGTAGAACTTTTTGACTCCAGCTTCAGAGAAGGGATTTCTGCTGATTTGGACTCTCAGTGGAGACAATCATTTGCTTGTGGAATTCCTTAATCAATGAGTTAGGCAATGGATAACTGTCTCTCTAAATCAAGAACAGATCATTTAGGATTAAGGATGCTGTGGGAGAATTCCTAACCTCAAACTCCTCTTTTCTTAATCTCAGCGTATGTTGAGCTTCTAGGATTAAGAAAAATATGGGACCTATCTATATAACTCAACTAAACCAAACAAGATTTGGTAAGGATGGTAATTTTTATAAGAATTAACACACACACACACACACACACACACTGATTCTGCTTGGCCTTTTTGAATGACCAATTCATTTACCCTTGCCTTTTGATATGTTCTCTGCTTTTCTTTATCTCAAGTTCTACAGTCAAGTCTGTCCCTCAAAAATGGATAATTTAAGAGACTCCAAATCACTAATGAAACATGATCAGCTTGATGTCTGGTTCTACTCAGTTCTTTTTTTTTTTTTTTTTTCCATTTTATTTATTTTTTCAGCGTAACAGTATTCATTCTTTTTGCACAACACCCAGTGCTCCATGCAAAACGTGCCCTCCCCATTACCCACCACCTGTTCCCCCAACCTCCCACCCCTGACCCTTCAAAACCCTCAGGTTGTTTTTCAGAGTCCATAGTCTCTTATGGTTCGCCTCCCCTCCCCAATGTCCATAGCCCGCTCCCCCTCTCCCAATCCCACCTCCCCCCAGCAACCCCCAGTTTGTTTTGTGAGATTAAGAGTCATTTATGGTTTGTCTCCCTCCCAATCCCATCTTGTTTCATTTATTCTTCTCCTTAAATGCCCAATTTCTTGGTGATTCAGCTTTTGATTTGCTTTCTTAAGAACAAATCCCAATTGCATAGCCACAAAAAACCAAAACAAAACAAAACAAAAAGCAAAGCAAAATAAAACAACCCCAACAAAATCCAGGAGTAAATATTCTACTTCTAAATTTTAATCTCTGGTTATGAAATCTTATTCCTTTTTTGCACCTCCCCACTGACTATCATCTACTTACACAGTTTCCTGCAGATTGCTTTTCCCATGACTACTTAATGGCTTAAATCTTGAATTCAACTGGAATCTGGATAAAATACTCCTTAGAAAGCCTTAAATAATCTGCTACTTAACTTTCTCCCATATATTAGCATCTATCTTTTTCCTGACCCTAATTCTGAGTGTCATGGATTTGGGCCTCTCTTCCAATCTGTGTCATATATAATTAAGCCTTCCTTCAGGACAGAAACTACAAAAGTCATCTTGGTGTCCATGCATCAAAAAGAAATCGATAATAAATCTAGCCTGGGATAAGAAAAGAATCTTGATATTTTGATGAGCAAATGGTCCCACCAATCAGTTAAGAAATGACTCTGACCATTAA
Organism: Meles meles; assembly: GCF_922984935.1. Taxonomy (NCBI): domain Eukaryota; kingdom Metazoa; phylum Chordata; class Mammalia; order Carnivora; family Mustelidae; genus Meles; species Meles meles. The sequence goes on along the minus strand of NC_060066.1, from coordinate 146,779,887 downwards.
AAAGTTGTATTAACACGTCTCTTCAAAATTGTTCCATTTCCCCACAATTATAACCAAAACTTTTCAACCAGGAGGACAACTATCCTTGCAACCAAATACCTAATGGATAAACATCTGTATTCATCCTTGTTGGGAAAGGCACTCTTGTGTCTTTCTGTTCCCTCTCAGCCACATAAGAATGGATCTTGGGCCTGGAATACTTCTTTACCAAGTGTTAAAGAGCCTACATAGCTTGTGCCAGCTTTATGAACGTGTGTGGGAATACAAAGATATTTCATGCTCAGTATGTGCCTTTTTGTTCTGCTTAAGCACCTAGCCAACCCCACTGCTATATCTATCCTCCACATGGAGAACAAGGGGTCCTTCCACTGCAACACATATGTGTGAGTATATGTGAGTTGTCCTGGGTGAACTGTGGGGAGAAACCTACTGGCCAAGGGGGACCTATGTCCGCTATGGAAACTGATCTTGCTCTCTCTTCTCTGTGTGAACAAAGTCTTGCCCCATCCAGTGCTTGATTGACTTGTGTTTTCCTTGGCAATACCAATACCAAGATACAGTGGACAGAAACATTTGGAGCCTTCTGAGATTAGTAACTGCTGCATGGTACTCTGTTCAATGAGCCCTCACTAGATCTTTCATATTGAGTCATTCTTATAAGAGGAAATTCTTTCCTAATTATAAATTAGATACAAATTCTGAGGGTTCTAAAACTTCTTCTCACCTATGGAATTCACAAAAAATATAGATTTCTCCATTCTGTCATATAAAATAAGTTCCTTATAAAACTCTGAAAAAACTAATTCAAATGAAAAGATTGATTTAATTATGTATTAAGATATGAAATTTAATATGTGTGTGTTTATACACACACACGCACACACACAACTGGATATACACCTGAAGCCCTATTTACAACTAAGTCTAAGCAATTTTTTAAAATTTTATTTAATTTTATTTAAATCCAATTAATTTAAATAGAGTGTATTATTAGTTTCAGAGATAGAGTTCAGTGATTCACCAGTCTTATATAATACCCGATGCTTATTATACCACGTGCCCTCCTTAATGTCCATCACCCAGTTACCCCATTTCCCTACCCCCTTTATCTCCAGCAACCTTCAGTTTGTTCCCTATGGTTAAGAGTCTCATATGGTTTGCCTCTCTCTGCGGTTTTGTCTTGTTTTATTTTTCCCTCCCTTCCTCTATGCTCTCTGTTTTGTTTCTTACATTCCACATATGAGGGAAATCATATGATACTTGTCTTTGATTGACTTATTTCACTTAGCATAATACCCTCTAGTTCCATCCATGTCATTGCAAATGGAAAGATTTCATTTTTTGATGGCTGAGTAATATTCTATTATCTATCTATCTATCTATCTACATCATATCTTCTTTATCTATTCGTCTCGGCTCTTTCCATAATTTGGCTATTGTGGACATGGCTGCTATAAACATTGGGGTTCAGGTTCCCTTTCAGATCACTATATTTGTATCTTTGGGGTAAATGCCTAGTAGTGCAATTGCTGGTTCGTAGAGCAACAGCTCTGTTTTTAACTTTTTGAGGTGCCTCCATACTGTTTTTCAGAGTGGCTGTACCAGCTTGCATTCTCACCAGCAGTAAGGGCTTCCCTTTATCTGCATCCTCTCCTTGTCAATATCTATTGTCTTCTGACTTGTTAATTTTAGCCATTCTGACAATGTGAGGTGGTATCTCATTGTGGTTTTGAAGTCTAAGCAATTTTCCCTGAAGTCTAAGTAATTTTATAATAAAACTAAAATATACCAGCCACCAACTGTCCTCATGGCAGCATTAGTTCTTATCAGCTGGCAGACATTTAGTCATATTTCTCTTTATAAGGAAAATTAAGCTGAAAGATTCTAGATTTCTTTATTTACTTCCACAGGGCAGATCAGGTGATAGTATCAGTCAAATAAGATCATTACCCAAGGGCCAAGAATCTTGCATTCTTGTCCCTGAATGGCCTGATTATGTTAGTAGAATAAAATCTCCATTTCCACCCATAAATAATTCCTAAGGAAAAAGAACAATGACTTGACAAGATTAAAAGGGTTGTGAGGACAGCACCTTTAAACTCATTTACCATTTTTCACAGCACAGACTTCTATTCTCCCCTTCCCATCCCCAACCCCTGCCCCCATTACGGATTTGATCAAGCACAGAGGAGAAACGGATTCAAGTTCAATTGGCCTTCCCTGGTTGAAAATAGTCTGGGGGAAAAAAGAGGTCACGACTATAGCAAAGTTCTCTTCATTAAAAAGATGCAATGAGCAGAACATAAACACTCTGTGATTGCTAAAAGCATGGAATAATATTCACATTGATAGGAACTTAGCATAAAAAAAGAGTTTCATTAAATAGAAATAAAGAAGTTCAGTGACCTTTACCACATCTAAGGATATTCCCAGAATTTAGCAAAAAGAAGCAAAAATATATACATTAAGAGAATGTTTTCAAGATATTTTTTCTAAAACGATTATGACAACTACAGACACAATCTGGCAGGAAGGGCCATAGATCCTGCCACCAAGGCAAGATTCAAACCATTGTTCACCTCTGTGCCCTAGCTCTGAAATTTCCTCTTTCATTTCTTAAAAATGATGGTATGTTCCTCTCTTGCTTACAGCCATCGAACTTAATTTTTAGAACTTTGGTGTCCTGTTGCTGTACTTGACTAAATGGAGTCTTAACCCCTTTTATCTTTTTGGAATTATATCATCTGGCCAGACAATTCTCTTTCTGCCTGGAGTCTCACTGGCTAGCTCATTCCTCATATTTTTGTCATTAACCTTTTAATATCATCAGTATTGGCAAAAGACTATGCTTATAACAGAATGACTACATTTAAAATGTAGTCTCAAGTTCAAACTTTACAATTCTGGGAAAGAACACAAGCTATCAGGGAGCCTTAGGCTAACTGGCTTGAGCTAGAAGTCAATATACTGGCTTCCTTGACACAGAGGCAATGACTCCAGAGAGTAAGTGGAAGAAAGGGAGGAGAGGTCTTCCTAAAACACACTCCAGCTGAAGAACATTGTCTTTTCTTCTTTCTTTCTTTCTTTCTTTTTTTTTTTTTTTGATACATTAAAAAGTCCTTAGACATTTAATTTTGTTGTCAAATCTCTGGCAGTATAAAGATGACATAGGCATCTTGAGAATTAATATCTAAAATAAGTCTTTGTCCCCAAACTTCAATACAGTGGTTAAAACAAAAACAAAAACAAAAACATACACACACAACTACCCAATTCTATAGGTCTAAGTTTGTGTACTGTTAAAAGAACAGCCTTAGCTCCAGTCCCATTTTTTATTTGGAATTCATGCAACTCTGTCACTGAACATCTTGAATTTGTTTTGCATGTCATCAGCTGCATGAGATGAAGATTTTTTTTTTTATCCTTTATTAACTATACAATCAAAGTCTCAGGCCCTGCATGATTCTCTAAAATTTGTGGCTTTCAGATCCACAGTGCCCTAGTTCAAGAAGGAAATTGCTTTCAGGCAGTATTATTCAAAGAGTCTTGTTTCCATTTTATCTTTTATTTAACGCTGCTGTGTCTTCTAGGGCCTCTTCACGAGAACTCCAATTATTCGATAGGCAGCAGACAGTGACATTTTTCTCTCGTTTTCTCATCTGATAGGCACAAGTTAAAAATTATTTTCTTAAAATATTAGGCACCTGCTTAATGGTTGGGGCAGTTGACATGAGGGTCACAAAGATTTCACCGTGAAGCAAATTTTTAAAAAAGTGTGCATGTGTGTTGTGGGGGAGGGGGGGAGATGAGGGGGTGGAGAGTGGTTCTTGCTGGAATGAGTTCTGCAGAATTACCTGAAGGATGCCCAAAGCCATGGCTTAAATCGCCTACATTATCGCTTTCTTGATCCCCTGATGACTGATATGATGTTAACAATCTGATATTCCTAGTGTTTGAATAAGGACCCCAGATTAATTCTTGGCAGGAAAGTAGAATTAAGCCACAGGGTTTTCTTTTTCTCACATGGCTGAGGGGTTCTTACTGTCTTGGTTCAATCAAACTCAGACAACCACTGGTTATAAAAGCAAACCCAAGTGTTATTTAAAAAATTATAAGATGATCATTCTATAAGAATGGATAATCTTCACATAAAATCTTGGAGTATGTTTCTCTTTTTTGCCCACCTGTACCCAGGTCTAATCCTTAGTGATAACCACATTTTTAAGTTCTTACCATGGGCCTGAATGCTGCATTTTATACAGATCATTTATTCCTTGTCACAACCCTATGAAGAAGGCACTATCATTCATACCTTACAGAAATTAAGGTACAAGAAGTCAAGTCACTTGTACAAAGTTATATGTATAGTCATTGGTGAATCCAGAATTCGCACCCACAAAGCCAAGACTACAAAAACTATCCTTCAGAATTCTTTGTCCCACCTCATTCTATACTTCCCCTCATCTGTTTATCTAAGTATCTAAGAATATTTATGTTTTTGTGCAATACATGATCATAGTAGAAAATATTAACAACATAAGGAAATAAAATGAACTCCTTGCATAATTTCTCCATTCCAGGATTCTTCTCTTAATAACTCATTTTTTTCTTTTCCAGAATTTGCATTCTTTCTTCTCTCACTCACTCACTCTTACTCATTCAATAGCCTACTTTTAAATTTAACATTGTTTCATGAGACTTTTATATCATTAAATATAATATTCTTCAAAAGACCGGTCTTAATGGTAACACAATATTCCATTAAATAGCTGTATTTGACATATATTTTATGTTAAGAAATAAGATATTTTCCCTTCAGGAAGCACTTGTCTCTTATTCTTTTTCCCTTCCCACGGACTCCAGGTGTGAGCCCATAATTCAGTTCTGGTCAAAGTATCAAATACTTTAGTTGCCTTTTTTTTTTTCTTTTTTTGAGATGGGCCTGTAACCCCTAAAGTTTCAGTGTGAACTCTCAAACAAATGTTCTGCGCCTACTGGAAAGAGACACTCTACCTGGTGGTGCTCCTAAGCCGATAAGACTATGGTTCCTGTGAGAGGCAAGAATGGAGTGATGACCAAGGAGAGCTGACTGCAGCGCCAAGTGCCAGGTTCCTCATCCTTGAGGATCAAGCCTTGCCTGATGGTTGTTGAATCCCAAACCTTTATCATATGAGACATACAATTCGTTTTTTGCACCAACAGCAAGTGCTAACCCCATGAAGTAGGAACATGTTTGGATGGCTGAGGAACAACAGAGAAGCCAGTGTGGTTTGTGAGGCAAGACCAATGTCAAGAGATGAGGAACGGAAGATTGCATGGGGCCAAATCACACAGTCTTAGCAGACTTTCTAAGGGATTTGGCTTTTACCCAAAGTGAGAGGAAAATCAGCCACTGGAGGGTTTGGTGCACAGAAATGACATGACTTGACGCATGTTTAAAAAGAAGACTGATAATTTTGTTGGAAATCTTCTGGAGAGGCCGTGTAGAGCAATGAGTAGAAAGCTATTGCAATAACCAGGGGAGAGCTGATGACACCTTCAGCTGGGCTTTTTGCCTGGATATAGTGTTGTCCTTGTTGCCCTTTACCTTTGAGGTTTCCTGGGTACAGACGTGAGTGGAGAAGGTTGAAGTTAGTCACACGCCCTGTGTACTGAGCCTCAACGTGGAACCCTGGGCACCTGGGAGGGTCTGTACTCATTCTCTGAATATCCCTGTGCCTAAGAAAGTGTGACATTAAAAGACAAAAAGCTTTATGACAGGTTGAGGAATATACGTTGAATTAGAGAAGAAGAAATCTTTCTCCTGCTTTGTGAACAAAGGGCCCTATAATTTCCTCTCATACTGGCCCACACAAACCATGTGACCAAACCTGTTTAGAAAGTTCATTTCAATAGTTTAGGAAATGAGTACATAGTTAAGATACAAAAAGGGCAAGGATAAACTACTCTCATGTAAAGTAGGATTTTGAAGAGAGACTAGAATCAATATGTACTTTTTCATGCTTCTTTGTTTGGGGAGGATGAATTATCCGAGCATCTTTGAATGTCAATGGGCAGGAAGTCAGTGAAGAGGAAGATCATAAGAGCGAGAAGCAGTAAATGATGAAGCAAAGCACCAGGGACGTAAAAGAAGATGGAAGTGTGTCACCATATTGGACTCCTTCAGGCAGAATTGTGAGCATATTTAACACAGAAATAACCAGTGACTAGGTTGGCTGAGCATCTTTCCTCAGGAAGTGCTGAGTGAGCGTTCCTGTGCAGGGCTTGAGAGCTGGGAAGCAGGGAGGAGGAGGAGAAAAATATCCTTAGAAACTGGATGCTAGGGTTTGAAAAAGAATGTAAAGGTAGACACATATGAAGACTAAAATTGGACGAATACAAAAAAATGGAGAAAAAAATGTTTCTTTAATCATCAAAAAAGGAAGATCATCTTAAAAGAAAATGAGCAAAGGAAGTAAATAGGGGCTTAAAGACAGAAGACCCGTTTTAGAGAGATGATTCAGAATACTTCCTGTTGGTGGGAAGGCTCCATTTGAGACACATGGTGGCAGTTCAGGGCTTTGCACCTAGCAGATATTTGGGAAACATTTGTTGAACTGTCCCAGATGAGGTTGGCCCCATTCTGGACCACAGTTCCCTGTCACTGCCCACGCCTAGGATGATTGGGGTGAGTAGAGATTCAGAGCTGTCAACTGGTGGGACTGAAAGTTACAGGGATTCTGCGCATTTCCATAGGTTTAAAATCTTTGAGTCCTATCTTCACAATCTCTCCTCCAGCTACTGTGTACCATTCACTAGTCCTCAGAAACACAGGCTGCACTGATCACGCCAGCTCCTTCCTGTGCACACACTGTCTCTTCTGCCCATAACTGTTCCCTGGCTTGCAGAGCTCCTATTGGGCTCAAAGTCTAAATCCAGTTCCTGTGAAAACTTCTTTGACACTTTCCTGCACAGACATATTGCCACAGTATATTGTATATATCCCCGTAATCGGTACTTACACACAACATTTTAATTTAAACTTTGTATTTCCTTTTCTTATTATAGTGATAATTCCTCAAGAGCAGAAATGCATTATTGTATTCCTAGTATATTACACAAGCCATAAGGTAGGTGCTCAATAATTGTTTGCAGACTAGTTAAGTGGCTAAATGAATGACTGACCAGTTAGTCATTGATATGAAGGAGGATTAAGCTTAAAAGGTAAGATGGTAGGGAGGAAGTCTAATGACAGGATCGGCAGGTGACATCTGTTACCTATTACCCCCAGTAGCTGTTTCTCTTCTTTTTGATAGAAATCTTAAAAAAAAAAAAAATCTATCTTTCCCCATGACTTCTACATGTTGCCCATTCTATCCCAAACTTCATTGGAGGTAAAAGAGAAAGCCTGAGTCCAACCAGCTGTTGGTAGCCATTTTGAAAAGAATTCTGGGGAAGTAGAACAGGAAAGGATCTGGTCACATTGTTAAGGAGTAGCCTCTCTGAAGCCAGAATTTCCTCTGAACTTTTTGGCCATAGAAATAAATTCTTAATTGCTTAAGCTATTTTGTATTGGACATCCTATTATCTGCCTGAATCAGAGTCATGCTGATCATTTCCACAGGGTTTGGAGTCACAGGGAACTTTACCTATGTGGATGAAGGTCACGTAACATATTTGTGAGTGGAAACAATTCCTAGTGAGCAGTAGAATGCCATGCTCATGACTGCAATAGTTTTCTGACCCTTCTGCAGCTGGACTGTCAGTATTCAATGGCTTGGGTTAAGCCTTCTCTTGCCTATGTGGACAAGGATTTTGAGTCCTGACCTTTCCTGTTCTCTGACCCAGTCTACAGACACATCAAGGTCTTTGTTATCTTTGTGTTCTCTGTACTGTTCTCACTTCTTTTAAGAGTGAGAAGATCTTGGGCAGGTGTGTGTATGCTTGTGTGTATGCGTGCATGTTTAGCATTTGCCTACTAAAATAAAAGAGAGATTTTTTTATTATACATTTGCCACGCATAAAAATTTTAGAATATCCATCCCTTCCAAAAATAAAACCATCACATGGCTCCTAATAAAGTTTGAGTGAGTGAGACTGACTCACACAGCTTTTAAGCCTTCAGATGAGCTTCTCTGGACAAAGAATAGACCACATGCACCCCTGACTGGTTGTTGCTGAGTTGAGCAACTTTCCCAGGCTCTATGTCTTGTATCCATCACCATGTCACATACTCCAGGCTGCCCTCCCACCTGTCTGAGCTCTGTTAACCATGACTCTTATTTCTGCTGAAACAAAGCCAAGGGTAAGTCACAGCTCTTCCTTTCACTTACTACTCACAGCTCAACTAACTTGTCCTCTCTCTGCCACTACACTGAGGCTTCCTGGCACCTGTCTCACCAACAAACCAAGAGGGACAGGCTTAAGGGTATTATGTATGACATTTCAGAAGGGAGAAAAGAACTGAAAATGTTTTTGCTCTCTTTTTCCTGCCCCTCAAGAGAGGACATTTGTGGAACTTTGAAATAGTAAATAAACTTGAAATTGTCGCGTGTTCAAAGGCTCTCTGGCTAGCCGTAGAAGCATGTTCATTGGCACAGCCTCCAAATGCCTGCTTAGGGGAAGGTTCAACTATCTCCTCAGGCAAGTCCTGGGTAATTCCCTGCTGTAAGAGCAGTGAGCCCTTCTTCTTCTCCTCCATCAACAGAGACTATCTTCCTAGATGTAATAACCTTTGACCCAGACTGCAGCATAACATGATTCCCTTCTAGGAAGGTCCTTGGAAGTCTCCTTGCTACAGAGATGCCTAATGGCCCTGTTCAGTGTGATCGACAGCTATTTGGCCATCATACCTAATACTGTTTGTCTAAAACAGGTACCATTTTTTTTTTAATAAAGAAAATTGGTATATCCTATGTTGGCAGCTTTTTAAAATTTTAGTATGAGAAGAAAATTAAGAAGGGTATTAAAAGAAACTGTGATATCCATCCTCCCCAAAATGTTATTGTAGTCATTCTCACCCTTCCAAACACTGTCACATATCCATTATGCTGTCATGGATCAGTGTACAATTGACAGAGAATAAGATTGAGACAGTCCATCAATCTAATGTCACACCATGTAATAAAAGTCTACAGAAACCCTGTAAATGCTAGTTATACCGCCAGATACAGCTCCAAAGTGCCAATTGGTGTAAAATGTTCTAAATGGCTATAAATAGGTAATATGTCCTAAGGAAAATCTGACTCTTAGAGGTATTGAAAAGAGAAAATAGCAGAAATTACAGATTATTACCAATGGAAATAAGGCCAGAGGGCACTAGCATGAGGAGATGGGTCTAGGGAGATAAATGAAGAGGAGATAACCCTATGTCAAACAATCTTTCTGATTCACTATTTATAATGGTCTATGTGCTTAAGGCCTTTTTGAGTACATGAAAAAAAATTACAATCTTCACTGAAATTGCAAGAATTTAAAAATCTTATCTGTCTAGTTCAATCTTTGCTTAGAGGAATTTCTGTACTTGATGAAAAGTTGACTCACAATTATGTTGTGTTATTTACTAATTTGCTGAAAGATAAAACTAATGACATAAAAAGTATCAGAGTATTTGACCCATATTTAACTATTATTTTAAGACACTTTTAATGAATGTCATCTTACTCATTCTAAAATGGACTTATCGTAAAGTTTTTTTTTGTTTGTTTGTTTTTGCTTTTCTTCACTCTTAGGTCATTTATTTGTTTGCTTTTCTTCACTTTTAGGCCATTTATTTACTCAGGGGCACTTTAAAAATACCTCATAAGAAATTACTACCTTTATTAAAACATAATTTGATATTTCATATTTGATATCAAAACATAATTTGAGACCTAGAAAGTTTCTGTTAACGGATGTGTATCTCTTCTTTGAAGGTCCAGCAGATGGTTTGAGGGGCTACTGATGATGTCATGACTATAGACAGCATTAGCTTCCATAGAAGCCTCTACATGAAAACTACAGGAAGTAATCAGCATTCTGGTCCATGTACACTGACTTAGATTACTAAAATGTATTTTAATAAATGCTTAAGATTTGGTCAGACTAATAATTTTACAAAAGGCAAGCTACATTATAAAATTAGGTAATATATCATCCAGGGTTCTCCATAGAAACAAAAACAATAATCTCTCTTTCTCTCTCTCTCCCTCTGTCTGTCTGTCTGTCTCTCTCTCTCTCTCTCTCTCACACACACACACACACACACACACACACACACACACAGATTAAGGAATTGGTTCACATGATTATGAAGACTGGTGAGTCCACAGTTTGTGAAGAGGTTGGCAAGACTGAAACTCAGGCAGGAGTTAATGCTGCAATCTTGAGGCAGAATTTCTTTTATAGGAAATTTCAGTTTTTGCTCTTCAGCTGATTGGAGGAAGCCCACTCACATTATTGAGTAATTTCCTTCACTTAAAGTAAACTGGCTGTAGATGTTAAGCATATCTACAAAATACCTTCACAACATTTAGATTAGTGTTTGATTAAGTAACTGGGTACTATGACCTAGTCAAGTTGATGCTTAAAACTAACTATCATGGGGGCGCCTGGGTGGCTCAGTGGGTTAAAGCTTCTGCCTTCAGCTCAGGTCATCATCCCAGGGTCCTGGAATTGAGCCCCGCATCAGGCTCTCTGCTCAGCAGGGAGCCTGCTTCCCTTCCTCTCTCTCTCTCTGCCTGCCTCTCTGCCTACTTGTGATCTCTGTCTGTCAAATAAATGAAAACAAAATCTTAAAAAAAAAATTAACCATCATGGTAGTGAGAAGAATACTATTTTTCAGTTGTGGTTTTGCTATAATTGAATAGCCTTCCTTACATAAGGACACATCCAAGAAGACACCTCTCATTTCTGTTTTTATATCATTTCCCGAAAGGGTTCATTAGCTTGGCTGTCTCAAAATTTCTATTCACCAAAGAAGACTGAAAATTCTGAGCTAGTGATTTATTCAAAATTTCATTGTTTCATTATAAACCACAAAATAAAGTGTTTGCTTTATTATGTTAAAAATAAAGACTTTTTTGGAAAGAAATCCGTCTTCTCTTTGATGCCTTATCTCAGTTTGTAAGTGCTTGATGATTAATTTTTTACTCTTCCCTATTTATATATGTATACATATGTATGTAAGCTGAGATAGGGTGGAAAAGGTGTTTTCTTATTTTTTAGTTTGTTATGAAAAGAGGATTATGAAAAACAGATTATTTTTATTTTGCTTTTTCACTTGTTTTATAGACATTCTGCAAGTCCATACATTTTAAATAACTGCATGATATCACACAGATCTATAGGCTATATGATTTCCACTATTTTCCTAGTTGGAAGGTGTTCAGGAGTTTAGGTTTTCCTTGTTCCATCTTAAAAAACAAAACAAAACAAAAACCACTAACACTTTACATCCTCATACACATTTCCTTATATATGTGTCAAGATAAGTTTGATTTTATTATTATTTCTGTAGGACTGATTCTCCAAAGTGGAATTGCTTAGACAAAGTTTAGAAGATTTTTTTTGTTGTTGTAATTAAGATTGACCAATTTCTAAAATGATGTCTCCTAACCTAAATAGAAATGTGTTTAGTCCTGTTTTCCTGCATCCTTGAGAGATTTGAATGGTCCTGTATTTTTGTCAGTCTGATGGCTGAAAATTATTTTATCATGATTTAATTTATATTTTCTTGACTTACACTGAGGTTAAGTACACTTCTACATGTTTGTTGTGTATTTTCTATTTTTGATACAGTGTTCTTAAAAGTATATGTAAAGATCAAATTTGAGTCAGAATCAAGACAATGAAAATGTTCATAAAAAAGAACCAAGATATTTATAAAAACATAATTACATCAAATTTTATACAATGCCATTGTAATGGAGGAAAATTTTTTCCTCTACCCTCTTAAGTTCTATTTCCAAGGACTGAGAATTAAACTAGCAAATAAGAAAATAACAAGAAAAATTATAATAACAAGAGAAAAATGTGTGCCGATTTAAATGATGATTTCTGCACAGAAAAGAATAGACAACCCAAAGAGCAATTAAACTTGGAAGCATATATGCCATTTTAACAATTGAGAATCATTTATAGAGAAGTGACCAGATGAAAGAAAGGGGGTTGGGGCTTCCAGGGATGGTAAATTATGGGAAGATAAATGTTTGGGAAAACTAATGGAAGATAAAGTTTATTTTGGTAAGATTTGTCTGTGTAGACTCATCTTGGATGCCAACCTTTTATTTTCTTTGCAACAGTAAAACTCCCCTGGAGAGGAGAATTAAGTCAGTCCTCCTCTCTTAAAAGTTTCTGCTTTTAGTCAGATAAGGAAAGCTCTGAGAAGGCTTCCTTCTGCGTCTGTTACTTCTCAATTGCCTTCAGCTCAAAATAATCCATATGCCAAAGTAGCATATTGTGGGGTGGCAGATATACTCTGATATTCTTCATTATTTAGCCTTCGCAAGTGCTACTGTGGAAACTGAGAATCATCTGGAACTTTTGTTTTGGTATGTTGACAATTTGTTTAGAATTGGATTTGAAGCCCGAGACTTCCCTTATTATCCACATAACTTTGTGCAAATTTCTCTGCTCTCAACTTCAATTTTCACATCCATAAACATAAGAGATTAAAATCTACCTCAGAATGCTGAATCATCTCTTGTGTGTGTGCACGCACACACAAACACACACACATGAAGACTATCTGCATGGAAGTTTTCTCACTGCAGTGAATCTGATTTGATAATGATGCTTTGTATTTACAGTACCAGATTTCATCATTTAACCAAATATTTTTTTTATCCACTATTCTCGATGCTCAAGTTAAGATTGGGATATAGGCGGTGATTTAAAAAGGTATAAACTGAGGCTGAGAGAAGTTAAATAAGTAGGCCAAACTTACACAAGGAGTTCGTCGCATATTAGGTCATTTGATTCTGGGGTCTAATTTTCCTGTTGTTTCATATTTGGATCAATATACTCATCACTCAGATGCTTACATAGTTTTCATAATAAGTATCTTTGTTTTCATAATAATTATCTTTGTTTTCATAATAAGTATTTTTGTACTTTCCTTGAACATATTTGCTCATGTGCATTGGAACAAATACATGAGTTCCCATTGAAAAAGAATTAACTTATAGACACTAATATCAAACAAAAATAAAATTTCAGATATAAAGATTGTGATATTGCTGAATCAACGCTAATGTTTACTGAAGAGTATGTGCCAGGCAAAGGTGGAAGCTTGAAACAAATACATGAGTTCCCATTGAAAAAGAATTAACTTATAGACACTAATATCAAACAAAAATAAAATTTCAGATATAAAGATTATGATATTGCTGAATCAACACTAATGTTTACTGAAGAGTATGTGCCAGGCAAAGGTGGAAGCTTGAAACCAGGAGGCTTAGGGAGACCAGCAAAAATAGTACATGCTTTTTCCATATAGTGAAAAGGAGATTCTTCCAGTTTTAAGATAAAGTTATTACAAGAATGTCGGTAAGAACAGGCTTCCTGATCAGGCGTCAACCCCAGTTTGGCCTTCTCTAGATACCTCTTTCGGGATACTTTTTCCTTCCTTCTCTCTCTCTTTTTTTTTTATCAAACCTGCTCTCACCACCTGCCTAAGGGCTGCAGTATATCTGATAAACACATTTCCAGGGAGGTGCTAATGACTGATAAGGCTAAATGGTTCCTCCCAGGAGTGTTTGTACCTTAGCAGAATAATACCTTCAACTGGCGTCTCAAACTAAAAGGCCTGAGGTTCCAGTGAGACGCAAACAAGAAGGATGGGATCTTTCACTTTCTTTGAAATGTCGGTCTATTTTATTTTTCCACTTTAGTGAAGACATGTTGCCAGAAAAATATGTTTGTTCGCTTGTTTTACTATAAGATAAACAAGGGTATAACTTGATGCCTCTTGACCTGGTACTCAGCCTTGGGGTCTAGGACTCTGGTGATCCCGCTGGGGTGAATACACACCCAATCTCACTACCCCCACCCCCTACTCCCACCCCACCCCCATCACCAGCTTATCCTTGCCAGCCTGGGATGGAGCCTCTAGGGTTGTGCAGTGTTCAGCCTGCACAATGAGATGTCACAACTCTGGAAAATAATTCTTCGGCTCTGACCATTACACGGTAAGACCCTGCTTCCTTCAGCACAGAATTTAAAAATTGAGCTCTCCTTGATGTTCTCTGTTTGGTAGTACTGCTGAGTATAGCATTTGGAGGCTTTGCTGAGCTGACCATGGATCTTTTAGGCATTAAAAAATCAAATAAAGATGATGTTGGAGTAATCAAAGTCATTAGGGTTTGTATTAGTTTGGCAAGGCTGTTGTATAAAGAACCACAAACTGAGTGGCTTTTACAATAGAAATTCATGGTGTCACAATTCTGGAGGCTGGAAATCTGAGCACAAGGTCCTGGCAGGGTGGATTCTGTCCCAGGGTTGCAAGGAGGCATCTATCTATTCCAGGCCTTTCTCTTAGTTTCTGGTTGTTTGCTGGCAATCTTTGGCATTCCTTGCCTTGTAAATGCAGCATCCTAACCTCTGCCTTCATCTTCATATGGTGTTTTCCACTTGTGCATCTCTGTATCTCAAATTCCGCTTTTTATAAGGACATCAGACATACTGGATTAGGGCCCACCCTAATGACCTCATCTTAACTTGAACATCGGCAAAGGTCCTATTTGCAAATAAAGTCACATTCTGAGGTAGTCGGGGGTTAGGTCTTCAATATATATATTTTGAGGGGAAACAATTCAATCCATAACAACGTATTTCCAAGGTCATCATATTTACTAATTCTAGATATTAAATTCTGTTGCATAATATCATTGGAATGAAGATGATCTTATTTTAGCTCTAGTTCTACAATATTTATCTTCTTAGATACCAAGTAGGCAGATTATATATATACTCTCAGCTGTTTTTAAATGTAATGCATTTTGAGCTAAAACTCTTCATCCTTACCTGGGAACATCTGCATTTAGTGCATGTGGGTGTGAGTGTGTGTGAGTGTACATGAAAGAGAGAGGGAGAGGGAGCAGGAGTAGGAGACAGAGAGAGAGAGAGAGATTGCATTCGTAGCCTCAGTGCTCTCTTTTAGATTGCTGAGTGATTTCCTACTTGCCAACAGCTCTTCACATTATATGAATCTAAACTACTCACGTTGTGAAATCCCTTTCATTTCTATAGCTTATAGAGTAATTGCCTGCCAGTATCCCTTTTTTTGTAATTTACTTTTAACCATAAAGGAAAGCCTTTTTTAATTCTCTTGAATGCCAAATCATTCAGTACTGAAGGTATCATTTCAGTGTGCTATATAATCTCACTCAAAGCAAAAAGGAAATGTAGCATGTCAGCAAGAAATGGCCCATGCTGAACCTTGATTTAAGAGGCCCTCCTACTCGGATCATCCAATCTCTGTAAGGAAGTATTTGGAACTTTCATTCAGCACAAGGTGCTTAGGTATCAGGACAGGTGGTGGGGTTAGTGATGTTATGAGTTCAAGCTATAGCTGGGGCGCTTATTTGTGGGGAATAATGTTATAAAACATAAAGAGCAGTGGACTAAGAATCAGGAGACCGCAACGGTTCACTTCCGCCAGGCCCCAACTTTACCTTATAGACTTCCTTTGACTGATTCATACATTCCTTGTTATCTAGACTCTGTTAGGAGCTAAGAACATCGTGGTGATTCAGGCATGGAGTATGATATTAAACAGATACTAAAAAATAAATTGCAATACAGAGTAATATAGGTTATAATAAAGAAAAAAAAGGATGAATTAAGTGCAGGCTAAGTTGCTATGACAAGACTTGAAAATACAGTGATACAAACCACATACAAAAGTGGGGAGATAAATAGTTCGGGGTTTGTGGAATAATATGTGGCTTCCATTTCTGAGTCCCTGTTGGCTTCTTTAGATTTTGTTATCTTCCCATCAAAAGAAAGGAGGGAAAAAGGCAGAGGTATGGATCCACATTCCATGTCGGGGGCACAACTGGAGAGCAGCATACATCAGTTCTATTCACAACTCATAGATAAAACTTAATTTCATGGCCTCCTGAGTTGAATGGGAGGCTGGGAATGAAGTCTTAGGCTGGATTTTCATGTTTATATAGCTAAAACATGAGAGTCCTACTAATTAAAATACACTCGTTAATAATGAATATTGGTAGAATAAAATAGTAGTCTCTGCTCCAAAGAATAATGGGAACATCCAATAGGTGGTTGAGATAGAGGGGTGTCACATACCTTTGTCAGAGGAAAATCCCCATCCTACTCCAAAGAAGTGACATTAAACCTAAGAGAGGCAACAGTTGGTGCCTTATGATTAGAGACTGGAGGAGTGTGAGTGTTACAGACAAGGAAAGCAACCAATGAAAAGACCCTGAAACAACAGAAAGTGCAGTAACTCAAACAGAAAAACAAATGTTAAGATTGACATAAGGAAGTGGCAAAGGATGACCCTGGAAAAACATACACAAGGGTCAAAGTGCAAAATGACTTTGGTCTTCATCTTAGGAACTACAGGGAGGCATAAAAGAGATTGCACTAAGGGAAAACCTTCAGAGGTTTTCATTTTTAAAGAGTAGTTATTTTAATATGGGTGGGGAATGAATGGAAAAAGCCTGAATGGTGCCAGGGGAAGCAAGTGGCTTTGTAGCAATCCAGATAGAATGTTTATAGCTAGACTCTGATGATAATCGTAGGAATGGGGCTGAGTGGATATAGGCAATATGAGATATAAGCAATAGGTCTCAGTGATTAATGAGTGGATGTTGGTTCTAAGGTATAGGAAGGAGTCACAAATGCTTCCTCAGCCTCTTGCCCTAGCAGCCAGACAGTGGTGACCATTAAATGAGCTGGAGAAATTTAAAAGAGGAACAGTTTTAAAGGTTAAGGGATGGTGAAATAATTCAGTTTGAAATCACTGACTTTGTGATACTTTGAAACATTAATCAGTTATTTCAAAAGGCTTTGGGTAGACTTGTCAGGAGCTCAGGAGATAAGTCTAGGTAGAAAATGTAGGTCTTAGAGATGTGGAAGTGAAGGTTTTCCTTGCATATCGGGCAGAAAGAGAGGGCTTACACATAGCTAAAAGAATATCACCATTTTAGAAGATTGCAAAGGTAGATCAGGAAGGAGAGGGAGCCCAGAGAGGTAGGAGAAAAGATAGGTAAGACCATGGAAATCAAGTAAGAGGGAGTAGGCTACTGTATCAAACGCTATGAAAAGAGGTAGATCTTAAGAAAACTAAAGTTAGCTTGGTAAAGTGTAGGTTGAAGGAGGAGAAGGACTGAAATATGTCTAAGAAATTTAGCGGCATATAGGGAGAATATTTTGACTATTTTGATTATAGCCATTGTCATTGCTTGAGCCCTAAGGGACTGAGGAAATCCACGTGGCATCCAGGTTCATTTATTTAGAGATGTGTAACAGCAACGAGTAAGGCATTCACAAGGAAAGAGCAAGAGAGGAAGATTATGATTTTTTTCTTGTTTGTTTTAATTGTGTAAGCTTAATTTGAGATATTTCCATGGGATAATTACGTGTTGAGATTATATAGAACTGTATAGTCAAAGCCTTTAACTGTGAAAAGTCTCTGGGCTTTCGTGCATGCTATTTCATTTGTCTTATTTTTTCTCTTCACCTTCACTCACTGCCTTTTCCATTTCACATAAAAACAGAAAATAATTTTTTCCTGAAGGTGACATGGTGGTTCGGTCTTCCCTAGATGACTCTCATGTTTATAAAATAATGATACTATCATTAAGTGTGTGCTAATTAATTTACCAGGCATTGTGCAAAACACTTTCCAAGTATTATCTCCTTTAATCTTCATAACAGTCTTACGAAGTGTTTTTCTGTTTTTGCTTGTGTGTGTGTGTGTGTGTGTGTGTTTTGTTTTTCATTTTATGGTTCAGAAATTGCTGAAGGTCCCACAGTGGATCAAAATTTGAAACCAGACAGTCTGAATCAAAAATATGGATTACCTTAAACTTGCATGGTAGAATCACAAATTGTTAATCTCTAAGGTTTGTGTTTGTATCAAATTTGAATTTTGTTTCAGGATAGTTTTTATACTTGGAATGAAAAACATTTCTTCCTCAAGCAGAACATTCTTGTTTTGCTTTGGTATCTTTCATCATCATGGAACTAAGTGAAAAATGATTAAGCTCTTCTATGATCATGACACATTTTTACAGAAAAAAATATATGTAAACAAGCATATATATATATTCACACACACACAGACACACGCACATACACATATACACAAGTTTGGTAAAACCTGTTTCTCCTGACCGATCGTAGCCATTTTAAAGCATAAACCAGAAAACTTTGAACAGTCATATTCCTGAACACGTTCAAGTTTCTGAACAGTCATGACAGAGAGATATCTTACTACATAACTAGCTGAGAATTGATACCTAACACAATTAGAAAATTTTAAGAAATGTGAGAGTCTGTATATGACACATTGAATGATTACAACTAAAAATTTCAGAGAAACTAGGTGGCACTGTTTGGAAATTGAAAGTAAACACTGACCTAGAGTTTGAGAAATCCTTAAAGAGAGTTGTTTTCAGGGATTGCAGCGATGAGGCAGGCTGAATGAAGAAGCAGTCAGAAAGAGACAGAGAATCCAAAGTGCTTTAGAATAAGCTCAATTTTAAATGTTTGTAATAAAGTTACAACAATAATGTTGCAGCTCAGTAATGCAGTCTTAAAATGCAGCAAGCCAATTATACTTTCACGGGAAGTTTCATGTCCTTATAATAAGGTTTGTTCTTTATTTTAGGGCTTTATTGTAAGTAGAGATGAGTTGGCTTTTTATTCCCTGTGTCCATCTTTGGCTATAAAAAAAAAGAAAAAAACCTAAAGAGTGTGCGAATGTGTGTGTGCAAGTGTGTCTGTGTGTGAGCATGGTATGCCCATGTACTCTGCAGGAACTTACTATGTCTGATTATCCTTTGATCTATCATTTTTCTCAACTATAGTCCTCATTTTAAGAAAAACAAGGTTTAAAAAATAACATGTATCAGTATGTTCTCTCATCCATCATTTCTTCCCCATTTCATGTATCATTTTTTCCTCATGTCATGTATCATTGCACATTATGTAACTTGTATCGTCGCTTATTTTTCTTAAATGCATTCAATAACCATCAGAATGAAGTTTGACATTTTTTTTTCCTCTCAAAATGCATTCCCTTGATTCTTTTGGAGATAAACACAATGATGGATTTGAAACAGATCCAAAATTAGGTTATCAGTAATATTCCAAATTAAAGCACCATCTAGAAATTGATGCCATTTGGGAGCTACAATTTTACCATATGGTCTCTGCATATATTCATTATAAAGACATTTACATCCTCCTCGATCTTCTCTTCATGATATATTTTAGGATAAAAAGTTAAAAAAGCAATGACAGTCACATTCCTTTCTTATTTTTATCAACTTCAATATTAATCTTATTAGAATAATTTTCTTTTCCACATAACAAGAAGCTCTTCTTTCTTACCAAGGAATCAAATCTAGAAGGAATACCATTATCATCATGTCTAAATAAAAGAGTCCTTCTTGTTCTTGTCCTGTTTCCCATACCTATTAAGAAGATTTTTGATTTTTCTGCATGTTCCCAAGGATGTCCTCTTGGTATTGCTGAATGTCATCTTAGGTAATTCAAAAACTCTCATTTTAATTACCTATGTCCATTATTCATTTCCCACACTTTCCACAGAGGAGTGAAAAGAGACTTTTGAATGTTTCTATCTTAGCTGTTTCAAAGGACACCTTGTTTAATTAAAAGAAGTATTGTCAAAAAAACACTCCCTAGGTGTTTGAATGTATGTAGGCTTTGACAATTACCGGTCATATATTTACTTTAATGTAATGAAAACTATATAAGAAGAATTATATTTGTTTTAAATAAGATCAACTGAAATGTATATAATTAAATCACACCAAAAGTAGTGTAGGTCAGAATGCAATCAAGTTATGTTTTAAGATTTATTTCTCCATTTATCTCTTTTATAATTACTACTTTTTGGGGGGAAGGAAATAAGCCCTCATAGTTTAAGAATAAAATACAAAGTCATAAAAATGTACATTCCCTCCCATAATTGTCTGTCATTGACTCAGTTGTCAGCTCCATCACCACTCTGCCTCAATTAATATTTAATAATTAGCTAGTTAATAATTTCTTCTGTATTCTTCCAGAGTTTACTTAAGCACATACAATAAAATATGAATACATATTATCTTTTCTCTGTTCTGCAAGGTAATAGCTTTTATTTCTTTTGATTTCCTTCATATCTGTTATTATTTCCCCCCAAGCAAAATAACGTGAAATTGGTCTTCCTCCTTTTTTCTTCCTTAGTTTATGTATGATTTATCTATATTGCAGACTTTTTTTTTTTTTAAGATTTTATTTATTTGTCAGAGAGAGAGAGCATGCACAAGCAGCAAGAACCACAGGCAGAGGGAGAAGCAGACTCCCCAGAGGAAGGAGCTGATGCGGGACTCCATCCCAGGACCCTGGGGTCATGAGCTGAAGGCAGATGCCCAAGGGACTGAGCCACCCAGGCATCCCTATTGCAAAGTTTTTAAAGAAATAGCTTATTTATTTATTCAATCCACTTTTCTGTTGTCTAACTCATTAAATTCTGTTCTATCTTTTCATTACTTTTCTGTTGCTGTGTAACAAATTACAACAGACTTAGCAGCTTATAACGAAAATAATTTATTATTTCATGGCTCTGTAGGTCAGAAATCCAGACAGACTCAGATAGGTTCTCTGCTTAGAGTTTTACAGATGGAAGTCAAGGGGTCCGCTGGTGGGAACTGGGCTGTTTTCTGTTGGTTCTGGGCAGAATCACCTTCTTATTCTACTCAGGTTGCTAGCAACATGTTGTAGGAGTGAGATCCCTGTTTGCTTGCATTTTATTGGCCAGAGGTCTTTCTCATCTCCTTGAGGACACTCTAAAGTCCATCCAGCGTAGTTCCCTCCATCTTCAAAGGTAGTAACAGCACATCAAATTCTTTCTATATCTTGACTCTCTGAATTCCCCTTCTGCTACCATATAAAGGAAACTGTCTGCTTTTAAAGGTCTCCTGCAATTAGGATAGGCACACCCAGATAATCTCTCTTTTGATTAACCAAAAGTTAACTGATTAGTTTCCTAAATACATCTACAAAACAAAACAAAATATTTTTACATGTAATATCACATTAATCAGAGCAAGAGCTCTCATTTTCATAGTCTCAGGGTTTAGGGTGGAAAATCTTGGCAGGCCACTTTGGAATACTTCCTGCCATGATATTTATTAATTCTCGGGGCGCCTGGGTGGCTCAGTGGGTTAAAAGCCTCTGCCTTTGGCTCAGGTCATGATCCCAGGGTCCTGGGATCGAGCCCCGCATCAGGCTCTCTGCTCCGCAGGGAGCCTGCTTCCTCCTCTCTCTCTGCCTGCCTCTCTGCCTACTTGTGATCTCTGTCTGTCAAATGAATAAAAAAATCTTTAAAAAAAAATCACTGTATAAAAAAAATCACTGTATTAATTCTCTAATATTTTGTTTTATTGCTATTTTCAAAAATTGTAGTTGAATGTTAGATTCACTTGTTTTCACTGATGTTTGTTTTTATGACTTTGTTTTCCTCTGGAAGCACTTTTAGTAATACCACATACATTTGAATATGTAATACATTCTTTTTAATTTTAATTATTTTATTTTATATGTTTTTTAAAAGATTTATTTATTTTTATTTATTTATTTTTTAATGATTTTGTTTATTTATTTGACAGACAGAGATTACAAGTAGGCAGAGAGGCAGGCAGAGAGGAAGAGGGGGAAGCAGGCTCCTCACTGAGCAGAAAGCCCAAGGCAGGGCTCAATCCCAGGACCCCGAGATCATGACCTGAGCTGAAGGCAGAGGCTTTAACCCACTGAGTCACCCAGGTGCCCCTATACCACATCTTTATCCATTCATCTGTTGATGGACATCCGGGCTCTTTCCACAGGCTGGCTATTGAGGACATCGCTGCTATAAATACTGGGGTGCGGTTTCCCCTTTGGATCACTACCCTTGTATCTTTGGGGTAAATACCAGTAGTGCAATTGCTGGGTTGTAGGGTAGCTCTATTTTCAACTTTTTGAGTAGCGTCCATACTGTTTGCCAGAGTGGCTACACCAGCCTGCATTCCCACCAACAGTGTATCTGTATCCATCTCCTCACCTACATCTGTCATTTCCTGACTTATTAATTTCAGCCATTCTGACTGGTATGAGGCGAGCCATTGATGGCGAGTGATATTCTGTACTTTTTCATGGGTCTGTTGGCTATTTGGATGTCTTCAGAACATAAATATCTGTTCATGTCTTCTGCCTATTTCTTGCTTGGATTATTTGTTCTTTGGGTGTTGAATTTGATAAGTTCTTTATAGATTCTGGATACTAGCCCTTTATCTTATATGTCATTTGCAAATATCTTTTCCCATTCTGTTGGCTATCATTTGGTTTTGTCAACTGTTTCCTTTCCTGTGCAAAAGATTTTTATCTTGATGAATTCCCAATAGTTCATTTTTGCCTTTGTTTCGTTTGCCTTTGGAGACGTGTCTAGCAAGAATCTGCTGCGGCTGAGGTCAGAGATGTTGCCACCTGTGTTCTCCTCTACGATTTTGATGGATTCCTATCTCTCATCTAGGTCTTTCATCCCTTTTGACTCTATTTTTGTTTATGGTGTAAGGAAATGGTCCTGTTTCATTCTTCTGCATGTGGCTGTCCAATTTTCCCAACACCATTTGTTGAAGACATGTCTTTTTTCCATTGGATTCTATTTCCTGCTTTATTGAAAATTTTTGACCATAGAACTGACAGTCCATTTCTGGGTTCTCTATTCTGTTCCATTGATCTATGTGTCACATTGATCTTTTGTGCCACTATCATACTGTCCTGTTGATTACAGTTTTGTAATGAGCTTGAAGTCCAGAATTGTGATACCACCAGTTTTGGTCCTCTTTTTCAACATTTAGCTATTTGGGTTCTTTTCTGGTTCCATACAAATTTTGGAATTGTTTGTTCCAGCTTTGTGAAAAAAGTTGGTGGTGTTTTGATAGGGATTGCACTGAAATTGAATGTGTAGATTGCTCTAGGTAGCATAGACATTTTAACTATGAGCATGGAATGTTTTTCATTTTTTCTTCAAATCTGTGAGCATGGGACATTTTTCAATTTCTTTGTGTCTTCCTCAATTTCTTTCATGACTGTTCAATAGTTATCTGAGTTCGGATCCTTTGCCTCTTTGGTTAGGTTTATTCCTAGGTTTATTCTGGTTTTGGGTGCAATTATAAATGGCATTGACTCCTTAATTTCTCTTTCTTCTGTCTCATTATTAGTGTATAGAAATGCAACTGATTCCTGCCAGTTTGCTGAATTCCTGTATGAGTGCTAGCAATTTTGGGGTGGAGTCTTTTGGGTTTTCCACACAGAGTATCATGTCATTGCAGAGAGTGAGAGTCCTATCAAACAGAATTTAAAACAACTATGATCAATATATTTAAGTCTTGAGTGGAAAAGGTGAACAAAATGCATTATTAGATAAGTAACATCAATGGAGAGTTGAAACTTAGAGATAATTTAATGGAAAATTTTAAACATGACAAACAATATAAAAGAATGCTTTCAAAAGGGTCATAAATAGACTTGGAACGGTTGAGAAAAGTATCCATGACCATGAAAAAAAGTTTAAAAATGAGCAAAAGGAACCACAGGAAAAAAAAAAAAAAGGAACAGATTATTCAAGAACTGTGGGGTAATACAAAATTATTTAAAGTAAGTATAAATGGCATTCCCATAGAAGAAAGAGAGAGGAAAGAGAGAATGATGAAGATAATGTTCAAATTTTAAAAAGTGATAATGTTCAAATTTTTAAAAAATTTAATGAAATACACAGAACCACTGATCCAAGACATTCAGACATTCAGAAAACCTTGAACGATATAAACAGCAGAACAAAACAAAACAAAATAACAAAAACAGAAACAAGTAAGCATATCATATTGAAACTGTCAAAAACCAAAAACAAAGAGATATTTCCTGAAGGTAGCTAGATTAAAAAACAAAAAAATACATCCCATACAAAGAACAGAGAAAAAGTAATTACAGCAGACCTTTAACATGCAATGCAAGAGAAAGATGGAGTTATATCATTAAAGTGTGAAAGAATATAACTGTTAACCCACAACTCAGTAGCTATAGAAGTTATTTCTTAAAAAAGAAAATTAAGAAATTTTCAGAAACACAAAAATAGATAATTTTGTTGTCAGCAGACTAGCAAACAAGAAATATTTAAGGATCACTTTTGGCAGAAAAAAAATATGACACTACTTATAAACTTAGATCTAAGTAAACAAATTACAAAACTGATAGTAACAGAGTGTAACAGTATAGGTCAATTATAGCTCAATGTAACAAACTAACTTAGAAAAAAAATCTCTGGAAGAAGGATCCTGACACCTGTACTAAGGAAAAAAAAAAAGTAACAGAAATGACATAATAAAGGTAAATATATGAATGTCATCCCCCCCCCTTATTTCTAATTACTCTAAAAGATAACTGGCTATCTAAAGCAAAAGAGTTGCAAGGAATTGATTTTTATGGCAGACATAAAACTACATTGCATGATATTAGCCAAAAAGATGAAAGGAATGGATTGGAAGTATGTGTCTGTAAGATCTTCAGCCACACATAAAGCAGAATAATATTCTTTAAGGGCAGGCAGATTAATTAACTAAACATATATTGCAAAACCCTAATTAAAAAAAAAAGAAGTATACATAACATATCAATGTTGTACATTAAATAAAATTCCAAAATAGTCAACTAATATAAAAGAAGGAAGGAAAGGGGAAAAACAAATAAATGAAAAATTAATAGACAACAGTTAGCAAAATGATAGATACTAATTCAAACACATGGATAATTAAATATACAGAATCTATAAACAATCTACACAAACCCATTAAAAGATAAAGATCATCAGATTAAATAAAAAGCAAGATTCAATTATAAGCTGTCTACACAAAATTGACTTTGAAAATAAGACAAATAGGTTAAATATAAAAGGATGGGAAACAATTATATCATGCAAACACTAGTCAACCCGGAGTGGCTATATTAATATTAGACAGTATCATTATTAAGTAATGATAAGCAGATTAATTCATCAAGAAAAGATAATAATCCTGAACATATACCCACCTATGGCAGTTCTTCAGAATATATGAAGCAAAAACTGATAGAATTGAAAGCAGACATAAACAGATCTACACTTACAGCTGGAGACCTCAACACTCCTCTCTTGGGAGTTGATACATTAAGAAGACAGAAAATTATTAAAAATATGAAAGACCATTATTAACCAATTGACCTAACTGATATTTACAAAACACACTACAGACTATACATTACTTTCATGTACAAAAGGAACATTCATCAAGACAGAGTATATCTGGGGCACCTGGGTGGCTCAGTGGGTTAAAGCCTCTGCCTTCGGCTCAGGTCATGATCCCAGGGTCCTGGGATCAAGCCCCGTGTGGGGCTCTCTGCTCAGCAGGAGCCCGCTTCCCTTCCTCTCTCTCTGCCTGCCTCTCTGCCTACTTGTGATCTCTGTCTGTCAAATAAATAATAAATAAAATCTTAAAACAAAAAGACAGTATATCATAGGAAGTTAGCATAATTTTACAGATTAGAAAAATTCAATTCTTTTCTCTGCAAACATTTATAATAGGTTATTAGGAATAACAGATTAGAAATGTGATACATTACAAAACAGTTGCCTATGACTATCTGTACATCTATTATGCACCTTAGGGAAAGGATTTGACAGTGTGCTGTACTTACACTTCAGATAACATACTTTTATTCTATTATACAAAACTGACCAGTGGTAGTGTTTGAATTTATAAATGGCCATTCAACAGTATATTTAACTTAGATGCATATTTAGCATGCTAAAAAGTGAAAAAATTTTCAGCTGAAGTTCTGTGGCTCATCAGTTCAAATGTTTCATGGCATTTTTAAAATAAATTTCAATATTATAATACTAAGATTATTTTACATGACAAATGCAAAAAGATAATATTTTCTAAACATTTTAGAAAGTATATTCACATTCACTTTGTCATGGGTTTCTTGTGGCTCTTCTAAATGTTAATCATATGAAGGAGACACTGGTCTTAAACAATTTTAACAGTCCATCTTCAATTAAAAACTGTAACAAAACAAACAGTATGTTAAAGAGTAACAAAAAGTAACTTAAATATACTAAATTCACACACTGTATGTAAACAAAATGAAACCAAATTACATAATAGTGGCAGATTACACATTTTAAAGAATTTCTTTATCCATGTAGTTAAATGAGATAGATGTTGAAATAGACGAAGTATATCATAGAGTTGGAAGGAATGGTTACCACAAATCTTTTTTTTTTTTTTTTAAGATTTTATTTATTTATCTGACAGAGAGAGAGACAGTGAGAGAGGGAACACAAGCAGGTGGAGTTGGAGAGGGAGAAGCAGGGCCCCCGCCAAGCAGGGAGCTCGATGCAGGGCTTGATCCCAGGACCCTGGGACCATGACCCAAGCTGAAGGTAGCTGCTTAATAAGTGAGCCACCCAGGTGCCCCTAAATCTTAAAAAATTAAAATTACACACTATTAAGATGTCAAATTTCCCACAACTGATCTACAAATTCCATAGAATTATAATAAAAACCCAGCATGTATTCCTCAGAAACTGGAAACCAATATTAAATTTATGTGAAAGACAAAAGAAACAATATGGTTTCAAACTAGAAGAACAAAGTGGAAAGATTCATATTATCTAATTTAATAATTTTTTATAAGGCTACAGTAACCAACACAGTGTGGTATTAAAAAGGATATACCCAAAGATAAATAGAATAGGGAATCAGAAATACACTCAATCACATGAAGTCAATTGATTTGCACAAGAAGTACAGACATAGTTCAACAAAGACACTGAAATTTTTGGATATCCATATGCATAAAATAAACTTCAATCAATAACTCACTCCTTATCTAGTATAATAAATAACTCAAAATGATTGTTCACCTAACTCTAAAACCTAAAATTATGAAACTTCTAGAAGAAAAATAGGACAATGCTTATGCAACCTTGAGTTAAACAAAGATTTTTGTTTAACCACACAAAAAACACAATTTTTTATAAAGAAAAAAAAAATGATAAAATGACCTCCTTAAAAGTAGTAACTCCTATTCTTGAAAAAGACAAACCACAGATTGGGAAAAAAAATATTGGCAATTTTTTTTTATAAGAGACTTGTATTAATATTATATTAAGTACTCTAAAATCGCAGTAAAGAAACAACCCAATCTTAAAAATGGACAAATGACTTTAACAAATACTTTAAAGAGGTACACAGATGGCAAATTAACATGAAAAATGTTCAATACCACTAGGAATTGGGGAAATGCAAACTAAAACAAAAATGGAATATTACTGCATACATTCCAGAGTGACTTAAGATAAAACAAAAAACTAATGAATAAATCTGAAGCACCAAGTTTTGAGAGTGTGGAGCTATGGAAACTCTCATTTATTTCTGGTGACAATAAAAATGTTTCAGGCACTTTGGGAAAAAAGTGTGACATTTCTTATAAATATATATCATATGACCCAGAAATTTCACTTGTAGTTATTTATTTAAGTGAAATTATAATAAACGTGTTCAAACACAAACCTGTACATGACTGTATTATAGCAGTTTTTTTATTATTGCCAATAACTGGAAACAAATTAAAGTTTCCTCAGTTAGGATAATAAATGAATTATCCTGAACTGGGATAGAATGGTATAAAGGAATACTATTCAGCAATAAAAAAGAATTTGTCATTGACATACAAAATAATTTGGATGGATCTCAAATGGCTTATGCTAAATGAAAATAGCCAGATTCAAAACACTACCCACTATATGATTCCATTTAATGACATTCTGGAAAAAGCACAGTTTATAAGGACAGAAAATCTCAATGGCCTCCAAGGACTGGAGTTGGAAGGAATGGTTACCACAAAAGGAGGATTGTGTGTGTATGTGTGTATGTGGGAACTGTTTCATATTTTGATACAGTGCTCTTTACACACCTGCATGCATTTGTCAAAAATGCAGAATGGTGTGAAAAAAAATGACATATTTTTCTCTTTGCAAATTATATTCTAACAAAAAATGAAAAAAATATTCCAGTTATTACATAAGAGACAACTAGGGAATTTACTCTATTTCTATCTTCTTTCTTCATTGTCCTCCCAATTTATATACAAGTTGTTTTACTGTTGAATTATTATCAGTTAGGTACTATTTAAATTAATTCTTCTAGAATTCTCCAAATTTAATACTAGTTCTTCATTTAAGTATATTCGATTTTCACTATTCATTTGCTATATAGTACTTCCAGTTATAGAATTTCTTGGTTGGTTAAAATGTGAACTCCAGTCATTTTCTCAAGAACAGGTTACAAA
This sequence comes from Meles meles, assembly GCF_922984935.1. Classification (NCBI taxonomy): domain Eukaryota; kingdom Metazoa; phylum Chordata; class Mammalia; order Carnivora; family Mustelidae; genus Meles; species Meles meles. The sequence goes on along the minus strand of NC_060066.1, from coordinate 146,751,303 downwards.
AACAGTATAACCTAATGTCTGTTATGCTAAAAACTGTAGCATTGTACTATTTCTGAAGGCTCTCACAGATGACTGACACATTTGGTTGTATATGTTGCCGCTATTTTCTGCCGTTTTTCTTACAGTATCTTTGTATCAGTTTTTGCCATTTACCATTTGTCTTTCACTAATTCTTACTGAATGATTTGGAGTTCATTCTTGTGAAAGAAAGCAGGGTAGCCTGCCAGGGTTTGTAACCCAGAGGTTCTCTTCTCTGCCATCCGGAGAGAGGCAGCTATCACAAATACGGCTCTACTGTATGATTCCTGATGCCTCTCTTTCTTCAATCCAAACCAATTCCAGGAAGGTTACATTACAAACTCTGCTCACACTAGCTTCTTCACTTTTTATTTCAAGCAAGGAACATGGCTAGAAGTTCAGATGAGTCCTTAACCTTGAAGGGAAGCAGAGTTTTACCAGTACATTCTGAAATCTGCCACCATCATTCTCTTTTGCTATTTTCTAAGCTTCTTTATTTTTAATATTCCCACATGCATTTGGTCCTTTAGTTGCTTTTAGGAACCCTATGTGCTTTTAGAACTCAGTAGGTTGTATATTTCCTAGGTTCTCTGAAAATGAATGTTACATATTTTCACTGTTGTTTGTGTATAAAGGAGGAATGATGCTGATTTACAATCATACTAGTCATGCAGTTTTAGTCTAGTGAAGTTGATACATGTTTTCAGATGTGGAAGGCCAAACCGCTAAAGATGCTTTGGTTCAACTGTCCCGTTATTAACAGTCCCATATCCCCCAAACATCGTCCACTGTGCTCTTCAAATCTCATCACAAGAAAAAATATGAATATTAAACAACAGCTTTTAGTTGAAGCAAAACTAAAACGATCAAAGGGAGGAAATTTCTTGTTGAGATTTTCCATTATACTATCTTGGAGGAAAACATTCTCTCTTCTCCTTTTCTTTCTGCCATTGCTTTCTTCTTTCAACCAAAAATTAGATGTGCAGAAATATTTTTCTTACCTCCAATTTCTTGGATTATCAATATGCTCTTTTTCTAGTCTATGGATTATTTATTTATTGCTGGTTTTCCCTTTTCTAGGTTAGAATGCTTAATGCAGTTCTAGCAGGAAAATGCTTACTTTTCTCTCAACCTTCTGGTTTCCTTTGAGGATTTGGTACAACATTGAAATGTGATTGGCAATATCTATTCTCAGGGACCTGCCTCTCTTTTGAAACAAACAATGGGTTAGGCAGTCCTCTGAAGTGTACAGGCACCGCTCCAGGCTATTATTTGGAATAATCTGCTCTGGCGCAGGAACACTCACGCAAGGTGTTGAATGTCTTAAAATATGCGGTGCTACATGAGTGCCTACAGCACCTCAGGGTAAAAACTGAGCCCAGTATAAGAATGAATGATGGAGCCTTTGTGTTTTTCTCAATGTTCAGGCAGGTGCATTGGCATTTACACATGCCTATGTGATATAGCCTTCAGATGGAGATAAAACTCTTTGATGATTATACATTTCTACTGTACAAAGAATTCATCACCTTGCTAAGACAGTTTGCTTCTAATTGTTACATTGTTTCTTCCCTTCTCACATTATTTTGTTTTATGGGAGAGGTGATTTTTACAAAGCTACACTTGCTTTACATTTAATTTTGCAAATATACAACCAAATCAAAGGAAATTGCAGCATGCTCTCAGGTTTAAAGTGAAAATACACATTGATGTCTAAAGAAGAAAACCGACAAGATTCACTTTGGAGGAGAATCCAATGTCAATGCATTCTTGGACTGAGTGGTTTTCATAACTAGCTTTTATTATTGAATTGAAGGAGTTTGCAAGATTTTCTGATGAAAAATATGATTAATGTGGGAAGTTGGGGGGAGTCAGTGCATGAAGTGGAGGAAGAAGTAAATATGTATGCAGGAAAGAGGTAAGATAATCAGACTCAAATGAAACATGGAAAGAAACAAGAAAGTCCTTATATACTAAAGACCATACTCCCAACAAATTGTGACTTATCAGAGCAGACATAAATTCAGCAACACTGATTGCACATTTAGGACATAAAAGACTGAAACTGATGTTGGTGTGTATCAGAAAGAAAGGAAGAAGGGAAGGAAGGAAGGAAGGAGAAAGAATAAAAGAAAGATATTGTTCCATCCTTGAGGAAATGCCAAACTAATGAAGGAGAATTACAGAAATAACCAAACATAATATAAAGTGGGAACAATGTTTTTAAGGAACAAAAGTGAAAGGATGTTTTATTTGTGCTCATTAGTATCACAGAATGTTTCTAGAGTGTGAGATTTGACTGGAATATTGAAAAGAAATGACCTGCCTACATTTTAATTCCTACTTTTAGCTATTTCTCCCCAAACACTTTCCACTCCAGCTCTTGGACTTGTTTTTGCATCTAACTACACTCTCTCTTATCCCAGAGTTTATTTTAGACAAGGTAGGTCATCCATTTAGTGAAATATTACTTCTCTACTCTTTTACCATATACCAGTCTTTCTGAGGATGATTTAGTTAATACATATTTAAAATAGTATTTAGATTCAGAACAGTATTTGCATAGAGGAAGAACTGAATGTTTGTTATTACTACTAATAATATTAAAATCAGGGTTAAATTTATTTCAGTGTTGTAGTTATATTTACTCTCAATAGATATATGTATCCAAATTCCTAAGAAGAGGTAGAGGAGGGAGCAATCCCAGGGGCAGGTGGGTTGATAGACACGAAGCAAATTTTAAAAAGAAACTTATAAAGCAGGTATAAATAAGAAAATCATAGTCGTTAGAGTCTGTAGGTTAGATTCCTTATAATAGGCTTTAAAGGCATAGTTATATCATATCACTGTGCTATGATTGATATTTATTTTAGAAATTCAAATTAACTTAAACTCTGGTCCAGGAGGCCAGACTATAGATAGTCCAATTAAGAAATGCTTTCTTCCCAATGATAAAAATAAAAACAGTTTAGCAATAAAGAATATTAATTTCAATTACCTGGGAATTTGTCCTTATGTGACCTTCTTCATTCCCCCAAAACAGAAAATGTATTGCTATCTTTATTACCTAGCTTATCACCTAATGTAAAGCTAGAACAGTTGTAGTTCAAATGTACAGAAGTTTCAATTGAAGGGACTGAATTAAAAAAACCTTGATCTGCTATTTATATTTTTCAAACTTTGAAGTATACATCTGCCATGAGAAGAAATTAATGTGAAATGTTGATAACATGGATTTGAAATATTAAATATAATAGTGAAATAATAGTAAATGATTTTTCATAATTTCTTAGAGCATAGGGATGAACAGGTTTCCACACAACTTACTTAAGTAGTCATGTCTTTCCTATGCCTCAGTAAATATGAAATGCAAGAAAGTATGTCATACAGGAAAGTAGCTTATACTTGATTAAAGTACTTAACAAATTTTGTTTTATTTTATTTATTTTTGTTTGAGCAATTCAGTTCATTTACAGAACTTTGGGAAGGAGATAAAGTTGTGCTTGAAATGCAAAGGTATAATATTTTTAAAGGCAAAGCACTAGATTATCACATTGCCCTGCCAGTAGTTTGGCCAGAAGAGTATGCACTAACTTATTTTCACAAACATTTAAAATTAACACAATATTTGTTTACTTCATGAGCAAATGTTTAAGTCCTTAGGAGTATCAGATCTGTGCTAGGTGCTGACGGTTCAGGATTGATAGAACACTATCTACTTTTATACACTTAAAATGCAGTGGCATTGGAAACTATGCCATAATGAAATCAGGATGGAATTAGCTGGAGACAATGACAGATAGACAGCAGGAAGGAGAGAGACAGAGGTCTAGGAATACAGAAGAAGGAGCTGATAATGCAGCCTCGTAGGACCGTTCAAGTTCCACTTAGAGTCGAAATCTACACAAGTTCTTGGGTAAGATTTTGTCAAATGAGGTATAGAAGTGTAATTCAGGCACACAACAGGAGAAAAACATGGAGGCAATCAAAGGGTTTCCTCTTGGTGTTAAACATTCCATGGATTTTTGTGTGCTCCAGTATAATTCTTAGGAAAATAAACAATCTGGTGTGACTAAAATATGTATTGGCTGGGGTAGAGAGAAGGAAGAGGTTTAAGAGCAGATTTTAAGGACCTTGGACGACTTTATGAGTCTGTGGCAGACAGACTCTAAGACTGCCTTCTGGTACTCATGCTCTTGTGAAATCCCTTCCCTTTGAGTGTAAACAGGGCCTAGTACTTGCATCTAACCAATAGGATTTGACAAAGGTGATGGGGTGTATATGATTATGTTACATATGATTGTAATGTCCAACTTTTCAGAAGATTCCCTTGCTGGCTTTGAGGAAACAAAGGGTCATATTGAGAACTGAGGCAGCCCCTAGCCAACAATCAACCAGGAACTGAAAATGATGTCTGAGTAACAGCCCACAGGAACTGAAGGATACCAATAGCTAGGTGAGCCTGGAAATAGACCTTTCCCCCTTCAAGGTTCAAATCTCGAGGTAGCAGCCCCAGCTTGCAGACTTATGAGACAATACTGAATCAAGGACACAGCTAGGCCATCTCAGCAACAGTTACATAATAAATGTAATGTGTGTTGTTTTAAGGCAATAATTTTGTGGCAACATTGTTATGGATAACTAATACAGTAAAGAATTCGGAGCTTATCTTAAAAGTAATGGCAAGCCAACCTTTAAGGGTTTAAGTGACTTGACATTCCTATTTTAGAAAAGAAAATCTAGAAAACAGTGACAGTGAAGAAGATGGGGAAAAACAATGGGTAAAACACAGAGATTACTGCAACAGTCTGGGTGAGAGGTTAAGAAGTTATTATACATATATATTTAATTAATAGGCTTATTTTTTAGAGTGGCTTTAAGTTTACAGTAAAATTGAAAGGAAAGTACCAGAGATTTCCCATAAATGTTCTACCTATACACATACATGCCACCCCATAATCACCATTCCCAACCAGAGTAATACATTTCTTACAATTAAGGACCGACATAATCATAATCACTCAGAATCCATAGTTATCATTAGGGTTCCCTCTCTGGGTTAAACATTCCATGGATTTGGGCAAATGTATAATGACATGTACCTGCCATTACAATTTTGAAGAGTGGCAGAATATGCCATCCAAACTATGCCAGTTTGGCCTGGGGATTATTTTAAGTTAAAGACACTTGAAAAACAGAAGATATAAAAAAGACATTCTAATCTCTCTTTTCTTCTTGAAAATAAGAGATACAAATTCCCATGAGAAAGACGGCCTCTCTGTGCTAGAAGAAAATAAACCATCTTCAATGGGGGAATCAAAGCCAAAAGAATTCTGTAAAAACAAACCTTGTTAAAACAAGGCTTATCTCCCTTAGCTTCCATATAGTTGAGTTACTATTCCATAATTGCCTCTCTTTGTGCAGCCCAATAATAAAGGCATGTCAGTTTTGCCACTTCTTTAAGTCTTCATCATCTTGCCAGGACTCCCATGCCATGTACATTTGCATAAATCCATATGCTTTTCTCACCTTAATCTGTTTTATGTTAGTTTAATTCTCAGGCCGGGAAGAAAAAAACCAAAGAAGGTAAAGGTGAAGTTCTGTCTCCCCTACTGTATCTATGCTATATTGTACAAAGTAGTTTAACTGCCCTAAAAAAATCCTCTGTGCTCCATCTATTCATCTCTCCCTCCCCTCTAACTCTTGGCAACCACTGATGTTTGGCTGTCCCCATAGTTTTTGCCTTTTACAGAATGTCATATAGTTGGTGGACATTTCTATGAAAGATTAAAAATATATTTTTTCCATCCTCTAAATTTCCCCAGATTTCCTCAACTCTGCTCACACTGGTGACATGAAATCTACATGTCTCCTGGTCTCACCAGCCAGACTAGTACTATTTATTTTCTGACCTGAACCCTCATCTGTCGTCCCTTTCCTCACTTTAATATCTTGGAGCCCTTTCCCTTCCAAGGATCTCCGCACTCGAGGAAATGAAAACCAGTACAATTAGTAATGGAAACCTCCTTCTGTTAATGTGGAAGAAACAGCAACAATGTCTCCAACACAACTGGGAAGAGCAACAGAAAACAGTGTTTCCAACGGGACATGCCTAAGATCACACAGAAACTGTTTCTGAGTGACTGCAGCTCTCTCACTGGTAACAGCCCCAGCTAGTTTAGATCATCTCACCTTCTGAACAGATGACCAGGGTTCCCAATTACTGAACAGCCCATCCTCTTGACGGAACCTTCAGAGTTGGTTCCATTACCCAAATCCCTCATTAAATCATTCAGCAAAATTCTTTTTTTTTTCATTTTTAAATTTTTTTAATAAACATATAATGTATTATTAGCCCCAGGGGTACAGGTCTTTGAATCGCCAGTATTCAGCAAAATTCTAAACCCTCCTAAAAGCCCTCGCTGCTCCACTCCTCTCAAGGAGTTTCCCTCCGCCTTGTTTTCTCTTGCTGCTGCAAGTTACGTGACCTACCCCTTCTTCCTTCTGGTGTCGGGCGGGTCCCTTGTGGTCTCCGGTTGGTGGACGCCAGCACTTCTGTGAAGCAGGGGCAGGCCGGGGAGGGCGAGAGGCAGATGCTCTGATGAGAACTGCGCTGCGCCTGCGCTTGAGCTCCTCCCCTGCGCCACAGCCCTGCTTGCCCTGCCCCCTTCCTTGTTCTTTTCTGATCAGTTCCTTTTCCCGCTCTTGGGGGTCAACTGGAGTTCACTTTCCCCATCCCAAGGACAGGTTTTCCTGGTAGGCTCCTGCAGCAGCACCTTTGAGGGGCTCGTGACTCAATTTCTTCTCTTGGCCTCTGTTTCTCCTCCGCACGCAACCCAGGCATGGAGGAGTCTGTCGCGCATGGGAAGGTCGAGGAAGCCTTGCAGTTTCTCCAGATGGCTGCCTCTGACCGGTAAGCCGGATTGTTCGGTCCCGGTCTTTGGGCCGCACTTTGTGATTTCCGTCAGGAATGCTCTTGTCTTTCCATCAAGTCCCGCCCCTTTGTGACATCGTAATCAGCAGTTAAATTTGTACATGTGGGAAATCGGATTTGCCAGATTCACTGTCGGCCCTTTGGAGATCACTGGTCGGGGCAAAGTAAGGGATATGACTGAGTATAACTTACCGGGCCCTAAACATTTTAGGATGGCTAAGAAGTATTTTGAATATTGCGTGAGAATGTTCATATGCCCAGCACACGGTAAAACTTCTCCAGTTTTTATGACCTAACGCTTTGCTTAAGCCAACTCAATTCGATTTTCACATCTTTTTGTGCAATCCAAAACACTACCTTATAGAAGTATAGCAGTGGATTTTGTATTAAAGTTAGTTTTTCATTCACCTTTCCCCCTCTGTAGACTGTATCTTGCCAGGAGGAACTAGCCTTGCTCATCTCTGGATAACTAGCCCTTAGTACAGAGGTCAACACGAATGGGTTCTTGTTGGGCTGTCAATGACGCTACTTTTGAAAAGCACATAAGATAGAATATGCAACTTCCTAGTAAGTTTGTTACTTATACTGGGCAATTAAAATATTATTTCAGATTATACCTTCATAGAGGCTGAGATTTTCTAATTGGCTAAATCACTAAGAGGGGGGCAGCGGGCTATGATTTGACTGGTTATAAAATGTCTTTAAAGATGTGTCCACTTCCACACACAAGATAGTTCCTCGCAAAATAAATTTAATTCTGTCTAGTAGATGCACACAGATCCTAAACGATTGGTCTGAGAAATGGGCAACAGTGTTAAGTTCCTTTCACTATACCTCTGGGCTCTTTAATAACATCAATCGTTTTAAGGAGTTGATCCGCCTAACTAACTCAGAACTCAAATGTGCATCATCAATAAATATTTGCTAAAGGAATGAAAGGTATTGAATGATGGCTTTCCCCCACCTTCGCCTATTAATATCTATATTTGGTGTACCCCAGAGCAATAAATTATAAGACTGATAAAGTATTTTATTAGCATAATATAATGTTTGCCATGCTGTCACATCATAATATAATATGCTTCGGACAGACACTGTTGATTCTTGGTGTATGTTAATTCATTTATTGCATAGCAGTCCTGGACGTGGGCACTGCTCTCATCCTCATTTAAAGAGGAGGAGACTAAGGCACAGAAAGATTGAATGACTTTTCCCAGGTCATATGGTTGGTAGGTTTGGTAGTTTGGCTCCAGCATGCACATATATTAATTTTACCCTATTTCCAGTCTTCCTGTGCTATATATGAGATGTCTTTGAAATAATATAAAGATGTCCTCAGTGGTGAGATTTTCAGAGAAGACCTTACCTTAAATAAAGGAGGAAAGAAGTTGTACTGAGTGTTCTGGATGATTTGGAACATTTTTAGGAAACAACTCATGTCTTACCTCAATGACAACTGTGATTGCACCTATTTTAGCTTACTTATAAACAACTGTAATTTTGCCCCTTATTATAAAGTCCTCAACTGTATAAATTGAGGATTTTTCTCAGTCTTTGTAGGAAATCTGGATGAATAAAGCTGTAGACTTTTTCAAATAAGATACTTACCTTACGTAGGAGCAATTTGAACTGTCCTTTGGAAGGTTTATAGCAATTTAAATGAAGTGCTCTCTCGTATTAGCCATGGAATCACTTCCTTTATACATTAGTGGACTTAATTTAGGGTTGTCATGACATTTATTGAAAAAAAATAAAATCGAACCTATCCTTAGTTGTGAAAACTACATCAGTAAGAAACCAAAGCGACTGCCAAAAAAATAACAACTTTCTACTAAACCACTCCTTCAAAGAGTATCTGTATCCTTGTTTTTTCATTAAATTGTAAGTTTCATAACTTTTGGGAGGAATTTAGTAGTCAACCACTTTACATAGCATCAGTATGCTAGGACATCAAAGGGAAATGGATAAATATCAGGCTTTATTTTCAACCGGAAAATTATTGTGCACAACTATTCATAGTTCAGACATTTTCAAAAGCAATATTTAATATTTAAAGAAAAATCCTAGTCAGGGTACTGCAGGTTTTCTCATGCATTATTTACCATTAGGAAACATGAAGAACTAGAGTATAAAAAATATGAAAATGGCAAAAGATTCCCTACCTCAAAAAAGGTTTTGTTTTGATAATATCCTAGTAGATGATAAGATGCTGAAATGCATAGACTAATGTATCAAAATAAGTCTTCTTTATAATTTAAACAAATGGAGTTTCATGTAAGTTTCATGCCTCAGCATAGTTAAAATATAGTCTTGGCACTTAAACTCATCATTGAGGTCAGAATCTAACGTATGAAATCTAGCCTTGCATTGTGAAGTGGCAAATTACAGCAATTTCCTCAGGTAATTCAAAGCAGTGGAACCCACTCTCTTTTTTGTTTTCCAGGAAAGTACTAAACAGCAAATAAATTCTGTGTTTCATATGGGGTCAGTGATAGAACTGCAAATGAACCCAGGGCTCAGAATAAGTTCTAAAAGGAACATTGTTTCTATATTACTCGCAATGATTATAAAAACCAATTTTTATTTGAAACACTTTTGCATTGTAGGTTTGCAAAATGATGTTTACTAAACCCAACTGGCAGTAGAGTCTTAAAATGGAATCAAAAGCTATACAAACAATTGCATAAAGTAAGAAGATAGGTAATTTATGTTCCCAAGCATCTCATTTATATAATTTACCCATCATACTCCAGATCCATCACTTCTGTTTTGCTTTAGATTATAACATTTTTAACTTGTCATTTTTGCTTCCTGCATTTTCATTAACACATCATTAACTCTGGAATTTAACATGAAATCCATCTTTGTTCTTCCTTCCCAACTCATAAAGACTATATGAGAGATACATAGTAAACCTGGGCCGTTTTCTCTCTTTGTCTCTATCTCTCCTTCTGTTTCTCAAAAGAAACACTTAAAGCTACTGCTTCTGGAATCAGCATCAAACACCTTCTCTCCCCTCCCCTGTCAGGGACCTACATAATAGGATATCCTCTGAAAATATGCTGTGAATGTTTTATGAGTGTGCTGTTACTTAACCAAGAAGTCTGGAAGAAGGAGAATGACCTAACCTGCCACATTTTCTTTATGAGAACATCTTCCTTGTGATCTATGGCTTCATGAAGTAGGCATAGAGTTTCAAAGTTGCCCTTGAATCCCGGGTCAAGAAATGGCACCAACACATATTCTTTCCTATCACACATTTCAATGAACTTGTAGTTTCCCAAACCAATGTCATTACTTTGAATTTGATTTGTGAACATTCCACAAAAAGGTATATATGGTCATATAAGATAAACAGAAGAACCTGGCTTTGATTTCCATTATTATATTTGAATTCCTGAGTGAATGCTTCACACGGCCCATGTTGATCTGTATCTTCTTCCTTTTATTCCTCCCTCTCTCTCTCTCTCCCTCTCTTCCCTCTTTCCCTCGTTGTTTTCATTATTTCTTTCAGATGATGAAGACAAGAAGAAAAATGACTAGAGAAGCTAGTTAGAAATGATCCTGAAACTTTGGTAGAGAAAAAAAAAACAAAAACAAAAACAAATGCTCCTCCTCCAAACACCCATTTTTCTCTTGAGAACCTCTGGGGAACTAGTTAAAATGGTTGCTAGGCAGCCTGTTCTTCATCTCATGATGGGTTATAACTATATTCATGTTTACCGAGATACTCTGGCAAAATTCTAAAATGACTAGCCTTTTATTTTATAGCTCCAATTTAATTAATAGCTAACATTTTAGGCATATTTATAGTAATTGAATATATGGAAATATATTCTATGAGTTAGATATGCTTCTAGAATTCCATCACTTTTTTAGCAAGTTGTTTTTTATTTTTTTAATCGCCATATTTTACTGTCTTGGAGTTTTCTTGGAAATTGTATACACCAATCTGCTCACGAAATATCTGGTCTATTTTATCATTCTACAAAAAGAGCTATATTTTCCACCACTTCCCTTGAGAGACTTTACCTGAATCTATTAGCAATGAGATTGTCAAAGAAATTTTATTAAGAACTAGAAAGATAGATAAATGGTATACTGTACATTCATGCACACACATACACATACATAATTGTGAATACATATGCTAATTTTAATAAAAAGTCATGCACATATATGACTTCTATTTCTGGTTATAATTGCATTAACTATGATAAAAGTATCTTTTCTTTATAGTCTATAGATCTATATATTTTTTTTTCTTTTTTCATTTTGGGGAGATCTAAAGTACTTTAAAGATGTGTTTATCTCTATGTTGTGTTATTTATTTTTATTGCTTTTCCCTTGAGTATTTATTTTAGATATTCACGTAAGTGAAATAGCCCACATATAGTCTCCATAAGAAATGGGGAACCAAGGGAGTGACACAGAATCTAAGTCATGCTGCAGAAGGAATATCATATTTCTGGCCCAGGTTTGTCTACATCCTTGCCATTGGTCTCCTTTTACTTCGTGACTCATTGTGAATTCATCTGTAACACTCTGTCATCTATTAGTCTTTCAGTTCTTACTATGTTCTAAAGCTAGTGCATGGGTTGAATTCCATATTCCCAGACCAGGGTTTCTTAACCTATAGTGAATGCACTGGCCTTTCTATATAGGCCCCAACTTTTTACTTCATGGTCCTTTTTTCAGTTTTGCTTTGTTTTGTTTGTTTATTTATTTATTTATTTATTTATTTTATTTTCTGACAATATAGGCTATGTGTTCCACCAGGTTTTTAAGGAGACTCTAAGAATACTAAGAAAGTTCATCCAAGATAGCAATTAAGATCTTTGTAATAACCCTGAGTGATTGTAGGCACACCTTCACTCTCTCTTGATGTTTATTTCATTTTTATTTTATTGTACTGTATTGTATTGTACTGTATTTTATTTTATTTTATTTTTATATTTTTTTGTTTTCCCAAGGAGCTTATTTAGTCAGACCTGGGGACAGGGAGGCTCTACATCTAAAGGAAGGTGTTGGGTCTCTTGGTGGTGAAGTGTAGCTTTTGCTGGCAACACAGGACCGAGCAGGGCAGCAGGAACTTGATCTTGGAGTTGCCAGAGGGCAGAACTTTCTGGCTACAATCTCCTCCACCTTCATGATTTGGATCTGGTGGGCCCGGATGTGTGTTCTGGGCACACATCCGCAGTGGTTAGGTCCTGTTACTCCTGGTACATGTTTTGGGTGCTCCTTCGGGGTTAGAGCAGTCAGATGCCAAAGTTCTTCACTACAAGGGGGATTTTTTTTTCCCCTTTTATTTATTTTTTCAGCTTAACAGTATTCATTCTTTTTGCACAACACCCAGTGCTCCATGCAAAATGTGCCCTCCCCATTACCCACCACCTGTTCCCCCAACCTCCCACCCCTGACCCTTCAAAACCCTCAGGGGGGGATTTTTTTTGAACAACTGTCCTAAGTAGGCAATTTTCCCTGAAGACTTCCTCGAATCTAAAAGTGAGAAGCAAGGTACCAGAAACAGGACTTGGTGACATCATGATTAGGTAAAAGATATGCATGTGATCCGGGGTGGACTGTGGCACTTGGGGTGAGGACAGGTAGCACCCCACCACTTTGTACTCTGACAGTGTCCCCAAGGCCTTCGTGGCACCCTCTGTGCTCTTGCTACCACCCAAGAAAGGTAGTTTTTTTTTTCATTTTAGTTGAGCTTACTTCATCTTTCCATTAATGCTAATAGGTAAGATCTTGAAAATTCTGAATCCCTAGATAACAAAGTACTTAATAAAAGGGGTAGCCAGTGGGTATGGATGGTCTTCTCAGCAGCCTTAACAAACTCTGTGACAGTGATGAGTCATTTAATCTTGATGTTCCTCAGTTACTTTGTCTTGAAATGGTAATGCTAGTAGTTTCTTTACTTCCTTTGTAGGATTACTATGAGGATAAAGTCGAATAAGTAAAAAGCTAAAACATGTATATGCAATTCATGTATCTATAGATATATAGATAAAGATATAGATATGGATGTATATGAAACGTCCAAACCCTGAGTGTAAATAAGGCAGGTATTTGCTTTGCACTATAGCGGTCCATCAACAAATCTGTTGGCCAACATTCTGATTGAATATTCACATACAGTATAGTAGTTCCATTTAATCTGAGGGGAGAATACTTAAGCCTTCCCAACACAGGACTTCCCCTTCTGCTCTTTAAGTATTTTCCTTGGTGTGGGAAGCTATATGTTAGGGTAGTGAAAAAGGTAGTCAGATGAATTTAAGCTTTTATCTCTGTTTTACCATTTACTAGATCTGGGTCCTTGGGAAGTTAGTCCTTTATGAATGTCAGTGTCCTTTATACCTTTGAAGAAATCAACTATAGATTTATTTTCCTAACATCAGTTTTGTGCTTGTATAAGTCTTTTGATTTTTCCCCCCACTACCTACTTCTTAAAGTCTAATTATAGTGTTGTCCTGAATTTACTGATGTTTTATCACTTCCTCTAGGATCATCTGTAAATGCCATAAAAATGTTATTAGCCTATTCCTATAGCAGAAAGAAATTCTTTAGGATCTGCCGAAACTTCTGAAGATGATTTTTTTTTCTTAGCTCTGCTTATTAATACCTCAATTTTTAAATTACCCTTCTCAAAGTAAAGCAAAGCACCCAGTAAAGACTGTATCTAACCTCAAAATGAAGAAAAGCTAGATCATCACAATTTTGGCCCTTTTTTCCTGTTTTCTTGTTTAACAAACAATTATTCTTTGCATAAACTGAATCCATTTAAACACAAAAATTTAATTTTAAGATTAATTTGTTTCCAATACCTTTTTAAGTGATCCTGAAACATATTTTTCTCTAATTTTCAGAAATATCATCATGTAAATGACTTCAGTTTCTCTTGTAAAATGTATCTGTGAAACAAACAAGAAATGACTTTGACTAAGTTATCCTGGGAGTAAAGGTAAAATACAAAGATTTGTTAAATTTAAAAGTAAAGGAATTAAGAGGATAGCTAGCAGATATGTCTCTGTTCCTTCCTTTCTTTCTTTCCTTTCTTCCTGAATTATTTAACTATAGTGTTAATAACATCTGCAATTTACTTGCAGTGGATTCAGGATGAAGAGAGGAAAATATGCAAAAATGGAAAATGTTAACAATTTGTGAAAATTCACATTTATTGTACTACTCTCAGTTTTTCTGTAGGTTTGACATTTTTGAAGATATAAATTAAAAATATGTATATATATTTAGCTCCTAAAATATATCAGGTACTTTCCTAGATACTGGGATAATTCAGTATTGGACCAAAAAATAAAATCCTTGCCCCCTGGAGCTTATGATATTATGCAGGTAACAGCCATTAAGCCAGTAGTTACACAATTTTTTAAATGATTTGTATTAACATATAATGTATTATTTGCTCCAGGGGTACAGGTCTGTGAATCATCAGGCTTACACATTTCACAGCACTCACCATAGCACATACCCTCCCCAATGTCCATAACCCAAATACCCTCTTCCTACCTCCCCACCCCCGGCAACCCTCAGTTTGTTTTGTGAGATTAAGAGTCTTTTATGATTTGTCTCCCTCTCGATCCTATCTTGTTTCATTTTTTTCCTTCCCTACCCCCCAAACCCACCACTCTGCCTCTCAGATTCCTCATATCAGGGAGATCATATGATAATTGTCTTTCTCTGATTGACTGATTTCACTCAGCATAATACCCTCTAGTTCCATCCACGTCATTGCAAATGGCAAGATTTCATTTCTTTTGATGGCTGCATAGTATTCCATTGTATATATATACACACACACACTATATATATACACACACACACACACACACACACACACATACACACACACCACATCTTCTTTATCCATTCATCTAGTTACACAATTCTTAAAATCAGTGTTGGTAAGTAAGATGAATGAACCTGATGTTTACATAGGATGCATCTGACCCCTTGCATCTACTGGTCCAGCCTAGCATTGGAAACCTGGGCTGGGTGATTGTTTAGCTTCAGAGCCTTCATGTAGGACCAAGTCACTGGCCTCAAATCAAGAAAATTAAATGCCATATCTGGCTTTTATCTCATGTTCTTCCCAGCCTTTTTGTCCTCCTCCACCTTGCCATCCATGGGATCTATAGCCTACTTCTTTATATTTTTATATATATTAATAATTTCAAACACTACTCGTGATATAAATATAAGATGTAGGGAAACGATCTCTTGAACTCTGAACTCTGCCACGTTTTAGATTCTGAACAGAAACTTTTCTTGGAGTCATACAATTAATAGACTATGAATGGATTCATTGCATATAGTTTCAGGGACACTCCTCTGACAGGAAGCTGCTTGCTTTCAACTTCCTTTTTCCAAAGACTGGATTGAGGGGGTGGTTAAGAGCCAGCTTTCACTATTTCAACAACCATGTGCATGACCTTATAGAGTAGTCACCTCTCAGTCCTGGATCTGCCCCTAGTCCTGTCCTATTACTTAAGGAGAGAATAAAATTAACTTTTGTTTGAACTGCCCTGGTTTTAGGTTTCTTTTCTTTCCTTTTATTTATTTATTTTTTAAGGTTGCTTTTTTGGAGTTAGCTTGGCCTGTACTCTAACTAATGTACACCTTAACTAAAAATCCAGGAGTCAAAATTGATTTTTCCTTCTTTGTGCCTCATTTTTGCTTTTCTCCTAATCCTCCTTGACCCTTGCTCTAACTACTGAAGTAGTCACAAGTAGACTTGGTCTCTGAACCTTCCAACTCCCTCATCTCTTCCTTACTCTTCATAATGTCGTCAGCTTTATCTTTCTGAAGCCCAAACTGCATTTGTATTACTTGTTCTCCTCAAGGACATTAGGTCCTTTCCCTGTTTGAGTTTTTAAGTGCTGCATGTTTTGGCTTTACCTCCTATATCATGCCCAGGTGGTTCTGAGAGAGGACAACCTCCCCCAACTTCTTTACTTATTGAAAATCTTATAATCTCTGAAATTCTAATAAGGCTGGCTGTACTTTCACCTATTATGTGAAAATCTTTCCTCAGTTCCTCAGATTCAACTCATAGTTCTTGTACTATTTATACAAAACTTTGCTTTCTTTCAGAGTGTTTTATTCAGCCAAATATTATAGTTTCTTTAATATATACCTATCTGTACCACTGGAATATAAACTCTATGAGAATATGCACTGTATTTTATTTTTCTGTATCATTTTCATTGCTATCACCCACAGAAACTTGCATATTTCTCCATACATCAGACGTAACAAAAAATATTTATTGAGTTACTGACTTAAGGAAGGTTAAACTCGCAATTCCTTCCTTGCTGGAAGCCAACATACTCACAGAGAAAGCTTTTAAAGAGAAAGGAAAAAAGAGAGAGGGGAGGATTTTATACCCCTCCCCAACTGGGTCTTTTAGTTTATTTACTTTAAGCAAGACATGATTTCCATTTTCTAAAGGGAAAAATCTTGACTATATTATAAGAAAACGATAAGACTTTGTGGACATGAAAGAATTCTTACAAATAACTTTTGGATGAGTTAAGTGTAAAAGAATCAGAAACATACAAATTAAATTTCCCTTGAGAAACATACGGCTTAAAAATAAAGAAGAAACATCTTTGAAATAATAAAGAGCTCAAAACGTTGAGAAAAGATTTTAGAAAATAAAATACTAAAGTTTAATAATATGGTAAAATTGAACTATAATGGCCCATTATTCAAGTATTTTTACTCCCTACTAACTTTCCCCAAATATGGATGTTTCCTAAATGACAGGCTCTTTTAGAATCATGGTTGGACTTAAGGGTCTCAATTATCTATCCTCTCACTTTATCATAAAATGCTAAGGAGAACTTTTATTTAACAAGCCTTACAATGCAATAAGTGTATTTCCAAAAACATCTCAATTTATCCTAACAACCATCCACATTTTCCAGATCTGAGTGTTTTTCTTGAGTCTCCAGTCCACACTGTTGACTGTATCTCATGCTGCTCTAGCATGACCTGCGAATCTTGCAACTTCTTCTAACTTCACAGATTATGATAGGGGTAAAGGAATTTGTTGTCTTCCCTGAAAGTTTCACCATAACTTTGGGAAAAAGAAATAATATCGGCCTCATTTCTGAGTTTGCTTATAATATTAACTTCAAATATATTTTGATAAATTGTGATTAGTTGGCCAGTGTGTGATATTAATAGTAACAACCAGGTAGAGAGCATGCTTTCTTATGTCAGGTGTTGTGCTATGTGTTTTAAATACCTAACCTAATTCTCCCAACAGCCACATAGAAAAGTTAATGTTATTCCCAGTCCACAGACAGAGAAATGAAAACTCTGAATGAGTAAGCGAAAAGCTCCTAGGAACACAACTAGTGGAGTAGTGGAGGTAGGGGTTTAATCCATATCTGTCTAATTCAACACCTTACACTCTTCACTACAATTTTATTTTATTTTATTTTATTTAAAGATTTTGTTTATTTGACAGAGATCACAAGTAGGCAGAGAGGCAGGTAGAGAGAGAGGGGGAAGCAGGCTCCCTGTTGAGCAGGGAGCCTAATGGGGAGCTCCATCCCAGGACCCTGAGATCATGACCTGAGCCGAAGGCACCACTGAGCCACCCAGGCACCCCATTTTATATTGTTTTTACTTTGAAAGCTATAAGCCATTAATAACAAAAATAGTACCATGATCATGAGCTTCATGCATATCAAATTGGAATAGTATACAAAATTAAATTATCAAGAGAAATTATTTTCTCTTGGGAAACTTTGTTCATGCAGGTCTGTAATTTTGTAAGATTAAAGCCACATCAAACTATAGCTCAAAAATTCTTACAGGTTTATATATTAGCATTGCAATAAAATGAGCAGGAAATCTACCAATCTATTGCTTTGTTTTACTTCTTATCCTGACGAATGGAAGCCTTATCTACAGACAGGAACTCTCAGGTGTTATTTAGCTACTTTATCTTGGTTAATCCATGCGATGGAGTGAGATTTGTTAAGTAAGCAATAACACACGACACGATGCACATTACACTGTAATGAAGCCATGCTTGAGCTGTTTGGCGATGCAGTAACATCTTACTCCGTTGGATGCTGTCATTCTTTAAAAAGTGCTCTGGCATTAGCCATTCATGTCTTCATACCCTCCACCACTGAGAATAAAGAGAATTGGATGTAGGGTGAGAACATGGTTTTTTATTCCCCACTTTCTATCAACCTTTAATAGTTTGACTTGGCAATATACTCAGGTCAAAAACCAAATAGTACAAAAAGATGGCCAGGGAAAGTCTTCACTCTCTCACCTACCTTTCCCACCATGATCCTTATCGCTGTAACAGGTAATCATTCCTGCTAGCTTCTTCAATTTATCCTTTAGAGATCTTCCATGCCCATGCAAACAAATGCAAACATATATTCTCATTTTCTCTTTCTACCTGTGTGGCCACATACTATCCACACTGTCTTGCCCTTTGCTTTTTCACATGATTTTATGCCTTAGAGATCTTTACAAATATTCTGGCTGTTTCATAGTATTCCGTTATTTAGAGTCAGTTTGTACTTTTTTAACCAAAAGTTTCTACATGAGCTAGGAAAACATCTGGGTAAGGAGAAAGCATATACAAAAGAATATAATGCCTCCCAAATGTGCTTGCCTCTGTCTTCTATCCCATTTGCATTAGGGGCCATTAGGCCCTAGCCCCCATTAGGGGCCAGGTGCCCTGTGATTAAATCTGGATAAATAATATAGGATTAGAAGGGACACATGTCATCTCCAGTCAGAGGCAGTGAAAAACTCACCTGTGATCTTGATTCTCTCCGCCAGTAGGCAGTGAACAAGAAACTGCATGTCCCTGACACAACAGCTACAAAGATTGAGCTTTGACCACTTCACATGCGTGAGCCAATTGGGCTGCAAACTCTCTACCACCCTGCAGTGGGCATGTATTGTTTCGTATGATTTGGGGCTTATTTTGATATCGTATGGAATCATGCATCTCAGAGTGGAGGAAACTTTGATAATGTTTAATGGCCAAGTCCTTAGGATGTGCAGGTTTTGGTTTTGTTTTTGGTTTTTTTTTCCTGGAGAGTCATTAGTAATCACTAGGTTCCTAAAAGCAGTCCAGAGCCTGGAATAATTTTAACATTATTAATCTGGCTAGACCTCTCATTTGTGGACAATAATAATGAGTGCCAAAGAGACGGGGTTGTTGCTTGAGAGGCTCTGGCTAGATTGTAGATGCCCTTTCTCTCAGGTCTGCCCATGCTCCATCATGGCTCACTCTTGGAGAGTTCAGTGGCAGTCTAGGATAGGCCAGCGGCATTAAACCAGCCACAGGGGGCGCCTGGGTGGCTCAGTGGGTTAAGCCTCTGCCTTCGGCTCAGGTCATGGTCCCAGGGTCCTGGGATCGAGCCCTGCATGGGGCTCTCTGCTCAGCAGGGAGCCTGCTTCCCCTCTCTGCCTGCCTCTCTGCCTACTTGTGATCTCTCGGTCTGTGTCAAATAGATAAATAAAATCTTTTAAAAAAATTAAATAAACACACAGCCGCGGATAGAGCTAGCTGGTGTTTCCTGACTTCATCAACATATATATCCTGTTATTAGTGATGGGTGGCCGCACAACCCTTCTGTCTTATGTACTTGACTACATATAACTGGTTTATAGTCTTCTTCATTTCATCTCTTCAAATACTCAAGCCAAAAATTTAGGAGGTATCTAATCTTCACTTCAGCCTGATCTGTCACTTCAGCCAAACCACCAAACCACCAAAAATTAATTTTGTTAGTCTTTCCTTCAGAATATATATATATATATATTCTGAATCTATATGTGTAATTTTGAAATATACCCAAACTGATTGCTTAGCACCAGGCTCATCACTGCTGTCACAATGCATGGGCCTCTCTTAGGTGATGCTGACAGCTTCCTTCTGCTCTCCCCACTTCCATTTATAACACCCTCTGAACTTTTTTTTTTTAAGATCTTATTTATTTATTTGACACACAGAGAGAGATCACAAGTAGGCAGAGAGGCAGGCAGAGAGAGAGGAGGAAGCAGGCTCCCTGCGGAGCAGAGAGCCCCATGGGGGCTCAATCCCAGGACCCTGAGATCATGACCTGAGCTGAAGGCAGTGGCTTAATCCACTGAGCCACCCAGGCGCCCCGACACCCTCTGAACTTTTGTGAGGAAAGCTAAATTTTCTTTTTGAAAAGTAAATCAGAACGTCTTAATGGCTTCTTACTACCTTGAGGAAACAAAAAATATTTTTAACCATAGCCTATGTAGGGGAGGAAAACTTTTCCGTTCTTTCAGTTTGGGTTCTTTAGCTGGTCTAGTAATTAAATTGACATAAGACAGGCGAACAGGACAAAAACAAACTTAATTTCATACATAGGGAAGCTCACAAAAATATGAGACCTAAAGAAGTGACCGAAGTATGCCTTTTAGATAAAGAAATAATAAATTTTTGAAGAATTGACAAGACAAAGAAGTTGGGCTTAGGTTAGCAAGTTAATGAAGAAGTAACAAGGTTTGTTTACACAGCCTTCTCAGCTCTGAACTCCCTAGTCTGGAGATAAGGATGCATTCTACCCTCCAGGTGGAAATTTATTTCCTGCTTTCAGAGAGAGAGGAGAGTCCCAGTGTTCTAACACAGGTTATTTCTTAAGTAACTTTAATTCAAAATAATCAACAAGTCAAGGTGGCGTATTTGGGGCAACCTTCCCTGAACCCATCACTTACAAGGCTCTTCCCAATGGACCCCCAGCTGTGTGACTGGTTTCATCAGTGAAAGATGCTTCACAGACACTTGCAGGGATAAATATAACTTATTCTGGTATCTCCTCAAAGGTCATCACCAGGAGGGTCCTGCCCTGACCACTCCTTGCCTCTACCACTCTCTATGCATTCATTTTATAGATATTAACATTTGATTTAAAAAATATGCTTATTTATTTATGGTCTGTCTTACTTCATCTCCATTGTAGGCACCATGAGGTTAGGGAATCCCGTCTTTTTTTTTTTTTTTTTTTTTTTTTTGCTCAAAATTGGGTCACAGTACCTAGAACATCAGTTGGCATCCATTAGTACTTAATTAATTAAATCAGTCAATCAGTGTTCATTCTCCAACTCTTATCTGAGCTATTGCTTCAGTGAGAATTCCCTTCATTTTTCTTCTGTCATCAGACCACTGCCCATCTTTCAGGGATCTACACTTGTATGATTCAGCTACCTCTTGCTTCTCCTTTTCTATTTCTTTTTCTGACCCTTACAACAGTGGCAGCTACGAAACACGCCTTTTGATCTTGATGGGAGAGAGAGTGTCATGTGAGAAAACACTCTGCCCTGGGATTTTAAGGACTCCCCTCATATCTGCTTTGGATTCGAGTACTATTGGGGTATGATCTTGGATAACTCATCTAACACCTCTGAATCTCAGTTTTGTAATCTGTGAAATGAAAATGATAAAAAAGGATTCCAATGATGATAGGCTCCCTCAGAGCTGCCTCCCCACTGTGCCGAGTCTGTATTTCATTTAATACACACAAATTAAAGGACATGGTTCATGTTTATGGATACCTGAAAACACAATGCTAATGTAAAAGATCACCATCATTGTCATCATCATCATCATCATCATCATCATCGTCATCATCATTATTTGTTGTGTGAAGCTCTAATTCACCTCCCTGACTGAATTTTCTGGGTGTTTCTATCAGCAATAGTAATAGTGCCAATAAGGAAACCCAGGAGTGAGCCCTTCAAGCTTTATGGCATTTGTTCCAAGAATATTATAAGGATATTATGAGGCCTCTTATAAAGTTAAAAGCATTATTGCTTGTTCTATAACCATGTTTTATATAAAGTAGGAATTTTCTTTTTATACCATAGAAAATGTGGTGTCTTTTAGCAAGAATGGAATTACATGGCACCAAAATTTTACGTCTTTCATCAAATTTTCGCCAATTGGTGTTGGCAGATAACTTCCCTAGTTGTAGAAACCTTGTTTTCCTTCCTTTAATTAATTGGCTACTGACTACAATGAAATGAGCTGCTTTATACACACACACACACACGCACACACTCTTTCACCTGCGCCAATTCTCTAATAACCCTCAGCAGCATCATATCAATGTCTGTTATCTAAGTGTGTGTATCACGCTTACACAGCAGGCTGCCAAAGAACCTCTTCAAATGCATCTTGCACAACTAAGCAGGGAAAACTTGCCCACGCGCTCCAAATCAGACTGTGTAAGAGCAGTAAATTGTTTCCTTGGTGGTTTTGACAACATCGCCTCTGAACATAATTGAATGTCATTCGTTTATATGTTTGCAAATAAGGTCCCAGTGACATTACACCTGGGAATGTGTACACTTGGTCGTCTGTTTATGACAGAGGAGCCAGACATATGGCCTGTGGCCTCGGTTTGGCCCCAGAGCCGTTGCCAAGTCCTCCTCCCAGTTTGCAGCCAGTCGGCCCCGTCGCTGTGAATCAGCTCTGTCAGAAGCAGTGCTTCCATCAGTAAATGAGCAGAAATGCAGCTTCCCCAGCTGCCAGCTCACGGGGCCTCCTGGCTCTGAGATGGCAAGAGTCCTTGATATGTGCAAGAGAATGTCACATATTATGCAAATGAAAGAAGAATGATGAGGGAAGGAGAAAGAGAAATGTTACAATGACAACTAATGGACAGATCTAGAAAAAGAGAAAAAAAAAAAAAAAAGAAAGAAAAGATTCAACTGCATGAAAGTCCGGAAGTGTGAATTTTAATACCTATTCTACTCAAAGCATTCCTGGGATAGTGGGCCAATCTCTTTTACCCCATGGATCTCAGTTTCCTCTTCTGTAAAGTAAGAGAGTTGGACTAGTTTTTCAGCTTTTTTTTTATAACCATGAAATGTTTTACTTTTGTCAGATTTCATATTGTAAAAGATTTTGTTATAAATAAACTATATTTATTAATTTTTTCCCAACTATTATTAAGTGAATTTAGAATCAGACTCATTGGGTTGGTATAATTTCAGGAAAAAAAAAAAGTGTTATTTGACTCTCTATACATAGAAATCCTTGGAGTACGGAAAATACCTTAGACCTATAAACATTCCATGGATTTTTGCTCTTCTTGAGAACATATCTTTTTAGGATTTTCTTTCAATAAATATTCAGTAAACACTGTGCTAGGCACTGGCAGTGTTAGTACTGAATAACAAAAACCATTCCTTTTTTTTTTTTTTTAAGGTTTTACTTTTTTTCATCAGAGAGAGATAGAGTGTGCACAAGCAAGGGGAGTGGGAGGCAGAGGGAGAAGTAGAGTCCCCATTGAGCAAGGAGCGTGATGCAGGACTGGATCCCAGGATCCTGGGATCATGACCAGATCCTTAACCGACTGCCAGCCAGGTGTTCCACAAAAACTATTCTTAAGGAACTTCCTAAGTGGTAGAGAAACTAGCAAAGAAAAGTCTAATTCAGCAAAAATAGAAAATATAATAATAGAGCTAAAAATCAAATATCGGATCAAGAGAAGGTCTATCACTCAATAGCCTCATTGAAAGAAAACAAACAAACAAAGAACAATGACAACCAAACTCTATTTGTAGAGACTCAGTTAACATGAGGGACCATCTGTTCATATTGCTTTACCAAAGTGTGCTGCGTGGAACCAAATCCCTAGGAGATGCTCTTTCAAAAATAGAGTCCCAAACTTAATTTTGCTTGACAAACACAATATTTTCTATCCCACTCTGAAAGGTTTAAATGCATATTTGCATATTAAAGGCTCTAGAAAATCCCTAATGTAAAGAAACATATTTAACTTGGTTTGATATAGATTTTTTTTTTCAAATATTTGACCAAGGAATCTACTTTTGTAGAATACAAAATAATGAACC
The DNA here is from genome assembly GCF_922984935.1 of Meles meles. NCBI lineage: Eukaryota > Metazoa > Chordata > Mammalia > Carnivora > Mustelidae > Meles > Meles meles. Next base: position 146,727,449 of record NC_060066.1, on the reverse strand, counting down.
ATAGGTTAAGGCCCTCTAAACATGGCTCTTTTTATTTGTGTATGTTTATGTGATGGGAACACTTAAGACGTACCCTCGCAGCAAATTTCAAGTATACAATAGAGTGTCATTAACTGTAGGTGCCATGCTGTACATTCACTCTCCAGAATTACTCATCTTATGTAACTGGAACTTTGTCCCTTTGACCAACATTTCCCAATTTCCCTCTCCATCCTGCTTAAACGTAGCTCTTGGAATAAACAAGGTGAAATCAGAGCCATGTTTCTTGATCACATTAGTTGGTGACCCATGGCCAGCCTCCTCCTATAAGCCCTCAAGACTTACAAGATTGGTATTACTGAGCTGTACTTTGGCAGTTTCCGTTTAAAAAGAAAAAGCTCTATGAAATGCATTGAAGTTTTTATAAAGATTTGAAGTTGCTGCTCACACATCACTCAGCAGAAATTCAGAATAGAATTTTTCTTCAGGTACTGTTCTCAGCAATGGGGTATATCTCCTAATAGTTTGTTTTTAATCATGTTGACACTTTGACTTAACTGGTCATTGTTGGCAGAAAAGATCAGAGTAAAATTTATGACCTGTATTTGTAAAATATGGAGAAACTTATATGCATATTTGGGTATTAACTTCACCCTTGATTTCATCTTGCTATTCCTTTCTCATTTTCCACCTAATTTTCTCATTTTTTAAATTTATGAACACTATGGTTTTTAAAATATTTATTCATTTGACAGGAGGGGGAGAGGAAAGGAAGAGACAGTCCCAAGCAGACTCCACACTGAGCACAGAACTTTATATGGGGTTTGATCCCAACATTCCAAGATTATATCCTGAGCTGAAACTAAGAGTCAGGTGCTTAACCGACTGGGCTACCCAGGCACCCCTGAAAGCTATAAATTTTATAAACATTGAAATTCAGATAAGTATCAGTCTAAAAAGTCAAACAATTTAAAATGAATTAAAAATTCCACATTCATCCTTCTCTCTTTACGTTATCAAATTTCTATTCTGCCTAATTGTATTATGGTTACAAACTACTTTGGGCTTTCTAGATCTAAACAAGTCTATATAGATCTATTTGGTATTTCTAGATATATCTCTCTAGATCTAGTTAACAGGGTTTTATTCTATGTTTTATTTTATTTTTATAATTTGTATGTCTGGGAATTTTTTCCACGTCATCTTTTTTAATGACATTATATTCATATAATAAATAAACCCTCCATTAACCATTCCACTATGGATATTTTCCAGTTTTTTCCTTTTCAAACAAGGGTACACCAAATATCCTTATATATATATCAGCAAAAAATACATTTTTTTCAATTCAAAAGTATTTCTTAAATATTTTATTTATTTATTTGAGAAAGCACTCATGAGAGAGAGCATGAGAGAGAGAGCACGAACTGGGGTGGAGAGGAACAGAAAGAAAGGGAGACGACTTCCCACTTAGCGGGAGTCAGATACTGGGCTCAATCCTAGGTCCCTAAGATCATCACCTGAGTCAAAGGCAGAAACTTGACTGACCGAGCCACCCAGTTATCCCTCAATTAAAAAATATATTTTTTAAGATTTTATTTATGTATTTGACAGGAAGAAAGAGCGTGCACAGGATCAGAAGAAAGGGGAGAGGGAGATGCAGACTCCCTGCTGAGCAGGGTGCCCACTTAATCCCAGGACCCCCAGATCATGACTTGAGTGGAAGGCAAATTCTTAACAGTCTGAGCCACCCAAGCACCCCTCAGTTAAAAAGTATTAGTTGATGGTGATTATCTGTTTGATAATTGTTTTAGGGTTTTTTTGGTTTCATTTTCTTTTCCTTCATATGTGTGTGTGTGTGTGTGTGTATGTATGTGTGTGTGTGTGTGTGTGTGTGATTCATCAGTGAGCAAGATAGTTAAAGATCTTGGCCTTCTGCAGCTTAAAAGTTAATGGTAGAGACAGGTAATTTAAAAATATAAATAATAAAAAGTAAATTGTACATTGTGTTACAAAGTGACCAATCTTATGGAAAAAAGCAAAAGCAGAGCAGAAAAAGTAGCTTAGAATAGTGTGGATTACCAGTCTAAATAAAGTGATTAGGGCAGACCTCACTGAAAAAGTGACACATGGACTAAGACTTGAATGATTTGGGGAAGATAACCATTGGTAGAAGATCACTATCAGCACAGGAATAAAAAGTGGGGAAGCCCTCATGGTGGAAGGATACAGACATGTGGAAGGGAGAGCAATAAACCGTGGTGACTGAAACAGAGCAGTGGATGAGGAGAGCAGCAGCGAGATGGTCAGAGGGTTTGTCGGGCAGACAAGGATGTATATTTTGTGAGATCTTGCAGGATGTAGGAGGTCTTGAGAGTTTACTTCAAGTGACATGGGGGATCCAAGGAGGGTGTTAGAAGAGGAGGCACATGACCTGAATGCTGTTTGTTGACTTGTATATTGAGAATAGAGCATACTGAGGACAATATAGGTGGGTGCAGGGAAACCAGAGAGGAGCCCGTTACAGTAATTTAAGAAAAAGATAATGGAGCACAGAGGAGAGTAGTAGAAATGGAAGAGGAAAACTGTAGCCAGAGTAGAGGACATCTAGTGATTGTTTGTATGCTGATGACAATGATCTGGTAGAGATGGGGGAAATGACGTTGCAACAGACAAGGGGCATTTCTGGAAAATGTTTTTGGGTAAATAGGAGCTCCTGGAATCTAGAAGATATGTGGAGGGATTGGCTTTCGATTGTGGTACAGAGAATGCTCCCCTGGCAACAAGATGAGAAGCAGAGAATGTGGGTTCATATATGGAAAGTGAGTAGATGTGGGAATCAATGATGTTATCTCTCTTTCTTTAAAGATTTTTTTTTTAATTTGTTTACTTAGCAAGCTCAAGTTGGGGAAGGGGCAGAGATAGAGGGAGAGAAAGACTCCCATGCTACTCCAGGCTGAGCATAGAGCCCAAGGCGGGACTGGATCCAACAACCCAGAGATCATGACCTGAGCCTTAACCAAGAGGCAGACGCTCAACTGACCCCAATGTTCTCTTTATCATTTTCAGTTTTATTCATGAAATTGGATGTACAGTTACCAGCTGGGAGTAAAGACAGGGGAGGAGGTATTGTAAATATACAGAAGGAAGAGAAAATGTGAAATCAAAACAGGAGAGTGGAGGAATTAATTAATTGGAAATTACATAATTGCCTGACTAGCATTAAGAGATCCCATTAGATTTGTGGTTACGGTTTTAAAATGAGATGCCTAAGGATGGTTGTGTATTTTTCCTTTTAAGTTTAGCTACAGAGTTGTAGGCATAGAGAACAGTGATCTGGATTTAACCAAATTGTGGTCTCACCAAACAAGTAAAAATAATAAAACTCAGGCAGACAGTTAAAGGTATATGTCAAGAAATGATTATAAGGATTACCCACGGAATTTAAGTTGGATAAGGTAGGGGGGAGATGAGAACATCAAAGGGGTGAGGGACAGTAAAAAGTTAGTTGAATCAATTGATTAGATTTTCCAGTGGGAGCAGAGTATTTGGTGTTTGAACCTGGAGAAAGTAAATTAGAAAGATCACGATCAGAGGGGTGCCTTGCCAGCCCAGTTGGTGGAGCATGCAACTATTGATCTTGGGGTCGTGAGTTCGAGCCCCAGGTTGGGTATGCAGATTACTTAAGAAAAAGATAGATGGTGATCGTAGAGGGACATATGTAGCTGAAATTATGGAGGGGTTGTACTTTATGATAATGAATGTGACAGAGTACTAGATCACTAGAAAATGGAATTCAAGGATCAGAGAATTTAGGGTGTCACAATGACCTACCTGAAATATTGAAATTACAATTGAAAACAAAGCGTGTGTAAAAGAGCAAATGAGCCAGGAGCTGAAAGTCAAGAACCCAATAGGGTAGATATGTCTAGGACTGTAAGGCAAATTAACAATGAGGAATGCTGGATGATAGGACTAGATGACATGAAATTCAAAAATAGGAAATTTGGAGGAAGAAGACAAAGAGACTGCTTTGAAAGAGGCAATGAGGAACAATAAAATGCACCTACCCCATCACCAGCTCCAATAAGGGAAAGGTTGTGGGAGTAAAAAGAGCTGTCATCTGACAGATTTGCAGGGAAACCAGAACCTTTGGTAGAGAGCCAAGTTTTCATTAGATAAAGAGCAAATTAAACAATAGAAAAGTGATTGTAGATGTAAGGAATTTTTCTAAGGATCAACTGTGAATTCCAGAGAATACAATGGGAGACTATCTGAAGATGGAAAGGTATAAAAAGGGGTATGACTGTGGGGTGTACAGAGAATTACGGGATTTGGGTTTAGGAAGTGAGAGATGCCTTGGAAACTATGTAAAGATGAAAGACAAAAGAAATTAATTCTGGTGGATTCAAGGAACATGATGGTTATACAGCATGGGTTAGGAGGGATATGGGTATTTGGAGCTCTTTCTTGATTGCAGTCAATGGAAGCAAGAAAGCCTGGGTATTTGGTCACTGGATTAACAAATATTCATTGAGCACCTACTACGTATCATAATACATTGTTATAGGTGCTAAGGATTCAGCTCTGACCAAAACCAAAACACCGTCTTTACTTTATGAAACTTACATTCAAATAAAGGCAACAGAGAACAAATAAACAACTGGGTAACATTAATATCCAGTTACTAATAAGGGCCACAAATAAAAATGAACCAGAAGAGGGAGATAAAGAATAACAGGGAGTATTATTTTCTATAAGGTCTTTAGGGAAGATATCTTTGAAAAAGTGATAGTTGAGTAAAGTACCTGAATGAAATGAAGTAAGTTTTGCAAATAACTGAAGGAACAGAATTCAGACAAAGTAATAGCAATTATAAAGACCCTGAGAAAATAAAGCATTGCGTGTGTTTAAATGACAGCAAGAAAGACAGCATGACAGGTGTACAATAAGAGAGAGGGGGGAAGAATAATAGGAAGTTACAAGAGGTTGGAGCAGCAACTAGGATCCTGATTCAAATGTATGAAAAGTAAGTGTGAGTGTGTGTGTGTGTGTGTGTGTGTGTGTTTAAGACATACAAAAATATATCCATTCCCAGGAAGTTTTAATAGACTCTACATACCTTTCCATAATACTCCAATTTTCACAATAAGATGGACCACTTTTATAACTATTCCTAAAATAAAATTAATAATCATCTTTATAAATGTACCTCATTTAAGGGGCAATATTATCACTTATATATGTATTTTAAATGTTTGCTGGTTATTTGCATATTATTTATGTTTGATTATTTTTGTTTATTATTTTATTTGTTTTAGAATTATATTTACTTGTAGGAACTTTTCATTTGGTATGGGTTTCAAATCCTTATCTATGATATATGTTGCAAATATACACTTCTGGTTTGTCATTTACATTATCATTTTTTTTAGTATAAAAACAATTGAAATTTATATATAGTTGATTGCATTTTTCTTTTATTTCATAGTTTCTTAATTTTATCTGCACTTGAAAAAACTTATCCTAAAGAACATAGAAATATTTTATATTTTCTTTTCCCATATGTTTATAATTTTTATTGACTTCATAATTCACGTTATTTGTTTTTTAAGATTTTATTTATTTATTTGACAGACAGAGATCACAAGTAGGCAGAGAGGCAGACAGAGAGAGAGGGGGAAGAGAGAGAGAGAGAGGCTCTCTGAGCAGAGAGCCTGTTGCGGGGCTCGATCCCAGGACCCTGAGATCATGACCTGAGCCGAAGGCAGAGGCTTAACCCACTGAGCCACCCAGGTGCCCTGTATTATTTTTTTCTTATTGTACCACATGTAAATTTTGTACGTCCTTCCAACTACTTTGGGAATGAAGTGTGGAAATGAATAAATGGTAACAGCAAACCTTTAGACATTGCTTGCAGTACATCAGGTGTTATTTTATATTTTTCACATATATTAATTGATTGAATCCTAATGACAACCCTGTGAGGTTGGTGCTATAATAGGCCATTATTTTACATGTGAGGAACCTTTATACATGTATGTGTGTGTGTGTGTGTATATATATGTGTATATATGTATATATGTATATATATATGTGTGTATATATGTGTGTGTGTGTGCGTGTATATACACACATATATATATACATATATATAAAGTGTATGTGTATATATGTGTGTATATATATGTGTGTGTGTGCATGTGTATATGTGTATATACACGCACACACACACACATATATACACATACACTTTCCCAAGGTCAAAACACTGGTTAGTACTATAGCAAGGTTTCAAACCCAGAGAGTCTGGCTTGCAAGAGACTATGCTGTATGCTTCTCTCTGATGAGTTCCTAAATTATGCCTTCTGAAGTCTGGAGGTTGCAGTGTTGGAATTCACATTTCAACTGAGTGTTGATAAATGAGTAGAAGTTTGGCAAAAGGAAGTGAAAAGAAAAGCTTGTGCAATAATACAAGCACTATAAGTTGGTGTTATTTTCTGGATTTGGAGAGAAGTTTCTACTACAGACCAGATACATGGAGTGGAGAATGGCAGTTGAGATGAGAAAGGAGAATTTCCATGAAAGAGTTTAGGTACCATGCTGAAAGTCAGGATCTTATTCTGAATGAAAAGGTCACAGTTTGATGCTTATTGCAGTAGAGTATAGAAGTTATGATTTCCAGTTCAGACTCAATACCTAGTTCTCTGAAATTCGGCAAATTACCAAATTTATCTTGATAAGGTTCATCTCTTAAGTGAGAATAAAAGTTGTAGTTAATTTAAAGATTTAAAGAAATAATGAATGTTCAGGATTTAGCCTAAAGTCTGCCAGTATTATGCATCCAATACTTTCAACTCTTATTATTTCTAGTCGAAGTAAACTTGGATGAGAGACAGTGGGCAATCCAATCAAAAAGATAGTGCAGGTGTCTTTTAAGTGGTAGCAGGTGTAGGTTTGGGTAACCATTTGGGTTTAGAGAGTGAGAAAAGAAAAGCAGATAAAGATGACCCTGATATTTTGAGATTTGGAGACCAGGTATGTGGAGATATAAACTAGGGTCAAAACGAAGGAGAGGGAAGAGATTTAATGGTGAAGTGTTCAGTTTGTTTTTTGGAAATACTAAAGTGAGATGTCTGGAGTTTATCTGTGTTCTGACCATTCCCCTGTTAAGAAAAGATACAGTAAAAGCAGTTTATAAAGCATTGTCTTGCATGGAAGTCTCTCTTAATCAATATCTCCATGTTTTACCAGTGCAATGAAAAATTATAAAGTACCCAATGTTGACTCTGAGAAACTGTAATAGCTTAGAGTGCCTTTTGAGTCGCCAAAGATTAAATTATGTACAGTATAATTTTATTTTTCAACATATGATATTGTATTCTAATTACATAAAAGTAAGAAAACCTTCAATGCTATGGGTACAGAAAAAAATACATTCCAGTTTCTGGGACAATCTCCATTTTAAATTTATTTGTGTAATTTATAAACTTTTTTAAAATAAATAAAAACATTTATTGAGTTCATACATCGAATGTTAAGTACCTTTGTCTGTCTAGAGCATAGGCCACAATATACAGGTGTTAGCAGGAAATGAAATGGAATTAATGAGCAAGATAGAATCATCAAGGAATACTGTGGCAATTGTTCTTCCCAAACAGAGACACCATTGCTCTGTGGTTGACTCTAAAACTCTTTAGTTTATAATGCAAAAATGCCCTACACTTTTGCTATACTGGAGCAAATTAAATTTATTATGCTGTTATGTTTCCATTTTTATTATATCTGAATGCTGATACAGTGTTTTCAGAATGCCAGATTAGGGTTTTCAAATTAGAGTTTAAAAACCTTCTTCCAACCTGAGGAAATTAATTTTATGAGCAACTTAAGCATCTACACTCTAAAAAGACACCTGCTTTCTCCTGGTAAATATATGACTTTAAGATAATTTAAAGAGCCTTTGAAAAGTTAAAAAAATTAGCAAAATCTACTAATAAAAATAGACAAGATGCTCAGGGATTCAAAGTAGGTTAAGATATCAAAATATAAATGCCATTCAAAAGGGATTCTTGCACTAAATTTAGGATTTTAGCATTTTGACGCTGATAAATCTTGCTGCAGGGTTCCTAAATCTGATGAGAACACCTGTTAGTGATGCACAAATGCCTGAATTAAAATGTAGTTTTGGTATTTCAGTTATTAGATTAAAATCAGAAACCTTTAAACACACAGTAATTTATGTAGGATTCTTTTTGTGAGGGACTTTTAAAGCATAGATTGACTCAGTTTGATTCTGGAAAGTTTCTAAGTTGAGGACTTTAAGTGAATGTGCTTTGTCCATATGATGCAATTTTGTTCCATATCAAATGGAGAAGTCAAAAAGTGGAGTATGATATCATGCTGTTAAGACATAATGAGAAGATTTAAAAATTCTTTTAAATAAATGCTTAAATGGAAATATTCATAGAGGATAAAAATATTCAGGTGGTGTGGTTTGACCTTTAGAGTCGCATAAGAAAGATGAGTCCAATTCATTATTCATCGAGGAATTGCTTATTATAAAATAATAGACCTCAAGTGCTTTATATATAACCATTAGAATGATCTGTGCAGAACCCAGCCTCCATAATGCAGTTGAGTAATGCAAAAAAATACCTGTAAGTTGAGTGACCCAGATGATAAGCAACACTACTATAGAGCAATTTTTAATTAACCTAGAAAATAAAAGTATTATAAGAATACTTTTGTTGCTTAAATATAATAGATAGAAAACTTTTCACTCACCAGTCTTTGCTTCAGTATTATTCAGTATTGTGTATGGATATAGAGAAATTCCCTTGCTTTCAGTAAGTTTTTCCCCCAAATTGTCTTATATTAAAGCATGTTAAAAAAAAAAAGCATGTTATACCTGTATACATAAATAATGTAAAACAAACAAACAAACAAAACAAACCTCCAAACCTAAGTCTTGGAAAATGTTATCAAAACTAACTTCTACTTATAATTCCTTCTGAGATATCCCTATGAAAAATTTGGTAGAGATTGGGGGCGGGGCTTCTAAGTCAAATGATTTTATTTGCAATTTGAACTTTCAAAAATTGATAAACCAGCGCACAGATTTATTTTACAGAAAACGAAGTTTCAGACGTGTCTTCCTACACAATATACGTGTTGGCCAGTAGGACACAGCACTGATAAGTGATTTAGCAGGCCCTCTTGCATAGACAGTGATGATAACTAGACAAAGACAGAGATGTGAGCTAAATTATTGGAGTAAATATCTTGAAGTGAATTATAAAACAGACTTCTTGTGATAATGAAGGTATATTAAAAAAATCAGCAAAGATGGGGTAAAAATAGTTATTTTTCACATACTTTTCACAGCTTTTTAAGTCTGACTTGTATCTCTGGCTAAAAAGGAAAAAACATACTGGCAATTGTGTTTGAAAAAACCTTAGAACAGCAAAGTGCTGAAGCTTGCCAAACCAACTTAATGTGGCTTTCTTGTGACTGGTATGCTGAGCACTGCCCCAAGGTCTTCAGCATAATAATATGTCCCCCTTCTTCCACAAGAGTCTTTTTAATTTTGAAGAATTTTTTTTGTGAGTCGGAATATAATTCTAAATTGCATAGAATTATATGCTCTCTAGATTACTATGCAACAGTGGGGCTTTGTATTTTAACAGAAATGAATCTTTAAAGGAGCCAATTGAACCATTGACAGGCAGGCAGTGCCTTCAGGTGATACTTCAAATTCATCATGGCTCCACTTTGCATGAAAAGTCCGCTTGGTAGGGTGAAAGCTAGTTCTGCAAATGTTATCTAATTAAAAAAGAGAGGACAGTTTGAGAGTCATATGTAATTCTAGAACCAGCTACTATCAACAAGGTAATTGTTGTTACAAAGTCCTGTGGACAGATGAACAAGGGCAGTTTTAATCTGGAGTAAGAATAAGTTGCAGAAAGGTTAAGGGACTCTGCCATATGTTTTGGAGTGAATTCTGCATATAGTTCTTATGATGATGTATGTAGATTTGAGATTAGGTAAGGAAGATGAATAAAAATAGTCAATTTTCACTTACTTTTCACAGAGCTTTCTAGTTTACATTTAGGTACATATTCTGCTGCGATTGTTTTGTAAAGATAGATGATTATTATTTATTTTTGTCTCCAAGAAAGGGTGGAAAATTTGTTTTGCAGTGGCCCTGTTTCATAGAGGTGATCCAGACTTTGGGAAATATTTTAATTGTAGTTAGGTTGATCCAGTTTAATTTGGAAACAATTACAGGTAGTATTCAAATTACAAATCATAAAATACATGTTGTAAAGATTTACCAAGTTATAAGAACCTAAAAGACTCAAGTTCCATTTGCTAAGAATAAAAGGCTGATAGCCATGAGTTGCAGTTGTGGTTTAGATGTACTTAAAAAAGTTAACTACATAAAAAAAAGTCACCCCTCTTATTCAGCACATTAGCTCCCTGGGTGTCTTCAAGACACGTCCGCTGGCTTTTCTTTCAAAATTTACACTTCCCTCAGCTCTGCTACGATATTACAGCTATGGAAGAGTGAGCTGGCTTCCATTCTGCCTCATGCATCATCAACCAAACTGTCAGTAAAGTGCTAATTGCAGAAACTTTATTACTTGAGGTGATATTGAACCAGTGAGAACACAGCTTGATTTTTCATATTCCAAACTTTGCAATGTGAACAATTAGGGAAAAAAAAAAAAAACCAACTTTCTTTTTTTGTTTCAATTTGTTAGCTAAGCAAAATTGAAGTGGATGTCACTGACAGTAAAACAGAAACTTAAAATATCATCCTTCTAAGTGACTTTATAACTTAGTATAAAAATATCCTATTAACCCCTTCTGATCAAAATGAGTATTTTGTATCTTAACAGCACTTGCAGTTTTACAACATAATTGGATACCTTTAATTGGAGAAAGAGAGAACTCTACCTTATTTTGTGATTCTGTCATTCCAATATTTTTGCAGAAGTAGTATACTTCAAAGATGAGCTTTATATGTACTTTCCAAATTTATATAATATATTTCCTATGGGATCTAAAATATTTAAAGCACTTTTTAAACATTATTTCAGAAAATGGGTTTGGAGGTAGCACAAGGAATTTCATCTAGAAATAGAAAAATAGATGAAGGTGGTTTAATGGAAAATTTATTGGAATAGATGCATGGCAAGTCAGCTGGGACCATTTCCAGGATGAGTTGTGTAGAGGGGGATGAGGAAAACCAGCAAATATAATTCCATGTGAAGTCCTTGGGGAGATTTAGTGTTCATTAAGCATATGAGAGGAACCTCTAAATCAGACTTAAGGGCCTACAGAAGAGGAAACAAAACTATGCTAGGATCTTAAGGAGGAGAAATAATTAGGGACCTGAAGGTGGAAAGGACAGGAAAAAGGAAATGTTATCATCCCAAGAAACAACTGAAGATGGTATGGCCCTGGAACTTTTTTTTAAATTGTGGTAATTTGGAGAGACTGAAAGTCCAGTAGGACTAAATCCTGGAAATTAAGTGGGTGATACGGATTAGAAGGACACAAACCTGTGAAGTAAGCTGTGCAAAATCTTGAAAGGGCTCGCTCACAAGCCATGCTAAAGAATTTCAAATTTATTGGAAGGGGAATGGGAAGTCATGTATGGTTTTGCATAGGAATTTAACATCATCAGATTTGTATTTTTGAAAGGTCAATCTTGCTGCAGTCTGGAGAATTGCCTGGAGCGAGACAAGACTGAAAATAGGGAAACCACTTAAAAATCTGTTGCAGCAATCCACATAGGTCATGATCCGGGACTCAGCTGGGGTAGTAGCAGGAGGAAGGAAAAGATGGATTTGAAAGATGTTTAGGAGATAGAATCAACTGGGTAAAGAACTCCCTGTGTGAAGTGAGGGAGAGGAAATATTTAGGGATGACATTTAGTTTCTGGCCAGGAGAACAGAATGAATAGTGATGCAGTTTGCTAGAATGCAGGAAGAGAAGTGAGTCTTGGTAGTAAAGATGATTTCAGTTGTGAACCTGTTGAGTTAACATTTCCTAGGAAGTATGCATGTAATTAATGCAGGTAGAAACAGTGGACCATGGGAGATGGTTTCTTCCCAAGGCAGATGGGAAGAAAGTGGAGATAGGAAGGTACTAATAAATAGGGGAAAGGAGAGAGGATGGGATCTGGACATTTCAATCACTCACATGGGCAATCTTGGGCTGGGAGAGTAACTGCAAGAGATCTGGATGTAGAATGTTGTTCAGAGAGTGAGATATTTAAATTTATGAATCCAGCAGTGGAAAAATCCTGGTGATAACAGGTACATGGGTGACTGTGGACCAAAGTGGAGTTAGGGAGAGTATCCTTGGAAGAGAGGTACTAGCAAGTGCATGGTGCATGCATGGGTGCATGGTGTATGGGTGGCTTTGTACCAAGGTGGAGTTGGGGAGAGTATCCTTGGGAGAGAGGTACTAGCAGCTCAAGTCAATGTTGTAGTTCCATTTTCCTAGTGTCCATGTTGAGACCTCACTTGGAACTCAGATGCTGTTAGGGTACAGAGTACATTGTGATTAATATCTATATCCTAATGTTTGTGCCTGTGCACACAGAGGGGTCATATATAGAAGTCTTTGGCTGGTGGTCTTGCTGTAAGTAATCCTGGAGAGAATTGAATCTTTACTAAAAACAAGAATGACAGCCTCTGTACAATAAGTCAGCAAAGAGATCAAGGCTTGAAACGGAGACATGAACTTAATTTATAATTGATTTAATTAACATATTCACCCCCCAATGGGTTGAGTTCAATTTAAAAAAATTTAGTGCAGGGGCACCTGGGTGGCTCAGTGGGTTAAGCCTCTGCCTTCGGCTCAGGTCATGATCTCAGGGTCCTGGGATCGAGCCCCACATCGGGCTCTCTGCTCAACGGGGAGCCTGCTTCCTCCTCTCTCTCTGCCTGCCTCTCTGCTTACTAGTGATCTCTCTCTGTCAAATAAATAAATCTTAAAAAAAAAAAAATTTAGTGCAGATATGCTGGCATACATAAAATGTGTACATAGACAAGCATTTGAAAAGCTGAGGGAAAAGATTTATCCTTATAAAAGAGAGGAAACCTGATCTGAACTTTAGAAAATGGCTTAAAATTGAAACTAAAGAACCTGTATTATTTAGTAATTGAATATTTAATAGACTTGGGTTCAAGCCTAAGCTGTAAGCTCTTGGTAAAACTGATTAGTCTTTCAAAACATAACTGTTCTCAACTATAATGTAAGAATATTAATATCATTACCTACAAAAGGTAACTAATTTAAAAGCTTTTTCCCTATAAGGATTGATTGAAGTGAAAGCACTAATAATATTAGTTATCAAAAGGACAAAAATTATAAAATTATAGTATTCAGAGGTTTTATAGAGAAGGAATTGCTGTCTTTAAAAAATTGAACATACTTTCTGTTGCCAAATAATTTTTTAAATAGAGTAAAGAGGTAATTATTGTATACTAACTGTGAGGTAAATTATGTCATCAGAGCATACAAAATGGTAGACACTATTATTGTTAATCAATGAAAATTTTTCCCCATTTCTCGATGTACAGAGAATTGTGTTTTCCTACCCACTTGTAGTTGGGTATGTCCATGTGATTAGTTCTGGATAATGAAATGTGAGTGGGGATGTCTCCTAAAAAAAGCATTTAGTTACTTGTGCTCAATTATTTAAGTCTCCTCTCCTGCCATAGCAAACCTTTAAGACTGGGGCTGAGATGGGATTGTCAAAAAATATTAGAACATTTATTAACTTGGTTATTTGAACCAAAGACCTCTGACCCAGCTACATTAAATAGGAATTAGATCCAAAATTTGGAAGCTCTTTGCTCTTGCAGCATAATTAAACTATACCAACTGAAATGGGCTGTAAAGTTGTTGATCACAAATAAGATAATTATCTATTGAAAAAGAGAAGTTCATCTTTTATCTGGGCCTGGATAAACATAATAAATCAAGAAGAAAATAGTGGTCTGAACAGTGAGAACCCTTTTTCTGGATTGGTTCCATTGATGCTTTGTTCATGAAATGAGGAAGAACCTTGCCAGTAAGGGACTACCTTTTTATTTGTTTATTTATTTATTTGTTTGTTTATTTATTTATTTATTTGAGAGAGAGAGAGAGAGAGCATGAGCAGGAGGAGGGGCTGAGGGAGAGAGAGAGAATCTCAAGCGGACTTTCCATTGAGCATGCAGCCCAACAGAGAACTCAGTCCCACTACCCTGAGTTCATGACCTAAGCTAGAACCACGAGTTGGACACTCAAGCCATTGAGCCACCCAGGTGTCCCAGGCACTGCCTTTTAAAATTTATCTTTTTTATTTAAAAAAAAATTTGTTTTGTATTAAACAACGCCCTGGCCACCCAGAACCCCATGAGTTTAACACCAGTGGTGGTGAAGTGGTCTATTTGCCCCCAACCACATTGTCTGTAATTCAGTCTCTAGAGCAGGGGATCATAAGGACCTTTCAGGCTCAATACACATGGTCTTTTATGGGAAGGATTATCAATGCTATGGAAGAGAGCCCCAATAGAGAGAACATTTTGAAAGTCTAGAAGGATTACACCATTGAAGAGGCCATTGTTATAGAAAAAACCATGAAAACCTGAAACAATAAATCCCTGCTGGAAAAAAAAAGATAGTAAAAACACACAGATAATATCAAGAAGAAAATTATAAAGTTGAGACATATAATTAATGGTGGCATAATTTTGCCCTTCTAAAAATATATAGGCAATAATATACATGATATTACCTATATTTAAATAGCTTGTCATCTTAAAAATCATTTTCAAAACTTTTAATTTTACACCACAAAAAATTATCCATGTTTCATGTTCCCTACTTTCTAGGAGCTTATGGTTTGGGACCAATAATGTAGCACAGACATAAGCATAAAGCAAATAAAATAAATTCTGTTAAACGTATCAGCATCCTATGTATGGTGAAAGGCATGATGAAAAGCATAGTTAGGAGTGAAAGCCACATGCTTATATGGACCTAAATGCTTTATAAATAGGAGAGAATAAAGGGTATTCATAAAGAAAGTAGGAGGATATGGATGCTTGAATTACAGTAGAGGGCAAGGATACCAGAAGAAATATATGGTAGAAATATGTCGAGCTTTGAAATGATGTCTTAGGTCAGACTATGGAGGAGATGACAGAAGTGAGGCTTCTATGACATGAACTACAGGCAGTGAGGAATGTGTCTTGATGCCACTGTGTCTCCAATAATACCTCAATCTTTCAGTAGAAGTAGATCTCTCAGATTTAACGAGATATTACTGAAATTCTCGGTGCTTCTTAGAGCTGAGAGGCCTCCAGAAAACTGTAAATTTGGGAAGGCAGTGAGGTCGAGATGGCCTGAGACTTGTTGTCTATTCTCCACTCTACAGCAGGAGAATACATTTGAAATGTTGATGTGTTCATATAATCCGCACTTGATGTTTTAAAACCCTTCAACAGCTTTCCATTTCTCTTAAATGGATGACCTTTCGTTAGAGAACCTCAGAATAGAGGGATAAAATGACTTATGATTGTAAAAAATATGAACTCTGTCAACCTCTCCAGCTTCTCTCACCCTGTCTCCCTCAGAGTCCCCTGGATCCACCACCTTGGATTTCTTTCAATTCCTTGATTACCCATGCTCACTCCTACCTTGAGGATTTTGCATATGTCATTATCTCCACCAAGAATGTTTTTTTCTTTCCCTCTTAGTTGAGTTTGCCTTTACTCATCTCTCAGCTAAACTTATATATTGTTTTTTGGGTTTTTTGTTTGTTTGTTTTTTTGTTTGTTTTTTTTTTAAGGAGGTCTTATTGGACTTTCTGGCTAGGTCAGATCTTCCCTTAACAGTGTTTACCCCTGAAACTGACACTGTAGCCATTGTTAGGGTTGCAGTTGTATAATTGTTTTTGCATCGTTCATTGATGGGCATCTGTTTTCCTCCATGAGACAAGAGATCATATATGTTTATACTTAAGCTTGCTTTGTGAATGTTTACTAAAGTGTCGAGCAAGTGGAAGTCTTTTAATGGATATTAACTGAATACATTAATATTGTAGAACAATGCTGCTAACACCTCAATGAACAGGTGTGCCTGCTAAGTCACTTAAATGTTTAAAATGAAGGCGGTGGTGTTTTAGGGGAAGTGTGAGAAGGCACAGATATTTTTTAAACATTGTAGTCATTATTTGAAGAAAATTGTGGAATCTCATGCTAATCTTTTAGGTTAAGGAAGGAAGGATAATAAACTATCATGTTAGCAGTGATTTTTCACGAGAATTACTTTTCATCCAAGGTCAGAAACAAAAGGTAAGGGATGTGTTACCATTTTGGTGGTGCATTTCATCTTTCAAGTACTCTACAGAATGGGTTTAGTAAAATTCGGCTTAATTAGGATCCTTAGGTAATACAGCATTCTAATAAAATAAATACTGGGGTTAACCAGAGGGTTTGTAAAATTTCAGACATTGTTGTAGAATATATTTGCAAAAGTCTTATTAGTATTCTTTCCTGCCTTACTAAACATAATGATCGTGGACATTGCTTAACCTTTTCTGATAATTCAGAATATTGACCTGCTTATGGTCATCACTTTGATAAGCAATTTCATTTTGAGAAATATAGATATAAATTTAAAAGATAGAGTAGATTATACTGAATGACCCTTGCATATATCCCTAAAAAGTATTTTTTAAATTATTAAATATCTTTCTATACTTGTTTTATATTAATCAATTTGCCTCTATCATAAAAGGAAAGGACAATAAAAAAATGAAGTTCTGGGGCACCTGGGTGGCTCAGTGGGTTAAAGCCTCTGCCTTTGGCTCGGATCATGATCCCTGTGTCCTGGGATCGAGCCCCGCATTGGGCTCTCTGCTCAGTGGAGAGCCTGCTTCCCTTCCTCTCTCTCTCTGCCTGCCTCTCTGCCTACTTGTGATCTATGTTTGTCAAATAAATAAATAAAACCTTTAAAAAAAAATGAAGTTCTGGCTTTTTTATAATTGACTTAGTAAGCTGAAAACCTTTACCTTTTGTGAATCATGTGGAGTTATTTATAAACCCTGTTTTATTATGTCAATATCTAAATTATTCCATCTGGGTCTAGTAATGAAAGTCAGCCCTCAGAATAAGTGCAAGTGGTTTAATTTTTGGTCAAGATTAATCTGTATAAATGTAGGTTGTAATTGACAGGAGAAATGTATTTTTTTCCATTTTATTTTATTTTATTTCTTTTCAGTGTTCCAGCATTCATTGTTTATGTACCACATCCAGTGAAATGTAATTTTTAAAACAAAATATTAAAAGCTGTTTCTTTTTAAACAAAGAAAAGTTGCTTATGAAAGACCAAGTATTCTTATTTTAAGAAACATAGTTTCTAAATGTTATTTTCAAAAAAGGCATCACAAAAAGTTTTCTTAAAAATGTTTTACTAATGAAGTATTTCAAATGGGAAAAATAATAATATGTATTCAGTGAGTTACTCTTATTTTGGGAATTTTTCTTCTTTTTGGAAATTTAATGTAAAAATATAAATTATTTAATCAGTGTAGATAACATGTTTATGAACATAGACCTTGCCAAATTGAATCCTGCTGATAATCAGAAGGTCACATATTGTGACATAGTTTAAAACATATTTAATATTTTCTTCACATTGGGAAAATATTTCTACATATCATGCCAGTGGGAGGTGTTAAATTTATTTGCTTGAAGAATGGTGTGAAATGCATATATCTTTATTGCTGATTTTTCCTACATTTTTTATTTTAAAGCAGAACTTCAAAAGTCTGGGAAAAAAAAACAACAACATTTATCTTCTAAATACAACAAAGAGTCCTACAAATAAATGTGATTTTGTGCTATAATTAGGCATCTCTTTTGATAACAAGACCTTATTCCTGGCTACTTTTGTTTTCTGTATTCCCATTCCTAAAATAAATTATTGGCCAAGCTTTTTGGAAGGATGACTTATTTACATAAATATTTTGCAAGGCAAAGGAGCACCTTCCTGGGGCTAAACTATCTTCCCCAAAGCATGTGAAGTGTCCTTCCAATTTTGTTGCTTCTAACTAGACAGTATTGTAAAAATCCTCACCAATCTCATAGTTGATTAGTGTTTCCACTAAGAAACTGAATATGATATCAAGTCTAGACATAGAGAGCTGTAAGACAAATTCTGGCAATATTTCATACATTAAAAACAGCAAGAAACCATTTTCCTATACAGACTGTATTATAAGATACATAGAAGGGAACTAGTTAAAGTGTGCACGATTTTAACTTACAATTTTCCAAAATAATCGTGCTATTTCTAGTATCCATGCATTTGTACTTGCTGTTTACATTCTGGGAGACTTTTCTATTCCTCTCCTTGAGCACCCATGTTATGAGCAAATCTCCTTATCTTTGTATTTAAATGCAAACCGTCATCTCTTCTGTTCTAGACTACTAGAATACCTCACCTAAGTGATTTCTCTGCTTTTGCTCTTTCTCTCTTGTCATCTTTTCCACACAGTAGCCAAATGGATCTTTTCATGATATCACACAACTGTTTAAACCTCTCTCCAGGGAATTTCTCCTAACACAAAACAAAATCCAGTCGTTACCAGCACTTAGTACAGTGTCATCTGGACCCTCTCCATGCCTCCAAATCTGCTCTGTGCTGTTTCTTAAACCTTCCAAATTCTATTTTTCTATCTGGAAAAATCTCTCGCTAGAACTTGACAAATTTTAATCATGTAAGTTGCTGATCAATATCATCTCCCCAGAGAGGTCTTTCTTATGATTCTGTCTAAAATAGTTGACAACCTCACCAGTGTCTACTCCTTTAGCCTGTTTATTTTCTTCATAACCCTTTCTACTTAGTGAAATTATATTTTTATGTTGTTTTTTTTTTTTTTTTTTTACTTTTTATTGTCATTTCCTGGACTGTAATATATGCTCAGAGCATAACAACTTTATCTATCTGCTGCTTTATCCCAGTGCTTAGAAGAACATGTGACACAGATTATCCTCTCAGTTTGTAGTTCTTGAATGAAAAAAAGAAATAAATCAAGGGTCTCTGATTCCATGAAGCCTTTCCAAATGCTCATCTCTCACAATGTACACCAGTTGAGCAGATGTGGTCATTCCTTTCTTTATCCCATTTGGCATAAAAAGTTAACATTTATTGAGTGCTTATTGTGTACCAGGCACTAAGACATTTACCTATATTGTCTTATATAAACTCCCAATATTCTGTAATGCTAAATATTATTAGTAGCAGCATTAGTAATGGAGGTAGTAGTAATAGTAGTAGTAGTAGTAGAAGTAGTAGTAGTAATAGCAGTAGTAGTAATATTTCTAACCCAATGTCACCTAATAAGCAAGTAGCAGAGTCAGGACTCAACCTTAGCTTACTGAGTCTGGCTCCTGAACAAGACTCTAAGGCCATTATACTTTAGGAAATCATCACAGTATTTTGCAGTGGTTTGTTTGTATGCTAGTACTATGATCTCTCTTTGGGAAAAATTATGCTTTATTCCAATACAGCTCAAGCAAAATAGTAGTGAGAGAAGGAATGAAGAATCACCTATACTTTGGCAACAACCAATGAATTCATAGAATGTAAAATAAAAACAAATGCGTTTTTGTCAGGCTGTCAGAGCTGCCTGATTCTGATCACTGTGAACGATGAGGGACCTACACTTTACCTAGGGAACAGATCAGCGTACTATCATGAAAGTTTTCACAACAGATATTAACCATGCATCCCTTCAGTCTATAAACATTTATAAACATGCATATGGATAGAAGAATTCCAAGAATACTCCTTGAAATTTAGACATAAAACATTACTAAGACCATTTGGGAAAACTAGACAAAACCTAGTTCCATACTGGTGATTTTTTTTGTAATTATGGGGATATAAATGGAATATAACTTGATTTTATTAATGAAATCCAGACTTATGTCATACATTTCAACACTTAATGTTTATGCAGCGGAGATAGAAGAACCAAAGACTTTATCTGAATACGTGAATATATGAACAGAAAAAATATGTTCTCTCTGTGTCTGAACAACTAAGGGGAAAACGTGTCTATTGTATTTCTCAAGGCTCTTTGTATGTGTCAGAGACGTATCGCAGATCAGCTAGGACAAAAACAATTATCCGCTGAATTAACCTACCCAGGAGAATAGGAAAGTCAACTGTAGTGTCGTTCACTAGTCTGAAGCATATAACCAGATATGCAAATGATTTCAGTATTTTTAGAGCTTTATGTGTCTATTTTTCTCCATATATGTCATTTATATCTACTAACAAAGGTGGAGAATGATTGAATTTAACACCGGGAAAATTAAATCCAAAAAAGTATCTTCTTCATAATAGTAGCTCTGTCCATAATTCATAATTCTTTAATCTGATTAATTTGGAAATTCATCCTAAAGTCTCAACTGGAAATATGAATCATACAAGTATATATACAGTAGTAAAATACTTTTTTAGATATAAAACAATACTAAGAAAGTTTGGTCAAGAGAAATATCTTCTCTTTCCAGGAGAGTGCATTTCAAACTGTCTGTGGTGAAGAACCAAGTTTCTGATTGATTCCTCCCACTCTCAAGTACCTCAGGTACCAATATTTTTGTTAAAAAAAAAAAAAAAGGAAATTGGGTCATCTGGGTGGCTCAGTTGGTTAGATGTCTGCTTTCTGCTCAGGTTATGATCCTGGAGTCCTGGGATAGAGCCAAGCGCCCAGGCTCCCTGCTAAGCAGGGAGTTTGCTTGTCCCTTCCCCATTGCTTGTGCTCTCTCATTCCCTCTCAAATGATTAAATAAAATCTTAAAAAAAAAAAAAAGGTAAATCACTGGGGACCCTGGATAACGTGGTCACTTGAGCAGCAGATTCTTGGTTTCAGCTCAGGTTGTGATCTTAGAGTTGTGAGATTGAGCCCCTGGCCTCACCCAGTGGGGAGTCTGCTTGGGATTCTCTCTCCCTCTCCCTCTGCCCCTCCCCAACTCTAAAATGAATAAATAAATCTTTAAAACAATAAATTACTACAAAATTAACCCACTGAGCCATGCAGGTGCCCTGAATTACTACAAAATTAAAATGAAGAAAGATATCCAAAACACAAGTTCAAATTATTTTTAGATTTAATAGACATAAAATTACATTTCAGTAAATAAAAGAGGAAGAACAATTACATAGAGAAAGGAAATTTAAAAATTGCAAATAATGTATATGCATATAGATTATTAGTATAGACAATCACTATTATACTCAAAATCTTCAACTTTGTTCAATTGTAGCTAAATAAAAACTTATGTGTAAAAAATGATACCCAAATCAAATACATTTTTGCACATTTGATCCAACACTATGCAAATCAGTATTTAAAGTTTTAACGTAACAAATGGGATTGCTTTTCACTTCCTCATATATCTAAAGTAAATTACATGGATGAATTTCTAATAATCTCCATATTTGTACCTTATATCATCATAGACCACAACAAACAGTTAAAATGTGATAAAAGACTGTATCTTTTCTACAAATTCTTATTGATGTGGCTTCCCAATTCCCTTCACTGGCTCATCGATTCAGCAAGCCCTTAAATCTGGGTTTCTCTGCTTCACCAGGTTGGAAACTGTTTCTGAGTAGCTCTGTAATTGTTGGGCTCACTTTGTTTGTTATCCTTCTCTCATGAATCACATTCCTTCACTATCTGTTGTCCGGTGTTTGACAATATTTTCTTCATATTTTCTCCCCATTTCCTAGTTGTTGAGGAGATGGTAAATTCAGTGCTGTTACATCAGCTTGGCTGAAATGGAAGTTCTGTACCATGTACATTTTGTCATGTTATGTTTTCATTATTATTCACTTCAAAATATTATCTAATTTCTGCTTTTATTTTTCATTTGTACATTGGACTATTTAGACATGCATTATTTGATATTTGCAGATGGGTTTTTTCTAGTATTCCTTTTATTATTGATATCTAGATTAATTTCAATCTCATCAAAGAAGATAACTGAATAATTTCAATTTTTGAATTTTGTTGAGGCTTTCTTTTTGACCTAGCTTATGGACAAATTTTATACATGGGTATTTAAGAATATATATTCTTTTGTTCTTGGGTGAAATATTCTCTACATATCAATTAGTTGATGTTTAAAATTTTAATTGTTCATAACTTATTTTTTTTTCTCACTTCTATCAGTTATAGAAGGAAGTATATTAAATGTGGATTTCTTCTTTTCTGTAATATGAATCTATGATATTAGATGATTATAGATTTGGTCTTGGGACATCTTCCTATTGGATTGAATTATATTCCAATATGACCTTCTTTTACTTTGAAGTCTATTTAGTTTATGTTAGTATAGCAATACCAACTTGCTCTTGGTCAGTGTTTCATTCATATCACTTTTTTTTCAACTCTTTTGTGTTTTTATGTATGATGTGTGTCTCTTATATAAGCAGTACATAGTTGTTTTTTACTTTGACTATTTTAGTCTTTTACTTGCTGAATTTGGTCTATTTACACTTAACATAATAATTGATATAGCTGTGTTATGTCTCTCACCCTACAATGTTTCTTCTTTTTCTGATTTCTTTCTGACTTTTGACTTAGTAAAACATTAAAATTTTGTTCCTATATTAATTCTTTAGTTATATATTTTGTAATTGTTTGTAATGACTACCCTAGAGATTATATATTCATCTTATACTTATTACAAACTAAAAGAGGTTATTATTTTATCTTTTGTGCTACTGTTTGAATCATAGATCTTTTAACTCCATTTACTCTACAACTTCATTTTTCACTCTTATTATTTTCAAAATAGGGAAATCTTTCAAAACTTCACTGTTGCAACTCCAGTTGGTATTGTCTTAAATGACTGCCCTTTTGCCTTGTCAAAGGAAGAAAAAAGAACATTTATTTTTTTATCAGAAATTGGATTCAAATGATCAAAGATCATTTGGAATCTGTCATAAAGGTCATTGAGTTTTTCCCCTTTACCCATGTAATATGATTAATTATGGTAATTTATTTTCTATTAATGAAAAGCCCTTGAATGCCCATAGAAAACTTCTCTGATGATGGTACTTCATGAATTTTATATTCTGTTATATTCTGTTAAATTTGGGGTACTATTTGTCATTTTGTATGTATATCCATAAAATAACTTTGTCCACATATTGCTGTGTCTTTTCTGCTTTGCTCTATTTATTTAATATTTGTTAAGAGTTGGTAGATGCATCATATTAGCTTCATAAAAGGAGTGGGTATATTAGCTTGGGTAATAGGTAATTTCTTATTTCTCTGTACCGTGGAAGAAATTAAAAAGCAAATAAATTGCATCTTCTTAAAATTTTATACAAATTCATCTATGAAACTGTCTGGGTCATGAAGCAATTTGAGAAATAATTTAACTTGGGACACCTGGGTGGCTCAGTTGGTTAAGGGTCTGCCTTCAGCTCAGGTCATGATCCTGGGGTCCTGGGATTGAGTCTCACATGGATCCTTGTTCAGCTGGGGGCTTCTTGCTCAGTGGGGAGACTACTTCTCCCTCTGCCTCCCTCTCCACCTGCTTTCACTTATACTCTCTCTCTGATAAATAAATATAATCTTAAAAAATAATTTATAATAAAAATGTACTATGTCATTGAGAGTTTAAATTTCCTGAGCATGATTTAATGTACATAATTAATATGAAAAATAATTTTTCTTTGTCTGAGGTTCTCTTTTCATACCTAATGTTGTGAATTGCTAGCTCAGAATTTCTGTGAGTATTCTTTAGAGGTTTATCTGTTTCATTATCATTTTCAAAGAACTAGCTTTAGACGTGTCTTCATTTCTAACTTTTCTTTTTTATTAAATTATGTTGTCATTTTTTCAAAAAGATTTTTATCCAGTTTATCCATTTTCATCCATTTCTTTGAGAGAGAGCACAGAGGGAGAAAGAGAAGCAGACTCCCTGCTGAGGAGAGAGCACAATGCAGGGCTCAGTCCCAGACCCCCAGATCATGACCTGAGCCAAAGGCAGTTGCTTAACCATTTGAACCACCCAGGGGCTCCTATGTTGTCATCTTTAAAGCTTCTTTTCTACTGATTCTTAGGGGTTATTTCAATGTACTTTTACTATTACCATATTAGTGTTTATTGCTGCAAAGCAAATTAGAACAGACTTAGCAGCTTAAAACAACACCCATTTATTAGCTCACTGCACATCAGAAGTTTCGTATGATATTGCTGTTCCCTGTTCAGGGCACCATGAGGCAAAAATCGTCATGTAGGTCAGACTGAGTCTTCTAGAGGCTCTGAGGAAAAAATATGCTTCTAAGCTCATTCTTGCTATGTGCACAATTCAGTTCTTTGCTATTCTAGGACTGGTCCCTATGTCTGTTTTGGCTGTTACTCAGTGGGCACACTCAGCTTCTAGAAATTGCCTATGTGGTCTTATATCTTCAGATCTGCATCAGCTTGTTAAATCCTGCCCCATGCTTTGGAACTTTATCTATTTTCTCTCTTCTAGATCATATTTAAAGAGGCCATGTGATTAAGCTAGACACACCAGAATATTTTCCTATATTAAGATCCACTAGTCTGAGATCTTAATTACATTTGCAAAATCACAGCAGTATCTAAATAGATATTTGACTGAATAACTGGGAAAAGACATATATTTACCAGGGGATCACATGGAAGTTTGACTACCTCATTCCTGTAAGTAGAATATTTTGTTCACTTATTATTTTTCCTACTTTACAGGTATAATTTCTCTGGAGTATATATTTGTCTGTATCTTCTGTTTTTTGGTGTATTCTGAGTTGAGAAGTTGATACCCTCTTTGACTCAAGAGTGAGTTATTATTATTTTTTATTCTTTTGTGGTTTAATGTATTTCTTAACTAATGATTTGATTATTAAAGTTAATTTTTATTTCACTGAAATAATATAAAGAGAAGTGGTATGATTTATTCTTTTCCATTTGGGAATTTTTTTGAGGCTCAAGATATGATATTATATAAGCCTTATGAATATTTAAAAAGTTTATATATTTTCTGCCTAAGAGCTACAATATTAATTATATTCAGTTTCTCAATTTCCTTATTTGACTTTGGATTTTTTGATCATCATAGAGAAAGTTTCAAAAAAAATTATGTTTTCCCATTTCTCTTTTTTTATCTTTAATGCTTTTCTTATTATAGGTGAGTAAAATACTATTTTATTTCTTTATTATCACCATACTGTGCATTCTATCCCCAGAACTTACTTATCTTATAAGTAAGATTTGACCACATTCACCCACTTATCCCATCCTCACCTCCCACCTGTGGCAAACCCTAATCTGTTCTCTGTTAACTCTGAGTTATTTTCGTTTTAGATTTCATATGTGAGATCATACATTATTTGTCCTTCTCTTCCTGACTTAGCATAAAGCCATCAAGTTCCATCCATGTTGTTGCAAATGGCAAGATTACCTTCTTTATTATGGTTTAATAATATTTATATATAATATAGAATTTATAAAACATATAATACAATTATTTATTCATTTATTCATTTATCTGACAATGGACACTTGGGTTGTTTCTATATCTTAATTATTGTAATAACTCTGCAGTGTCCATGGGAGTGAACATATCTCTTTAGGATAGTGATACTGTTTCCTTTGATTATATACCCAGCAGTGAAACTGATGGATCATTTGTAGCTCTATTTTTAATTTTTTGAGAAATTTCCATACTGTTTTCACATTGGCTACACCAATTGACATTTCTACCAACAGTGCAGGGGTGGGGGGTCTCTTTTCTGCACATTCTCACCAACACTTATTATCTCTTATCTTTTTAATGACAAACATTCTAACAGTTGTGAGGTGATATTTTATTATGGGTTTGATTTACATTTCTCTAATGATTAGTGATGTCAAGCACCTTTCTATCTACCTGCTGGCCATTTGTATGTATTCTTTGGAATAGTATCCAGTTAGTTCTTACACTCATTTTTTAGTTAAAAAAAAATTAGCAGAAGAAAAAAAAATAAAATTAAAAAAAATTATCTGCAAGACTAAAGAATCATGGGGAGAAAGCCATGAGTTCCGTGCTTTGCTTTCTACCCTTCTATTTTACAGACTTCTTTTCCTGGGCTGCTTTCAGTATTTTCTCTTTGTCGCTAAGACTTGTAAATTTTACTATCAGGTGACAGGGTGTGGACCTATTTTTATTTATTTTGAGGGGCATTCTTTGCATCTCCTGGATTTTGATGTTTGTTCCCTTTGCCATATTAGGGAAATTCTCTACAATAATTCTCTCCAATATACCTTCTGCTCCCCTTTCTCTTTCTTTTTCTTCTGGAATCCCAATTATTCTAATGTTGTGTCATCTTATGGTGTCACTTATCTCTTGAATTCTCTCCTCATGGTCCAGTATTTGTTTGTCTCTCTTTTGCTCGGCTTCTTCATTCTCTGTCATTTGGTCTTCTATGTCACTAATTCTTCTGCCTCATTTATCTGAGCAGTAAGGGCTTCCATTTTTAACTGCACCTCATTAATAGCTTTTTTTTGGTTCAATTTGGTTATATTTTAGTTCCTCTATTTCTCCAGAAAGGGCTTTTATATCTCCGGAGAGGGTTTCTCTAATAACTTCCATGCCTTTTTCAAGCCCAGCTAGAACCTTGAGAATCGTCATTCTGAACTCTAGATCTGACATATTACCAATGCCTGTATTGATTAGGTTCCTAGCCTTTGGTACTGCTTCTTGTTCTTCTTTTTGTGGTGAGTTTTTCCGCCTTGTCATTTTGTCCAGATAAGAATATATAAAGGAGCAAATAAAATGTTAAAAGGGCAGCAAGGACCCCAGGGAAATGTACTTTAACCAAATCAGAAGAGACCCCAAATCATGGGAGGGAGAAAGGGGATAAACAAGAGAAAAAAAAAAGAAAAAAGAAAAGAAAAGAAAAGGAAACAAATAAGGAAAAAAAATTTAAAAAAGAAAATATATGTATATACAAAAAATATAGTTAGATACAATGGAGGATAAAATATGTCTATAATAATGAAGGTTCAAAAAAAGATTATTATTATTATTATTATTATTTGTAAGGTATTGTTAAGATAAGCTAGTTAAAAAAGAAAAAAAGCTAAAAGAGGAAAGGGTAAAAGTTAAAAAAAATTAGTAGAAGAAAATAAAAAAAAATTAACTGCAAGACTAAAGAATTGTGGGGAGAAAGCCATGAATTCCTTGCTTTGCTTTCTCTTCCTCTGGAATTCCGCTCTGTCTCTGTAGCCGGCTTCCCCACTCTAATACCTGAGAGCTCTGCGACACTCAAGACACCCCCGATCCTTCTGTGACCCTGTGGGACCTGGGGCCACGCTGACCACACGTGGACTTCACCCCGGTTTAGCCTCTGGAGCAATGTCCCTCAGTGGAGCAGACTTTTAAAAGTCCTGATTTTGTGCTCCATTGCTCTGCTGCTTGCTGGGAACTGGCCCCTCCCCCCGCGGTCTATCTTCCTGTTGCTTTGGATTCACTTCTCTGCCAGTCCTACCTTTCAGAAAGTGGTCAATTTTCTGTTTCTGGAATTGCTGTTCTTCTTCTCTTCAAGCTCCTGTTGGATTTGTAGATGTTTACAATGGTTTGATAAGCTATCTAGCTTATCATCTCCTGCTACCTGATGTAGTCTCAGCCTGTTACTTCTCTGCCATCTTGACTCCTCCTCTTACACTCGTTTTTTAATCAGCTTTTTTTTTTTTTTTTTTTTTTTTTGCTACTGAATTATATGAGTTTTAAAAATATATTTTGGCTATTTACCTTTTATTAGATATATGATTTTCAAAATTTTTCCTATTATGGAGCTTGCCTTTTCATTTTGTTGATGGTTTCCTTTGCTGTGCAGAAGCTTTTGAGTTTGGTGCAGTCCCACTGAATTTTTTAGCTTTGTTGTCTTTGCCTTTAATATCAAATCCAAAAAAAAAAAAAAAAAAAAAAAAGAAACCAATTGCCAAGACCAACAATAAGGAGTTTACTCCTTATGTTTCTTGGGAGTTTTATCATTTCAAATTTTATGTTTAAATCTAATCCATTTTATATTTTTTAAATTTTTTAATTTTTTTAACCTCCTTAATATTTTAATTTTGTTAGGATAAGTTTATATCATGTACAACATATTTTTAAATCAGATTTTTTGCATTTGAATCCCACCTATGTTATTTATTAGCTATAGCTACACTTAAATTTTCTTTTTTTTTAAACTTTTTTATTATGTTCAGTTAGCCAATATATAGTACATCATTAGTTTTTATTAAGTTAATTTTTACTTATGGTGTAAGATAGAATCCAGTTACATTCTTCTGCATTTGTTTATCCATTTTTCCCCCACACTTTTATTTAAGAGACTATTCCTTCCCCATTGTATATTGTTGGCTAGTTGGTTATAATCTAATTGACCATATATGTATGGGTTTATTTCTGGGTTTTTATTCTGTTCCATTGATCTATCTTTCTGTTTTTATTCTGATACCACACTATAGCTTTGTGAATATATCCAGCCTAGCTGGATATAGTCATTGAAAATAGAAGGAGAAATCAAAGCTTTCAGGACAAACAAAAACTAAAAGAATTTGAAAACACCAAACCAGCCCTATAGGAAATTTTGAAAGGAGTCCTCTAAGCAAAGAAAGAGCCTAAAATTAACATAGGCCAGAAAGGAAGAGAGGCAATATACAGTAACAGTCACCTTACAGGCAATGCAATGGCATCAATTCATATCTTTCAATAGTTACCCTAAATGTAAATGAGCTAAATGTCCCAAGCAAAAGACACAGGCTATCAGAATGGGTAAAAAAAACAAGACCATTGATATGCTGTCTGCAAAAGACTCATTTTAGACCCAAAGACACCTCCCTCAAAGTGAGGGGGTGGAAGACAATTTGCTATGTTAATGAACATCTAAAGAAAGCTGAGGTGGCAATCCTTATATCAGACAAATTATATCTTAAGCCAAAGACTATAATAAGAGACGAAGAAGGACACTATATCATACTTAAAGGGTCAGTACAACAAGAAAATCTAACAATTTTAAATATCTATGTCCCTAACATGGGAGCAGCCAATTATATAAACCAGTTAATAACAAAATCAAAGGAACACATCAACAATAATACAATAATATTAGGGGACTTTAACACCCTCTCCCCGAAATGGATAGATTGCTTAAACAAAAGATCAATAAGGAAATAAAGGCTTTAATGAAACACTGGACCAGATGGACATCACAGATATATTCAGATCATTCCACCCCAAAGAACAGATTACATATTCTGCTCTAGTGCACATGGAACATTTTCCAGAATAGATCACGTCCTGGGTCACAAATCAGGTCTCAATTGATACCAAAAGATTAGGATCATTCCTTGCATATTTCCAGACCACAATTCTCTGAAACTAGAACTCAACCACAAGAGAAAAGATGGAAAGAACTCAAATATATGGAGGCTAAAAAGAATCCTACTAAAGAATGAATGGGTCAACCAGGAAATAAAAGAAGAATTTTTAAAAAATCATGGAAACAAATTAAAATAAAAACACAACTGTTCAAAATCTTTGGGATGCAGCAAAGGCAGCCCTAAGAGGAATGTGTATAGCAATACTAGTGTTTCTCAAGAAAAAAGAAAGGTCTCAAATACACAACATAACCTAACCCTACACCTAAAGGAGCTGGAGAAAGAACAGCAAATAAAGCCTAAACCCAGGAGAAGAGGAGAAATAATAAAGATCAGAGCAGAAATTAATGAAATAAAAACCAAAAGAACAGTAGAACAGATGAACAAAAGTAGGAGCTGGTTCTTTGAAAGAATTAATCAGATGGATAAACCCGTGGCCAGACTTATCAAAAAGAAAAGAGAAAGGACCTAAATGAATAAAATCATGAATGAAAGAGGAGAGATCACAACCAACACCAAAGAAATTATAACAACCAAAACCAAAGAAATACAAACAATTATAATAACATATTATGAGCAACTATATGCCAGCAAATCTGACAATCTGGAAGAGATGGATGCATTTCCTAGAGAGGTATAAACTATTAAAGCTGAACCAGGAAGGAATGGGAAACCTGAACAGACCCATAACCAGTAAGGAAATTGAAGCAGTAATCAAAAATCTCCCAACAAGCAAGAATGGAACAAAAGAGAGAGCCCAGAAATGGACCCTCAACTCTATGATCAACTAATCTTCAACAAAGCAGGAAAGAATGTCCAGTGGAAAAAAAGACAATCTCTTCAACAATGGTGTTGGGAAAATTGGACAGCCACATGCAGAAGATGGAAACTGGACCTTTTCCTGACACCACATACACACACAAAAAAACAGACTCAAAATGGATGAAAGACCTCAATGTGAGACAGGTTATCCATCAAAATCCTTGAGGAGAACACAGGCCAGCAATCTCTTCGACCTCAGACTCAACAACTTCTTCCTAGAAACATTGCCAAAGGCAGGGAAACAAGGGCAAAAATGAACTATTGTGAATTCATCAAGACAAGAAGCTTTTGCACAGCAAAGGAAACAGTCAACAAAACCAAAAGACAACTGACAGAATGTAAAAGATATTTGCAAATGACATATCAGATAAAGGGCTAGTATCCAAAATCTATTAAGAACTTATGAAACTCAACACCCAAAGAACAAATAATCCAATCAAGAAATGGGCAGAGGACATGAACAGACGTTTCTGCAAAGCAGACATCCAAATGGCCAACAGACACAAGGCAAAGTGCTCAACATCACTCAGCATCAGGGAAATACAAATCAAAACTATAGTGAGATACCACTTCACATCAGTCAGAATGGCTAAAATGAACAAATCAGAAAATGACAGGTGTTGGTGAGGATGTGGAGAAAGGGAAACCCTCCTGCACTGTTGGTGGGAATGCAAGCTGGGAATGAGCTACTCTGGGAAACAGCATGGAGGTTCCTCAAAAAGTGGAAAATAGAGCTCCTATGACCCAGCAATTGCACTAGTGGGTATTACCCTAAAGATGTAAATGTAGTGTTCTGAAGGAGCACCTGCTTCCAAATGTTTATAGCAGCAATGTGCACAATAGCCAAATTATGGATAGAGCCTAGATGTCTATCAATAGATGAATGGATAAAGAGGATGTGGTATGTATTCACAATGGAATATTATGCAGCTATCAAAAAACCAAAATCTTCCCATTTACAATGATGTGGATGGAACTAGAGGGTATTATGCTAAGCAAAATAAGTCAGTCAGAGAAAGACAATTATCATATGATATCACTGATAGGAGGGATTTGAGAAACAAGACAGGTTCATAAGGGAAGGTAGCTAAAAATGAAATAAGATGAAACTAGAGAGAGAGATAAACCATAAGAGACTCTTAATCTCAGGAAACAAACTGAGGATTGCTGGAAGGGAGGGGAATTGGAGGGATAGGGTGGCTGGGTGATGGGCATTGGGGAGGGTATGTGCCATGGTGTGTGCTGTGAATTGTGTAAGACTGACGAATCACAGACCTGTACCCCTGAAACAAATAATATATGTTAATTTTAAAAAGTGGGCATCTTATTCTTGTTCCTGATTTTAAAGGAAAAAAGTTTCAGTTTTTCACCATTGAGTATGATGATAGCTGTAGTCTTGTCATATATGACCTTTATTATGTTATGTCTCTTCAATATCCACTTCATTGAGTTTATATCATGAATGGATAGTAAATTTTGTCAAATGGTTTTTCTACATTTATTGAGATGACTATATGATTTTACTGTTCATTTTGTTAGTGTTGTATATCATATTGTTTGATTTGCAGATGTTGAACCATACACCTATCCCTGGAATAAATGCCATTTGATCATGGTGTGTGACCTTTTAGTGTGTTCTTAAATTTGATTTGGTAATATTTTTTTGTGGATTTTGCATCTGTGCTCACCAGGGATGTTGGCTCATAGTTTTATTTTCTTGTAGTGTCCTTGTCTGGTTTTAGCATCAGGGTAATGTCTGGTTTTAAAAAATGAATTTGTAAATATTTGCTCTTCTTCAGTTTTTTGGAAGAGTTTAAGAAAGTTAGGTATTAAATTTTCTTTGGTAGAATTCACCAGTGAAACCATCTGGTCCTATACTTTTGTGTTTGGGGAGATTTTTGATTGCTGAGTCAATCTTACTATTAATTGGTCTATTCAAGTTTCCTATTTCTTCCTGATTTTTCTGGGTAAGTGTATATTTCTAGGAATTTATCCATTTCTTCTAGGTTTTCAAATATTGGCATATAATTGTTGACAGCATTCTCTTATGATCCTTTATATTGCTCTGGTATCAGTTATAATGCCACCTTATTCACTAACAATTTTTAATTATTTGAGTCCTCTGTTTTTTGATGATCTTGCTAAAAGATTGTCTATGTATATATTTTTTAAAAATCTCATCATTTTTGATAGAAAATTGTTATTTTATATTTTTATAAATATATTTGACTTATTTCTGTTTTGTTTTCTTTCCTTCCATCTTTGGGCTTTCTTTTGGTTCTTCTTTTTCTAGTTTCTTGGGGTGAAGAGTAAAGCAGGCTGTTTATTTAAATTCTTCCTTTTTTTCTAATGTAGTCATTTATTACTATGATCATTCCTCTTAAAACTACTTTTGTTATATCTCATAAGTTTTGATATGTTGTGTTTTTGTTTTCATTTGTCTCAGTTTTGTATTTCTCTTTTGATCTCTTATTTGACCTACTAGCTGTTTAGTAACATATTGTTTAATCTCCACATATTTGTGGATTTTCCATATTATTCCTATTATTGATTTTTAGTTTCATACTGTGTCAGAAAAGATGTTTGATATGATTTTAGTCAAAAGATACTTGATATAAGTTCAGTCTTCTTAAATGTACTAAGATGTAGTTTGAAAATAATAAGAAAAAAAAATCCACATTGAAACAGGTGGGAGAGGCTGAGACAAACTGTTGCCGTAAACCTCATCCCTGGAATAATGACATATAATCAGTGGGAAAAAATCACAACTCCCAGGTTCTTCCTAAGAAGTGAAGGGTCTGCACTCAACATCTAGTGTCCAAGTCTTTAAGATCTTTACCTAAGGAATACGATCTGAAAACACATAGCTCTGAAAGCTAATGGGGCTTGTGTCCACAAGGCCCACAAGACTAGCGTAAACAAAGAATCAGTTTTAATGGGCTTGCAAGGACTCTCTGGGGTGTTGTCTCTTCAGGGCTCAGTGCAGAGGCAGCAGACAGAAACAGCCATCTTCCAGTCTGAAACAAGTTTATACATATGCCTACATACAGGCTTTTGCAACTAATGCCCAAAGGACACACCCCTTCATCACCTGGCTTTTTCGACCAGAGGAACTTGCTATTGCAGGTCCTGCATGACTATAGCAAATGAAGAATCAGCTCTTATCTTAATTGGCTCCCCCCTTAGGTCTCAGTGCAGAGGGAGCAGACAAACACCCAGCTCCAATCTTTTTCTGAAAGAGATCTACTTGCACACTTTATTTTTTTTTTTTAAGATTTTATTTTATTTATTTGACAGTGAGAGAGAGAGATCACAAGTAGGCAGAGAGGCAGGCAGAGAGAGAGGAGGAAGCAGGCTCCCTGCGGAGCAGAGAGCCCGACGTGGGGCTCGATCCCAGGACCCTGAGATCATGACCTGAGCCGAAGGCAGCGGCTTAATCCACTGAGCCACCCAGGCGCCCCATACTTGCACACTTTAAAAGCTTCTGTTTGAGCATGGAGTTTTCTAGATTTTGTTTGCTTGGAGCATGGAGTTTTTCAAGATTGATTGAAATCTTCCCCTTTGTGACACTGACAGGTCTTGGCACACCCTTAGCTACCGAGACCCATTAAGAGACAAGAAGTCTGCTGAGACAATCACACAGATTTGAGAGACAACCAAGAGCTAGGGCCATCTTGTACTATAAAGTTCCATCTCATGCACAAGACCACTCCTTAAAGTTTGGAAGAGGGACTATTTTATATAATGCACAGAAACCAAAACAAAAAATCACAGGATATATAGAAACTGGGGAATATGTTTCAAACAAAAGAACAAGATAAAACTCCGGAAACAGATCTTAATAAAATGAGAAGTGATTTATTTGATCGAGTTGAAAGTAATGGTTATAATGGTATTCACCAAGGCTAGGAGATTATTGCATGGACAAAATGAGAATTTCAACAAAGAGATGGAAAATAGAAAGTATCAAATAGGAATCACATACCTGAGGAATGTAATTGAACTAAATTTCTTTAGTTGAATTGAACTAAAAATTATTTTGAGAGGTTCAACAGCAGACTAAAACAAGCATGAGGGTCAGCAAACTCGAAAACAGAGCAGTAGAATTCATCTAATCCTGGGGGGTGGGGGAGGAAAGAAAAAGTATGAAGATAGCTTAAGGGACTTACGGGACATTATCAAATAGACCAGTATTATATTAGAGGGCTCCCAAGAAGAGAAAACACAACAAAAAAGGCAGGAAGGTTAATAATAATATAATAATAATAATGATAATGATTAATAATGGCTGCAAACTTCACTCACCTGGAGGGGGAAAAAAAAACAAAACACAAAAACAGACTTCCATATCCAGGAAGCCCAGAGAGTTAGAAATGAAAGGACTCCAAAGAGAGTGATACTGAGACACATTATATTGACATAAATTGTCATTAGTTAAAGACAAAGAAATAATCTTAAAAGCAACATGAGAAAAATAACTTGTTACATACAAGGGAACTCCCAAAAGACTATTAGCACATTTTTCAGCAGATAGGTTGTAAGGCCAGAGAGGATTGTCATGATATATTCAAAGTGCTGAAAGGAAAAAACAAAACAAAAACCTGTCAATCAAGAAAATTCTATCTGGGGGCGCCTGGGTGGCTCAGTGAGTTAAAGCCTCTGCCTTCAGCTCAGGTCATGATCCCAGAGTTCTGGGATCAAGCCCAGCATGGGGCTCTCTGCTCAGTAGGGAGCCTGCTTCCCTTCCTCTCTCTCTGTCTGCCTCTCTGCCTACCTGTGATCTCTGTCTGTCAAATAAATAAATGAAATCTTAAAAAAAAAAAAAAAAAAAAAGAACATTCTATCTGGCAAAGTGTCCTTCATAATTGAAGGTGAGATAAAGAGTTTTCCAGGCAATCAGAAGCTGAAGAAGTTTGCCACCAGTAAACCAGCTTTACAGGAAATATTAAAGGGATTTTTTTATTTTTCAAGCAGAAATGAAAGGATGCTAATTAGTAATGGGAAAACATATGAAAGAATGTATCT
Source organism: Meles meles (assembly GCF_922984935.1). Lineage (NCBI taxonomy): Eukaryota > Metazoa > Chordata > Mammalia > Carnivora > Mustelidae > Meles > Meles meles. The sequence continues at coordinate 146,692,135 of NC_060066.1, read as the reverse complement.
CACTGGTAAGTGTAAACATATAGTTAAATTCTGAATAATCTAATGTGGCAATAGTGGTGGGTAATTCACTTACAAAGGATGAAGATTAAAAGACAAAAATCATAAAAATAATTATGCAATAATTTGCTAATGATAAACAAGATAAAAAGGTGTAAATGGTGACAATAAAACAAAATATTGTGGGAGAGACTAAAAATGTAGATCTTTAGTATGTGTTTAAACAAGTTTTTATCAGCTCAAAATAGATTTTACTAAATATATTTTATGTGTGCCTTAATGATAGGTATGAAGCAAAAACCTGTATTAGATACAAAAAAGATAAAGACAAAGGAATATAAGGATACTACTATACAAATGATCAAACACAAAGGAAGAGATAAAGAGAGGAAAAAAACAACAAAGAACTTGCTAAATAGCCAGATAAAAAAATAACAAAATACAATAGTAAGTTCATACCCATCAATAAATACCTTAAATGTAAGTGGGCTAAATAATCAAATGACATAAAAGTAGATGAATGGGTAAAAATCAATACCCAGTATTAAAATATACAAGGGACTCACCTCATATTTTAGGGTACACATATTTTAGGGTACATATTTAGGTAGACTGAAAGTGAGGAGATGAAAAAAGATATTCCATGCAAATGGAAACCAAAAGAAAACTGGGGCAACTGTACTTACATCCAACAAAATAGACTTTGAAACAAAGACTACGATAAGACACAAAGAGCAGTATTACATAATGATAAAGGGGTTAATCGAACAAGAGGTTATAACATTTGTAAATATTTATGTGCCCAATGTAGGAGCATCTAAATATATAAAGCAAACATTAACAGACATAAAGGAAGAATTTGATAGGAATACAATAATAATAGGGCCCTAAAATACTCTACTTTCACCAAAGGATACATCAGCCATACAGAACATAGATAAGGAAATTACATTTGACCTTAATTACATATTAGATCAGATGAACATAACAGACAATTATAGAATATTACATCCAACAGCAGCAGAATACTGTTCTTCTCAAGCACAAATAGAATATGATCTTGAACAGATTATATGATCGACTACAAAACAGTGATATATATTTGACTCATAAATGTTTTTGATGATTAAATACCCATATTATACTTTTGACCCTTAAATAATCTGACAATATGATAAACAAAGGATTTATATGATGATTATAATATTGGGAATGATGATCATTTGCAAAACATTAACATTGCCACTACTGATTTTATTTTTAATTTTTCCCATACTATTTTTATTTTGTTTGTATTTTTTAGTTTTATGTCTTCATATATTTTAGTTGCCTGTTGTTTTGCAGTCTAAAAGATTTCAAGTAGTGAGGTTTAATGCATTTATCTTTATTTGGGCTTACTTCTGTTCTACTGTGTATTTTATACTCTGAAGCTTTCATAGTATTTTTCCACCCCCCAGTTCTCTGCTTTTGCTAAATTAGTCAAAGTTTCTTCAGTCTTTTGTTCTCTAGTGATTTGAGGATTATACATCTTATATTTATTCTATTACTTTAACATTTTGGTTATATACATATATTTATATGAATTCATATTTTAAACATATTTTACTCCAGCAATACAGAATGATCTTTTTAATAAAACAAAACTGGTAATCTCATTTCCCCATTTAATATTCTGGCTTCCTATTTTTGAAGATAAAAATTGAACACCTTAGCTTAGAAACAAAGGCCCTTCATTAACTGGTTTATTCTTCTCTTTCTTTTTTTGTAACATCTGTTCCCCTTTTTCTTTTTTTCACCAAAACATGTTCTATGGTTTGAGGCTTCATGAATCCCCATATGCTCTTTTTCAAATTGGGCTGCTTTTTCTTCTTTTATTTTTTCTGATAAATCCTATCAAATTTCTTATTTTTAAAGTTTTTTAATTTACTTATTTGAGAGAGAGGAGAAAGAGTGACAGAGTGAGCACAAGTAGGGAAGAGGGGCAGAAGAAGAGGGAGAGGTACAAGCAGACTCCCTGCTGAGCAGGGAGCCTGACATAAAACTGGATCCCAGGACCCTGAGATCATGACCTGAGCCGAAGGCAGATGCTAAACCAACCGAACCACCCAGGCGCCCTAAATCCTATTAAATTTCAGCATTAAGGTCAAACTGCCATATCCTCTGGTAAACTTTCCTAACCACCTTCTCCACCCAAATCCTAGTTTTTAAAATTCTTCTCCTTTACTGAAGTGGCACTCTAGGTACCTCACCATAGCACCTACTGTCCTACAACCTGATCACTAGGTTCCTCATTCATCTTTTGTTTTATTACTGGGATTTCAGTAAGCAAAGGGACCACATCTTATTCAGCTTTGTGTTCTCAGAATAGCACAGTAGTTTACATATATTTTGCTGTACTTCATAAATATTTGTTTAATGAATTAAGCATATTAGATACACTTTAGTATTTGCCCATATTTTGACTCAAATCCTTAGAAATTTCATTTTACAGTTATAAAATACATAATGCCATTTTATGATTTATTCTGAAGTACCAGAAACAAAGAAAAATATAAAGCTAAATAAGTCATAATGTAAGCTATGTACTTTAATTGTTAATAATATATCAATATTAGTTCATCAGTTATAACAAATACACCACACAAATGTAAGATGTTAATAGTAGGGGAAAATGGGATGGGGATGAGGGGTTAGATGGGAACTCTTTATACTCCTTGTTGAATTTTTCTGAAAAACCTAAAATTTATCAATAAATAAAATTTTTAACTAGAATTTTTACTTTTTCTATAATATGAAATATTTCTATTGAATATATATTACTACTTAATAATTTTTATTTATTTATTTATTTTTAAAAAGATTTTATTTATTTGAGAAAGAGAGCCTGTGCAAGTAGGGGAAAGGGCACAAGGAGATCGAGAATCTCAGGCAGACTTCACACTGAGTGCAGAGCCCAATGTGGGGTTCAGTCTCACAATCCTGAGATCATGACCTGAGCCAAAACCAAGAGTCAGATGCTTAACCAACTGAGCCACGAGGTTTCCCAATAATTTTTATTTATTAATTAGATTAATGTATTTGGGCACCTTGTATAACCACAGCTATATTTGTGATTAGGAGACAGAGATATGTAAGACAGAAAACTAGACACAGACTATTAATTGCTGTGTATTAAATGAGCACTATGAAGACACTAGGGCAGCATTCTTTGGAAGCACATAGAAAAGGCATCTATCCTAGAACTGATCAGGGAGGATTACATGATAGAAGTGACACCTTAAAAGAAAACTGAATGATGAGTAAGAGTTTATAAGTAGAGAATTAGAGTTAGAGAAAATAGAGGCTGGATAATTAAATTTGATACTATTTTACTTTTTGAACTTTATCCAGAGAGTGATGTGATGATATTGACAAGACCTTAAAGTGGACATAATCAGGTTTTCTTTCTAGAATGATTATCTGGATACTATAGAGAGTAACATGGATAGAAAAAATGGTACAAAACCAGATGATACTAAGGCAGATAGACAGCTTATGAGGATTTTCTAATCATCTAGGCTAGAAATGATGTCTCTCTGAAATAGATTAGTGTCAGTAGGAATAGACTGAGAGTTTCAGAGGGGATTGGGACATAGCTGTATTGAGCATGAGTGAGAGGAAGATAGCTTGAATGATTATTCAGTTTCTGTTCACCTGGTAGATGTCCTCATGCCATTCACAGAGAGAGAAAAGATACAGTCAATTTGGGAATGGCAATTGGAAATGAGTTCATTTTGGGACTTGGGATGACTGCAGGATACACAGATGGATATCTTCAGTTGAGAAATGGATGTGCAGATCTTGATGTATGTAAGGAAACTGGGCCATAGAGAGAGACTTGGAAGTGCCAGACTGTCTTTATAACTGAGGAAGGAGAGTGAGAGGATTGGAAATGCAGTGTTGGATACTTTCCCTGCTATATAGCTATGGAGAATTGATATTTCAGAAGTGTAACAGAGAATAGATATTTTCTAGTTGAAAAACTTCATAGATGTTTATACTGTATTTTTCTCTCTGGTGATAAAGTGACTTTAAAAGTAAAGCTTATTTATTTTTAGTGGACATTATATCTTTTTGAAGTTACAAAGATACTCACTAGAATCTTCAGAAACTCTCAGGCTGCCATCCATGTAATAGATCCCAAAGATCTTATCATTTTCCCGACTATAAGAATGTATGTATTTTAATGAAGTTGTTATCAACTCAATCAGGCTTAATGCCTCCTTTTGTAACATCATGAAATGTTCCCTCTACTATCCTGAATATCCAAAGATAATACCTATACACATATTTTTTTTTTTCTAAAAAACACATGCCTTAAATTTAGGACAAAGGAATAAAGGCAAAATATAATAAAATCATTATATAAATGTTCCCTCAGAACAGCTCTAAAAGAGAAAATGAAATAATCAGATACTTGAACACTCAGGTAAAATCACCATGAAACTACAGCTACAAATGTAGGTTGTATAAAGTTTAGAAAGGCAAGGATTTTTATCGATTTTATTCACTGTTATATCTTCAGTGCCTGGCTTGGTGCCTAACACATAGTATGTGCCTGATAAATACTTTATTAAATTATTAAAAGATTGAATACAGGTGTTTTGTATTGATTTAAATACCACTAGTAACATTGCAGTGATTTAGTTTTGTGAATTGTGAATTAGCTTTTGGTGAATTTCCACACTGAAGTTTTCTAGTTGCTGCATTTAAGTATCGTAACAATTGGTTTAATTATTACTGGTTAAGTATTAACCCATGAGGGAGAGAAAAGGCATTAATCTGAAAGGCAATAGCTTCACATTAAGTATTTAGATCAGTAATATCAAAATAATATCAAATTATAATAATTTGTATCAATAGTAATGAGTTTACACTAATTGATCACCTATTATGTATCTGATAGTAGAGATTGTGTTGTGCATCTGTATATACATAGCTCTTAGAAGAGTATTTAATAAATAATTTTAAATAAATTCTTGCAACAACTGGCATCAGTGTTTTGTTACATTATTGTATTTCCATTTGATAGATAGTGATTGCTATGGTCTGTTAGTGATATTTGAAGTAATGTAGCAGAATAGTCTGATTTCTTTATTTACAAAAAAGAAAATCTTTTATCCAGAAATTTAATACTATGTTTAGCTTACCATTTTTATATAATACATCAAACTTATTTTTTATTATCTGCCTGTATCCTTTTGAATATCTTATTTCTTCAAGTCCCAGTCTGACTTTTCATCATTAACCTCACCATCATTGTTGGAAGGCTGCCCTCTTTTGCCAGAGCCCTCTCTGCCAATCACAGATGACCAAAAAAAAAAATGTCTGGAACCTAACATTTCCCTGAAAGCAGCCCTTTACCAATGGGTTCAAGAATATGAATATTCTAGCTCCTTCACCTGTGGTCAGAATAATTTTGAAGTATGTGTTCTGTACCTTTTCCCCAGAGATTCCCTGAGGATAATGCTTAATAACAGCCTGACAAGTTGCTTTTCCTTTTCTTCATTATCTTTATACTCAAAGGTTTTCTTGTACCTCTCAAATTAAAAGTGCACAGTCCTTCTTCTCAAGGTCTGATTCTAAGGGGAACCCACTAGGGGAGTTAGAAATGGTTCTATGAAACACATCCCCAGATGGAAGTATATGGTTGGCTCATTAGCTGGCCAGATAATAAAAAAATCCTGCATTATGGTGATAGGTGGAATGGTGATAATCCTTGGCATTCTGTAGCATAGCCATTGATAAGTCTCTCACCAGTGGTGAATTGAGATGGACAAAGAATGCACTGATATATGCGATATCTCTGACATTTGAGATACACGACGGCAATGGCAATTATAAAGGCTGTGAGATTATTCAGTTATTTAAAAACTCCATTGATGTGCTAAATAAAAACGACAGCTTCTGCACAGAGGAAAGGCCAAAGCATATCTTCGATGGTATTAAAACTGATCCTTGTTTCCTTCAACTGGAGGGCACATCCGGCAAACCAGACCCAGAATCTAATTGTGAAAGTAGCTGAATTACAGGGAAGGCATGATTCCCAGTACTGACATGTCTCCTCTTTAAAAAGAGCCAGAGGAATGTGTACAAAGGTACAAAAGGAGTGGGCCCCAGCCAACTGGGATGGAAACACCAGTGTGTGGATATGCTTGAGAATCTTGGATCTGCACATATTCTTGAACCCTCCAAGACTGCAGAAGTGGACTGTGTCCCATCCTAGACAATAGTAGCCTACCCTTGCCTGGAAACCTTGCAGAAGCCCCTACTGAGATGGATGCCTCTCAAGAAGATAAGGGCCTTCTTTAAGATTTCCCTCTACCTCTCCTCATTGCTTCAAGACTAATAGCTAGTTTAAAGTTTAGTAAATTACTGAAATTGCCTTGTTAAAATAGTGTGGAAGAGGTCCAAATATTTAGGCATGCTGGAATGAATTTATTCATTGTCTAACCTATTTTCCCAAAGAAAGTCTAGAGGACTCTCCATTTAGTAAATCAATGGGAGATGAGCTAGTGAGGATGGCACCAATGTAATGTCCTTCCTAAGACAGGGTTGAAGGAGGGGAGTGGGATGGGAATGATAGGATTCTGGCACAACAGAGGCCTGGTGCCAGCATTAAACATTAGAGGAAAAGCATATGTAGTTTTCCAAATGTAACAGAGCTGGAAGAGCAAACTTGCTTGTATTTTGTATTTTATACCTATAATTTTTAAGAAAAATTTGATATAGACCTACATTCATAAAACTTAATTACATATATCTTAAAATCATATTTTTATGTTCTATGTTTGTTAGAAAGTTTAGTAATTGGAGGTTGCTTATAATAAATATGCAATAAAAACAAATTATTGGCATTTCCTGGAGAGATAAGCATTAACTTTGTAATATAAATTTTATAAGTGAATATTATATATTGATTTTTCTTTTTCTGATCAGAGTGGTGCTCAAAAAATATCCATAGCTTTTTCCACTTTATTTTTATCCTAACATCTTTACTAATTTTTTCTTAGTGATGTTTAATACCTCTATTTGCTTGAGAGAAAAATTATGTATGAATGTGAGTGTGAATGTGAGTGTTTGTTTGGAAGGATGTCACCATTTCTCACTAAAGGAGCAAATTGGGGCACATTCTAGTAATAAATGTGTATAATGAGACATAGAAGTCCCTTTTGGGGGTGTTTTTTGCCTGGGAGCCACTTTATGCCAAGAGAAGTGATTTCTTGTCATGTGAGCTTTAAATGTTCCCCCATCCTGCTTAAGTGGCTGCATTTAAATGAAGCTTAAGTACATCAGAACTTGTGGAAGCATTAGCAGGCAAATAGCTAGTACTTTCTATTTCTCTCTCTCTCTCTCTCTCTTTTTAAGATTTTTTTTATTTTAGAGAGAGAAAGAGCATGTGCAGGGGAGGGATGGAGAGAGAGGGAGAGAAATCCTCAAGCAGGCACCCTGCTGAGCCTAGGGGTTACCAATGGGACTCAGAACCTTGAGATCATGACCAGAGCCCAAATCAAGAGTCAACCTTTTCACTGACTGAGCCACCCAGGCACCCCAATACTTTCTATTTTTCAATGAGTGTATGTGGATAGTAGAGGGCATGTGTGAGTCCCACTGTGTATTCCAGTGTTCTCTTCGGGGCATAAAAATGCATAATGTCTTTATTAAGTTTACTTGGCATTTTTAGCTGGTTAATAAATCCCCTGTTAAAGTAAAGTAAATTTTTCCATTTTAAAATTAATATACACTTATACTGGGAAATCTGGAAACACTTTTTTTTAACTTTGAAAGAAACTACCCATATTTTCACTACCTGATAATAACCCAAGTGTTTTTTATAATCACTTCTATTAGTTTTTTGTATTTATATATATTCTCTTTATAGTGAATATGCAACCTTAAATCTTTCCTTTTCACTTATGAAAATGAAATAGACTTTTTCCCGGAGCTACTACCTCTTAAACAATATTTAATGCTTTCATAAGAGCTCATTGAGTATATATATATACTATGCATTACTTAATCATAATCCTATCATAAACATTTAGGTTGTGTAGTAATCAGATTATTCCAGAGAAACAGAACCAATATGATAGATGATAGTTATAGATAGATAGATAATTAATATAAGGAATTGGCTCAAATGATTATGGAAGCTGAGAAGTCCCACAATCTGTTGTTGGCAAGCTGGAGACCCAAGAGAGCTGATGGAATAGTTCAAGTTCAAGACCAAGGCCTCAGAACCAGGAGAACTGATGGTATAAATTATAATCCAAGAACCAAGAGCACTGATGGTGTATATCTTAATCCAAGTGCAGGACAAGACTGATGTCCCAGATAAATCAGGGCAAGAGAAAATAATTCTTCCTTTTTCTCCAGTTTTGTTCTAGTCAGGCCCTCAACAGATTGAATAATGTTTACTCAAACTGGGAAGGACAATCTGTTTTACTCAGTTTACTGATTCAAATGCTAATCTCATCTTGAAACACTTTCACAGATGCACCCACAAATAATGTTTAACCAAATATCTGGTCAACCCATGGCTCAGTCAAGTTGACATAAAGTTAACTACCACAAGAAGCTATACTTCTTATTATTAAGAATAATTCTGTCATCAGTATTTATGTCAATTTTTTTATTTTGTTTTAGTTGAGAATTTATGAATAATTTCTTAAAAGAGACTCCCAGGCGTGAAATTATCAGATCAAATTGCATAAGTGTTTAAAATTTTCACCACTGCCATGACCTATTTCTGAGATAATTTTTTATTATACCATATTTGGCCACAAATTTATCATTCTATACTGTTGTTTTACATATGTGTTTAATTTTCATAGAATTAAAATTTGTGTTTGATTTTATTTGCCTTTTGAACACTGATATGGTAGAACATTTCCCATATGTATGACCTCTTTTGTTAAACATCAGGTCATATCAATTGGCTGCTTATCTAGTGAGATTAAAGTACACCTTAAACTAATTTGTGAAATCCCCATGTATTAATAACATTAATACTCTCTTATTATGGCTTTTTAAATTTTATTATTTCGCTCTGTATTCTTTTTAAAATAAGATTCTAGTTATAGGTACCTCAAATCTATTTTTATTATGGTGTCATATTTACATTTATAAAAATCTTACTAGCTTAATGGTTTAGTGAATTGCTATATTTATTTCTCCCCAAGGTGATCTTTGATTTTTTTGGTTAGTGTATGAAATGAGTATGTGAACTCATAAGTAGCAAACTTATTATCAAAACAGTTTTATTAAATCATCCTTTCTTTGCTCACTGGTTTATGATGTTTCTATGGTGTATAACGTTCTTCATAGAAGATAAACCCTAATACTCATGTGTAAGTTCTGTGTTACTTATCTATGTCTATCTAATTGTTGTTATGATCATTTAAATATTGTGGTTTTGTAAATATATGATATCTGACCGGTCTTGCCCATTCCTTTTATTTTATACATGTTTTTAACATACAAAATTTAAAATTATAATGTCAACTTTCCTAAGATTACTTCTTTTTTACTTTGAATGAAATTACAGTAAACAAAGTAATTATGAATGAGAAGTATCTTTAAATATGTATCATTTTATCTAAAGCTTGATGTTTTTATTTAATTTCTTAATTCTGCTTTAATTCTCTATTTGATAGTTTTCTTCAGTTATACACTATGCATGTTTCATTGACATTATTCCTGGGAATTTGTTACTGCAAGTGGGAATAAAATTATAGACAAAGCAGGCAGGCAGAGATATTCTATTTTGATGAAGCTCCGCCGATAACATTGGGAATTTATATTTGACCACCTGAATAGATCTATGAAAGTTTGAATTCAGGCAAAACCCCACATTTCATTTGATCACATTTCTCTATTTGAGCTATCTGGCTAGTGTTCAGTTATTGGGAAGAATCACATCATACATAGATAGGACCAGATCAAGAAAATATCTTCTTCCTAAATTCCAGTGGAATAAACTAAAGAATATAGGAAAAGTTGATTTAAATAATGACACTCATAATTCTGTAGAGGAGGTAAGAGAAGAAAGAGGAAAAGTTCTGTCGCTGGCTTTCTGTTTAATCTAGAAGCTTTCCCTTCTTCCTCTCATTCTCACCCAGAGCAGCAATATCATATGAATGTAGATGATGTCCAAATATGAATTTCCTCTACTGAGCTATAGATATAAATATACATGTATATGTATATGTATATAATATACATATACATGTATATTTATATCTTCCCCTGAACAAGCTCAATTTGTCCAAAACGGAATTCATAATAATTTTTGCTCAAATAAGCTATTTTTCCCCCTATATTCTATGTCTAACAATGACACTATCAGCCAGTTGCTTATACCTGAGGGCAACCAACTTAATTCTTGTCTGTGTGTTATTGTTGTTTCCTTCTATTTCTCAAAAAAATGTAGTCTCCAAGTCCTGTTAACATCTCTTTAGTGTAAGCCTCCACCTCATCTTTTCAGCTGTTGTCTTCATTTTGGACCTTGTCTTTCTCTCCTTGGCCTGAGCAATGCTTTCCCCACATTTCCTAGTCTCTTACTTGTGTTTACCACCATCCACCCTTTACACTTCAGGCAAAGGGAACTTTCTAAGAAGTGAATCATTGCTTTTTGTTTTTCTCTGCTTCCTTTAAAATTTTTAGTGGTTCATCATTATCCTTAAGATAAATGTGTTCCATTACTAGAAGAGCTATATAATATCTTACATATTAATCATTATGCTTTACTTCACCTTGCCAAGTAATTTTTTTCCCCAAAGATAGATAGATTTATTTATTTATTTATTTATTTATTTGACAGACAGAGATCACAAGTAGACAGGCAGGCAGGGGGAGAGGAGGAAGCCGGCTCCCCGCCGAGCAGAGAGCCCGATGGGGGGCTTGATCTCAGGACCCTGAGATCATGACCTGAGCCGAAGGCAGAGGCTTTAACCCACTGAGCCACCCAGGCACCCTGCCAAATAATTTACCCTTGGTTTTACCTAAGGGTAATTTATCCAAGTAATTTACCCAGCATTCACATTCCTGGGATGGTAAGACTGAAATAAAATGAAAGAATATAGTCAGTAATTAGAGATTGAAAATCAAATTGGGAAAATCTAAAGGAATCAGAGTTTACACTGAAATCCAGCCCCCACTCCAGGAGAGATAAAGAGAAGAATATCACCAATGCCTAGGGCAGTGTGGAAGAATGAGGAGGAGAAGTGATCTTCTAGAGTATCGGTACCCTGGAGAAGTGGCATGAATAGTGGTTGAGAGTAGTGGGAGGTTAGCATTGAGAGAACTCAGGGGTCATTTTGGGTGCTGGTCCAGGGATAACAAGGAGTCATTGGACAGGAGCCCTAACAGTGATGGAATCCAAGCCAATATCTTATTTTTGTGCATACCTCCATTATTGGGTTCTCCTTTTTGCCCTGTGTGTGTCCTCCCATTAACAGCTGTTACATTTACAAAGATGGCACTTGTGCCCCAAGACTTTATCTTTCTTACCATTTGGCATGTTTATTCTCCAGTCCCTTTCAGTGGTCCAAAACATTTAGAAGATGAAGAAACAGGAGAGGCATCTTAAATTCTACAAAGATCCTCCTTTATCAGGAAAAGCCCAGACACTTGTACTTGGAGGTATAGTGCTGTGGTTAAACCTCTTCTGTGATGAGTGTGAATATACTTGGTTATCTAATGTTATGTAGTATTATAACCTCCCATGCTTCAGCCATAGTAATTTTCTGCAGTTACTCTTAGATACAGCAGATTAGGTAAAACCTCCATGACTTCATCCCTTCAACCCTCTTCCCTCCATCAAGAAATTCCCATTTCTAATCTACATATTTTCACGGTGTACATTAGTCTAGCAAGACCACATCTTTTAAAAGTGTTTAAATTTTTTAAAAGTGTTAAAACTGTCATACACATATAACTACAAAAGTACAATGAAACATTTGGGTATTTTCTCCTCTCCATCCCCATCCAACCGACCTCCACTAATTCTTGACTCTCAACCTCCAGGGAATAGAATTCTAGCTTACTCATCTTTCTATTGTCAACAACAAGCACTATGTCTAACATTCAGCAAATGTTGAATGAGTGAATGAATCAATCAATCAATTAATCAATCTATTCTCACAATCCTTAACAGTCAGTTCAAGGTTTAAATTCAGATCATTTAAATTGGCCCTGAAATAATCACTACAACTCTTCAGTTTCCTATTTTTCAACATATCTCTAACTAAATGTTTAACTTTTATCTCCAACTTGGTGTCTCAATTATGTGACGCTCCCCCAAACTAGCATTATCTTGCAAGCCAGGCTCATAGATTTGAAAGAAACCTGATCCTGCTAAGGATGGAGATAAAGGAAAAGTTGAGTAAAGTGGCAGGTGCCAGAGTCTGGTAAGTGGAGCTAAACACATACCTACGTTCCAATCAGATCAGATTTACACACACACACACACACACACACACACACACACAGCAGTAAAGGTGATTGCTTTATGGTATAGAAATATTTTAAACTTTTGAGGAGATTAATTTTCTTTAAAGTCTGTGAGGATACTGGCTATGACTTCAGATAAGCTGAATAAACACACCTCCAGCTAGAGTGATAATTCTGCCTTCCTTCTTTGTTATTGTAACCATTCAAAACCAAGTCCCCAGTACCTGAAGGCTTCAAATTATCTTCTAGTGTGAGTCATTGTTTTATGACTGGGGCTTCTCACACCTTGAGGTAAGGTCAGATTTACATTTTTGAGGGACAGCGTTCAGCACTCAAGGACCTTAGCAAACCAGTCTGTGCCCTTTCTTTCTTCATCTTGGAAGAGCTGATTACAAAAAGAGACACATTTCTAAATTAGAGATTTTCCAAATTATAACTATTGATAAATGTAGGGAATGGAGACAATTTGTTTAACAAATGCCTAAAAGTTATATCTCATTTCTGTGATTGTCTGAGTTATTTTTACATATGACACAAATTCAAGTGTTTTGGTTTAATTATTATGACATTGTTAGTGGAAGGGTTTTAATCTTCGAACTCAGAAACCTTCTTAGTCCAACTTAACTCAAGTCTATTGATCTCTAAAGGACAATAAACAATACATTTTATTTGCTCAAATCTATGTATTTCACAGATCTATGTAGTTTGAGCAATAAAGAATAAATAATTTTTTCGGTGGCTAGAGTCATTGTTTCAAGATAAGCATACGTCTCCACCCTTAAAAAAACGATGTGAAGAATTAGCATATTTTGAGTGAACTATGTCTGTATAGCATTAAACTCTCTCATGCCAAGGCAACTATAGGACTCAGTATATTTATTTTTACTATTGCCACTGTAATGTAATTTCTTGCACAATGAGAAGCAAACAAATATCTTTTTGAAAATTATTGATGTTCTGTTGATTTGAATTAGAGAGGAAAACTATAAGCCTTGAAGTAATCAAATACCTAGGATGGGTCTGTGCATTTTGGATATTTTTAAAGGTTTTTCTGTCAGCAGATAACATCTCATTAGGCTGTACGGGGCATTAAGACTTTGAATTTGAAATAGGGTCAGTCCAAATTACTTCAATAGCAACTACATCCAGAGTTTAGAGCAGAAAAATTGCTGGTCTCCTCTCATTACAGCTCTTCATATTTTTAAGGTAGCTTCTTAGGGAAAGGCGTGAAGATCCAGTAGAAAAGCAATGGAACTTTAGGTTATAGAGAAAAAGAGTTACAGGGGGGTCCTGAGAGAACACAGCCCAAAGGCTATAGAACAACATAGTAGTATTGCATCCTGAATTAAAGTGAAATGAAATAGGAGAATTTATGAGATATATCTGCAAAGCATTGTACTTAGAGATACTTGTTTACTCAATATAACTATGGAAAATAGATTTAGTGGGGAAGGACAGAATCAGCTCTTCAGATATACTTATCAAAGGTAGCAAAGTGTGAGACTGAGCATTTACTGTTCTGTGAAGCCCTTAGAACAGAAGTAATTCTACTGCAGTATAACCCTACCTTCCTTGGGCAAAATACAGTGGGATCAAAGAGGATGGATGGACTATCTCACTTTGCCTGAGAGACTGAAGCAAGGTTTGTGCAAGGACTAGAAAAAAAAAAAAATGCGGAATTTCCTGGGGTGGGTGAGAGGCAGCGGATGGAGGGGAGGGGAAGGTACACTGGCATGAAGCAGCAGGTGCCTTTGAAAACTTCAGAGTAGTGTTCCATTAGCATTTAGTTGAACTTCAGAATTTATGTTTTTCAGCCAGTTTTTCCTAGTATACTTCTAAAGCACATTTCTAAACTAGAAATCTTACATAAACACCATAACAAGGCAAAAATTGGCATTAAGTATGAACCATAAAATCTCAAAGGTAATATATATAGGCGATTTGATCTGAGTGTTTTTTATGTATTTCATTTATTAGCACATAGTAAGATATCACTCACCACTCAAAACAGATTGTTTTACTTGTATAAAAGCCAGTATAATTGAAGTTATCTTTCCGGTCTGTTAACATCTGCTTGCCTGCCAGTTTTCACCATTTATACCTTGTGCTCTCCATGAAATTAATGCCCCAACTATTTAGAAAATTTGAATAGAACTCCTAAATATCTCTCACATAGCTTTGGCAAGAAATTATCTAATATATTTCACCCAGGTCAGACTGCATAGCTATATGTTATAAAGACAGTGAATGAACTCTTGACAGGGGGAATTCAAAACTATTCAACACCAAAAGGCTGTGAATTAGACAAAGGATGAAAAGAAAACAGATGAAGTAATATCATAGCCAGCTGAGGCGGAAGGGATGCCAAGCTGTGGTGATAGGACAGCCTGAAACAAAGTGGCTTCATTAATACACTGTAAAGTACTAGAATGCCACACAACACACTTAGTTTCCACACCAAACACAACCAGAGTTTGCCACTATTGATTTTAAGTAGCAGCTGCCTAATTGCTAGAAAGCAGATACTTGAGCAGTTGTTGAGTTTTGCAAATGCAAATAAGCTTCCTCACAAATGTAGCCCTATCACAGCTACTGTGGCTGTTAGTAGAGTTACACAATGATTGTGATATTTAGCCATTACAGTAATTGAACTTTTATAAAGTAATTAGTAGTAGCAAACAGGTATATAAATACAGGTTCCTTAAGTGATAGTCAAATCACAAGCCAAAAAAGGTAAGGAGATTTAATTACTATGCTTTTATTTCCCAAATAAAAATCACTTTAGTCTTGGGGTGCCTGGATGGCTCAGTGGGTTAAGGCCTTTGCCTTCGGCTCGGGTCGTGGTTCCAGGGTCCTGGGATCCAGCTCCACAATGCATCATTGGGCTCTCTGCTCAACGGGGAGCCTGCTTCCTCCTCTCTGTCTCTCTGACTGCCTCTCCATCTAACTTGAGATCTCTGTCTGTCAAATAAATAAATAAAATCTTTTATTAAAAAAAGATCACTTTAGTCTCAACAGTAATTTATTTTAAAATGATATTTTTTCTCACAAAAATACTCTATATACTTATATATAGAATATATATATTTTATATACTTATATATAGAATATACATATTATATATCTATATATATTTATTTAACCCCTGTATATTAGGTATTTATGAGGTAAAAAAATAAAAATTTTCCTATGGTTATTTCTTTGTTGCTGAAACTAAAGTAATTCATGGAATAAAAAGCTTAGGGGAGAAATGATAAATGCTCAATCTCACAGCACTGTAATTTTGTTAAATTATATCTGAAGAGATGATATATTTTTCAACACTCTCAAATGTAACAATCTAAAAATAGTGATATATTTTTGGCTAGCCAAAATTTCATATTTGACACTCTAACTATCGTGGATCATCAATTATAATGGCAAAAAAATGGTAGAATTAACATTCATGACACCTGAACCAATATAATTTTGTCTTTATGGATTAAAAAGATATTTCAAATCATTGGTTAGCAAAACCAACAGCTTTCATTGAGCATTCAAGTATATTTACTAAATATATAGCTTTATCTTATTAGGTAACAGGAACTGTATGAGGAGAAGGCTGTACAGAGATAGAGACTTTTCTGTTTTGGGGGGAAACAGTCTAATGAGGTGAAAGACAAGTAAGAAGACAAAATATATTTTGATAAGTATTATGATAGGAGCTCTAGAGGCTCAGAGGAGTTGTTTGAAAAGATTTCCTGTATATCAGGGGTTTTCTTAGTGAGGTACCCCAGAAGAAGGTCTTGAGACAAGGGTTTGAATATAATTAATTTATTTGAGAGACGATTCCAGGAAACACCAGGACAGTGAGGAAGTAAGACATGGAAGGAGTAGAGCCAATTAAATGTATATTATTAAGTAATTCCCACCTGGGTAACTGAAGCTTAATCCAACCGGGGGAATCTGGGAAATGGTGCAGAACACATGCTTCAGATTTATCTCACCCAAGGGGAGAGGAATTTGGAATATTTATATACCATTTACCATTAGTCTTTGGTTGAGGTCTGCTCATAGGAATAATTCCTCATCCTTCTAGCCCACAGAGAAGGAGAAAGCCCTCAGACCAAATATATATGTATATATGTATTCTTTCATTTGGAAATAGAGGCAAAGGGATGGTAAGGGAAGCAACAAGTTTCTATCATTGACATTACAAATACCCATTGATCTCTTTGGTAAGCAGTATGACCATGGAGATTTATTTTACTTTGTTTCACACATTATTCTACTACACAGGGACCTCTACTTTTTTTTTTTCCTATCTATCATGTCTCATGTTTCACTACCCACTTAACTTCAGTTAGATTGTGAGGCCAATAATTAAAATTTTTTATTTACACATATCCCCAATGTCTTTTTCCTTCTTTCCTTTCTTTATGCTTATCTGGAAAATTTAAACCCTGGTTAAATCTAAATTCTCCTTCTACTTGCTTCTAAAACCAATAGTGGACCGTGGTTGGAGAGAAACACCCAACTCTGCTGAGTAGTCTCAGAATAATTCATGACCATAAATCCCAAGTAGATCCTAATTGGTGACTACATAACTGTGCTCCTCCTGTCTCATAATCTCTTCTCAAACTTGATTGTTTCTTTTTTTTTTTTAAATTTTTAATTTATTTATTTGACAGACAGAGATCACAAGTAGGCGGAGAGGCAGGCAGAGAGGAGGAAGCGGGCTCCCCGCGGAGCAGAGAGCCCAATGATGCGTTGTGGGGCTGGATCCCAGGACCCTGGGACCACGACCCGAGCCGAAGGCAAAGGCCTTAACCCACCGAGCCACCCAGGTGCCCCAACACTGCCAGTTTAAACTGTAAGTGCATAAACACTGTAAAAAACTGTAAGTGCATAAACCCGCGGAGCAGAGAGCCTGATGCGGGGCTCAATCCCAGGACCCTGAGACCATGACCTGAGCCAAAGGCAGAGGCTTTAACCCACTGAGCCACCCAGTGGCTAAAGTTTCAAGTTATGAAACTTGATTGTTTCATAATGGCTCAATGGTCAAACTTCAAACACCATGCCTCAGGCTGATGGTGCTGCTTCTTATTTCACTGAGAAAATGAAAGCAATTATAAAATGAAATACTTCCTCTCATTCACAACCAAATTTACCCAATTATTTTTATCTGTGCCCATAAATTTTGTCTTTCATCCTGTTAAAACTGATAAACTTTTCTGTTAATATGGCCAAACTCTCCAATAGTATACTGGATCATATCCCTGTTACCACCTCAAGCACTTAATTCCTGGAGTTATTTATCTTTATCTAGGGGCATCAAGGTGGTGCAGTTGGTTAAGCATCTGACTCGGTTTTAGCTCAGGTCATGATCTTGGGGTGGTGAGATAGAGCCTCAAGTCAGGCTCCACGCTCACTGCAGAATCTGCTTAAGAATCTCACTCTCTCTCTCTCTCCCTCTGTCCTTCCCTCCTGCTCTCTCTCTCAAATAAATAAATACATCTTTAAAAAAAAAAAAAGAAAGAAGTCAAATCTATGTTTTTTTTCCCCCTGTGAAACCTGGGTGGGCCTCTCTGACTGTCTCAACTAATATGGTATGGCAGAAGCAAACCTATGAAACTTCCAAGACTAGGTGATAAATATTTTTTTTTTAATATTTTATTTATTTGACAGAGAGAAATCACAACTAGGCAGAGAGGCAGGCAGAGAGAGGAGGAAGCAGGCTCCCTGCGGAGCAGAAAGCCCGATGTGGGGCTCGATCCCAGGACCCTGGGATCATGACCCGAGCTGAAGGCAGAGGCTTTAAGCCACTGAGCCACCCAGGTGCCCCTAGGTGATAAATATTGATAGAGCATCCATTTGGCTTTCTTTCTCCCTTTTAAAATGATCACACTTGAAAATGAGCCAAGGAAACCCAGGCCACATGGACTGGTCCATGTTGAGAGAAACCAAGATTCCCAACCCTCAAGTCATGGCTGAGATTTCTAGCTGATAGAGCACCAGCTTGACAGCTATGTGAATGACCCATCTTAGAAGCAGATATTCCAGTTTTCAGATGAGCCAACCCATTTAATACATATATATATATATATATTTTTTTTTTTTTTAAAGATTTTATTTATTTGTAAGAGAGAGGGAGAGAGCACAAGCAGGAGGAATAGTAGGCAGAGGGAGAAGCAGACTCCCGGCTGAGCAAGGAAACTTTATGGGAGGGACTCTGTCCCAGGACCCTGGCATCATGACCTCAGCCAAAGGCAGACGCTTAACTGACTGAGCCACCCAGGCATCCCCATTTAATACTTTGAATGTGGGTTTTGTGTAATGGTGAAAACACAATAATTTAAAGAGATTTATACTTGGAGTAACACTGTCAGTTTTTTGTTTTTTAAAGATTTTATTTATTTATTTATTTAACAGAGAGGGAGATCACAAGTAGGCATAGAGGCAGGCAGAGAGAAGAGGAAGCCATCTCCCCACTAACCAGAGAGCCCCATGTGAGGCTCGATCCCAGGACCCTGAGATCACGACCCAAGCCACAGGCAGAGGCCCAACCCACCGAGCCACCCAGGTGCCCCAACACTGCCAGTTTAAACTGTAAGTGCATAAACATTTAAAAAAAAATGGAGAAGATACATCAGGATCCCCAAACTTAATCAAGAAGCAGGCTGAGAAGACAACTGGGCCGCAAACAAGGCTACATATTATGGAAGAATAAAGAGAATTCAGAAAGTGGAACTAAGGGGTGCCTGGGTGGCTCAGTGGGTTAAAGCCTCTGCCTTCGGCTCAGGTCATGATCCCATGGTCCTGGGATCGAGCCCCACATCGGGCTCTCTGCTCCGCAGGGAGCCTGCTTCCTCCTCTCTCTCTGCCTGCCTCTCTGCCTAGTTGTGATTTCTCTCTGTCAAATAAATAAATAAAATATTAAAAAAAAAAAAAAAGAAAGAAAGTGGAACTAGGAGCTCAGATGGCAGACCCAAGAGCTGTGGAGAGTTAGCCCCACATAGGACAGAGAACTAATCAAGAAAGTGGCAACATCTGCCAAGCTGGGTTACAAAATTGACCGAAGACCTATAACTGATATGTGTTCCTTGCTTTTCCCCTTTCTGATTGGTTGCAATTATTCTATCCTTGTCTCCCCACTGTCATTCATATGTTAGATGTAGAGTGGAAGGTGCAGGTAAACTCTTTTCTTTACTTCATATGCCTTCAGATTGAGTAGAACAGTTTTCAAGGAACTGTGTAGCCGAGGAACTATATCACAGACCTCATCCACACCAGAGTAGATGTGAATGATGAAACCCTGGGACTCAAGCCCAAACCTGATGCTACAACAGATGAGACCTTTGTGGGTTTTGGGGAAGGCGTGAGCGTATTTTGCATGTGGGAAGAATGTGAGCAATTTTTTAGCCAGAGGGTGGACAGCAGTAGTTGTTTGTTCTTAAGATTTATTTTTTTTATTTATTTATTTATTTATTTATTTATTTATATATTTATTTATTTTATTATTTATCACAAGTAGGCAGAGAGTCAGGCAGAGAGAGAGAGAGAGGAAGCAGGCTCCCTGCTAAGCAGAGAGCCCGACTCGGGGCTCGATCCCAGGACCCTGGGATCATGACCTGAGCTGAAGGCAGAGGCTTTAACCCACTGAGCCACCCAAGCGCCCTATTTATTTATTTTAGAGAGTGAGAGAGTATGAGGAGCAGAAGGAAAAGGAGAGGAATCCTCAGACTCCATGCTGAGTGCAGAACCAACAGAGGGCTCCATCCCAAAACCCTGGGATGATGACTTGAGCTGAAATCAGTTGTCAAGCGCTCAACCAGCTGAACCCCCAGGCTCCCCCAGACAGCAGTAATTTTAAAATACATCTGCACATGGTGCCTATAAAAATACATCTCAGTGAGGTGAAACTGTGTGACTTCTGAGGCAAGGTTAGTAAAGGCCATGTGACTGTAATTTCTCTTAGGATGTTTGCTGTGGACATCTTCAGTTGCTATGTAAGAAATCTGGCTACTGTTAAGAGTACCATATAGAAACATCACAAGGAGAGGATAAGATGGGAGAAAGAAAGAGAGAAGGGGGGAAGATGGGGAAGAACGCAGGGGTCATATGACTAAACCACCTGAGAAATCATAAGGTAGAACTTGCTAGTTGATCTAATCAAGCCCTAGATTCAAGAGAAAATTAAATGAATGTTACTGCCTTGGGCACTTTTGCTACTTTCCTGTGGCTGCCATAAGCAAGTATCTCAGACAAAGTAGCTTAAATGACAGGAATTTATTTTCTCCCATTTTTGGAGACTAGAGATCTGAGATCAAGTTGTTGGCAGGATTGGTTTCTTCCAAGGCCTCTGTCTTTGTCTCAGTGTATTTACATAGTCTTTGGATCTGTGTCCTAATCTCTTTTCATAAGGACGCTTGTTTTGCTGCATTAGAGTCCACCCATATGACTTAATTGCCTTTAGTTAAATTACTTAATTTAACTGAATTGCCTCGTTCGAGGCTCTGTCTCCAGACATAGTCACATTCTAAGGTTCTGGGGGTTAGTAATTCAGCACTTGAATTTGGATGGGGTCACAATTTATCTCACAACATCACTGTTTGCTGGTTTCTTATGCAGCAATAAATAACCAAAACACCACTGTATTTCTTGATCATATCCTACCATTGTTTATATGACACTTTAACAGGCTCCTCACTTGTTTGTCTTAATCACTCATTTTTGCACTACATGAGAACAAGGACCTTACTTTTCATTTATGTTGCCGCCATGGAGGACACAAATTTCAGAATTATAATAGTTCTGACAAGTGATTGATCTTCAGTGAGTGACTGATGATTTAAAGACTGCATCATGTTGTCCATATTATCCCTCATCATGACAACTATCTACTCTCATAGAACTGTCTACTGTAATCTATTCCATGATAGAAAAGGAAATGTCACTTTTTCTGGCTATGGTTTCTCAACATGGTATTCAGTGTTCTCCAAGTTAACTTCGATTGTCTTTCCTACCTTGTTTTCCACTTCTTTCTCCACTTTGACTACATGTCAACAAGTCTGAACCATATGCTTTCCTCATCATGTTCCAAATTGCTATAGGCTATGAACAGCAGAGACCACTCCTTTGGACATTTTTCTTGATTTGTCTTAAGTGTCTAAGATGATCATTGATTTTGCTAAACTCCCTTGAACCATTTGTACTTTGGTACTCATCTTATTCTATAATATAATTCATTTGCCTGTCAAGTTTTTCAATCCTCATTCTTGGGACTTAAGCTGCATGGATAGGAAGTACTTTATGTTCGTATCTACACTTCTTCAAGTCTTCAGGATGGCATTTTACACATAGTAGATCCTCAAGTATATGTTATATTGTATTAAATTCATCAAAAACTAGTGTAACTCTTCTTTCTTTATGGATATTAAGTATATTAATTTCAAAGTGTTTTCTTGGTGGTCCAATTCATAAGAGTAAATAGGTATAAAAACAAATGTTTACAAGGACTGTAATTAAGCATAGTTCTCTCTGACCTTTTTTGTAAGTAAACTAATTTGCTTGTATGTAATTCAGAATTGATTCACTGACACCTTAACTTCAAGATATGAAATTATTTATTTGATTATTTTGGCTCGTGCATTACAGTTATTCCAGTTATGATGCATGATCTTCCAGGTTGATTTATAAAACATGTGTTCTCAAGTAGTATGACACTTATCTACTCAAAGGGCATCTCTCATATCTGCTCATCATATGTCTCTGCAAATTCAATCAAGATCTTAATTCTTCTTCTCACTTCTCCCCACCCTGTGAATACTATCTTATTTATTGTATAAATGTATAAGGACTCCTTTACACTATCAGAATACATATTGGAAATATAATACTCTCAAAAACTGCATAGCATTGGTCCCCCTAGTGTTGATCTATACAATCATAAAAAGAGCTAGTTGATGTGTGAGATAATCACTTAACTGATGACTTAACATCAAAGCAAATTTTTCACTTAAAACAGTTTTGAGGATTTCTTTGCCCAACCTCAACATTTCATATGACTTAATGAAAACATTTTTGTACATGGATACTAACCACAGAAAAATGGGTTGGAGTTTTTTTTTGTTTTTTGGTTTTTTTTTTAGCAAAACTGTTCTGTCTCAGAACTGTTCATCTCTCATGTTTTTATTATTATATAATTAAAACATTGTAAATGTTAGTTCTACAAACATAAATGGAGAGGTGAGTTGTTAAAGACCATGCACATTTTTTGCTGTACCTGCCTAATATTGAATGGTTGACCAGGTAGAACTACTCAGACATTAACTAGGTAGAATTTTTGTCCTTCTCTTCATAGAATGATTAAAACAGTTAATAACATCTCCCTTCTTTATTAAATGGTAGAAAAGACTTTAGAAATGTTCTTTCACTTTCATAATTAAAAAAAATAGTTATAGAGACTTTAATAGCTAAAAGGATTTTAGCAATACTTTTATCATAAGCATTTAAAAAGTTCTGTTCCATTGTTACCAAATGTCAGTTAATTCTTAACTCAATCTTCTGCATCTGCTGAAAAATGTGTCACTAAAAAAAATCACATTTGCAACCAACCATAATTACATGTCTACCAACCCAGGAATCATTAAAGTAATTAACCTTTAAATTCAAGTATCAGCTAAAAGGAAAATGCTCATTGAAATCAGTTTTTAAACAAAATTAAAAGTACGATTCCACACTAATATTTTTTGGTTAAAGTTTTTTACTTTGCAATTCAAAGAGCAGAGTGAACTGTATGAATAACGTATGCCCCCAGCTAACTATATCCTTAGGAAATGGAGTAAGAAGCTCTGGTTAATTTACTTCCATGTTACATGATCAAGGAGTCAACTGAAGTACCCATAAACATAGGAGTTGTTAGTATGTGTAATTTAGATTTTTTTTAAAAGTCCCAGGAAGTGTAGAATTCACTTAATTGGCACCCTGATAAATGATTCTCCAATCTAATTGGTGTAATTACTAAGAGGCAAGCACAGTGTAAGGTATTTAAATGACTCAAACCAACCAATTGGCTAATGGAATATCTTTGCCATTTAAATAGTGTTATTTATATGCTTATTTACAGTAGTCTAATATTACATATCAACATCCAACTACAAATATTTTCTGGTATACTTTAACTCCAGATCTGTGACTAAGAAAAAATATTGTAAATGTTTTGTATGCTTTTCATTCATTTGGAACAAGATTGAAAACTTAGCAAACCAAAGCAGACTCTTTTCAACTATGATTTATCAGTGCTATGCCTTAAAATACTTTGTGTCTACCAAAAGTTGGGTGACAAAACTTGAATAAATGATTATTTTCATTACATATAAAAATATCTGAAGCCCTTAACCTTTCTATTACAGTCCATCTATTGTCTTCTCTGATGCGAAGTATCAGGAAGAAAAAGTTAAAAATTATTATGAAGGTAGTGTCTTTTTTCTTCCCTTTCTTTAGCAAGAAAGATGAATGTTTTACTCATGAAGGTTATGAGGTGGAAAAATAGCTATTCCATTTTGTTTTTCACTTCTGACATGATATAAATTTCAATAGAAACCTTAGAGATTTATAAGAAAGAAAATGAAAAACAAAGTTCACAAAAACAGTTTTTCTTTAGGAGAACATCATTATTTTCAAGTTTCTCACAAAGTTGTCTGTCTTATCTCCAGCATTTTGATTTGCCCATAATTTTATAATAATTGAGAATTTTTTTCTAGCATAGGTGTTAAATAATGAAAGAGCTGAGGACTGAAACAAAGGTAGAATCTACAAAATTTACAGTGGTTTTGAATATTAGCTTCATGAATGGATTTGCTTGACTGCAATTTAATCTTTTGTGCGGCTCATACCTCCGTTTTCTATGAAAGGCATTTTGTTTGAATAGCTTTAAATCCTTGGAAATTAAAATTAAATATAATATTTCTAAATTCTTGACATTAATTTCAATTTAAAATTTGTAATGTACATGTGAATTTGCACCTTTTCTTATCATATGCACATTTACATATTTAATGTTGGTGACCAACATGCAATCTGACTTCTTTCTCTCAGATAACATTCATTAAATTCATTACATTGAGTATCATCTTCTGGCATTTCACTTTTCTTTACGTCCATTTCTTTGACTGAAATTTCATTGTGGATATCCTGTGATATCCTCTGCTTGAAATTTGCCATTGTAAGCTTGTTATTGTTAAATTCAGGTAGGTTACAGAAGGCATATTCTTCTCCCGTTTGTACCATAGGGATTAGATCTGTGACTGTTTTTGCAAAGAAACTTGGGGTGGTCATTTTGGTTGTGGTAATAAAAATTCTGAGTATTTCATGTCTCTGAAAAGTGAAGATTTTCTAACTTTTTCTTCTGTGAGAGATGTAGAAATTTTTTTTATATGTCTTTGCATTTCAGTTAGATCTGTTCCTAAAATGGTTCTTCTTCCATGTTTTGGATGGTACTTGGTAAACTGGAATTGTGTGCATGTGCGTGTGCATGGGTGTGTTATGGACAGTGCTAGCTTACTGAGGAAAATCAAGATAATTTGGATACCGTTACACTTATCCACAGAAAGTGCATATTTGTTTATGTAAAATTCAGTCACAAATAGTAGGAAATCTTTTTTAATCAAGCAAGACCAGAAAATGATCAAAATATATGGTTCTGTACTGATATATATTTTAGTTAGTAAGAAATTGTCATTTTTAATCTTTTTATCTGCTACTAAACTTCTCCAACCTAAGGGTTTCCAAAATGTTTGTACCTATGAAGAAAGGGAAGTAAAAAATCACAGGAGAATTTCCATTAAGTCATACCTAAGGAAAAACTTTGGAATTGGGTGGATTATGTGTAATATAAACATAGGTTTAAAATTACATTTATCTGTGAGATCATTCATAAGACCTTTTAAAAATTAAGATTTTTTAAATTAAAATTTTGATGATAATCATTGAAACAATGAAAAACGTGTTACCTTGAATTACCTTATTATGCTATTACCTATCCAGAGAGCCAACTAATGATGAAAATGAAGATACCTATAATGATGGTAACAAAAGATAATATTTATTTAGTTCTTATTATTTTTCAGGCACTATGTTTAACACATTATCTACATTTACTCATTTTATGTAAGTTATATGTTCAACTGACTTTAATAGATAAGGAAAATGTAAAAACATCTATCTCCTACTTTTTTTTTTTACTTTTTAAAATAGTTACAAAGGTTAAAATAGTTTAAAAATTCTTATTCTTAAATGTACATTATTCACACACAAAATATTTCTTAAAATGTTAGACATATAAATTTTATCTTTTTAAGCTCACCATTACTTTAAATGTATTCACTAAACTCTTGGGTTTTTGTCAATGAATGCAAACTCTCTTCAATGCATTTTTTCATTCATTGGTAATATTTCATACTGAAATTCAGAAGATGAGAGTCCTATGATAAAAGTCACTCTTATCCAATCAGTCCTAATAAGAAAGTTAATTATAGACATTCCTTCGAATCAGCTAATAGGATTGTATTTTCAGCAGACACTGTTAACTCAATTAAACAGAAAAGATACAAACTAAATTACTATATCCTAATTATACAGAAATAGATAAACTCAAGCAATGAAGTTATCTCATAATTCACTCAGAAATAAAGATTTTTCAAATCACCAACATATCAAAACAAAAGTAATAAGTAAAATGCCTCTAATTGCATCAACTACCTCCTAAATTTCAACAACTCTCATATGAAATTTAAATTAATAAAAAAAATCGTTAGAATGTATATGAAGCAAAACAAAGCCAAAATATATTTGTCAATTTGTCGTCTTGGGAAAATTTTTAAAATTTATGAAGTCCTGATAAATATACATATCTATATAGATAGATATATATATTTGTCTATATTTATTAATTGTTAATACCCTGTTGTGTGTGGGGTGCAGGTGTGTGTGTGTGTCTGTGTGTGTGAGAGATATGTGTGTTGCTTTTAGTAACGATGCCTCTGTGTTGGATATGTCAGTTTAATTTGACTGCCATACCTATATCCTACTAATATACTTTGTCTTCTTAAAACTCCTAGAAGAGAAATCCAACATACCAGATGACCCCACCTCCATAGTTATAATTAGATTGGAATGGGCATCCGATTTAAGGGAATCCAGTCAGTAGTTAGTCTCCCCCCATCACAGAAACTGGTCAGAAAGCCAAAGGGCTCTGGATTGAACAAGTTATGCAAATTTTTGGCCAGAAGCAGCATCATAGCGAATTAAAGCCACCTCCAAAATTATGAATAAATGGAATGGGTGTGAAGGAAAAACCTTAACTGCAGACAAAAAAAATAAAAAATAAAAAAGAGCAGTTGCTCAGAAACAAGAGACCTTCTAGATCAGAAAGACATGAGGCTAATGTAGCTTTTTTAAGATGTGTTAGTTCCCATGAGTCCACATTCCACTTCTTCCAAATCCATTAAAAAAAACTTCCCCTGTTTCTTGTTGGAATATGCTGTAAAGAATGTTTATTTTTTTACAACTAAAATGATTTGATTAGAGCAAAACTTTATTTTTTTTGTTTTACTTTTATTAGATTAATTTATGCATCTTGGCAAAAATCTTAGTAGTATCAGGTCCAAGTTATATTTATAAAACTATAACCCAACACATTATTTTGTATTAGAAATGACAAATATGTTACTATAAAACAGGTGGCAGAGCTTCTTTTGGAAAAGAACGAAAATATACTGATGGTGTTTAAGTGTGAAAAGAGAGGCATCCAAGGCATGCCTGCATGGGCGACAGCAGACACAGCCTTGTGAGCGAGCAGAGTACGGTAATGAACAATGGGAAGTACTGTGGGGCTGTATGTAACTCAAGCAACATGAAGAGTGTGTGTGTGTTTCTGTGTGTTTGTGTGTGCATGCACACATATGTGTAAAACATCGTCCAAAGCGCTTAGTTTTTTGAAGTCAGGGACTGTTTTATTTCCTTCGATTCTTGACCAGCAACAAGCTCATGTTAATAGCCAAATAAACAACTGAATCCAAGTTTTGTCTTACTCTATGACCTTGGGCAAACCATTTATTCTGAATTTAATAAGCCATTTAACTGTAAAGGTCTGTTATAGCTATAATAAACTACTGCTCCTTTATGACTGGAAAGAAGGAGAGGGAGAGGGAGGGAGGGTGGGAGGAAGGAAGGGAGGAAAGAAGGGAGGTAGAGAAGGAAGGAAGGAAGGAAAGAAGGAAGGGAGGGAGGAGGGAGGGAAGGAGGGAGGAAGAAATATGAATGAATGCTTTTCCAGAACCCATTAATACCTGTATTGGTCAGATTAATAAACAACACAAAGACTGAAATCTAGTAACTTGCTCCCTCCTCCTCTAATGACTTCCACACCTGTCAAAATATTGATTTTGACTTCCACACCCGTCAAAATATTGATTTCTTGTTTATTTACATGTTAGCTGCAGGTAACTCTTGGACCGTTCCAGTTGTTTCCTTCACTATGGAATGCAGAGTGAAGGAGTCCTTGCTGGGATGGCAGAGGGAAAAGAAAAATTCCATATCGGGTGATGATGCTTTAAGTTGCTGCTTATCAATGCACAAGTTACTTGCAATCACATGCTACTGGCCAGAGTCAGTCACATGGACAGACTTGCCTCAGTGGGGTGAAGGTGTAATCCCCTCACTGCTAGTGCAGATCACATAGCAATGGAGGGAAATAGGACATTGCTTGATGGAGTGTTATTTCCTGGGAATAGCTCCTCAGTCTTTTATTTGTGTTGGTTCTTGGATATGATCTCTGCAAGGACATTAGTTTTTCATTTTATTCCTTGGCTACATCTGAAGAAGATATTAAAGAATATGCCTTCCTTGAGAGCTCAGAAGGGTTTTCAGTCTATTTTATGCCTTTAGAAGTTTTGATCCCAGATGGGGTTAACAGACAAAATGTGGACTCTTGGTTAAATTTGAATTTTGATAAACCACAAGTATTTTAGGAGAAGTATGTTACAGAATCGTAGGGGACATAGTTGTACTAAAAAAAAAAAAAAATGTTGTTTTTCTAAATTCAAATTTAACTAGGCATCTTGTGCTTTTATTTACTAACTTGGCAACCCAAATACACAAAGGGAATTTTAAGTCCCAAAGAAAGTATTTAATTTAGGGTGCTGGCACAACTCTTTCAAAAACACAGTGATATTTTTAACTGTTTGATTACAGTTAGTTTCCAGTGTCTATGGATTAGCTGCCTTTTTTTTTCCCTCCCTTGTAAATTGCCCTTCTTTCTAGATTTAACTGCCAATATTTTAAATTTGCCAGGATTCCGTGGGAGAGTCTCACTCTGAATTTCTTTTTCTTGGAGACATTTTATCTAATTGGAGGGATTTACTGGGTGCCACATCAATGACTTCTGAATATTACCAACAAGTTTTAGCTCCTTCCAAATTAGTCTTTGCCATCAGGCTGAGTTTTAAATGGCCTCTGTCATTAAAATTTCCTAACATTGTATTTTACTTAGAGAAATTTAAAAAAAAATTACATTGTTCATCCCATTAGCAAACTGACCAATTCTTTTTTGAATTCATCTCTTTCGTATCTTTTTTATTATATTCAGTTAGCCTCTCTTTCTTTTTTTTTTTTTAAAGATTTTATTTATTTATTTGACAGAGAGAGAGATCACAAGTAGGCAGAGAGGCAGGCAGAGAGAGAGGAGGAAGCAGGCTCCCTGCAGAGCAGAGAGCCGGATGCGGGGCTCGATCCCAGAACCCTGAGATCATGACCTGAGCCGAAGGCAGCGGCTTAATCCACTGAGCCACCCAGGCGCCCCAGCCTCTCTTTCTTAAAGTACCTCATCAAATTTAGCAAATAGCACACGAGTAGCTTTCTGTTTTCCAGCTTATTCACCCACAAAGCTCATACAGAACATTACTAAGTTATCAGAGGCAGTGGTTACATAACATGTTCACCTGGGTACATGCACAGTGGGTTGCCATCTGTCTAATCATCAGTAAATACGCACTCCATCTACCACGCAGTCCAAACCCAATGTCACATATATTGGTGTTTCTTGTTTTAGTAGAACACTCCTTCTATGTTCAAATTTATTAATTGGTCATCTTTGCTGGGTTATACTTAATATGACAAAATTTTAGTAGCTTATTACAACTAAAGTGTATCCTTCATTCTCATCGAATGATGAATATAGATTGAGTCAGTTGTAGCTCAGTTCCATGAGATATATTCATTCTGGGATCCAGGCTGAAAGAAGAGCTTCTATTTGGGACATTGCTATTTTCATGCAAGAGAAATACTTAACAATAGATGATGCTTCCTATAGGTGTTTTGCTGTAGGGTCTCTAACTACTTCCACTCACATTTGATCAGCCAAAGCAAGTTATAACATCAGTGGTTCAAGAACTATAATCTTTTTTTTTTAAGATTTTATTTATTTATTTGACAGAAAGATCACAAGTAGGCAGAGAGGCAGGCAGAGAGAGAGGGGGTAGCAGGCTCCCTGCTGAGCAGAGAGGCCAACGCGGGGCTCAATCCCAGGACCCTGAGATCATGACCTGAGCCTAAGGCAGAGGCTTAACCCACTGAGCCACCCAGGTGCCCCAAGAACTAAAATCTTATTACAGAAAGAATGCACAGATAAATGGGAAGTCCAATAGTATTAACGATGTTTCCAAACTATTTTTTAAGTAATTTTTTTACCTTACAATAGTTTTAGGTTTACATTATTAATATCTTACATCACCTGGCTGGGGCCGTGTTTGTCAGATTTCTCTTACAAAGGAACAACTTTCCCCCATCCTATACTTTATAAGGAAGTCGCTTTACAGAATATACATTTAAGGAGTAGATAATTATGCTTTACTTCTTCAAGGGGGCGTATTTACATACATTATTTACAATTCTTATGTGTGGGAAATTTATCTGTTTTTTCCATTTATTTTTATTTTTTATTTTTGGCCATTTATTTGAATCTATTTGTACCTAATCAAGATGCTGGCAATGTGGGTATCATTCTAAGAACTCTTCTCTTGGCTTTACGTGACCACCTGATCTCTTCTTTGTGTGGATGCAAGGATGGAGCTCTCCAGTGTTTGTTCTAATATAAACACTAATCCCATCTTACCAGGGCCCCACCTTTATGACTTCATCTAATCCAGTGTCTCCTAACATCCCCATTCCCCAACATTGTAACATTGAGGAGCAGGGCTTCAACATACGAATTTTGGGAAAAGTACTCATGGGTATTTATTTTATGCTTTGCATTATAATCTAACAATATTTTGATGGTTATAATCTTCCAGTTTTGATCATTAGGAGCTCCTTTAGTTAGCTTTTATGTCCCTGTAGTATAACTCTATCAATGCGTATGTGTGCGTTAGCACTTGCTTGTTTTCCGGCACTATAACATGCTACAGACTCAGAAATTTTCTGTCTCAGTCCTTAGAATAAGCCCGTTCTCCAAGGAGCCCTGATCCCTTTCATTGAGAATGGTATTAGCAACCAAGAGCTAAGTCAAACAAAAAGAGTCAAGTATCATATGGTTTCACTTACTTGTGGAGCATAAGGAATAACACAGAGGACATGGGGATAAGGGAGTTCTCCTCTCCAGAGATGAACCATGAGAGACTGTGGACTCTGAGAAACAATCTGAGGGTTTGGGAGGGGATTGGGTGAGTCTGGTGGTAGGTATCAAGGAGGGCACATATTGCATGGAGTATTGGGTGTGGTGCATAAACAATGAATTTTGGAGCACTGAAAAAAAATTAAAAAAAAAGAAAAAAAAAAAGAACCCAAGAGCTGAGTGCTAGATGTACTTGTTTAACTTGCTATTAGTGTGATGGTGTTGCTTCCAGACTCAGCTGGCAGAGCTGGAGGTATGTGTGCATACTATCTCATGTATATACACAAACCTATAAATATTTTCATGTGTAATCATTTGTATTTATAGCAAGCTAAACATGAGTTTACACTGATGTTTCCAACTAATCCATCACCATAAGGATTGCTCTAGCCTTCTCCCTTTGCTTATTTGAAACCTCTCATTCCAATACTGAGAATCCTAGCTCCCACCAATCTTTCATTTAGTTATTTGCTTGTCAGATTCTAGCACACATGTATAGTGGCTTTAGAATTGTTAACTCAAACCTCTGCATGAAACAACTTTATTAACTAGGTTATATTTTCTTTTGACTTTAGTCTTACAGACTGAACTCATTTCTAAAATGGTTTAAGTTAACAATTTATTCCCCTGCCCCATTCACTGAGGTTATCTCACACATTTGCAATGCATTTAGAGATTTTTTTTTTTTTTTTTTGGTCATCACAGTATGTATTCCTCTTGGAATTCTTCAACCTTGTTTTCTTATTTAAATCTTCAGGCATTCAGCTGTAGATTTTATGCTATAAAGTTGTGTGAGTTTTGACAAATACCTAATGTTCTGTATTCACCATTATAGGGTATCATATGGAACAGTTTGACTACCATAAGAATCTTCTAGGCTTCACATATTCCACCCTAATGACAAATGAAGTTGAGCCTCTTATTATATGCTTGTTTTCATCCGGATATCTTCTTTGGTGAGGGATATGCTCATATCTTCTGTTCATTTCTGAACTGGGTGGTTTGTTTTCCTTTTGCTGATTTTTAAAAGTTTTAGATACAAGTCCTTTATTAAATATATGTTTTTCAAATATTTTCTCCCACTCTGTGGCTTATCTCTGCATTTTCCCAATAGTGTCTTTTTCAGAGAAGAAGCTTTTAATTATAATAAAGTCAAACTTGTAACTTTTTCTTTCATGGCTCATACTTTGATAATGACTATCTAAAAACTCATTACCCAAACCAGGAAACATTGATTTTCTCCTATGGTTTCTTCCATAAGGTTTTTAATTTGCAATTTACATTTAGGACTGTGATTCATTTTGTCTTTAATGTGTAAGATCTGGGTCTAGTGTTTCTTTGTTTGTTTTGTATTTGTATAACTAATTATTCCAGAACTATTTATTAAGAAGATTATTCTCCCTCCGTTGAATTACCTTTGCACCTTTGTTAAAATTCAGTTGGTTATCTTTGTATGGACTATATCTGAGTCCTGCATTCTGTTTCATTAATCTGTGTGGCTTTCCTTCCACCAATACCACATAGTCTTGGTCACTGTAGGTTAATAGCAAATCTTGAAATTGGGTAGTGATAATTCCCCAAATATATTCTTGTTCAGTGTTTTATTGGCTATTCTGTGTCTTCTGATTTCCACATAAATTTTTAGTATTGGAGCACCCGGGTGGCTCAGTTGGTTAAGCAGCTGCCTTTGGCTCATGTCGTGATCCAGGGTCCTGGGATCGAACCCCATGTTGGGCTCTCTGCTCAGCGAGAGCCTGCTTCTCCCTCTGCCTGCTGTTCTGCCTACTTGTGTGCGGTCTTTCTCTCTCTGTCGAAATAAAGAAATAAAATATTGAAAAAAAGTTTAAAAAAATTTAGTGTCAGTTTGTCAATATCTATAAAATAGCACGTGAGGGTTTTGATTGGCATTGCGTTGAATCTGTAGCTCCGGATGAAAGTAATTAACATCTTACCAATATTTATGTATTTTTTCCTTATTGAATCTACTTGCCTGTCACTTTCTATTTTTGTTTTACTGCACAAGCTAGGACTTCTAGTACCATGTTGAATTGGAGTAGTGAGAGAAAATATCCTTGCTATGTTTCCAATCTTTGGCCAAAAGAAGTCTAGTTTTCACTATTAACTATTATATTGGCTTAGGGTTTCTTGTAGATGTTCTTTATCAAACTGAAGAAATCCTCTATCTTCCTAGTTTATTGAGAGTTTTTATTATGAACGGGTACTGGATTTTCATAACTTTTTCTGTGATAGTTGATAGAACATAGGATTTTTCTTCTTTTTTCCTGTCAATTGGTTTTATTTCTGAAAGTTGGACCAGAATTGTGTACCTGGAATTGATCCCTTTTTCTTGCGGTGTGTAGTTCTTTATGGCTTCTACTTACTAATATTTTGTTGAAAATTGTTATGTCTGTGTTCATGAGATATTATTGTGTAGTCTTGTTGTCTTATAATGTTTTTATCTGGTTTAGGTATTAGAGTAATACTGAACTCATAAGAATAAGTGCAGAAAGGTTTTCTATAGCTTTTATTTTCTGGAAGAAATTGTGGAAAAAAAAAGATATTATTTATTCCTTAAATTTGTGGTAGAATTCACCTGTGAAAACTTCTGGCCCTGGTGCTTTCTTTTTTGGAAGGTTATTAATTACTAATAAAATTTCTTTAATAAACATAGGGTTAATTTTCTTGTGTGAATTTTATATTCTGTGTCTTTCAAGGAATTTGTCTATTTCATCTATCTTACCAAATTTGTGAACATAGAGTTGTTTATAGTATTCCCTCATTATACTTTTAATGTCCACAGGATCAGTATGATGGCTTTATTTTGTTTGGTATGTACATAATTTTTATTTCTCATTCTTTTTGTTGGTTAGTCAAGCTAGGAGTTCATCAATTTTATTGATATTTTCAAATATTCAGCTTTTGGCTTCATTTTCCCTATTGTTTTCCTCCTTTCAATTTCATATATTTCTGTTCTGATTTTTATTATTTTCTCTTCTATTTGACTTAGACACACATTGTACTTATTTCTCTTTTTTTACTAAAATGAAAGCTTCAATTACTGATTTTAGATCCTCAGTTTTTCCAATGTACATATCTAATGTATAAATTTCCCTCTCAACACTGTTTTTATTATATCACACAAATTTTGATAATTTATATACTTTATATAATTTATATATATCATATATACTATATATTATATTTATTTTAGTATTATATATTATATATCATATATATTATGTTATACATTATATATATAAATTTATATACTTTCATTTTTACTTAGTTCAAAATATATATATTTTTTAATATTTTATTTATTTGACAGAGAGAAATCACAACTAGGCAGAGAGGCAGGGAGAGAGAGAGAAGGAAGCAGGCTCCCCGTGGAGCAGAGAGCCGATGTGGGGCTCGATCCCAGGACCCTGGGATCATGACCTGAGCCAAAGGCAGAGGCTTTAACCCACTGAGCCACTCAGGTGCCCCCAAAATATTTTTATAAAATTTCTCTTGAAGGGCACCTGGGTGGCTCAGTCAGTTAAGTGTCTGCCTTAGTTCAGGTCATGATCCTAGGGTCTTGAGATCAAGTCCTGCATTGGGCTCCCTCTCAGCAGGGAGTCTGCTTCTCTCTCACCCTCTGCCTGCAGCTCCCCCCTGCTTGTGTTCTTTCTCTCTCTCTCAAATAAATTTAAAAAAAAAATCTTTAAAAAATAAAATTTCTCTTGAGTTTTTCTTCTCTTAAGTTTTCTTATGTATTATTGAAAACTGGGTTAATATTGGGGGATTTTCCAACCATCTTTTTGTTATTGATTCTAATTTGATTATTTTGTGTGAAAACAAATTTTATGTGATTTCTATTCCTTTTAATATGCTAATATCTATTCTATGGCCCAGAATGTACTCCATGTTGGTGAATGTTTCATGTGAATGAGTATACCTACTCATACTTCGGAAGAGTATGTATTTTGCTGTTGTTAGATCAACTGTTCTATAAATATCAATTAGATCCAGTTGATTAATAGTGCCTCTGATTTTCTGTCTACTTTGTTTACTAATTTTGGGTTTGTCTATCAGTTACTGAGAGGCATTGAAATCTCCAGCTATCCTAGTGGATTTTTAAAATTTCTTCTTGCAGTTCTATTTTTATCTTATATATTTTGATGCTCTGTTGTTAGGTGCATATACCTTTAGTACTGTTATGTCATTCTGGAGAATTGATTCCTTTTCATTATGCAGTGCTATAGTAATCCTTGTTCTATGTCTGCATTGTCTGAAAAAATACAGATACTTTAGTTTTCTTTTGATTAGGGTTAGCATTATATAGATTGGGAACTCTGCAATAAGGGATGGGAGTAGGGCATAGAAAGGCCATACCACTAGAAAAATAAATAATAAAAATTAAGTTATTAATTTAACTATATTTTAAAATATTTATTTATTTATGGTTCCACTTTAGAATGTTAATGTTTTCACTGGGCATTGAAGTTATTTCGGGCAGCAATTATATCATATTCATGCATTTCCCACAGTGTCCATTAAATAACTTGCATATACTATACTTAACATACTCTATTAATAACTAATATTTTTATAGTTGTTTAATTGATTACAAAATTATTTTACATTACTTAGTTGTTACTGCACTTGTTATGTTATATATAGCAATGTTGTTTCAATAAGTGTCTGTTGAAGAAATGCATAATCTAAACTTTATGAGTTAATAAAGCAACTTACCTATGTGGAATGGAATGTTTTTTGCTGGAGAATAGCAAGAACTACAATATGGGAGGCAAAACCATGAATGTTTTTAAAAGATTTCTTATAAATTTAGACTATGTTCTGTAGGCATTTTGAAAGCAAGTAATATTTTCATGAACTCAGACTCTTAAGGTATTAAAACAGTGACCATATGTAGGGTATTGTAGGGTATTAAAGATGGTACTACGGCAGTCAGTGTATTAAAGGGGTGAGAGTTAACTTTGTATCAGCATGTACTATAAAGAAAAATGCAAACTAGAAAATGATTATGTAGTTTACATGTACCTTAAGGCTTGCTTGAGGATCAGAGAGAAGTTCATTGAATTTTTTTCTGGCTAATGAAAATTAAATAAAATTAATTATAAAATATCTTATTAATTCTTAGCACTTTACCATCAGTAGAATAAGAGAAAATAAGCACAGTGACTGAAAAAAACCTGTAAAATAAAGCTAATACTTGAATGAATATATATTTGCTTGAAAATCCCTGAATTACTATTTTATGTTACCAAATTAGAAGTCATTAATTAATGTAACTTACCTAAAAGGATATAAACATGCAATTTTGTATTTTGAAAAAAACCTAAGTTTCCTTATTAGGAAGGGAGTAAACTAAATTTTAAATCACATGTCTGAAAACAAAGATGTAGATGAAATTTTAGTGTCCTATCTCATCTAGCTAAATCTTCAAAATGCGTGTGCCACTGTCATTAAATGACAGTAGGAAGAGAAACTGGGACTTATGAAATATCAAAATCCATTGCTTTTCAGAAGCAGCATATGCATATTGAGTCTGTTTGTTATATCCATTGATAAATTTGATTTCCTAGAATGTCACACCCCAGATTCTCACTTAACAGAGTGACTTCGCTTTGGAAGAATGAATGGTAGAAATAACTCTAGACTAAGGAGCAGGAAACCTGAGCTGCTACTTCACCATGTTTGGGTCTTTGGGAAAGACCTTAATGGATCCCTGTCTCAGTTTCTTCTTAAGTGAGGAGGTTGGACTTATTGAGATATTGCTACTTGGTTCTTTTTACAATGGATTAAATAGAAAAATACTACCACTTAAGGCTTTTGATCTGCATATTTCAGAAGCAAATATAAATTGAGTAACCAAATCTTAGGAGAGTATTAAACATCTTCTAAAACATCGTATGTGAAGTATCCCAGAGAAACTTTAATTATACAAGTATCTGAATGCCTTGTGGCCTGGATTCCCCATTGTCAAAGCAATGATTAAATTAAAAATATCCCCGAACATCAGCCACACAACTAGAATAGCACTTTAGCAGTTATTTCTTACAGTCAGCTCTAAAATATGCCAAATTTGTGTTTATAAACAATCTTCATTAAGTCTGACAGGCACTGTTGATCTGAGTTAAGTCTCTAATTCTGGGCATCCAGAGCCTCTGTCCTCTCTTTCTTCATCTCTTATTGTTTTCATGATGAGACGAATTAAAATTCTTATTTGTTATGCATTTGGTGTACCACCGCTCTTCCTGCTCATCTGTGCTTATAAGATTTTACTCTGCTTGCATAAGTGTTCATGAGCCCTCAATTTTGAACAGCTGTGAGGAAGGCTGGTTAACTATTTGTAAACACCACCCAACGATCCTTGACAGTAATGGCAGTCTTGCAGAATACTGAAGTGCTGTTTTATTGGGAGTGATAATGAGACTGTCTTGTCCAGGGGTCTGGTGATTACACCAATACTGAACATTATCATTTAGTTGTGTGGTGTAAAATAATTAATTAGTCACTTTTTTTTTTTTTCAGGAGGCTCTTTCCACAGTGAAGGAAAAATGGTGTGTATAGTTCTGGCCTTTGCTGAGATAATTCAAATTTATGCCATTTTTGAGTTTTCTAACTATCTGCTTTGGTTAGCCTTGAAAACAGATATCAAATTTTATATTCTGAATAGCCCCTTCTTTATAAGAGTAGAATGATAATTATATAAGATACTATCCACATAATATATATATAACTATATATAATATATTTGTTTATATTATACATAATATATACATAATAATATGTATATAATTACAAAGACAAAACATTTTTCCTATATGGTCACTAAGCTTAGAAATTTTTAAAAAATGCTTTTGTTGTATCAGTTATGGGTTTGCTCTAAGGAGACACTCTTAATAATGGGGGTTGGTTAATAGGGACAATCAGTATTGTAAAAGGACCTGGCACCTACTTAAGGTATCAGTAAGTTGTTGTTGAATAAATGCATAAAAAGTTATGAAGACTTCCCCTTTTTCTCTGAGAGCATGTAGATTTTTAAGTTGCAAAGATGCAAATAAAATCCATGTTTTCTCATTGCAATTCAAAGCCTGTGCTACTCCATCTTTATGCATGTAGCTTTATATACCAGAATCTTTCTTTATTTCACTGAAGTCATTTTGTAGCTTTCTATATATACTTAGTGAACATTTTTCATGAAGTATGCACATGCTGAAGTATTTATAAGTTGTTGCTCATATGAATGAGATATATTTTTAAATTTTATTTTCCAACTGGTTATGGTAGTAACAGTAGGAATAAAAATAATGTCATTTACACTAGACTCGATTTTGCTCAAAAACATTTTTGAATGCCTACTATGTGCAAGGAGCTATACTAGGAATTGGGATAAGTGGTGAAAAAATATTGGGAATCTGTCTTCGAGGAGCTTACATGGATCAATAACCCTATCTTGAGGAAAAATAGAAGAATTCTATGGAGACTATTAAGATATCATTGTCCTATGACACTCTTGTGTTTCTAAACCTCTTTCTAGCAGAGACATTGAGTGCCTTTGTTCCCAACTAACTAACATTGTACAGAAAATAGCCTTGGAAGATAGAGATAACAGTGTTTCACTCCAGAGCAAAGGGCGGGTTTGTTTTTCGTCTTGGAATATATAGCATCTCTCTTGGCAGCAAAGACAGATGTGCTTTCTGGCCATTATAAAAGTCAGTTTATCTAAGCTCAAGGTTGCTATGAAGTAAGATGATCTACCGCATGTGCCACTAGACCCTTTTTGCATCATCCTGTGAGAACTGGGTTTAGAGAACCAGAGAAAATACTGGAACTGTTTGTGCTATTACCGTGAGTGATAAATACCTTTGTCCCTGACCTAGGAATCTCATGTCTTCTGCCAGCATCCAGGAAACTGGGGCAGGCTAACCAGCGCTGACTTACAGAGTTAAATCTCAGATCTTCATGATTCTGGACAAAGTCCTGAAGTCAGACTAGGACATAGCCAAACCACAGCAGGACAGGTGTGGGGATATCAAAGGGAGCATTGTTAAGGAAAGAGCTATC
Organism: Meles meles; assembly: GCF_922984935.1. Taxonomy (NCBI): domain Eukaryota; kingdom Metazoa; phylum Chordata; class Mammalia; order Carnivora; family Mustelidae; genus Meles; species Meles meles. The sequence continues at coordinate 146,652,924 of NC_060066.1, read as the reverse complement.
ACGTTTATGGGCTTAGTTTGTTCAGTATTGCAAAAGTAATCCTGGGGTGTGGCATATGAATTTGGAAGACTTGAAATTGCAAAGGTAATCACAGCCTAAGTTACTGAGTACTAACTAGGTTTCAAGGACTTTTCTCTATACTTTATGTAAATTATTTAATTTTTAGCAATTGATCACATAGATATAATTACTATTCCCATTTATAAATAAAGAAATGAAGGCAGAGAAGGGATTAAGTAACTTGTTCAAATTCATACAGTTAGTTTGAGATGGAATCAAGACTTGAATCCGAACTTTAAAGCCCATGGTCCCTACCATTGGACTATATACTGTGAAGGGGTCTTGGACTGAGACAACATTGTGTAGGACTTTGTAAAGCATAGTAAGTATGGTGGGATTTATGCAAGTGAGAAATGGGTAACCACCAAAAATCAGGGAAATGACCTGATTAGTTGAGAAGTGTATGCTCCAGAAAAGGATACCATCAGAGGTCCTTGAAGAGTGGTTGTTAATAGTCTAGGTTAAAGAAGATGGTGGAAAGAAGGTAAAAAGACAAATTTTGAAATTTTATAAAAAAAAAGGAAAGAAATTTTATAGGCATCTTTTAAAAATATGTCCTATCAAATGCGAAGTCTGGTGAGCCATATGCTCTCAAAAATATATTTCAAATTAATTAATTGATTAGGTCACTAACAAGAACCATTTTCTAATTATAACAATTTTATAATTAATTTTTGTTTTTCAAATAAATGTAATATCTTCTCATAATTTGATCTTACTCTGCATCTTTCCATTGTTTATTTTTATTTGTTTCTAGTATTATTGTACTTGCCAAATATTACAAAATAGTATTCAATAACAATATTCATTTAATTTATGTGTATTCATATACATTTAAAGATTACGCTTCTGGGAAAAGGGTTAGCAAACATTGTCTGTAAAGAGCCCAACAGAAGATTTATTAGGTTTTGTGGGCCATACTGTCTTTGCTGCCACTGCTCAAATCTGCTGTTTTGATGAGAAAGCAACCATAGATAATATATCAATAAATGGCAAAGTCTGTTCCAACAAAATTTTATGTGAGTGTTGCTTTAAAATGTCTATGAATTATTTTTTGTATTATAATATGCATATTTAATTTATTGATTTAACATTTACTGAATTTATAAAATGCAGTAGAAACTGTGTTAGATATTGGAATATAGCAATGTGCAAATCATTGTACTTATGGAGCTTACAGTACAATAAGAAGGTGTAATTTACAACAAATCAGTGTGTGTCCGTGTGTGTCTGTGTAAGTGAATGTATATATGCCTTAGTGATGTGAAATTTTATTTAAATGTTAGCCATTGGGGCATCTGGTCACATTGGAACATATATTTCACTTGTTTTATCTAGGTCATCACAATGGAAATTTATGACAAACAAGTCATTTTGACTCAGGCAGTAATAGCATCTCTATGTATGTCTGGTGATTCCCCTTCTCCCATTACTCGCATATAAATATATTGGTATGTATGATACATAGCACAAAACATTCTCTGGGAAAGTGAGTAAAATTATTTAATGAATCCAGTTTCTTTGGGAACCAAAGCTCCTGAAATCCAAGAGATAAACATTGAAACTTGTCTGATAAAATTGAGGCCAGCTGGTAGGCAAGGTTAACATTATCCACCCACTCCCTACCTAGGGAAATTTACCATGGAGGAGAGGAAAACATTGGCAAAGGATCAGGCATCAATACTAGGGTCCAAGTGGCCATATGAAGTTGGCAAGCAACCTGACCCAGCTACTATAGCAACATGTGTATGCACTTGGTAAAATACATATGAATGTGTGTACATGTACATGCATATATGTGAAATTTGTGAGAAATATGTCATGGCAAAATTAAAACACAGTACACATTTTATTGATATTAGCTTTCTAGTTGAGTATATGCAAAACTCCCATACATGAAACATGATAAACTGTTGTTTCACAAGCAATGCTGTTGGTCCTTGGTTTCCACCACATGTCCTACTACAGTCTATATCTTGCATTACACAATTGTACCGCTTGAGCTGGGTGATATTTTGTCATACATTGGTTAACTTGGGGCATTTTAAAAAATTGGAGGTTGCATTGTAAATCCAGATATCCTTTTTTTTTTTTTTAAGCAGGCATAACATGCAGCTAGAGAGAATCAAGATAACAGAATAACAGGACTCTCAATTCTGAACAAACTTTTTTATTGAAGTATAATTGACATGATATTATATTAGTTTCAGGTGTATAATATATTCATTTGAAAATTCTATACGTTATTCAGTGCTTACCATAGTGCAGTCACCATTTGTCACCATTCAGGGTTATTCCAAATATTACTGACTATATTCCCTGTGCTATACTTTTTGTCTCATGTCTTGTTTCTTTTATATCTGGAATTTTGTACCTCTTAATCCCCTTCATCTTTTTGCCCATCTCCCCATCCATCTCCCCTCTGGTAACTACCAGTTTGTTCTTCGTATTTAAGAGTCTTTTTTTTTTTTTTTTGTTCATTTGTTTTGATTTTTAGAGTCTACATATTGATGAAATCATATGGCCTTAGTCTATCTCAGTCTGACTTATTTTAACTAACAATACCTTCTAGGTCCATCCATGTTGTTGCAAATGGCAAGATTTCATTCTTTTTTTTTGGTTCAGTAATATATATAAATATGTATATATTATATGTATAGCTCACCTCTTCTTTATTCATTCATCTATCAATGGACATGGGCGTAATAACAACAACAACAACAACCTATGTTGGCGATCTATATGTCTTCTTTGGAAAAATATCTATTCCTGTCTTCTGTCCAATATTCAATCAGGTTGTTGTTGTTCTTCTTCTTCTTCTGATGTTGAGTTTTATTAGTTCTTTAAATATTTTGGATTTAACCCTTTATTGGATATATCTTTTGTGAATAACTTCTCTCATTCACTACTTTGAATTTTGTTTTGTTGATGGTTTCATTTATTTGAAAAATTATTTATTTATTTGATTTTTTCCTTGTTTACTTAGTTGACAGATGGAGAGAGTTGGGGAGAGAGAGTATGAACAGAGGGAGCAGCAGAGGGAGAGGGAGAAGCAGGCTCCCCACTAAGCAGGGAGCACCATGCAGGCTTGATCCCAGGACTTTGGGATCATGACCTGAGCCTCCCAGTAGTTTATTTTTGCTTTCATTTTCTTTCCATTATGAAGACACGTCCATAAATATCTTGCTGAGGTCTATGTCCAAGAGATTACTACCTATATTTTCTTTTAGGAGTTTTATGATTTTACATCTCACATTTAAGTCTTTCATCCATTTTGAATTTATTTTTGTGTATGGTGTAAGAAAGTGTTCCAGCTTTCATTCTTTTGTATATAGCTGTCCAGTTTTTCCAACATCATTTACTGAAGAGATTGTCTTTTCTCCCATTATATTCTTGCCTACTTTGTTGTAAGTTAATTGACCATATAGGAGTGCGTTTATTTCTAGGCTGTCTATCCTTCCTATATATTTATTTTTCTTCTAGTATCATACTGTTTTGATTACTATACCAATCTTAAGAAAAAAAGAACAAAGTTGAAGGTATCACAATCCCAGATATCAAGATACACTACAAAGGTACAGTAATGAAAACAGTATGAGACTGACACAAAAATAGATATGTAGATCAATAGAACTTATGGTTTTTCCTTCCATTGGAAATAGCAGTTAGGAAAAGTCTTGCATGGAGCTAGGAATCTGAGGTTCTGATTTAATTCAGGATCCAGCTTCAGAGAAGAGGATGTTGCACTTTATACAGATTATTGTGAAAGAAAAAAATATATTTAATCAATTAAAGTCTTGTTTTAATTAATTAATTTAATCTAATTAATTTCACTTAGTTGATATAATTAATATTTAACCCAATTAATATCTTATCTAATTACAATTTAATGATTTAAAATATGTGACTTATTTTTATATCATTAGTCTTTTAGAGACATATTGTGGAAAATAAATTCAGTATTATTCTCTGTACCATTTATACAATTTTTTGTTGTTAAGATGAGGTATTGGTATTGACGTTATCCATTTGGTGATCACTTAATTTTTGTTATTTAATTTTATTTACACGCAAAACATTGAATCATCCTTAGATTTCTAAAATGAACTCTATCTAGTGCCAAACTCTATCTTAAGTGAAAATAAAATTTACTGAGCATTAACTCTGTGAGAGCATAACTCTACTATTATTGCTGTAATTATATTTATTATTTCAATGATCCTGACAAGATATTTTTTTTTATTTAATTATGCAACAGAGAGAGATCACAATCAGGCAGAGAGAGAGAGAGAGAGAGAGAGAAGCAGGCTCCCTGCTCAGCAGAGAGCCCGATGCGGGACTCGATCCCAGGACCCTGAGATCATGACCCGAGCGAAGGCAGTGGCTTAACGCACTGAGCCACCCAGGCTCAAGGCAGACATTCTTTCCTAAGGTTTTTTAAAATGTGGGACTCAGAGAAGTTAAATTACATAAGACTCAACAACAAGTAAGTGAAAAAAACTGAACTTCGACAATAAATCCATGTTACTTCATTAGACCAAATTGTTTATCCTATGACAGATTATGCTTTCATCAACTCTTGAAATGCATTTACTTATAATGTCCTTAATATATCTTCCCTTAAATGAATAAGTAATATTATTCAAGCTTTCTTTATTATGATTTTTACCAAATTCAAAAATGAAAAACATAGAAGATATTTTTAAACAAGAATATTTATTCAATTCTGTAGAAGTGAATGTGACAACCTAAATGAAATATGTAATTTTCTAGCAAAAATTGATTGTCAAAAGGTAAGAAACTATCAAAACCTAAATAAAGAAACAAATGTCACTGTAGAAGAAATTGGGAAAGTGGACAAAGGAAACATCCCCAAAGTGAAGGTAAAGATTTAAGTCCAAATTATTATTATTATTATTATTATTATTATTATTATTTCTATTTATGAATGCAAGGCATATGCCAATTTACAGAACATAGCCAGTAACATTATAAATAAACCAAATGGCAACTTAACTATATTCTTAGCAAAACAGTAATTTGTGACATTTCTTCAAAACCCAACATCATTCCATGTTCAACATTAAACAAGAAAAAAAAGGCAACAGCAGTTGGTACTTTAGAGCTCAAGACATTTTTTTTTTCCCACAGAATTTCATGTTACATTCTCTGTTTCAGAGCATGAATTACTTTTCAGATGAAAAACTTGGGATGGCAGAAGTTTATTTGTGTGTATTGAGGGAGAACCCAGGGTGTAAAATAGTGTTCATTCCTCCCAAGTGAGGAGGTAGTTATTCAGGGAACTTCTCAAATAGAGAATATTGTACTGATATACTGAAAGTTGAAGAAGTAGCAGGAGCTTCTTTGTAAGACTGAAGATTGCAACAGGAATGATTCTCCTCCAGGGAATTCAAGACTAGGGTCTTGGTGCAGCTAGACAGTGGCTCTTTTTTGCAGCTGTAACTTTCAAAGCATTTGTTGTATCACCATGCATGGTAACCCCATACAACCTTGAGTCCCATCATTATTGCTATTGAGTTTCTTCATTTGATACTTACATATTTCTCTCACCACTGTATAAAAGGCATCTTCCACAACCTTCTGGTCTTGGCTGAGTTTTCAGTGAGTGGAATCCCATAACTCTTGGCCAGTTCGTGGGCTTGTTTTGTGTCAACTATCCTTGTTGACAAATCACACTTGTTTCCTCCTAGCACCATAGGTACATCCTCTGAGTCTTTTACTTGCTTAATCTGTTCCCTGTAGAGATTAATTACTGCAAATTATTTGTTATTATTGATGACAAATACACAGAAGAAGTCTTTACCTGTTCTATTATGTTGGTCTCTCATGGCACTGTACTCTTCTTGACCAGTTATATACAGTATATCCAACAGACAGGTTTCACCATCTATAACCACCTGTGTTCACTAAAATTCCTCTCTGGTGGGATCATATTCATCTACAAAGTGGTTCTGGATGAGCTGGATTGTCAGTGTAGCTTCCCCAACATCACCTGCTCCAACCACCACCAGTTTCTATTCACACCAGCAAGAACTTTGAAATTTGCTGCCTCCACTTCAGATGGATTTTGGACCACAACTGGGAAAAATGCTGAGACCCCAGAACTGCCATAAACAGCCTTCACTAGGAATTAAGTCCAAATTATTTTAACACTTAAACCAACCAGTATTGCTAATCCTATTTAAGTTTTTTTTTAAATCTAAACTCTATTTAGGTTATTGCAAAGAAATAAGACTAAATGCTTGCAATATCTTTTTGAAATCAGCAGAATATTGCTATCAACATCTGTCAAAGTTAGATAATATTTATAAAAGCAATACCAAAAGCCCTCAAGATCATTTTTGAATATTAGTGAATAATCCAAAATGAAATTCGATTCTAATTACAAATTAGAATCTACCAGTATTTTAAAAATAAACATAGCCCCTACAAGGCTTATAACTGGAATGCAAAGATGGCTTGATATTAGGAGCCCAATATCATTCATCATGTCAACAAGTTAAAGCAGAAATTCATTTTCATAATAAATATTATTAGTCAAGATATAGCTTAATCTATAAGATTGCAAAATGACACCAGACTGATGCAAGGTAGATTTATTGGTTAAAACAGCATGCACTGGGAAAAAAATATCCTGGATAGGTCACTGATTTTGAAAAATTTCAAAGTCCTGGGAAACAGGAATAAAAAGTAAATCCTGAAAACTATGACCTTTACCCTGGAGCAGGTTAATAATCCCAAGAGATTTTCTTTTTTTTTTTTTTTAATTACAAATGATTTGTTAAAATATCTTGAGACATTACCTGGGAAAGCTCAGAAGGAGGGTGAGTATAAAAGGACTTAATTCCCCAAAAAGAAATATAAAAACTGGAAAGCTTAATAGTGTTTTCCATTTTTTAGACAAGGATATAGAGAAAGCTGGTCCAGAAAATAATAAAACTGGTAAAACAGATGAAAATATAAAAGCCATAAAAAGACATGGAGGGTAAGGTAGAAAATATAGATGTGGTTTCTCATGGTGTATTGAACCCCAGCACCAGGCAATTCTAGGCTAAGATGAAGGTTCTCCTTTGGTTTGTGAAATATGCCAGAATCTTTATATTTCATTTTACATTATTTTTGAACTAGAAAATGAGTGTAACATTTTCAAAAGATAAGATCATGTATTTTGTATTTCTTTTAAATTATAGCTTACTTAACTACCCAGGCATTAAAGCATTTCCATGATCCAGGGGAGAGTCATGAAACCTGGAACAAAGATGTCAAGTGTATGGTGAATGGGAGATTTGGTGTATAAATAAAACAGTAGTTTTGCAATCTAGGCTTAGAAGAAAGACAAAAGAATTTATAAATTCCAATATTTCTTACATTAAAAAAATTAGAGACCTGGATTTTTATTTTACTATATAGAAAGAATCTTGGGATATTATAGAGAGAACACATCTGAGTCTATAGAGAGGATAGGATGAGAAAGGAGGAGAAAAGAGCAAAAGGTCAGATGCTGTGTCTCTAGTTTTCTCTTCCACCCCCAATCTAGTTCACTTGAAGATAAACCTCAAGATGAAGATTGGGTAGTGATAGAAGAACCCCAGAGGATATATGTATATGTGAGCAATGCTGAAAATAAAGGAGCCCCACAATTTTTTGGAGCTAAGGAGGAGGCCATTTGGCTGAATGTCTCATACTAAGAGGGACACACAGAGCTGAGTGGTGATGGCCAAATGGCCACAGACTACACCCTACCATACTCTCACCCTTACCTCTATGCATTCTGGGCATAAAGAGTGAAATGTATCAAAGCCACTGTGTCCTTACTTGAGAACAGGAAATCATTGGTTAATTAGGGAGGGTATTTCTTAAGGAAGGGCTCAAAGGAACATATGGCTGAGATTCAGCAGAGCAGCAGTGGTAGAAAAGTCTGGGGTATGGCCACATCAGAGTAGTGGAATCTGTTTGTAGAAGCAAAGGGACCTCTAGGCACTGACTGTGCAGAGGAAAAATATGGGATGTAAGCATGACTTTTATCACCACAATATCAAGAATGGGTAACAGCAAGATGAAGAGCAGCCAAGTGGGACAAGAGACATCCTAGAGAAGACTGCTCCCCAATTTGAGGGTTTTTTTCTTTTCTTTTTTTTCTTTTTTTTTTTTTTTTTTGATGCCCGATGGTATGTCCAGATACTATCTTGGTAGAGATAACACCAGAAAGACAATTTTAAAATAGAAAAGATAAGTAATCATTAAATGATGTATTTAAAGCCCATCCAGGAGCAGTTGGGTGACTCAGTCAATTGAGCATCTGACTCTTGATTTTAAGCTCAGGTCATGATCTCAGGGTCCTGGGATCAAGCCCCAAGTTGGGCTCCATGCTCAGCAGGGAGTCTGCTTGAGATTCTCTCTCCCTCCCTGTGCCCCTTCCTGCCCATTTGCTCTCTCTCTGTCTCTAAAAGAAACAAATAAAATCTTCAAAAAATAGAATAAAATATCAAATCACATCCCATCCATCTTAGCTCCTCCTGCTACCATTAAAAAGAATCCAAGCTTCAGAAAAACATACAAATAGTTGTAGGTAAAAAAAGAATGTTACTTTTTTTGCATATATAAATTAGCATGAATGGATTTTAATCACCTAGTGTACACTAGTAATTCCTAGTTTCTCTTACCTAAAACTAGTATCAGCACTGAGCAGATAAATAAGGGCCTCATTCATTACTGCTGACTCTGTCCTACACCAGAAGGGATAATATCACAACTGTGATAAGTACTAGAAAGAGTGACCACACCTACACTTACCTTATGTGGCAGCACTGGTTGTCATTAGATAATTAAATTGTTGATATTGTCAATATTTGTTTTGTTCTTAGGAGATTATCACAGATATCCTTTGGTTACGACTGGCTAAAGACCATTAGTAATCAATCAAATCAATTCTTACCTTTGAACAATTTATTGAATTAAATGATTTTTGAGATCAAAATTCCAATATAGAAATTCATTTCCTGTATTCAGTTATGGTTTTATACCACTAAATTGGGGTATTCCATAAAAGGAAAGAAATAGTGTAAGTGGAGCATACTTATTGTCAATAGTTTATATGGAACTCAACTGGTAATAATAATAGTAATAATAATAATAATAAAATCTTCAGGGCCTTTCCACAAGCACATAGGAAATAAGTTGCTCCTCAGGTGAAAATCCTGAGGTGACTGAAGACACACATGCCACAAAATGCTGCAGTGTGCATGTGTTGGCAGTCTTGGGGAAGAAACAAGTTACCTCATCCTTCTTAAGTACTTCCTCCATCCTTCAAGAAAAGTCAAAGGTAGAGTTGGGCGGTGGCAATCATGGGTCAGTATCAATGGAAAAGGAAGAAGTTAAGGGCATGAACTTTGTATTCTGCTTGTCAGTTTGGTGTTGCAGAATCAGTTAGGACCCTGCTTCGCTTTTCCATTGGAGAGTGAGATCTGCTCAGCAGGATTTTGCAGACTCTGCACGTCCTTACCAAATAGGCTGGTTGTTCAATGTCCAATAATAGCCACTGTGGGGACGCCTGGGTCCGTTAAGCTGCTGCCTTTGGCTCGGGTCATGATCCCAGGGTCCTGGGATCAAGTCCCACATCCGGCTCCTTGCTCAGCAGGGAGCCTGCTTCTCTCTCTGCCACTCTGCCTGCCTCTATGCCTGCTTGTCCGTGCTCTCTCTCTCTCTCTCTCTCTCTCTTTGTCTCTCTGACAAATAAATAAATAGAATCTTTAAAAAAAAATTAGCCACTGTGATTAAAGCAACTCCTTTTCTTAAGATGCTCAGCATAATTTGATAAATTGAGAAGTCTCTAAATCAATTATCTCTGCAAATTTCCTAAATTGTTGGATAACAATTTAAATAGTTTTTGGTTTTGGTTTTTGTTGCTGTTTTTGTTTAATCTGTTTGAGTGACTGTGCTGAGCTAAATCTGATGCTTATTCCATCAATTGCCCTCTTCCTCTTCAAAAACTTCATATCTAGAGAGCCCTGGTAGACAATCTTTTTTCAAAATCTATTTCATTATGTCTTTGCTATTAATGATCCTTATAGGGTGTGAAGCCTTAAATCATGACCCTGTAGGACTCTGGAACCTTTGCTCAGCCAAAATGTCATTTTATTTTATTCTTTAGGGTTGTACTTTTTATGCTAATGTAGGATTTGGCAGTAGACTGTAATTAAACTATAGTCAATGGACCTAACTTTTACAAGCAATTAGATGTATTTGCTTTTTTTGCTCCTCTACTGAGAATATGCACCAGCTTTGTGGAATCACTAAGATGCATCCTTCTGCCCCCGCTTTTCTTTTAGTTCCTGCTAAGTGCAAAGAGAACACACAGCATTCTGTAATGTTTTCATTCTATTATTGCTTGAAATATTGACTTCACATTCCACTAGAGAAATTGAATGAGTGCAGGAATGTAAAGTACTATTTAAGCATCTCTCTATGTTCCCTTCACCTCTTATATTTTTCTCACCATATAACCTTTCTATCCTTCCTACAATTCTACTCTTTTTATGTTATACACAAACCTGAAAATGGGCAGGGCTCAACGTCCTGGAACCTCTTATAACCATGGAAGAATACAAGAGACTCTACTATGACATAACTCTTTGGATATTTTCACATTGAAAAAATAAGATAACAAACCAAGTCAGAATTTAGACTTCCAAATAACAAGGAAATTGGCATCTACAGATACTAAGATATTGTTACAGTTGGGCCAAGTGCCTTTCTTTTCCCAATTATTCCTTTTTAGTCACATTCTTTAAAACATCTGCACATATGATTGCTGTATTGTGATACCTATGTACCCTTGAGAAAGAGCATTGATGAAAATCATTAAATATTGTTTCATCAATAATTATGTGGTTTCCATACCTAGTGATGGAGATAGCCAGAAGACCATTTTAATCATTATTATATCTTTTTCTAAATCATTTCTTATGGTTTAAAAAATTATAAATAAGTGTTGCTACTTGCTATAATCATAACCTTATAAAAATACATAGACACACACACACACCCCACCAACAAAGGCACACATACTGTTTTACATATCATGTATTACTAGGGGAAGGCTGTGGTAAAGTCTCTGAGGCTCCTACCACTCTTGATTCCCCATAGCAACATAGTTTTTGGATCAGTCAAAACCCCATAGAGACATAGGCAAGAGTTCACATCTTTTATGCTGGACCTCCTCAGGATACACTAATTTGCTACAGCTGCGCCCATGCCCATTCACTCCCAGGTTCCTGGCAAGCCTGACCTTGATGGTTGACAGGTGTGGGAGCTACTGGCTCAGGGGAAAGAAAATTAACCCTATTTCTGCCAGAGCCCTCTTATGCCTGAATAGGAATAATCTTCATTTCTCAGCATGAGAGACCAGTATGAATTTTTTAATCAGACAGAAAGCATTCTATTCCCAAAAGCATTGGCACACGAGATTATAACTAGAGATACTGCCTAGAAATAGGAAGATGAAGATAGGCAACAGCTGGTTCAGTAACCATGCTAGAAGATCATTTAACATTCTTAGAAAAGAAAATATTTAGAATTCCCTGACACATTTGGAGAAGAGAAGAAAGCCATTGCTCTGTTCCTCCTTCACAATTTGCTCTGTTCAGAAAAAAAAGAGGGGGGTACTTTTATAAATGTTTTAAAGGATTGAGCCATTTTCACATGGTATGTTTTGACCATTTTAATTATTTGATTTGTTTTCTTTTCTGCTTGGTGCACAGTCAGAGGTAAACTGAAATGGCTTCTGCTGGTAGTGGGCCATCGTAAAAAGCTCAAATGACAGTGGGAAATTGCTTTTGTGATGAAGGGAAGCATTAATAAAAGCTTTGCTCATGTTTACCCCTTTTAAATTGGCCCTAGAGGAGTTGATTAAACTACCCCATTGGCAGTGGCTGGTTGATACATAGGTTGTGAAATGTTCTATGCCCGTAGGTGGTGGTTGAGTTTAGAGGTATCTACATTTTTCTCATCTGGTTTGGTATGTCATTGACGTTTCATTTAAACTCTTTGTCCCATTGTGATCTGGTGAAACTTTGTCTTTGTCCATAAAGAAAATATTGTATTTTTAAGAAAATGTCGTATTTTCCTTCCCATAAGGCTGAGTAATGTAGGCTCTCAATATACCAAAGTATTCTGCCTGTGATTTCAAGGCTAGTAACTGGGAATTTTTGTTTGTTGTTTTTAATTAAAAAAAAAAAAAAAGAACCAAAGCAAAATCAAAGTAGGATTTTTTTTTAAAAATGTGAATTTCTTGAATTTAACTATATGTTTGAGATGCCCAAGAAAGTGCACTAAATAACTTTTATAGCTCACTTGGGAGTTTACCAGTTGAGTCAGAGAGTAAGAAAAGATTCATGTGGCTCAGCTGTCTAAGGGTACTCAGCGTGAGAAAACAGTGCAGAGTGAAGGCTCCCCTAGGATGGCCTATCTTATTCCCACTATTGTGCCATTCCTTAATGCTTGTCTTCTCACCCTGAACAGCATGACAGGTGGTGTGCTCAGAGCATCTGCAAAGGCAGTTAGTAGAAGACAGGATCTCTTATAGAAACTCAAATGTCCTCCTTGGAGGATTCAGTTGATAAGGCTACATATTTGATTTCTGGAGGAATTCTATTTAACTTTGCTCTTAGTTTTGAATCTTGAAATTTTCTCCGGTGAAAGGCAGCTAGTAAGAGTCAAAGACACTCATACATTTTTGAATCATTTGTTTTTCACAACTGGTGTATCAAGTATAGATTTTTATCCTAAATTTGGAGATGAAGAAATTGTAACCATGAGATGTTGATTCCTGCTCAGACAACTAATAAGTGTGAGGATCCCAATATTTATCCTGGTTTCCCTGGATCCAAGACAAACCTCTGTCTTCTGTTTTAAGCTTTCTCCTCTGAAGGAAAAAAGAAATAGAGGAAACTAAGATTTTCCTTAGAAATGTGTAATGAGGTGCTTAAAGAGTTTCTAGTTTAACTCTTTTTCATTAACACAGAAAAAAGGACGACCTATAGAGAAAAAGGGACTAATCCCAAATCATACTAATTTTTTTCTTTTTATATGGTTTCAAATGATATAGACCTCTTTAATCACGTTTCTTCTTTGCTTTTCTTCTTTTTTTTGTTTAATTTTTGTGTAATTTACTTAAACTAACAGTTAAATAAGCTTTAACTGTATCAGTGTAATCATCCTCACAATCAAGATATAGAACATTTTTATCACTCAAACCTTCCTTTGTGCTCCTTTACGGTTAGTTTTCCTACTGCTTACTCCACACATCACTGATATGCTTTATGTCACTATAGACTAATTTTGCCTGATCTAGAATATTGTGTATATGAAATAATACAGCACACAAGTTCTTTAGTTCTTTCATTCATGTAGCTGGGGTATCATCATACTGTCTGTTTTTAATTGCAGAAAAATATTCCATTATATGAGAATACTGTGCTTATCTAATCAATCATTTGGGTTGTTTACAGGTTTTTGCCTATTGAGAATAAAACCTATGAGCATTCATGTGCAAGGCATTTCATACCTCTTAGGTAATACTTAGAAGTAGAATTGCTTAGTTTTTTTGGTAAGAAACTGTCAAATTGCCAAAATGGTTATTCAATTTTATACTCCTAACTAGTAATATATGGAACTTCTAGTTGCTCTGTATCCTAGTCAACATCTATAGTTTCAACATTTTGAATTTTAGCCATTCTAGTTGCTATAGCAATATCTCATGGTTTTCCTTTTCATTTCCCTGAGGCTTAGAAGCATTTAGCATCTTTTCTTGTGTTTGTTAGTCATTCATGTATCTTCTTTGGTGAAATAACTATTTGAATCTTTTGCCCATTAAAAAAAAAAACAAACAAACTTGGGATTCTAATTTTCTTCTCGATTTGGAAGAATGATTTTTATATTTTGGATAAAACTCCTTAGTCAGATATGCAATGTGAAGATGTTCACCTAGTTTGTGAGTCACCTTTTCATTTTTTTAATGATAGCCTGTCTATCATCTATCTAATTTTTTTTTTTGCATTCTACCTAGAAACATTTGCCTAAATAAAATTATAATGATTTTTCTCCTATATTATCTTCTGGAAATTTTAAAGCTTAATATTTTAAGTTTTGAGTTAATTTGCATATATGTTGTGAGGTAAGGTTTATAGTACCTTTTTTTTTTTTTTCCCCGATAGGGATATCTATTTTTTGAAAATGTTATCTTCTCACAATTTCAGTTTTTCAAACAGTTTTTTAAAAATCTACTGACTATGAGCATATTTGTGTTTCTACACTCTCCATTCTTTTCCACTGAAATGTACATTTCTCTTTACATCAATAATACTATAACATCTTGATTACCACAGCTTTTAAGTCAGTATTAAAATCGGGCATGTAATTCACTTTTGGAAAATTGTTCTATTATTAGTTCTTTGCATTTTCATACAAATTTTAGAATGAGTTTGTCAATGTTAAGAAAAGAAGAAGACTGATGGATTTTATTGGGCATGTATTGAAATCTGTAGACTAATTTGGGGAGAATTTACATTTTAACCATGATGAGTCTTCCATAACTAGGTTCCTTTTACTTGTTCTAGTAATGTTTAAATTATTCACTGTATATTTTGAACGTATTTTTTAAAATTTATCCCTAAATATTTTGTTTTTGTATGCCATTACAAATAGTATGTTTTATTTGAAATTTTATTTTCTAACTGTTCTTTTTTAGGATACAAATACACTTGGTTTTTTAATATTGATTTTATATCCTATGACTTTGTTAAACTCACTATTTTTTATAGCAGGTTTGTTGTTCTTGATTCCTTAGAATATCTTACATACATAAGCGTGTCATCTGAGGACAATTCTATTAATTTTTTTCAAGTCTTTATATTACTTTTTTCTTCACTTTTTACACTGTGTAGAACCTCCAGTACAATGTTGAGTACAAGTAAAGAAAACAGTTATCTTGCCTTGTTTTCAGTCTTTCGTGAAGCATTCAGATTTTCACTGTTATATGGGATGCTTACTGCAGGTTTTTCACACGTGTCTTTTACCAGATTGGATAAAGTCTTTTCTAAGCCTCATGTGCTGATAAATTTTAACTTAAATGAATGTTGAATTTTGTCTTCATTCTATTAATATGGTCAAATACCATTGATTATATATACATATATATATATATAGAATTTTTAGGTATTTTTTCTTAATTAATAAAATAAATTAATAAAAACCAAGGCTAGCAGATTTCTGGTATGACACAAAAATTGTAAAGGCTATCTTGTGTTGTTACAAACACTGGTGGCTTCCTTTTCAGGAATTACTGGTCTTCAATCTTGGTAAACAGAATCCTGATTTGGCTAAGTCAGTGATGCACCTGTTCTACTGGGTGATTTTTAACCCATGTAAGCACATCATAGTAACACTTCCTCTTTGTCCATGATTGATCTTGGCTGATTAAAAAGGGAAATCTGCCGAGAAACGTCTTCTAAGAAAGATATTCCTTATAAAAGAGCAGTACTCAAGGAGAAAGCCTTTGTTTCTGTCAGCTCTTTGCTTTCTTCCTTGGATGTGCAGCTCTGGTCTCCATATTGCAACCATGAAAGCAGAAGGATCTAAAGAGCCCAAATCCTGTTGGCACCATTGAGTTATTATTCATTTTAGTGAAAGAGCACGAGTGCACAAGTTGGGCGAGGGGCAGAAGGAGAGAATTTCAAGTAGGCTCCCCACTGAGTCCAGAGCCCAATGTAGGGTTGGGTCTCATGACCTATGAGATCATGACCTGGGCTGAAATCAAGAGTCTGATGCTCAACAAATAGCCACCCACGTGTCCCAGCATTGATTATTTTAAAAATATTAAATCAACTGTTTAATTCCTGATATATACATCATTCATACATACATACATACACATACATACATCAATGTAATTATCATCTTATATATTTCCAAATTCAATATGCTAATATTTTGTTAAGGATTTTTGTGTCTGTGTTCATGAGGAATGCTCATCTGTAGTTTTCTTATAATACCTTTCTCTGGTTTTAGTATCAGCATGTACTTGCAGCATAAAATAGCTTGGAATTGTCCCTTCTATTTTCAGGAAGAGATTGCATATAATTATCATTGGTTGAAATCAATTCTTAAGCCATTGAGTCTTAGACTATTCCTTATGGGAAAGACTTTAACTATGCATTTGTTCATATTGATTCAGGGCTTTATTTCCTTTTGTCTCAAATTTTAAAAATTTGTATTGGTAATGACTTTGTGTGTTTCATCAAAGTTAGCATGAAGATTTATGGAGATATTTATTAATTATAATCCCTTGTTATCTTTCCAATGTCTATAGGATCTGTAGTGAGGTTCACTATTTCATCCCTGATATTAGTAATTTTGCTGTTTCCTAAACTTGATCAGGCCTTGTATTTTTAAAAATTTTTACTGAGATATAATTGATATTAACATTATGTTAGTTTCAAGTGTACAACATAGTAATTTCATATTTTTATGTGTTATGAAATGATTACCACAATAAATCTGTTCCATAACCATAAAGAGAAAATTTTTTTCTTGGATGAGAAATTTTAAGATCAAGTCTTTTAGCAGTTTTCAAATACATAATAATTATGAACTATAATCACTATGCTGTACACTATATCCCCATGATTTATTTATCTTACAAGTGAAAGTTTATACCTTTTGACCTCCTTTGCCTGCCTCTGGCAACCAACTATCTATACTCTGTATCTGTGAGTTCAGCTTTTGGGGGTTGTTTTTGTTCTTTTGATTCCACATATAAATGAAAGCATACAGTATTTGTCTTTCTTTATCTGATTTCTCTTAGCATAATGCCATCAAGGCCCATCCATGTTGCTACAAATGGCAAGATTTTCTTCTTTTCATGGCTAAATAACATTTTATATGTATCAATGGACTTAGGTTGCTTCCATGTCTTTGTTGTTATAATAATGCTGCAATAAACCTGGGGATGCATATATCCATGGTGTCAAAATGACTGACAGTTCCAGGCTTCACACCTTTATATTACATCTTTTAGAAAGTGGGACAGTTGGGTGGCTCAGTCAGTTAGGTGTCTGCCTTCAGCTCAGGTCATGATCCTGAGGTCCTGGGACCAAGTCTCACATCAGGCTCCCTGCTCAATGACAAGTCTGCTTCTTCCCTGTCCCTCCCCCTGCTTGTGCTTGTGTTCACTCTCTCTCTCAAAAATAATAATAAAATCTTTTTTTAAGATTTTTTAAAATTTATTTATTTGACAGACAGATCACAAGTAGGCAGAGAGGCAGGCAGAGAGAGAGAGAGAGAGAGAGAGGAAGCAGGCTCCCCGCTGAGCAGAGACCCGAATGTAGGGCTCGATCCCAGGACCCTGAGATCATGACCCAAGCTGAAGGCAGAGGCTTTAACCCACTGAACCACCCAGGCGACCCATAAAAATTTTTTTTTTAAAAGACACAAAAGCTGGCTATAAGTAATTCTCTGAAAAATCTAAAAATCTTCTTTCCTAGGTGTTTATGTCATAATTCTTGAATCTTGAATCAATCTGACCCCTGAAATTGATCATATGTCCACACAGGAAAATTCCTGGTGAACCAAGAAATGCTATATGCTGATTGGAGCAAACTTTAGGTATGGGAATCAAGCACTATGTTAAGTGACATGGGGTTACCTCAACAAAATTGGACTTATCAGGAATCACCCCTGAAGCTTAGGATGTAGTAATGACCTCTAACTTCCAAATCTGTGGTCCTTTTAGAATTGAAGTATAATTGATATGCAATATCCTATTAGTTTCAAGTGTACTTCATTGTGATTTGATATTTTATAACTTATGAAATGATATCCGTAAGTCTAGTTACCTTTTGCCACCGTACAAAGTTATTATAATATTATGTAATATTATAATATTATTATAATATCTGTATTCTATATGCTATACATTACATCTTCATGACTTATTTGTTTTATAACTGGAATTTTGTACCTGTTGATTCCCTTCACCTATTTTGCCTATCTCCCCAACTCCCCTGTTCTGTTAACAAAGGTTTATTTTCTGTACCTATGCATTGTTTTCTTCATTCATTCATTTTGTGTTTTAGAGTCCACATATAAGTAAAGTCATGTAGTATTTGTCTTTCTCTGTGTGACTTTTTTCACTTAGCATTATAGAATTATACTTTCAAGGTACCTCAACTTTGTCAAAACTGGCAAGATTCCATTCCTTCTTATGGCTAAGTAATATTCCATTGTATATGTGTACCACATCCTTATCTATTGATCTGCTGATAAGTACTTAGGTTACTTCCATATCTTGGCTATATTAAATAATGCTGCAGTGAACATTGGGGTGCATATATCTCTTTGAGTTGGTGTTTTTGTTTTCTTTGGATGAATTGGTAGATTGTATGATAGTTCTATTTTTAATTTTTTAAGCAAACTCCATACTGTTTTCCTTCGTGGCTGCACCAATTTATATTCCTACTAACAGTACTTGAGGATTCCCTTTTCTCCACATCCTCACCAACATTTCTTATTCTTTGACTTTTTGATAATAACCAGTGTGACAGGTGTGAGGTGACATCTCATTATGGTTTTGATTTGCATTTCTCTGATGATTAGTGATGTTGAGCATATTGTTATGTGCCTGTTGGCCATCTGGAGGTCGTTGAAAAAATGTCCATTCAGATTCTTTGCCCAATTTCAGTCAGATTTTTTTGATATTAAGTAGTGTGAGTTCTTCATATATTTTGTATTTTAACCTATTTTTGGATATATGATTTGTATATATCTTTTCCCACTCAGTAGACTGTCTTTCTGTTCTGTTGATATTTTCCTTTGCTGGGCAAAAGCTTTTAGTTTTGAGGCAATTCCATTTGTTTATTTTAGCTTTTGTTGCCTTTGGCTGAGGAGACTGGTCCAAAAAAAATTTTTTAAGACCTATGTCAAAGAGCTTACTGCCTATGTTTTCTTCTAGGAGGTTTATGGTTTTAGGTCCCACATTCCTGACTTTTAAGCAGCTGGGGAAAACAATTAATCTTGGGGATAAAACATGTTGAAATTTATGAGGATAGCAAAAAATGATGAATTCTAATATTTTTCAATGAAAATAAAATCCCTTGAAATTAGAATTGCCAATTTTACCAAGTAAAAATACATGACACCCAGTTAAATTTGAATTTCAGATAAATAACGAGTCATTTTCAGTATAATATGTTCTCTAAAACACGGTACTTGAAATCCTGTGTTAACTTCAATACCTGACTGATTTTTTTAAAAATGCACACACACAGAAAATAAAGACAACATCTTCTATGGGAAACAAATAAATAAAGATAAGACGAAGACTGGCTGTAGTTTTCAGATGCATGCCTCCAAGATTATGTGAAAGTACTAGGGAGGAAAATCAGTTTAACACTCCTGGTTTTATTTATTTATTTATTATTATTATTATTATTTTAACACTCCTGGTTTTAAAGAGGAAGACATATCCTGAAGTCTTGCAGGTCTCTCTCTGCCTCTTTACTGATTTTCTTACTGAATTTGGAAAGAGTTTAATCAATTCTGTACTATTGTGGGGTTTTTTGGTGTGTTTGTGGGGATGGGTTGTTTTTTGTTGTTGTTGTTTTGGGTTTTTTGAAGAAGCTGCCTCTTGCACCTCCAAGGGCAGATAGGGGGTCTCTTGGTCTAAGCTGCCAGACTGCATGGATAAAGTCTCTAACTCAACTTAAAACTTAGCAAGTCCATTTCACTCTCATTTTAAGGATTTCTCTTTTACTTAGCTTTTACTAGTAATAAAGGTTATATTTAAGCCCCATCTACCACTCTTCCCCCACCCCACCTTGATTTGTAGAATTGAGAGGGGAGAAGTACTATTTATACGGCCTCCTTAGGAACCTCAACCCAAATCATGGTTATTAATTCATATGTGTTGGTACTGAGGTTAACAGTATATGCTTCATGCTTATATGAATGGCATGAATTTCAAGGAGAGTTTTAAATTTAGACCTTTTGAAATAAGACTCAAACTTTGTGGGATAATATTAAACATGTATCCCCAATTCTTAATTATTACAATAAATACATTATATAAAATAGTTGAATATAAAAATGGAAAGTGTTTCTGAAGATATATAAAAATGGCTTTATCATGCGAACCATTCTGAGAAATCAAAAAGGAAATGACACTGAAAGATTAAACATAAGAAGAAATAGGAGCAATATAGTATAATATCCCAAAAATATTGTTTCCGAAGATATTCAGCTGAATTTTTTCCCCAAATTCCCAAATGAGCTCTGTCCACAACCCCCCAAAACAGTCATCCCAAGAGAAAGTAAAACATGTCTCTCAAAAGGTAGGGATTCCAGGCGAGCAGGTGAACATGAAAGAATTTGTGGCAAGCTTTAGCAGCTAGTGATATGCTATAACTTGAAATACCTACAATGAATTTTGCTTTTCTTATCACTACAGTGTTAGATGCCACATGAAAGTTGTGTTTCAAAATTAACAAAACAAATGGAGAGAGAGAATCATCCAGAAGCTTCCAAGGATATTACACTCTAGATGTAGGCTTCATGAGATAGGAACCTCAGAAGTGGGAACGTTTAAAAGAAAGTGACTGGCTTAGCCCTTGGTGAGAAGGTTACAAAACAAGCTGCACTTTGCATCTCTGGGTCTAACAAAGATCACATAGCAAAGCTTCACGACCAAATTAACGTGTAGCTTATCCCCCTCCCCAAGGTCTTTCCCTTGGTTTTATTATTACTGACAATATTGTAAGAGTGGTGTGAAATGGCCAATTCACACATGTGCCACGTTTTGCACACTGCCTGAACCTGCTGGAACATGATTTTCCTAAGAATGATGACAGTAATAAACATCTTCTGGCAGAGGCTTGCAAAATCTGCACCCATTTTAGTCACTCAGTAATGGCCCATAAAATTCTTTGAGAACTGCAGGAGAAAAACAATGCACATACTCATGCATAAATTAAAACGAGAAGTGCCAGCTCAATGGAACTCGACTTTTCACACTCTGGAACAACTGTGGAGCAATTAAAAAATAAGCAAACTCATAACACATGGGTGCAGCCAACGGTCATCAGAGAAGGTGTTCTCTATTGGAGATCAAACCATTCCCCAGCACTTTCACTGAGTAGACTCCCTCTTTGGTCTGTGAAAATATTCAGAGAAATTTATATAATCCTTCCTGATGAGGTCTCTTGCAAAAGCATTGCAGTTTAAATGTGTGAGAGAGAAAATGCTCATCTTGACTTCCCTTTACATTGTGGACCATTTTTCTGCAGAAAAGATGATATATATAAGAACATTCCTGATTTCCTTGTTTATATCAAGGTTTCAAGTTTAAACTCTGTCATTTTTATAGGTGAACAATTCAGAGAAGCCCTTTGTTTTATCAAGGTGCAAAGAAATTAAACAATTTGACATACCTAAAAGGTATATTTGTAAAATTCAAAAAAATTGCTAATTCATAGAGTATTTCTAATAATATTTCAGGGGCACCTGGGTGGCTCAGTCAGCTAAGCATCTGCCTTTGAATCAGGTCATGATCCCAGAGTCCCAGGATCAAGTTCCACATCAGTCTCCCTGCTTAGCAGGGAGTCTGCTTCTCCCTTGGCCCTACCCCACCTCATGCTTTCTCTCTCTCTTACTCTCTCTCTCTCAAATAAATAAATGAAATCTTTTTTTTTTTTTAAAGGAATATTTCAGAATCACTTTCTCAGTCCTATTCACTATGAGTAGGATTCTTTAGTATATTTGGAACTGAAAAAAGAATCAGGTTTGTGGTTAGGTTTCCATATTTGTCTTAGCAGTCGAAATCCTGTCCTGTAGTTATTTGCAAATTTCTTGGGCAGAAAGCTATGGGTATGACTGTTTTCTCTGTTATCTAGTATAATACTCAGTACTGGAGATGGTGTGGTTATGTTAATATCCCCATTAAGTAGCTTGACTGTAGTTGGGGGAATTGACCCCCGATCCAGAGGTGAGTAGGTCTAGAAAATTGGTTTAGTAATGGGTACATGACCATTTCTGGCCAATAAGCCATGCAGTATGGTTTATGAAAGGCCCTTGGGAAAGTTCGTTCTTTCTTTCTTTTCAGAGTGAATTTGAAGTTTTTCTCTCCCCCATGGTTGTGCATGAGGAAACATGTAGCCTCTATTACTTTTGGCATCTATTATAAATTTTTGAAAAAATGAGAGTCAGAATGAAGCCAGTGGGAAGATTGCTATGCTGCTGAATCAGTCAACACTAACCCCATGATTCTGATTTCCTCTTACATAAAAGTGATCTGTTCTTTAAACATCACTGTTTCAAGTTTTGCTACTTACCATGAGAGATAGCCCAACAGTTTCAAGAGCTTTACAAAAGTTTCTTTCTAATAGCGCGTGGACCTTATAGGATAGGGGGTTGCAGACGTTCAGATTGTAGATGTGTGGGCCAAAGACATAGTCCCTTTAGACAATCAGAGAATTATGAGATAGGAAGGTTAGGATCCTCCCTGGCTACACCTGGTAAGAATCCCAGCTCTCCCACCTGTGAGGGGCCTCTGCCCTTCTCAGTATTTCTGTGGTTTGCAAAGAGTTTATTTCCTCAACATTTTTTTCTTTACATTCTTCCTCTTGACTTTATGTATGCTGTTTTCCATCACAGCCCATCCACCTCACTCTGCATACATGCACATACATACACACACACACAAACACACACACATAACATCGCAGAGCATTCCATAATGCTGATTTTCTAGATGATTTTGGGAATCTCAAAAAAGGAATGAATTCTCCCCTTCATGAATCGCTGCACATGCCCGTCCATCTCTGCTCTTATTTCCTTTTACCCATCTGTGCTCCCAAAGACACACCAAAGAATTTTCCCAACAAAGTCAGTTCCTTTCCTACAAGGACCCCTAGCTACAAAAAAAATTAAAAGTTAAAAATTGTTCTTTTCTTTTCCAGTGTGTCATGAACTTGGCTTAGTTATCAAGGATATATTCTTAGGGGAGTGCTTCAACAAAGTAATATCCCCAAATATGACCAGGAGCTCCCTTCTGAATCAGTAGAGCTCTCAATTGAGAATGCAGATTAAGTTCAGCCCAGCCCCTCTGTAAGAAAGAAGTGTTCCTGAGGCAGCGGGACGTTTTCATGTGAGTAAGGCCATGATCCATGATTGAAGAAAGGTAGAAACGAATGGTTTTAGGATCAGAAGCATCTTTGGATCTGAAATATAGGAAGAGGTCCATACAAGAACTATGCTCTAAATCCCACGAGAGGATATAGTCTTGATGTTAAGCACCCTCTTGATACAGATTCCTGGTAGATGGCAGGATAGCAGAGTTGGTGCTCTGCCCAGAGGAGAAAGACCTGAAAAATCTCACAATGTTAATAGATACTTGCTATTAGATGATTTTGGCTGCAAAAAAAAAAAAAAAAAAAATCTTCAGTTTGTCTTCTGATATAATTCACTTCTATTCTAGATATAAAAAAATCTCACAAGAACAGTTAAAGCTATCATGTGATTCAGCACATAAAGATCTTATCCTTCAATTACCGATCATGAAAAAAAATATTCACACTCAAAATATCACCTCAAGGACAAACAGTCTCACACTTTTGGGAAAGTTCTATAATCTCTTATAAAGCCCAGAACTATAGCACAGTGAAAGTAGAGAGTATTACTAATAACATTTTGGCAAATATGGGCTCAGTGCCTATACAATTGTGGATTATTAATTCTAAAAAAGAGAAATAAAGTAATAGTCTGGAATGATGGGAAGAGCACACAAGTAGACATCAAGAAACCTGATCTTGTATTTTGGTTCTATAACTTTCAAACTACCTCTCCGTGGAGGCCTTACTTTTCTCACTGATAAAATGAAGCAACTGGGTATTCTTTCAGTAAGGTAACACACAGTTTTAAATTATTTTAAGGAGTTTGAAAACACAGTGAAATTACCTAATCTCTTTTGCTCTCAGCTTTCTCATCTGTAAAAGAGAAGCGTAGAATACCAGCAGTGGATATAAGCCTGTCTTCCCTGGACCCCCTTTTTTGGAGAACCACGCCTGCTTCCTTCCAACTTCTGCCCCACACCTGTCCTCACCTGTCCCACAGTAAATTCATCAGTTCAGGTGCTTGCTTGTTTGTTTGCTTGCTTTGTTTATTTGTTTTAGTTCAGATGGTTTGAGAGAAGTTGATGGGATTCTGTCAAAGTAGACACATGGGTTGAGCAATCAGAGATAGCACCACAAGAACAGACATTTGTAGCAGGCTAATCCAATTAATGCCATCCTAGGACTTTTGCTGAATCTAACCAGCAAGAAAACTCCCTTTTTCTGAGACTCTGAGCAAGGGGAAAAAATTGATTTCGGTTGCCAGTGGCCATCTTGCCCCTGTTTGGAGTCATCCTTTCTGAGAAGGAAGAGATCCTTGAGAGGAAGAGAGTTGGCAGGAAGGGGCATTGGTGACACTTCATCTCCAATCCCTGAATTCAAATGCTTGAAGCCAATTTCTTTTTTTAGTATGTTTCGTGAGCCAATATATATACTTTTTTCTTTTCTTTAAGACAGTCATTTTCTTGGATATTTATCACTGTATAAAGTGTTACTGACATAACACTTTGGAAACTTATTAGAAATTTTTAATGAAAGAAAGCATGTAAAGGAACTTTTTAAAAAATGCAAGTACCTATGCAAATATGTTACCGCTACTATTGTTTTCTATTCATTTTTATACAACAAAATATAAAACAATTCTTTTAATTAAGAATAAAATACTATGTTGGCATTATTACTCAAATAAACACTATCTTAAATACAGCACCTAATTCCTTGCACCCTTATCCTTGCAGCTTTAGGAGAGCTTGCTTGATTTACCTCATGGTCAAGAAGCCTGCCTAGGGGCACCTGGGTGGCTCAGTGGATTAAAGCCTCTGCTTTCGGCTCAGGTCATGATCCCAGGGTCCTGGGATTGAGCCCCACATTGGGCTCTCTGCTCCGCAGGGAGCCTGCTTCCTCCTCTCTCTGCCTGCCTCTCTGCCTAGTTGTGATTTCTCTCTGTCAAATAAATAAATAAAAATATATATATATAAAGCCTGCCTAATAGCTATGGGTTTGTTTCTATATTATCTGATGGCTGAATAGGAAACAGGAATATATTTCCTTTGCTTTGCAATATAGTTTTCACTCTCTTTTGCTAGAGTTCTTGTAACACTTTGTGCTTTTAAAAGGAAGCTGCTAAATGCCGAGAATTAGTATTCCAGTGATTTAACCATAAGGAAAATAGAGACTTTGTGCAGTATGCTAAGTCTACAAGATTTTAAATAGGGTCTGAAATCATTAATCCACAAATTCTGGACTAACCCACTTTAATAAAGAGGAGTTCCAGAACCTAGTTTGCAAAATGATTATATGGTTAATGCAGGATTAAATTTTCTTTCAATTATAGACCAAGTCTTGAAAATGCTCTAAAGAGAATGAAGAAAAAAAAAAAAAAAGTCCTGCAAGAGGTACATTTGGTCTAAAGTGCTTTTAAATATGCTTCTTAATTGCTGGGGGCTATTTTGCTCTTCATCTAATCATTGTCTGAATTACTGAAGCTCAACTTATCTGATAAAATAGGTGAGTGTCGGTAATGAAGTCAGATAATGTCTTATCTGGGTGTCAGGCTAGGCATCAAATGGGCAGTGTGTTAACCATTCGTAAGGAGTTTACAGACTGAAATATTTTCATCCAAGTTACATGTCTCAAGCCAATTCATTGGAATAAGAAAAGGTTTAGAAATGGGAAAGCAGTTGAGAAGCTGTGCCTTTAACTATTTAATAAAATTGCTTGTTATTTAAATAAAGGTAATTAAAAGTGTAATGCTCTGGAACTATTAGGCACCTACTCAAAACGAGTGGATTTTTGTTTTGTGAAAGAGCCAATACCTTGAAGAAAGCACAGGCTTCACAATGAGAATCCCATAGATACTTTTAAAGAGCTGGAGATTAACTCATTTAAATAAACAGTCATTTTATGGCTTTTTCACCAGGGAAGCCAGTATTTCCTTGGGGTTCTTGAATTAGGGAGTTCCACACCAAGGTTCTGTGAATTAGCTATGTGGGCATTCATATTATCAAGACCTTCACCACTGCAGGAGGTCTCACATGGGCAGAAATCAAAGAAATGTAGTAATCTTGTGATTAGAGTAATCTTCTGCCTAGAGTGCTTTTGATTTTGCATTACACCTGTGTTTAAAAAAATTCTGAAGCCATTATTTGTTTGGTTCTAATTAGTAACACATATTGGAAGGCCAGGCCCATATACACTGTTTTTCAGATGCTCATTCCCATAGAGGAATTTTTATATGTGTTGGTTTGATATAATAAAATGTGAAAATTTATAGGACTGCTCAGTACAAGTTTAAGAGCAGGTTTATGTAAAATAAAAAGATATTTTAAATGAAATAGACAAATGTACTGGCTTTTCCATGTTTTTTACACTAACTCAAGCAAAACTCGATTCACATATGAAAAACATCCAATTTCATTTCATCCCTCCCCCTCCTGCCCAACATATGGTAAGTATTTCCTTGGTTTCTAAATCTGTTGAATTTCCAAATACACTTGGGAAAGAAGTGTAAGTTACCATACTTCCATCTAATTTTTCTCAGGGAAATTTGTACAATGTAAGTCTTACAGAATGGATGAGTTTCATTAAAAAGAAAAGTCTTTATCCCTGCAATACTTAAAAACCTGTGAAATTGCAGGCCATCAGAAAGAAACCATGGCATTATTTGCTGGCATTCCGTCAACAACAATTCCCATCCTGATGTAGGTTTCTGCAGTTTCCGGGGCACATTTTTAGTAGCAATGGGCCAGAAGAATGGAATTGACTACCTTGGATGTCTGGGCTACTAGGCTGCTTAGAGGAGTCTGTGGAGTCATACATTCTACTTTATTATGTCTGTTTTAGTTTTTCTATAGAAAACCGAATGAAGCAAAGCAACTTTCTACAATGCATTCTAAAATGATCACTAAGTAACTTCTATCTGTAGAAATTTCTTCTTCCTGCGTCGATTCGGCAATCTTGCCTACTAGTTTTCTGAATACATCAGTTTTGTTTTGTGCTAGAAACCATTGCCTTGATGTTATTATATACCACTTTTAACTACAGGATTGAGCTGCTCTGGGCCTGACAGGCCATGAAGCATTAGTAGGTGATTGGTTCTTTCCATCTTGGAACTCAGCCTAATACCTAGAGTATTTAAATAGGGAAATCGACATTGACTTCGTAATCCCTTGTGTGACACTTGTTCTGTGAACAGATAAGGGGGAAATAAGTCAAATACAGCATTTGTAAGGAAGTCTCCACTGTCTCTTTGTCCCCAAAGGCAGGAACTGTCAGCATTTGTGACTTCAAGCTAGCCCATGTTCTGATATTATTGTGCACATTCCCAGAGGGGATTCTTTGGAAGGACTTCTGCATTCATGTGAAAGGAAATATTTCAGCTGCTTTTCACAAGCACTGATTGCTCAGGACAAAGTGACTGACTGCTACACGTCTGAAGTTGAAGGACCTAAACATACTACAATATGTTTTGTCATAAACAATCACAGATTAAGGGTCTTTTCACAGGTGATTGAACAAAATGAATAACAGAATGAGGACTTGTATTCTGAAGCTTGTTGCTCATGTAAACTCATATTCTGCATTTTAGAATCTGTTGATGGTATAGCTTCTGCTTTGGGAATAAGCCTCATTAATCAGGTCATTCCTCTAGGTGTTTTCTGAAGTAGCTACTTTTGGTGATTAAACTTCACATATTATATTAGGTAACAGAGCATGCCGTTAACAGCATGCTATCACTAAAGGCAAAAGAAAAGCATTCATTTTAGATAAGGCAGGTTAATGTGTGTCAACTCTAACACTGCTGCCTGAAATGAAGGTAAGAGTAAGGTACAGAACACCATCAACAATAGCAAACATTTGCTGAGTACTTGCTGTGTGCTGAGCACTATATCAGGTAAGAAGAAGAAATATATATCATGCCATATTATATTTCATAAGCAATGTAAAACAGCAAGCAATTCAAAGCTGTAAATCAATAATCTATATGCCTTGAAATGTATAAAGACACATGAATCCCATTTAAGAGTCAAAACAGCTGAGGTCCTTGCCCATTACGAGGCTTAATCGAGGATACAAAGTCTGTAGTAAGTTTGAGCAAGGCTATTTACTCTATCTTGAGAGTGAGCAAAGGCTAGGAGAATAATCCAGGAGCTTTGAGATCTTCCGTTCAGCAGATACCTTGGGGCCTGACCATAAGATCTTCTAGTTTTATCCTTCGGGGATGAGTATTAGCTGCATTTAAGATCCCCAAGGAACCCTTTAGCTGATAACTGCAAATATGAGTTTCAAGCTATAATAGAATGTCAGTTTTTAAGCAACAGACGTCTTGAGATTTTTTCATCTCCTTTTGCTTGACGGTATTAATGAAGCACAAATGTGAGTCTAGTAATTCCATTTCAGCTATAAAAGATTCAGGAAGGTAGAATGTTGGTGGCTTTATTGTCCAGTGATTTTTTAAAAATATGTTTTTTTTTCCTCTGTATAAGAGGAAGTCTGTCATGAATTAAATGCAACTCTGCATTTAGTTAGTATTCCATTCTGTTTTCCCAATAAATAACTGGTTCCAAAATCATTTAAAGAGAAAAGACCTTCTCTTTTAGGAAACAGTTCCAGACTAGTTTTATGAGATTTCTCTAGCAGACCAATTGAAACTGTGAGAAAAATAACCTAAACTACGCCAGTGTACTGAAGGGAGATCAGTAGAGAAGCACAACGGCCTCCTTCTGCTTTCATACCATTTGTGGTGGGTGTGGAGTAGAAGAAAATTGTGGTTTCAACAGAATTCAAACATTATTGTATCAGATCTGAAAACATTTATTCATTAAGGCAAAAATAAAGGAAAACGTTTTGAGAAATAACAGCCCGTAATTTAAGTCTGACTGGCCTAGATCGAAACTTGAGTTCTGGCCATTTTCAAGTATGTTATCATGAGTATTTACCATGACAACATCTGCATAGCATTACCGACTCACTTCTGAGTATTTAATGTAGGTACTCTTAAGAAACATGTTCCTTGTGGTCTGTTACATATACTTTTAGGACCACATTAAACGAATCAAAAGTGGGAAGGATGTTTCCAAGAACTTAAACACGGACAATTCTCATATGGATTTTTGAAAATGTGCAGTATTTGCTTTAATATCCAGAGCCCGTATTACAAGATATCTGTAGAAAACCAAAAGTGAATGAAAAAGTCACTAACTTTGGTGGTTTCAACAAAGTGTTATATTTTGGGAAACAATGAAACTTCCGTGAATATCGGTGGTAAGGAGAATGGGAAAAATGTGTATCCATTTGATGGAGTTCTGGCATTTTCTTACTAAAGCAACTATTAAAAAAAGCTGTAACATTAATGTACAAGTGAAAAAGGAAAGCATCACTTCATCTCTCATGCAGTTTTTTTTAAATGTTAAAGAAAAAACAAACAAAAACCTGACGGACTAATACTAAAATTGGCATAATAGTGTTTGATTTTAGAGTAACACGATGTAAGGCAAATAATCAGAAAAGTAAAACTTCCAGGATTTCTTGCCCTCCAAGTAAAACAGATAGGACAATAAACAGATGTAGTTTTCAGACTGAAGGAACATTTGAATATAGGCGCTGAAAAGACAGAAATGATGGTGTCTTCTTTTACTTTGAAGCTTCCTTATTTGAATGCAGTCCTTAGGGGGATCTACTTCATTTATAGATTTTCAATTTAAACTATTCTTTTCCATTGGTAATATATGTCACAGGAAGATTTTCCCATAGTGAAACCATTTTGTTAATAAACATTATTTTTAATGTTGCAGGTCCCTTACAAGCAACTAACTGAAACCATGCTTTTGCCAAGGGTTTAGACAAACCCTGGCCTTTGAATTGTACAAGCTTGACATGTCATTGCAGAGACACGTCACATTTCATTATGTTGTCGCTTTGCATCCCTTGTCATTTCATTGACACACTGCAGACTCTTGTTCTACTATTTTTTTGTGTGTGCTTCTTTCCACGGTCCCCATTAAAGTCTCCAAGATCCAACAACTTCTGCAAAAATTGATAGCTTCTCCCACCTCTCCCAGTGAACAATCCTTTCCTTATTTGAATGACTAAAAAATGGGCTTTGGTTCTTAGTTTATGAAAAAAGTTTACTTGGGATCCTCTCAGCCCAGCCCTGTTTTCGGATCTAGAATAGGGATCTGAAATCTACAGAAATAAGCTACATGATCATGTTAAAGTAAAAACAATAAAAGCTGATTTGGAAGTAGGATGTAAAGACCAGGTTGAAAAAGAAAACATACTTTCATTATGAAAAACAGAGTGTTTTCATGATTACAAAAGTTACTCATTTTCATAGTAGGAAGTGTTGGCAGAGAAAGAGAGCAAGCAAAGTGGAGAAAAATCACGGGTATTCCCATCACTCAAAAATAGGTTCTTATAAAAAAAAAAAAAAATAGGTTCTTATCAACTGGTTCATGTCTATCCATAACCAGAACAATGTTGACAGGAGTGCATGTACATAAATGTTTTACATACAGTGAAAAACTATTTTTAAAACATGGAATTGTAAACATTTCTCCATTCATCAGATATTCTTATGCAATATTGTTTTTATGCTATTGAGTGATTATGACATAATTTATTTTCTTAAGATAAATTCCTTAAAAAAGAATGGAATATACCTAGATAGCAACTGCCGAATTCTGCCTCACTCCATCCAGATTTTGATGCTTCTTTCCTTGATCTCCATGTATACTCTTAACAGCTGTGTTTAAAAGTATTCCTCTTCCCTGTTCTTTACTAATATTAGGTATAGTCATTTATTGTAATTTTTGTCACACTGATATGTGAAAAACAGTTAAACGCCATCTTAATTAGTATTTTTTGATAGCTGGTAAGGTGAAATCTTTTATTATATGTTTTTCATCATTTGTAATTGCTTCTGCCTTAAAAAATTAAACAATTTTAAAAAGTGACTTTTTTCCCCCCAGTGGGCTATTTTATTGCAAAAAAGTCAAACTGAATTATTTCTGTAACCAGATTACTTCTAATTAAATCATTTCACACCTAACACCCACTTGGGACGGTATGAAGTCTCTACTTCAACTAATAACCCATTCCTCTGTCACCCAAACATTCTTAACCATTTGAACAACGAAAATCATGCATTATTCCTTTAGGACAAACTATCTATAGCCTTGGGACAAAAACAAAACCAGAATTATTCAGTGTGCTTCAATCATAAATTCTGTCTCTTTTTTCCCCCAATTTCCATGGTCTGTCAGTATTGTCCATGGCTTTCTGTCTCTCATTCTTTGAGCTTCCTTTGTTTATCTCCACTTTCATTTCAGATCTCTGGAGTCCCGTGAGGTAACTTCAAAGACTTGCTTTCTTGCGTATGAGAGACTTTGGAATTGTTTTCTCTTAAGTTTTGTTTTTTGCTCCCAGTGAGAAAAACAAAGATGACTAAGAATGAGAGATTGCATTTAGTTCTGATACAAAGAAATACCCCCACTTAATGAGTACGTTGAGTATCGAAAAATATTTTTTCCGGAAATAACAAAATGTTTGCTGTAGTCTTTATTGTATGCTAGGCACATTTAAGTGTTATTTCATTTAATCTCAAAGTGATATGAGATTGATACTATTTCTTTCATTTTAGAGGTGAGAGAATTGAGGCCTAGAGACTTAGGGAAATGGAAGAAAGAATATATAACTAAAAGTTTTTCTACCTATGAGTACAATAAAATAATATCTATAAAATTGTGTGTGTGTGTGTCACATAATTAAATACAAAATATATTTGTAAACAAGTGTTCACTTGAAGTCTTTGCTAGGAAGACAAAACACTTTTCCTCATCTCTTCTTCTGTTTTGCCTTTTCTGGTCCCAAATCTCTAGTCACTTTATTAAAGGTGTTTTACAGAAAGGTCAAAAATTACCCTCCCTTCAAGGCTGTTCTAACCCTCTTACCCACTCTCCCATGATCAGAGTCCATGGGTAAAACTTCTTGTACAATCAAGGTATATTGCAAAATGGACACTGCTTGCTTTGGGAAATCATTTTAGCAAATTATTCAAATAAAAATTTCTTTTACTAATCTTTAACAAAAGAAGGAATGTAATGTAAATGTACAGACTATTTTAAAGTTAACGAACTACTTCCATGTATTTAGTGTCATTTAATTCTAACAATTCAGGCAGGAAGACATTATTTCCTTCAGTTGAGGAAACTAAAACAGAGAAATGAGGTGACTTGGCAAAGGCCTCATGCAACTAGAAATTTGCAAGTCTCAGCCTGGAAATTAGGTCTTTCAGACTGAAATCCCAGCTGGTCCCTTCATTTGTGCTTTGTCTCACTAACACTATTTATCCATATATTGATGTGTTCAGAGAATATTTATTGAGCACATGTTATATGTCAAGATCATAAGGAAAATTTGAGATTCAGAGACATGAAAATTCAGTCACTGTTCTAACTTAGATTGTAGCTCATGACTTATGTGTTTAGATCAAAATAGATTATAACACAATGCGTGTTCTAGAAGTGTCCCAGATATGAAAGAATAGAGGAAGGATGGAACTTGTTTATCTGAGACAAGAAAAACATCCTTAAGACTGAGTCAGATTTTAAAGGACTTAAAGGGCTTATTTTGTAGTTAGGATAAGGAAGAATATTCCTCGTGGAACCAAAAGCATATGCAAAGAATCATCAAAAAAATTGATGAGGTATCTGAAACTGAATGAGGGTAGAACATTGGCTTAATAGAAAGGAGTAAGTGGAATGATATTAAGATGCATTTACAGGAATGCTATAACATGAGTTGCATGAGTTTACATAGAACTAGATTATGTGGTCTCAAAGCCAGCATGAATAGATGAGTAGGCTAAATTATATACACATCTTCCTTGGCTTACAGATTATGTCCTGATAAATTGTGGTAAACCTGATAAATCCTAAATTGAAAATACTATAAGTGGAAAATGGATTTAATATGCCTAACTTACTGAACACCATAGCTTTAGACTACCCTACCTTAAATGTATAGAATATTTTCACTGGGGGCACTGGGTGGCTCAGTCATCAAGTATCTGCCTTCAGATCCGGTCATGATCTCAGGGTCCTGGGATTGAGCCCTGCATTGGGCTCTCTGCT
Source organism: Meles meles (assembly GCF_922984935.1). Taxonomy (NCBI): domain Eukaryota; kingdom Metazoa; phylum Chordata; class Mammalia; order Carnivora; family Mustelidae; genus Meles; species Meles meles. The sequence continues at coordinate 146,619,554 of NC_060066.1, read as the reverse complement.
CAGCAGAAACCTCCTTCTCCTTCTCTCTCTTCTGCTGTGCTTTCTGTCACTCTTTTTCAAATAAATAAATACAATCTTAAAAAAAAAAAGATTACTTTCATAGCCTACAGTTGGGCAACATCATTTAACACAAAGCCTATTTTAAAATAAAGTGTAGCATCTCTCATGTAATTTATTGAATACTATACTGAAAATGAAAAACAGAATGATTGTATAGGTAGAGAATGGTGGTTAAGTGTTTATGTTTTACCCTTTTGATCACATGGTGGGCCAGGAGCTGGGGCTCCCTGCCACTGCCTATCATCACACGGGCATGAGGGTATCATACCTTATTATATCATTAGCCTGGGAAAAGATCAAAATTCAAAATTTGAAGTGCAGTTTCTACTGAACGCATAATCACTTTTGCACCATTGTGTAGTTGAAAAATCATAAATTGAAACTTTGTAAGTCAGGGACCATTTATAATTTTGTATATAGGGGGGTGTTGGGGCAAGTGAAGTGTCTAAGAGTTCTTGAATGCCCACATCTATAATTTTTGAATAAAGAAGCCAGTTTACTTTTCATGTCAAGCTTTGTGATTGGCATTATTTTCCCATTTGCAGTTGAGGGAATTGAGGCTTGGGTTACAAAACGTGTCCAAGGTTACCACGCTTACAAATCACATAACTAAGATTAAAGTGGAGACATACTTAAACCATAGCTCCTGCTCCTTGTACTACATTGTTAAAATTCTTGCCCTTGCAGGTGGGATCAAGTTCAAAAACATATTGATAAAACTGATGTCAAGGAGCTTACACCTATGCTTTCTGCTAGGAGTTTTATGGCTTTAGGTCTTACATTTAAGCCTTTTTTTCATCTGGAGTTAATTTTTATGTATGGTTAAGATAATGGTCCAGTTTCATTCTTTTGTATGTAGCTGTCCAGTTTTCCCTACACTGTTTATCAAAGAGGTTTCTTTTTCCCAATGCATATTTTTGCCTGCTTCCTCATAGATTAAATAACCATACATGCATGGGTTATCTCTGGGCTTTCTCTTCTTTTCCATTGAGTCACATATCTGTTTTTGTGCCAGTACCATACTGTTTTGATTCCTACAGCTTTGTAGTATAGTTTAAAATCAGACCTCCATTTTTGTTCTCCTTCTCAAGACTGCTTTGGCTATTCAGGGTCTTTTATGGTTCCCTACACGTTTCAGGATTTTTTTGTTCTAGTTCTTTGAAAAATACCATTGTTATATTGATAAGGATTTCATTCAATCTGTACATTGCCTTGGTTAGTATGGACTTCTTAACAATATTAATTCTTTCTGTCCATGAGCATGCTATATCTTCACATTTATTTGCGTTTTCTTCAATTTCTTTTATCAGTACTTTATAGTTCTCAGAGTACAGGTCTTTCACTTCCTTGCCAAATTTATTTCTAAGCTTTTAAAATTTATTTATTTACTTATTTATATTTATATATATATATTTATATATTTTTTATTTATTATTTTTTTAAGATTTTTATTTTCTTTCTTCTGATAGGAAGGATACATATTAGAAATTTTCCAAAGTTTAGCAACAATCCTTGATTCTTCAAAATGAGAACAGGCCTCCAGACAGTCCTCAAGTTACACAGCAGCCTTGTGAGAATGATTCAACCAGAACTGTACATTACTCTTTCTCAGAAAAGCACAGGGTCAATCTTTTTCAAAAAGCCTTTATTCCAACTCCACAGCTTAGAATCTCCTGTTACAGGACAGATGGAACCAAGCACATCAGGCTGCATCAATCTATTTACTGCGCCATGGCTCACAGGCCTCCCAACCTGTAGGAAGTTGGCAGATAAAACCAAGATAAGCAACCTGATTCCTTGGGGGGGGGGGGGGGAAGGGGGAGACAGACCAAGCCCAAACCCCAGTAAAAAACAAAGCAAAACTAAACAACCCAGGTAGAAGGTAGTTTGTTAGTGGTAAGCATAAAATAGAGACAGGAATAGAAGTTATCTATGGGGCCAATGCAGTATTTTGTTCTTTTTGACGCAATTCTGAATAGGAGTTTTCTTACTGTCTCTTTCTGACGGTTCATTATTACTAAAACCAATGCAACACATTTCTGCACATTAATTTTGCATATTGCAACTTTACTGAATTCCTTTATTAGTTCTAACAGGGTTTTTGTGTGGAGTTTTTAGGGTTTGTTTTTTTTTTATTTATCATATTATGTCATCTGCAAATAGTAGTAGTTTTACTATTTCCTTTCTCATCTGGATGCCTTTTATTTCTTATTCTTTCCTGACTGCTGTGGCTAGGATTTCCAATGTTATGTTGAATATAAGTTGTGAGAGTGAGCATCCTTGTCTTGTTCCTGATCTTAGAGGAAAAGCTTTCAGCTTTTCATTGCTGAGTATAATGTTAACTGTGAGTTCGTTGTATATGACCTTTATTATGTTGAAGTACATTTCCTCCATATCTGTACCAACTTTGTTGACAGTTTTCGTCATAAATAGGTGTTAAATTTTTCCAGATGCTTTTTTTTTACGTCTGTTGAAATGACCATGTGATTTTTATATTTCATTCTGTTAATATGATGAATCACAATTGACTTGCAAATTTTGAACTACCATTATGTCCCTGGAATAAATTTCACTTCATCATGGTGTATGAACCTTTTAATTTTTTTTTTTTAATTTGGTTTGCTAATATATTGTTGAATTTTGTATCTGTGTTCATCAGAGATAACAGCCTGTAATTTGATTTTTTTGTGGTATCTTTCGTTTTGGTAGCAGGGTAATGATGGCCTTGTAAAATGAGTTTGGAAGTAGTCCCTACTCATCAATTTTTTGGGAATACTTGAGAATAGGTATTAATGCTGAATGTTTGGTAGAATTCAACAGTGAAGATATCTGGGCCTGGACTTCTGTTTGTTGAAAGTTGTGGGGTTTTTGTGGGGTTTTTTTTGTTTGTTTTTTTTCTGTTTTTGTTTTTCCTTTTGCTGCTTCAATCTCATTACTGATAAAAGGTCTACTCAGAATTTCTATTTCTTCTTGATTCAGTCTTAGGAGATTGTGTGTTTATAGGAATTATCTATTTCTTCCAGGTTGTCCCATTTGTTGGTATATTATTGTACAATTTAGTCTTGTAATTCTTTGTGTTTCTGTGGTATCAATTGTAACTTCTCTTTCATTTCTGATCTTATTTATTTGGGCTCTTTTTCTTTTGATGTGTCTGGTCAATTTTGTTTCTCTTTTCAAAGAATTTGCTTTTAGTTTCATTGATTTTTTCTAATTTTTTTTAGTCTCTATTTCATATATTTCTGTTCTTATCTTTATTATCCCCTTCCTTCTACTAACTTTAGACTTCTTTTTTTTCCTTTCTTTTCTTTATTTCTAGTTCTTTTAGGTGTAAAGTTAGATTGTTTATTTGGGATTTTTCTTGGTTCTTGAGGTAAGCCTGTGTCACTAGGAACTTCCTTCTTAGAACTGCTGCTGCTACATCACATAGGTTTTAAAATATTGTGTTTCTGCTTTCATTTGTCTCAAGGTATTTTTTTATTTCCTTTTTAATTTCTTTGTTGACCCATTAGTTGTTTAGTAGCATATTGTTTAATCTTCACATATTTGTGGGGTTTTTTCCCCCCAATTTTCTTTTTGTAATTGATTCCTAGTTTCATACCACTGTGGTCAGAAATGATGCTTGATGATTTCAGTCTTAAAGAGGTGTTTTTGTTTGTTTGTTTTGTGTGTGGCCTAACCTGCGATCTATCCCAGAGAATGTTCTCTATCGACCTGAGAAAATATGTGTTATGTTATTTTGAAATGGAATATTCTCTATATATCTATTAAGTCTATGTATTCTAATATGTTGTTTAAGACTAATGTCTCCTGGGGCACCTGGGTGGCTCAGTTGGTTAAGCATCTCCGTTCAGCTCGGGTCATGATCCTGGGGTCCTGGGATGGAGCCTTGCATCGGGCTCCCTGCTCAGCAGGGAGTCTGCTTCTCCCTCTCCCTCTCCCTCTGTGTGCCTGGGCTCTCTCTCACTCTCTCTCTCCCCCTCTCTCAAATAAATAAATCTTAAAAAAAAAAAAAAGATGCCTCCTTATTGATCTTTTTGTCTTAATGATCTATCTATTGATGTAAGTGGAGTATTAAAGTCCCCTACTATTACTGTGGTGATGCCTGTTTCTCCCTCTGTACTCTTTGTATTTGTTTTATATATTTAGATGCTCCTGTATTGGGTGAATAAATATTTACAATTATTATATCCTCTTGTTATACTGACCTCTTTTTCATTATGTAATGTCTGTCTTCATCTTTTGTTACAGTCTTTGTTTTAAAGTCTATTTTGTGTTTTATATTACCACCCCAACTTTTTTCCCATTTATTTACTTGTTTATTACATGGAGTGTCCTTTGCCATATCTTTACTTTTGGTCTGTGTGTCTTTAGAGCTGAAGTGAGTCTCCTTTGAATCGCATAAGGATGGGTCTTGTTGTTGTTGTTGTTGTTGTTGTTTAATCAATTCAGCCACCCTGTGTCTTTTGATTGGAGCATTTAGTCCAATTTACATTATTAATAGGCATGTACTTATTGACACTTTGTTGATTGTTTTCTGGTCATCTTGGTATTCTTCTCTGTTCTTTTTTTCTTCTCTTCCTCGTCCCTATGGTTTAATGACTTTCTTTAGTGTTATCTTTGGAATCCTTCTTCATTATTTTTCATTCTATTATATGCTTCTGGTTTCTGGTTACCATGAGGTTTGTATGTATTAACTTCTATATGTATAGGTATCCTTTTTAGGTTGATGGTCACTTAAGTTTAGCCGTATTCTAAAAGCACTACATTTTTACTCCTTCTCGGTGTTTAATGTTTTGACATCATATTTTCCATTTTTTTGTGTGTATTATTTAGCTAATTATTATAGTTGTAGTTGCTTTTACTACTTTTGCCTTTTAATCTTCCTACTAGCTTGTTAAGTGGTTGATGCCTATTTTTACTATTTATCTGCATTTACCAGTGAGATTTATAGCTTTCATTTACATTTATGTTTGTATATAATATATAATTATATATATCAATATTTATAACTATATATTATATATATTTAAATTTCTAGTTATGACCTTTTCCTTTTAACTTAAAGAAGTCCTTTTAATAATTATTGTAAGCTGATTCAGTGGTAACAAACACTTTTACTTTTTGATTCTCTGGAAGTTTTTATCTCTCCATCTGAATGACAGCCTTGCTGGGTAGAGTATCTTTAGTTCAAACTTTCTGTCCTTTTAACACTTTGGCTACATTATGCCACTCCTTTCCAGTTTGCAAAGTTTGTGCTGAAAGTCAGCTCATAGTCTTATAGGAACTCCCTTTGTATGTAACTAGTTGTTTTTCTCTTGCTGCTTTCAAGATTCTTTTTTTATTAACTTTTTAATTATAATATGTCTTCAATTAGATCTCTTTGGGTTCATCTTGTTTGGAAATCTCCATGCCTCCTGGACCTAGATGTTTGTTTCTTTCTCCATATTAGAGAAATTTTCAGCCAATAATTTTTTCAAATAAGTTTTCAGCCCTTTTGCTCTCTCTTCTCCTTCTGGGATATCCATATTGTGAATATATTGTGAGTGTTAGTATACTCATCCCACAGATCCCTCAAGCTATCGTCATTTAAAATTGTTCTTTTCTTTTTGCTGTTCTCTTTGGGTGGCTTCCACAACCCTGTCTTCCAGGTCACTGATCCATTCTTCTGTGTCATCTAGTCTGCTGTTGGTTCTCCTTAGTGCATTGTTCAGTTCTGTTATTGTATTTTTCAGTTCTGTGAGTTCTGTTTGGGACTTTTTTACACTTTCTATCTTTGTTGAAGTTCTTGGTGATTCATCCATTTCTTCCCTGAGTTCAATGAGCATCTTTATGACCATTTCTTTGAACTCTTTACCAGGTAACTCACTTATCTCTGTTTCATGAAGGTTGTTTTGCTGGGGTTTTATTTGCTCCTTCATTCCAAACATTTTCTTCTGTGTCCTCATTTTGCTGACTCCCTGTGTTTATGATGCAAAACAGCTATCTCTCCCTGTCTTGAAGGAGTTGATCTGTATAGGAAATGAGCCTTGTCATTTAACCTTGCCCTTTCTCTTAATTGAACTGTCTCTCTGATCGTTTCTGACCAAGGGGGTCCAGAAAGACAGTTCCCCCAAGCGACTTGAGCCTGGCCCTCAGGGGCAAACTGGTGAGTTGTACATGCTCATTGGTATTAATAAGATCATGCATAGTATATAAGGGGGTGCAGGGCTGCTCACCCACTATGTGTATTAGGGCTATGAGTGCTGGGGGATGGGGCAGCTTGACTGCTGTGCCTGGCCGTTTCATGCCTATAGGGCTGGGAATTGGAATGGCTCACCTGTCCTGTTGTATAAGCAGGACTGAAACATGGTGGGGTGGGGATGGGAGCAATGGACTTAACCTATGATCTAGGCTTTTCTCAAATAGCTACTTTTTGAATTGGGTCCTGTGGCAAGTGCATCTATGTGGGAGAACATTAAGAGCAAAATCTTTTCTCTATAGCCCATTGTTCTCTTGAACATAATTACTGTTGGTTTTCAAAACCAGATATTTTGGGGGCTTGTTTCTCTAGTGCAGGACCTAAGGGTTGGGGTGTCTAGTATGGGGTACAAACCTCTTGCTCCATAGGGAGAAGCTCCATTGATAGTTTGTTTTGTTTTGTTTAAATTTCTCCTGATTGTGGGTTGCTGCACTGGGGGTAGGTTTTTGGCAAGAGCATGTCTCTTCCTCTCTTACTCTTCTTGGTGTGGTCCTTTTACCCTTTGCTGTGGAGCAGGTGTTCAGTTAGTTCTCAAGATTTTTTCACAGGGGATTGTTTCATTTGTAGCTATATATTTTTTGTGTCTGTGGAAGGAGGTGAGTTCAGGATTTTGTTATGCTACCATCTTGAACCACCTTCCCGGGCATTATTTTTCTGTATTTAGTCTTTTCTGCCCCGTTACGTCTCCCTTCTCTTTCTGGGACTCCAGTTGCATATATTTTAAGTGGCTTGAAATGACCTCATCAGGTAATTGAGGATTGATTCATTATTTCTTTTTTATCATGCTCTCTGGCACCAGTCTATTAATATCTATTGATGAATCTTTAAGTCCATTGATCCTGTTTTCTGCAGTATTCCAATATGCTTTTAATCTTCTTGAATGGATTATCTTCATTTTAGACACTGTATTTTTCATTTCTAGAATTTCCATTTCATTTCCTTCCATCTTTCCTTCCTTCCTTCTTCCCTTCCTCCCTCCCTTCCTCCCTCCTTCCTTTTTTCTTTCCTTCCTTTTATTTTTCATATCATTTGAGAATTCCCCATATCCAACCATCATATATATCTTTACCTATAGTTTGTAATATTTTTAGTAATTATTTTATTTTATTTTTTAAAGATTTATTTATTTGAGAGAGAGAGCACAAGCAGTGGGAGCAACAGGCAGAGGGAGAAGCAGACTCCTTGCCGAGCAAGGAGCCTGATGTGGGACTCGATCCCAGGACCACAGAATCATGATCTGAGACAGAGGCAGATGCTTAACTGAATGAACCACCCAGGTGTCCCTTTAATAGTTATTTTAAAGTCCTTCTCTGACAATCACAAAATCTGCAATTGTTTTTGTGACTTTTTCTATAATGTCTTTCTACCCAAGAAGACCATAAACTTTAGAAATGCAGGCATCATGGCTGGTTGATTTTCTTCTTTATCCAGAGAGAAAAGACCTATTATGTATTTACTGAGAGAGGGAATGAATAAAAGATCAGACCACCTAGTAGCACAGTTTTGCAAGAGCAAACCCATTTTAAAAGCTCATAAATACACTTATAGCAAAATTTTGAACCAAGAACAAAATATAAAGATGGTTCCAATGGCATATATATATTTCACCTCCAGAACAATAAAATATTGGGAGTCGTTTTATTCAAACTTTTTAATTTTTCAGTTTATCCTGGTATAAGAAGGGTTTTTGGCTGGAAGTATCATAGATGTAATAGAATGAATCAACACACAACCTCCTAATTTGTCAATTCTTATAATATCCTTAAGCTTGGAAGACAATAGTCATTATTTTTATGATTCCCTTTTTCATGATCTTCCATAATATTTTCTAATGGCTATAAATCCCATATGACTTATATACAAATAGACCATTAAAGTTAAGATCATGCAATTGCAAGTGAGCAGTTATTCTCTTTCTTTGCCTCCCTCCCTCCCTCCTTCTTCTGTTCCCTCCCTCCATCCATCCATGTTTCTCACTCTATCTCTCAGAACCTAAATCAACTGGTAAAACATCACAAATCTGAGTAGAAAGGCATTTAGTGTACTCGATCCTGGAAAATAGCTATTTCCTTTAAATCCATTAAGAATTTAGCTTGACTGATAGTCCCAAATAAAATGCCAAGTATGAGATAGTCTCATAAACATCTCTGTAGACTACGTGGAATAAGTTAAAAAATAAAAGTGTGTCAAGTAGAGTCAGATGACAAAACTCCAATATCATTTTTTAAATGTTACTGTAATTCAGGCAAATTTAAACAAAAGGTATGGAGTTGGGAAATCCCAATAATGAAAACGACTGCATCCATATCCATACATAGTAACAACTCAAGGAGGCTAATGCCTCCAACTACTTTTATGTCATAATACAGACTTTTAAGAATCTTAGAAAATAAGAGAGTGTATATTGTTTTTGCTTCATTAGAGTCGTGTATAGTTACTGTTTATAGAATATCAATAATGCAGTTTGTAGCTCTGCATAATTAAAGGCACCCTTTACGTTAATAAAAAAAAACACAAAAAGAAACTGCACAATCCAAGGCATAAATATGTTGATGCATTGGGTCTTATTTCAGGCAAGCTTAATTACAAAGACATGGATGCCTGCTATACCTATAAAAATATTTTTCTGTCACTTAGAGCTATCAAACCTTACACCCATTTATGATATTAGTGAGAAAGAGCAAACATCATCATAATGGCCCACCAGTGAATACTTGCAGCCGTGGCCGTCTAGCCTATGAATCTGTAAATAGAAGCATATGTAAGTGGAGAGAGACTTCACACACACACACACACACACAGACAGTAAATTGTTCTCTGAGCCTATTTTAAAAGGCCAACCAACAGAAAAAGCTGAGGAAATATATTTCTAATGTGCATCATTAGTGTCGGAGGCAGTAATTGTGAGAAGGCAAAATTCACAGGACTTGAATCAGAAGACCCAGATTGAGTTCTAGCTTCACTTGTTCTTACCTGCGTGCTATTGGGCAAGTCACTTAACCACTCTGAGCCTTAAATTCCTCATTTCTAAAGTTGAGATCAATAATTAATAAGTCATGCCTTTGGCATTAAGACTATCCAAGAGTTAGAGTTGTTTGTATTTGTACGTATTTTTATTAATGTCTAAGCCTAGCACATACTATGCAGTTAACAAATATTTATTCCACTCACCCTTCCTATCTGATAGAATTGTGGTGATCAAGTGAGATAGTGTCTATAAATGTGCTTTACTTAACTAAGACAGATCTCACTTTTTTTCTTATTTTTGTGTCCAAAAATATGAGCTCATATTAGCTTCTACTTCAGTCTAAATTATTGCAATTCATCTTAAATTTGGAAGATAACTCAGGAATGAATTGTCAAATAGAGAGCAGGAAAATCCACATATTGTTGGACAAAATTGAATCCTGAGCACCCAAACAGAGAATGAGCTGATTCTGAGACAATCACAGACAGTTGCAGTAGCTTTTGGGATTCTAATGTTCGCTGGAGTCCCAAGTAGAACAATTCTTATGGACATGCAGAATAAGCAATTGTCTACTTCTGATTTGAGAGGTACTATAGCAATCCTTGCATTTCCATATATAGGCAGGTCCAAGAGAGATCATTTTATTATAATTGTTATAGGGGTTACATAAGATCACATCTAAGAAAGCACTTGGTAAGGAATCATTCACTCACCACCTGACACTGTCATCCTTGCCACAATCATTATCATAATTTGGTCCCATTCCCAACAAATTACTCTTGGCAGAGAAAATAGGCAAATTTTATTCACACTAAAGTGTCAGGTACAGAATAGGAGAGATCAAGATCACCCCTTTTCACCCTGCTTTGGGAACAGGGTAAGAAGTGTGACCTGAAGTCACACTAAATGCCTTTTCACTCAGAAGGAACAGAAACAATCTTGCCAACTGATAATATTTGTTGATAATGTACCAGGCACTAAAATAAATTCATTACATGTACTATCTTATTTAAAAAATTGGGTAGGGGATGACTTAATTAGAACATTTGTAAAGGACTTATGAGATAATTCTGAGACACTAATACTGTACTCTTTTTGATAGTGGGTATGGAAACTGAAATTTCTTTAGCCATTCTATAAAATAGAGCCATCCTATAAAATAAGCTATCCTGAGAACAAAGGCGACACACTAAGCAGGGTAGAACCAAGAGAGTCACAGAGATGTAATACTACAGTCTTGACTAAGGTATAAATGAAGTCCAATATATCCTTTTATTTCTATTTTTTAAGTCAATATTATTTGCATTTTCATGATACCTAACTATAAGATATAAATAAATAGCATAATGCTTGCCCACTCTCTTTAAGCCTTAGCTTAAATTTGATCCTATTTTAAGGAATGCCATCTATCGGGTGTGTATACCTACCATGCCAAAATCCACCCATAATTTTCTACATAACAATATATCGAGCCCTTCAAAGAGTGGCACAAGTTATAACTGAGAGAAAGCAACCTAAGTAAGAAAGAAGTGCTTAGAGAATTTTCTTCTTTCACTGAACTCAGATCTACTTAGGGTTAATTTTCTGTGTTAACTTGATTCGGTTACAGAGTGCCCAGACATTTGATCAAACATTCTTTTGGGTTTATCTCTGAAGGTGTTTCTACATCAAGGTTGACATTTGAAGCCATAGATTAAGGTAGATTGCCCTGCCCAATGTGAGTTATAGCTCGTCCAATTAATTGAAGACCTAAATAGAATAAAAAGGAATTCCTCCTGCCTGACTGCATTGAATTGGGACATCAGTCCTTTCTTGCTTTTAGACTTAAACTGAGACATCTGCTCTTCTTGGGCCCCGAGCTTAGTGGCCTTCAGACTGGCACTTACATTACCGTTTTTTCTGGTTCTCGAGGCTTAGGGCTCAGCCTAGAACTAGATCATCGGCAGTTCTAGTTCTGATTTGTCAACTACGCATTTTGGGACTTCTTAGCCTCCATAATCTTTTAGCCAATTTCTTTGATAAATCTCCTGATATGTAAGTAAGAGAACCTGGAGAAAGTATTTTGAAAAATACTTTGAAAAGAAAGGAAGCACACTGGGTGAGATCCACACTCAATATTGACATTTTCTCTCAGGGCACTATAAGTTTTGTGGCTCATGCAGAGACAGAACTCAAGCAGAAAGCAGCAATTTTATTTGGCTGGGAAATCATATATTTGAATTCACAGCACCTACAGTAGTAGGAAATGGAGAGAGGGACAAGAAAGAAAGATGAAACTTCAAAAAGAGCAGCCACAAATATGCAAATTCCACTCAGATTTTGGGATGACCCTAAACACGTGTAACTCAAGACTTCAGATACACTAGCAGAAAGCAACACCTGGAAGACTTCAGAACTGAGTAGAGATTTCAGTAGTGGCCGGTTACCGAAGAGATGGGGTTCAGACTTCAGGTCCTGCCAACTTAGAGGGACTTAGTAAACACCAAACTTTCAGTTTACACCAAAAGTCTATACTGAAGGACAAAATGAAAACCAAAGGAGACTCCTTCTAACAAAGCTTCAAACTAGGCCTCCAGTTGTTAATCTGCATGTTAGACAGAACTTATAACCCTTTATAAAAACTTAGAAAATTGAAAAGATAAAGATAATGGGCAAAGATACGGGGTAGTTAGAAAGACATGGAAATTCAACAAAAGAACCAAATGGAAACTCTAAACTTGAAGGGAAAAAAAAGAGACAATATGTGAAATCAGAAGTTTCTTAGATAAGATTAACAGCATACTGCATAACAGAAGAAAGAATGGGTGCAGTCGAATACTCAAGGGAAAAAAAGATTAAATCAAATGAGCAAAATCTTAAGGACTTATGGGACAAAATTGAGCCATCTAATATACATATAATTGAAATTTTAGAAAAGGAATAGAGGAAAGAGGGCAGAAAAGATCATTCAGGAAGTTCAGAGAACCCCAGGCAGGACAAATATCAAAACAAAACAAACAAATAAAACTAGACACATTAGAGTTAAACTTATACCAAAAAAAAAGATAAAAGATAATTTGTGGAGGGGGAGGTAGAGACCCATTACTTACAAGGTCTGATTTACTTACAGTCATACTTATGTTTTACTTAAGTTTTAAGTTTTAAATTTAAGTTTTAACTTTAAGTTTAAAGTTTAACTTAAGTTTTAAGATTTACTTAAGTCCATACTTACAAGGACTGATTACTTACAAGGCAATAATATTAGGAATGACAAACAGTAGAGGCCAGAGATGAGGAAGCATCGCATTTTAAGTGCTGTAAGAAAAAAAATATGTTAACCTAAGATAATAGAAAAGCAAAATCACCCTTAAGAGATGAAAGTCAAATAAATTCACTTGCAGAAAATAAAAACCTAGAGAATGTGTTGTCTATGGATTTACACTACAAGAAATACTAGAGATCCCTCAGTAATAATACCAGATAGAAATAAAAGTCTCTAAGAAGTAATTTAATGGTAAGTATGTGGGTAAAAATAAAAGATTCTTAAAAGACATTTTTTTCTTTTATTAAATTCTTTGGAAGTTAATTCATAGTTTAAACAAAAAATAGTGACACTTTTTATAGGGCTTATCCTAGATCTAAAGTAAAATTTACTATAACAGTAACATAATAGACTAGAGGACATATTAATGTAACTGTAATGCTCCACAGTTCTTACTTTTATAGGAAGTAGTATGTTAATTTGTAAGAGAATGTTAAGTCTGTGCATTGTAACATTTAGAGTAATCCAGTAACAAAATGGTACAAAGAAAAGAAGCCAAAAATCAAGTAGGACAATAAAAGGAATACTAAAAAAAAAAAAAAAAAAATGCCCAACTCACTCAATAGAAGGCAGAAAAGCGGGGACAAAAAATCAAAGGACACAGAAAAAAAAAATACAGCAAGATAAGGGATATAAACGCAATAATTATATTAAATGTTTTTAGTAAAATATAACTCAAATGTATATAGAGATGCCAATATATCAATGTAAAAAACATTTCAGTATGTCCAGATAAAGATGATTAAATACAGACATTTAATTCCTGCTCATCACTTACAGTATATAAACACGCTAAAGCAGGAGTGAATTTTCTTTTTCCTTTTTGTTCAAAATGGTGTTTCAGGTGTTAATTGTCCAATCAAAGAGAATATGAGGGGTGACAACAGCATTGAAATATATATTCCAGGGACACCTGGATGGCTCAGTTGGTTAAGCCTCTGCCTTTGGCTCGGGTCGTGATCCCAGGTTCCTGGGTGGAGTCCCACATCAGGCTCCTTACTCCGCAGGGAGACTGCTTCTCTCTCTGCCTCTGCCTGCTTGTGCTCTCTCTCTCTCACTCTCTCTCTGACAAATAAATAAATAAAATATTTTCTAAAAAAAAATAAATAAATAAAGTGTATATTCCATACAGTGGGAAAAGAGAAAATAGAGGGGAGGAAATCATCAATAAAATAAGTCAAGAAAATGTCACAGAAGTAAAAGATAAGACCTTCCAGATTTAAAGAGCCTACAAAACAACCAAAAGACATGGATTAATTAACCTACATCATGATGAAATTTCAAAGTACTGAAGACAAATAGCTTTCAGAGAGAGGTAAAACAAAAATAAAAATATGACTTATACAAAAATATGGAAATTTTAAGGGTAATATTTTCACTTAGAGTGAAGTAAGGCTGAACAATTCTGAGAAAAAAACAATTTCTAACCTAGAATTGCATACTAATGTCTTATAATTTTGCTTTTGTATACTATTTTTCAAGAAGCTAATAAAGAACAGAAACCAATAATTTAAACAACAACATCAAAATACAACAAAAAGGGAAAAAATAATCCAAGAAAGAGAATCCATCACAGGATGAAAGTTAAAGTAATCCCCAGTGTGATGGTAATGGAAAATCTAATTCAATTGCTGTGTAACACGTCAGAAATCTCCAGGAGAGATTTTTTTTTTTTAGAAAGAAAATGTCCAATAAATCCTATTAAAATTCTCCTAAATTCTATTAAAAATCCTATTAAAACATAATAGGATTTAATCTAGTAAAAGGAAATGTGCACAATTTAGGGAAAATTTGGGTTTGAAATACTGATAGTATGCATTATACTAAGGCAACAACAACAAAACTAAGTGAAGCCACAATAGAAGCAAAGATGGGAAAAGAATCCATGCTACATCTGCTTAAATAGCAACAAGCCAGTTTTGACAGGACTACTAGTAGGTAAAGGAGAAAATCATGGAGATAGAAGCCATAGTAGAAGCTCAGATTCCTCACTGCATTCTTGGATGGCACACAAGCATCTAATGCAGTCAGAAATCAAACTAGGAGAGAGACTTCTAAGTTACATGATTAAGGAAACAGCAACATTTACTCGCATTATCAGTGGCAAGGATCCAGCAGTAAGATGATAAGGAAACCAACACTATTCTATATACATACTGTTTATGGATAGGGATCACCTACCCCTCTAAAGTGTTGTGGTCAGCTTCTGAGATGGCCTTTAATGATTCATACTTTCTGGTGTTCAAAGCTTTGTTTAATTTTTTTTTCCCCTTTGAGTGTAGGCTGGATGTATTGATTCACTTGTAAAGAACAGAATGCAGTAGAATGTCCCCTCCTAGGTTAGACTGTAAGAACATCGTGTCCTCAATCTTTGGTTCACTCTCTCTGTTGGATTGTTCACTATAGAGGAAGCCAGCTGCCATGTCATGGGACAGCCCTGTGGAGAAGCCCAAGTGACCTTGGAAACAGAACTTCTGAATCTTGACGAAGGCCACATAAGTGAAATTTAGAAGTAAATCCTCCTTTAGTCAGTCTTGAAATTATCAGCCTGGTACCTCTCCTTGATTACATCCTCATAAGACACTGAAATGTAACCACCCAGCTTAATCACTCCTGGATTTCTGACGTACAGTAACTGTGAGATAATAAATATTTGTTCTTTTAAATTGCTAAGTTGTGAAGTAATCTGTTATGCAACAATAAATAGCTAATATACCTAACGTGACTGGAGAGCTGAGATAAGCCTTGTAACTGTAGCTTCTATGGCGCGGAAAATGAATGATCTGATTTACCCCCTCAGTTCTCTACCAAAAATTATTGCCTTAAGCATTCAGTTGTGGCCAGGTTTAGAATTTTTTAGGAGGTCAACTTGCAAAGAATTTTTGGACAAACTAACTTTTGATTCTCATCTTGTATATTCTCTCTGATCACAGAAGTAGAACTTTATAGATCA
Source organism: Meles meles (assembly GCF_922984935.1). Lineage (NCBI taxonomy): Eukaryota > Metazoa > Chordata > Mammalia > Carnivora > Mustelidae > Meles > Meles meles. The sequence goes on along the minus strand of NC_060066.1, from coordinate 146,604,034 downwards.
TATACTAATATATCAGCAACGTGTACAATTTCAACCCCAAATCGTTTCGATGCTAATCACAGATAACGGCTATAGTAGACTCTGGAGGATGGATACAGCAGAGAAAAAAATTCAAACAATGACACCTGCAAGCCTTTCACTGTATAAAAGTGTGGCAATGCTGACCTGACCAAGAAAAGAGAATTCTTATTAGGGTATCTTAAATAACCATCCTTCTCATTATACTTTTCTACTTGGTAATAGTCTATATCAAATATGATGCTGGTCAAAATGTAGTATCCTCTTGGGTAGCCAACACTCAAAGTTATTTTATATTATATATATATATATATATATATATATATATATATATATATTTAGCAACCCTGGCCAGAGTCTAAGCCTGTCAACAGTGTCTCCAAGTGTCAGGCCTCACCCAGCTGGGCATTTGATTGGCGTGACAGATACATTCCAGTGATAGTCAGACCGGTCATCCCTACATGGGAATAAAAACAATTCTGAGGTTGTGAAGTATTATAACTTCGATTATCACCACTCATCTTCAGGAAGATAGCTTATTTGATACCAGAAAGCAATTCATGGGAAACTCAGAGTGGCTGGATAATCCGTTCTAAGCATCATGTCAGAGTCTCTTTAAGCAGATGGGGTAAAAATATCCAGATACATAGGAGCACAGAGAACTCCATTTATAGTCATGAAGTTCAAGTCACTCCCAGTTCCCATGGATCTTATATTCTAGTGGGTGACATAGATAATAGGGAGTTAATAAATAAACAGGACCATTTCAAGGAATTGTGAATGGTATGAAGAAAAAATGAATTGTATACAGAATGACTAAAGAGGATATGGGGAGATATTAAATAGGGTTGCTGAAACAAGCTCCTCTAAAAGATAACACTTGTGCTCAGGACTGAATGATAAAGAGCTACTCGTAAAAAGATTTGGGAGGGGACCTGGGTGGCTCAGTCAGTTAAGCATCTGCCTTTGGCTCAGGTCATGTCACAGGGTCCTGGGATCTAGGCCAGCATCGGGCTCCCTGCTCAGTGGGGAGTCTGCTTCTCCCTTTATCCTTCCCTGCTGCTCATGCTCTCTGTCTCTCTCCCTCTCTCAAATATATAAAATCTTAAAAAAAAAAAAAAAGAAAGAAAGAAAGATTTGGGAGTAGATTATTTTGGATGGCCTGATAGGCAAGATTACAGTAAGGAATAAACTTAGTATGTCCCCAGTAAAGGAAGCTACTGTGCCTGAGAAGTAAGCAGGAGAGTATTCCAAGAGGCAAAGGGCCATGTAGGTCTGTGTATGTTTTGGTAAGCATCTTAAAGTTTATTTGGAGTATGAGCTGAATCCATTGGAAGGGTTTAAGCTAAAAAGTGATAGGATCTGATTCAAGTTTTTAAAGAGACACCTTCCTACACTGACTGATAAAGTATTAAATAGTTTGGAGCAGGAAGTCCAAAGAGGAGATCATTGAAGACGTTCAAAGAATAGAAGATGGAGGTTTGGAATGGATGGAGGCAGTGGAGTGACAATATGTAGACAGGGTCAGAAAATAGTTTGGAGACAAATCTTTAGAACTTGTTGATGTAGGGGCGCCTGGGTGGCTCAGTGGGTTAAGCCTCTTCCTTCAGCTCAGGTCATGGTCTCAGGGTCCTGGGATTGAGCCCCACATCAGGCTTTCTGCTCAGCAGGGAACCTGCATCCCACTCTGCCTGTGCCTGCCTCTCTGCCTACTTGTGATCTCTCTCTCTCTCTGTGTCAAATAAATAAATAAAATCTTAAAAAAAAAAAAAGAAGAAGAAGAACTTGCTGATGTATTAGAAAAGGAGAGGAGAAAATTAGAGAAGGAGAGAAGGGAAAGAGGAAAATCAAAGATGAATCCCAAAGATTTGCTTTGAGGAGGAGCACCCTAGGTAATAGAGGAGGAGGTGAAATAAATTCCACTCTTTTAATTTATGTAATATTGAGATACCTGTTAGTCATTATGATAAAGATACTGAGGCAGGTTGAAGAGAGACATTTAAGTGAACAAATTTGAATTAATGATAAAAATATGGAGTTATCAGCACAAATATGGTGTTTAAAATTATGGAGCTAGATAGATATGGTCAATAAAGGGAAGATCTTTAGTTATCATCATCCAGATCACTGGGTTTTTTGGTTAAGATAGAAGAATTCCTGGGTTTTCTACATCTGAATCACTGAGAGATCAAAGAGTGACTTTTTCAGTCAGCTATGATATGCTTAGGTCATGGTGCCTTTGGGAACCTAAACTACCCATATTCTTCAGGTATGTAGACTCAGTGATAACACAGTTAGTATAGTTTCTTTATGCAAGTGACTAGTGTTTCTCTTTATTGCTATAATTTTCAAAGGAGAGGAAAAGGACTTACTGTGTTAAATCCTTATATGGATCCATATGATGGTGCAGCCAGTTGTATGGAGGTGTTACCAAATGGTGTTTTAACAGAATGGCTTAGTCCTGTTGATTCATTTAGAAAATAGATTACCATAAAATATGTGGCAATTTGAAGAATCTCTGTAATGACTACTTTAAATATTGTCTAAATAAGTATTTACATGACTCTTTTCCCTTGAAGCTGTTAGTGCCTGTTAATTAGTACCTGTCTAAGTGTTCCAGCATAAGCAGCTGTACAGCCATTGCTAAGTGCAATAAAAAATATGACACATTTCATTTCAGAGAAGTCTTGAGTTCTTCTCACATATTTTTAAAGACTGAAGATTGTTCTGATTTTTTTCCCATTACAGCAAAAGAGGTGTATTGCTTTTTTTCAGGAAAACCATCAAGCATTTGAGCAAGAAAAAAAAAATGATATAGTGGTGGTGATGATGATGATGATGGTGGTGATAATGATGATGATAGTGACGATGATGGTGATACTGTTACCAATTATGGTGGTGGTGGTATTCCTCATGCAGATGTTAGTGATCATAACTAACCTTCACTGACATACTACTGTAGCACAAACATTAGGATAGGAGCTTGGACTATGTTGTCACAACTCTTCAAAATGCATATTATTTACTCATTTTGCCTATAAAGAAAATGGAATTGCTTTAGAAGATAAGCACAATAAATTACTTGCCCAAATTCACTTGGCTAGTAAGGCTAGGATCTGAATCTTGGTCCATCTAACTCCACAGCATTTATCCTTTCCACTTTATCCATCTTATGCATCATCTTGTCTCAGTTCTCTGCCTTTATGCTGGTCACACGTCTACATTTAAACGCAAATGAAGATAATTCCTAAGTCAAATTTGTGTGTATATATGTGTTTAAATTCCTAAAGATATAGCACCAGTTGCTATAATATCCAAAAGAAATCTGGCTTCACAAGTTGTAGCCAATGCCCCATCTATAACCCCTGAGGCCCCACCATTTAAAGACTGTATTGGACACCCAATTGCCTGAAGGTACCAACACAACAAATCAGTAGTGTTAAACTGTAGTCTCTTCCCCTCCCCAATCGATGATAGATTCAGTATGTAAATAGCATAGGCTCCTGGAATGAGCTAACTGTGGGAAAATCTGTCCTACAGGGACTCCAGAGTTCTGGTTTGCCCCAGTGGTACTTGTTTGAAAATTTACCCTTTGCTTTGTGCTTTCCCTTTCCTGACTCTTTTCTCCACTCTTAACAATATTCTCTGAGATCACTTGCCAAATAGCCAACTTCTCAAACCCTAGCATCAGGGTCTACTTCTGAGGGAACTCAAATTAATCATGGATTTTTTTTTATTTCTAAGTAGGATTCTTATTTCTCATATATGTCCACACTTTTATTCTGGCTTCGAAATTTTGAATCATCTATTGAGAATGTACAACAAAGAGAATATTTAAGCAGATTGCAGGCGATGTTGTATCCACCATGGTAAATTTTCTTCACCTTTATAGTAAAATAAAGTTTCTACCATGCTCACTACAGTCAGTTCTCAATCCCTGTCTATTAGGTCTGGGGCAGCTTTACTTTCCAACTAAAGGATATTTGCTTTTTGGCCACTAACAGTGAAATTCCTGGAACTCTCTATATTTATCTAGTGTAGTCCTTTATGTGCAGTAAACAAGAGTGTAGGGCACAATGGAATCTCATATTTTATCGTGGTTGCTATAGCACTCCTGACCTCAACCCAGAATTTTGAGAGTATAGGACTGCCTCCAAACAAGTGTGGTTGAGTTATTTCATTTACTTGACACTTTTGACAGAAGAGAGAGAATGTTTCATTCTTCAGGACTAATTTCTATAGAGGTTTGATATACACAAGTGTAACACTTAGGCATAATTCTGAATGCTTTGGGTTTAACTTCACCCATGCTTCTTTATTCTACATAATTTTAAAAGTCATTTTTTCATTTGGTTTTTAAATTAGCCAATGGGATGTTCATTACCTTAATTTAGAATAGTGGACAATGGTTTGTTTACACTAAACTCATTTTGTGCTGCTATATAATTGAGGAGTTTTCTTTTCTGAAAGTAAGTTTCCCTAAAGGCATTATTGGAGAAAATGCATCTGCAGTATTTGCTTTTTGTAACTCCCTGTTTAATTTACTAACACGAGGAAATTTTATTCTCTTAACACATCTTGAGTTTGTTTCCTTCCTTTGTCTCTGATTCAAATAGATATCATAATTACTAGAATTTTTTAAAAAATCTTATTTATTTATTTTGTCAGAGAGAGAAAGAGTGAGAACAAGCAAGGGGAGCAATAGGCAGAGGCAGAGGGAGAAGCAGGTTCCCCACTGAGCAAGGAACCCAATGCAGGACTCTATCCCAGGACCCTGGGATGATGACCTGAGCCAAAGGTAGACACTTAACTGACTGAACCACCCAGACGTCCCCATAATTACTAGAATGTTTAATGTCCCATATAAATTTTTTACATGCCTTACTCTCTGAGAATTCTTATGGATGATTTAACCACAGGAAGAAGTAAACATTTCCTTGGACCTGTAAGAAGTAAAACATCCAAACCTTGAATAAAGAAACCTTAAAAAAAAAAAAAAAGAAACCTTCATATCATCTGAACATGTTCCAGTAGAAAAGGTAAGCCAAACTGTTCACTGATGCAATGGTCCTATCTTTCATCTTTGGGTTGGAAATTGCGTTCCAAGCAATGTTTCCGACATCTAAAATATGGCTCCCATCACATTAACACTAGATATACAGCACTCTATGCTAAAAGCGTAAGTTGTATACAGTCTTTAGTAGCTCTGAAAAGGAAACATAAGTGCACGGTCAACAAAAACCTCTCTTGTGAAGGAGGGGCTACTCATTGAGACCAATCAAGGATGATGCTAGGATGGTCCTGTTGTTTTCTCAAGGTATGTCATAAACCCAAGAGGTTTGGGAATCCAGTGGGAATTGGGAAAGACTTTGTTCTATATGAAGAAAACTCTTTTGTGTACCTTTTGACATGCCTTGAAGAAGGGGGGAAGTGGGGAGGATAGAATAAGAGTTAGCATCAAATATATCTCCTGACTTTATCACTTATCAGCTGTACAACCACTTGAACACTTGAACCATCTAAAACACTAGATTTTTAGAGAAACCTTGGGTTTCTCGAATGTACAGTAGAGAATAATCATAACTTCTTTAGCTTACCCCCACAAAGGTTTTAAGAATAAATGAATGTATGGGAAAACGCTTTGTGTATTGTGAAACTGCATGCAGTAGTTATAGTGACTTACCTTTATTGACTCAGCAGTGTGTGCTAGACATTCTTCCCAGTGTTTCATGTATAGTATCTCATTAAATCTTCATGGCAACCTTTGAAGAAGGTATCAGTGTTATTTTCGTTTTTCATTTAAGTAACTTGACCAAAGTTACCAGGTGAGTGGAATGTAGCAGAGATGGAATTTGAATCCAAGCAACTGAGTACCAAAGACTATGTTGTATTTTAAAGTAATGTTACTCAAAGAATAGCCCATCCTCTGGGGCATGTCCATAACAAAATAAGTACAGAAACTGAGCATAAGTATTTGAAAACTTTTGTTTTAAGTATTTGACATTGTCTCAACATCCAAGTACATGATTACTTTTATAGAAATTTGTGTTTTTTGTATTTTAGAAATATTGGTTTGCAGTGGATCAGAAATAACAGATAGTCTTTCATTACAGATAGTTCAAGAAACACTGTTCTAAGTCACTACACAATACAGTTGTAATTGATTATTTCATTGGAATATTGTGGCCAATATGTAAGATAGCTATGGAAATCAGAAGTTAAGTTTTTATAAATTACCTAATTTAAGCTGGGAAATGTACTTATGAATACTATGAAAATAAACAATAATTCATGAAGCTAAAGCAAAATCCTTGATATCAGTCCTCATAGTCCAGGCAAAGTTATGCTCTTTCTTCCTATGCCTTCCATTCTGGACATTAGGTAGGGTATTACTAGGTAAGTATTTCTTCTACAAAACAAATACTCTAATATACATGAACCATACGGAGAGTTATGTGGGAAATTGACCTCCAGGAGAAAAAAAAATTGCATATGACAAATATCCCCCAAATTAGAAAAAAGAAAAGTGAACACCTGTGCTTGGAAATCCCATATTTGGTCAATTATAAAACAAATGAAAAATACCTTTATCATGATTAAAGATTTTATAGCAATCCTTGGAATTATATTGAAATCACATTTTCTCCATGAGAGTGTTTGAGGTTTGACTTTTTAAGGATGATAATACTCGGGGTGCCTAGGTGGCTCAGGGGATTAAAGCCTCTGCCTTTGGCTCAGGTCATCAGGTCATGATCCCAGGGTTTTGGGATGGAGCTCTGCATAGGGCCCTCTGCTCAGCAGGGAGCCTGCTTTCTCCTCTCTGCCTACTTGTGATCTCTGTCTGTCAAATAAATAAATAAAATCTTTAAAAAAAAAGGATGATAATACTGTTTCATTTTCTTTATATCAATTAAGTTCATTTCACTTCTTTGAATATTTGCCAGTTTTCTTTTATCTTTAATTTTTGTCCCAAACTTTTCTCACCAAAATCACTCTCAAAGAAATAACTTCTGATAAAGCAATAAATTCCAAGAGATTACTTTAAATATCTTCTTGGGGTTATATAAAAAATATCTATTATGGGATATTAGATTATTACCAATATTTCCACTGCTATAATCAACTCTTGAAGTATGGGGACATATTTAGACAAAAAAAGTATCTGTTGTTTATCTGAACTGTATTTTATATGGCAACCCTACACAATGAAGGGCAAGTTCTTTGTGAAGTCTATGAGAAGTTATCTTCCTGTCTAGGTCTTACCACTATAGACTCGAATTTAGTGGTAGGCTTGGAGCCGCTCGAGGTCAACATGGTCATCAATCAGGAAAGGGAGCTGGACATGGAATAAAGAAGAGTAAGATAAAACAGGAGCCCATTTCAGCATTTGTTCATCATGACATCCAACTAAAGCAATCTCTAAAGGATAATTCATTTCCACTTTCCACATCTCAGGCAAATATCTCTTATTGGCCAACTGTAACCCAGAACCATAAGAGAAGGGAGTTTGAAGAGCTGTACATTCTGGTTTAACCAAACTGACAAAAGTGAAAACCACCACCATGATGATGATGATGTTGATGATGATGATGATGACGATGAGGATGATATGGGTACTTTCTCAAGGGAAGCTACTCCTTTGTAGCAGTTCAGGAAGACGTAAAGAAGATTTACTTTACTCAGCATATGGTAAACTAAATTAGAGTGTGACAGAGTTCATGTTCAGTGATATATAAATAAAATCACATTATGTCAAAAACATAGGATTTCCAGACATAGTCTGGAATGTTCTACCATCTGTGTTCTCAGTTCAAGCCTTGACTTGGCATTGTGGAGATTCTGCTTCTGAAAGCAACCTTGAACCCTGCAATGAAATGTTATATATTTGAGGATAAAATAACCAAATTAATTTTCCAGCCTACTGTGGTAATTGTCTCATATAGGATATTTAAATTGTTACCGATATTTCACTGCTATTATTAACTTGAATAAATATCCTTACAAAATAAACATGTAGAACTGCAAATATCCATTAGAGTAACTTTTATGGTGTAGAAATGCTAGGATAAAAGTAGCAATGTTTTCAAGGCAAATGAACAATTTTTAAGGCAAAATACCTATTACAAAATTGTTCTCTACTAAGGCTTTACCAGTTATACACCCACCAGTTCAGCAATGTAGGATTTATAAAATTTCTGACATCCGCACCCATAGGAAATTTTCATTAAAAAATAGATTTACCATTTGAAAGGAAAAAACATGTTGTTTTAATTTTTATTTATGTGGTGATTTCATATGTACATGAGATATGTTCATATACCCTCCTGTGATATATTTGTCATGTTATATACTATTTTTCTATTATAGCATTTAATTTTCTTGTTAATCCATGATTACTTTCTCCCTGTTTTGTGCCTTTTCATTTGTGACATTTGATAGCATAAGACTTTGTTAGATAAGTGGTCATAGTCAAATCTGGTAGAATCATCTTTGTTTTCAGCTTATAAATCCATGTGTAGGAATGTCTCTCTCCCTCTGCAAGTATTTTAAAGGACATCTGTATGTTTTCTTTTTAAAAATTTGCATTTTATATCCAAGTCTTTAGTTCATTTGACATATACCATGAATAAAAAAATACTTTAACTTTCTTCAAATAATATTCTTTTTTTTTTTTACTAAAACTTCCTTATCCCATTTTAAAATACCACCTTTATCATAAAATGTGTTGTATATAATCATAGTTCTTGCACAGGAGTTGGTAGTATGGGCCCAGAAGTCAGACTACAAGGTAATTGCAGTCACTTACAAGCTGTGACCTTAAGTAATTCATTTAATCTCCCAATGAATAAGTTTCCTAATCTGTAAAATTGGAATAGTGTTAGGATAAAATTGTCTTGAGGATTACAAAAATGAATTAATGTGTGTAAAGCTCATAGAAGAGTGCCTGGTAGATAGTAAACACTCAATAAATGTCGGTTGTCCTTGTTGTGTAATGGGATATAAAACGAAGCACTTACTACACAAGGCCAGATGAGCATTTTTGGTTGTTGAAGGCTGAACCCAAAGGTCACTTTGGAGATAGTACCACATCTGCCCCTGTCTCAGTGTGGTGTGACCCTCCAGTGTGATGTGATTTTGCCACTGAGAGAAATTACTATGCCTCCCATGGTTAAGGAAGTACAGTAGACTAGAGTTAGGTATTTGGAAATGGTTTGCAGATGGAGTGTGAAATAGAGTGTGAGAGAAGAGCGAGGTCAGAATGAGAAACAGAGGATTTGATACTTGGCTCTAAATTAGTCCTATAGTGAAGAGATAAAAGGAAGAAAAGAACTGTTGAAGGACGTAGAAAGCAAAAGTCCTCTGGGTTGGACACTGTTCTGGAATCAATTATGCCCCCCCATTTATATGATGAAGTCCTAACTTCCAGTGTGGCAGTAGTTAGAGATAGGGCCTTTAAAGGAGTAACTAAGGTTAAATAAAGTCATAAGCATAGCAACATAATCCAATACGATTTGTGTTTTAATTAGAAGAATAGAATCCATTGATGCATTATATTAAAATGGAAACAAATAGTATTTTTTTTAAGATTTTATTTATTTATTTGAGAGAGCAAGTGAACATGCCTACAGGCCCAAGCACAAGTCAGGGGAGGGGCAGAGGGAGAAGAAGAAGCAGACACCCTGTTGAGTGTAGAGCCCAACTCAGGGCTCATCCCAGGACCATGCGATCAGGGCCTGAGCCCAAGTCAGGAGCTTAACCAACCAAGCCACTCAGGAGGTCTGAGGACAAATAGTATTTTTAGTAAATAGTGTTGGAATGAATGAATATCCCAATAGAAAAAAAAAATATAGGGGCACCTGGGTGGCTCAGTGGATTAAGCCGCTGCCTTCGGCTCGGGTCATGATCTCAGGGTCCTGGGATCGAGCCCCACATCAGGCTCTCTGCTCCGTGGGGAGCCTGCTTCCTCCTCTCTCTCTCTGCCTGCCTCTCTGCCTACTTGTGATCTCTCTCTCTGTCAAATAAATTAGAAAAAAAAAATCTTAGAAAAAAAATATATGCCTTGACTCTTATCTCAGACCATACACAAAAATTAACTCAGAGTGGATCATGACTTAAAAATTAAAGCAAAAAATCAATTAAAGGATTATATGTAACAATTTAGTGATTTTTTAATCTCTTAGTATATGTGCTTAGTTCCTCTCTCTATATTTTTCTTTTGAAAGCTTTGCTACTATGTACCTGCTTGATCAATATCTTTAAGTTCATTAAATTTTTCAATATTCTTAAATCTCAGATTTATAAATCAATTCTTTACACATATTTGCTCTTTTGTATTAATAAAATTCTTTTATCAGTTCATTATCATAGTTCTAGAAAACAACATCTTTATGTTTTGAGAATTGGATATAAATCTGTTAGAGAAATATTAGAATTTAAAATGGTAAATGGAAAGTTAATATATAAAAATCCTTAGATTGTCTATATTTCCATAATAACCAGTCAGAAAACAGATTATTAGAAAAAGTATCTTGTTTCAAAAAATAAGGAAACATGGTAAGATACTTAGATATAAATTTTATAACTATTGCCTTAAACCAAATTTTAAAATATTTTAGGGACACCTGGGTGGCTCAGTGGATTAAAGCCTTTGCCTTTGGCTCAGGTCATGATCCCAGGGTCCTGGGATCGAGCCGCACATCACGCTCTCTGCTCAGCAGGGAGCCTGCTTCCTTCTCTCTCTGCCTGCTGCTCTGCCTACTAGTAATCTCTCTGTCTGCCAAATAAATACACAAAGTCTTTCAAAAATATTTTAATATTTTAAAATAAAATATTTTAATATTTTAAAAAATATTTTAAAAATAAGAGGATTTAAATAACTGAAAAGACATATGATTTTAGATAGGAAGATATAATACCCTGGTTATGTCACTTCTCACTAAACTAATCTCTATGTTCAACACAAACCTAATTAACAAATAGGAGGATATTGTTGTTATTTGCTTCTTTCTTTGTAGTTTTTAGTTTGGGATTTGATTTTGCATGCCACATGAAACTAAACAAAATATATTAAGTACATCTTGTAAAATAAAGATGTGAAAATAGCTAGGACATCTTTTAACAATGAAGGAAATTAGAAAGTTTAAATAATAGAGAAGGATAGATATACAACTTTAAAATGTATTAAAATATAAAATAATTTTTGAAACTTGCACACTAGAGATGAATGAGTGTTTATAATGGCACTAGAGATAAATTAGGCCAAACAATGAAACAGAGTAAAAGGAAAATAAATAGATTCAAACATGATTGGCTTAACTTTAAAGTAATGATTGCTATTTCAAATTAGTGGGGAAGGCAGGGATAATTCTATAAATCATGTGAGATAAAAGTAAAGATGGAGGGCGCCTGAGTGGCTCAGTGGTTAAGCCTCTGCCTTCAGTTCAGGTCATGATCTCAGGGTCCTGGGATTGAGCCCCGCATCGGGCTCTCTGCTTAGCAGGGAGCCTGCTTCCTCCTCTCTCTCTCTGCCTGCCTCTTTGCCTACTTGTAATCTCTATCTGTTAAATAAATAAATAAAATCTTTAAAAAAAAAAAAAAGTAAAGATGGATCCTCACCTCATTCCTTAAAACAAACTAAATTTTGATGGAGTGGAGATTTAAACTAAGCATGAAAGACCTAGAAAGAAAGCACTGTGAATTTATTCAGATTATTGAAATAACTTCTGCCTTTTTAAGTTGGACATACAATCTAGAAGATTTGAAGAAAAAAAGATAACATCAACTACATAAAAATAAAACATATATTTAAAAAATGACCCTATATGAAGTCAAAAAACCAACAGCAGACTGGAAAACAGTTTTTCAACGTGTGTAACAGACACAAAGTAAATTTTCCAAATTCTCACAATGTATGTATAAAATCTTAAAGAAGAATCAAGAGCTACAAATAGGCAGTGTATGGAAAAACAATTACAAATGTGCAATAAATATGTGATGCAATATTGAACCTCACTCATAATAATACAAAATGATTAATTCATTCAGCAAAAGTTGCGGAGCACCTCTTCTATGTTTTCAGGAAACATCCATTAACAAAATAAACTTAAATCTCAGCCCTAATGGAGCTTATATTTCAATAAGCAAACTATAGACAATAAAAATGAGTGGAAAAATAAATGATTAGAACATAGTTTATTTGATGAGGATTGGAGATGACTTCCAATAAATATAACAATGTAGTACTAAATTTCATAATTTCATATCTAACAGAAATATGTGTGTGCAGCAAAAAAATATGTATGAGAATGTTTATAGAGTTATTATTTATAATAGCAAACAATTTGAAGCAACTCTATCGAGTATATCAACACTAGAATAAAGAAAATTTTTAGTATATTCATGTGGTAGAATTATATACAACAGTGAATCTGAATCTACTGCAATAATAATAAAACAACATGTTGGAACTTTAACAAAATGATAAGAGAATAAAAGTCATCTAAGAAAACCTCCATTATGTGGCTCCATTTATATCAAGTTTGAAAACAGGCAAAACTGATATACGTTTAGAAGTTAGGATGATGGTTACCATTGGGGAGGAAAGTGCATGGGGATACCTTTAAGGGTACAGGGAATGTTCCATTTCTTAGCCTGAGTGGGAAGACAGTTATGTTCTCATGGGATAATTCATTGAGCTGTTCATGACAACTTGGAACAGAGCCCATTTTCAACCCATGTTAAATCTGTGGAATAAACAAAAAAGTAAAATCATCCTGCTTTAAGTCACTGAGATTTTAGATTGTTACTGCACCAAAACCCTGCCTATCTCCTGACTAACATACTATATAAACATCCCTTTTCCTAACATTTCAGCAAGTAATTTGTACAGTTTAATTCTGTTGTCGTAATCATTCTAAAATTCTCATGTTTCTTCATAATAACTGCAATTATCTATTTTCTTATATTGTGAATCTCTTCATTGGTACTGCATGATGTTTACCTAAAAGGTAGACATCTCTAAGTGGAGAATATCCTTGTCCCCCTTCACCATATCCCTGGCTATACTTAGAGTTTTCAAACATGTTAACAAACTTGGTAGATCTAAATTCAATTTATAATTATGTAGAATCTGAGAGGAGAGAGTCCAAGTTGAATACAGTTCCAGCAAAGGAACATTTTCTCTGCCCGTTTCCTGTGTTTAGTAAGTCTACTTCACCAATGGTCAATTTTTGGTATCCAGCTTCTCTTTGGCTGGAGTAGGTTCACACTGTCCCTGTACCCAGTTCTTACCTGTCACCCACCACAGAAGAAAGAAGCCCATGTTACCTCAGTGATAAGCCCTTACTTCTCTGCTGAGATTTCTGCTTTGTAAAACTCCCAGGCAAAATTGAAACCTTTGGGTATTGCTGATTTTATTTTTGTCATAGTTATACAGATATCTATGAATAAATAAAATAATAAGGTTAGCCTATCATAATTTCTATACCTCCTCATCCCATACCTGTTCAAACTCTTAGTCCCACTCCCCAGGAGCAAGCTGTTTGACTGTTACCTTCAAGACACTAAATAATATACTTCTATCTCTGTCTCAATTTAAATATTGCAAACAAGTATTGATTTCCTAAAAGTAAAAATAGTTTTCCTTAGTTAAATATTTAACCTCCCCCTCCTTACCCTCTCAAAACTATCAGTAGTATTTGTGTGTGTGTGCGTGTGTGTGTGTGTGTGTGTGTGAGAGAGAGAGAGAGAGAGAGAGAGAGAGAGAGAGATTCTTCTATTGGCTATTAGATTTTATTTAGTATTTTATTTATTTTTAAAAAGATTTTGTTTATTTATTTGACAGAGAGAATACAGTGAGAGAGGGAACACAAGCAGGGGGAGTGGGAGAAGCAGACTTCCTGCTGAGCAGGGAGCCCAAGGCAGGGCTTGATCCCAGGACCCTGAGATCATGACCTGAGCTGAAGGCAGACACTTAACAACTGAGCCATTCAGGCACCCCTTATTTAGTATTTTAAATATTAGTGCTCCTCTATTCCCTTTCATAGTTCCTCTGCCCTTCCATTTCTCATTGTCTGTGTGCTATTATTTTACATTTATACTGGAATTTTGTTAGTATTTACATTCTAAGTTCTGCATTTACAACTAAGTCTTACACAATTTATCCATGAGCTGACTAAAACTGAGAAACATTCAGACATTATCATATTATTATGAATAAGCACTAAGATTACATTCCTTTTCCTATGTAAACAATACCATAACTCCTGAGCCACTTAGAAGAGGATATTAGGAACATCAAGACAAAGATGAATCTCTTGCATTCCAACAATTGCTTAGAATCAATTGTTTATATACAATTTAATTTTTTCCCGGAATTTTGCATTGTTTTCCCTTCTGTCTTGAATAACATGCTTTATCTTGTTCTCAAGTTTGTTCCATCCCTTTAATCACAGAATTCCTTTTAAGGTTTTTATCTTCAGAGACCACTCTCACAGAGCCCATCATCCTTCTGCTTTCCAAAACAGCCACTGTTAGACCGGATAAACCACTGTCATCCTGAGGCTTTTTTCTTTATTGTTGTTTCCTTGTTCTTCGGTCTTTTTTCTTTCTTAATCTACTTGCTCATTTATCGAGAATACAAACTCAGCTAACTTTACAGAATGAGATTTGGGAGGTGTGGCTGCTCATTAGATTGTGTGGGAACCTAGTGAACCTCAACATCCATCCTCCTTTTCTTACTTAAGAGTCAAGTCCCAATTTATTTTGTAGGCTGCAAAGTGCACAAATGAAAGATTCTACCTTGCAGCTGGGTAATTCTAATAATTTGAGGGGGCATTGGGTGCAACTTCAGGGAACACCCCATAGATGGATGAAATTGTTGGTAAGCACTCCACAGACACACATGCACCTACTTCTAACTGGAATGCAGAAGTAATGGGAGGAGCTCCACCAGTCATCTGAAACATGAGGCAATCCTGAGAATTGAAGCCATGCACCAAGAATAGTGCAACAAAAAGCAGGGAATCTATGTCCTCATTGACATCATAGAACTGCTATAGTAGGCATGTTACAATATATTATACTTATAAATATGGATACTGGCTACAAATACATTTGACAGACAGAAAAACATACTCCATTTGATCAACTGTTATTTCTGATGTCAGTTGCTAATTACTGAATACAACCTGTATTGAAAATCATAGTAAGATTTCTAAGCTCTTAAATATCTATAAATATCTTAATTTTATCATACTTGGTTGTGATTTTTGTGACTCTAGAGTTCAAGGATAAAACATATTTCTTTAATGCTGTGGGCATTGTAGGCATCTCTTTTTTCTTTCTGAAAAATTTTAGAATGCTTTAGGTTTTCTTAATATTCTAAGGCTTTACAAGAGCTTGTTTGATCTTTCATCCCTTTATTTTTGTGGCTAGAAGTGCACCATCCTGAACCAGATGCAATTTTCTGTTTGTTTTTTCAGATTCAGTTTTTAAATGGAGCTGACTCATGGTGGTAAAATAGAATACAAGTTCTATGTTCCCTTTGTATTTCCCTTATCTCCAGCCTTCTCTTTTCATCAATAAACTTTTCATTCTGTGTATTAAAAACCCAACAAAACGTTGACTCGCTTAATTGAAATATCTCAGTTAGTCAAAATGTAGGCATGGCTCTATTCCAGGCTTAGATGTTGTCAGTCCTCATTTCTCCATCTGTTGGATCAGTTTTCTTTTTTGGCTTTTCCTCTTATGGTGGCGTCCAGCAGCTCCAGGCTTATGTTGACCCACCATTAAGTCTAGAAGAGACTTTCCCAGAATTTAGTCATATCTGTTTGGCTTGGTTTATCTACCATTTCTCTTAAAATCGCTGGCACAATTTGTATAGGTTTTGGACATGAACCTATCTCTGAACCAGTCAGAACAGCCAAGGGGATACAGTACTCTGGTTGCCCACTCTAGAACCAAGAGTGGTGTGCAGATTGTTGGTTTCACTGAAAATCCATTTTCCATTTCTTACCTTATAAAGAAACCCTTGGATTTTAGTTAGCCTCATGGCTTAATTTTCCAGCCTCTGTACAGCTAGATGTATGCTTGTGGCTGTGTTCTGATCAACAGCAGGTAAGCAGTGGTACACGCCCCTTCAGAAAAGTAAACTTACTGGGACAGGATGGTAGATCAACAGAAATGTTGGAGCTTAGAGCTATAACATTAAAGGACACATTGCTAGTCCTGATTATTTTTGTTGGTCTTACTTGGCATGAAAAAATAAATTTCAACCTTGCTTTAACTGTTATCTTGGGTTTTCATCATTTGCAGCTAAATCCAATCCTTTTTAATACAAATACGTCAGCACCATTCTCACCACGTGAACTAACAAAAGGATATCAGTGGTTCACTGGGAAAACAGATCAAAAACAAAAACAAAACTAGAACTGCTAAATTCATTCTAAAAGTATAGGAAACTGGGATACTTCGGTGGTTCAGTCAGTTAAGCGTCTGCCTTCAGCTCAGGTCCTGGTCTCAGGGTCCTGGGATCAAGTCCCACATCAGGCTCTCTGCTCAGCAGGGAGACTGCTTCTCCTTCTCCCTTTCCTGTTGTTTCCCTTGCTTGTGTTCCCTTTCTTTCTTACAAATAAATAAATAAAATCTTAAAAAAAAATCATGGGAAATTGCCTCTGGTGAAGTAAATACAAAAGGTGAATATGCAGGGAATAAAGACAGGATCAGCTGGTCGTGAAGGAGTTGTTTTGCAGTGGGATGCTCCAGCATTCAGTTGTCCCCACCTGCATACACTTAGATGTTCCCTGAAGGGTCCACTATGAGGAAGGCAACCTTCTCTAGTTTCCAGTATAGATGCCAGCTTTTCTCTCCTTCAGTACTATTTGTCATTATAAATTGAATTTCAGCCCATACTCCCATCCTTACCTGGAAGCCTACAAAACATTTTCCCATAAACTTTTATAAAGCAACTCAATTAATAAAACCAATTGTACTTTAAAAATAAAAGCCTTTAGAAGCTTGTCAGCTATTTTGATATATATATTTGAAGGAACTTCTTTCCTTTTTAGTTTCTTTAATGTATAATTAGTTCTCTTAAAAGTGTTCAGATTTGGGGGAAAGGAAGCTACATTTGTAAAAAAAGAAATGTCTACTTAGAAAACTAGAGTAAAATTTTTTGACTAGTTTCACATGTATCTTTTCCAAAGGATATGTGTTTGCCTTATTATGATAAATCCTGAAACTAAATTTATACACACACACACACACACACACACACACACACACCTTATAAGGACAAAACCAGCATTGGCAATAAAGAGCAAAGATTTACAACCAGTTCTCTTGTTCACCATCTGCATGACCACGTAAGCATTATTAGAGAACCCAAAATGCTTCCCATCCCTGTCATCTTTTGTCATAGCAAGAATCAAACTCTTCTAACCCTTGGTCCTCATCCTCGAGCGTAACACCCATACACCAAAACTGCTCTCAGCTTCCTCTCTTCGAACCTCCATTTTAGGTCTCTCATCTCTCTGTATGTTGTCCTATTGAGATCCTTATTCTAAAGCAGATAAATTCTCTCATATTCTCAGTTTTCACAGGTTTTTCCCTTCACCTTCTTACCTTGATCCTACTTCACTTTTCCCATAACTATCTTTCCCCATGACACACACACCCATCTCCTCCCTTATTCTACATTTGTTCTTTGAGCTCCCAGATACAGGATTGGATCTCTGATTCTCTTTTTCATGATTCAGTCACTGTATTCTCTTCTTTGTCCTTTTAGCTTAACTCCCATGGCCCATTACCCTGCTTAATACACAGGTATCTAATCAATACACACGCATCCTCTAACTTTTCATTAAACTACCCTGGAACACACCATCTTTTAGCACATCACTTTCTCTGAGCTGTTCTCCTTAATAATGTCCAGAGGCTTCTTTCTAGAGTGCAAATATGTGCATGGCCCCTCTGTCTTGATTTTTTTCCAGTATTCTGCATGGGTTTTTAGTTAAAAGTCCGAATAGCAAAAGCAGGTCTTTAATGGTCTCTCTCCTGCTCTCCTACCCATGCATCCCTCACTGTTTCCCTCAAACAGATTCCGTGTCTGACCTTCCCACATGAATAACTAATCTCATCTCCCTGAACCTGACTTGCTCTCTTCAATTTCAGGCCACTGTTCATGGATGTCTGCCTAGAAGATTAATATACCTCCACCTTGTCCAAACTTCAGCTTAGGGCTCATTCCTTTTGCCATTTCTGTCACTTCTCCCTTCTCACCCTCTATTCTGGAATAAAATCCCTTCCCTAGCACCTTATCTTACCCTTTTCCTAGTACCAGTCACATCTGATGTAGTCGTATATTATAGTCACTCCTCCCCACCTCCTAGTACTCGGTAAGTTCCTTGATGGCAAAATTTACGTGTGTTTTCCTCATGTTTAGTATAGTGCTCAGTAAATATACGAGAAGCAAATTAATCCCATCTCTCTCAGCTTTTGTTCTCTGCATGGTCCGATTCTCCCAGATGAAACAGTCAATGTTTTGGATTAGTTTTTTGCATTTTACTGTCACTTTCCAAATAAGTCTGGGTCATGGAAGATTTACTTAATGCAGGAAATGAATAGAATAAATGTGTACATAGATTGCATGCCGTGGTAATTAAATCATTAGTGCTGAACACTAGTATTTAGACTAGAGCACGTTAACATATGTTTTTATTTGTCAGAAGCAATAAGTAAAGATGAAACCTAGTAATTATAGACTGTGAATAAAAAGGAGTTTTCCGGGTGGTCTTGTATAAATCTTGAAGAAAGGAAAGCAAAAGGCAAATGTTCACTAGTATTTCTCCTGACTTCTTTATTAAATGTAATGGTGGCCTTCTGATATTCTGTGCTGCTTTTAAAAATCGAACTGGTAGTGTTTTTGTGTGTGTAATAATACTGTCTCAGATATTCATCAGCGGCTTTGTTTGCTTTTGTTGACTCCCTCTTCTACGTTCTCATCCTTGTCCTTCTCTGCTTTCTAATGACCTGTTCCCCACTCTGATATCCTCGGTCACCCTCTCGCAGCCTCTCTTTCCCAGTCACCTTCTACAAGCTAGGGACCTCCTGCTATCTATCCCCCTTTGCCCCTCCTGCACAGAATAAAAGGAGACTGCGGTGAAATGTTTGTGCGAAAATGTAATACATAGTTACTTTCACGTATTTTTAAATGTATCAATCTTGAACCTGTTTGTGACAAAAATACCAGTATTGCTTGTGATATTTTAGTACTGCGTGAAAAGAATAGCCAAACATTTAGTGTCATTTTTTCTTCGGTATTAAAATCAACAGCCCTATCCAAGGGACAGGCGTTGTTATGGCTACAGAGGTGTATTCTGTAGTGGGACTGAGTAGCCACTCATTCTTTCCTACAGCCAGAAACGAATATCCCACCACATCCATACTTACCAAACAGATACCTGGTTACTATTGCAGTAGATTGGATTGTCGATATTGAGATAGATGTTTTATAGTGACGGAAATATCTTGCCCTTGTTTAGGACTTCCCTAAGTAATGAACAAATTATCATTTTCATTTTTAAAATAAAAGGAATTTGTTTGATAGTTCAGCTCTGGTGGGTGAGGAGAAAACTTATCATATGAACTACGTAACAGACAATAGAGAAGTTTTTCATCTGGGACATTGAAATGCTCTAGTACGACCCTCTCAGACTCTGCATATTCCTACAGTATTCCCCATAGACAGGGATGGGTGAATTTAGGGTATGAACATCTAATCCTAACCTCGTCTTAACCATTCTAAACCCAATCCTACTGAGAAAATGAGAGAATTATCCCTTTCTAAATCTCTAAAATATGGCTTCCTCCTTGTGACTGGGAAGGCTGTACTTCCGTTTGACTGCATGTTACCACCTGGCTTTGAGGATCACCAAAGCTTAGGGTGTAGAGAAAGTGGAGTGTAAACTCCATGCACTCATTGCACAGACACAGTTTTCTCCTGGCCTACTCGGTGATTTAACAATTTCTAGCTCAGTACATTATAAATCACACATGACATCTCTTCTAAGACTGCAGTATCAGGGTGTGAGTTTGGGCCTCGGAGGAGAGTTGTAAGGAGAGCAAGAAGTTGTGAGCTGTGGACCTGAACAGCTGCTTGGTGGTGGCAACGGCAGCTGTTATGAAGAAATGCCTTTCCCCCCAATGTGCTTCTCTTGCTCTCCTGTCCCCTTTCTTGTCAATAGCCAGTCAACATTTATTGATTGTGCAGAGGCTAAGGGCTAATTCTTCTGGGTAAGCTTATCCATCTGCCCCTTTTCTTTTGGCTTACATTGTCTCTCCAGGGTTTTATTTTGTTTTTATAAACATCTTTCTATCTGCCTGCTCCTTCTCACCATATGGCAATTCTGATATATATCTTTCTTGTTGGAGGAGGAATGTGAGACAACAGGAGAAAAGAGGTCCCTAATGGAAAAAAAAAGGGGGGGGATTTAGAACACTTATCAGAGGAGTGTATAGTTTAATAAGTGCTGCTTTCTTCAGCATGATTTTAATCACATTACGATTAAACATTTTCTTCCAAAACAAGGAAGACTGATTTCCATAAATAAAAATGTTGTCTACAACCAATGTCTCTAAATTCTTTCTTACCTGTCAACGTGAAGCAATTCAATCAGGCATCTTCCCACACTACCCTAATAAAACTCTTCTTGCCTAAATCCCACAAATGACCTCCACATCACAACTCTAAAGAGTATTTTTCAATTCTCATCTTACTTGATTCCTCAGTAGCATTCAAGTCATTCAGGAGCATTCGGTCTTTCATGAAATATCCCATGGCTCCCACAACTTCACGCTCCTGGATTCCACTGCCTCCCCTTCCCCACCCCCCGGCCCACTCTGTGACCAGCCCTTCTCATCTCTTTCCACAGCAGAGTCATTGCCTCCAACTTCATTCCCCAGAGCATCTCCCTCACTGAAGTGTTCTCTAGTTACACCTGTCTCTAACTGAGCTCATCCGGCACCACATCTTTAAATACCATCTATTGGCTTACAATTCCCCAAATTTCATGTCTAGCTAAGATTCCTGTTTTTGAGCACCAGACTTTTCTATCAGACTGCTTTCTTGACAGCTCCATGTGGTTTTAATGTGAATAAAACCAAACTCAAACAACCCCAACATCCTTTCCTTGCTCAGTTTTCTTATTTTGGCGGAAATATCACAAACATAAAAGTCCTTCTTGATTCGTTTTCCTTCAATCCCTATGTGAAAACTTCAGTAGTAAGTCACTATTGCCTCCTAGGTACATCACATATCACTTTTTCTCCCCATTGTTTGCTGTTACCACTCTAGTGTATACACTGTTTTCTCTGGATTAGAAGATAGCAACAGTTTCCTAAGTTGCCTCTGCCATTCTTACCCTTTCCATTTTGTTATTTATATAACATTTATATATTTATATTTATAAAAGCTACATTTTTATTTATTTATTTATATTTATCATATATATTTATATATTATACATAATATATATTTATATTTATATATAAACATATTTATATTTATAAAAGCTATAATGAGCTTTTACATTTTAAGCCCTGAGGATGTCACTATCTGGTTCATAATCCTTCAGAAGTCTCCTACTGCACTTGCAATAAAATCTACTGTTCTTAACTCACCTCCAAGTTCCTGAGGGATCCAGCCCCCCCGACCTCATTCTTATCTTGTGGCCAGCCCAGCAGACTCACTTGCCATTCTTCATATGGGCTGTTTCCTCCAGCTAGAAGTTTCTCCCCTCAACTCTTCACATTCAGCTTCTTCTCATCCTCTACATTCCATCTGCAATGTCAGTTCCCCAGAGGGGCTGTTCTTGACAATCACATCCACATTAGATTCTCACCCATCCTCTTCTAGTCTCTATCATTTAATCCTATTCTTTTCCTTCATAGAACTCATCACAACGTGGGTGTGTGTTTGTGTACTCTCTAGTTTAAGGCTGTACTAACAGCTAAAATGCACTCAGCCTTGCAATGGACGTTTTGTTTGGTGACAAAAAAGGAAAAAACATGTTTAGGGTACATTCATTAATTTATTCCTCATCATCAGTTAACTGTAAGACATTCCATCAATAGTACTAGTGATCATTTTAATAACAATAGAAACACCAATAACAATAGCAAACATTTATATAGGTCTTATATGAGTTGAGTGCTACTGTAAGCCCTCTTAGCATATTATCTCCTTCCCTGTGCATATGACGTGGGTATTAGTCTCCTACTACTGCTGACTGGGAAACCAAGGCACATGAAGCTTTAAGTGACTTGTTGAAGATCATTGTGCCCTCAAGTGGAAGAGCCTGTTTTTAATCTGACACTTGGGCTCTAGAACCTGGGGCTTTTAAGTACTACCCCAAACTACAAGTTATCGCAGGACTATAAACTGAAGGAGATAATGAAAAATTGATTTTGCTTTCATGGAGCTTATAGTTTGTTAGGTTCTCTTTAAGCCCAGCACAAGAATACTTGCTTCCATTTTAAATACAGTGGAGACTATGTCTATATTATGTCACACATTCAATGCTATTTTTATGGCTGTTGGTAATTTCTTATTACATAGTTAATATAATTTTACATTTATGATACCAAGACCACTTCTTATTTTCAAACTACATTAAAATAATGAAGAACATATACCACAATAAGCATTTCTAGAGAATTTAATACTTTCATCCTTAATTTAATCCTGTAAGAGGATGATATATGTTTCATTTAAGGTTTTAATTATCAGGAGAAAAAAATCCTTATGTTTCATTATCCCAAAGACCTGTGAAGCAGTTTTTACCACATGAGAACCCAAGTCTCCTCTAAGAATCAGTAAGGAAGAGATTGTTTCCTAGTTCTATATAATGCATGGCTAAATTATTATTCATAAAGTCATTCAGGAAAACCTTATGTGTCACAGTATAAGCATGTAGACTGTAAAATAACAAATATGACTCTATTTCACAGGCTAACAGGACTAGTCCATTCTGCAGTTTAACCGAGGACATTAGATAGGTTTGAGTCTTTTGGACCTAAGTAAAGAAAGACAATGCATTAAAACCCCTGCAAGCTACCCTTCAGACATTTAAATATGGCATCCCTGGGGGTGCCTGGATGGCTCAGTGGGTTAAGCCTCTGCCTTCAGCTCAGGTCATGATCCCAGGATCCTGGGATCGAGTCCCGCATCCGGCTCTCTGCGCAGCAGGGAGCCTGCTTCCTCCTCTCGCTCTCTGCCTGCCTCTCTGCCTACTTGTGATCTCTGTCTGTCAAATAAATAAATAAAATCTTTAAAATAAATAAATAAATAAATATGGCATCCCCGTCATCTGTTAGAGTGGATGTAACTATAATTCCCCAACTGCAGTAAACATTTAAATATGTTGGTTTTCTGCTCCCAGAGGTTTTCCAAGCTGCTCTGTCAAATCTGTTAATGTAGAAAAATGAAGTCAAGAAGAAAAACTTAAAAGACGTGACAGCAAGTCTGAGATGGAGGAGAAAAGACAGGAGTAAGAATGAGAGTGATTAAAGATCCATTTATCATCATCCACAAAACTGGAGTCTTCCCATACAAGGAAATAGAATGGAAATGTTCCTTAAATTGGGAAAAATATGCTACTCATTATGCTTAGATCCCAAGAGAAGAGATTTTACATATTGACACCACTTCTTCACAATACCACTCCTTTCTTCCAGTGATTAATATTAGAAAATGTATTTTTAAAGCTCAGAGAGGTTCTTGGGAATACAGAGACATTTAAAGACAATTTGTGATTGGTGAAGAGGACATTAAGGATTAATTAATATTAGTTTCTTTGAAAAGTCTTGGTTGTAGCTGTACCAGTCTTCCTGCACAATTAACACGATCAGTTTATTTTATTAATAAAATAATAACCTCCTATATGATTCTCCATATCTGACCCCACCTACCAACCACTACTACAGAAATTTAAATCCTATCCCTTACAGTGAAAAGAGCTCATGAGTCAGACTCAGAAGCTGTAGTTTTCAGTCCCATCGCTGCTCCTTTTAACGGTTTGGTTTGAGTTGAGCCCTTAATTTCATGATGCATCCGTTTCCTTACTTGGAAAACGGCCTACTTCCTTCGCAGAAGAGACTCTGAAATATGTGAAAGCACAGACATTTGGTAGGCCCGCAAAACATGTTACCATTTCTTTCTTCCTTTTTTGCTTCCAAACCTTGGAAACAATCCTGGTCTTAGAGTAGTAAACATTAAGGAGAGTGACATATCTTTATAGTACTCTCCGTCCAATCATTCTGAGTGTTGCTTTACTTACAGTTTCCCATTTAATTATTAAAATAACCACTAAAATAGTTATTACTTTTTCTAAGTTATATATCATAAGAGTAAGACTCCAACAGTTTTACTAACTAGGCCATTTATTTATCTAACAGTATTTGCGGAGTGTTTACTGTGTTCTAGGCATAAAGCTAAGAACCCCAGACACAAAAATGATTGTATAGGATTCTGCCCTCCATGAAATTCCAGTTTGGAAGAGAGAAAGACAAAAGGCAACACACAACATTGATACACTCTACTCGTTGCCAAGGCAGTAGAGGCAAAGCCTTCTGGTTTTTTGACTACAGCGTCCTGACTCTTAGTTTCAGTAATGGGAAGTTAACCTCACTCTCACCCACTTTTATAGTATAACTGGGATCCTATGTTTTGTCTCCGCCCCCCCCCCCGGAACTCACCCCACAGTTAGAGATTTATCTTCTCAGGATAATATATGTCCCCAAAACACAGTGCTATACTTTCACTAGAGGCTATCACATGGTTTTGCCTCTTTTCCCTGGACTGATCCACTCAATGTAAATAGACATCAAGAACTTTCTATGTGCCAGACCTTATGCTATATGCTGAGGATAAAATATTTTCATAAGGATAAAAGAGAATAAAAATATATTTTAACTGCTGCTCTTGAGAAGGTTAGACTATAGTAAGAGAAGACATTGAACAGAAAAGAGTAAAATACCGTAGATTCTAGGATAGAGGCCTGCAAAAGACAGCAGTGAAATGCAAATAAAGCATGGTCTACATTGTGTGTTTGGTATCAGGGTGGGTTAAAATAAAAGATGAAGAGTTCAGTTTCAGTATGTTGTAAACGAGTGGGTTGTGGCGCAAGGAAGGGCCATCCACAGAAGGATGTAGTTAGACCTTGAGCTTAGGGGAAACATTTTGCTTAAAGATAGATATCTTCAGAGTCAAATATATACAAATATCACATGAAGCCATGACAGCTGGATGACCCCAGAGAGAATGTTTAGAATGAAAGGAGAGAAGATCTAAAACATGGCAGAACTTGGGGGATCAGCAGAATTAAGGAACAGGAAGGGATAAACAAGGACATTGATGCCAGTCCTTGCAAAAGACATCCTCACCTATGGTTGGCAGATAAGACTTCATCATTCCTGAGATCCTTGCAAGCAGTGATACAACATAACCACGTGCCAGAAAAGACTTGAATAAAATATGTTCACAACACTGCCAAGAAAACTTACTGAATTCACATCCTAATCAGGACATTTTTATAAGATTTTTAATTAAAGCAAGAATAAAGTAAGAATAAAAAAACAGATGTGTGAGAAAGAAATGTCCCTCAAGAGATGAATAAGGAGAACGTGGTGTATATACACAGGAGCATTACTCAGCCCTGAGAAAGAGAGAAATCCAGCAATTTGTGACAACATCGATGAATCTGAAGGGCATTATATTAAGTGAAATAAGGCAGAGAAAGACAAATACTGTATACTTTCACTTCTAGGATGGTGGAATCTAAATAAAACCAAAAACATATAAAAAACAAACAAACAGGGGGGCCTGGCTGGCTCAGTCGTTGAGCGTCTGCCTTCGGCTTGAGTCACGGTTCCAGCATGCTGGAATTGAGCCCCACATGGCCTCCCTGCTCAGCGGGAAGCCTGCTTCTCCCTCTCCCACTCCCCCTGCTTGTGTTCCCTCTCTCGCTGTGTCTCTCTCTGTTAAATAAATAAATAAAATCTTTAAAACAAACAAACAAGTAAAATGCTGAATTCATAGAAACAGAGAATACCATGGTGGTTGCCACGGGCTAGGGGGAGGGACAAATGAGGAGCTGTAAGTCAAAGCATACAAATTTTCGGTTATAAGAATAAATCCTGAAGACCTAATGTCCAGCATGATGAGTAGCATGATATTTTAGACTTGAAAAGTGACTGAGAATAGATCTTAAGCACTGTTGCCACACAAAAAAGAGAGAGAGAGAGAACTATGCGAGGACGTGGCTATGCTGATGAGCTTGATCTTGGTAATCATTCTACATGCATAAGTATATCAAATCACCACATTGTACACATAAAATATATACAACTGTATTTGTCAATTATTTCTCAACAAAGTTAAAAAAAGGAAAGTATGGAATAAACCCATGAACACCAGACCCCAACTCATGTATTAATGTTCCACAAGAGCCTTAGTTTATATGTTAAATAGTGGTGTTTAAGGTCAAGGTAATATCTTCAAAAGTTTTATAAATATTAGTAGATTCATCTAGCTATATAATTCAACAGCTGTTATCATTTTAGCACCTTTATCATACAATTAACCTTTTATTTCTTTCAAACCATCAACATTTTCTAATACCATAGTGATTGCTGATCTGTTTAATAACTATTCTCAATTTATTTGGAATAAATATGTTAATCTTTAAAACAGATGCATTGTATTTCTTATCTTTCAGTAATTAAAACAAATCATCTAATAGCTGTATGTGTGTGTATATATACACACACACACATATATATATGTTTAATTTGGAAACATATTGCTAAGGGAAAAAATGTTCTTGTTTCAACCTTTTTATCAAGATGTTGCCTTTGAGAGAGAATTATGGGAAAGAGGGTAGTAGAGGTTTTGAAGATTGCTTAATGCAGCAGTTCCTAGAATGTGATACTCAGATAATAAGCACCAAAGGATAGTATTAGGGGAGAGTTAGGGTGAAACACAATTTGTGGTCAACAGAAGTTTGGAAAACTCTTTGTTAAATTATGTTAAAGAGAGTTCTTTACTGCAGGTCTTCTCAGAGCCTTCAAACAGGGTTTGTTTTCATGGGAAATACTTTAGGAAAAGATCACTTTACACACTGACCAAAAGACCGAAAGAGACAAATGACAGAATATAGCAGAGATCAACATGGTTGTGACAAGGAGTGCTATGGTTAGGGACTGACTGCATTACTCAAGTCAGGAAAAATGAAAAGCAGGAATGGAATGAAAACCCTTGCTCAGGTGTACACCTGGAAAGAAAGAAAAAGGAAGGTGAAGGTAAATTTTTCTGCATCACAAATAGGGCCTACTTCTGACTTATTGGACATTTGCTACTTGCTTCACCAAAATTTCCTTGGAGTCTGCTTCCTTTTCAAAGTAGAAGGACACGGTGTCTTGTTGGCCACTGTATTTCTAACATGTAGAACAGTGTCTATCACAGAAAAAGTGCTCAAAAATCATTTATTGAATAAAGCAAATAGTAAATTAGTAACAGTAGAACCATAAAATAGTGAAAATTCCATTATGTGGAAACTTTCCAATGGTTGACCCACATGCAGAAACCAAGAGTTCCAGGTGTTTCCTAATCCAATCTCTATTCTGAGAGATTATGCTTAAGGGGTTCCTCACAGGAAAACTTTGCAAAACCTTGGCAACTTGCCACAGCACATGAAGGCACAATCAAGGGTGGCTATTGATAGGAAAACAATACAATTTGAAGGGAGACTGACTGTCCTTTCTGCAGTTTCTAATGTTTATGGATTTTTTTCATAAACGACACCTCACATTTGTAAAATAGTTTACGAGTCTCTTCAAAATTGACTCTTTTAATCCTGGAAAAAAAAGTGACAAGTAGCCCATCGTAGGAAGAGAGAAATTAAAGAGGATCAGATGAATGATTTGCCCAAGGTCACAACCTTATTTTATGGAAGATCTAAGACTAGAACCTAACTTTTCCATCTTTTATTCCTTACAACACACAGAAGAGTAAACACGAATTCCTTCTGGTTTAAGAAATCCCCTGACTTGTAAGGTAATGGAAACTTCCTTTTAAAAATAACCTCTATAAAAAAATTTAAAAAAGAAGTCTACATGACTAATTCTCCTAAAATAATAAAACAATTATAAGACCACATAAAAGTCATCTAAAACCTGGGTGAAGAGAAGATCAAAGATGCTTATGTAAGGACAAGATAGAAGCCAAGCTTCAAAATTCAAAGCTTTTGTGAGCTCTAATCATTTCACTTGCATTCATAAAATCTTAAACATTTTCTCTCTACTTTTTGATGTATAATATTCAATCAATTGTAATGGAATATAAGTGGATAGTACTTGTAATGGTCCCCGAGCATGAAAGTGAAAACCATGGCACGCACACGGCACTGCCACCTAGAGGAAAGTGAGCCCTTTCCTGCCAGTCCAGATGCGTTCAGAGAAAAGAGAACGGACCTGGGGTTGGTGCCATTGTTATTCCTCTCCTTCTAAGTTATTTAAGATAGAAAAAATTTGGATTTTCCTCTTCTCCATTCTAAAGTCAAAGGCAATGACTAGATCTACTGCTAGGAATTCTGTGTATGTTTCCTTTTCAATGGATTTATAAATTCCATTATGTCGATATCAAAAATATATAACAGATTTAGAAGGGATGAAGTATCCTGCTGGGACTTCCTAGGGAGGGGCATTTTT
Source organism: Meles meles (assembly GCF_922984935.1). Classification (NCBI taxonomy): domain Eukaryota; kingdom Metazoa; phylum Chordata; class Mammalia; order Carnivora; family Mustelidae; genus Meles; species Meles meles. The sequence goes on along the minus strand of NC_060066.1, from coordinate 146,575,252 downwards.
CCAGTTTATTGAGACTTTGGATTATCGGTGGGACTAAAGCGTCATGACTGACCCTCTTCTTATGCTATTACCATTGCAGAGAGTTGGCATTAAAACTCCATGTGATTAAAAAATTCATAAGTCCTTTAAAATTATACATATTGACAGATAAAAAGAATATAAAAATATTCACAAACTATTTAGCTAGTGAATTGTGAGCTTTTAACAGGAAAAGAAAATCAAAGGCGGCATCTTTTCAAAGGATTCGTTGTATCTAACCACTTTCTCTCAATTTTTCTGGTGTATATTTATGAGATTAAATATATTGAAGAGCAGTGAGGTGTGGTGGTCTTCAAACAGTTAAACAGTATACTCCTGTTGAGAAAACACTTTGTTGTGGGGCGCCTGGGTGGCTCAGTGTGTTAAAGCCTCTGCCTTCAGCTCAGGTCATGATCCCAGGGTTCTGGGATCGAGCCCCGCATCGGGCTCTCTGCTCTGTGGACAGACTGCTTCCCTCTCTCTCTGCCTGCCTCTCTGCCTACTTGTGATCTCTGTCTGTCAAATAAATAAATAAAATCTTTTAAAAAAAAACCACTTTGTTGTAGTAAAATAGCTTTTAATCCTAAATTTTATAATTGGGTGAGGCTGTGTGCATGTGGGGGGTGAGCTTTGATGGCAAAAATGGGAAAAGACAGAGGAAAGAAAATTTAAGTAATAGCAGAGGGGGTATAAAGTAGTACTCAGACTAGAAGATATTCATTTCCTACCCTTAAATGCAAGAAAACCATGAAAGTTTCTGCCATTGAAGCCCAGAAAATTTTCACAAAGATTATTGGGTATTCACAGAGAACAAAGATAGTCACATCCCCTAAATTTCCCTCAGTGAAACGTTTATTTAGCAGCAATTAGGAATAGACATCAAAATAGTTTCTAAGTTGTGAATAGTTTAGGCAGAACCTATCTACATTTATGTGACTGAACAGCGAACCATTGCTAAGAACATTCTGTAGAGATTATATCTCCCTTGTCACAAAGAAATGATTGGTCCATCATGTCCCACCATGGGATCAAGAACTAGAACATTTAAATAAGAGAACATGCAGAGAAAAACAATGGATGAAAAGGGCAAGAAGAGAAATATGATCCAGTCAGTCACCAGAATAATGAAGGATGGTAATCAATAGTAAAACAACATTAAAATCAACATTAAAAGTAATAGTACTTATTGGACATATTATTTATAATTTTATATATATGTGTGTGGTATTCCATAGTGGATATTCAGCTCACCTTGAGTAATCCCTTGGTGTGTCTTTTAAAAGCTCCTATTTGACGAAAGTTCTGTCAAAGTTTATTAAAGAAAAGGTGCTGTTTACTAAAGAAAGGGTAGATCTAGCCAACATGTGTATTTTTATCCTGGCACCCTGTGTGAAAAATCACATAAGCGTATCACTTCAAGAATGATGTCTAAATAGAGTCTATTATTACTTGAGTGACTTCAGTCCAAAGTAGTTTGGGAACTATAAAATGTCACAGATTCCTTCATCTTAAAGGCAGTATGCTGCAGGGGAGGTAATTCCTAGCTCTACAGGAGAAGTCTTGACTCCCAGTTCTGCCACTCATTGACCAGCTATGTCTCTATGGTAAGGTCGTTTGTAATCTGAAACTTTTCTTGGCTGTAAGAAGATAATTATTCTGTCTATCTTCTAGGACCACAGAAACTGAAATAATGCATATGACTATTTTTATTTTTCTTACTAACAACATAAATAATAATAACTCCTATTTCATAGCACTTGAAAAGCACCTTCGAATACTTGATCCCATTCAGTGCTTACAGCAATCATCTGAAGCAGATTCTCGTCTCCATTTTTCAGTTGAGGAAATGAAGTTAAAGAGGTCAGCATATATATCATGGGATCAGGAAAATGAAGTGCCAGGATTAAAGTTCTAATTTTCTAATATTTTGCACCATCATCTGCTACACTAAATCATTTCATCATAAATCTTCCCATTTCATTCTACTTTACAGAGTCAACAAGTAATGTTGGCTGTTCCACATGTACTTGTGTAACTCTAGCAATGAGGAAACCCTCACCTTCTGAGGAAATCCATTCCATTGTTCAATACTCTCATTTTTAGAAAGGTCTTTGCCTTGATCAAAACCCACCTCTTCATAACTTCCACTTATTATTTCTTTATTTCTATCCTCTAAAAATGTGCAAAATAAGTTAAATTCTTCTTCAGCTGGCTCCCCTCACCGCCCCGACAATGGGTTTGTTGCCAGAACACAAGTGTCATGAAAACCATGGCTAAACCCAAAACAAAATGGGAAAGGAAAAGACTCATATCAGCATTGTCATCATTGGACACCCAGATTTGGACAAGTCTACCACTACTGGTCAACTGATCTGCAAATGTGTGGGATCCACAAGAGAACTACCAAAAAATTTGAGAAGGAGTCTGCTGAGATGGGAAAGAGCTCCTTCAGGCTGGGTCTCGCATAAACTTGAAAGCTGAACATGAACATGGTATCACCACTGATATTTCCTGTGGGAATTTAAAATCAGCAAGTATTATGAGACCATCATTGAAGCTCCAGGACACAGAGACTTTCAAAAACATGATTACACACACATCTCAGTCTGACTGTGCTGTCCTGATTTTGCTGCTGGTGTTGGTGAATTTGAAGCAGATATCTCCAAGAATGGGCAAAACCGAGCCCTTCTGGCTTACACAGTAGGTGTAAAACAACTCATTGTTGGTGTTAACAAAATGGATTCCACTGAGCCACCCTACAGCCAGAAGAGATCCAAGGAAATCATTAAGGAAGTCAGCACCTACATTAAGAAAATTGGCTACAACCCCAACACAGTAGCATTTGTGCCCATTTCTGGTTGGAATGGTGACAACATGCTGGAGCCAAGTGCTAACATGCTGTGGTTCAAGGGATGGAAAGTCACCCATAAAGGTGGGAATGCCAGTGGAACAACATTGCTTGAAGCTCTGGATTGCATTCTGCCACTAACTTGTCCAACTGGCAGATACTTGCGTCTCCCTCTCCAGGATGTCAGCAAAATTTGTGCTATTGATACTGTCCCTGTGGGCCGAGTGGAGACTGGTGTTTTCAAACCTGGCATAGTGGTCACCTTTGCTCTAGTCAGTGTTACAACTGAAATAAAGTCTGTCGAAATGCACCATGAAATTTTGAGTGAGGCTTTTCCTGGGGACAATGTGGGCTTCAATGTCAAGAATGTATCATGGGCGCCTGGGTGGCTCAGTGGGTTGGGCCGCTGCCTTCGGCTCGGGTCATGGTCCCGGGGTCCTGGGATCGAGCCCCGCATCGGGCTCTCTGCTCCGCGGGGAGCCTGCTTCCTCCTCTCTCTCTGCCTGCCTCTCTGCCTAGTTGTGATTTCTCTCTGTCAAATAAATAAAATGTTAAAAAAAAAAAAAAAGAATGTATCTGTCAAAGATGTTCATTGTGGCAGTGTGACTAATGATGGTAAAAATGACCCACCTATGGAAGCAGCTGGCTTTGTGACTCAGGTGATTATCCTGAAACATCCAGGCCACATCAGTGCTGGATATGCACCTGTGCTGGATGGTCACATACCTCACATTGCTTGCAAGTTTGCTGAAGGAGTAGATTGTGTTCTGGAAAGAAGCTGGAAGACGGTCCCAAGTTCTTGAAATCTGGTGATGCTGCCATCTTTGCTGTGGTTCCTGGCAAGCCTACGTGTGTTGAGAGCTCTCGACTGTCCTCCTCTGGGCTGTTTTGCTGTTTGTGACATGAGACAGATGGCTGCTGTGAGTGTCATCAAAGCAGTGGACAAAAAAGCGGCTGGAGCTTGCAAGGTCACCAAGTCTGCCCAGAAAGCTCAGAAGGCTAAATGAGTATTATCCCCAATACCTGCCATCTCAGTCTTATTCGGTGGTGGAAAAACGGTCTCAGAACTGTTCGTGTCAATTGGACAAGACTGGTTAATGATTACAATGCACTGTAAAAGTTTCAGAAGGAAAGGAGAATGTTCTGTGGACCATTTGTTTTTCTGTGTGTTTGTGTGTGGGAATTCTAGGTTATTAGTTTTTAAGATCAGTACTTTTTAATGAAAACTACTTGACTAAAAATATGTGACAAAATTTTGAGGCCCATTAAAACAAATGTTTAATGAGGAAAAAAAAATTCTTCTTCAATTGAATGACTTTCAAGTTACTCTATGGACTTTTCTGTTTTCTAGAAACTAGTTCTTTCCAAATAACTCAAGAGTTTTCAGTTTCTAGTCTCCTCATCATTATAATTTTCCTAACTCTATAAATATGCTGTCAAAAACACCTTTTTCCTTGTGCCTAGTACAGTACTTAAAGTATTGAATTTGACTTTATATTTACTTTTCTATCTCTCCTATTAGGTTATGCACTTCTCTATGTGTGTAGAGAGGAAGAGAAGAATATTTATAATCAATCATTTTTGCTTGTTTCCCTGAGGAAACATACACAGGTCTTGATACATAAAAACCCTTAATCCATAGCATGTTAAATTAGTAAACTGAATCTTACTTGAATCTAACAATGTTAAGCAGCATCAAAAATGTTGATATCTAGGGGCACCTGGGTGGCTCAGTGGGTTAAAGCCTCTGCCTTAGGCTCAGGTCATGATCCCAGGGTCCTGGGATCAAGCCCCGCATCGGGTTCTCGCTCAGCAGGGAGCCTGCTTTCTCCTCTCTCTCTCTCTCTCTGCCTGCCTCTCTGCCTACTTGTAATTTCTGTCTGTTAAATGAAATAAATAAAAAATCTTTTAAAAAAATGTTGATATCTAATACTGGAAACTCAGTGTCTGGAATAAAAGAGGCTACAGTTCAACTTGATTGACCATTTATACAGCTAAGTGCCATGGTACAACAAAGGAGTCTTGCTATGCAGAGTACACAGAGACATTGCCCTCCAAAACTGAGGGTAGAGCCCAAAGAGATTTCACCAGAGAAGAGACACATCATTGGTTATTTAACCTGGAATTGGAAAGGCAAGTTTGCTTCCATATAAAGCAGAAGTAGAACGAAATTAATCCTATGAAAGAGATTGGGACCATATTATCAATATCTCATGGAGGGGATACAATTTAATGGCAATAAAAATGAAGTGTGACGAGTTATAAACAGAGCCAGCTTCATAGGCTCACTGCTAGAACAGTCGCCCTGGGCCATATGCTCAGAAGGGCTACCCTCTTGAAGTTTAAACTCTGAAGTAGCCGTCTTGACATGTTTAATACTTTTGTTTTTGAATTTGTGTTTTATAAATAAAATTCAGTGGAACAGTGGAGCTGTGTCAGCTCATGAAGCCTGGCCTCTCGCTGCTCACCCCCTTCATCTGGAGGCTTCTTGGCTCCCAGCTTTCTTCCCTTTGGCACCCCAACCACTGCTGATCACCATTGGGGTAACAGATCTCAGTGGCCAATGAAAGCATGTGTTCTGCCATTATAGCCAGGGGTTGCCCATGTATAAGCACAAAGAAAGTCAGAGACAGAGGCAAACCTTCAAGGTACCTTTGGGGAGGGGAAGGTGTATGTGTACGGGTAAGCAGAATTCATCCCTGCCCGGGTTGCAGAGCCATAGTAAGTTTAGCTGGTGATTTGTTGAATTCTTCACATCCATCCTCCATCAAACATATCCCAGGGTGGAGACTGCATTGTCTGGGGGCTACTTGTCCGACATGTGTTGAAAGAGATGACAGCCCATGAGAAGGGGAGATTGAGTTCCCCTGCTGCCAATAGGATCCTCCATTTTCATTTTGCCATGGGACCTGTCGATGATATAGCAGGTCCTGGTTAAAAAGTAGCTGAAGTTGGGGATACTCTGTAAGCCCCTAACCCAGGGTGGGTATGGAAACCTAGTAGTTATCTCAGTCATTTAATTTGAGACTTTGATTATAAATAACAGTTATCCATGCAAAAAAAGGGAATGAAGAAGGCTTCAGGGGGAGGAAATAACATGTGAGGGCCCAAGTCACATCAGAGAGTAGACATATTCCAAGAACCAAGAGAAGTTGAGTAGGATGGAAGGGGACCGTGAGCCCAAATTGGAGGACAGAAAGGCCAGTCACAGTCAGGGAGGGGGTCAGCAACTCTGCTAATCAATGGAAAGGCTTGAGAGGGAGCTGAAGTAGTGCAAAATTAAAAGTGTTTTGTTTTGGTTTGGTTTTTTCCCAGAGGTTGCTACAACTAAGACACATCTTTACTACCCTGGTCCAGTAGAGTCTATCTTTGACCTTTAATTAAATGATGTTGCAGTATTCTCTGTAAAATGTCCTTTTGTTGGAATTAGCACATCACTGTCCCTTTGCCAAACTTAGATCCTAGTTTCTCATCCCCTGTGAGTGTGATGAGCAGGAGCTCTTCTTTCTCACAGTAGTGAAAGCTTGATACATAAAAACCCTTAGTTCATAGCATGTTAAACTCGTAAACTGAATATTAATTGCATTTAACAATGTTAAGCAGCATCAAAAAGTTGATATCTAATATTGGAAACTCAGTTTCTGGAATAAAAGAGGCCACAGTCTAACTTGATTGACCATTTATCCAGTTAAATGCCATGGTACACTGGAGGTCACTGGAGGAAAAGGGCTCATCAAGAAATGACATGAACACAAATATTTCTTGCACTTCATTGCTACCGTCTACTGAAAGAACTTGTGTGGCTGCTTTGCCAAACTCTACCTGGAACTTACGCTGAACAAAAAGTAAATGAATGGACCCCAGTAGGATACCGAAAAGAACCTCTCAGAGCTGCAGCAGAGCACATTTTTTTCAGAATTGGAATGAAGTGGATATTTTTTTCTTTAGTAAGGATTTTTTTTTATCACATTGACATTTAGTTTATTAGAGCTAAGTTTACAAGACCAATTCCAGAAGAGCTTTAGCTTAAATCAGTTGCCATTTTATATAGATAAGATGAGAAAATGCTAAAGAAATGTGGCTTTTCTCTCTCAAAGTTTATTCAAAACAAAATCAAATCAATTCCTTACCACCAGAAAGCGGCATAATTTACCTCAACTTTCAGGGAAACAAGTATACTCAGCAATAGGTTGAATGCAGGCTAAAAGTTGTTTTCTCATTCAAACTGTTAATTTTCTCCTTCCTTGATGTCCTTTTTTTTTTTTAATGAGACTGAACATTTTTACACTCATAAATTCTCAAGAATATCAATAAAAGATAATTAGTAAGACTTTTATAAATGGATATGGAAAGAAAATAGAAGATACATATAAAAACTCTAAGAGGAGTATCCAATAAATGCCACTGGTTTAGGTTCCAGTAAGCTCCGTATAAAAGAGGACAGACTTTTCTGGCACTTCTGCCATGCACCAGGCAAGTGGGATATGATTATTCCAATTTAATGTTACACCATCCCAATGAAGTAGGTATTTACACCCAGAAGAAACTGAGCTCCAAGGGGTTCACATAACTTGCCAGTTTCACATGATGGTGACTGATATAGCCTAGCCTTAAACTCAGGTGTGTCTTTTTGCAAATGTAGTAATAATTTGCAGGATAGTATTTCACTACCATGTCAATATCTTATGCTGTGGTTAGTTCATCCTAGGCCAGTCAAAGCCACCATATGGAATTACGGTGAAGATCATTTAATAAAGGTAAGAAAAATGATTTTCATTTGTTGAGTGCCAGTCATCATATTAGGCTCAATATTCATGATTATCAATATTGCAAAAAGCAATAGGACAGGTTGAAAGGAATTCAGTGAAGCTACCTGGGGAAAAAGGGAAATGGGTGCAGTTTGGAAAGGGGAAAGAATTAGGAAAGTGAAAATGAAAGGGGTGTCTCAAGGTCAAGCCTGCCTTCCAAGAGATGGATAAAAAGATGACAGTATGTTGTGAGCAAGACCAAGTGAAATTTAACATGAAAAATATATATATAACACTGCAATAGCAACAGTATGAAAAGCCTAACCCGGAAGTGTGCACATACTTGCTAAATCCTGAATTTGCCCAGTGGAGCACCACACCCAAACTTCCAGTCTCCCAGACAAGCAACCACTATAGGTTGTTTATCTGCTGCAAATGAGAGGTTGGAGGAAAAAGAAGAAAGCAGAAAGGGATGTTTTAACTAGAGTCTGAGGTTCAACATAATGCAAAAAACATGTATGGCTGCTTACTACATGCTGTGTGCTGGCGATAAAGAGAAGCGGTAGGAAGAACATCACAGTAGGGAAAGAGATCTCGGAGTTGAAAGGAAATTTCTTGGGATCAACAAAATAGATGTTTTCATGTTACTTGTGTTGCATGCTTCCAGCTTAAGTCATAGATTTCTTGGAACTTTGCATGTAAAGGTACGCTATAAATATTGTTAACTTAATCAACAAATAGAATAAATGGGGTGGGTGGGTAATGGAATCATTTTAGAGCAAGGACCTAAAGGAGAACTTACTTTCACATAGGTAAGAACTTGGTTCAGGCCTCTTTACACTGGCCAAACGGGGAAAAATAATTCATAAAAGGAGAAAGGTTGCCAATCCCACAAATGTAAATGTTCAAAGATATATGAGATTTGAAGTGGAAGATATATGATCATGTGTGTGATTTCCTCAGTGAGAGGAAATATCAGATTTATGAATATACTATGTTCCATCCTCATCCATAAGAGGAATTTGAAAAGGAAAAATTATTCTGGGTCATGACTTATCTCCTGCATATAGTAGGAATGGTTGGAAGTAGACTTAAACTCAATAACCTAAAAAAGGTAGAGGGAAATTTGATTGGGGGGAAGAAAAAGTACTATATGGACATATTTAATTGCAAACAAATCCAAGGATATAGGCATAAAGATTGTCTATTAATTCCTGGCTGTGTAACGTGAGTGGCCTAAGGTACTTTTTCTAGGTCTTAGAATCCTCATCTACAAAATGAGCATACTAAGTAGATAATCACTAAGATCATTTTCAATTCAAAAAAAAAAAAGACAAAAACAACCAAATATATTTAGGTAAACAGAGTAGCAGTCTGAAATGTACTTAAAAGAAAAGAAATGGACCGGTCAGGTTGAAAAGATCCAGGTAAAAGAATTACTGTTGTACTATATAAAGTAACATACTCTGTCTTTTTAAATAAGGATAGAGTAGTGACAGAAATTAATTTCTATAAAGGTTGGAAATGTGGCATATGTATGTGAAGGATGAGTAAATTGCCATTATAATAGGGATGACTTAAATTATGATATGAGGATGATAAAGAAGAGAAAATATTTTCTGTCCTTTCAAGATGTCAAAGCTTAACTGAACATGTGTTTAACAAAGTAAAAGTCTCAAAGCAGAGTCTCTGGTAGAGACTATTAATTGCAGAATCCTGATACCTATAATTCTTTTTTTCCTTAATAACCAAATCTCATTTGTATTCAGTTAACAAATAAATTGCTACATTTCCCATCATCCCTTGTAGCAAGATGAAATTATATGTCTAAGTCATAGACAATGCAATGTAAGCTTATGATTTTGCAGAGGCCTTTTGGGAACACTGCCTAAAGAAAGAGAGCCCACTGATTCAAGAGGGAGAGATACTCTTTTATCCTTCCCATCTCTTCTGCTGTCACAGAACTGATGACTGGACGTAGAGCAGCCATTTTATACTATGAGGTGACCTCAGAGAAGGAAGCCTTATGTTCAAAGTAGAGAAGTAGAAAGAAGATAGCCTGGTTTCTGATAATAGCCTGATCCCAGTAAGGCGGCCTCGGATGATTTATCTTCAAAATTCTCTTTTACATGAGAGAGAAATCAACTTCTACCTCAATTAAACCACTATCATTTCCAACAGTATTACTTTTCTTGGTTATGTGGATTTAACACTTAGTCCAACTGATATAGTACACAAAAGTGAGGTGCTTCAAATAACAGAAGCTAAGATGTGGTACTAGATGAAGGCGGAACTAGGTAGGGGCAAATTAGTTACACAGATAATGAAAACTGAAAATCTCAAGACTATTATTATATACTAGTAAAGTATTTAGTTAAATCATCACCTGCCACATACTGGAAAGCCAACCATATGCTCATAAAGGCTCTAATACAGTATTAGGGGAAATGACAAAATATGTGTAAAACGTTGGCATGGGTTGTCAGCAAAATCCTAAAAGAATGATGAATTTAAGGTGAAACCAGCTGGCCAGTCTGAGAGTTGTAAGAGAAAGTACTTGCCTCTTCTCTAAGATTAAAGGAACTCTTTGCCTATAACCTGCATCCTCAGCCGACTGAGAGACTGATAATTTGAAAACTTTCAGGGTAGGAAAGGCCAACTGTTTATATCCTAAATGGAAGCAGTTAAAAGAAGTATCTGCAAATTCTAATCTTAGCAATAAATATGACTAGTGTCCCACCATTCAAAAGTGGTTAGGCTGCTGGCAAAGATAGTACATTATTTCAGATGTCGTCATTGCAGCAGACAATAAGCTGAGAATTATTTGGATGGGCAGAGCACAAAGGTCTATAAATAAAAAGACTTGTGTCCTTGAGCTTAAAAATTCCATTTATCCAAGAACTTTGTATTCACTCACACTAGGAAATCACCAAAAAGCCAGTTGCACTGCACGACCACCACATTTTTGAGGGTAACTTATTGTCCTAAAAGGATCTACTGGGTTCTGAAACCATACTGTCAGGAACTGGTTTGCTCTATATGTGTAGATCCTTAGGAAAGATGTGCTCCTGAATGTCCACCTCAGATGTGGCCGCAGGATAACGGAGAAGGAAAACTCTTTCAGAAGGCAAAGCCAGAGACCACCAAGAAAAATGGGCAAAGGATTCTTACTGAAGAGCAAACCTGGGGCTACCAGATGGACAAACTGAAGAGCTCACTCCACAGCCACAGCCTACGACATTTTTGTTCAGCAAAATTTTGGATGATTATTATGCCCCAGAGAGGCTTTTCCTATCTTTACATTAATAAAAATATCTAGTTGATGGAGCCATGAGGCACCAAATCAAAATCTGATAGAAGAGCCTCTACACCATCCAGAGAGATTGAACTCTTGAATAGGATGCAGGGACTGCAGGATGCAGAGACATCAGGGTTTTCTGCTTCGAGAGGAAGAAGGGGGTGCATAGCCATAGGGTATCCAAAGGAGCAGACTATATACTGCTGTGGCAAACTGCAGGCTTGTTCTGGGTTCCTCACTCCCTCCTGTACAGTGTAGCAGAGGAAACAGAGTCTACCCCTGCTTGCTTTGGCTAATGCGAAGTGAGAGGGAGGGGACATGAGCAGAGATTTTAAAGACCTGCATGGGCCTTTGGTGCCTCACCATTAGAAGAACATGACCAGGAACTGTCGGTTCAAGAACAATGATAAGATGTGGAGCAGACGCAGAGCCAATTCCAAAGGCTGGGCCCAAGGTCAGCCAAAACTCAGCGTAAAACAGAAATGTCCCCACTGACCTGTAAGTACATGGCTGAGAAAAATAAACGCTTGTTTTAAGAAACTATTGCATTTCAAAGTGTTTTGTTATGCAGCATCATGGCCAATAAAGCAACCAGAGCTATCTTAACAGCTATAGCTAAAAATAGAACTTTTGGAGATCCCATCAACAGATATGATTGCTAAAGAAATAGAAACCAAACTGAGAAAACTCTAAACAAAGAAATAGAAATCAAACTGAGAAAACTCTAAACAAACTCTAATATTCTAAACAAACAAACTCTAAACTCAAACAAACCCTTGAACACCCCAAGCACAAATGAGAGAAGAAAGACCGAGAACTTTCTAGAAACTTCCTAAAGTGGTCAAGAAGACTGGATTAACACTGATCCTAAAAGATAAAAATGGACATCAGATCAAGATTATGTGTAAAAAGAAAGAGCATGTGATCAAAGAGCTTTTGGGTTTAGTTGTGTGTGTGTGTCTGTGTGTGTGTGTGTTTAATGGAACTATTTCAAAGTTAGAAATTAAACAACTAAAAGTACAAAGTTGTTAATGCACCATAAACAACAGATCGAAATCAGGGGGAAAAAAATCTGGAAATGGACACAATATGCTTATATTTTTGAGGAGTGAAGTACCTGGTTTACTTTAGGAGAAAAGTGAAAGGCCCAAAATATGCAAACAGAAGTGTAAATAGAACTATTAAGTGGGGCTAAACAGAAAAGGCCAACTTTCCAACAGAACAGATTAAATGAAACAGAAAGAGGAATACAGGATGAGGTCCTTAAAAAAGAAGTCAGGAAAGTATTACATAGAATAATTGCAAAGGCCTTTTCTCCTTATAACACGGAAATTGATGGATTTGAGAGTAAGGATATTAAAAAAGATCTTTAAGGGGCTGCAGGAAATAGAAGAGCTAGGACAAAGCATGGATGTCATGTAGAATATTTTATGACAAACTGCTGGCCTGAGCCAATAATTCTTGGGCTGGAGAAGGAATTGTCGCTCTATAGGAAGCTGGTGGATGTGGGGTAAAGAAGAGAAACTGCAACATAATTTTTAGATAGATTTCAAAGGAATGCTTGAAGGACACAGAAGTAGCTACAGTATCTTTAAAAAAAAAAAAAGAAAAACAACTTGTTTTATAAACAAAAAGGAAATAGAAAAAGAATAATGTATTTTAAATGTAATAATACAAAAGATGGTAGGCCATTTGTGCATAAGAGTAAAGAGAAGAGAGGTGCCTGGTTGGCTCAGTCCCTTAAGCATCTGCCTTCAACTCAGGTCATGATCCTAGGGTCCTGGGATTGAGCCCTGTACCAGGTTCCCTGCTTAGCAGGGAGTCTGCTTCTCCCTTTCCTTTTGCCCCTCCCCCTGCTTGTGCACTCCCCTGCCTCTCTCTCAAATAAATAATTTTTTAAAAGATTTCATTTATTTATTTATTTAGTAGACAGAGATCACAAGTAGGCAGAGAGGCAGGCAGAGAGAGAGAGAAAGAGAGAGAGGAGGAAGCAGGCTCCCTGCTGAGCAGAGAGCCTGATATGGAGCTCCATCCATAGGTGCGATCCAGGTGCACCTAAAAAATCCTTCAAAAAAGAGTAAAGAGGGGGCACCTGGGTGGCTCAGTGTTTTAAGTCTCTGCTTTCAGCTCAGGTCATGATCCCAGTGTCCTGGGATCGAGCCCCACATCGGGCTCTCTGCTCAGCAGGGAGCCTGCCTCCCCTTCTCTCTCTGCTTGCCTGTCTGCCTACTTGTGATCTCTGTCAAATAAATAAATAAAATCTAAAAAAAAAAAAAAAAAAAGTAAAGAGAAGAACCGGCTAGAAGGGTGAAACACAACAAAGCAAATAGAAAAGGCAAAAAAATGTGAAAACAGTTTATAAAAGGTGTGCAATTGTATAAGCATATATGACTGCATTGCAGGAAATAATTGGAATATACACATAGGTAAAACTTACAAATACTTTGAATAAACTGAAAAAAACATTGGGGATCAAGTAAGATCATGTGTTAGAAAAGATTTGTGGAAAGTATAGAGCTTTCTACATGTAAAAGTAATTAATGGTTGCAATGTTAAGAGTTACTCCTCAAGGGTAAATAACATAGAAATATTGTTCAGTTCAACAAGTGTTTATTTAGCCGCTACAATGTACTAAGCAAATGTTAGACTCTGGGGGACACATCAATAATGAAGACAGACATAGTAACTATTCCAAGCCAGACAACAGGCTTAAAAGAGAATGGATACAGCTCCCTAAATGAAGACTTTTGCTACCTTCCTAGAGCCAGCCATTATTTATTATCTTGTGAACTCTCCAGAAACACATGTATAAGCAAATCCATATATACACATATATATGTTTATTTATAGACATATTCATGGATATGTATCTTCTAAATTTATACAGTTGAGGATAAGTTATATATACTATTCATGACCTTGTGATTTTCTCTAAACACAGTAGTTTGAATATGATTCTATATCAGAATATACAGAGCTCTCTCACTTTTCTTAACAACGCATTTTATTGTATGATTGTGTCATAACGTAGTGAATCAATGGCCTTTAATGTACATTTATGCAGTTTCCAGTTCTTCCTTATTACATACAGTGCTTATATATAATGCACTTTATACATAGATTAGTATACCTGCTATACAATTTTATGAAAATGAAATTTCTATTAAATAGCAAGTAAATTTTTAATTTTGATATTGTTAAATATTCTTCAAAGTGATTACATCCCTTTGTATTGTGACCTACCTCACCCTAAAATGTCCTCGGACCACTTGCCAATGACATTTATTATCAAACCTTTTGACCTTTCCAAAAAAATATTCTATTACAGCTTAAATTGTGTTGATCTTATTATGAAAAAATATGAGTATATTTTCACATATTTAAAAGGTTTTTTGTGTTTCCCTTTTTATCTGAATTTTCTGTTCATAATCTTGGGCTTTCTACTCCTCAAAATTAGTACGTTAGAAGCCATGAGCCTGTTGTCATACATCTTGTCAGTTTTTTTAGTTTGAATTGTCAAATTGAATTTTTTTAAAGACTTTATTTATTTATTTGACAGACAGAGATCATAAGTAGGCAGAGAGGCAGGCAGAGAGAGAGAGAAGGAAGCAGGATCTTTGCTGAGCGGAGAGCCTGATGTGGGGCTCCATCCCAGGACCCTGGGATCATAACCTGAGCTGAAGACAGAGGCTTTAACCCACTTAGCCACCCAGCTGCCCCTGTCAAATTGAATTTTTAACCGTGGTTTTAGTTTTTAGACCTTCAATTTTGAGATTACTGTAGGTACATATGCAGTTATATGAAATAATTACAGACATCCCATACACATATATGAAATAATTACAGACATCCCATACATTCATCATCGAGTTTCACTTACTAATGACATTTCATATAGCTATAGTATAATCATATTACAGGTAGGAAACTGACGTAGGTATAATACATCAACCTTATTCAGATTTCACCAGCGTGTGTGTGTCTAATTTAAACATTTTATCACATGTGTAGATTTGTGTGAACCCCACTACAGCCAAGATACAGAACAATTCCCTCACGAGGCTCCTCCTTTTGCCCTTTTATATTCACAGCTGCCTCTTCCCTCTGCCCCTCCCGCCCTCCTAATAACCATAAATCTGTTCTCCATTTCTGTAATTTTGCCATTAAAAAAGTGTTTTATAAGAGGAAGCACAGTATGAAATCTTTTGAAACCAGCTCCTTTCACTCAGTGTAATTTCCTGGAGATGCTACCAAGTATGTGTCAATGGTCCATTCCTTTCTATCGCTGAGTAATATTCCATGGCGTGGATGTCTGAGTTTACTTAATCATTCACCCATTGAGGATGTTTAGATCGTTTCCAGTTTAGGACTATGACCAATAAAACTTGCATGAGCAATTGTGTCTAGGTTTTTGCATGAGCAGAAGTCTTCCTTTCTCTGACATAAATGCTCAGCCAATTGCTGAGTCGTATGATATGGTGAGCACACATTCAGTTTTATAGGAAGTGCCATTCACTTTTCTGGAGAGAGTGCACCATTTTATGCTTCTGTCAGCAATGTACAAGTGATCCGGCTCTTCGGCACAACTGCCATGATTCGGTGATTTTTATTTCAGCACTCTAATAACTATGTAGTGACATCTCATTGTGGTTTTAGTTTTCATCCCCCTAATGACTAATGATCTTGAAAATCTTTATGTGTGCCTCTTGTCATCTTTACATTCTCTTCAGTGAAACCCTCTTTATATCTTTAGACCATTTTCTAATTGTTTCTAATCTTGTACTTACTACTGTATTTTAATAGTAATTTTATGTTCCAGGTAATCCTTTGTTGAATATGTGATTGTCAAATATTTTCTTCTAATATATAGCTTTTCATACCCTTCACAGGGTCTTTCACAGATCACTTTTAAATTTGATAATCCAGTTTATCTATTTTTTTTTCATTTATTAATCATGTTTTTGGTGTCCAGTCTAAGAAGACCTTGCCAAGCCATGGATATTGAAGACTTTTCCCCTATGATTTTTTTTTCTACAAGTTTTATTAGTTTTATGTTCTACATTTAAGTCTGATCCATTTAAAGTTAAATTTTGTGATATTTAGGTTGAGGTTCAATTTTTGCCTATAGAGGTCCAATTGCTGCATTGAAAACTTATCCTTCCTCCAATGAATTTCTTTTGCACTTTTGCCAAAAATCAGTTGGGCATATTTGTGTGTACTTATTCTCTGCTATCTAAATTTTTCTACTAATCTTTTTATCTATTCCTTTGCCAATATCACACCACTACTATAGCTATTTAATAAAACTAATTTCTTCAATGATATTCTTTTTAAAAATGATTTTAGCTATCTTCGTTCTTTTGCATTTTCATAGAAATTTTGGGATGACTTTGTCTACATTTATAAAAACTTTGCTAGAATTTTTATAAGAATTATATTGAAACTACATATCCATATGAATATGATGAACCTATCTTCCTTGGACACAGTGTATTTCTCTTGGTCTTATCTAATTTCTTCCATCAGCATTTTTTTCAGCATAGATCCTGTACATGCATTTTTAAGTTTATATAAAAGTATTTCATTTTCTTTGGCGTGATAGTAGTCTTTTTTTTTTTTTTTTATTTGACAGAGAGAAATCACAACTAGGCAGAGAGGCAGGCAGAGAGAGAGGAGGAAGCAGGCTCCCCGCGGAGCAGAGAGCCATATGTGGGGCTCGATCCCAGGACCCTGGGATCATGACCCGAGCTGAAGGCAGAGGCTTTAACCCACTGAGCCACCCAGGCGCCCCGATAGTAGTCTTTTTAATTTTTTCTTTTCACATATCCATTGTTAATATATAAACATGAAATAGATTGCTGTATGTTTATCTTGTATCTTGAGACCTTGCTGAACTCACATTAGTTCTAGAAGTATTTAATTTTTTTTAGATTCTTCATGATTTTTCATAGACATTCATGCAAATAAGAATAGTTTTATTCTTTTCCTTCCCATCTATATCCCCTTTATTTATTTATCTTGCTTTAGTGCAGTAGCTAGAATATCTAGCACTATGTTAAATAAGTGGTAAGATTGGATAGCCCTACCTTATTCCTCTAATCTTAGAGAGAAATCATTCAGTCTTTCACTATTAAACATAATGTTAGTTGTAGAGTTTTTGTAGATGTTCTTTAAGTTGAGGTAGTTCACTTCTATTCTTAACTTGCTGAGAGTTTTGATCATAAATGGATGTTGAATTTTTTCAAATACTTTTGCTGCATAAGATGATATGACCAAATAATATTTGAATACTTATTTTTATTAATTTTTTTAAGATTTTGGTATCACGTTTGTCTTGTGTTTGTCCTGAATTTAATGAGAAATTTGGGGGGCTCCTGGGTGGCTCAGTGGATTAAGTACCTGACTCTTGATTTTGGCTTACATCATGATCTCAGGGTTTTGAGATCAAGCGCCACATAGTGTTCAATCCTAGATGTGGAGATTGCTTAAAATTCTCTCTCTCCCTCTTCCTTTGCCCCTCCCCCTTCCCTCTCTTAAAAAAAATTCTAGTGTTTCACCAGTAAGGATGATGATGTTGGCTTGTGTCTGTCTGTGTCTGTGTGTATGTTAAGGAAATTTCCATGTATCAACTAATATTTTATAATAGATTCTTTGAAAAAACTTTTAAGAGAAAATTAATTTTATAATATATGTTTTCAAAATCTATCGAAGTAAGTAGGGTGTTTTTTTTTTTTTTCTTTTTTACACTAAATTAGATGTAAACATTTTCCATTATGGAACTTTCTTGTATTCCTAGGGAAAGCCATTTCTTGGACATGACATATGATGCTTCTAAAGTACTTTTGGATTCTTTGCCAGTGTAGTTTTTAGGAATTTTGAGCCATTATTCATATATGCTATTTGTTAGTCTTTATTTGTGTTCTGTTTGCCAGGTCTTGGAATCGAGATTGTGGTGGTTTCACAAAAAGAATTTAGAAACTTGTCTTCCTTTCTCTCCCTCTCCTTGTTGCTCTTGCTCTCTCTCTTTTTTCCTTTCCCTTCCCTCTCTCTCTCCTCTTCCTTCACTTTAATGCTTTTATAAAATTTGCCTGTGAGGTTGTCTGGTTTGTTGCTCATTCAGGGAATAATCAGCCTTTTTAGAATTTCTACATCCTCTGGCATCAGATTGGATAATTTATGTTTTCCCAGAATATCATTTATTTTATTCAGGTTTTTAAAATATCTATAGGGAGTATAGAAACTTGTTACTTTATAATTCTGTATCTGTGATTATATACCCATTTTCACTTTGTATTTTGAGTATCTGTCTTTCTTCCTTTTCTTCCAAAATTAACTTATCTAACAGATGAGTCTATTTTTTGTTACTAATATTTTCATCTGAGTTCTTAGTTCTTTTATTTTCATTCTATTTAGTTCTTAGTTCTTGTTATTTTATTATATTTCCACAATAAATACCAGTTTACTGTAGTACCAGCTTACTGTCTTATATGCCTTCATTTACTTATTCTTTCTGCTTATTTAATGCTTTTATTGGACTTTATCTCACTCATATTAAACTTTAATTCATTTATTTACTACTTTAGTAACACAAATATTTAGTGTGATAAAGTTTACTTTGAACACTTGAAATATATCCATCTCACAATATTTGATAAAGTTTTATAATTAATATTCCTACTTGTACTACACTATAATTTTTTGTTCCTCTAACTAAGTGTTGTTTTAATATATATTTTAATTTCTATTCGTGGTTTAGGGTTTGCTTTCTGTGTTTGTTATTGGTTTCTGATATTATTTTAAGAATGCGGTGTGTATGATATCTACCTGGTGGAATTTATTGAGGTTTTCTTTGTGGCTTGAAACATGATCAATACATAAATTTTCAATGCAGTTTTAAAAAGGGTAAAGTCTAATTGTAGGTATAAATTTTGTTGTTTATCAAGAATAATTATTTTGACTATGTTATTGATTTCCCCTAAACATTACTTAATATTTATTTAATGTATCTGCCAAGACCTGAGAGAGGTTAATTGAAGTCTCCTTCTATTATTGAGTTTCTGTCTTCTGATTATATTTACTGAAATTTTAACATTTTGAATTTTGATGCTGTGCTACTTAGTTTATGAAGATTCACAACAGATGATTGTGGACTCCAAGCTTTTCATTATTAAATGTCATTCATTTGGTAGTTTAATGTGTTTTTCTTAAAATTAGAACTTGTATAATTTTAATTAAATGACACTGACTTGCTTTTAGTTTGCATTTTTTAACCTGTGGTTTACATCTAGTCCTTATTTTAATTTTAGATGAATATCATATATATCACCTATGTTGCTTTTTGATCCTAACTGAAGGTCTTTTACTTTTTTTTTTTCCATTTTATTTATTTTTTCAGCGTAACAGTATTCATTCTTTTTGCACAACACCCAGTGCTCCATGCAAAACGTGCCCTCCCCATTACCCACCACCTGTTCCCCCAACCTCCAACCCCTGACCCTTCAAAACCCTCAGGTTGCCCCAACCTCCCACCCCTGACCCTTCAAAACCCTCAGGTTGTTTTTCAGAGTCCATAGTCTCTTAAGGTCTTTTACTTTTAATGGGTGTTGTCATTTCACTTATATGTACCGGTACAACGAGTAGTTCCGATGTTTTATTTCATGTTACACTTTTGATGGTTTAATGTTACTTGTTTTTTTAATTTATTTTTGCTATATATCTATGTTTCTTGTGTGTGTGCTTTTTAGTCTTTTTAGTTTTTTGTCCTGAATTTGGAAAGCATCTTCTCTGCTTGTAGATTTTCTTAGCTTGGCTATACATATTTTGGAAGACTATATTTTTAGAATTATCTTTGATTTCTGTCTTTGAATTCATAATCTGTATGTCTTTTATGACACAATATTTCTATGTGTTTTTGCTTTTTTTCTATCTTTTTCTCTTCCATAATGTTTTATGCGTCTCTCATGTGCTTTCTTTCTGTTTATCTGTGTTGCTATTTTCCCCAGGCCAACTAGGCATTAGATGATGATGTTAGAAAGGGCAACAGCGGACTGATGGATATTCAGATAGCTCGAATTCAGATCCCTTGTCTTGAAATGTGTTCCAACAAAAGGCCATCCTAGTTTTGATTATTTTTCAGTAGGCATATGCTTTCCCTATCTCATGGAAAGGTACGCCACCAGCTTTTGAGTAGTGATTTGGAGTTTATGTTACTTTTGTACCAAATAATCAACCAGAAGACTGCCTGCCACCCATGTTTCTCCTTCCATCCACCCAGGCTGGTTGCCTTTTTTTTTTTTTTTCCCCTGAAAAGATGATATGCAGGCACTGTACTTAGTTTCACCTTTTCTGTCATTCTATTCTGCCCAACAGAATTAGTGATGGCTCAACATCATACAAAGCCACTGAGCCCTTGCTGTTCTAAAGAGGAGGTCACTGACTTGACCTTTCAGAAAGTGCAACTTACCTTTGGATAATTCTGCCTGCTTCCTGCAACATGGAGACACACACCTCCTGCTGCTTTCCTCATTTCACCTGGATATAAATTTCACAACACTTTGGCAGCCCTCCAAGTTTTCATTTCTGCTTCTTTGTTCTGCATTTTGGTTTAAAGTTGGTTTCAAAGAGCAGGGCAGAAATGTCTTTTCTCTGCCATCTTTAATTACTTCCTGTATTCTTTATAAATTTTAAAATGAAAACCAGAGGAAGAACAATTAAACTTCCATGTTGCAACCAATAGAAGTGCAAGTTCCTTGTGTGGACAGACTCCCTTTGCATCTTTAGGAAATTCTGTGCACTTTTAGGAAGACGTCACTGCCCTATCCACAAATCTGAAATAGATAGTCCTACATGGGTGCATGGAATTTTACTCAAAAATCTGGGAGTCCATGCCAAAAATTCATAAGGTTACACATTGTTCTTTCTAATCTTTTCTAAAAGATTTTATTATATTTTCTTGCAGGCTTATGAATAAATAACATGTTCCTGCTCACAGTTTGTATTAGAACATTTGCTATGCATTTTGTTTTCAATCATAATCCTTAGAGCCTTGAAACAAACAAATCACTTATACTGTATAGAATGATATTGTCTTGGTATTACTGCCCTAGGAAATAGTGTTCATTTTTGTGGTTTCATTTCGATGTACAGCAGAATTTAGTAATGCCACAATCCCCTACATAGTTCCAGTAATACTAAATGAAGCAGTGTGAAACTTCTAGATTTATCTGAGCTCCCATGTCTGAAATCTGTCATTTGGTGGTGTTTAGTTTGCCTGGCATATTTGTTTACCCACTGCCTATCGACTAGCTTCCAAATCCTCCTGATGAGGTGATTTCATAACAGCTGAAAATGATATTGCATTCCTCACCTGTAGCAGGTGGTCCCCAAGTGGCCGTTCATCTTCTCTTGTGGTCTCTACTGTGAACTGTAAATCATGTCAGGAAATGACAGCCTGTTAGGCAGTGTGATCTATCATTACTACGAGTCACCAGTCACAACACGCATACACTTGATCCATCCTATGTGCAAGTGATGGATTTGGTCAGAAGATTGCCATTTTACATTTTGGAAAACATGAACTGATGTGAGTCCATAAATGAAATATTTTAACCTGGGATCTCATGTAGATGTCATTATGTCATCTCTCCTGGAATTCAGCTGCCAGAAATAAAGTTGAAGAAGTAGTTCATGTCAGATTGGATGAGAGTGCCCCATAAACATGGATTCTGTATCTCTAGCAGCTGTACATATGTTAATTGACATTTCACAAACATTTTGAGCATTTATTTGTTGCCAAGTACTGTGCTGGTTTCTAATGATACCAAAAGTAATAATAATGATAAAGTCAGAATCTAAAGAGGGAGATAGACTCATAAATAAAGAACTGTACAGGTGTATATTGTTTGGTATCTGGAGATATTTGGGGAGCATTTGGGACAGCACTTCATTCTGTGGTTAGGGGTTTGGAGGGATAAACATGGAGACCAAGACAAGTTTCTTTGGAAATGTGACATGAGCTAAAGCTTAAAGGATGAGTAGGAAGCATGTTTAGTAAAGGAGTTGGGGGGGCATAGTGGGGAATGGTGTTTCATGTATAGGAGAATGAGCCAAGTCATAGACTCAAGAAATAGTCTAGAATGTCTAAGGGACCTCCAGCAATACTACAAGAGTTTACTTGGTTATTATAAATAATACTGCTATAAAAATTCGCATTCAAGTCGTATATTTGACTTTTTAAGAAACTGCCAACCATTTTTTTCCCAAAATAGCTACACTATTTTACATTCCTACCAGCAATATATGAGAGCTCCAGTTTTTTCCATTTAAGTTTAAATTAGAGGTATACTATGGCTGGATTTATGCTTTAAATAAATGAATCTGGGAGCTATTAGAAATGAGACTAGAAAGAAAGTCACCATTTAAGAAGCTGCTGCAATAATCTGGGAGAGAGCCACAAAGACCTTGAACTAGACTAGTGGTGGTGACTAGAATGGAGAAGATGCGTCATAGAGGAAGAATAACACTACTGAATAAGAAAGGGTCATTTGCTTCCTTCAGGTGTGCAGCTTGGGGAATATGACTCATGAAGGTGTGAGGACAGAGGGGGCATCTGTTCAGCTAGCCAGAGGAGCTACTACCTAAAGCTGACTTTAGGTCGTAAGCTTTTTGTCTTCACATCTGAAACATCCAGTATTAACAAATAGAGCCCTAAACTTTCCAACAACTCTATACCATCACAGTGTCATCTTTTATTGTTTTACCACCTGTACGCTGAGCATAGCATTGTACATGTTGGAGCACTTCTGTTTTAGAGATTATGTTCATTTGGTTCTAAGAATAATTGCAGGAAATTCATTGTATTATGGTTAAGTGCATAATTACAATGTATTTATAAATGCTACATGCTAAAATTTTTATTATTTGTATTGTTAGCACATGAAATATTATTTTGTGTGGCCCACATCACATATATTGCAGTATATTACACTAGTTAGGATATAGCAAATTAATATCGCAGTGAAACAGTGTTTGGTAGTATTCATAAGCTTACCACAGTCTTTCCCACTGTTTACCTCCAAGCAACCACACGGGATTACTGTAATAATGAGTTTAAGTGAAAGATGAGATGATAAGGACCCTATGATGTTTGGGGTTCAAATATCTTTTGTATACACTGAAAACAAGCAGTTAGTCAAAAATATCTGTCACATCAATGAGACCAGATTAAACTCTTAACTTAATAATTGTACAATCACATGATATACACAGCATGTAAACAAGAACATCTAAGAACAACAAATATGTATCTTGGGAAAGGTTAAGTAATAGTTGGATTATAACATATTTGGCTTTGTCATTTATTTCATTAAATTCTTTCTCTATTAGGCTAATTAAATTACTGCCCAGTTTAGAATATGATTTTAATAGTTTATTCAACAGAACTTAATTCTCTCCAAAAGTCAAAAACACCTATATGGTGCATATCTGAAAAGCATTTGTAGGTTGAAACTGAGACTTTTACAATGTATGAACCTCTCTGAGAGCAGAATCATACTGTTAAATGAATAGCAAATAGATCAGAGACACAGGATTTGCTTATATTGAATCTAGTAACTGATAGCATTTTAATTGCTTAAAATTTTCTTTGAATAAAGCCAATGATTGGAGCAGAAAACTGAAGGTCAAACCATATTTTCCTCTCTCCTAAGCAGAATGTTTGCAATACAAAATCAGTAAAGAGCACACTTGCTCATTTCCTTTCATTTTAAATCAGTGTTTACTCACTCTAAACACTTATATTATAAATATTACAGTGGAGACATAGACACTGGTATTATTAATAAGAAAAATGAAAAATTCAGTCAGCTGTCCGGTAATTTGCCAGTGTCTAACCTATTTATTACTGGCACAACTTCAGTGACATTATCTCAGGTACTTTATCTCATTAATAATTGCAATCGTCCAAACATTTAGCATGGGAAAATTAAAGGAAACCCAAAATATCTACATGAGATTAAAATAATGTCATAAAAATAATGGTCACAAAAATAATGAACAAGGTGTTAATAGCCATACTACCTAAAGAGCCCACAAAAGTCAACATGAAGAACACCATAAATTACATGAACAAAAGATATGTTTCAGAAAATATGCAAATAGTCAATAAACATATGAAAAAGTTCATCACACAAAAAGATGCAAATTAAAGTCTGAGTATGATTAAAATGTTGCTCTCCAAATTAGCAAACTTTTTTTTTTTTATCATTTTTTCCCATTGAACAAGAGTACGAAATAACATTCTCACATCCTTCTGGTGAGATAGCAATTTAGGACAATTTTTCAGAAAAACAATTTTAAAATGCATAAGAATAAAGCTAAAAAACTTTCATTCTTTGACCCAGTAATTCTACGTATATAAAAAAAAAATAATCTCCAGGGGCGCCTGGGTGGCTCAGTGGGTTAAGCTGCTGCCTTCAGCTCAGGTCATGATCTCGGGGTCCTAGGATCAAGTCCCGCATCGGGCTCTCTGCTCAGCAGGGGCCTGCTTCCCTCTCTCTCTCTCTCTGCCTGCCTCTCTATCTACTTGTGATCTCTCTCTGTCAAATAAATAAATAAATAAATAAAATCTTAAAAAGAAAATAATCTCCAATTTGAACAAAGATTTGTGTGTAGTGATTTTATTATCTGACTATAAAAATATAATCTGAATATGACCTGCATGTACCAGCAGTAGAGGAATAGTGTAATTAATTAACATGTACCCATAAAATGTTCTGTTCCATAGCTTTTTTAAAAGTCCTTAGTAATATGGAAATTTTTTAAAATTCAACGAAAAGCAATTGCTGGGTAGTTCTATTTTTAGCTTTTTAAGGAACCTTCATACTGTTTTCCAGAGTGGCTGCACCAGTTTGCATTCCCATGAACAGTGTAAAAGGGTTCCATTTCTCCACATCTTTGCCAACATCTGATGTTTCCTGTAGTTGTCAATTTCAGCCCTTCTGATCAGTGTGAGTTGTGTCTCATTGTGGTTTTGATTTGTTTATATCATAGTTTTTGACAATGAAAATTTATGTTTCTTTTATCTTTTAAGAATTTTTTCACACAAAATTTGATTAGTTCAAAATGATGTTGAGAGTAGGGGATATTCTGGAAGATTATAAAGTCAGAAAGTAAATGACGGTAATTAATTTTTGGTTTAACCAAAACAATAAGTTCAAATTATATTATGCTAATTAGTTTGGTTTAATTAAAAAGCATGAACATTTAGGTATTTTATTATTTTTTAAATTTAAATTCAATTACCCAACATACAGGATATCATTAGTTTCATATGCAGAATTCCATAATTCATTATCATTATTATTTAATCAAAAGTTTAGTCAAAAGAACCAATAGCCTATTAACACAAACAAGGATTAATTTGGTTAACACAACCAAGTTTACATAATTCTGAAGAACTCCCAGTGTTAAAATCACAAAACATTCTATGTAGTTGCTGCTGAAAATATTCCTATGACATATTCAAAAATCATTTACTTCATACCAGTGTTTATGGTAGGATTTACAAGACTTATAATCTGCTTTATTTTGGCATTTTCTTATATATCAGATAAAGTATAAATGACACTTTTAGTTTTGTAGTATATCATCAACAGGTTAGGTTTTAAGCTGTCTGAAATACAAATAAGCTGTCTAGAAAGCATCAAAAGACTAGGTGTCTAAAATTCAAATAACCTGCTGGTTTGAGTTGTTTCTGTATAGCACATAAACATTTAAAGAAATTTTTAAAAAAACAAGTGAACTTTGCACCAAGTTTTTTCATATTCAAGAAAGGCAGTATAAAGTGTGGTTAACAGAAGTGGGTTTGGAAGTCAGAGTACCTGGGACTGAACTCTGCTCTGATACTTGTGAATTGTATAATTTAGGGCAAGTTATTTAATACCTCAATTTTTCAGTTTCCTCATCAGCAAACTGGTGAGGAACTGGGGATAATAACTGCAGGTACTTTGAAGAAGAATTACTTTGAAAATTCAATAAGTTGATAAAATATAAAGCCCATAAAAGACTACCTGGGTGTGGTAAGAGCTTAATTAATGCTCACAATTAATGCTTGATGAGTTAATTGTTGAGCCCTTGTTTCTTTCACAGCTGATCTTCTTGAGTGAATGTCTATACTGATCTATTTCTTTATCATTCAAAGAACATTTGTTGAGCATTTAATAGTATTTGTAATTTGTGATTTTGAAGACAGATATTGGACTAAACCCTGGAAAAATAAAGGGAAATGCAACTTACTCCGACCCGAAGTAATATATAGTTTTATAATAGAGAGAAGAACCATATAGAAAAAAGAGTTACAGAAGTACAGGAGTGCACTAGCTGCAGTGGGGGTTGCGATCAGGAGGGTTGGGCTTTAGGAAAATATTTCTTGTGCTGGGATTTGAAGTATGTGTTGGATTGCCCTGGAAATAAAGTAGAAAAGAGATATAGAGAGGAAATGTGGTATGCAACAACACAGGTGGAAAAAGAGATTGTGATGTATTTGAGTAAATGGCTGTAAATTTGAGTAATAGTATACCCTGAAGGGCAAGGATTGCAAAATCTCTCTGCCTTGGCAGAATAATTAAGCCCCTTGACCAACTGACCTGGCTTCTCCATGAGAGGCTT
The DNA here is from genome assembly GCF_922984935.1 of Meles meles. Taxonomy (NCBI): domain Eukaryota; kingdom Metazoa; phylum Chordata; class Mammalia; order Carnivora; family Mustelidae; genus Meles; species Meles meles. Next base: position 146,548,674 of record NC_060066.1, on the reverse strand, counting down.
TTCCTTATCTATTCCTCTCTATTGCCACATAAAAAGGGGATATGGAGAGTATTTTTCCCTTTGGAGACTTTTCTGTTTTTGCAGATCAATTTCTGATTGGGATTTGGGAGCAGAAAATGGTATAAGCATTGAAGAAACATAAGCCTCAGTTTGCCAGATTTGGGAATTTCGTGGCCGTGTAACCTCCCTATGATTTTAGACAACTTCTGGGTTATTTGTATTTTTGTTACTCCTAGGTTAGTAACCAACTCAGAAGTTTGATAACTCAAGACCTATGAATTTGAGTGCTATTTTAAATCTTTCTCAGGCAAGAAAAATACCAATAGTGAGTAATAGGCAACAATTGTAAAACAGCCTTGCTCTAATATTCTCACTTGCCACTAGGCCATACACCAGTGAATTTCTTTTTCTTTTCTTTCTTTTTCTTTTTTCTTTTTACATTTGTGGTCATAATTTTTATTTATTGAGCAGAAGATATACAATAGGATGTCTGTGGTAGAAAACGAGGTGGTCAATTCCTCCCTTCTTATTATCTTCTTTAGTTCCTCTTTGTTCCCAAATTTATCTGCCACCAACTGTCTTTGTCCCTACGTAGATTCACATTTATTTTAGTGGGAGAAGAGAATCTGGCTCTTCCAACAAGCACCGTATCAAACTTTCCCTTCAACATAGGAAACTTTCAACCACCTTAAACTTCTAGCCAAAGTCATAAATGACCTTTGTAAGGCAGACTAACAAGTCATACTTTTCTGCTCCCACATGACCCAGCTCAGTCTAAAATACTTCCTTTTCTTGTAGAATCATGTTAAAGACTACCCCGAGAAGCCTGTACATTTCAACATCCTGACACTTTTGATATTGAATATTGTAAAGCTTCAACTTCATTAGCATATAGTCTAATCACAAAATGCAACAGATAATAAGTTAAGTAGATACTTTGTTGCTATTTTTAGGAGTTTGCCAATGTCTGTGGAGAGAAAAATTAACTGTCCTGTACCACTTAACCAGCAATTTGCTAGACATGGTTAAGTGTAACACTCCACTTCTGGGTACCTATTTTAGTATTTTTAGAGTTCTTTGATTGCAAGCAGCAGAAACCAGTCATAGATAACTTAAACCAAAACAAATAAACAAACAACAACAACAACAAGTATACTGTAAGGTTAGAGTTAACTCACAGAGTCTAAGGAAAGACAGAATAACCAGGGCTTGAGAAATACAGGAATCACGGTCCTAGACCTGAGTCATAGACCTTTGTAACCGTCCCTCCGAACAATGTACTGCTTAAAATGTAACCTATCAGAAATTATAGTAGTTACCAAGCATACTTAGATATAGCCTTAAGAAAAACATGTACTGGCAAGAGGCCTTTGGAAGAGAGGACGATCTATGTCCTTGAAGCCAAGCAGCTGGGATAGCTGGGCTCGCTCAGGATGGAAGGCCGCCTGCTTCAGTTTTCCGTTATCTCCCCTTCCCTGGAGAGCATCCGCAGTTAGTCAGACAATCCTTTCATTTGAGCTTGCTCACTATAGGTCCTGTACTTCATAACCAGACATATTTTGCCTTTCTTCTTACGTATCAACAAGACTTATGGTCAATGTGTAATCTCCTCAGGCTTCTTTGTTGTTTGTTACTCACTTTCTAATAAATATGAGACTAAAGCATTGTTCAGGGCAACAGTCTTTTCTACTGTTGCCCCCTGCTCCCATTCTCTTGCAGCTGACTTGTTTGTGCCTCATTCTTCTCTTCTGCGCTGTTAAAAGGCGGCAGAGCTTAGGATTTCACAGATAGTCCCTTTTGAACTCTGGTATTAGACTAATTCACCTTTCACTACCATGCCTCCGTGTGCCAATTAAGTCAAGATCAAAATGCCTTGGAGAAATAGATTTAAGTTACAAGACTACCCCTGAATTAATCATCATTACCTGGAACAGATGGGTTATAATTGGCATCAAAGGATCAGTTGGGGTGCTGAAGTGTGTGTGTGTGTGTGTGTGTGTGTGTGAGAGAGAGAGAGAGAGAGAGAGACAGAGGCAGAGACAGAGACAGAGACAGAGAGACAGAGAGAGGAGACAGGAAGTGCAGGGGATGGTCTCATGGCTAAGATAACTCTGTTACCAGATGAAGGGGATAGGCACTGTCAAATTTAAATATAAAATGTCCATTATGAGCAAAATTAGTTTCTTCTGGACTAGCAGAGGAATTGCAATTTGGGACATACAAACTATGACAAACCATAGGTAATTCTGGAGAATAAAAGAGAGGAACATTCTTTTATAGAGGAAAGAAGAAAGCTGGAAGGAGCCCTTTGGAATAAAAGTTCATTGAACTGCAGTGAGACTTTGGGGTTGTGGAGACCTGTGATTGGCTGAGTTGCATTGGTTCTTATTGGCTGGTTTGTTGCTGGGGTAGGAGAAAATCTTCCTTCCTCCGGCTGGTGAATGTAGTTAGCTTTGATGAGTGGTATGTATGTGAGAGTTTTCCCTAAAGGACTTCCAAACTTCATTTTGAATGAGGTTTTTTCCTTTATGTTTTCACAGGCATACAGACAAAACTAAAGATAACTATTCAAAATTTAGTTTCTTTCTGTCTCTTTGATTATCTTTTTTCCCTTTTTTTCCTTAGGAGTCTCTTCTTCTATATGACACATTTGTTGTTGTTGTTGTTATTCACAAGAGTTCTTTTTTTGGTTATCATCTCTTTTTGTATACAGTGAGAAAAGAAAGCAAAAATTACCGTCCGCATAGTTTGAACTCCCATCTTACTTTAATGATTGTCCAATTTTTATCTTATTATTGAACACCTCATTGTTGATCCCCTAATCCACATTTCAGATTTCTATAGAGATGGCCACTTAAATGTCCTACAAGCACCTTAAACTCACTGTGTCTAAAATACAACTCCTTACCCCTCCCAGAAAACCTGTTTCTTCCTCCATATTTCTTATATCAGTGAAAGTAATCACCATTAGTCTTGTCTACATCAGAAGCCTGACGATATTACACTCTTTATCCTCAGTTACCACTCCCAGAACAGATCAGCCACTATGTACTGTTATTTCTGTAAAATAAAAGCTCTTGAATACATTCTAGTTCGACTAGTATGTTGTGCACCCTAGTTTACCCCCCAAACAGTCGTCATTTATACCTGTTATCCATCATGATTATTAATCATGCTGTTTCACTCTAAAAATTATTCCAGTTTGGGTGATAAAGTTAATGATTTATATGGACACCCTACAGATAAGCTAACTCCATTCCTAAGTACCTTAATGTAGTTTCTTATGATTTTCACCCTCTTCACTATCTGGCTCTTACCTATCTCTTCACCTTCATTTCCTTCCATACCAGCACATGGAAGGTGCAATCTGGCTACCCAAGCTATTTCCAGTTCCTTGAGTGCATTATTTGAGATTCAGATCAAGTGCTTCTTTCTCTGTGGAACTTTTCTCTAACCCACTGGTAATCCACTACCATCAGTTTTCAGATATCAGTTTTTAGGCCTCTCTGGAAGTACTGCCTACAACTTCTCTAGCACTTATGACTGTACATTGTAGCTGTTCAGTTACTTGTTCACTAATTGCCATTTCTATGTGTTGGTTACTCTGTAGGCAAAGACTACACTGAATTCCTGTTTTGCATATTAAGTGTCTGCCATAGAGTCACACACAAAGAATGATAGCATAGGTACTTATTTTCTACAGCCTCTCCTACAGTACTGATACACCTTGACAGAGTATCAGAACAATACAGCTTGCCACATATACATTAAAAAATTTTTTTCTCTTGAATGTTTTTATTTCCTTCTATAGCATTTGCCTCCTATTCCTGCAATAAAATTTAATCAAAGGGAATCATTTTTTGATTGATTTGCCACCCAAATTTATATATGGCAATTAAGTTTATTGCCCTGCTCCTGCCCTGTACTTATATATAGTCAGACATATTTCTGGATTAAGATGTCTTTAAAACCAAACAATTCATAAGTGTCTTTGAATATCTCATATTTGCCCAGTAACTGTGGCCTTCATAACAAATCATGGTTTGATAAACCAAGTTTGAGTCCAATAAAATAATTTAAACTTCATCTTAGACACCCCAATATGACTGTAAGATGTACATGTCATTAAAATATCTTATTAGGAGGGAACATGAGAAAAATTCAAACATGGGAAAAAAAACTTTTTTTTTTAAAGATTTTATTTATTTATTTGACAGAGAGAAATCACAAGAGAGGCAGGCAGAGAGAGAGGAAGGGAAGCAGGCTCTCCGCCGAGCAGATAGCCCGATGCGGGACTCGATCCCAGGACCCTGAAATCATGACCTGAGCTGAAGGCAGTGGCTTAACCCACTGAGCCACCCAGGGGTCCCCCAAAAAACTTTTTTTATTAAGATCTTATATGATGAGTCCCACAAAAATGCCTTTTTATGATTCTTTTCTGCAAAAATCAGAAAATTGAATACAAAATTCCTTAAGCAATAAGTAAAGTCATTATTTCACATAATTAGAAATGTGAGGGTAAAGTGGTTTGAGAGTTGAATAATTAAGTGGCATATTGACATTATCAATGACCTAACTTTTTTCTCTCTTTATGATCTTTCATCTTCAGTGAGTAGGTTTGTCTTTTATGAACCTAAGATGACTACAAAATGTAGAAGGGTATAAAATGGAGTCTTTCCCTTCTGTGTATCTCTTTAATGGACTCTATCCAGATGGCTCCCAGCAGATGTCTCTTCCCAGCCTAGTTGCCAGCACTGAATAATAGGACTTTAGCCTGAATTATCAAGGGAGATGGGCTTGCCCTGGTCCTTTGACCAATCATGATTTATTATGGAGCTAAGGGGAATCCAGAAATACATGAATATAAGATACTTGAACAATTTTTTTTTAAGAAAGGAAAAGGTGGAGACCGATGGTTAGTATGCAAGCAACAGTGTCTGACATATTTTATATTCATTCTGTATTATAAAACTTTCCCTTAGTTTAGAGCCAGGTCTAGAGCCACACTGGTCAAGATGCAGCTACTCAAAGTGTCTCCAAGCATCAGAAATCCATTGCTGGTGATGAATATGGGCATGGCGTATTGAAAACTTTAAAAGGATAAGCAGTAAAATTTAAATTTGAATCCAGACTTCTCCTCATTTTAATCATTCTCTTATCATTGCTTACGTTTCTCTCGAAGCCTCTGTTTCTTCATCTATAATATGGGGATAATGGGATGAAAATCCATTGTGATGACACATTAAATTCTACTACAGTATGATTATTTTGTGCCTTTCCCTTATAACATTGTAAGCTCTTTATAGTGAGGAATGCATCATCTTTAGAATATTCTTTCTAGGTAGTATAGCGACAGAATTGGTGCCCAGTAAGTATAGCTAATGACTGAAAGATTATGTTATAAAAATATTTATTAAGGACTGTCTCATAGTATTTAGCGAGTAATAGACACCTAATAATTATTCAATCAGCAATGTTGATTTGACTCTTGACAAATCTGACTAATTGCTAATTGTGAGGTTTTGTGTGTGTGTGTGTGGTTTTTTTTTTTTTTTTTTTTTTAGATTTTATTTCTTTATTTGAGAAGGAGAAGAGTGGGAGAGAGTGCACAAGTTGGGGGGCAGGGCAGAGGGAAAGCAGATTACCTGCTGAGCAGGGAGCTTGATACAGAGCTCCATCCCAGCATCCTGGGATCATGACCTGAGCCAAAGGCAAAACCTTAACAGACTGAGCTACTCAGGGCTTCACTAATTGTATTTAAATAATGCTAATTAGAACTATAAGCTATTGAAAATCATAGGATATATAGAAGTTAATGCACTTAGATCCCAGGACTGCCCCTTTCACAATTGTTTTACCCTGAAAAAGTCACTTTTGCATGCTGACCTTCAGTCTCCTCACTTTTAGAATGGATACCATATTATCTACCTGATAGTGGTGTTGTGAAGAAGCAATGACTAAATGTCTCTTGTAGTTACTAAGCAACGCTATAGTCAGTTCAGTGAAACTGTGCTGAGGCTTTGCATAATAAAGATAGATTGAGAATCACCAAAAGGATTGGTTTCTTCCTAATCAGTTAATAATTTACTAATTCATCTGTGATCTCATGTGACTTGATTTTATCTGTTCCAATAAATTTAGCAAAAATTTGATTTATTTGACACCTACTGTAATAGCATTCACTAACATTTGTTGAGTGGTTGCTTTGTGCCAAGTTCTTTTCTAAGTATCCATCATTAACTCATGAATATATATTTTTTATCATTCCATTCCCCAAATAGCAAAACTGAGACAAAATTATTTCCCCCAAACTATGCAACTCATGAAAAGCAAAAGTGGGTTTTATACCCAATTATTTTTAACTCCAGAGTTGGATTGGTTATCCACTTTATTATAAGGTTATTCAAGTAAGATTTTCCTACCTGGGAATGTCAAAAATTGCATGAAAAGAATTCAGGTAATAAGCCATTTTTGGCTCTCTCACTGAGGTATTAAGTTTAGCTGGTAATTTCTCCTTGCTACAGTATAGAATACCATTTGATAAAGCATACATTTAAAACTGTTCTGGTTTCTCTGGTGATGATCTCCACTTAATACCTTATTATAACATCATGTTCTTGTCATTTTAAAAAAATGCCCATTAAGCTTATCTTACTTATAAGACAAAAGTGGTATTTTAATATACAACTAAAAAACTAATGAAATCATTAAAGGCATCACAGTAAAAACAAAACCCTTGGGAGATGATTCAGAGTTTTCCATTTCTAGTTCATGGAGTAATACAATTCCCACTCAACAGAAAAAGTACAAAATGGTAGTCATCAGTACTAAAGATCTTGTAACTGTAGAAATTACACAATGTAAATGTTCTAATATTTTAGATACAAATTACAGTGTGAAAATATTTCAGTAGAGTACACTAGTCAACTCGGTTGCCAATGAGTTTTCCTTAGAGTTCTTACCTTATTGAAACAATAAATATCTTAAACAGGAAATCATGTTCAGTTGCTCTTATGAGCCGCCACTGAGGATACTATTTTTTTTTTTTTTGGTCAACAATGTTTTATTTATTTTTTTAATAAACATATAATGTGTTTTTATCCCAGGGGTACAGGTCTGTGAATCACCAGGTTTATCCATTTCACAGCACTCACCATAGCACATACCCTCCCCAATATCCATAACCCCCTTCCCCTCTCCCAACCCCACCTCCCCCCAGCAACCCCCAGTTTGTTTTGTGAGATTAAGAGTCACTTATGGTTTGTCTCCCTCCAAATCCCATCTTGTTTCATTTATTCTTCTCCTATCCCCCTAACCCCCCATGTTGCATCTCCACGTCCTCATATCAGGGAGATCATATGATAGTTGTCTTTCTCCGATTGACTTATTTCACTAAGCATGATACCCTCTAGTTCCATCCACGTTGTCGCAAATGGGAAGATTTCATTTCTTTTGATGGCTGCATAGTATTCCATTGTGTATATATACCACATCTTCTTTATCCATTCATCTGTTGATGGACATCTAGGTTCTTTCCATAGTTTGGCTATTGTAGACATTGCTGCTATAAACATTCGGGTACACGTGCCCCTTCAGATCACTACATTTGTATCTTTAGGGTAAATACCCAGTAGTGCAATTGCTGGGTCATAGGGTAGTTCTATTTTCAACATTTTGAGGAACCTCCATGCTGTTTTCCAGAGTGGTTGCACCAGCTTGCATTCCCATTTTTTTTAAAGATTATTTATTTACTTGACAGACAGAGATCACAAGTAGGCAGAGAGAGAGAGGGAAGTAGGCTCCCTTCTGAGCAGAGAGCCTGATGCGGGGCTCAATCCCAGGACCCTAAGATCATGACCTGAGCTGAAGGCAGAGGCGTTAACCCACTGAGCCACCAGGTGCCCCTGAGGATACAATTTTATAATAGTAGTATAATAGTTACTCAAGAAGTATTTGCTGAATGAACAAATGACTAAGAGAGATACAAGGAATGCAGACTTCTCCCTGTTTGAAGGACTCACAGTCTATTTGGATACAGCATGGATGTAAAAAGATTTTTAAGAATTGAGGTATAGACATGAATATTTAGATGACCTGTAAAGTGAAATTTTGGACTAAAGCCATTGATGGAAGCCATCCTAGGAATCAAGAATCTGTATGGTAGGATGATACTTGGAAGGCCTGTTGCCCATTTATGATATAGCCTCTTCCACTAGCTAAGAGACAAAGTAGGAACACACTGTATAGAAACAAAGAAAATAGGAAGTAATGATGAGACAAAGTTCACCTGGCCAAAGATCCCTGAACTAGGTAGGAATCACTTCAAAGTAGTAGAAAGAGGAGCATAGCAGAGAAACCACAGTCATAAGTAGCGTGCATAAAACCTTTAAAATGCACATCAAAAAAATAAGCTATTGCAACACATTCTTTAAAATTCTAACCATCTCTGGCTTCATGAAAACTGTGTCAGCCTCCTGCAAAGTTACAGTTCAATGTGCTTCAGATTGAATAAAACAATACCCAAGGTACAGAGGTGCAGAAAGGCTTAGTTATTGCTAGTTAAAGGAGTTGACAATCGTGGATAAAATGTGCTCTTAGTGCAAAGTAGAATTGTAATCAATGTCATTGTCATTTGAACCACATTGTTTGCAGTGTAACCAATTGTGAAACCAATGTAAATTCAAAAACTAAATTAGAAAAACAGATGCTTCTTTTGTTTGGAAATTTTAGTCCCATCTAGTCATATTGTATATCATTTTCTTTGACTTACACCACATAGAAAGAAAAATCACAGAGCATAATACAAAAATACAGAAACATATTTAACAAATTTGTGGATTTCATAAGTCATTTATAAACTTTGGATTTACAAACAATTTCAAAGTCTTTTGAAAATATTTATAAACACAAAAGTCTCATAATGCTACATATAATTATACCATGTCTTTTTCAAAAGCATATTGCAGAGTTTATGCAGAATATCAAGTTTCCTATTTGGGGTTTGTCTTGGAGACAGTGAACAATTTATTTTTCAATCTCTGTCTCCACTGATGCTCATGATTAAGCTAAATACATTGGTGCAATGAGAGGAAAGAGATTTATCTTGTGCATAATTTCTAAATTGACTTGTGACATTAGGAAACCAATCTATACAGAGTGGGATTTATTTCCTCAGTTCACCAAAGTCCAGACAATTTTTGTTTCCTCAACTATTTTTTAAGAGAATTGGGAAATTAACTTTTAATATTTCTGAACTACCAGACTTCTTACAGTTTTAAAGCAAACATCTTTAACTTTGCATGAAATCATTAACATCATGCATTCAAGTACGACTTCAGTCTTGGGCCTACATAAAATGCTGACTTGTATAGAAGAAAAAGTTCCTAGAAATATTGGTATTTTTAAAAGTAGATCCTTTTCCAATGAATTGTCAAGAGGAAATAGAATCTACACACACACACACACAAACATACACCTAATAAGTGCTAAGGGGAAAAAACATACTTGTGTTTAAAATGTTAACTTATGACAGTCAAAAGTATAAACAGTAAAATATGCTTTGCTATATTTATAGCATATCATTATGAGTATAAACGTAGGGATTTAAGCCTTGCTTTTAATCCGATAGTCTAAGGTGCTTCCATTTTGTTTATATCAACAAGTTGACTTCCAGCAACTTAAAAACAAAATTAAAAACTCATCTGGCTTGCAGTTCAAAAAGCTCTTGATAAAACATTAGACCTCTTTCTGAGTAAAGTATACATGAATCAGAACCATGAGGAATAAATTTCCTGTTTCTCACAAACAGCATAAAAATGGCTGAACTTGGACTATGGGGAGAGTTAATAAGGCCTTGGAAACCTCAATCTACCATCCTGAAAGTATTTGTCTTAAAATAAGAATTAGGGGACAGGAGGGTGGGTGGCTCTCTGGAGTGGACTTGGGCTTTGAAACCTGTCTACAGTAGAGAAACATCTGCACCTAATAGCTGTATGGCCTTCAACAAATGCTTTTGCTAAGTCTATTTTCTTATCCATAAGAAGGGCAAAATAATGCATTTTTGAGAATACTTTGAAGATTTGATGGCATACAGCATGAGAATTACTGGCATAGAATAAGTGCTCGAAAAATCTTACATTTCTCTTTCATCTTCCTGTTCTTCACGTTCTCATTTTTCACGAAACAGAATAAAATAAAATGAAAAGTTTAAACTGTACCATGAAAGTAAATAAGATAAAATGTATTTTATTTTGTCTTATCATTTTAAGGTAAGTCAACTAAAATATAATTATCATATCAATATATCATTTTGTGCATGTGTAGTCACTTGAACTACAGATTTAAATTGTGTAAATTCAGCTATCTTTGATAAAAGAAAAGAGTAAGCAAGTCAAGGAGAAAAGAAAAAAAAAAAAAAAAACAATCCCATAACAGCAGAAGATTTTTGCCACCATTCCAATTAAAGAAGCATCTAACAAGAAATGGAGACATGATCTGACTTTCCATTCAATCATTGCTTATCACTGAGTGAAGCACAATTTTATCATTTAAAGACACTTATTTTTAGTACAACATGCCCCCTAAATTCATGCCAGCCATTTCATCTGAAACTCAAGCAAGGAAATAATAATCTGTTCCAATACTGAATTAAGATACTGGTTTGCCAGTGTTCAGTGTGACCTTTCTCTAAGAGATTTTTATGGATAGAAAATAATGCAAAATATGCATATAATAATTATATAAATACATATATACACATAAAATAAGTGGGCATGTATATTATCTTCTCAATGATTTTAGAGCCTGCTCACATTTAATTTATCATTTTGTTATAAGATTAAAATAGAAAATACTGTGTTATTCTTCAGGAGAACATAGGAAAGTACGAAATCCTGTATAAGCAGTATAAACACATTCAGGTCATTTTTATTTATTGTCATTGAATATAGAAGGTAGAAGAAAATTTGTACTGATGAGTTGCCAAATTTGTGCAGTTAGAGAAATATTTTCAGATCTTGTGGTTTGGAACTGAAGTTGAAAGAGAGTATAGATATTAATGAAAGTAAATATTAATGGATATATTGAACTAATTAGAGAGATGTTGATTAACTGGGAAATTTCTAAAGCAAAAATCAAGTGTATTTGCTACATTTATAGTGTAATGAGAAAGCAAAATAGTAGTAATCAGTTTCATAATGAGCAAAGAGGAAAGCATAGAAAAGTACTTAAAAGATAATAAGCGAAGAGAATCCCGTAGATGCGTGTGCACATGCCATCCCCTGCCCACCACCAATTACTCAAGTTTGAGATCTAAAGCAACTAAATAATTAAATAGTAGTGACAAAAGATAGATACTATTGGAGTAGACCAAGGGTTAATTGAGGTTCTTGAACTCAATTACTCCTTGGGATAAGGCCAAAGATAGAACTTTCCTTGAACCTTGAATAAGACAAACCTCTTGCTCTTCCTGACATCTAGAAGCCAGTGGCAATTTAAGGCAGATATCATTAGATTAGTCTTAGCTTATTCCAGCTGCGGTAACAAGAATTCCATAGACTGGTGGCTTAAACAATAAACATTTACTTACCCAGTTCTGGAGACTGGGAAGTCCAAGATGAAGGTGTCCTCAGATTCAGTGTCAGGTGAGGGATAACTTCCTGTTCATAGACAGCTGTGTTTTTGCTGTGTCCTCACATGGTGGAAGGGGTAAGGGAGCTCTCTGGATCTTTTTATAAGGTACTATTCCATTCATGAGGCCTCCACGCTCATCACCTAATCACCTCCCAAAGTTTCCATCTCCAATAGCTTCACACTGGATATTAGGTTTCAACATATGAATAGAGGGTGTAAATTTTCAGTCCAATGAAGATATTAATCTTTGGTATTTATAGCCTAGGTCACAAGCCATATTAAAATCAGATAGTTGAAATCATATTTTGAGGGTGTAACTCCTTAATTTCCGTTCAAAGTACAAAAGACAAGAGATATTTCATTGTTTACTAAGATTACTGTTGGCCAGCCAAGCACATATGTGAACATGCCAAAGAGAACTCAGAGTGAGATGTGGGTAGAGAGATTTAATTAGAGAAAGAGCCAAGAAAGGAGACTGAGAAGGAATGGCTTGGGTTTTTAGAAGCAAAAGTAGGAGAATGTGGCAGCAATCTTCGGTGACTTGTTCATTCAGAAGTTGCTACTTCTTAAAGAAGTTAATGTGGTATTGTAGGCTTCTGAGAATTATCAGGCCATATAACTATTATCTACAATTGCTTATTTATGCAGGGTAAGGAAAACCAACAGATAAGTGTTAACAAAGACTTCAGGGATATAATGCTGACGGATGTGGGGCCCCAGGTAACACCTCCCCCTTTTCATTCATTTGAAGGCTGGGATTTTGGAAGAGAAATGAAGTCATGGGCAATATGGACCTTTCTATACATATTTGTACAATAGAACAGGTAATCAGTGTGTCTTAGATCTTGACTAAAGACATCTATGATTGGCTAAGATAGCTGGTCAAAGAATGAGTGGTATGGAGCTGTACAAGCTAAAAATAAAATGTGTGAGAAGAAATAGACAAGATCTTTACTACCAGTTATTAAGGACAAAGAAACGAATCAGAAAGATAATGGTAGAGAAGATGCCCGGTAATTCTCAAGAAAAAAGCAAATGAGAAAAGAGGTCATAATAAATACTTGTGGTCAATCAGCATATCAATACAAGGGTTTGGGTAATCAACAGAGTAAACATATAATGCTAATAGAAAAAGGTAAATAGTTACCTTAAGCAATCAGTTATATTATATGTTTCATGCTTAAAATTTAGGTTTGCAACGGCATATCTTAATGAAAACATCCAAAGAAAGTTAAAAAAAAAAAAAAGTGAGATAGATCTTTATGTCCATAAAATAAGAATTTGTAGGGAAAATCCATGAATCAAAGAATGTCTGCATCCTGGCAGCATCTTATTGGAAAAAAAGAAAAGGGGCACGCAAATAATATTTATGTAGGATACTTAGAGCTGTTCAGTCAGAGAGAAAACTGAAAATGCATTACTAGCATATATCACAAAACACTTATAAAAACAGAACATGGCAAGGGTGGTGAGTTTTGGTTATCTGATTTATTAGGATTTTACTGTTTTGTAACAAATTACTACAAACTTAATGGTTTAAAAAATACTCATTTATTTGCTTTGAGTTTTATAGGTTAGTAATCTGGTGCAGTGTTACCCTCTTCTCTGCTCAGTGTCCTATAATGGCAAAATCGAGGTGTTAGCCTGACTCAGTTTTCATCTTAAAACACCGAAAAAGGGTCCACTACCAAGATCATTCACGTTTCGTGGCCAAACTCAGTTCCTGTGGTTTTAGAACGAAGGATCTTATTTCCTTGCTATCAGCCAGTGGCTGCTCTCCCTCCTGAAAGTCACCCACATGTCATGTTGTGTGGCCCCCTCCATCTGAAAGTCAGCAACAGCTCTTTGAATCCTTTTCCTGCTTTGGATCTCTGACTTACGGATCTGGGAGCAAGCAGAGAGAACTCTCTGCTTTTAAAAGGCTAATGTGCTTATGTTGGGCCCACCCTAATTTAAGGTCAACTGTGCCATATAGTAATTAACTATAGGGATAAAACTCATCTTACTCATAGTCCCAGGGACTGTTTAGGGAATGAACAAGAGGCAGGCAGGAAAACTTGGGGCCATCTTAGAATTCTGCCTACCACACTGGACATCTGTTAAAGTCTTCTTTAGCAAAAGCAGAGCAAGTAATCCTGACCATATGATAAATTACTGACTACTTCATAGGGGAGGTGGTAGTTCCCCTCTACTCTGCTCGGTTCTACCCCCTTGGGATACTGTATTCTTTGTTAGTGCTGCCTGTAAGATAGTGCTAAATTGGAGCCTATTCAGAGAAGGTGACTCTTCTCGAAAGTATGGCGTGAAGAAATGTCTAAAGGACTGAAGATTTTTAGTGTGCAGGAGAGGTGTCATAGAAAAAAATTAGTTCTTGTCTTGATTTAAAATACTCGCAATATCGCCACCAGGTTGATATTCAGGTGTATCTTTAGAATGCATGGTAACAATGGATAGGCAAAGGCAACGAGGAACTTCAATTTAAGGACGAACCCTACCCACTCCCCCGCAGAAAAGCACAATTTTCAAGAAAATCTCTGAGTGTTCATACCATAGAGGGTTCCTGTTTTATTAGAGACCTTAGGATACAAATGCATAGGTATTATAAAGAAAAATGGATTTATGATCAAATTTGTGTAGATTAAGCAAATAATCTAGATTACTCTAGATTAAGCAAGTTAACAACGTTCGTCTCCCAATTTAGGATTTCTTGAAGACTTTATTACGGTCTGTGATTCTCTGATGGGAGGGGTATAGCATACAACATTCCCTAGATTAAAAGAACTCCAGATTTGTTTTGTTTTGTTTTTTCATTGAGACACTCCTGGGACTAGAATTTTACAAACTTTACTTGGTGAACTCTGTGTTTATAGGGAATTCAAAGAATCAAAGATGGTTTAACACAACCACCGCAGTCTCTTCCATGATTTTATTACAAATCCAAGTACTTTCCTAGCACTGGATCATCTTTACCCTATAAGTACATATAAGTACATCTTTACCCTATAAGTATGTGAACATACACACAGCAGCCACAGAGAAAAGAAAGAAGTCTATTTGAATGCCTACAGGACTTAAATGGATTATACATATTCTCATAGACATCACTTGGAGAATAGTGCTTGGAACCTTCCCTCCTCAAAGCCTTTGCTGCAAGTAATTGAATGAAAGACTGCCTACATAAAAATAAATTGCAAAATGCTAGTCCCAAATTCAACAAAAACTATTAACAATGAAGGTGGAAAATAAGAAAATATCGTGATCTGTTACTCTCAGTAAATAATTCAGGAAGAAAACTCAGTCTTTCCGGTTTGTAAGTGGTTGGAAGCTAGTGTACTTTATCAGTTCAGACACTGCATCTTTGTGGTCTTGACTGCTGTGTTGAGAAAGTTTCATTGTTATAAAAATGTTAGAGGTTTTCCCCACTGTTTCTTTCAATACTACTCTATAAGTCCACTTTTCTTCATTGTGGCATTGTGGCCAAATGAAACTAAAACTACCCATATATCTGGTTAAATATTTCTCATGGTGAATCCTCTGAGATTCATTTTAAAAAATGCTATAACCCAATAAATTCAGCAGGATTTGTCACTTTAGAATTTTTGTTAAAATTCTTGAGGACAGACTATAACTGACTCTTCATATCCCAGTGCACCAAAAGTAGACATCAGTAGAAAGAAAATGGCAAAAGAATCTTTTCTGAAGGAATTTCACAATTCCTGAGCTAAAGAAAAGTGTTATAGGCCCTTATTTCCAGCTCTGCAGATATTTAAAAAATAAAATAAAAAAATGAGGACCAAAGACAGAGCAATAATGTGACTGGAGCCCAGCTTTTCTCTTACTCCGGTTATTTCCTATTAGATTTTATTTTTTCATAATGTTCTACAGTTCTTATTATCTTTTGTGTCTGCACCAAATATTGTACCATAAATGTAATGAATTTATCTTGCAATCCTCTATATCATCTTTTTCTTTATAGGCAAATGTCCAAGATAGACATATTTAGTTAAAATGTCATTACTGGTAGCAAACCTAGGATTCTGCATTTATATGTTCCCCATATTTATGTCTCTTTACTGATCCTGAATTTTTCTACAACTTTCAATTCCATAACCTATGGAAATTCATTAACTGAAAAAAAAATCAATTTCACATCAATTTTCAGAAGAAAAGTACTCAAATAATGCTAAATCTCATATATATTTTTTTGAATACTGTGGAAAAATACTGTGGAAAAAAAACTACAGAAGTTCTTATCATATCCAGCATAGTAACAAGGCCATCAACCCATTAATTATAGTGAAGAAACAATTTCCCTTTTAATCTGTGTCTGTCTTTTGGATAGCATCAATATCTGTAATTCAGGTTTCTAATTTTGAGATGATAAAGTTTCACATTCTTCCTGTTAATTATTGCAAGTTTGGGAGCGGACCTAAAAAAAGGGAAAAGGGGCGGGGGGAGCAAGAGAGGGGAGACATTTTAATAAGAAAGTCCTAAATGGAAGTTAATTTAAAAAAAGAACTTGCCACCAATATGATATCCTTAAATACAGAACATTTCAATTAATCCAAAGACAGGTAATATCTATGTAAAATTTTCATATTAACCCACCAATGTCCTTCAGCCCGTGCTGAGAAGTACCAACTCTTGGGCTAGGGAAATAGCTTAGCCTCCCAGGTCCACTCAATTCTTGGCCTATAGGCTGAGATTGCCACCAAGGGAGCCAATTAGTGCCAAATATGTTGGTGGTTTTTTGATGTAGGAAAATCTCCCCTAAGAACTGAACTGAGATGAGCCATCAAATGATAGTGATTTTCAGTCACTAATGATCTGGGATTTAAATAGAGACTTTTAATTGGGTTACCAAGCAACCTGCAAATATTTTGGTGATACCTGCTGAGTCAATTGGGTCGTTTGTAACCCACTCTCCTCTGATTATGTTATCTTTGATATGAGTACATTACATATGATAAATGACCAGCATGGGTTTTTTCCTTTGTCATTACCCAAGAAAAGACATCATTGAGTCTACTGTTCATTCCCCATTACGTTTCCATATGTCCAAAAGAGGGTGAGCAGAGTAAAGCATGGCTATAGGGAATATAGAGAAAAAGTATTTATTAAGCTCTCTTCTTATGCCCCGGGCTGCTTCTGAGTGGAGTAAGACCTCACAAAATCAGAAAGGCTACCAGAGATTGATTTGTAACTCACTTCCCCTTAATCAACAAAACCAGAATTTTGTGTTTGTTTCTTACATCAATTTTTAAAACACAAAAAGTGAAATGTTAAGGATATTATTATGGTTTTTGTTCTACTGGAGGGTTATTTTCAAAGAAAATTTCTAGAGAAAAATAAGTTCTGTTTTTCATTGTTTCCAGATGCCTCTGTCAGTCCCTGTGGTCAAATATATTAACTTTTTTTCTAACTGCTACTGTCATTTACCTCAGTCCTTCTTGCTCAACAGCCCCCACATGGGTCTCCTTTGGTTTGGTTTTCCTTAAACTACATCCTTTTGGGATTTGGCCCCATTTTGGGATTGGTATTGCTTTTCTCAGTGCTGTTGTTCTGACCCTATGGCTTTTAGGTAACATTTCACATTGCCTTTTTTCCACTTCTCTGGTACGTGGTGGGCTCTTCAGAAAAGCTGTTTTCGCCTTTTGACATGTGTGTGATGTAACTGCCCCAGTGTAGATGAAGAAGTGGCCAGACCTTTGCTTCTCCCAGCTTTTCTTCCACAACCGGCTTTGCCTTTCTACTTGGTCACTGATTTAAACTCTTTTTGAGGAGGTATTCCTATGAGAATGTGTGTTCTGCTTGCCCAGCTTGATGTTTCTTTGAGCACCTTTTCCTCTCCCTTTGAGAACTTGTCCACACAAGAAATAACATCAAGAGACCTCACTTTTCCATTCCTAGTTCTATTCCCAGTGCAAGCAATTGAGCACATGGTAAAATAAATCCTGGTGCCATTTCAAAGATCACATTAAAAGAACCCTTAGAGCTCTCCACTGCATTTTGCAAATGAAGAAGCTGAGCAGCCACCATGTTAAAAGGCTGACACATGTTACATAAATAGTGCAAATGACTGCGAATGAAATCCTGTCTAATCACTCCTAATCACATGTTTTTGTGCAGTACATTATAGCACATCAAACGACATAGCAGCTGTCATTTGATCACTGATTCCTCATTCAGTTTCACTTGACACAGGTGGTCAAAGCAGAAGTCAAAGTGGCAGGAGATTCTGCAAACTTTGTTGGAGGCATCTCATCCATACAATAGAAAATAAAGAAAATATTATTGAGAGGGGAAATTGAAATGGAGAGAATGGGGAGAAAATCATGAGAAATATCTTGGTTATGAGTTGAAGCTCTAAATGTTTAGGTTGGAGGAAAGAATATTCCATGTGACTGGAGAGTAAGTGTCATCCTACCTGCCAAAGTGTCAAAAGTTAAGTGAAGGGGCGTCTGGGTGGCTCAGTGGGTTAAAGCCTCTGCCTTCGGCTCAGGTCATGATCCCAGGGTCCTGGGATCAAGCCCTGCATCGGGCTTTCTGCTCAGCAGGGAGCCTGCTTCCTCTCTCTGCCTGCCCCTCTGCCTACTTGTGATCTCATTCTCTGTTAAAAAAAAAAAGTTAAGTGAAACCCACACACACATACACACACACACACCCCTAACGGGATACTCTTTGAAAGGATTATCATACTCAGAAGATGAGATTAGTGGAATTTTTTCTGTGTTTTTTTTTCTTTTTTTTCCCAATTTAACATGGGGGGCCTTGGAAATATTTCTTAGGAAATCCTATGTATGCTCCTTTACGGACTTTACCAAATGTGGTTTCCATGTTGCATACCTTAAAAGACCATTTTTGAGTTCATTTTGACTGAATAATCAGCTAGGCTCCCATTAAGAGCCTCTGCAAAGACAACTGTTAAATGTGAGGTTGCTGAAGTATGAGATTCGATTTCTGGTTGATTTTTTTTTTTTTTCATTTTTATTGTTTTCCCTCTTCTTTCTCATCTCTGACCAGCCTAAAGCGTGATACGGACTAGGCTGGAAACTATGAGCTCACAATACAGCAATATTCTAATTATCCTTCTTTTAGTAAGAGGTTTTTTTGACAGGGTGTCAACCAGATTTAAAATGCTTGACTGCTGGGCTTTCTTTCCCTTTCCCCCCTTTTTTTCTGCTTTGTCGTTCCTTGAAGTAGGGTTAAACGCTGACATCTTTTTGTGCTTAACCAGCGAAACTATCAAAGAAATGTATAAATTACAGCTCCAGTTATACTGACACTTAGGATGCTCACCTACCTCTAATGACAAAACTCACACTTGACCTTGGCTATTTTTGTGAGCAGACTTAGGAGGTTTAATTTGCAAAATCTCGGTTCCACGTGGTTCCTTCCCAACCTTTCAGGAACTTCTACAAGTGGGATATCCTAGTTAGTTATGCTATCTCTTGATAAGAGTTAAGTTATCTCTTGCATGAATAAATTACAGAGTTCTGCTTCTTATCAAAGAAAACATTCGACTCATCATCCAAGGAACACAAAATATGTTTTCAACCATAAATTATTCTTTTTTTTTAAATTTTTTTTTAAGATTTTATTTATCTATTTGACAGATCAGAAGTAGGCAGAGAGGCAGGCAGAGAGAGAGAGAGGAGGAAGCAGGCTCCCTGCTGAGCAGAGAGCCCAATGTGGGGCTCGATCCCAAGACCCTGGAATCATGACCTGAGCCGAAGGCAGAGGCCTTAACACACTGAGCCACCCAGGTGCCCCTCAACCATAAATTATTCTTAAAGAAAATCTTAGATGAGTTGGACACTCTTTGTGGTGTATGTATATGTATCTGTGAGAGCAAAAGAGAATGCGTCTGCTCGATGGCATTAGTTCCAAATGGTCAGAGACAGGCTTTCAGATCGCCATTGTATCTGTCAGTCCCTAAAACAAACAGCCTCAAACAAACAAATAAACAAGCAAGCAACTACCAATAATACCCTTTCCGACTCCTTGACCAACAGCTGTGAATGACAGAGGATGCCCAGCTCTTCTGCTATAGTATTTTCTTCCTGCTTATTGGCAGAGAATGTGATTTTGTCGTAGAAGGTTGGGAAATGACCCCTTGTAATGATGGAATTTACATAAATAAATGCTGATAGCTCAAAACAGATAATATGCTGTGGGTATCATCACAATAAGTTGTTTCCTACTGACACAGAGTCTACGTTGGAAGCACACAATTATGCAAATCAAACTAATGCCAGTTGCTCATTACTGTCATGGTGGTAGAGGCAAAAACGTACCCTCCATAGACAGCTCGAGGCTGGGCCACAAGCCAAAATGTTTGGTTTTGCTGACATAGTAACTGAGTCAACAAAAATAGGATATAATAGTAATATATCAGGGGAATCCACATCAGGGCAGACCTGAAGCTTAATGGACTGTGAATCCTTTATCTGTGCGGAGAGTCCTTTCACTGGTATTGACCCATAGTATGTCTGCTTCCCCATTTGCCGATCCTATAGAAATAGATTACAGAAGCATTTGGGGGGGGGGGGGGGCTTAAATGTCTGCAAGACATTCTATTAGCTTTTCCTAAAACAGATATGACATTTATAAATACTTAAATAATGCCATCTATCCTAGGCATGAACACCTCCCAGAATATTTCAGAGTACCTGCTGTTATTTATTTGATCTAGTTTGTCCTGAGTTCTCATTATGGCACCAGAGATGTTTTCAAACAATAGAATATTCATTTGACACATAAATATCTTTCCTATTTTCTAGAAATGGATTGTTGTTACCAGGAGAATATTTAACCCTAGAGAGTAGCTAATGAATCTTTTTCACACAGGCAAACCCAAGAATAACTGTGGCCCTGGATTAGGTCAGCGAAGCAGCAGCTGCTGACCTACCCATTTAATCCATCTCTCTTCTGAGTGATAGCATAATATATGGGGTAGATCAATACCATGAGCGTCCTAGATGCTTCACCCATATGGTATCCGTGCTCTTTGCCATGAGACGTTGCAGTTCTTCCTAATAAGAAATGCACATATTTCCTTGCCACCTGGTTCTGAGTTTAGCCATGCAATTGCTTGGGCAATGAGATGTAAGCAGTTGTACCAGAAGCAAGGGAGGCGGAGAAAATCATTTGTATTTGCCACTGTCTGGGAAGAACGTGGCCGGTTCTCCTTGCTGGAGGGCGGGAGGTACATGGAGGAGAGTGCAACTGTCATGTCAGGGTCAGCCGACACTGGCCAGTGATCAGCTAACCCCCACACATCTGAATGAGCTAAGATCAGACTTACCTAGCTGAATCCAGCCTAAATCATGGATTCACAAACTAGCAGATGCTTAATAGTTCAAGCCCATGAATTTGGTACTGTTTATTAGGCAGTTATTGTACTAATATGTGACTGGTGAGTTTTCACAAAGTTTCATGAGGTTAAAAAAAAAAAATACTACAAGAGATGTGGTGCCTGGATGGTGCAGTTGGTTAAGTGTCTGGCTCTTGATTTCAACTCAGGTCATGATCTCAGGGTCATGGGATTGAACCCTATATCAGGCTCCGCGCTCAGTGTGGAGTCTGCTTTAAGAATTTCTCTTCCTCTCCCTCATCCCCTCCCCTCTCCATCTCTCTAAAATAAATAAATGTATTTTTTAATGCAAGAAAAAATATAAATAATGAAAATGAGATTGAGTCAACGGATTTAAAATACAAACATAGGAAAATGCAAATCAATACCACAATAAGATACCACTTTACACACACTAGAATAACTATAATCAGACAGACAATAACAAACATTAGCTGGGATGTAGAGAAACTGGAGTCCTCATGCATTGTTAGTAGGAATGTAAAATGGTGCAGCCACTTTAGAAAACAGTTTAGCAGTTCATTGCAATTCCACAGCAATTCCACTCCTAGATATAAATTCAAGAAAATGAAAACCTAGGTCCATGCAAAAACTTGTACATAAATGCTCATATTAGTATTATGCAAATGGCCAAAAAGTGGAAACCATTCAAATGCCCATCAACTGATGAACAGATAAACAAAATTTGGCATAGCCATACAATGAAATATTATTCAGCAATAAAAGGGAATGAAATAATTATCTAGAGGTTACCAAACACTGGAGTAGCAGCAGGGAGTCATGAGGAGTGACTACTAATGAGTACAAGTATTTATTTTTGGATGATAAAAGTGTAAAATTAGATCATGGTGATGTTTGTACAAGTCTGTGAATATACTAAGATTTACTTATTTGATTATGAACTTTAAATGTATGAATTTTATGTCTGTCTGCATTATATATCAATAAAGCTGTTTTGAAAGTGTATATATAAACAATTACTCTATCTCTGACCAAAGCATAGCTTGGTCTTTAACTTACTTACCCTTTTATTATAGCCCTCTCGAATTCCTGAACCCTGGTCATTCTTCATTTATTTTCATTGATTGAAAGAGCTATATAGCCAAAATAAAACCAAACTCTTAGGACTGTTTCTTTAGAACTATGCTATTGACTACACTTAACATATTTTAAAAATGAAATAATGGAGAATTTTTTTAAAATATTTTATTTATTTATTTTACAGAGGAAGACACAGTGAGAGAGGGAACAAATGCAGGGGGAGTGAGAGAGGGGAAGCAAGCTTCTTGCTGAGCAGGGAGCCTGATGCAGGGCTCAATCCCAGGACCCTGGGATCATGACCTGAGCCAAAGGCAGACACTTAACAACTGAGCCACCCAGGTGCCCTGAGAATTTTTGATATTCAGTACTAGACACTGATTTTCACAGAGCTCCAGCTTGGCCTTTTTTTTTTTTTTTTTTTTTTTCTTTTTTTCTGTGATACTCACTCATGCTCTGTTTGCTCTTAAAACTGATCTGTGGGAAGGAAAGGACACCCACTGTAAGTTTTTAGGGTTCGCATATGGAGGACAACTTCAGTTGTAGGCAAACTAGGCATGCTCATACCTGATCCTGATTTGGTGTTCACTGCTTCTCTTGAAGCAGCAGGTTTGAGGTTTAACTTACTTTGTCTTGTGAAACTGAGTAAATGGACAGTCCACAGCACTGTCACCCATCCTGCCCCACCTCCACATTTTTTCTCATCTAGGAGCAAGTCCTACTGCCTCTCCCTTCCCCCACCATGGCCACACCTTTCTTCAGGCCCTCATTATTTTTGTCTCAATTAGCACTTCTTCCAGACTTGTTCACATGTTTCTGGTACCTCCCTTCGCAATTGTCCCCAGAGTGATATCTGTGAAAAGGGTATCCTGACCATTTCAGACACTTTAGCAAAGAATTTCACTGGCTTCCTTTCATTCCAGATAAAATAAAAGTTTCTTAGAGTAATTCATGGACTCTCTTATGATCTGACAATCTCATGAAATCTTGCCAGCCTTCCCTTTTGTCATGGTAAACTACTTACTCATTGTGTTCTCCTTGCATGTCTTGAAATAAGTGCTTCTTTATCTTTTCATGTGGTGGAGGAGGGGGAAGAAACTAAAATTGAAAATAGATAAATATTCTGGGGGGAGGACAAAATGGGGAGTTGCTGTTATATAGGTATGAAGTTTCAGTTATGCAAGATACAAAAGTCCTAGGGATCTACTGTTTAACATTATGCTTAGAGTAAACAATCCTAAATTGTACACTTAAAAATTCCTAGGAGGGTAGATCTCATAAAATGCATTTTTTTACCACAATAAAAATATATCAGTGTGTATATAGATACATTATATCTTCACTGACCCTCTTCACCTGATAACCCCCTGCTCATCCTCCAGAGATTGCTTGAGTGCTGCTTCCGCCAGGAGGTCTCTCCTAAACCCATCTGGGCTAAGTAACTCTCCTCATCCAGTTGTCAGAAGCAGTGTGTGCCACGATGTCTAGTTTTGTTTTGTTGTTGTTGCTGTTGCTATTTTCCAAATTCAGTCCGTAGCAGACTATTACCAGTCCGTACAATGTCTTTCTTTGTTCACGGTCATTCATTTATTTATTCATTCATTTATTCCCTTCTCCCCATTTCTTCCTGCTACTTCCCCCATAGAAGGCAATGTGTTCTTTGGATCCATAAATGCATATGGATTTTTAATTTTAAATTAAGTCCTTATGAATGTAGCATCTTGTCTTATCTATGTGTATTTTTCACTTAACTGTCTATTATACCTTCCTGTCTGCATCTGAATCATAACCCACTTGAGGGCAGGAAACCATCGTCTTTCTAACCTGAACACCTTGCATAAGGAAACACAGTAAGTGATACACAGTAAGAACTCAGTAGATGTTTACTAGATCCACTTAAAGATAATTCATCAATTAAAATGTCTAAACTTTAGTTGTACTTCTAAGGACCTTTCATGGATTTTTCAAGTGTCGTATCTCTTGTCAAGAATCTAAGCATGAGGGCTTAGGATAAGAGTTAAAATCTTCAAATATGAAACCATTGAATCTTAGCCTCTTTTGCTACCCATTCTTCCCATCCCTGAGGTGTTGCTTAGGCGCTCTCTCC
This sequence comes from Meles meles, assembly GCF_922984935.1. Lineage (NCBI taxonomy): Eukaryota > Metazoa > Chordata > Mammalia > Carnivora > Mustelidae > Meles > Meles meles. The sequence continues at coordinate 146,524,522 of NC_060066.1, read as the reverse complement.
CTACAATGCTCATGGCTATTGTAGACCATTGTGTAGACAGTGGCTAAAATGTTTAGTAGATTTCTACTTCTTTCTCAGAATGGTTGCAGATTCATAGACAAAGTGATCAACTCCAGAGGGAACTGAGGTTTCCAACCAACCCAAACGCCAGTTTTGTCATTCCCATTACCCACTAGAGGACTACAAAGATTCTTTCCTTGACTTTGAACCAGTGCTTGGTTTCACAGTCCACTTGCCTGTGGTTTAGAAACTGAGCATGTCAGCACTACTTTTTACTGCCTCAGTGTAGCAGCAAATGTGTTTTGGTTCTCTCCTTTCAAAAGTGAAGATTGTATTTTAAATTCTCTCTTTCCCCTAGGGAACCACTCATTCCTAATTCCCTGACAGGCCATGAGGACCTCAAAATTAAGAAAGATGTCAAGAAATGTGAGTTTGTACAGGAAGGACTAGAAAACCACCCAGACACGTAACAACTCAGTTACGTGCCTGGCTTTTGTCGGGAGAAATGTTTTGTCTGAATTTTCAGGCTCATAATAGACATGTGCAGCTAACTGACTTTTATCTTGCCTCTGTCATATTGATCTATCAGTGAATCTATAATAGAAGATGGGAGCCTGGAACAGTAAAAAGTAATAACCATTGAGATGGATAGCCTGAGCAAAAATGTAGTTTCATGGGGACACTTAGTGTAAAGAACTGTAGATTCATGTCAAGGGGGCATAAGTATCCCCTTCAAAGCCAACTGTTAAAAACACCTAGTGCACAGCTGACCTGCCTTCAGAATATGATATGTTTCTGTATTGATTTTCAGAGTTTCAAAACAACAGGAAATAGCCAAGTGAAAGTTTCTTTGCAGAGCACTAAAAGTAATTTACCTTCTTCCTTTGATTTCAGCTTCAGATTTTGTTTTATGGTTCAAAGTACAAGTGCTTATTTTAAAAAATTCATTTCTAACTTATGGTAGGAAGCAGCACTGGAGACCACGGCAGCAAGGAGTAAGAAATGAGCCACAAAGTGAACAAAAACAAGCTCCCCAAATTGCATTAATGGAGGTAGAGGCAAGTCGTTACATGAGGCATCTCGTCTTCCAAGCACAAGCCCATTGATGGAGAGCAGGATTTTACCATTATCCGAGTATTCTGAAGAAGAGATTGAAGAGTCTCTAAAATGATCAATACTGAGACGCTGAAGTCATCTGGGATTGACTTCTGCTATTCCATCTTTTGTATGTCTCTTTGCACAAAAACATGGGCATTAAAAAAAAAAAAAAAGGCCATCTAGGACAGAAGAAAAACAATTTACTTTTCAGTGCAAATTGATGCCATTTGTCTGTTTTTAATGTGCAGCAAATGCTAAACATGGTGTAATATGAATAACTTAAAATTCCTCAACTCAGAATCTTTTTTTTTTTTTTTTTCAGAGATCAAATACTTCCTATTCATGTGTATTTACTGTATTCAGGGTATGGAGAGGCAGGAAAACAAGCTTCAGCTTACTCACTGCCCAAATTTGATATTTTTTCACTGTTTTCTTCATGTTTGGTTTTGGGAAGTTGTATCAGTCAGAGTTCTGGCAAGAAACGGATGGCGCAGTCATAAGAAGAGATTGAAGAGAGTTTTAATGAAGACGCAAAGGGTGGGCAGTATAAGGGAAGCCAAACGAGGAGGGTAAAGCAGGCGTTCCTAAGCCTCCCAACTACCATCAGGGCTGAAGTAACAAACAGAGGTATGTTTAAAGTAGAGTGGGGCCTGTGTCTCAGAACAGGAGCTGTGGCTCAAGGAAGAGGCACTCAGGCTACGCCCACCCATGAACCGGCAGGAGGGAGCCAGGGGAACACACGTTCCAGTGTTTCCTTCCTCTTGTTCACTTTAGGACCAGGACCTCCCATTGGCTGAGCCTCATGGCCAGAGGAAAAAGAAATTGTGTTTTTCTCTGCCTTCATAGTAGCCTCCCGCAATATAGGATAAGGGGAGAAACCTGGAGAATGATCTGGAAGGGCAGATGGAAAATACCGTATTGCAGGGACATAAACTCATATATTATTTTAGACATATGTTCTGTGCTTATAGTGTTGTCAGTATAATTGTAGTTTTTCAGCTGCAATAGAACTAGAAAATGCAACTTTTTACTGTACATACAGCTTATCCTGACCAAGTTTAGAAGGATAGTTGTCTTTGGGAGTTATGAGTATGAAACAAGAATATAAGCATGGAAGAACCTGTTAAGAAATTAAGGGATAGAAGTTAGACAAAATTAAACAAAGAAGCACAAAAGATAGATGGAAATCTGTTAACTCTGCCTTCTCCTTCTTTGCAGATACAACATGACAGCAAGTACAAATACTGTGATAATGTTCCCAGGAGTCATGGGAATGACTAACCTCTTCCTTACCTCCCCTTACCACTCTCATTTCAAAAAACAAAAACAAAAACAAAAAAACTTTCTAATTCAGTTTATGGAAATATTCTTCTAATTTACAAGAAAGACAATAGGAAACATGGATTCTCTTTAGACATTCAAACATCAATTATATTTTTAAATAATGCATTGTATCTATAAAGGGAGAAATATCAATGTCATATGTTTGTTAAAGCAAGATTGAAGTGTATATGAAATCTAGGTTATTTTTTCTTAATCACACCCCTGGAAGGAGACCATTTACTATAAACACTTGAATCTGTTAAGTATTATATATGGGCTAGATTATTTTTATTTGTGTATATATTTATTTTTTTTCATTCTCAGATGTTTTCATCGTGCCTTCTGCAATCTAATGGCCTAGGTGGGAAGATTAGAATAACACAATGTCTCTCTTGAAATACACAAATTGATCTATTCTCATTAGGAGAGTAATATTCTAGACCAGAAAATTTGCATTTTATGTAGAATCCAGGTCCTATGTTGTATGTATTTGTTGTGTTTCAAAGGACACGGGTTAACAGCTCCTTTCCTTATAGAGATAAGTTACCATCTATCCATTATCCACCTATCTATGGTTCTAAACTAGTAATCATTCAAGTGTAAAGGGTAGCCTACTTGCAAAATTCTGTCTACAAATTCCAGTCACTGGAGAAATATTGGCAGTTCTTAAGCCCATTAGGATGGTTGGTTCTCATCTCAGATAAAATGATAGCTGTATACTGCCCAGGTTTGCTTTGGTTTCTTTCTTTTCTTGTACTCTTTCTCATCAAAGACAACTTTTTAAAGCTGAAATATTTCACAAACAGCTTCTAATGGCTTGAATTGTTCTTTTTTTTTTTTAAGTACAGATAACGATAAGTAAAAATATAGCTAAAGGTTTCTTTCAAAGTATGTTGACATTTCTGTTCCATTAGAATAGGACTGTAATGTGGATCCACATGTTAGCTATAAAGAAAAGTACAATCTTTTGAGTGGTAAAAATATATGTGAAGTGCTCATTCCAAACCTGTGACTGTACACACACACGCACACACACACTCATGCACGTTTACATGTACACGTGCACACACATGCTGGGCTGAGAGGGGACTGTGATGAGAAAGGATAAGATTTGAAATCAGAAGATCTACATCCAAATCCTGACCCCTTCCTGATTATGATCCTAAACCTCTCCTATCCCTACTTTACCAACTACTTTTCTAGTCAGTCCCCCAAATCCTGTGTTCTCGTCCTTAACTTACATAACTCCCTGAATTCTCTTTATGGCCATCTGCCATTACTTCTTTGCTTCCTGAGTACTGTTGTCCTAACCTCACCTATCATTTGATTTAGTTAACTTGTCCCTCTTTTTAACACCTGGCTTAGTCTTCACTTTCTCTAGGATTCTTTCCTGAATTCCTACAACCTGAATCAGATGACCCCCCGCCTCTAGCCACCATACATATCACAGTGCTTATCCCACTGTCTTGTTGTTTTTCTCTTGCCTTGACCATCATCACAGGATCAAAACTCCCTGGAGGATATGGGCAGCATCCTGTTCGTCTTTGTATTTCTAACATAAAATAAAATAGGGGGCACATAGTAATAGAATGCCAATGAGAGTTTGGCGAATGAATGAATCTTGAGCTCAACTCAGTTTAATTCAGTTTAACTCTGGGTCTCACCAAATTCCAGGACACTATCATTCTATAAACAAATGAGGGAAAATAAAACTCCAGTGTTTCAGCAACATTCCAAAGTATACAAAAGAAAATGAATGCCTAGCTGTCTGACTCCAGGACCATCCTTTTTTCTACAGTGCTGAGTTTCCTCTCCAGGTAACTCCTCAAGCCTGTCTCTCAAAGAAATGGGACAGAGGAAACTGTCCACTCTGCAGGTTGATAAAAGGAACAAAGGAAATCATGTCAGTTAGTGTGGAACAGAGTAACAGAAAAGCCTATTGCCTTCACTGTTAGGGAGAAAAATAACTTTAAATAACACGGAGAATAAGTGAACTCGAAGGGCTTACCTAGCCATGCCACCCTTTCCTGCCCCATACTGAAGGCTTTCTTTAGAACCAGCCAAGCTCTATCCAGTCAGCTTAAATTAGTGTCCCTTAGCATGTATAATAAGCACAGTGGCACTTCTAGGTTTTCTCTATACCAACACTGACAAAGAAATGTATAGTAGCAGTAGCATAATGGAAAGAGTGAGAGGCTCAGGAAGGCTGCTCATTCTATTAGTCTGCAAAATGCCATCAGCCTACAGTTTAAATAGAGAAAGACACAGGGAGAGTAAAGTTCAATTGCCCTCTAATTAGCCCTTATTAGCAGCTTGAAAGCTGTTTGTATATAACAAAAGACACCTATTTTTGTGGTTCAGCAACTAAAATGAATAGTCCAAATGGATAGTAGCTACTAGAGTAGAAAGAAATTTTGGAACAAGTACGTGCAACTTCAGCACTGTTTATGGGACACATAACAACTAGTTTAGAAAAGTTTTTTCTCCCCCCGATTGAATAATAAGAAAGAATAATTGAACAAACATGAATTATTCTTAGCTGTCAAAAGATCGTAAAATCCAAGGCAATCTATAGAAATTAGCACAACCAGGAGTTTTGCAAAAGCAATTTATGAATCAACTGTGTTTTCTAAATCTCTATTGAAATGAAGTATTTTGGAAACCCAAGATGCATTATTTTATATGCCTAATGTCACATCTAGTGACAGTTTAATTTCTAATGACTCTGACTTGAGTCTAAACACTGTTGGGTCCATGGTCAAAGGAGCGAGACTGATACAAAGCGAAGGTCAAGCAAAGCTTTATTTCGCGCCAAGCATCGAGAATCAAACTGACTGGCCAGGGCCGTCTCTTGCAGAGGCGACCTCTCTCTTCTTTACAGACTAGCTTTTAAGGGCAAAGGCCATGTGGTTGGTCCTGGCCATGCACAGGTGACCAATGAGATTGTAACACAGAGAAAGCTGCAGAGTCCTGCTAGGTCACACATAAGTGACCAATTGAATTACAATTTACCCTATAGTAGATATTTGAACTAGCCTATCCCCTTGGTCAGAATTGGCACCCAAAGGACACCCAAAGGGCCAGGTCCATACTCTTTGATAACTAGAAGACAGTATGTGCGTTCTACTGATTGGATGTCTCCACCTGACCGGACTCATCCCTGCACTCAGCCATTATCTCCACCTGACCTGACCCACCCTTGTATTTGGGCTTTGTTACCAGGGCCTGGTTTCTCAGACTTGCTTTTAAGTAAGTTCCCCTGGAGGGGGGACAGGGTCAGTTTAAGTTTTACACATAAACAACAAAATGGCTGTTCAACCGGGGTGGGGCCGCTCTGGCTAAATAGGCCCTTATAAACACAATTGTCCAACAAGGATACTTTGGGAACTTGCAATCATTCCTAAAATGGATCATGTCAGAAGCAAGTTTCTCTGGGTGCTGAAGCAGAATATCCTTCCTTCTCCTTCCTCCTTCCCCTAGTCTCATGTCTGGAATGAGAGGAACAAACTAGAATTGTCAGGGATAGGGGCTTGGAATGAAGGCAGAAACTCAGGACGGGGCTCGGAAATAAGAAAGAACGGAGTAGAATTGGGGGGGGGTGACCCCTGAAGAACGGGAGCTCGCTGTAGACCCACCAGTGCTCTTCACCCGGTTCTCAGTCACTTTCTATCTCTTATAACCGAATTCCCAGCCAGCTAAGATGAGCTGGTCCTCAATATCACTTTCGCTACTAAATTCCTTCTTTCTTAACCGACATTTTGTGGTTGAACAGATGAATCCCAGATGTGAGAAGAATAGTTCACATTCACAGTGAATGAAGTCCTGGCTCATTAAGGGAAAGATACTATTCCTTCCTGGCTCCGAATACCAAGATAGCATTTCCTGGAGTTGAGAGGGGATTGGGAACTTTAACGAAAGCCATAAGGACAACTTCCTGGGTCACCAGGAAAGTCATAACAAGAGCATATCATTTAATGTCTTATCCAGTTCGAAGCGCTTCCTCGGAAACTTGCCCCCCCTCCCCCATGCTTCTCTCCTGAGTTCCGAGACTCTTACTTAGACCTAGTGTTAGCATTGCCTCTTACCTAGTTTTTAAAAGGCCAGCTCAGGAAAACCAGTAGCAGAACCTCCATCTTCATTGACTGTTGGACTGAGAGAGAATGTTGGACTGAGACAGAATAAGGATTAAGAGGAAGACATGATGGGTGCGTGCCTAACGTTCACTCAGGACATGATTATAGTACTCAAGGGGGAGAAGATTAACCCTGAAGTTACTTGAGGAAGAAACTGCCCCCATATGCTGCAGCCATTACCAACTTTGTAAAGGCTGGGAATGGTCTGAGCTTGCTCCTCCCATTACGAACAACTCATTCACAGTTACAGGAAATCTCAAGAGCTGCTTGCTCCCTGCTCTACAGCCTGTCTTGCTCAGAGCCTTGCTCCTCAGGTGGCAAAAAGAATGTTCCCCATGGAGTGTCTTGTGTGGGGGGGGGGGGGGGCTTTTCCTCTTGACCTAACGTTTCTTAAAAATATTCAATTATATCTAAAATGAGAAGAGAACTGACTCAAGAAGACAGAAAGGAAAGGAATCTCTGCAAAAGTCACATTTTTCACTGGCCCACAAGCTTCACTTTGATTCCCCAACTTTCAGGAATGCAGACTTTCTCATCAAATAGCCGCACTGCCCGGTGAGAATAAACAGTAAACTCTCCAGTGCAGAGCTTGTCCTGAGATGAAAATGTGTGAGGGAAGGAATTTCCATGCCAGGCATAACCTAATGGAATGTTAACATAGATTCCCAAATAAAAAGTCTAGTGAACAACTAATTCTTTTCTCTGCAATTAAAAGCAAATGCTTTAAAAATATTTTATAAAACTTATTTCTATTTTTTTTCTAGATGCTTAAGTCCATTGTGTCATTCATATCTTATTGGTTTATTTAGGGGAGCTTGGTTAGGAGGGTATTGCTGGAAAGATCTGACTTATGACCAAAGTCATAACATCCAAATATGCATGAATTCTCCGGGCAGTCTGAAACAGAAGAGCATCCATGACCCTAATTCTTGGGGAAGGGTAATGTCCAATATGACAGAGGAAGGGCTGAATGAGATTAGAGATTTGATGGAAAGTGATCAAGCCACAGATATGTCTATCACTGCTAATTTTTTCGCTGCTTCAGGGGAATGAACACATGTGGGCTTCCGAGGTAACCAGACAATGACTTGTTTTAAAACTCCCTGTCATTCTCGTAGGCCTGATTACAAGTTTATTTTTTTTTTCTTACTTTAGAATCTATTGGATTGCTATGAAAGAACTCTCTGATGCTTGGAACAACAATAACAGAAACCAAAATTTTATGCTTTGTTCTTTTATAGGCCTCTTCAAGCCCCGGGAACAGGTGCTTTAAATTAGGCTGCTGAAGGCCAGCAGGGCCTGGCTTTATTATACTTTGGTAAATAACAGTCACTGTTGTCATCGTAGTTTTCTACACTTTCAGAAAATGTCACTAGCCACATGTCAGCAGGGTTCTTTGTCTAATTTCTACAGCTAAGGTGGCAAGAAGGTTATTAGAAGTAATAGCAAATTTAAAGTTTTATTAGCAGTAAACTGCAAAAGCTAATGGTGATGCCAACACTAGATAAAATCATTGTCACAGTTAATTCTGAACTCCTTATTTCAAGCTTAATACTAGGAAACTCAATGGAAAGGATATTACACGCCCCATATCACTCATGAGTGCCGCAGGCCTGAGTAACTTGTTATTTTGCTCATGAGTGAAATAAAATGTAGATTATACTGCCTGCTATCAGGGGCATTGTTTTAATTGAGGGTGTATGCATGGTGATGAGGGGGGCTCCGAGTAGGTTCTTATTTTTGTAAATGTTCTAAGAAGGCTCTGCTTGTGTATAACTGTGACTTGGCACGTCACCTTTCTATTCCGTGTGTGCGCACGGTTCAAGTTATCTTTTGTTTTAGCTCCAGAAAAATGAAAGCGGGCCGGGGAGAAGGGGAAGGGAGCCTTCGGTGCTTCTCACCGGCATTTCCACAAAACTGCTTTTCCAGCATTCTAGCGCTTTTGTCTGCAGCCCTTCCACTCGACCGAGGCAAACAATGGAATATTTGTGTTGTTATGTTTGTCTCATTCCGATCCTGGTTGCCAGGACCTAAAAAGAAAAAAAGCCCTTCCACTCTGACATCCACACCTGGCCAGGAGTAAATAGCACGCGCTCCGCCATGCTTTACATTTACTGAGAAAATAGGTGCTCCCAAGAATCAAGATCGCATGGGATTTTGTGTTCTTTTTCTAAAGTATGTTGCTCTTCCCTTTCAAACAAGTTGAAGCGATTTCTGATCCTGTGCCACAAATCATCCAAATTTGCTTTCTCGTGAGCCGCATGTTCATTCCTGGTTCAAGGGGCACCTTCCCCTGGCTTGACAGGGGCTGTCTACGATTAGGCAGGTCTAACTTCAGGCTGCAGTGTGTGGAGATGACGATTTCTAAGCAGGTCCCATTCCCTTTGAATGGAGTTGAAATCTTAAGACATCCACAGCCAAGATCATTTGTGCTTCTCTAAGTTTCAATATTCTCTTTGAAATATTTGTCTGATGATACGCTCTATGGACAGAACCTCCTATAGTGCAATGCGGAGCAATTATCATTCCACGGCAATTTGACTTCCTCTAGGAGTGTGGAGAGTCAGGCTGCCTGACAAAGATTTCACCTAAGTTGAGGACACAGATAGGGGCAGGGAAAAGCAGTCCGACCGCTGCTTTTGTGTTTAAATTTGTAAAAGATACAAAATCTGAACTCAAAACCTTGGGAGCTGTGAGTGGCTTGCTTGTTAGCAGGTAAAATCAGCTCCCAAACTGCAATCTTGATTGGTTCAATAATGCTGTTAAACTCGTCATGGGATGTTTTATTTTCGGTAATTTCCTCACCACTGTTTTTCTGCCTCATATTTCAATTTGCAGGCCCTGGTCCTTTAAATGGCATTTCCACTTCGCCAAAGCACCAAGCTGTGAATTTATGGAGAAATGTTTGTGTTTGCAATAAGATGATGCCATTGCTAATAAGGCCCATCAGGAAAAATGAAACACTATATTCCTAAATTGTAAATAAACAGTCCCAGATTCCAAGGATTATTATTCCAGGAAAGCCAAGGGCAGGCCCATGAGAGTTTCTAAATAGGCACAACTTCACAAATTTCACATGGACAATGATGCATACCACGCTCATCTCCACTTATTTCCTATGCATGCACGCTGTTCTTATGTTTGACAATGAATATGGTATTGTGGCACTGGAAATCCTTTTTTATTAAAAAAAAAAAAAGAAAAACAACAGAAAGGATGTCAGCCAGCTAAACATGATATTCTGATTTCATCTTTCTTTTCTTTTATTTTGCAGTCCCGAATTTAGGAGAACCATCGGTTCTCTCCAAAAGATAATATTTTTAATGAATTGTCATACCTAATTTTGCATGGATGCCATGATGTCTGGCCTGCTTCAACTCAGAGTCTCTCAGGACCTGTAGAGATTTTTAACGGTCGTGAGAAATTGTCTCATACCGTGGATTATAGAAGTGTCTTCTGTGATAGTCAGCTATCTACTCTAAGACAGATTTGGCTCTGGAAGTTTGTTTCACTTTTTGGGGTATTTTAGATGATTTGTTAACACATTGAATTCTGCTGGTAATCTCACATTAACATAAGTAGCAAACACTTTAAACTTAAATGATATTTTTAGAGAGGCAATTTTTTGTCACATTTTTCAGGATCATTTGAGCATTATACCTTTAAACTCCTTAACGACTTAAAGCAGAAGTCTTGATCTTTAAGTCACCTTATGAATCTTAACTGCATATGATTTCCTTCAAAGCCAAGTCCAGGTGCAGTCCTCCCTATACCATATACCTCATCCAGTTCTTATGTTTAATATGCATGCATCTGGGTGTGTGTGTATTAGTAACTTTTCTCTGAAATTATAGTTCGATGTGGAGAAACGGCAGTTACAAAAGCTAACCAAATATCTGCCCCAATAAAGCTTACATTATAGTGGAGAGATGCAGTATAGCATGTTGTCACTGGTTGATGATAAGCGTTATGGAGAAAAACAAAGCAGAAAAGAGGAGATCGGGGAGAAGAGAGCCTCTTTGAAATGGTGACATGTGAGCAAAGGGTACTGATGAAGTAAGGAAGCAAGCCACTCAGCTGGTGGCTGGAAGAGAATGTTCTACACAGAGGAAAAAGCAAATGCAAAAACCCCCAGACAGGAGCCTCCCTGGAGAGTCTGAAGAATAGTGGAGAGGTCAGTGTGGCCAAGGCAGAAAGATGGAGGGAGGAAGAGTCACAGCTGATGAAGTCAGAGAGATGGTGTTGGTAGGGGAATGTGTGTGTGGAGGTGAGGGGGTTGAAGGGTCCATTGAGTGGCTTTTACCATGATTCAGTTAGGAAACCATCAAAAGATTGTAAGTGGAGGAGTGAGATGATCCGCCTTATGACTTTGGAGCACACAAGCCACCTTGAGAAAAGACTGCTGGGGATAAGAATGGAAGTGAAGATGGTAGTTAGGAAGCTATTAAAATAGGGGCGCCTGGGTGGCTCAGTCATTAAGCATCTGCCTTCTGCTCAGGTCATGTTCCCAGGTCCTGGGATCAAGCCCTGCATCGGGCTTCCTGCTTGGCAGGAAGCCTGCTTCTTCCTCTCCCACTCCCCCTGCTTGTGTTCCCTCTCTCACTGTGTCTCTCTGTCAAATAAATAAATAAAAATCTTTAAAAAAAAAGAAGCTATTAAAATAATCTAGAGAAGAGATGATACAGACTTATGTCATCAGTAGAGGTAGAATGAAGGAACTGGACTCTGGATAGATTTAGAAGTTTGAGTATACAGGATTTGTTGGCAAGTTGGATAAAAATGTGAGAGAAAAAATAGTCAAGGATGCTTCCAAGTTTTTAACCTGAGCAAATGGAAGGATAGAGTTGCCATTTATGGAGTGGAGAAAAATTGGGGTGAAGCACATTTGGTGGGGCCAAGTAGGTAAGAAGTTTGGACATTAGCTATATGGGAGGAGAGACTGAGTGAGCAGTTGTCAACAGGAATCTGTAGGTTAGGCAAATTCTCACTACATACCTCTTAATCCTTGAGGCTATGAGGTCAGGAGTGCAGGCAAAGGAGAGCAGTCCAAGGATGAAGTTCTTGGACATTGGGGAGGGCGTGTGCTATGGTGAGGGCTGTGAATTGTGTAAGACTGAAGAATCACAGACCTGTACCTCTGAAGCAAATAATATATGTTAATTTAAAAAAAATAAAAAAGAAAATTAAAAAATAAAAGTGAGGGGGGAATAAAAAGAAGTTCTTGGGCACCCATTATTTAGAGTTCAAAGCTATGATAAGAATGAAACAAATGGGACTGAGGAGTGGTCAATTAGGAAAAAAAGAATTTGGGAGAGTACAGTGTCCTAGAAGTCAAATGAAGAAAGTTATCAAAGAAATGATAAAAGGTATAGGTTTATTCCTTAAAAATGAATCATTTATTCATTCTCAAATAGCATTGCATTTTAACACAGTGAATATATTTAATTGTATTTAAACAAAAATTTTTACTTTGGAATCTTAAAGTATCTGAGTTGCACAGTCATTGATTAAAACATGCACAGAACTGATAGTGAAATCTCCTCTTTATTTAGAATAGTGTCATGAGAATTCAAAAGTGTGTCCTAATTCTGTTGGGATTCCAAAAATCTATTCTGAAATTCCTTTAATCTCTTTATAATGTTATGTATATGTAACATCAATCAAATATAAGCACATATATGAATGCTTGCTTTGAGGCAGTCAGGTATAGTTTTTAATATCTGACACTATAAAAGTTCTCCAATTTCAAAATTTCTTCTTAACCCTTTACTTTCTGTTTGTCTTGTGTTTAAATTCTTTCATGTTGAAGGTCTCACCTTCAGAGTTCCTACTCCTGACATTGTTTGTAAGAGTCTGAACTCTTCAATATTTAGTCCACGAGAGACATTTTGTGATCTGGGCTTTATTTACTGCCTATGATTTTACTCATCAATTCTGGAGTTGTCTCAGTACCCTTATAACTTGAACTACCACCAGGTAGAAAGCCAATGTTAGCTAAGAAAATGCTTGTATTTTATCTGATTTGTCTTAGTGGAGACATAGGAGTAAGTAGGAAGAGAAAATAGAACAAAACAACTCGGCAACTATTCTATTAGTTTAATTCTAGATTAAACCCAACTGCATAATTCAGAACCCAGGTCAAATCTCTAAGCAGCCTCAGAACCCAAATGAAGTATCTAAGCAGCCTGTCCTTAAGGGGTTCCTGGGCTCTTCCATTACAGAAGTCCCCTGCTGAACTTCCTGTCCAGGTTTCCCCATGAGCACACTGCCTTTGGGCAGACTGTCTCTTGTTCCAGCTTGAGTCTCTAACTTATTCCAATTATTGGTGGCAGAATTTAAGTGGCAGGATAAGTGGATAAATGAGGAATACAGTGCAACAGAGGCTCCCAGATCTGCCTATGCCCATCCAGTACCTCTGTTATTGGCTCCTCTGACTCCTATATTCCTGCTTTGTCACAACTACTTTTCAAATACCCCAGCTCCACGACTCTGAATCTTAGGGAAGCTCAAGTCTTGGATGTTGTTATAGCCCCACTAGCTGACAGTGTATCAGCCACACTTATATAACTGTTGGAGAAAAGAGTGAGAGGTCCAATCTGCCTCGGTAAAAAATGTCAGAAAAAATTGTGTGGAGGATGACAAGGTATGAATATTCTCCAAGTCACAATCATAACAATTTTTACAACTCTATAAAATTAAACATTACCTGGAAAATAAATTACTGAGTGGATCTCATATAGTTTATAAGCGGTGAAATTCACAGTGCTGAGCAGGAAGGAAGTCACTAGATACAAAAAGAACAGATGCGTGAGTAGCCAAAGCCTGGAACAGGAAGTAGCTTCATAACAGATTATAAAGTCAGTTGCTGTAGGAAGTGTCATGTAATTTACACATATTCTGATGAGCCCCAACTTTTTAACATTTACCTTGTTTTTTCCAATAATGGTGACTCACATTTTCTTCATTGCCGCAGTGAAAAAGATAACATAAAACAAGACTGGACCAAGTAAGAGCCTTCCTGCTACTAATAATACATGACAGGGTCAAGGTCCCCACAAGTTCAACAGGCCCCTTTAAAGAAAGGAGATCATTAAGGGTATGCCCTTCTAAGTGAACAGGATGTAAGTTTTCCTTGCAGTATAGTGTGTTTAGGCTAACAGATGACAGAGCTCCAGATGATGAAGGGAGACACAGGATGAAAAAAGGAGGAAATTTGTGTGATGTGACATGTACATAGGTGTGAGAATCCCATCCTTTGAAGGCTCTCAGGTCTCCAGTGCCTTCCCATCACTGCCCTATGGACAAAGTCCACGGTAGACTATGTATCAATGAGTGCTGTGCTAGAGGAGGAAATAGAAAGAATGAAATGATGAAGAAGCAAAATGCAGATAAATTAGGTGGATGGATGGATGGATGGATGGTTGGATGGATGGATGGATGGATGACAGGCTTAGTCTTTCTAGCCACTACATTCTCTTGAATATTTCCCAAGACCATGAGAAGTCAGCCTTATTACCCCATTTACAAATGAGAATCCAGAGATACTAAATATGCTGACAGCCACTAAAGTCTCTATTCCATTGGCCCATTTCCCATTACTTATTTCCTATTACTCTCTTCCACATTCATTCTGTTCCAACCACATGGGGCACCTGCTGCTCCTCAAATATGTCAGACGAACTTCCACAGGGTTTTTGTGCTTCTAGTTCCATCTTCCTTGAGTGTTCTTCCACTGAATAGCCACATACTTATTTTTTTGCTTAGGTCTCTCCTTAAATGCCACCAATTCCACCCCCACTCGACTCCTAAACCCCATTCCCTGCTTTACCTTTCTTTAAAACAATTCATTTTTCTTGTATCATCACCTCTTCCCCAAAGCCTGAGACAGGACCTTACATCTAGGTAACTTATTTTTGGAAGTAATAGCAAGAAACAGAAGCAGGAAAATGAGAAGTATGAAATGGGAAAGAAAGAAAAGCTGATGTAGCAGTGCATTATCAAGTTGTGATTAATGTGGATAATTAGGGCTCAGCATCATTAGGAATCCTCTGGGAAGCCTGTGTAATACCCTTCAGAATTATCTGAGTCATACACTCTTACCTCCATTGTTCAAGGGTCATCCCATGGAGTTCGGTTAGTTGGTCCCACTGGTGTTCAACACCAAATAGCCTTCTGGCAAAAGTTGGGAGTGGATGTTGGCTGCTTACACCTGCAGTCAGTTAGTTGTTGTATCAATGGTGGAATAAAAAGGTTAGATGAGAGGATATGAGCTGGGACATAAGAGGTTTCTGATAAAGCCCACTTCTTGCATCACTCACATCTTTCAGAGAATCTTCAAGGTAGTGGCTAACAGCAATTTCTACAATCAACTCAATATAGAAAAGTTATTGGAAAAAGCTAGAGTGCCTGCTGTTGCAACTTGTCCCTGAGCCATAACTGCTATTGACCATCTTTTTTCTCCACTCATCCCCATTCATTGTTTCCTCCATTCTTACTTGTCATCCCAGCTGGTTTAGATTCACTTGTCTGGAGGGATAACCTAGACCTTCATCCCCAAGTGGTCAGAATCATTAATTACTGTACCCTGGTGAAGCTGTTGTCTTTACAGTGGTCCACTTTCTGTTATCACAAGGAAAGCTCCAGAGAAGTCCCTGGATTCTAAATATACTCTTCCAGGTCACCATTATTTAGCAGCAATCATAGCTGTTCATGGTAATCAGGTTCAGTTATCCCCACCAACAGGATCATTTTCCTCTCTTCCTTTGGGCTGCTTAAATGAGAAACTCAAAATGACCAAGCAGCAGTCATAGTTTCAAGGTTGTGACGCACATACTATGCCCCCTAAGAAGCACTCTCCTGCCCTGTGTCAACCAGACTTCTAATCCAGAAGAGCCTAAATTATGGGCATGGGAAATGCAAACTCTACAAATGGGCCGCTCTGAGTGATAACAAAGGGGCCAATCCTGTACTTCGTGGTTGCAGGATCCATGTGTTCTGGCTTTTGCCATCACAACACCATATACATCCAGAAGACGAGCATTCCAACGTGTAGTCCCTGAGTTCATACATTACCTAAGCTTTAAATAATTCTCTGAAGCAGCCACACTGTTGAAGGCAGGAGCTGTGCCCTCTCACCATTGTACTCCCAGAACGTAGATTAGTAGCTGACACATATTCAGCCGGTAGCACATATGAATGAATGAATGAATGATTCAATTAATCTCTTTAGGTCTTTGGATATCCAAGAACATTCAAAATCACAGGACAAAGAGATTGAAATTCATTATAAACTAGTACCTCAGATGATTAAAATGTGAGCAATTACTTTTTAGACATATATGTATAATTAGCACATATGTCAAAGAATAAAATTAGGAAAACTGAGTTCACTTTTATAATGTATGTAGAATTAATCTATTCATGTATACACCATATTTATTTACTTTAATATACCAACAAATCATAAACTTGACAATATAGTATCAATTCACTTATTTTTCTTTGTCCTAAATACTAATGAATTTCATGTATGAAAACCTCATTAAGAAACATTATATTCAAGAATAAATTGTCAAAGCCCTACTCTACCAGATTAAATGTATGATAAAATATTTAAAATGACATTTATTGCATCAATTTTTTTAAATAAAGCTAGAGAAAGCTGTTAATATAGCTTAATAGCCCCAACCCTTGTTCTCTGTACTATTCCAGCTTATTGCTCCAATAATATATTTTGCCTACTCCTATTAAAGTAGCTGAAAATAATACCTACAGGACTAAAATGAAGTTTTGCAGAATTAAAGGGAAAGCTGCAAATGTGTGTAAATGTACGAATTTCAGTTTACCATATGATATATCATATTGGATTTCTGGCCAAAAGGATTTCAAGGAAAACAAAGTCAGTATACTTCCTTATTTGAAGAGAGTCACTTTATCATGAATCATGGAATAGTTACTGAGCTCTGACACCTCCCAGTGTTGAAAAAAATCAGAGAAGATCCTTTTTTTGGTGCAGTTTTGAACTATAAATTGGTAATGAGGACCTATGGAATCTATTTACCTAGCTTAATGTTAATGCTTCATTGCAGCTAAAATGTGCACATATATTATTAGTCTTTGTACATATTTCACCAGCATCCAGATTCCACGGGGTTGAAAAAAAATCTTATGAAATCTTAGAGTGTTGTAAGAAGAAAATCTAAGGACTCGTGCATAAATATAAAGATAGCCTATCCTATAATAGACCTGTCACAAATATAAGAAATTCCTAAAAGCTGTTTTATTTTCTTCTGCTTTCTTTACTGTCAAAATGTAATTTGTTTATTCAGTTGAGCAGCATGGGTGGTCCAGCTGGAAAGTTAATGTGAAGCTTTTCCCTTCTCTTTTTGCAATTTCTCACCTTTGAAACCAGTCATCTAACTGAACATAGTCTTTCCAGTTAATGAAGTTATCTACACAGTTTTCAAAATGTGACATTGGTCTGATTGATTGTGAGTTTGTTAATAGTATTGAAAAGACAACAATAACTTGAAACAATAGTAAAAACAAAAATTAATAATTTGAATCACTAATACTTCCTTTCTGAAAGGGAAAAGTTACAAAAGTTGGTGCTTTTTATTGACCCAGGGCCACACTGATCACATATAAATGTGGCAAGATGAATTGTTTTTGGATCTCAAAAGACACTAGTGTTATCTTGTGCACCTATTCAAAAGATAGCCAAGATTTTAATCTAGACCAATTCATGACAGTCAGTAAAAATAGGAAACTATAAAGAATGGAGATATTCTGAGATCCAGCCGGTATATAAAACTCAATTATATTTTTTGGTATGATCACAGCAACTTTGTTCAGGGGACTCCCAAATATGCTATGGGCTCAAATAGCCAAAGAATTTTTAAAAAGTTATGAAAGATAACTCCCATTTTTCTCATATCCCCCTTCAGTTTCAAACGTGCATGCATTTCTAGCTTCACCCATTAAGAAATGTTTGTGCTTTAAAAAATTTCATGTTGACTCCCAAAATAGTGATCAGGGAAATCTCTGAGAAAGATACTGCTAGGAAGTTAATAACTAATCTTCACTTATCCACTGTCTTCAGCTTTCACAATGTTCCAGAGGAGCCTTTCGTCAGTGTCGTAGGATACTTGATGCAAAATTTATGGAATCAACCCTGGCAGAATAAGTTTGAATTCTGGAAGCTCCTGGGTCCCTTTTCCCCTGAACATTACATGCTTCAGAGTCTTTCTTTACATTTTCAAACGACAGAAAAATGGAAAAATCATTCTCAGGTTTACTGTAGCTCTTCTCTCTGAGGGCTACTTGCAAAGAATTCACATGTTGCAGTTAAACCTCAAATTAGACATTTTAAGTTTCCCTGCCTGGTCAATTATAAGACCCTCGGCCTTAACCAGAGGACATACGCTTTCGACTTTGCAGAGGTCTGAGTCAACAGCTTCTTGGGCTTTGAAGAACCTCAGCCTTTTTTGTAGCTGGGGCTTTTTCTCCTTTTGCATGTTTCACGACCACTGCTGGTTTTCATTCATCTCCATTCAGTGGTTTCAGGTGACATTTTGGGGCTGGAAACATAATGTGTCAGAAGATAGCTGTAGCTTCCTACTGTGTTAGTTATTGTTTCCTTTGTCAGGAGGTGAGTGAGCACAAACATTTTCCAATTGCTCTGATTTTCAGACAGGTTTAGATCTACTGAGCCATCACTGATGCACACGCCTATACTATTTAGAAACACTTGATACAGATTTCAGAGGCAATTTCTAAGTCCAGTCCTATACAAATAAAGGTACTCTGATTTATCCTTTTTCCAGAAGAGGAACAGATTTCACATCCTCTTCTTGGTTTACTCCTGCTCAGTATAAAAGGAATAGATGGGGCGCTTCTGAAAACGCTTCTCATTTGGGTTCAAAACAGCAGCTCACCTTTTTGCAAAAGGCAAAACATTATAATGATCAATAGAATTGGGCTCTTGGGATTTAGTTCTGCAGTCCTTTCTCGGGTAAAAATTCCCATCAGAATCAGAATGAAGTCTTTGGTGAAAACTTAAATTACATTACAATATTCAGTTTCCTAATTTCCACCAAGGCTTTGCCAAAGGCATTGAATGATTTATGATAAACTTGAAAACCTCAGTCCCCTCTTCCCAGGGTGTCTTCAATTATCTCTTTGACGAACTCTGCTCTTGATTCCTTGTTGAACTGAAGTAATAAGGGGTTTAGGGCCTTTATATTTTTCTTCAAACTTTTCCTTTTTAACTTTAGAATATCCGTGAATGAAATGTCATGGAGTGGATCTTTTTAAATGCACCTCTTATAAAATTATAATTAAATATATCTTATTCCTATAGAATTTTTATGACTTATAAATGTAAATTTCCTATGTCATTTTAGTTATAAAAACTGTACCATTAAAATTTGTTAAAATTCATTATACTTCAGCCTGAAGAGTTTGCTCAGTTAGTTAGAAAATAAGTTCTGATAAAATCTCTTGCTGGTTTCTATCCCATTCCTTTGTAATTTAGCTTGCAAACACATAGTACTGGCCATAACAGGAATTGGATATGTGAGTATAGATTGATTGTAGAACTTTAAAGTTTGACTGGAGAATTTTAAAGTTTGATTCGCTTCCTCATGTGGAGAAACTGAGTCCCAGGCAAACTGAGGGACCTAGGCAAAGTCACATTTCATTAAGAACAGTGTGGGTCCTACTTTCTTTTTTTTTTTTTTTAAGATTTCATTTATTTATTTGACAGACAAAGATTACAAGTAGGCAGAGAGGCAGGCAGGGAGAGAGGAGGAAGCAGGCTCCCTGCCAAGCAGAGAGCCTAATGCGGGGCTTGATCCCAGGACCCTGGGATCATGACCTGAGCCAAAGGCAGACGCTTTAACCCACTGAGCCACCCAGGCGCCCCTGGGTCCTACTTTCTATCATGGACTATGGAGTCAGATAATTGTGGCTTTAAACACTGCTTAGTAGCTACTCCTCTCTACATATTTATAAATATATAAAAATATAAAAATACTTATTTACATATATGATAATTTATATATTTAAAATCTATATTTATATGCTTATTATAAATATATATATATATTTTACTTAACCAGTAAAAATGGAGATATCTATCTTCTGAATGGCTGAGAGTATGGAAAATTGTATATGCAAAAATTCTGGTTCCAAAAAGGTATTAAATTAAATGGTAAAGATTATAATTACTATTATTGTTATATAACTAATCCAAATGATCTTTGAGTCCTTTTCTCTAATTTGTTCTTTACACAGTTTTCAGAATATTTCTTTAAAACACAGGCCATAGTATGATTTTTCTCACTCAAAACCCTCTGTGGCTTCCTCACATCAAACAAATTAAGTTAAAATGTCTTCCTCTGACATACTAGGTCCTGTGCATCAAGCCACAGCCCACCTTTCCAAAAGTCATTTCAGCTTCCTTCCTAGACTTACATTGCTTTCAAGTCTAGTTAAATTGCTTTCTGTTCCACAGACATTTCCCCACATTGTTCTCAGCAAAATGGTGTCTTGTCCATAAGGACTTTACTTATTCTTCTAACCAGATGTGCCATTTCCCACCATGGTGGGGAGGAGAGAGGAACCAGCATCTACCAGGCATATAATCTTTGGCGTTCTGTGTGTAGCACTTTGAACATGTTCCTTTACCAATACTATTCTTATGGCATTTGTCACATTCTACTTTGTGGCATAGTCATTTTTGTCTTTGTTTTATTTTGCCTCAGTTTGTGAAAGGCAGGAATTATGTCTTAATCTCTAGCGTAGTAGACCTATAAGTAAAATGTACTAGGGAAATTGCTAATTAAATATCTTTAAATATACTAGACAAAAATGTCAGCCAAAATAAGGATTTGTGGGACATCTGAAGCAACTTGGAGAGCCATGACAGCTTATTTGGGTTATTGGGATAGAAAAACTTTTTTTTTTTTTTTTTCCATTTTATTTATTTTTTCAGCGTAACAGTATTCATTCTTTTTGCACAACACCCAGTGCTCCATGCAAAACGTGCCCTCCCCATTACCCACCACCTGTTCCCCCAACCTCCCACCCCTGACCCTTCAAAACCCTCAGGTTGTTTTTCAGAGTCCATAGTCTCTTATGGTTCGCCTCCCCTCCCCAATGTCCATAGCCCGCTCCCCCTCTCCCAATCCCACCTCCCCCCAGCAACCCCCAGTTTGTTTTGTGAGATTAAGAGTCATTTATGGTTTGTCTCCCTCCCAATCCCATCTTGTTTCATTTTAAATCCATCTTAGGTCATCATTGGACTTAAGTGTATTTTTTTGTTGTTGTTTTGTTTTGTTTTAGCAAAAGGGAGTGGAGTACATAATGTCACATGGCATGTTGCAATCGGAAGAGAACACCAATTTTCTCTCCTCTTCCCCAGGCCTAATAGTTATATGGTTGCATGAAGAAAAAAGAAAACAGAAATCAAGGACATCAAACCAGCACTGGAGGACACATAGAAATACTTGCCTCACCATTATGTGGTGATAGAAAAAGCTCAAAAAATACAAAAGTATTTTCTAGGGAAAATTTGGATTTATTTGGATGCAATGTAAGCATCCTCCAACGTATTTCAGAAAATGGGAGACATGGTGAGTTGAAAAGATGAATTTATGGAAGGAATTTGACTAGGTGTCAATATTATGCGTATCTTTATGGTCATAAGCTTCCCCTTAAAAATATACATCCATGTATATACCATTATTCATGTCAGAGAAGTTGAACATACATTAGTATATAAACGGATGTGACCGATAAACTGTGAGTCATACGAACAGTAAAATGTACTTGAATTTTAGAGAATAATTTCCTACCACTGATACTTAGAACCTCTGAAATCATAGGGCAATCATTGCATTCCTTCCACATCTTTAGGTATCTAGATGGTAACTCCAGAGCAAGGAATATGGTTGTTTTGCTCGATAAAAATAAAGTCTCAGAAAACAGGTTTTTTTAATAAATCAAGTTGGGATTCAAAGTGGGGACCAGCTTTCATTAAACCTTAATAACCTCCAAAATGGAAACTTATAAACTGACAGTTAAAACAGTAAAAGTTCACATTAAGACTGACTGAGTAAACAGGTCAAAAGCTGAAGCAGGGACCTAATGGAGGCGTGGGTGGGAGGAGGAAAATGGAAAGGAAAGGAACACAGAATGGAAAAATTAAAGGACAAAGACATTTAGAAGGGATCCATCTGAGTGCGGAAAAATGTATTGTCTTTTCAAGAGATGGGAAAATAACTGACCCCTTTGAAGAGTGTGCCCTCCCCCTCCAAAGGAGGGGCTACTGCAGGCAATTAGTCAAGGAAATAACGAGATTCCTTCCTGATAGCCTATTATCTTTCTTTTTATTGAGCCAGGGTCTCTCCATAACCAGAGACAGGCTGGGCATTAACTCTTTCAGCTCCTTAGGTCACCTCTGGGGAAACCAACACAAGGCTTTAGTTCACAAGCGGACAGCTCACAAGTCAGCTACCAGGAGGTTCTGGATCAATGTGTTTTATGCCTCTGAAATTTAGGGAGCAAAAGAAGAATGCTTTTGTTTTAAACATGTGAAGTCCACATTTCTCATCATCTTTCTGTAGAAACAGAAGTTTCCCTCTTTTGAACCCAAATTGGGCAATTCAATTACGAAGTCATTAGATCCCACTGTAAGATGATTGGGGGGGAGTTCCGGTTTTCATAAAAAGACTTTGCTGTGTTCATCCAACATGTATTCTGGCCTCTTGCACTCAGTTTACAAGGTTTCTAATTAAGCTCCAGAGAGGATTATATAGTTCACTGAACTGAGTCACTATGCTGCAACTGGGAGAGAGGAGACACTCCTATTTTATCAGAAAAATAAACACTTTAGTTTCATTTCCTCTGCCACACATGTTATCTCTTTGTCCTGTCACAGCACTTTTTATAGGTTTTTATTTCAAAGGATTACCTTGAGATTACTGTCAACACAAGCCAGAGGGAAGTCTCCACACAGAATACAGCAAGTGGTTTTGCCTTCTAAAAAACCTCACTCCAGACACTATAACGATATCATACGATATCACTGAAATCCTCTCTTCTAATTTAAGAACAAAGAGACAGTTTTTCAGCAAATACTTGGGCCCCAAATCTGAGGAAAATAAATGTTTATCAGTGACAAAAGCACAATTTACCAAGTGGGTTCTTAAATCAAAATTTTAACCTTCTAAATGATTTCAGAAGCTCCACTGCTTTTTGCTGTTCCACATAACGTCTGTGGGCAAAATGCAATGTGCTGGGTCACAATTCTTAGCTTGGCAAGAAAATGTTGCTTAAGAACAGAAAGGTCGTTCCCTTTCTTATGCAAGGGGAAAACACTTGAGTTGTTATTCAACTCAAATAAATGCTTCATAACCATCGAATTACATATTTCTGAAGGGTTCATTCCTGAGCTTTCTGGGTTGAATTAAGTTTTTCTCAGAACTATACTTCATGTCACCCACATGTCTTAAGAACTGGTGCCTTCTGCTCAGCTGTGCATTTCTTTCCAGACATGCCGGATGTCTATGCAATAAGCACTCGAAAGTTCAAAGAGACACAGCACATTCTGTGCTTTCTCTTCCCACCAATCCACGTAAACACCATTAATAACCAGACCACTCTTATGCCAAAGGCTCTGATGGCTTGACTTTGGTCTGTTAATAGTTCACACTCACTCTCTGCCTTTACTGTGCTCAGTAGAACTGTCTTCCTGGGGCCAAAATCCAGCCACTTGCCACCACACATGCTTCTACAGGAGCACACATACAGACCCAGGGCTTAGAAGAAACATGCCTGTCAGCCTCGTGTCTCACTCTCTACTCCCATAAGCTCCCTCCCCTCCAGAGTGTACTCGTTCAAGAATTCAACAAACATGTCTTCAGACTCTACCGTTTATCAGGAGTCCATACCAGGCGAAGGTCCGTGAACAAAAAGACAAAAATCTACGTGTCCCAGGAACTTACATTCTGGTGGAGACAAATACAGAGATAAATAAGTAAATAAATAAATAAACAAAATCATTCTGGATAGTCCAGTCATCTTCTCTTATTGCAGTTGACTTTTCACAGTGTCAGTTATCCACAGTCTCTCAGGGGTCTGGAAGTAGATGATCCTCCTCTTGACATATGGTGAGAAGATCAAGAGCAGCCTAACACTATGTCACCAAGCCTATGTCATTCACCTCACTTTATCTCATCACAAAGCATTTTATTGTTTCACAGCGTAAGAAGCGAGGACAGTAAGAGATGTTTTGAGAGAGACCACATTCACAACCTTTTATTCCTCCCATAGTGTTATAATTGTTCTATTTTGTTATTAGTTATTGTTGTAATCTCTTGTGGTGCCTAACTCAGAAGCTAAACTTCATCATAGGTATGTGTGCATAGAAAAAAAAAAAAAAAAAAAAAAACGGTGTGTAACGGCTCGGTACTCTCTGTGCTTTCAGACGTCCATTGACGGTCTCGGAACATATCCCCCACAGACAAGGCAGGGACTACTGTACTAAGATCTGTAAGAAGGAAACACCGTGATACTACAATGGTGACTTAAGGATAGTCAGTACCCAGATGGGGAATTCATGGAAGGCTTTTCTGAGCAGATGGCATTTGAGTTGAAACCTGAAGGAAAGGAAGAATTTAGACAGCCTAAACACCAGATAAAACATTTCAAAACAGAGGAAAAGAAAAGGACAAAGCCCCAGGGACTGTTAGAGCAACCAAGAGAAGCCTAGAAGGATGGAAACAGAAAAGCTCTCATAAACTGAAGAAAATTGCAATGCACAAAAAAACTCTTAAGCCTGTGAAAGTTTCTTATGATTCTTCCTTATGTCTCTGAAGCATATCAAGAATAAGGTCTTTGTAATAGTTCCCTTCCAGTATTACTTCTCAGGTGCAAACTTAATTTTTTCAACTTCTTTGAAAGATTGTTTTCACTTCTATTGTTCTTGACAGGAACCATAACACCCATTCTCTAGCACTTTTATAAAGGTTACAACGTATGGTGGACCCTATGTGTCTCCTACTCAAGTACCAGTCTCCCCTTCTTTCTATCAGAATCCACTTGTTGCAGCAATGTGTTCTCCTTAAAATTGTGTGCATGCATGTGTACATACATACCTACATGCATAGACCCCCATATTCCAACGTCCTTTGCAGCTAGGGGACTGACAAGTATGCTGTATCTGGCACAGTGCTGGCCAAGGAGATAGAAGCAGAATATTAGACCTTTCAAAGAAAGCTATTTATGGGGCACCTGGATGGCTCAGTCATTAAGCATCTACCTTTGGCTCAGATCATGATACCGGGGTCCTGGGATCGAGCCCCACATCGGGCTCCCCGCTCAGTGGGGAGCCTGCTTCTCCCTCTCCCATTCTCCCTGCTTGTGTTCCCTCTCTCACTGTCTCTCTCTCTGTCAAATAAATAAATAAAATCTTTAAAAAAAAAAAAACAAAAACAAGCTATTTAAAATATTTTCAGAAGGGGGCAGTTCTGACCCTCACATTCTACTTCTCCTTACTATTCCCTCTATTCTTGCCTAGAAAGGAAATATGATGTTAGAAGTGAAACAGCTATCTTTTGATTTTAAGGTAGCTGTAAGAAAGCCACAAATAAGGAGAGTTGAGTGGAAAGCTTATAGGAGCCTGAGTCTCTAATGTCATCATGGAGCCCTACAGAGACCTGGACTATCTCTGAACTTCTTGCTGAGAAAAATGGCCTCCTATATGTTTAAGTCATTGCCAAGTTTTATACATGGCTGCTAGAGCCAAACACAGAATTACTATATGTAAAGTGCCACAAAACAAAAAGATAAATGATAATTGAGTGTCTCCATCATCATTTTTATTACTGGTGTGCTTTAACGAGGCTGCGATTATTTACATAAGAGGACATGTGAAGGCTGGAGAATACTCAGTTCAGATATTTCAGAGTTAAGCTATCAAGGAATTTGAAGACTTATGGAATATAAAATAGCTCTCATAGACTTTGCTAGGGCTTGGGATCTCGAAGGAAACCAGTGCAAGTGAGGGGATCTGAAGCTTAGGCTTCTTTATAGTAAACCTGCTTCAACCCCCAAGTGTCTATTTGTTAACAAGAGGGAAATGGGGACCTGCCATATTTATCTGCCATATTTGCCATGATAACAATGCTTCCAGCCAAGCCTCCACAATTGCATTCATGAGGTAAAATGAAAGGTGCCCACTTCTGAGGCTGATACATTGGAACATGTATCCAAGACACAGTAATGACTTAAATCTGTAGAGAGTACCCAGGAAAAGAAAGTGTCATAATGTCATACATAAAAGACCTCTTTCAATTCCAGAACATGTTGTGGTAGGGGAGGGGGAAGAGAAGGGAAGGGAATTATAGTTTATGACTCTCTAACAAATAACAAATGCCAGTGACAACAGTTACCATTTATTGAGCACTTCCCCTGTATTGGTCCTGTCACCTCATTTAATTCATGAAACAACCCTTTGAAGTAAGTGCTTCATAATGTACACTTTTAAAAGTCATATTTATTAAAGTATAATTTATTCACCCTTTTAGTAAATAAAGCCTTGAAATCAGGTAGCATGAGTCCACTAACTTTGTACTTAAAAATTGTTCGGCTACTCTTGGCCCTTGACTTTTCCACATAAAATTTAAAATTACCTTGGCAAGTTCTACTAAAAAGCCTTGAGATTTTGATTGAGATCGCATTGACTCTGATAGGTGAATTGGGGGAAATCTATAATTTAAAAGTAGTGAGTCTTCCAAACCATGAACACTATATATATCTCCATGTATTGGGGTCTTTTTAAATTTCTCTTAGCAACACTTTATCATTTTTAGCTTCCAGATCTTGCAGCTATATTGTTAGATACATTGTTAAGTATGTCATATTTTTGAAGGTTGGGATGTGAGGGGGTCACCTGTTCTTTTATTGGTAGTTTATGACTTTCACTTCATTTAAGAGAAATGTGAAGATGCGCCATTGAGGGGAGTTCACTCTGTTTTCCTCCTCTTCCCGGAATATTTCCTGTAAGCACCAGTGGGAGCCTGTGAAGAACATTTTTGAGAATGTACAGTCTCCACTCATATCTGCAGCTCTTGGGGAATTACTCCATCATGCAAACTCATACTTACTTAGCTTTTCTCCTCACCTGCTGCAGTCGGCAATCACCTCTGTCTTCCATGCTCTTGCGATGGGGAAACAGTTACTCTTTGCCCCATCTCTCTTTGGAAGCGGTTTTCAGCCTTTAGAAGTCCACTGATTGATTAGAAGTCTCATCTCTCTAATGAAGGAAGGATAATGGATAATCTCTCTCTAAGGAAGGATAATGACTGCATAGATTTTTTTTTTCTTGATATTATGGTAAGGCATTATCCTATATCTTTCTAAATTTGAAGCAAAAAAGTAGCCAACCTGGACCATTTTATGTGAGAAAATTGAGACTTGTGAAGGCCAAGTAACTTGTTCTGTATCACAGACCTCTTAAATATCATGGCTAAAACTCAGAATCAGGTTTTTCTGAAATAATAGTATCTTGTGTTAAACATAACACTAAAATGCATCCTGGAAGATCTTTTAATCAAAAGACCGTATTTTACCTGTCTCCATGATTCTAATCAGACTCAGATATTTTCCTTTTTATTTCAGTGGGGCACTGGAAGCAATGCTACGATTATCTGATGAGTCATTGAGGCTCCTACCCTAAGTGAGTCTAGAGTGCAAAGTTTTTTCTTTTTTTAAGTGACTATTCCTAGAAAATCTCTGCCCTCTCCAGAGGCCTAAACCATTTTGAAAACTAAAAGCTTAGCACTTCTGCCATAATTAAATAGGACTGGATAATTCTAAAAATGCATCTACTCTTGGCTACCCTTTACTTATGTACTTATTTATTGTGTGTCTAGTATAATTATACACTGTGTTTTATTAGTTTCAGTTGTACAATATAGTGTCTCAGAAATTCTGTACATTACTTAAAAGAGTCCATCACATTGAATTTATTCCTAATCCCCATCACCTGTTTCACTCCCCCCCATCCCTCCACCCACCTCCCGTCTGGTAACCACCAGTTTGTTTTCTATATTTAAGAGTCTGCTTTTAGTTTATCTGGGTTTTTATGTTGTTCATTTGTTTTGTTTCATAAATTCCAGATGAGTGAAATCATATGGTATTTGTCTTTCTCTGACTGACTTGTTTCATTTAGCATTATACTCTTTAGATCCATCCATGCTGTTGCAAATGGCAAGATTTCTTCCTTTTTTGTGGCTGAGTAATATTCCTGTGTGTGTGTGTGTGTGTGTGTGTGTGTGTGTGTGTATCCCTTCTTCTTTATCCATTCATCTATCAGTGAAACTTGGGTTGCTTCCATGCTTGGATTATTGCAAATAATACTACAGTAAACATAGGAGTACACATATCTTTTTGAATTAGTGTTTTTCTTTTCTCAGGTAAATACTCAGTAGTGGAATTACTGGATCATATGATAATTCTATTTTTAATTTTTTGAGGAATCTCCATGTTGTTTCCATAGTGGCTGCACCAGTTTGCATTCATACCAAGAATACAGGAAGGTTTCTTCTTCTCTAAATAGTCTCCAACATTTGTTGTTTCTTATGTTTTTTATTTTAACCATTCTCTGACAAGTGTGAGGTGATATCTCTTCGTGGTTGTGATTTGCATTTCCATGATTAGCGATATTGAACATCTTTTCATGTGCCTCTTGGCCATCTCTATATCTTCTTTAGAAAACAGAAGTTCATGTCTTCTGCTTGTTTTTCAACTGGATTATTTGTTTTTGTAGTGTTGAGTTATATAAATTATTTGTATATTTTGGATGCTAACTCCTTATCAGGTATGCCCATTTGCAAATATCTTCCCCATTCGGTTGGTTGTCTTTTTATTTTATTGATTGTTTCTTTTGCTGTGCAGAAGCCTTTTATTTTGATGTAGTCTCAAAAGTTCATTTTTGATTTTGTTTCCCTTGCCTTAGAAGATATCTCTAGAAAAATGTTGCTATGGCTGATGTCAGAGAAATTACTGCCCATGCTCTACTAGGATTTGTATGGCTTCAGGTCTCACCTTTATTTATTTTTTTTTTCATTTTATTTATTTTTTCAGCGTAACAGTATTCATTGTTTTTGCACAACACCCAGTGCTCCATGCAAAACGTGCCCTCCCCATTACCCACCACCTGTTCCCCCAACCTCCCACCCCTGACCCTTCAAAACCCTCAGGTTGTTTTTCAGAGTCCATAGTCTCTTATGGTTCGCCTCCCCTTCCAAATTTTTTTTTTTTTTTTAATAAACAGGTCTCACCTTTAGATCTTTAATGCATTTTGAGTTTATTTTTCCGTATGGTGTAAGAAAGTGGCCAAGTTTCGTTCTTTTCCATATAGCTGTGTGGTTTTTCCCAGCACCACTTATTGAAAAGAATGTCTTTTTCCATTGTGTAGTCTTGCTTCCTTTGTCAAAGATTAATTGACCATATAATCATGAGTTTATTTCTGGTCTTTCTATTGTGTTCTATTGATCTATGCATCTACTTTCCTGCCAGTATCATCCTGTTTTGATTACCACAACTTTGTAGTATATCTTGAAATCTGGGATTGTGATACCTGCAGTTTTGTTCTTCGTTGTCAAGACAGTTTTGGCTACTGGAATCTTTTGTGGTTCCATACAAGTTTCAAAATTGTTTGTTCCAGTTCTGTGAAGAACACTGTTTGTATTTTGATAGGGATTGCATTAAATCTGTAGACTGCTTTGAGAAGAATAGACTTTTTTTTTTAAATAAAGATTATTTATTTATTTATTTGACAGACAGAGATCACAAGTAGGCAGAGAGGCAGGCAGAGAGAGAGAGGAGGAAGCAGGCTCCTTGCTGAGTAGAGACCCCGATGTGGGGCTCTATCCCAGGACCCTGGGATCATGATCTGAGCCGAAGGCAGAGTCTTTAACCCACTGAGCCACCCAGGCGCCCCAGTAGTACAGACATTTTAACAATACGTATGTTCCCAGCCCATGAGCATGGAATGCCTTTCCATTAGTGTCCTTTTAATTGCTTTCATTAGTGTTTTGTAGTTATCAGTGCCCCGGTCTGTCACCTCCTTGGTTAGTTTATGCCTAGGTATTTTATTATTTTAGGTGTAATTGTGACTGGGATTGTTTTCTTAATTTCCCTTTCTGCCACCTTATTATTAGTGTGTAGGAATGCAACAGATTTATGTGCATTGAATTTGTATCCTGTGACTTTACTGAATTCATTTACCAGTTCTAGTTTTTTGGAGGAGTCTTTAGGGTTTTCTGTATATAGTATCATATCATCTGGAAACAGAGTTTTACTTCTTCCTTACCAATTTAAATGCACTTTATTTCTTAAGTAAATTTCTGTGGCTGGGACTTATAGTACTTATGTTGAATAAAAGTGGTGAGAGTGGACATCCTTGTCTTGTTCCTAACCTTAGGGGAAAAGCTCTCAGGTTTTCACTATTGAGTATACTGTTAGCTGTGGATTTTTCATATCTGGCCTTTATTATGTTGAGGTTTGTTCCCTCTAAACCTACTTTGTTGAGTATTTTTATCATGAATGGATGTTGTCCTTTGTCCAATGCTCTTTCTGCGTCTATTGAAATGATCATATATGATTTTATCCCTTCTCATGTTGAGGTGTTGTATCACAAAGATTGATTTGTGAATATTGAACTGTGCTTGCATCCCAGGAAAAAACCCCCATGATCATGATGAATGACTTTTTTAATGACTGTTGCATATGGTTTTCTAATATTTTGTTGAGGATTTTGTTCATCAGGTTTTGGCTTATACTTCTCTTATTTTGTAGTGTTGTTATCTTGTTTTTGTATCAGGTTAATGCTGGCCTCATAGAATGAATTTGGAAGCTTTCATTCCTCTTCTATTTGTTGGAATAGTTTGAGAAGAATAGGTATTAGCTCTTCTTTAAATGTTTGGTAGAATTTCCCAGTGAAGCCAACTGGTCCTGGACTTTTGTTTGTTGGGATTTTTTATTACTATTATTACTGCTTCAATTTCATTACTGGTAACCAGTCTATTCAAATTTTCCATTTCTTCTGCTTCAGTTTTGGGAGGTTATATATTTCTAAGAATTTACCCTTTTCTTCTAGGTTGTCCAATTTGTTGAAATGTAATTTCTCATGGTATTCTCTTCTAATCCTTTGTATTACCGTGGTGTTAGTTGTTTTTTCTCCTCCTTCATTTCTGATCTTGTTTGAGTCTACTTTCTCTTCTTTTAAATGAGTCTAGTTAAAGGTTTATCAATTTTGTTGATCTTTTCAAAGAAGTAGCTCCTGGTTTCACTGATCTGTTCTACTGTTGTATTATGGTTTCAATTTTGCTTATTTCTGCTGCAATCTTTATTATTTTCTTCCTTCTACTGGTTTTGGTTTTCTTTGTTCTTCTTTTTCTAGCTCCTTTAGGTGTAAGGTTAGGTTGTTCATTTGAGGTTTTTCTTGCTTTTTGAGGTAGACTTATATTGATAAACTTCTCTCTTAGAACAGCTTTTGCTGCATCCCAAAGATTTTGGACCATTGTGTTTTCATTTTCATTTGCCTCCATGTATTTGTTTTTTTATACTCTCTTTGATTTCTTGGTTGGTCCGTTTGTTGTTTGGTAGCATATTACTTAATCTCCATGTATTTGTGTTCTTTACAGATTTTTTTTCTTGTGGTTGATTTCTAGTCTCATAACATGATCAGAAAAGATGCATGGTATGACTTCAGTCTTTTTGAATTTGTTGAGACTTGTTTTGTGGTCTAATATGTGATATTTCCTGGAGAATGTTCCATGTGTGCTTGAAAAGAATGTGCATTCCACTGTTTAAGGATGGAATTTTCTAAATACATCTGTTAGGTCTGTCTGGTCAACTGTTTCATTAAAGCCACTGTTCTCTTCTTGATTTTCTGTTTGGATGACCTACCTATTGCTGTAAGCAGAGTGTAAAAGTTCTCTACTATTATTGTATTAATACTGATTATTTCTCTTATGTTTGTTATTAGCTGCTTTATGTATTTGGATGTTCCCATGTTAGATGCATAAATATTTAAAATTGTTTTATCTTCTTGTTGGATTGTTCCCTTTATGATTATATAGTATCCTTCTTTATCTCTTTTTACAATCTTTGTTTTAAATTTTATTTTGTAAATTATAAGCGTTGCTACCTTCATTTTCTTTTCACTTCCTTCGGCATGATAAATGCTTTCCCATCCTTTCACTTTCAATCTACGTGTGTCTTTAAGTCTGAAATGAATCTCTTGTAGGGAGCCTATTCATTGTTGACTATTATTTTTCTATGACTTCCATCACCCTATGTCTTTTGTTTGGAGTGTTTAATCCATTTACACCCAAAGTAATTATTGATAGGTATGTACTTACTGGCATTTTGTTACTTGTTTTATGGTTGCTTTTATAGTTCTTCTCTGTTCCTTTCTTCTCTTGCTCTCTTTTCTCATGGTTTTTTTGGCTTTCTTTAGTGATATACTTGGACTCCTTTCTATTTAATTTTTTTGCATATCTATTACCAGTTTTTTATTTGTGATTACCATTAGTTTTATATATAACACCTTATGCATATATATTAAGTTGATGGTCACGTAAGTTTGAACCCATTATAAAAGCACTATATTTTTACCCCTTTCCTCCACTCCACATTTTGGGTATATGATGTCATACATCACATCCTTTTATTTTGTGTATCTCTTAACTGATTTTTATAGATATATTTAATTTCACTTCTTTTGTGCTTCCTATTTTTCTTACTTCTACTTAGGTTCTTTCCTTTCCACTCAAACTGACTCCTTTTTTAACATTTCTTGTAAGACTGGTTTAGTGGGTGATGAATTACTTTAACTTGCTTGGCTGAGAAACTATCTGTGCTTCTTTTTTTTTTTTTTAAGATTTTATTTATTTTTTTGACAGAGAGAGAGAGATCGCAAGTAGGTAGAGGGGCAGGCAGAGAGAGAGGAGGAAGCAGGCCCCCTGCTGAGCAGAGAGCCTGATGCAGGCCTTGATCCCAGGCCCTGAGATCATGACCTGAGCCAAAGGCAGAGGATTAACCCACTGAGCCACCCAGGCACCCTTTAGCTGTCCTATTCTGAATGATAACTTTGCTGGATAGAGTATTCTAGTTGCAAGTTTCTTTCTTTCAGCACTTTGAATATATCAAATCACTTTCTTCTGGCTGCAAAGTTTCTGCTGAAAAATCAGTTGATAGTCTTATGGGGTTAACTTACTATCTATTTTCTCTTGCTGCTTTTATAATTTTTTTTTATCACTACTTTTTGCTGTTTTAATTACTATGTGTCTTAATGTGGATCTCCTTGGGTTGATTTTTTTGGTGGCCTTCTGTGCCTCCTGGATCTGGATTTCTGTGCTTCCCAGATTCAGGAAATTTTCAGCTATTATTTCTTCAAATAAATTTGTTGCCCCTCACCTGGGTGGCTCAGTGGGTTAAAGCCTCTGCCTTCAGCTCAGGTCATGATCCCAGGGTCCTGTGATCGAGCCCCACATCGGGCTCTCTGCTCGGCAGGGAGCTTCCTCCTCTCTCTGCCTGCCTCTCTGCCTACTTGTGATCTCTCTCTGTCTGTCAAATAAATAAATAAAATCTTTAAAAAAAAATTGTTGCCCCTTTTTCTCTCTTCTCCTTCTGGGATGCCTATAATGTAAATGTTATCATGCTTGATGGTGTCACTGAGTTCCCTTCATCTATTTTTATTTTCTATTATTATTTTTTCTCTCTCTTATTCAGCTCAGTTACTTTCCATTACTCTGTACTCCAGGTCACTGATCTGTTCTTCTGCTTTCTATAGTCTGCCATTTATTCCATCTAATGTATTTTTAATTTTACTTATTGAACTCTTCATCTCTGGTTGGTTCTTTTTTTATGTTTTCTATCTCTTTTTTGAGAGTCACAATGTATCCTCTGCTCTTTTCTCAAGTCCTTTGAGTATTTATGAACATTACATTAAATTCTCTATTAGGCATACTGCTTCTCTCTATTTTGTTGAACTATTTTGCTGTGATTTTGTCTTGTTCTTTCATTCAGAACATATTCCTCTGCCTTCTCATTTGTCTAACTCTCTTTTTCTATATGTTAAGAAAGTTACCTCTGTTTCTTGCTCTTAAAAGTAGTGCACTTATGAAGAAGATGCCCTGCAGTGTCCTGCAGTGCAGTGTCCCCTGTTCACAGAACCTGGGGCTTCAGAGGTATCTCTTATGTGTATTGCATGTGCCCTGCTATTGTGGCTGAGCCGTGTTTGCTTTTAGTCCAGTTGTCTGCAGTGGCTCTTTCTGCCTGTTGTGGGCAGGGTTTGGGTCCCTGTGTTGCTAGTGGACCACTCTAGGGCTGCTTTCAGTTTGAGTTGGGTCAGATCAGGAGTTTGCTAGACCTCGGTTCCACTGAACTGCAGAGTGCTTTCCCTGTGTTGTCCCCTGAGAAGCTTTCATAGGTGGGCAATACCTGCAGTCAGACCACATATCTGCCACCAAATCACTGTTTGGGGTTAACAGTAAGATTGTGTGTATGTGGTTATTATCTCCTTTCCCCAGCACAGGAGTCACTTTGGGGTGGTTCTGACCCCTGTCAGTGCCGCTTGCTCACTGCTATGCTTGTATGGGCAGCTTTGAATAGATTTCTACTGAGGGCATGTTGGAGAGAGAGAGTCCACAGGGGAACCTAGGGGCAGGACTCACAGTATTAGCAGGATTTGTACAGGTCTGTTGTGGGGAAGGACAAGTTGGAGGGAATGGATCACAGAGGTACACAGGAGTCGGGTGTGCCGTTATCAAGCTAGGTGGAGAGTATTCATGCTCACTGATTCCCACAGGTGTCCATGCACCTAGGCTGGTGGGGGCAGGGTGGGAAATGACACCTACCACCTCCTTTGTTCTTACAGAACTCTCAAAGATCCCTGCCTGTCTCCAGAACACAGCCTGTGATTAGCAAACAAGTCTCCCTCCAGTATACCCTAGGCATCTTCCAAAGTGCTACTTCTGTGTTGTATCTCAGTGGGGCTGTTCATTGGGCTATCTCTTCAAGTTTCCCATCACTTTCTAAGTCTTCTGGAGCTGAGCACACTGATATTTAAAGTTCCATGTGTTAAGCCCCACTGATTTTTAAAAACTCTGGAAGTTAAGCCCCTTTGGTTTTCAAAGCCAAATTTTATGGGGATTCATCTTCCCAGTGCAAGTCCTCTGTGCCTAGGGTTCCTGATATGGAGTCAGCTTCTCTCCTTTCTCTGGGCATGAAGGGTTCCTCCTCTCTGGGCATGTTTGGTTCCTGACCATGTCTCTGCCTGATGTGGCCTCCTTTACATTTAGCTATTAGAGAGTCTGTTCTGCCAGTCTTTGAGACATTTTCCTGCATTTTTAAAATACTAACATGGATGTTACCTAGTTATATCTATAGGATGCGGTAAGCCTAAGATCTTCCTGTTCCACTATCTTCCCCAGACCTATTGGCTCCTTTTCAGAAAAGTTTGAGCGAACCCAGTGAAAATATCATGTGACCACGGGAACTTGGGCTTGAAAGGAGAGAGCAGCTTCTGGGTGAAAGGATTCTGCATCAACCTAGGAAAAGTGGTGGAGAGACAAGATTGGGTTGCTTGTTCAAATGTTACTTAGGAGGAACCAATATTGTTACTGGAGAAAGTATCAAATTCAAAGACAGAAGCAAAGATAGAAACTAGAACACATACAAGAAGGTCAGGAAAGAGCACAGAATTGGGTTTTTGAAAAATCTGGAAAAGTAATTTGAAAAAAACTATAAGTATCAAATGTATGCTTGAGCTTCCTTGTAGTCACCTGTAGAAGCCATTCTGGTAGTTTAGGAACCCGTGAAAATCTGACATGCAGCTAGATGGCCTTCGCATCTTGGCCAGACATGTATTTTTATAGTATACTTTACCTCATAAACCACTTACTCATATTATCTTATGTGAAATTCACAGCATTCCTATGTAATAGGAAGGGAAGGGAATGCTAGTTGCATTTTATAGATGGATAACCCTAAAACAATGCTCAAAATATATTAAATATTCCAACCATCTCTGCACTCCTAGATCATGATTCAGACAACTGTGCTATACTTTTTATCATCTGAACATGCATATGTTTGTGTATATCTTTACTTTCTAGGTACATACAGAATTTCATATACTCTGAATGTTGCTAAGATATTTATAAATGTCATGATATAGAAAAACTACAAGAAAACCATATTTCACAAACTGCAACATGATTAAAGGGAAGAAATTCAAAAGGGAAGAAACCTTTCCAAAGTTCAAGCAACAAATTAGGAAAAGCAAAAGGTGCTATAGCTCTTAGAGGCATAAATCAAAACTTTGCCACCAATACTTGCAACCATTTTGAGATTTTTATCAAGGTAGAAAGTATCTGCAAACTCATTACTTAGAAGATGGATAGATTAGATAAAGTAAGAAAGACCTACATGTAATAAGTAGTGAATGTTTGAAACATTCTTTTCTTGAGGTCTTCTAGGAAGAATTTGCCTGTATTGCCATTAAACTGCATTTATGTGTTTGTGAGTCTTCCTTCCTTTGTAAGTTGTGATTTTTTTGAAGACTGGGAAAAGGTCACTTTTTGTATTCTAAGTGCCTAGTAGAGTGCCTAGGTGCAATAAATATTTATTAATATTTGATGAATAAAGCAATGGTGTCAGTATAAAATATATATATGTATAGTGTATATATGTTTATGCATAGGTATATATATATATACACACATACCTGCATAATAATATCATACAATTCCATATTATATGTATATATGTATCCCATATTTAAATGTGTACACACATATACATTTCCATGTATATGATGAAATATATATCATATATAATATGGAATTATATGAACATGGCTTTATGGGGTATATGTATATGTGCTCATACATAAGTATTTTTTATACATAAATATGTTTTATGCAGGTGTGCATCTATATGTATGTGTGTGTATAGATATTTTGATCTTTGAATTTTTCATGTTTTTAATCTCAAATAATCTTTAGTCAAATTGAGTTATAAAACTTAGAATAATAACAACAACAAAACAAAAAGCAAACAAACAAAAAATTAGGATTAACTGATGTTAGACTTGGCCTGTGAAAGTCACAACTAGAAATGCAAATCTGATGCATGGCATATCAAACCTAATACAAATGACTTTGCACATGCTGGCTGCTTTGCATGGTCTGATCATTGCTGGAATCACAGGTAACTAAAAGTTACCAGAAACTTATAAAATTGTGTATTCATGAAACTACAGGAACTCTAACCCAACAATTGGCTAAATTTGCTTTCTGATATAATCTGCACAGTCACCTGGCAGCTGTCCCAGTCTCCCTGTCTCCCTGCAGCCTGCCACCACCCTGGTGATAATTTACCTGTGCCATCTTACATGGTCTGCAGCTTGGCTGAGATCTTATTCTGATTTATAGGGGAGGGTTGAACAAAGTCTATCTGGAATAAGCTGTGGGTGCATTCAAGAATATTTCATTCCCATTCATTCATTCATTCATTCATTACCTCATTTTGAAACATTGAGCATTAGTACTTGAAAGCTACAGCATTAAGCACAGGGGTACAAAGGTGAATAAAGAACAATCTCTGTTTAACTACAGCTGAGGTTTCCATGGTGGCATTTTTTGAGCCCCAAGTTGTATAGGGTGTTTTCAGAGTAGCATCAAACGTGTTCTAAAATCCATGACCTAAAACCCAAGTGATTTTGTTTAGTAACTTTGACCATCAAAAATCCAGTTTGTACACTAAACTAAAAATCTCTGTGCAGCAAAAGAAACCATCACCAAAATGAAAAAAAAATGTAAAAAAATTTCCTTTGAAATAGGAAAAAATATTTGCAAATCATCTATCTGACTATGAACTAATATATAAAATATATAAGTATATAAATATAAATAAATATAAATAATAACTCATATAACTCAGTAGCCAAAAACAAATAGTCTAACTGAAAAATGAGCAGAGGATCTGAATAGACATTTTTCCAAAGAAGATGTACAGATGGCCAACAGGCACATGAAAAGATGTTCAACATCATTAATCATTAGGAAAATACAAATTAAGCCCACAATGAGATACCATCTCACACCTGTTAGAATGGTTTTTAACAAAAACAAAACAAAACAAAACAAGGAATAACAAGTTTTGGCAAGAATGTAGAGAAAAGAGAACCCTTGTGCACTCTTGGTGGGAATGTAAATTGGGGCAGCCACTATAGAAAACAGTATGGATGTTTCTCAAAAAATTAAAAGTGGAACTACCATATGAGCCATCAATTTCACTTCTGGGTATTTACCTGAAGGAAATGAAATCATTGACTTGAAAAGATATCTGTAGCCCCACGCTCATAACAGCATTATTTACAATAGCCAAGACATGGAAGCAACCTACATGTCCACTGATGGATGAATGGATGAAGAAAATGTGGTATATATATATATATATGTATCACATATATCACATATTTATATTAACTGTCTATGTAATGCAATATTATTCAGCCATAAAAAGAAGGAAATGCTGCTATTTGCAATGCAACATGGCTAGACTTTGAGAGCATTATGGTAAGTGAAGTAAGTCAGACAGACAAATACTATGTGATCTCATTATATGTGCAATCTAACCACCCTATGCCCCACACCAAAAGAAAACCTCTGAACTCATAGATGCAGAGAAGAGGTAGGTAGACGCTAGAGGCAGGGGATTTAGGGTAGCTGAAATGGATGAGGGGGTCAAAAGGTATAACCTTTCAGTTCTAAAATAAATAAGTCATGGGGATATAATGTACAATGTGTAGTTAATAAGAGCATATTTTATGTTTGAAAGTTACTAAGATAGTAGATCTTCAAAGTTTTCATTCCAAGGAAGAAAAAACTAACTATGTGTAGTGATCGATGTTGACTTGACTTATTGTAGTGATCATTTCACAATATATACAAATATATTGAATCATTACATTATACAGCTGAAACTAATATAATGTGGTGTGTCAATTATATCTCAAAAATTCCAGTTTGAAAAATGAACCAGAATAAAAATATATGACATTTAATGACAAAGAAACAATAAATGCATAAAAATTTTAGAAGAAATATTTCATCCTCTGAAGAACACTCAGAGTAAGTGGTTGTTCTTCACAGGTGATGTGAGCATGCTTCAACGATGACTGTACTTGACACAGTCTGTACTCAGCTTTGTACTGGAGTAGATTTTATTTTCCTCCTGTTTAAGCTAAGACCAGAACCCCAAGGCTTAGGCTTGACATAGGTATACTATAAATGAAGTGCTAATGAGATGGAAATTCTCCAGGTTGCTTTTGAGACTCCCTGCATCAATGTGGACCTGCCTAAAATATCTAAGAGCTGAGAATCATTTTGGAATGATGCCAACCTCCTGAGTCTAAAAAGTTAGCTGGGAATTCCTTTCCAAAAGTCTTGTGGGTTTTTTTGGCACTTTGGTTTATAATCCTAGCTGAACCCCATCTGAAGTTCTAAAGCCCATAAAATGAGAATGAATGGTCAGTGTAAATAAGCCAAACTTGAGAAACATCAGACTTTGCTTGGCTGAATATTTCCATTAATCTACCTTGTCTATACTGGTTTAGCTTCTTCTGGCTCGAATCGCCTTTCTGCTATAACTCCTTCCCAAGTAAGAAAATTTCCTTTTCGTCATACAGGGATCTCTCTCTCCAAAAGCTGTGGTGCATTGTACTATATTGAAATTCATTTATTTGGATATGTTTTGTGTCTGAATACTGATAAAAGTATGATATAAGCCGTGTAATCTTTAATCAAAGGTTACTTTTATTTGTAGATTTTAAGGGCAACTAAAATTTTTATTTGACAAGTTCCAGTCATTCTAGTTTGGCATACCTGCACATTTTTATTGTATCCTGGGATCAGGCATAAATCAAGTGATTTCCCACAGACGAATAAAAGTGGTGGAGTAATACAGTTCCTGGAATTTAACACTTCACGGTCAAGAGGTCACATATGCTAAGTTGCTTATTTATATGCCTCTTAAAGTTTAAGTCTGTGGGCAGGACACATGAAGAAATATGACTTATTATATCAATGAAGAATGTATTGTTCTTTTTGCTCCTTATAGATAAAATTAGCAGTTTTGGAACAGCAGGTCATACAAAAATGTCATCAAGAACACAGCATTTGCCAACTTTTTGAACTGTGCTTTCTTTACAACTCTCTTTTTTAATTTTAATCATCAGTTGTAAACAGTGAGATTTATTGAAATTTTCTTTTTAATGTGAAGGAGAGAGTGAGTGTATACTAATTATTGATACGCTTGTTGATGCCTCCCAACCTAACCTGGCAGTTAGGCTAGATCATTGTAGCCTGAGGGGAGGTGCTACATGGCGCTTCTGGGCTGAGCACATAGGAGCCCTCTCTCTCACTGACAAAAGTTGACCTTGGAGGCTACATGTTCCAGATGGTGACTGTAAAATGGAGATAGCCATTTGACCCCCCATTTAACTATGACACAAGACAAGAGATGGACATTTTCACAACTTATGGCATA
Organism: Meles meles; assembly: GCF_922984935.1. Taxonomy (NCBI): domain Eukaryota; kingdom Metazoa; phylum Chordata; class Mammalia; order Carnivora; family Mustelidae; genus Meles; species Meles meles. The sequence goes on along the minus strand of NC_060066.1, from coordinate 146,484,335 downwards.
AAGGACTATAATGAGAATAAAGACAGATGCAATCAGAGTTTCATGGGATAACTAAATCAGTTATGCAATGCAAATATATTCAGTTCCTCGCATGTAACTTACACTAAGCTCTTCCTTCTACATTATCTTCTCTGCACATATTCACCCATTTGAATTTCATTTCTTTTGTTTCCTTTAGATCAATGTACCAAGGCTCAGAATAGTTTTGACTTGTTTAAGGCTTATAGTGAGAAGGGAAATGAATCAAGATTTGAATCCAGACCTCCTGACTAAGCATCCAGACATTTCTTCTCTGAAGAGTGTCTGAGAAGCTTGAGATGATCATATTCCACTAAACCAGTCATTTTTATCCCAGGGCTCTAGTTTCTCTCCTTAGAAACATATCTCCTTCTAAATGCACCTGGAATTTGCATATGCAACACCGGCAAGTTAATAAAGGAAATCACATCCATACTCTAGGAAGGGCAGGCCAGGGGTCGTGGTAGAAACTGCTTGGAAAAAGAAAATCCCTGCTGCTTTATCATAGTCCACAAGCAGTTACTTATTGCAGCAGCATTTAAAACCTTGAGCACTTAATGTCTCTTCCCTGGTGGCCTCACTGGCTACTAGCAATAAGGAAGGAGGAAGAAAGAGGGGCTCCTCTCCCCTTCATGTGAAGAAGGCCAACTGCATTGCCAGGATCTCCTGGAGGCATCCTGGGGAATTGAGGCTCTCTCTGTTTTTCTGCAGAGAACAATGTTGAACTTTCTGAGAACTGGCATAATGCAGTCACGTGTCTTGTTTCTGCATTCAGAATATTGTCTTTTCCTAGTCCTTCAGAATATGTTAAGGAGGGTTCACTGTACATCACAAATCATGGTTTAAATTTCAAAGCATTAGATAAAATGACCTTACACTACATTTGTAGATGTCACTCTCAAGCCATCCCAATGTAGTTTCCATGGGAACTAATGTACATCAAAGGAGAAAGAAAGAGAAAGAGACCGTAAGACCAAATTTTCAGTCACTCCTCTTCTTTCTTTGGGGAAACCAAAATGAGCCCTATGTTAAATGCTGATGAAATTAGACTGCATCTTATTCCCAATATGAATGCAGCTTTTTTTCCCTTAAGAATCGAATCTTTAGTACTACACACATGATTATGCAAAAATTTCCCAAAGATTCCATCCATATGATTTGTAAGTTGTATTCAGAGCCTCAGAAGGCCTGTATGCCTACTTAAGAGGAGGGTCATCATCATACATAATTATTGTTGTGATGAAATTGTTTTCAGAATTATTATTGTTATTATGTAGATTTACCATTTGTTGAGAATCCACTCTATACCAGGCACTTGAATGGAACCATGAATAAAAATTTGCCATCATTGTCACATAAGAACACATCTCAAGACTGTTGTTCTATCGGTATTTGTATAGACAGAGACAATGTAATATGGGTAGTTCTTACTAGTAAGAAAAACTACCCAATAACTTTGTTAAAGGAACAAGTTGCAGCTGTCATCCCCAAACCCAAAACCATATTGGAAGTTTACTTTTTGCCTTCTAAAGTAAAAGTAAAACTTGGAGTTACACTTTTGCCTGTCTGATTACTGTAGCTAACTTCAGTTCTGATCTCTGGTGGGAAAAAGAAGTTATTTATTAAACCTCAGAGCCACACATTATATAATTCTCATTCCACAAGGGACAGCTAATAAGAATAACAGTAATAGTGGTTAAAAAGATGATAGCCAATGGAAAGTGGCCATTTAATTTGTATCAGTCACTACTCTAAGGATTTTTAAAATTTCCTCTTCATGACTCTATAAATCAGGAACTCATTGTCATTTAACAGATGAAGAAATTGAGGGACAGGGAGATTAAGTAAAGGACCCAAAATCATATAACTTCTAATTGAAGCAAGTTGGTTTCAAAATCTGCCCCCTTATCTACATGCTAAAAATATCTGAAGAGATACTTATATTGACAAATGTCAAGTTTCTGAAACTCAAGAAAGAGTGTAAGAATTAAAAAAAAAAAAGATTTGCAACATTAATTACCAAATAGTTTATGCCTCTCTGAAATAATTTATTTGACATCATTTATTTATAAATAATAGATACCAGGCAGTGGGAATTTCAGGGTAAATAAGATAAGGAGCAATGTGATAAATCCTTTAATAGCAACATAAACAAAGTTATAAACTAACCTAGAATGGATTGATTCATTTTAAGGAGAGAATAGGGCTGGGTGAGCAAAAGCTAGAAAATATATAAGGGCTTAAATGTTTTAACAGTCATAGTTGTAGACCCATGGTGTCTATGATGGGGAGAATGAATGAATATGCTGGCAAGAGACATGTAATCTAAAATGAGAATGTCCTGAAATGCCATTTGGAAGATTTTATCTGGAAGAAGAGGAGAGTGGGCAGATTTTTTTTTTCTTATTTCAAGTGTGAATGATCAGATACGTGTTTTAGAAAGCTAACTAGATGGTACGGGAGGATGGATTAGAGGAAGGAAACACTGGTGATCCATTAGGGTATTGATTATTATGGGTGGAATTATGTCCCCCCAAGAGATATGTTAAAGTTCTAACCTCAGTACCTATGATATAACCTTATTTGGAAATAGGGCCTTTGCAGATGTGATTAAACTAAGATGGGGTCATTAGAGTGAGCCCGAATCCCATATGAAAATTGTCCTTATAAGAAAAAAAAGAAAGAGGGGCACCTGGGTGGCTCAGTGGGTTAAAGCCTCTGCCTTCGGCTCAGGTCATGGTCCCGGGGTCCTGGGATCGAGCCCCGCATCAGGCTCTCTGCTTGGCAGAGAGCCTGCTTCCTCCTCTCTCTCTCTCTATGCCTGCCTCTCTCCCTACTTGTGATCTCTACCTGTAAAATAAATAAATAAAATCTTTAAAAAAAAAAAAAAGAAAGAAAGAAAAAAAGAAAGAGATGTGAGGGCTCCAGATGACTACAGAGGCGAGATTGAAGTTACACAGCTACAAGCCAAGGATTGTCACCAACACCGGAAGCTAAGAAAAAGGCATGGAATGAATTCTTCCCTACGTCTTTTAGAGGAAACATGGCCCTGCTACCACTGTGATTTCTGACTTTCAGCCTCCAAAATTATGAGCAGATAAATTTCTTTTGTGTTAAGCCATCTAACTTGTGGTACTCTTTTTACAGCAGCCCTAGAAAACTAATACAAGTATTAGAAAACTTCAGTCAAGAAATAGTGAGGTTAAGATAAGGTAGAGGCAGTAAATGTGGAAAGGAGATGGGGTGTGGTGGGCCAGGGTTGTTCAGCTTGCTGCAGGACTAAGGAAGCAGTGAGAATTAGGCACAGGATGGTAGAATTACAGGAGTCTCTTAAATGGTAATAGAGTGAGTATACCCTTAAATTTTGATGGACCCCTTTCCACAGCCCTCCAAAACTGCATCCAGGTCCCCAAAGGGAGAGTGGACTGTTAAGAAAGTAGGACCAGTTCCTCCACCAGCTAGTCCAGCTCCAGTAGCTCTGGAGGTTTGGCTAATCTTGGAGATGGTTCAGAAGTGCAGGACTGGGTCTCTGGCTGCTAAGGTAGAGCAGGGCACCTAGATATGAAGGTTGACATTGGGTTGATTTTTCCATTTTCCCATATATCCCCCAAATTTTGATGAAGTGTGTTAAATGATTTACTAGGAGTGAGAAACCAGAAACAATATATCTAATTTACTCATTCTGGAAATTGGGAAGTAACAGAAGAGAAATAGGAAAGTTGCCCAAGTGTAAGGACAGTGCATCCGAAAGAAAAGGCCCAAGGCAGCAGGACAAAATTTTAGTAAAGAGATGTTGTTACTTGGAGAGAGAGGTTTTGTCCTTCCTTCTATTACTGGTCAAAGGTGGGAGAAAAACCAAACCTGAGACTATCACACTGCTAAGTATCCTTGGAAGGGTTATTATGTTATTACTATGATCAATAACAAAGCCAGACCATTAAAGAGAAAAAGAAATAAAGAAAAGAAGAGAGAGGAGAAAAGAGAATGGTGGGGAAAATAATTTTTAAAGTCAAAAAAATCAGAGAAGAGTAGAAGTTCCTCTAGAAGAAAGCACAGCAGGAAGTTAGCGAGAAAGGGCTGATAACCTCCTTGGAACTCTGACTACATGAGAAGACCTTGCAAGACAGCTCTTGCTTCCATGGGCAAGGAGAGTACCTTCCCTATCTATTGTTCTTCTGGATTCTAAACCACTGACCTCTCTATGATTTCTAAAGGAAAAATGGCTTCAACTTAAAAGAGTTCCCCCAAAACATTCTCTATACTCAAAATGGGTTTGTCTTTGTGCATTTTATCCGAAGTGACCAGAAGTCTTCCATCACCCTCTTCCTTTCTTCAATGATTAAGTAAGGGGTGAGCAACAATAAAGATCAGTGGGAGAGGGATGATAAACCCAGACTAAGGCGAGGAGAGCGTTTAGACCTTCTGACTGCGCATGCTGTGACTCTACCAATGCTCTAACAATAAACATAAATCCTCTTCAGACTATTGAATTTCTCGTCCTGTCTGAATATTGTATCTAAACAGTGTAAAGCTGAATGGAAATAAAAAGAATAGTTTAATTAATTCAATAAAACATGCAGTGAGTTCTTAATATAACAACGGCATTGTAGCATGTTTGAATAATTTTCACACATCAACTTCAATGCTAAGTATTTTGCCTGGCTTATGTTATTGAAGCCCAAAGAATTCTATGAGACAGATGGCCTTTTTATGTCCCCTTCATGGATGAGGAAACTGAGGCCTAAGATCTTACAGCTAATATGAGGTGGAAACAAGTTTGGAAACCAGATAATAGGAGGCAAGAGGCTGTGTGTTTAACTTCTTTATAACGTTACCCTACATCATGGACTGTGTTAAGAAAGAGTCAGACAATAGGGTTTCAGAAAAGGAAAAGATTGACAGGGGAAGATACAGGCAAGGCATGCTGCAAGTGAGAGGTAGTACATGATCTTGACCTTGAAGGATAGGCAGATTTGGTTAGCAGAGGCTGAAACAGAGGGCTCTGGGGTAGGAATGAGATAGCAATGAACAATGAGTGCTGTGCAAAATCAGCATAGGACAGGACAATACTGAGGACAGTACTTTGACTAGGATTGGGGCTCTGTGGGAAGTAAAATGAGTCAGACAAAGTAGAGCTGGATTAAGGAAGACCTTGGCCATCAGGCAGAGGGTCTGCCATGGTGGCAAATATGAAACCATCTCGGTGTTAGTCTAACTAAAGTGTTGAAATCACCAGCAATTGTACACAACATGGACTGTACCTGTGGGGACACCTAGAGCCCAAAGATTTATAAGGAGATTTATAAGAAGGAATGATATGAAAAACATTTAAAAAGAAAAGTGAGAGGACTCACTGACCGTGATGTATTAAAAGAAAGTAGATGAACCTGTCATGTTAACAATGACCAACATTTGTTGAGGATGTACTATATGTACTATATGCTAGAATAATTTATGTGCAATCACACATGAATTCTCATTTTAAAAAATCATGTTTAGATTAAAACTAAGCTTGTTCTAATCCTAGAATTTCTGTGATTATCTATCAAAATCAACAAAGACATCAATTTTTTCAGATAGTGAAAAATAATAAGAGGTCTTCGATACCATTTAACAGGGTCGGGGAATATGGAGATTTAGGGTAGGAAATGACAATTTTGATTGACGGCAGCCACATTATTCCAGTGTAGTGCAAACTATGAGTAATAATAATAATAATAGCATAGAGTGCTTACAATATACCAAATAATGTTCTAGATACATATTACAATATCTATATATGTATAGATATATATATACTATATACATACAATATATACATATTACAACTCAGTTAAGATAAAAATAATTATAATATTATTTAAGTAATAATAGAGCTTTTATGTGTTTACAGTGTGCCAGATACTAAGATAAATTTTTAAAGGCATTAACTCATTTAATCCTCAAAATCAAACAAACAAAAAACAACATAAGAAGTAAAGACTAACATCTTACGTAAACTTTTCAGATGAGGAAACTCTAGTTCAGAGAAGTTAAGTAATTTGCCCAACGTCACAGAACTAATGAGGAGCAGAGTTCAGACATGAAGCCAGTTGCTCTAATTCTAGCCTGTGTGCTCTTTTTTTTTTTTTTAAGATTTTATTTATTTATTTGACAGACAGAGATCACAAGTAGGCAGAGAGGCAGGCAGAGAGAGAGAGGGGGAAGCAGGCTCCCTGCTGAGCAGAGAGCCCGATGCGGGGCTCGATCCCAGGACCCTGAAATCATGACCTGAGCCACCCAGGTGCCCCGCCTGTGTGCTCTTAACGACAGCTCTACATGATCATGAACTTTGGAGTCACGCCAGCCAATGTTCAAATATCAGCCTTGCAGTTTACAATTTGTGAGACATTGACTTGCTCTTTTTGTCTCTAAGTCTCAGTTATTCCATAGCAAAAATAAGGGTAACGAGGAAGACTAAGCTCCATTATCCATCTCTGCTTAGCGGAAGCACTCATTGTGTGTTTTATGAATAAATAAATGGATAAAACACATCACTCATGTTACACAATTAGCATTTTGTTTGTATACTACTTAATATTATTTAATTTTTTTGCAAGTGTACTTTTCTTGTGAATCCATCCAGACTGTCTGCATTCTGAGGACAAACCACATTCTTCTTTCCTTTCTTGTTTGTTCCAGCACTCCAAACAGTAATGTGTACATAATAAGCTGCCCCATAATAATCACCTCCACATATGAAGCACTCACTATGGGCCAGACATTGCATTAAGTATTTAATGCTCATCACAATCCTATGTAGGGAATACTAATATGAATTCCAAAATAGGACTGTATCTTGTAGACATAAGGTGGTTCTCCAATAGTCACACGCAGTATCAGGAATCAAATCTACCTTTACTTGTCTCCAAAACCCTTGAGCTTAACTGCTATGCCTTACTGCCTCCCCAAAGCCTTGACTGATGAGTAGTTTGACAATGTGTTGGGGCCCATCATCACCTGCTTTTGGAGAGGAACTTCATGTGTCTATAGTCCTGGCTGTTTGGCAGACTTCCAAGCTCACAGCTTTTTCTGTAGGTCCTTCCTCTTAGCAGCTGAGGCACAGCCAACAGAACCAAAAGATAGAGAAGATACACATGAGATTCTGCCTTCTCAGTATTTATACACTGCCTTCTCAGTATATTATGACTTGAGCATTCTGTGCTTAATAGCCTCGAACTGATCCGCTATGAAAAGTCAGTATCTCAACTTTTCTAATTTTGTACCTGTAGTGAAGTGACCTTGTGGTTGATCAAAGAAAGAATCTTTAAAGCTCAGAGTGGAAAGAGCATGGCTCCTAACCTTCTGCAGAATTGTTTTTAATACTTCCTGCAAGCTGTTATTGGTGTCCTTATTTAGGCTGTATTTCTTCATTTCAGTGTCTATGTTTAGCAGATATATAAAGGAGCAAATGGGTTTAATGGCCTGAAGTGGCAAAGCAATGATATGTGGGTCTCCTTAGAGCAACAAAAGATCAAAAGACCATGGGGGAGACTTCCTGTTTCCTGGTGACTAGGAGTCAAATTTCTTCTACCTGTGAGTCAGGGGGAAATTCATGACCACCCTGTACACTTTGAGTTCTTCCTTTGAAAGTCTCCTCCTTCAGAGAAAGTAAGACAGAGTAGGGGTGGGGGAGTTTCCTTAAAGGACCATGCAGATAATCCTCTCTGCTGATTTACTTTGTCTCATTATGGGTGGTATAGATTCAAATTCCCTTTCGAGTTTTTGCAATGCACGGTTTTAAGCAAACTAAACAGGTAAGCAGTGGATCCGGACACCTAAGCAATCTAGGAACTGTGGGCTTCTCTAGTGGTCTGCCTCCCAGATTCCAAAAAGTAGCACTGACACTATTAGATCCATTTGGAATCAGTCCCCTGCTTTCACTAGACTTGCCATTCCTTACCCCTGCCTCAGTGCTCTCACCAGATAGGGTATGAGTTCCTTGTCTGGTACCTCTAGCCAAAAATGGAGACCATGATTATACCAGTCTCATGGTTATATTGTGACGAATAGAATGAAATATATAAAATTCTTTGGACAATAATTGGACAGATGAAGACCCCAAGGAATGGGTGCTGTTAGCTAGAACACTTTTCACTAGACTGATTAGCTCTGCATTTCTGCTTGAAGGCAGCTGGAATCGACTCTCAAAGCAATTCTCAGCTTATTCATGGTAGAATCAAAATAATCAGGGCAAAGAAAAATTTAGTCATAAATTATTTAGTCTAAGCTTCCCTTATAAAACTACTTTTCCTCGCTTCCTTGTTTCTGCCATCGATTAAATGGGAACAAAAACTCAGTACTTCTCTGACAGTTGTATCATTTGATTAAATAATGTTCAAAATCTGATTCCCTCCTCCTTTCTTTTCCTTCATAACAACATACTTTTCTAAGCATAGAGCAAAGGAATTTCCTTTTGTTGCTGCCTTACAACTTCCTGTGCATCCTCATTTGCATAGAAAGTTATCTAAAGCCAACTAGCATATGCGGGTCTTACCAACAACTCTGATGGTTTGTCAACAGCTCTGACTGCCCAACAGTCCTGAGCTGTGCTACCTTTGAGTCACTGGGGTGATACCTATGACTATTTTGCCATGGCTCTATGTTAAGGAACTATCTTGGGTATGTGTAGGTGTGTTTGTATCCTTTTGATCATTATAGTTATTTTTGAGTGCTTAATTTATGAAATTTTCCATTTTCATCACTTCCCTATTTCTAAGCAGATCTCTTTTGGTCATTAAAGAGACAGGCCCAGGTATGCTGCTATATTCACAAGTGTATCTGTAACTTTTTTTAATGCCAAAATAATCCAGTGTTCTTTAGAATCACAGATGCCTTATATTATCACCCAGATTTGGTCTCCACCCTTTAGAACATAAAACGTCATTCCTTTGTCTTCAACCATCACCTGACCCGCAGAGTCCTCTTGGCAGTTTGGGATGAAGATGAGGGATGTTAAATATCTTGTAGCGAGAACATTAAGACTCAGTGAAAATTGTGCCCCAGCGCCAACACTGCATTTGTTAGGAGAACTGCAATGATTTGTTCCTTCTCTTTTTCCTATGGAAGAAATTAACTAATCTGTGTACCTCACTTAATCAGCATCTTTCTCTCAAACTCAAACTCAGATTCAAGTCTTTGAATCCTCTATAACTCTTAAGTACTTTCTCATTCTATACCTTGTTTAGTCCCCTAAAAGAACTCTTGTAAGCTTCTTCTTATCTCTTACTTATGCAGAAACTAAAGGTTGAAGAAAGCAAATGATGCAGATCCATATTTGATACTAAGTTCACCACAATTCCACTACCTTCTGTTACTTCTGTGACATTAAATTTATAACATTATCAGGATTACTAAAAATGTTCAAGGTAGGGTCTCCACCCAAAAAAAGGACAACATGAAAGAAAATAAAGTAAGAAAAAAATAAGCAAAACACAATTTTTTAAAAAAGATGGAGTCTCAATTATCTATGAAAGAACTTTTGAAAAATATCTAGGTGATTTATGTCTATGCTGACAACACAAAATAACAACTTTCGGTTCAGAATTCATTCCTGCTACATATTTTTCTCATATCTATTTTAATTAAAAGGTTTAACTTGAATATTAAACTTTTATGTCATCCTTATCTATTTGACCCTCTGGAATACTGCTGAGTAATATGACATTCACAAGATTACCATTGTGGCCACTTACATGATTTAGAATGTATTCTCAATAACCAAAGTGTCCTCCTGACTCTTTGAAGCTCAGCTCAAAGCTTAGCTCTCTGTTTTAGAGAGCCTTTCACTCAGGCTTTCAAACCACTCTACAGACATCTCTTTATTCTCCTTTATTTTATAAATTGGGAAATAGATCAAATACAAGTTAAGTGGCATATAGAGGTCAATAGCAGATTACTTGAAGAACCAGGGAAAGACATCACCCTGGACTCACTTACAGTTATCACTCAAATAACGGCATTTCTTCAGAAGACTGAAATAGCCTATGAATGTAGTAGGCAGATTAAAGAGATGATTTTTCCATGAGACGTTCTCAAGCAGATTCCCAATTAACTTCAATTCAGCCAGCACCTCCTTTCTCCCTGCCCCAAAAAAGCTATACTGAACTCAGGTTGACTGTTCATCTGTTCTCTTTATTTGTTACATCTGCTAGAGACCAATGCACATTAAAAAAAAAATTATCTAGAATTTTGGTTTCAGTACAAGTTCCTGAATGCAGGTGCTTGATACAATGATTTTTTTTAAAATAGATTTTATTTTTTAGAGCAGTTTTAGGTTTGCAGCAAAATCAAGCAGAAAGTATAGAGAAGACATCACTTGGCCCCATACTTTCATAGCTTTCCCATCAACACTCTGCAGGAGAATGGTACGTTTGTTACAGTTTATGGACCTACGTTGAACTATCATTATCACCCAAATTCCATAGTTTACGTTAGGGCAGATACATTGATTTTTTAAGCAAGTCACCGAAATATCTTTGCAGTGTTTTTGGTTAAGAACTGCTCTTCACTGGGGCCCATCTCTCCCTGACTCACTGACAAACTTCCAGGAAATTACTCACACCAAAAAATGATTCTTAAAATGCTTAATGGCATTAAATGAATAAAACTGTTAAGGGGGTCTAGCTCAGGGTTCTGCAAATGATGGCCCTGTGACCAGATCTAACTGCTGCCAGTTTTTGTAAACAAGATTTTACTGGAATACACCCTCCTCACTTATGCATTTGCATATTGTTTGTGGCTACTTACATCCTTCCAACAGCATGGTTGAGTAGCCGGGCCAGAGACTATATGGCCCGTGAAGTCTAAAATAGTTACAGTCCAACCATTTACAGAAAAAGCTGCCAACAACTGTTCTAGATTAAACAATAGATCGGTCCTGGCAGGTATGAATGGTAACCTTGACTATCTTACAGCACTCATAAAATTTAATTTCCAAGGTCCCAAGTAAAACTTTCCAAATGTCCCTCCTTAAGACCACACATGAAGTTTTGAACTCTTCTCTTAACAGGTCACTTTGCAAAAGTCAAATGAGGAAAGCAGATGATGACAATTTTGCTGAAAGACCACTCCACTTCTTTCAGGGAAAACAAGCTAGTGGGAACTTGTTTGCGAACCTTAATTTTCCATACTTTGCTCTAATTGCTAGAGTACTGAAGATGCATATCTCTTATCTCTGAATTTCTTGGCAGGAATTTGGTAGTACAGTATTACTTTAATTATGGCTTCTTATATCTGGCATAAATATATTCTCTCTGTGCATATTCTTTTTAGACGCAGTACAAAAAAAAAAGCATGACTCTTCCTTTTTTCCTTTCTCTCGCTTTTTTCTTTCGGAGAAGCAGCTGTGAAGTCATAATTATGTTCACTTCCCACTGGCAACTGGCAAGCCCTTTATTTTTGTGTATTTGGAACTCACCAAGAATAAAGTCCATTCCCTCCTTGAGGGGCTATTATGCCACTGCATCTAGGAATTCACAGTTTGCCAATTCCTAAAACATCTATTCTTATAAATAGCTTTGTACTCTTAAAAAAGGGGGCCTTATGAAATAAAGTAAGGGGAAAAATCTCAAAAAAACATAAAAAAAATCAACATCATCTCCAAGATAAAGCAACAAATTTGCTAGCTTTTAAAAACTTATAATTATCATTGTTGGTTAATTGGTGCCATAGATTACACAGTACTGACATGTAATTTTCTAAAACAAAGAGCTTTTTATTGTGTTAGGTTGTGCTGTAGATTAAGGGACTTTTTATTTTATTTTTACATTTTGAAGAACAAAGGGCAAAAGTCTTGAAACATGCAAGGATTTAGATAATGAATTGCATCCTAAATTTAGAAAATATCAGACAATACAGAATGATTCATGGTATGAATTTGTGATCCTGAAAAAGCAAGTTATTGGGACTTTTGTTTATAAATAAACCAACTTCTCTTAGCTCAGATCTGGATGTGAGCCAGTAACATTAATGAACATTTCTTCTGCTTCACACAGACCTTCAAAAAGGTCAGAACCAGAGTACTTTATGTTTCATGGGAAGATGTATTTAATGTTTGTGAATCCATTTGGATAATAACATTGATTTTAATAGGTTGATAGATGTATTTGTCTTTTAATGTCCATTATAATAATGATCACCTAGAGCCTATGAAAAATTCAACATTTACTTGTTGATTAGTCTGTTTTTTATTCATCGGTTCTATTGCTTCTTAACCAACTTTTTTTGGAATCGCTAGCCTCTCCAAATGTAATCTTGTTTGTTTGAGATTAGAACAGACTATAGATTTGAGATTCTGGCTTTATACTTTGTCTGGAAAAGCAACCTTGTATTTGATATTTAATGTCTTCTTTGCTGTCTGGCCTGTGAAGAAACACTTCCGAGGGGAGATGGACGTTTGTCTAGGACTCTATTGTTTAAAGAGCAGGGCTCTTTCTGTAACAGCAGGTATGAAGGTCAGAAAGAAAGACTGGGAGCACAAATGAAGGCATTAGTACTTTGTAAACATAGACCTCATGCCCCAGTCTGAATTGAATTGATGGTAATACCACAAAGCAAAATGTAGCACAGGAAACTTGGGAATGAACCCAAAAGATATGGGGCCTGAGTAAACTAAAAAGAAAACAAAGGGAAACCTTTAAAGCCCTCTGCATCTAAGATGAGTTTCTCTTTTCAATTTTATTCCTTAAGGAAGAATAACATACACAGAGATGAACTCATGGAATTTGCATTCAGAAGGTGATAACTTTTTGACATTTATTTCAAGTTTCCTTTCAGGGAAAATGGTCCAAATGGTACTTTGGAATTACTTCATAATTAAGCAGACCTTGCATATACCATATGCAACACCAGTTCTAAGGTCGTGTATCCTAGAGCCTTTCCAACATTTTTAAATCTCATGTTTTAGGGTGACTGAATATTTTATTTAGAGAAAAAGACAATGAAATATAGGCAGTGTCCATTTAAACATAAAAAATAGCCTCTCACCCAGATGATGAGTACTCTGACCCCAATGACTCTGTTCCAGGGGTAGCTGCAAACAGCCACCTAGAGATGGCACCATGACCAGCCACGATAGCCAATGGATTGTCTACACCACAGTGGGCTTCTCTTGAAATCAATAGAAACAGTCAGGAGGCAGAGCAAGAATATGTAAAGGAAGATGATAGTAAATAAAGTAAATTAAAAAAAATAATTGTAGATAAAATGATAAATCAATGAAAACAGTGAAAGCAAATGGCCATAAAATATTAGTTTTTCATCCAATTTACATGACCTCATTTGCACACTTTTATACTGGTTTGCCCTAAAGTGGTAGCTGTGAGTTGTTGAATTGGTCTGTCGTCACCAGTTATTCATCAACAGGAATATTACCTGGTACCACAGGATTACCTGGTTTTCCTAGCTCTGAAGTTCCTTTAGTTTTTGCATTTATTCACTAATTTATTTATTCAACAAGCCTCCATTAAACATCTGCTATGATTCAAATTCTGAAGCCCCTCCCACCTTAAAATCATGAATTATACATCTAAGAGATCAGTTTGAAAAAAAATCCTTGTGTTTTTAATTTTCATCTCTATTAAAATGAAGAGATTTGGTTTTTTTGTTTTGGGAGGATTTTTTCAGCCTACTCTATACATTTTTAATTTTGACAGAGACATTCTGGAAAGTTTTGTGGGAGGGCAGAGATAATCATATTAACTTCAAAGATCAGATATGTACCTCAATCCTCATTAATCCTCCATTAAGAACATGGTAGGAATCCATAAACTTATATAACCTTTCAAATATTCTGAGATTTGCTGAGGAAATCTATGTCTACCCTGTTCAACATTTATGATGTGCCAAACACCAGTTATTTTATCTTTACTTAAATTTCATAAATGTAAGGCTGACAACTGCCCACCAAAAAACAGGTTTACAAACACTTGAACAGTTTGTAAACAATCTTGCTTAAACCTGATAAACTTTCATATTTCTTCTTTTTACTTTTGCCATTATTCCTCAAAAAAATGATCATATTGGATTGTGTCCTTACTTAATGGATTGTCTGTGAACCTTATCGCTGATGCTTAAAAGAATGTTGTTAAAAATCAAATTGAATTTTTTACTGAAAGAAAGCTAGATATTGTGACTTCATTGAGTATGTTAGGAGAAGCATGTTATGGCTGATGAGTCCATATTTCAGAATGTAACATAGTCAAGTTACACTGGTATTTGTATTTCTTGGCCATAGAAACAGTGCTACAGAAACACTTTTCTCCCTCTAGAAAACAGTTCAGCTGTCATGTAAAAACCAGTCAACAAACCAACCAACCACAGATAGAAAAGCAAACAAACACTAACAAAGTCAAACTTTTGTCTAAATCTAGTTCAGTATAAAATGCTTTTATTAAAAAAGTGCAAAAATTTTGCTAAGATAACTGGTTTGATACCTGTTTAGAATAATTCTTGAGAGTCATTCAGTTGGGACAAGAGAAATAGGAATTAAGAACTTACCAGGTAAATATTGTATGTCAGTTACCTATAGCATTCCCAAAAATTTAATTACTAAAATCTCCATGAGGACATTAGACATAAGGAAATAGGCTAAAAACAAAACAAAACAAAACAAAAACAACAACAATAAAAAAACAAACAAACAAACAAAAAACCTAAGAACTTTGTCTATGGTCATCTGTGCAGTGAGAAGACACCAATGGTTATTACATCTGAAATTTCTTATTATATGTCAGGCATTTGCTATCCAGACTCTTAGAACAAGTAGGAGCACTGTGATTACCCTTGGATTACCAAGGAGCCCTTGTCTCCTGCCTAAAATGTCTCCAGATTTGGTCATTTAATCTCTTTGGTATGTCACTTGCCTCCTGGAACAAGACTAACGGAATTTTTCCCCCTCTGGTCTGTTCCTTAACAAAAGTGTATAATATAATCAGAATACAGTACGCTTGTCAGCTTCCTTTTCTCTGTTCCTTTCTCCCTCACATTCCCAGCTAATTTTCCATTTTCCACTTATAGGTGGGTGGGGCTCAAAGGAAATGAAGAAACATTGTTATTTCCTACACCCAGTCTTGTGGAATAAATTCAAATCTGCAACAGTTATTCATTGTGTACACACAACAGATAAGAGAGCTTTGTGTACATACAACGAATAAGAGAGCTGAGGTCTGGGGGTTCAAAGTTAATAAACACAGTTCATATTCCTGAGCAAATATGCAATCCCAGGGATGGGACAGACAGGATCTAGTAAGCCCAATGTGATGTACTGAATTTAGGCACAGGTAACAAGCTCTTAAAACAAAGAGGAAGGAATAATTCCAGCAAATGGGATGGGAACGGATGGAAGATGTTGAGGCAAACTTCTGAGAGCCTGCAGTATTTAAAGTGATCTGGAAGGATGACTACAGGGATTTCAAATGACAGAGAAAGCAAAGGTGGAGAAAACTGCATGAGTCAATGCAAGAACATACTTACATTCTCAGCTTTTTATACTCTCAGAAGACGTTATCTTTAGCAATGTAAAAATGATTACACATGGCAACAAATAAGCTCTGCAGTGATCAAGAGAAAGCCCTCTGGGACTAAATGTTCTGCCTTCAATCACTAGACTAAGGCATGGACTAAGGGGATTAACTCTCTTCTGTAATATTGCCAATTATGCATCGAGGGTAAGAAGAACACTTCGCCCATCTGGGCATTCTTTAGAGTTACTTTTAAGAAGACTTAAGTGTATGGAAACCTGGACCCAGTGACTGACACATAAAAATTCCCAATAAGTGATTCTAATTTTTTTTATCATTGTCATTATTTCTACCAATAATAATTGTATAACTAATAAAAATATTATTTCTCCCTAAAATAAAGAGGGAATTTAAATTTAAAGTTTTAAACCAGAAGTATTTATATTTAATAATAGAATTTTTAACTCCATTACCCAGTGGGGAAAGGATTTAGGGGAAATAAGGGAAACATTCTAGCATCTTTCAAATTACCCAATGTAGTTGTCTCCATATTCCAAAGGCTTACTTTTCTTGTTCAGTGGCACTCATGTTGCCAAAGAGGAGATTTATTTGCTGGCTTCAAGGCATTCCACTATCTAGGATATTCCATCTACATAAGATTTGGGTCACGGAGCTTTACAATTATTATTCCCAGGATGACAGGCTCTTTGGGTTACTAATTAAAGTATGGAATAAGAAGGACAATGAGCACACTATCTTGTTCACTAAAGAATAAATAAGTATTTTTTAAGAGCTATTAAACCAAACTCTACTAAGTATTTTTGGAATGTGTGTTAATTCTTTCCATTAATTTGCTAAATAAGAAGGAGGGGAATCTTAGAAGTCTTCAAGCCAGTACTGAGACTCTGTGGGTGCTGCCAAGCCTCTCTTGTGCTCTGTAGCTCACAAAATGGGTCCAGCAGAAGGAAGCTGGAAAAAAAACACAGGAGTCCCCATCACATACACGACTTCTGTACAAGCTTCAGCATCTGGGACTGGCTTCTGCTCCCAAGTATCCTATCACCTCCCCTTTATAACATTCCGAATGTTATTCAAGGAGAATTCTACTGCTTGTCCTGATAGAAGCATTAGGCACACACAATGGGCACACACATTCTTTAAAGATTTTTATTTATTTGACAGAGAGAGATCACAAGTAGGCAGAGAGGCAGGCAGAGAGAGAGAAGGAAGCAGGCTCCCTGCCGAGCAGAGAGCCCGATGCGGGGCTGGATCCCAGGACCCTGAGATCATGACCTGAGCCGAAGGCAGTGGCTTAACCACTGAGCCACCCAGGCGCCACGGGCACACGCATTCTTTTGCCTCTTCACAGAAATTGTGGAAACACCAGTATCGCTTCAGCACTACTACATCAGAACTTGAAGACTAACTCAATCCATATTATAGTTTGCACACATAGGTTCTACTTGTATCTAGTAATATTTATTTAATTAACAAATAAGAAATAATTCCTATGTCTTTGACCTATATCTAGGAAAAATTTCCCTTCACCCCACTATTTTAGAACATTTCTTTACAATGTAGTGAAAATACCATCATGTTCTTAGCAATTTTGAATTGAGATAAAAAGGTATAGTTTCTTCTTCTTTTTTTTTAATAGCTGTATCTGCCATGTTTTTTTTAAAGGAAGCCTCTGCCCAGAAAATATGGAAGAAATAATCTACCTCAAGATCTTGGTGTTCTTGACTATTCTGAAATTCTTTAAATAAAATATAATATGGAAGGTATGTTCTGCGTGTCAAGAGTGTTTCACTGTGAGGCCTTCAGAGCCAGAAAATAGGCTTAAGATAATTAGACATGAACAAAACACTTTCACCACTTTTTCTTTCATCTGACAAGGAAATGATTATTTATAAGAAGGTCCATAAGTGCCCAGACCACAGGTATAGATTCTTTATAAAAATAACTAAAATATGGCAATATCTTCTTAAAAATTTCTTGCACCTAAGTCATCTCTGTCTCTCTCTCTACATATTTTTGCAAGAAACATGGAGTGTGTGAAAGAAAATGAATATAATAAATAGCAGTTTAATAACACATTTACCTGAATTAGTGAGATTTTATACAAATAGCTAATTAGTGGCAATAAAAGTCTATGGAGAATGATCCTAATGTAGTGATATATGTAGGTCTCTCATACTTCAGGGAAGGTTTTTCTATTAATCACATATGAAAGATGCAGTCATGGGGTGCCTGCGTGACTCAGTCATTTGAACATCTGCCTTTGGCTCAGGTCATGATCCTGGAGTCCTGGGATCGAGCCCCACGTTTGGTTCCCCGCTCAGTGAAGAGTCTGCTTCTCCCTCTTCCTCTGCCCCTACCCACACCAGCACCTCATACTCTCTCTTACTCTCTCACTCTCAGATAAATAAATAAATAAAATCTTTAAAAAAAGAAAGATGCAGTCACTTATGATGTATGATTATTAGTTCTTCTAAAAAAACATAGGGACAACTCAGGGGCACTTCAGTAAGTTTGCAACAGACCAAGGATAACAAATTCATCGACCAAAAACAGATTTTCAACCTGGAGGAAAAGACGAAAGCTTTTAAATGATGATGGTCATCACCAAGAAAACTGTGGTTGAGTAACAATTTTTTTAAGAAGATACCAACACAGAGGACATTGCAGTAAATCAGTCTAATCTGGAAATGTGTTATTTCAATTTTTCTCTATGCCAGCAAACTGATTGTTGTAAGGTCCTACTAGGAATGAAGTGATCCATTCCCCAACTCATTCACAAAGGCATAAAAGTGCATACTGATCTATTTATGTTGTTGATTTTGAAGTACAGAAGCTTAGTTCATCAGTTAGGAAAATGTAACTGCTCAATATTCCTTAGTTCTGAACAACTAATAAGAGATCATTTCCCTTACTCTCTCTATCATCTATAAAATTTTTTATGAAGACTTTTTTAGAGCAATTTAAGGTTCATAGTGAAATTGGGAGGAAGGTACAGAGATGTCCACATACACCACTGCCACCAGAGGTGGATAGCCTTTCCCATTGTCAACATAATGCACCAGAGTGGTACCCTGGTTATAGCTGATGAAACTACATTGACACATCATAATCACCCAAAGCCCATAGTTATTATTAGGTCTCACTCTTGGCATTGTATGTTCCATGGGTTTAGGCAAATGTGTAATGACATGGGTCCATCATTATATCATTCAGAGTATTTTCACTGTCCTAAAAATCTTCTTACTCTGCCTATTCATCCTTTCTCCCCTACCATCCTGCAAGCCCTGGAAATCACTGGTCTTTTCACTAAAAGTGTTTTTTAGTAGTTGTTGTTTAACCATAAGATCTCCATAGTTTTGTCATCCAAAGAATGTTCTATAGTTGGAATCATGGAGTAGGAATCATGTAGCCTTTCCAGACTGGCTTCTTTCACTTAATAACATCCACTTCTTTTCGTAGCTTAGTGGTTCATTTCCTCCTCTCACTCAATGATATTTCTTTGTGTGCATATACTACAGTTTATTTAGCCATTCACCTACTGAAGAATGACTTGGTTGCTTCCAGGTTTGGCAGTTATGATTAAGGCTGCCGTAAACATCGATGTGCATGTTTTTGTTTTTATTTTTTTAAAGATTTTACTTATTTATTTGACAGAGAGATCACAAGTAGGCAGAGAGGCAGGCAGGGGGGGTGGGAATCAGGTTCCCTGCTGAGAAGAGAGCTTGATGTGGGGCTCCATCCCAGGACCCTGAGATCATGACCCGAGCTGAAGGCAGAGGCTTAACCCACTGAGCCTCTCAGATGCCCTGATGTGCATGTTGTTGTGTGGACTTAAGTTTCAACTCCTTCAGGTAGATACTGAGGAGTGCGATTGTTGGTCATCTGGGGAAAGCATGTTTAGTTTTATGAGAAACTGCCAATTGTCTTCCCAAGTGGCTGCGTCCTCTATGCCATCTTCATCACTCACTTGGGATATGTAGCAGCGCACCCCATGCCAATGATATCAACCCTAACTACACTGTGAACAGTACTCCTATCTTTCTCTCAATATTCCCTTTCCTCTCAATTAAGGGTGCTATGCACAGATGTTCTGCTTTCTTCTCTTTCATTACTTAAAACATTGTTGATTTGACCTGAGACAACCCACATCTATATTTGTCTTTCCTATTTCCTTATCCCTTTCAGCTCTTCCCCACTTACTTGACCAAATTTCTATTCCATTTTCCTTTCTTTTATAGATTCTAGAAATGGCCCCAGTTTGAGCAGAAAATACAAGAATAATGCAAATAAATTTTAAAAATGTTCTTGAAGGTAATTACATATAATTTCAAAAAAAAAGTCCTTATGTTCAAATATTCCTAAAAATGTTCTGAATTCCATTTCAGAATTTCTATAAAATATCCCAACTAAATCTTCCTTCTTTTTAAAGTAAACAATCTTATTATTAAGCTACACATATTCAAAATAAATAAAACAATAGTTTATCCAATTGGAGTTGCCATAGTATTGCCTTTTTCCTCATTACATATAAATCCCTAAGCTATATTATGTATTAATTATACTTTGGAAGTTAATATAAAAATCTAACTACAATAGTCAACTAACTCATGAGAATTCTTTTAGAAAACAACTAATTTCCAAGTTGGGGGCTTATTATGTAACTGTATGAAATCATAAATCTCAAATATAGTTTTTAAACTATTTGACTTCAGTATCAATATACTTCATGTGTTTGCTAGGCTACCCTCCGTGTTCAAGTTATCTCTAGTGACTATATCAAAATAGAACAGATCTGAAAGCAAAAACAAAAACTGAACTCCAAACATGAAACAAGTAACAAACAGAAAATATCTCTGAGAAATGCCTTGTAATTCTAAACTAAATGTGGAAATACATTTTCACAGAAATACTGCTTATGTAATTAAATCAGTTGCAAACAATAAAGGAATAATTTGAAAGAACCACTAATTAGATTAATGGAAAAATTTCACTCCCTCTTTATCTCTAGATGCCATATCCGGCTTTCTAAATTAGACTGAAGTTCATTGTTGTTGTGTTTATTTCAGTCTGGTCAAAAAGACTGAGTGAAATGTAAAAAGCAAATGACCAAATGAAGTCCAAATGAATTAAGTATAGCTCCTGGTATAACTCATACTTAATATAAATTGAATGCTCTCACTGTGTACAAAATTTTTCACCATAGTGATAGGCCTGAACTCACATTCATCATGTGTTTGCAAGAATGAATCACTTCCAGAACCCATCCCAATAATGAGACAATTGACCTTTGGTACCTACAGCAGGGTTGGCAAGCGGGTTTCAAGTGCGATGCAAACCCCTACTGATTGGTTTTGGAGGCCCAGAGTGCTGTGTTAAGGATTTTGAGGTCACTTCTCTATGATGAATGACAGTGCTGTCAACACGCTTAGTAAATGACTGATCAAGGACTCCTCTAGTATTAATATCCACAATAGCAAATAAATTGCAACATTCTCTCTGTCCATGGCAACTGTCAGGTATAATAATGGCCATGAACAGGGAAAGAAAAAAATGTAGCGTGAATACCATTTATTTGCTAGCATTGACCCATTGAAAGGTGTTTTCTATGTCTCAAAAGTACAGGGATTCTTTCCTTATGTGATGCCATGTTTATATCATGGGACTGCTTCTATTCACTGCCCTGTGGAGAGCCTGTTCCAATATTACTAGGAAAGGTGTTACCATCACTGATAGAGCAGTCCCTAGAGGTGGAATGAAAATCATTTTTCCATAGATAGAAGACTATGCATGACCATCACATATAAGTATATTTGTTCAACAAATATTGAGAAACACACTATAGTTAGGACTAATACATATACATTATATATTACATATAAAATTTTAGTAATAGGCTTTGTGATGGTTTCTGGTTTAATATGAAAATTATGGATAAAATTCTCCCATGAGAAAATGTAGAAAGTAACATAGATTTTGATATCAAAGGAGTTATATTCCACCATTTACCAAGCACACTGATATCTCACTTTTTCTCTCTGAGTCTACATGTTTTCATAATATTTCAGGGTTTCAAACTTCAGAAAGCTGAATGGGACAAATCAAATAATATATTAAAGATGCTTTGTGGCTGTAAAAATGCTACCAGATACCAGTTACCCCAACCAATACATTATCTGCCCTTTCTTACTCCTATTCTTAGTGTTTTCCTATCCTTGACTGGGTTTCAAGCTGTCGGAAGAGTCCAAAGGGACTCCCCAAATGCTTGGTTTCCTATCTAAAAGTTTAAATAAGGCTTTTGGGTGTACATCTTTTCTTCTGAGGACAAGCTTAAGACAAGATAGAGGGTGACTTAAGTGAACTGATTGCCTGGGTGATACTTAGCTAGGTAGAAGGTAAGTGGTCTTAAGAGCAAACGTCAGTCCTTTGTAGTTGGTAATTTGTAATTACTGCCCATAATTTCAGTTAGTAGACCAAGAGAAGGACAGTCACAAATACCGAGGAGAGTATATACAAGGACAGTCCAAACCCAAGTAAGCACTGCCTACCTGGATACAGGAAGTCATGGGAATTGTAACTGAGAGAAAGTACTCATTATTAATAGAAAGTGGAATGGTTTTAATGATCAGTAGATCAACGGTCAGTAAACTAGATCCACAGGCCAACTCTCTTTTTGCAAATAAAACTTTATTGGAACATAATCTTGTCCATTCATTTGCTATCATCTATGGTAGTTTTTGTACTACAAGGACAGGGAGTTCTGACAGAAACTGCATGGACTGCAAAGCCTAAAATACTTACTATTGGGCCCTTAAAAAAAAGTTAGCCAAACCCAATCGAGATTGTAATTTTCTGAGAGTGAAAATAATTAAGGATTGAGAATTGGAAGGATAATTTAATGATTTCATTGAGTTTTCTTATGTATTGCAAGTATTTCATTCAACCGGCAAATAACTTTAAAGGTTTCATATGTCCTACTCATAACAGGAGATGCAAAAGCATATCAGTGTCGGTGTCCTGCTGTGATAGAGGAAGGTTGGTATTAGGAAGATTTGAGCTTGAAACTGCATTTATGAATTATGTGACTTTGGGGGAGTTACTTAGAAACTCTTTAAACCTCAGTTTCCCGATCTCTAAAATGGGGTTATAATCATTCTTTATGGTGTATCTAGCTCTTTGTATCTACTATCTCTCTGTCCTTTCCTCAGGCCAATCTTTCCTCCAAGATTATTGGAGTCACCAAGGCAAGAGGGCACCATTTAGGGTCTGGATTTAGAGACTCTAAATAGTTTATCTACATGAATGATTCTTTGCATAGTGATGGAGCCTGGTGTATTGCAAGCGTGCAAGATATCTTATTGTTGTTATATATATATATATTTACGTGGTTTCCCAAACAATTTGATCTTTTGTATTTTTATCTTCAATTTTTTTGGCTTTTATAACTTCAAACAACTTAATAATTTGCACAATAGGAATTAAGTGATAGTTTCAAAATTTTGTCATGGAAGCAGTAATACAAAACAGGTTGACTTTTTTTTCTGGGGCAGGAGAAGGAGTCAGCAAATTAGTTGAATTAATCATTTGCTTCTTCACCATGTAGACTCAGCCACAGACAAGACATGGACTTTTATAAAATCCTTGCAAACCAATCATTACAAACATTAACTGGGTCAGTTTTGCCTGGAGATAGGATTAGTCTTGCCAACACTGCTTTGTATTTTCCAGATCAACACAATTTTTTTCTTTTTTGGCAAGTGTCACATTAACAATATATTCAGATGTCTAAATGCTATAAGCTGCTTTGAAAAGCACATTCAAAAGCAGAAGCAAGATTTTAGGGAACGAGGGGAACGAGAGTAGGAAGCATGAATTAGGAATCACTAAATGTAACATAAGACACTTGCTGTAGTTAAAAAGGATCAGTTTCTCAGTAACATCACCAATTCCTGTTGGGAAGAGAGGTGGAAATAACAGGAAATGTTGCAAGACTGCCCAAATGAGGAAACCATTTTCAGTTTAGACTCCAAGCAAGATACTTCTGCTGCCTCCTGAAGGACTTTGTTCCTTTACACTGAAGCTAAAGAAATCATGTTACCTAAGAGTGGGTGAATCTGGGGTGTTGCCTCTCTGCCTCTTCATGCACTTTGACTGGCATATTAAGATATTGCTATAGGTCTCTGGGTACTTCAGTTCCTATTGCCTAAAATATGTTTCTAAAATTAGAAAACCTGATCTTAACTTTCCTAATGACTGAAGAAGAATTTTTCAACCTCAGAAGACATAGCTATATAAGCTCTATTATTCAAAAATAAGTCAAAATTATTTAAAAATTGTCCCTTCCCCAAACCTCCTTCTTCCAACACAGAAGGTTTTCCTGAGGGAAGACTTACAAGAACTTCTCAACAGAGAAAAAATTTAAGGGACATATTGAAAATTATAGATCCATAATGTTAGATTCTATGGAACACACATCAAAAACTAATAATGTACTGTATGGTGACTAGCATGACATATAAAAAGATTATAAAAAACAAAAAATTTAAAAAATCTAAAAAATGAGGTGAAATACATAAAAAGGAAAGAGATGCTTTTCCTCTGAATTTACATAGTCACATCTTAACAGAGGAAAATTCGTCTCTCAGAAGTCTACCTGACATGACCCCTCAACATGTTGTAACACCCACTTATCATAGTCACTGCACTCTCATTTCCGAGCACATTGTCACTATCTGGCATTGCATGTGTATGTGTGTATATTAATGCACTTACTGACTATTCTCCTTCTCTCATTTGAATGTAGACTTTATGAGATCAGGGTCCCCTCTCTATTTAGCTCAGTCTAGTAGAAATTGAATAATATGTGTTGTATGAATGAGTGAGATGCTCTGGAGGAGTGTTCATCTCCCACCTCTTCTTGACAGTAAGCCCCAGCAAGGATGTGCATCTATCAAGAAGTAAACATGCACTCTAATCTTAGAACTTGGGGATATTCTCTGTTCTATTACTGCAGCAAACTTCCTACTAATGTATATGGAAATCAATTTGAAAACTCTAATGCATTACACAAAAATACATCCTTTAATGAATACTTTGATTTAATACCCAGAATGCTCCTTAGGTACTGTCTAATCCACAGCCTTTTATATACCAGTGAAGAAATTAAAGCTGAGTGATTTTCCCCCAAGGCCACAAGCTAGTCTTATCTTGAGTCAATATGAAATGCCATGTCTCCCAACTCCTAGCCCAGTGCACATTTTTACTCTACCCAAGCATGCACCTGCATTGCTGGGCAAAGGGATAAACAAATAATGAGTACCTATCATATTTTCAGGCATTTTGTTAAGTACTTGTGGTAAATAATGTGTGTTGCTAAATAAACATTTCTTCTTCCTTATAAGCCTGCAAATTTTTCAGATAAGCAGACCATCACTAACTCCAAGTAACATTCTGCTTAATGTAATGAGTTCATGCCCACCATGTCTCCTAACAATAGTTACTGGTCCGGGAGTTATTGTCATATAATTTAGCCCAATTAAACTGAAGGGAGAGAATGTGTTATGCCTGAAGGAGATGGTTTTCTCTCCCAATCTCAGTCCCTCTCTCTCTCTCCAACACCTTCTCCTCTCTCTCCCTCTTTCTCTCTCCTCAATACTATTGACAGCTATTTTGTGGGCAAGAAGAGATCCAACCTTGGGATGAAATTACTGCTGAGGAAAACTGGGTCACTATTTATATTAAGGGTCAAGAACTTTCTGCAAAAGGCCAGATACTAAACACTTTAGTTTTCCTAACCTAATGGCGCATGGTTCCCATGGAAGTTACTCAACTTGGCCAATATAGTGCAGAAGTCACCAGAGTGGCACGATTGTGAGTCAATAAAATTTTATTTTAAAAAAATGACCTGAGCGCCTGGGTGGCTCAGTGGATTAAGCCGCTGCCTTCAGCTCAGGTCATGATCTCAGGGTCTGGGATCGAGCCTCCCTGCGGAGCAGAGAGCCTGTTTCCTCCGCTCTCTCTGCCTGCCTCTCTGCCTATTTGTGATCTCTCTCTCTGTCAAATAAATTAAAAAATAAATAAAATCTTTTTAAAAAAATGACCTTTGGCCTATTTACATCATTGAACTATTTTTATAATATTGAGTCATATAACACATAATTCCTAGGGCTCATCATGCATATTAACTTTCAATCATTTGTGATGATAAGTGTCCTTACTATTTAAACCAGTTTTAGTAAAAGAGCTTTTATTAAAAAATAACACCACCACCCAAACACACACACTTTACTTGGGCCCCTGGGTAGTTCAGTCAGTTAAGTATCCACCTTCGGCTCAGGTTATGATGCCAAGGTCCTGGGATCGAGTCCCACATCAGGTTCCCTGCTCTCCATAGGGAATCTGCTTCTCCCCCTGCCTTTGCCTCTCTCTCACTCTGCCTTTCATGAATAAATAAATAAGATCTTTTTAAAAGTTATTTAATGAAATTACTAATAACTTATTAAATTGTTATTAAAACCAAAATAACCTGATTTATTCAGTACTTTATATATTACTATTTATAATAATCACAAAATCCTATAAAGTTGGATTTCTTAGACTTTTTTTTTTGTATTTTTAATGACTGAAACAAAACAGATCTAAAACCACAGCTTCTGGAAGAATTATTTGTTCTTATTAGTCTTTTACCTCTCTTCGAACTTGACCTTGACCTCTTGCCACGCTTTGCATTTAAGAATGAGGTCTCTGACACGACAAGGATGCCCACTCTCACCACTCTTGTTCAACATAGTATTAGAAGTCCTAGCAGCAGCAATCAGACAACAAAGAGAAATACAAGGTATCCAAACTGGCAAGGAAGAAGTCAAACTCTCTCTCTTTGCAGATGACATGATTCTTTATATGGAAAATCCCAAAGACTCCACCCCCAAACTTCTAGAACTCATACAGCAATTCAGTAACGTGGCAGGATACAAAATCAATGTACAGAAATCAGTGGCTTTCTTATACACTAACAATGAAAATACAGAAAGGGAAATTAGAGAATCGATTCCATTTACTATAGCACCAAGAACCATAAGATACCTGGGAATAAACTTAACCAAAGAGGTAAAGGATCTGTACTCGAGGAATACAGAACACTCATAAAAGAAATTGAAGAAGACACAAAAAGATGGAAGACCATTCCATGCTCTTGGATTGGAAGAATAAACATTGTTAAAATGTCTATACTGCCTAGAGCAATCTATACTTTTAATGCCATTCCGATCAAAATTCCACTGATATTTTTCAAAGAGCTGGAGCAAATAATCCTAAAATTTGTATGGAATCAGAAGAGACCCCAAATTGCTAAGGAAATGTTGAAAAACAAAAACAAAACTGGCGGCATCACG
The DNA here is from genome assembly GCF_922984935.1 of Meles meles. Classification (NCBI taxonomy): domain Eukaryota; kingdom Metazoa; phylum Chordata; class Mammalia; order Carnivora; family Mustelidae; genus Meles; species Meles meles. The sequence goes on along the minus strand of NC_060066.1, from coordinate 146,457,409 downwards.
TTACCCGATTTCAAGCTTTACTACAAAGCTGTGATCACCAAGACAGCGTGGTACTGGCATAAAAACAGACACATAGACCCGTGGAACAGAGTGGAGAGCCCAGATATGGACCCTCAACTCTATGGTCAAATAATCATCGACAAAACAGGAAAAAATATACAATGGAAAAGAGACAGTCTCTTCAATAAATGCTGCTGGGAAAACTGGACAGCTATATGTAGAAGAATGAAACTCAACCATTCTCTTACACCATACACAAAGATAAACTTGAAATGGATAAAAGACCTCAACATGAGACAGGAATCCATCAGAATCCTAGAGGAGAACATAGGTAGTAACTTCTTTGAAATCAGCCACAGCAACTTCTTTCAAGATATTTCTCCAAAGGCAAAGGAAACAAAAGCAAAAATGAACTTTTGGGACTTCATCAAGATCAAAAGCTTCTGCACAGCAAAGGAAACAGTCAACAACACAAAGAGGCAACCCACGGAATGGGAGAAGATATTTGCAAATGACAGTACAGACAAAAGGTTGATATTCAGGATTTATAAAGAACTCCTCAAACTCAACACACACAAAACTGACAATCATATCAAAAAATGGGCAGAAGATATGAACAGACACTTCTCCAATGAAGACATACAAATGGCTATCAGACACATGAAAAAATGTTCATCATCACTAGCCATCAAGGAGATTCAAATTAAAACCACATTGAGATATCAACTTTCACCAGTTAGAATGGCCAAAATTAGCAAGACAGGAAACAACGTGTGTTGGAGAGGTTGTGGAGAAAGGGAAACCCTCTTCCACTGTTGGTGGAATGCAAGTTGGTGCAGCCACTTTGGAGAACAGTATAGAAATTCCTCAAGAAATTAAAAATAGAGCTTCCCTATGACCCTGCAATTGCACTGCTGGGTATTTACCCCAAAGATACAGATGTAGTGAAAAGAAGAGCCATCTGTACCCCAATGTTTATAGCAGCAATGGCCACGGTCGCCAAACTGTGGAAAGAACCAAGATGCCCTTCAACGTAAGAATGGATAAGGAAGATGTGGTACATATATATGATGGAGTATTATGCCTCCATCAGAAAGGATGAATACCCAACTTTTGTAGCAACATGGACGGGACTGAAAGAGATTATGCTGAGCGAAATAAGTCAAGCAGAGAGAGTCAAGTATCATATGGTTTCACTTATTTGTGGAGCATAACAAAAAACATGGAGGACGTGGGGAGATGGAGAGGAGAAGGGAGTTGAGAGAAATTGGAAGGGGAGATGAACCACAAGAGACTATGGACTCTTAAAAACAACCTGAGGGTTTTGAAGGGTCAGGGGTGGGAGGTTGGGGGAACAGGTGGTGGGTAATAGGAAGGGCACGTTTTGCATGGAGCACTGGGTGTTGTGCAAAAACAATGAATACTGTTACGCTGAAAAAATAAATAAAATGGAAAAAAAAAAAAAACCTGAGAGTTTTGAAGGGGTGGGGGGTGGGAGTTGGGAAGCAGGTGGTGGGTAATAGAAAGGGCACGTATTGCATGGAGCGCTGGGTGTGGTGCAAAAACAGTGAATACTGTTATGCTGAAAATAAACAAATAAAACAAATAAATAAATAAAATTTTAAAAAGAACAAGGTGTCTGAAGACATTCTTGTTGATGACAGTTTTATCCAAGGGGATATCCACAGATCCACTTTTAAGATGAAAGAATGGAACCAAAATTTCCGAGTTACAAATCGTCTAAACCAGGATTTGAACCCCAAATATGTCTGACCTTTCACTCTACAATGACCTAACACAATGTTATCTGTTTCTCAGCACTTCAAATAAACAGGAGAACTACTGTAGCTTCAGTCAGTTTCCAAAACCACTAAAAGCATATCAAGCAGAAAGTGACTTCATGGAGGGAAGTGTGTGCTTACAAAATCTTTGGAAGAACTGAAGGAATGGATGTCCATGAACTACCCTTGAACTTCTGGTTTTAAGGTCATATTACTGTACACAAAACCCAAATGACACACAGCAACAACTGCCATTCTTGTCACTGTAGCCACCATAGCCTCCTCACATCAGTAGCACTGATGACTATGCCATGTTGATCCCTTACAACTGTCAGAATTTCCCTGTCAACTACCACATCTCTAAGAAATGGCCTTTGCCTCACTCTGGCTTCTGAATCTCATTCAAGTGCATCTAAGTGACGGAACCTAGCTGCAAAGGACTCCAGGAAATGTATTTTCTACCCTTCCAATCAGTCCAAATGGGAAGGTCAAATGAAGATTAAGGTATCCTCAGAAGATGGAATGAGGCTTCTCCTCAGAATGACTTGCCAGTATATCTCCCACACCTCTGGAAGAAGGAGGGTTTCAAGACACGGGCGGGGGGGGGGGGGGGGTGGGGGAGCCAAAAAAAAAAAAAAACCCTTAAAAGGACTATTTCTTCATCCTCAACCCCATTAGCTGAGCCTGAACAATGACTTCATAGTAATTTTTCACTGTACATTTGGGGGAAGCTAATACATTATTGAAATAAGAATGGTTCATGTGTATAAATCTTGCCCTTGGCAAAATAAATGATCAAAGCCCATTCCAGTGGGAAAGATGGCAGGGCCATGATGCTAACAGTCAGATTCCATAAATTGATAAGGGAAACATCTTTCTTTTAACCAAAAGAATTTATGTTTCATGGCTCAGTATTGGTGAGGTATTGATCTCTCAAATGAGATATTGTAGTTACTATAAATAAATTAAATAGGTGTTTAATTGGCTTAAAAATATACCCTAAGTTATTTAAAGCATGTGGTACTTTATGCAGGAAGACATTTCAATGATGCTATGGGGAAGGGCAGAACTGCCATCAAGGACTAGGAGCACTCTGGAAATTCATTCCCAAGCTCTTTATTTAGCTTAATACATATTTTTGGGTAAGTAACTCTACTTCTCTCCTTCTAAATTTCCACATCCTTGTATTTGCGGATAATAATATGGGAGGATTAATGAGAAAATGTGTGTGAAATGATTTGCACATCCTGAGGAGTACTATACTATATAGGCAGGAATATCGTTATTTATGATGAGATGGTGTCAGATGCATAAATTTGGGTTCTTTGAATTATTGGCATACAGGAAAGCAGAGAATCTAGGTCAATGGAGACCTTTTTCTCAGACTGCCTCTTCTGTGAATAAAACACAAAGGAAACTTTTCTAACTTTCTCAGGGAAAAAATTGTCAACTTCTACAATTATTTCAATAAATAATCTTCCTCCAGGAGGATACAGTTGTAAGGCGGGTATAGTACTCTTTTAAAAAGAGGTTTGTAGGTCTCACTTTCTTACATTTCTTTTTTTTTTTTTTTTTGATTTTTTTTTTCCATTTTATTTATTTTTTTCAGCGTAACAGCATTCATTCTTTTTGCACAACACCCAGTGCTCCATGCAAAACGTGCCCTCCCCATTACCCACCACCTGTTCCCCCAACCTCCCACCCCTGACCCTTCAAAACCCTCAGGTTGTTTTTCAGAGTCCATAGTCTCTTATGGTTCCCCTCCCCTCCCCAATGTCCATAGCCCCCTCCCCCTCTCCCAATCCCACCTCCCCCCAGCAACCCCCAGTTTGTTTTGTGAGATTAAGAGTCATTTATGGTTTGTCTCCCTCCCAATCCCATCTTGTTTCATTTATTCTTCTCCTATCCCCCTACCCCCCCATGTTGCTTCTCCATGTCCTCATATCAGGGAGATCATATGATAGTTGTCTTTCTCCGATTGACTTATTTCACTAAGCATGATACGCTCTAGTTCCATCCACGTCGTCGCAAATGGCAAGATTTCATTTCTTTTGATGGCTGCATAGTATTCCATTGTGTATATATACCACATCTTCTTGATCCATTCATCTGTTGATGGACATCTAGGTTCTTTCCATAGTCTGGCTATTGTAGACATTGCTGCTATAAACATTCGGGTACACGTGCCCCTTCGGATCACTATGTTTGTATCTTTAGGGTAAATACCCAGTAGTGCAATTGCTGGGTCATAGGGTAGTTCTATTTTCAACATTTTGAGGAACCTCCATGCTGTTTTCCAGAGTGGTTGGACCAGCTTGCATTCCCACCAACAGTGGAGGAGGGTTCCCCTTTCTCCACATCCTCTCCAGCAGACAGCATGGTACTGGCACAAAAACAGACACATAGATCAGTGGAACAGAATAGAGAGCCCAGAAATCGACCCTCAACTCTATGGCCAACTCATCTTTGACAAAGCAGGAAAGAATGTCCAATGGAAAAAAGACACCCTCTTCAATAAATGGTGCTGGGAAAATTGGACAGCCACATGCAGAAAAATGAAATTGGACCACTTCCTTACACCACACATGAAAATAGACTCCAAATGGATGAAGGACCTCAATGTGAGAAAGGAATCCATCAAAATCCTTGAGGAGAATGCAGGCAGCAACCTCTTCGACCTCAGCCGCAGCAACATCTTCCTAGGAACAACGGCAAAGGCAAGGGAAGCAAGGGCAAAAATGAACTATTGGGATTTCATCAAGATCAAAAGCTTTTGCACAGCAAAGGAAACAGTTAACAAAACCAAAAGACAGCTGACAGAATGGGAGAAGATATTTGCAAACGACATATCAGATAAAGGGCTAGTATCCAAAATCTATAAGGAACTTAGCAAACTCAACACCCAAAGAACAAACAATCCAATCAAGAAATGGGCAGAGGACATGAACAGACATTTCTGCAAAGAAGACATCCAGATGGCCAACAGACACATGAAAAAGTGCTCCACGTCACTCGGCATCAGGGAAATACAAATCAAAACCACAATGAGATATCACCTCACACCAGTCAGAATGGCTAAAATTAACAAGTCAGGAAATGACTTTCTTACATTTCTAAGCTATCCTCTGAGAATAAAAGCTGTATGTATGTGTAAAACAAGCTTCAGGACTGTGCACAGAATTCACTCCTGTGTATCTTATTTTAATCTTATTTTACCAAACTTTCCATGAACTGACAAAAAATAATCCATAAATTTCAAATCCAATGAGATCTCCACTTTCCCTGGGAATTAGAGAAATGAACTGAATTTTGTAGGAAATCATCTTCCAGGGAAAAAAAAGTAGTTATTGGTTTACTGTGCATGACCTGTTGATCTACAAAAAGAAACCATATTTTCAATTTTTTTTCTAAATTTTCAAAAAAATGCTGTTTCTGTATATTGGCTTTTACTTAATATAGATCTACTTAACTCTTTCAAGGCATAGATCCTATCTGATAAGTTATGGCTAATATGAACTTTGGAAATCACCATATTTAATATGTCAAGAGACAATGATTTACTAGCAGATTTGATTTGTAAAAGGGATGTGGGTTCTAGATCAGTGGGTGTTTGGGACATTGTAAAAACAGCTTTAAAATGTTAACTACCTTTCCAGGATAGTTTTGATAAAATAACAACTCTGCCCCATTCTGTAAAGGATCTGAGACCAAAGGGGAGAAGAATCTGGATCACCTCTTGGTATATTTTCTCCTCAGAATGCTTTGTTTATTCACCGTAAGTTGACCAGCCAGCAGTTATGACATTTGTCCACATCACTTTAACAACTTAAGTGTGGGAAGGAATAGAAACTTACATGTTACCTTTAGCAAAACACTTGGAGCCATTCTTCCTACCCATCCCTGAAAGCATGGACTACATGTCATCTCTTGATAATATAGATACTAGTTGTCAACTAACAGCTCTGTGTAAGTTCTGTAAATTTGGGCAAGGTTAAAAGAGGGAGTACAATGATGTGATAGCTTCATGGAAATGCTTAGAATCTAGCTGGCAAGTTACCACACAAAATGGTAAACATCGAATGCTTAACCAGTGAATAGCACTCTAGCAAGTGTCACTGGAAATGTAGTCTGGGTGTTGGTGAAAAAACAAAAACAAAAACAGGAAAAATGGAAGAATCACTGTGCTTGCCAGCAAAACTGCAGGGGGTAGACATCTGACATGAGGGAGAAAAAGGAGAAAACTTAACACTAAGAACAAAACATATGGTCTATTCCATCCACCCCTTATAAAGTAGGTTTCTGAACATGCTTTCCAGCTTTTGAGTCCATGAATGAAGCCAATCTGCTGTCAGAGAGGAGGGGAGGGACCACCCAACCCATGACAGCATTGGAGCAGACTCTATTCTGGGAATCTGGAATGCCTTCCTCCCTGGCAAGGAAACATAAGTGAGATTTCCCCATTTTACTTCATTTTGAAAAACTTGAGAAACTCTCACAAAGCTAGTAATTTCCCAGTGTAAGAATGATGGAGCAATGTCGCTTCCTACTAGCAAGCACTAAATGATGTTAATTATCTATTTTTTCAAAGAATTAAACTGTTGATACAATATTGTGTCAATAGTGCTTATGAAACATTTGTGTGTGGAAGAGACATCACTTATTTCAGTGAAAAATATTTCTGAATACAACATATTGTAATCAAAGAAACATATTCATAAAATATTAACCCAGAAATATCTACCAGCCACATGAGAGAGTGATGAAACAGAAGGAAGCTAGTTTTTGCTAGTGTTTCACACTACATACCCATTCAGCAAGGGTTTTGAGTTCAGAGAAGAGAGACTCCTCTTTGGAAAGGTAATACAGGCTATGTGGAGAAGGCACAAAATTAGCTAGTCTTTTAGGAAAAAACAGGCTTGTAGAAAGTAAAAGAGGAAATTTTAGAGAATGTGGTGGGAAGGGTACCAGTAAAAGCTGTGGAAAGAGCTCAGGCAAAATCTCCAGTGTTGTTCATAATGCTCAGGAGAATGCTTATACATGATTTGCACATAAAATACTGAATTTGAAAAAAAAATCTTATATTGAATTCCCTAGCCATTTGTTGAATGCAGTATGGCACACTAATGTGGCAGAGGGGGCATAAAACAAACAAATAAACAAACTTGTACACAAATGCCCAAAGGAGAAGATGAACAACCTCACAGAACTTCAAAAAGAGAAAAACTCTCTCCCAATGAAGGCAAATCTGTATTTTCTGGGCAAGGCCAGGATTACAAGCAGAGTATACTATTTGGAAAACCATGGAGAGGGCTATCTTCCTACCACCACCTAACCCCATCAACAGGCAGGCTGACATATAAATTGCAATTACCTCTTTCTTCTGTTGGCTTAAATGTTGTCTTCTCTCAAACAGCAAATAATCCCAAGAAAAATCACATAGTAATCTTATGTGACATTTATGCTTTAAAGAGAAGGAATTTATCATAGTCCTTCTCAAGATAGAGCTTTGATGGGTCAAAAGGTAGAGAGAATATGGGGGCACCTAGGGAAAGGCAGCATGACTTAGTGAAGACATTTAAAATAAAGTGGAAGGTGACGTTTACAGTAGCTTTCTTCCCAATTATCAGGACATTTAAGGAGTCTGACTGTACAACCAGGAAACAGTTAGGTCCATTTCTAGATAAAAAATGTTGCCATCTGGACTTTTACAATGGAAACGTATTTACCCTGTCCAAAGTATTCTTTTCTGGTATTGTTATATAACAATGCATGTAAATACTCTATTCTAGTGTTGGTTATTTAGTTCGCTGCCAATCATTTTCTATAAACAAAATAGTACATGAAAATTCTTGTACTTACATCCTTGTACTTTTGTGCAATTACTTTTGAAGGAAAAAATCAAGTGAAGTTGCTGATTCAAAGAGTACTATGCATCATTTTAGCAGATTCTGTCATGTTGCTCTCTTGAGAAATTACACCACTGGATTATCCCACCTGCTACATATAAAAATCTCTGGGTTCCTACACTCTTGCCAATGTATGCTGTGTTACCAAACTTGTTGATTTTTGCCATTGTGATAGGCAAAACTTTTTAAATTGACTTTTGTGACAGTCTTTCTGGGTGGAAATTTTAGGGATCACATTCTCTCTCTCTCTTTTTTTTTTCCTTAAAGATTTTATTTTTTATTTATTTGACAAGACAGAGAGAAAGCGTGCGCACAAGCAGGGGGAGCGACAGAGGGAGAAGCAGGCTCCCTGCTGATTAGGGAGCCAGATGTAGGACTGGATCCCAGGACCCTGGGATCAGGACCTGAGCCAAAGTCAGATGCTTAACCAACTGAGCCACCCAAGCACCCATGTTCTCTGTTCTTTAGAGGTTGTGGTCATCCTTGCAACTGACTCTAGGATTTTATTACTGTGGAGCTAATGAGGCTGCCCTGATGTTTTCTTCTAGAGGACATTAACTTTTTTTTTTTTTTCAAGGAGTCTATCATTATCTTTCGATCTAGGAACTATTATAAAATGTGCAGTGTTGCCTAATCTGCATTGATCTTTTTCTGGGATCTAATATGTCCTCTGAAAATGCAACTCTAAGTTTTCTTTTGTTTCAGGAAATTTTCTTGAAAAGTATTTTTAAATGCATTTTCAGTCTCGTGCTTTCACTTGTTTTATGGGGCTAGGATTGTTTATTTTATTTATAATTTTCTCTCTAACCCTTTTAAATTCTTGCTCACTTTCATTTTTCTTGCTTGCTTTGTATCGCTCACATAATCTGTGCCCTTTAGTATTTTTATTGTGATTTCAATAGTGTCTAATTTTTGTGTACATGTTGGGCTATTTCCATTTCACCTTTCTTGTTGTGGTTATTTATAATCTTCTGTCTTTTCTGAACTCTGCCAGCTCATATTTCTTTCTGCAGTTTTTCTGTCTTTCCTAAACTCTTATATATCTTCTTTGTGCTTTTGTTTTATGAAAAGAATTACTTTAAGTCATATTTCAATCTATATAACTCATTTAATGACAACTTTTGCCATTTTATGAAAAAGGTTGTTTTTTTTTTTTTGTCTTTATTTTGTTTGTTTGTTTGTTTTTCCCAAAGAGTGTTACTTGTCAAATCTCCCATTTGAGTGTTTTATTTTTTTGTTTTTTTAATTTAATGTTCTCTTCTTTTTTTTCTTTTTAAAATAGTATCATTTTTATAAATACTACACTAGCTATTCTTTTTTAGAACTCATCTTTTTCATTTTGACTAAAAGTCCAGGACCAGCTCTTTTCAAAATACGTAGAGAGAGGATAGAGTCATGTTCTAGCCTAGAAACACAGAACTAAATATCTTTCAGCATTACATGTCTTTCAGCATTATGACTCCCCAGTTCACCAAAATCAGTTCTACAGAGCTACTCACAATGTACGGTTTCCTTATGTCCTCTACTTCATTGACACTCTGCTGCTTGAAAACGCAGCTTGTCTGTGAAAATTCTCAATTCAGCTTTTCTCTTCTCCTTCCCCCCAGAACCTGTTCCATGGAAGTTCCCACTGGCAGCCCATAGGCCCAGGTCCTGTTGTTATTTAAAAAAAAAAAAAAATTGTCACTTTTGCAATAGAGTACACCACTTAGGATAGACAGGTATGTTTGTTTATTTGTTTTCTTTTTTTAAATACAGATGTGTTTATGGGGCACCTGGGTGGCTCAGTGGGTTAAAGCCTCTGCCTTCAGCTCAGGTCATGATCCCAAGGTCCTGGGATCGAGCCCCGCATTGGGCTCTCTGCTCAGCGGGGAGCCTGTTTCCTCCTCTCTCTCTGCCTGCCTCTCTGACTGCTTGTGATCTCTGTCTGCCAAATAAAAAAAATAAAAAATTTAAAAAAATAAAAATAAAAAAATTAAATACAGATGTGTTTATTTCATTATTTCTTTTTTTTAAATTTAACTTAATTTTTTCCAGTGTTCCAAAATTCATTGTTTGTGCACCACACCCAGTGCTCCATGCAATATGTGCCCTCCATAATACCAACCAGTAAGCTCACCTCATCCCCCACAGCCCCCCAAACCCTCAGTTTGCCTCTGAGAGTCCACAGTCTCTCATGGTTCGTCTCCCCCTCCGATTTCCCCCAACTCACTTCTCCTCTCCATCTCCCCGTGTCTTCTATGTTATTCCTTATGCTCCACAAGTAAGTGAAACCATATGATAATTGATTCTCTTTGCTTGACTTATTTCACTCAGCATAATCTCTTCCAGTCCCATTCATGTTGATACAAAAGTTGGGTATTCATTCTGATGGAGACATAATACTCCATTGTATATATGGACCACATCTTTATCCATCATCTGTTGAAGGGCACCTTGGCTCTTTCCACAGTTTGGCAATTGTGGCCATTGCTGCTATGAACATTGGGGTACAGGTGGCCCTTCTTTTTACTACATCTGTATCTTTAAGATAAATACCTAGTAGTGCAATGGCAGGGCCATAGGGTAACTCTATTTTAATTTCTTAAGGAATCTCTATACTGTTTTTCAAAGTGGCTGCACCAACTTGCATTCCCACCAACAGTGGAAGAGGGTTCCTCTTTCTCCACATCCTCTCCAACACTTGTTGTTTTATTATCTTGTTGATTTTGGCCATTCTAATTGGTGTAAGGTGGTATCTCAATGTGTTTTTGATTTGAATCTCCCTGATGGCGAATGATGATGAACATTTTTTCATGTGTCTGTCAGCCATTTGTATGTTTTCTTTGGAGAAGTATCTGTTCATGTCTTCTGCCCATTTTTTGACATGATTATTTGTTTTGTATGTGTTGAGTTTGAGGAGTTCTTTATAGATCTTGGATATCAGCTTTTTGTCTGTAGTGTCATTTTCAAAATTCCGTGGGTTGCCCTTTGTTTTGTTGACTGTTTCCTTTGCTGTGCAGAAGCTTTTGATCTTGATGAAGTCCCAAACGTTCATTTTTGCTTTTGTTTCCTTTGCCTTTGAAGACATATCTTGAAAGAAGTTGCGGTGGCTGGTGTCGAAGACATTACTGCCTATGTTCTCCTCTAGGATTTTGATAGATTCATGCCTCACATTGAGATCTTTTAGCCATTTCGAGTTTATCTTTGTGTAAATATGTAAGAGAGTATAAGAGAAGAGTGTAAGAGAATGGTCGAGTTTCATTCTTCTACATATAGCTGTCCAACTTTCCCAGCACCATTTATTGAAGAGACTTTTTCCACTGTATGTTTTTTCCTATTTTGTCGAAGATTATTTGACCATAAAGTTGAGGGTCCATATCTGGGCTCTGTACTTTGTTCCACTGGTCTATATGTCTGTTTTTGTGCCAATACCACGCTGTCTTGGTGATCACAGCTTTATAGTAAAGCTTGAAATCAGACAACATGATGTCTCCAGTTTTGTTTTTCTTTTTCAATTCCTTAGCAATTCAGGGTCTCTTCTGGTTCCATGCAAATTTTAAGATTGTTTGTTCCAGCTCTTTGAAAAACGCTGGTGGAATTTTGATTGGGATGGCATTGTAAGTATAGATGGCTCTAGGCAGTATAGACATTTTGACGTTTATTCTTCCAACCCATGAGCATGGAATGCTCTTCCACCTTTTTGTGTCTTCTTCAATTTCTTTCATAAGTGTTCTGTAGTTCTTCGAATTCAGATCCTTTACATCTTTGGTTAGGTTTATTCCCAGGTATCTTTTGATTCTTGGTGCTATAATAAATGGAATCGATTCTCTAATTTCCCTTTCTATTTTTTCATTGCTAGTGTATAAGAAAGCAACTGATTTCTGTACATTGATTTTGTATCCTGCCACATTACTGAATTGCTGTATGAGTGCTAGTAGTTTGGGGGTGGAGTCCTTGGGGTTTTCCATATAAAGTATCATGTCATCTGCAAAGAGAGAGAGTTTGACTTCTTTGCCAATTTGAATACCTTTTTTTTTTTCTTTTTGTTGTCTGATTGCTATTGCTAGGACTTCTAGTACTATGTTGAACAATAGTGGTGAGAGTGGACATCCTTGTCATGTTCCTGATCTCAAAGGGAAGGTTGTCAGCTTTTCCCCATTAAAGATGATATTCACTGTGAGTTTTTTGTAGATAGATTTTATAAAGTTGAGGAATGTTCCCTCTATTCCTATACTTTGAATCATTTTAATCAGGAACGGATGCTGTATCTTGTCAAATGCTTTTTCTGCATCAATTGAGAGGACCATGTGGTTCTTCACTCTTCTCTTATTGATGTGTTTTATCACATTGATTGATTTGCAAATGTTGAACCACCCTTGCATCCCGTGGATAAATCCCACCTGGTCATTGTGGATAATCTTTTTAATGTACTGTTGGATCTTATTAGCTAGGATCTTGGTGAGAATCGTGGCATCTGTATTCATCAAGGATATTGGTCTCAAATTCTACCAAACATTCAAAGAAGAAATAATACCTATTCTCCTGAAGCTGTTTCAAAATACAGAAACAGAAGGAAAACTTCCAGACTGTTTTTATGAAGCCAGCATTACCCTGATCCCCAAACCAGGCAAAGACCCCACCAAAAAGAAGGGTATGTTTTACCAATATTTTCTGAGCTCTGAAGTCAAGGACATTCTTTCCCTGCTTCTTTCTACACTCCTGTTTCAAGTTTACTGATCTGGGCAGCCATTCCTCCTATTTTGTTGTTCAGGAACTTAGTAGTTTACTTGTTTCAACAACAGCAATAACAACATGAATTTGCCTTTTTATGTCTTATTTTTCTGTTTACTTTTCCATATTTGAAAGAATAAGTGGAAATGTGACTATAATTAGCTATATTGAAAATAGAAATTTTAAAAAATCCTTTGACTATATTTTATTTTACTGTAATTGCTCTTTTAAGATTATCTGTTCTTGACGCAGTTTTAGCCATTTTGAGTTTTGCAGAAACTACACACTTATCTGGATTCTGCATTTTAAAAATATAGGTATTCTTTTACAAATAAATATGCTATTCTTTTATATTGAAAAAATTTTCCTCCTAATTTGTAATTATACTCCTTCATCTTCTTTCCCTCTAGTGACTTGCAAAGTAAGTTGGGATGGGTCTTTTCAAATTATTAGACATATTTTTAATATTATTATTTTTTCTTTAGAAATTATTCTACTTACATTTTGTTTATTCTGTTTATAGATTTTGTATATAATACTTTATTTTAAACCATGTTGTTCTCAAATAAGTGTTTTGGGGTTTCCAAACTTAACTCCAAATATTGCTTTATTGTATCTTATAGGAATTATGAACAATATACTCGATGATTTTAAAAGAGTTTCTAAGAGTTTAAAAGAGTATCTAATATCAGAACACCTGGGTGTCTCAGTTGGTTAAGTCTGCCTTAAGCTCTGGTCATGATCCCAGGGTCCTGAGATCCAGGCCTGCATCAAGCTCCTTGCTCAGCAGGAAGTCTGCTTCTCCCCTCCCCCTTCCCCTTCCCCACCACTTAGGAGCTCTCACGCGCGCGCATTCTCTCTCTCTCAAATAAATAAGTAAAATCTTAAAAGAGTTTCTAATATCAATTTTGAGGATCAGAAACTAGTCCTAGAAACAAGTAAGGAATTATAGCAGTTATGCATCAAGAAAGAATTGTAAGTTATGTATTTTTTAAAATTTCTATGTGAGTATATTTAGTTGGCTATTATTTCATTGTTCATTTTTTAATTTATTGCATTGGGTTTAAAGGTGTAGCCTGAATGGTACGCATTTTTAATTTTTTGTTTATTGTGGTTTTTAATTTATTGAGATGTTGATTTATACCTAATGCATGGTAAATTATTCATAGATATTTCAATACTGTTAGAACATAAGGTATATTCTTAATTTGGGTTATATACTTCTATGTATAGTAAATGTTAATTGTGTTTTTTTTTTAATCTTCTATACTTAGTTAATTTCCAAAAAAGAAGCAGTAAAGTGGGATGGGATATTAAGGGGCAATTGAAAGAACAAAGGGATCTTTGTGTGCTGACAAGAAAACTCTTTAAGTTATGTTAAGTGTTAAAACCAAGTTTTGGAATGCTTCCTACAAGTCTTACTCAAATGCTACTCTCTCAGTGGAGCTGATTGACCATCTTATTTAAAACTGCAACACTCAATCAGAGAAAGACAACTATCATATGATCTCCCTGATATGAGGACATGGAGAAGCAACATGGGGGGGTAGGGGGATAGGAGAAGAATAAATGAAACAAGATGGGATTGGGAGGGAGACAAACCATAAATGACTCTTAATCTCACAAAACAAACTGGGGGTTGCTGGGGGGAGGTGGGATTGGGAGAGGGGGAGGGGGCTATGGACATTGGGGAGGGTAAGTGCTATCATGAGTGCTGTGAAGTGTGTAAACCTGGCGATTCACAGACCTGTACCCCTGGGGATAAAAATACATTATATGTTTATTAAAAAAAAAAAATTTGGAAGGGGAGGCGAACCATAAGAGACTATGGACTCTGAAAAACAACCTGAGGGTCTTGAAGGGTCAGGGGTGGGAGGTTGGGGGAACAGGTGGCGGGTAATGGGGAGGGCACGTTTTGCATGGAGCACTGGGTGTTGTGCAAAAAGAATGAATACTGTTACGCTGAAAAAATAAATAAAATGGAAAAAAAAAACTGCAACACTCCACTATACACACAAATTCTTACCTCCTTTACTCTGCTTTGCTGTTCCACACCATTCACCATATTGTAAGATGTTATGTGATTTTAATTATATGTTATTGTTAATTGTGTGTTTTTCTCCACTAGGATGTAAGCTTCGCAAGCCCAGTGAGTCTGCTCATCTTGGTCACTGATGTTTCCCAGCAGTTACTGCATGTGAATTCTCCACAGGTATGTACTGAAAAAGCATATATGTATGTTATTACACTTCATGCAAATAGAAACTATTTTGAAAACACATACAGGCAAATGATGAGAAAAAGATCCAGAAGTACATTCATAGAATTAAATGTTTGATTCTAGTATGGGATTAAAAAATCAAGGGGGATTTTTACTTTTTACCTAAAATCATTCCACATTTAATATGTTTTTATAATTAAAAGTATGAGTGTTTTGGAGGGGAGGGTGGGAGGTTGGGTGACCATGGTGGTGGGTATTGTGGAGGGCATGTATTGCACGGAGCACTGGGTGTGGTGTATAAACAGTGAATTCTGGAACACTGAAAAGAAATTTTAAAAATAAATAAAAATTTAAAAAGAAAAGAAAAGAAAAAAGAAAAAAATTAACTTAAAAAAGTATGTGTTACATATATAATTACAATATTAAAATTTTATTTGAAATGATAAACAGATGAGGATAAATAAAATGTTTTGATAAAGAGGAGTAATAGACAAGGACTATCTTTACCATATATGAAAATATACTCTAAGGTTCCAGTCTCAGAATGGTAATGATAAAAGAATGAGCCCACAAATCACAGAAATGGGCAGATATCTGATATAGATTACTTAGCATAAATAAGAAAGTACCACATATTTCAAATCAGGGAGAAACAGAAAGGTATGGAAATAATTATTGAGCAATTGTGGGGGAGGATTAAACAATGTAAGTGTTCACCTTACTTCAAAAAGGAAAATATGAATAGATTTGTGGATATGGAAACATTATACTACTCACTACAGAAAATACCATAAATAAAATTAAAAGTCCAGGACTACCAGGGAAAAAAATTTTGAACAAATATAAGATGTAACATACTGGATTAAGATTCCTATGAAATCAAATTCTTACACAACTAGAAGAAAAACACTAAAGCTCTAGCAAGTGAACCAAGGTCTTAAATATTTAAGAGTGGTCCACCCATAAGCCACCAGTTTGTTTCTCTGCCTTAATGGACAGGTATAGCACTTGGGATGCTCACTTTATACTGAGTCACCCTAAGATCAGGCTGTGAAATCCACGAACAGCCTACTTGCAGAAATTTAAAAAGGCTGTACAATGATAGGAGCACTGGTCTTTGCACAAACTGAGACTTCCCACATTTATTTTTATTGTAGTTTAAGCACAAATCCAGGATGCTGGTTCAACAACAGATCTGTGCAAAGTAAACTGGGAGAAAAGGTGATTTAATTGCCCAGAACAGAGAGAATCTGTCTTTCTATCATCCCTGTCAATAATAATTAGCCCTTTCTGGAAAGGGTGCTGTAGATGCACAGTTGAAATCATTCTTAGAGGGGGGATATAATTTGGCTTACAGAAATCCATTACCAACAAATAACTGCTTGTGGAGGAAAAATACAACAAAGCATCACACTTGGAAGTGATAATCACAGTAAGTAGCATCCTGAGCCTAGACTGGGTCTTATACAAAAAGCTGTCATAGTGCCAATTAAGCAGTATTTTCTCAGTGTGATGACATTTTGAAATGGCTAAATACAAAATTGGGAAGAGAAAAGGAATTGCTCTCAGTCACCTCTCAGTGCCCCTCCCCTGTCTCCACAGCCCCCCAAAACAAAACTACACAAGAGAAAATCCAACAGTCTTGCAAGAATGATTTTCCTGGCTCAGTTTCATAATGGACCTGGAAATAATATAGAATCAGTTTATAAACCAGACAGGGTCTGGCCGGCTGTGTCAACATAGAAAATCAATCCAAGAGTCCCAGCCCTGCCTTGTGGCCTTTAGGGCTGCTTCAGAAATCAATCCCAGAGAAGACTAAAAGGGCAGTGCCACGAGATTTGAGGTTTGGGAACACATAACTCCGATCAACAGCCACAGAGCCTGATTCCCCCAGAGACTCTACAGTTTGAGTTCTAACTGTGGATTCACAAGGGCGAGCTGCCCTGGCCACGCACACATGCTCTTTTGAGGTGATGCCATTTTGTCCATGCTAACATTTCCAAGGACTTCATGGGTTAGGCTTTACATGAGCTAAGGCTTTACATGAATTACCTCATTTAATCTCCACACTAGACCTATGAGGCAGATGCTACTATAATGCTCCCTTATGGAAAGGAGTAAAGACACTTAGTGTAAGTCATTTGGGCAAAGTACTGATCTACTAAGTGAAGTCAGTCCTTTGTGTTTAGAAAACAAAAATTTTTTCTGGTATCTTTGTAATCATTTATTAGGACATTTGTAACAAAATACCACACATTGGGTGGCTTAAACAAAAAAATGTATTGTCTCAAAGTTCTGGAGGCTGGAAGTCCAAGATCAAGGTGTTGGCAGGGTTGGTTTCTTCTGAGATTTCTCTCCTTGGGTTATAACGGCCATAAAATCTCTGTTTTCACATGCTCTTTCTTTCATGTTACTCTGTGTTCCAGTCTCCTCTCCATCTAAAGACACTAGTCATATTGAATTAGAGCCCACTCTAGTGACCCCATTTAACTTTAATTTCCTCTTTAAAGGCCCTTTGTCCAAATACAGTCACATTCTGAGGTACTGGGAGTTAGGACCTTTGACTTACAAATGTCAGAGGAGAATACAACTGAGCCCATAACAATCTTT
The DNA here is from genome assembly GCF_922984935.1 of Meles meles. Lineage (NCBI taxonomy): Eukaryota > Metazoa > Chordata > Mammalia > Carnivora > Mustelidae > Meles > Meles meles. The sequence goes on along the minus strand of NC_060066.1, from coordinate 146,440,178 downwards.
ATTACTGTAATTTTTTACAGACCCGTCATTTAATCTTTTGTAAACCAATGATCACAACCTGTAAACCAACTATTCGCTTATCCCATAAAAAATACATGACTTCGGTTGGAGAAAAACCTACAATATACTAACTGGCTGGTCTCACTTTGCATATGTTTGACATTCAAAGCTGGGGTGACCCAAAATGCATATGGTAACTATCTATCCAGTGACTTGCAAACTTCAGGGTGCATCAGAACCCCTGAAGGATTTGCTGGGTCACCCCCAAGGTTCTTCATTCAATAGGTCTGAAGTAAGCCCTCAGAATTTGTATTCTTAAGAAGTTTCAAGGTGCTGCTGCTGCTGTAGCTGCTGGTCTGAGAACTACCCTTAGAACACCTGTTCTAGTTCTTTCCCAGTCTACTACTTTCTTCTTTTTTTTTTTAAACTAGACTTTTTTTTTTTAAGATTTTATTTATTTATTTGACAGACAGAGATCACAAGTAGACAGAGAAGCAGGCAGAGAGAGAGGAGGAAGCAGGCTCCCTGCTGAGCAGAGAGCTCAATGCGGGGATCCATCCCAGGACCCTGGGAACATGACCTGAGCCGAAGGCAGAGGCTTTAACCCACTGAGCCACCCAGGCGCCCCAGTCTACTACTTTCTTAAGTGACTCTTCTGCACTTACTTTTTTTTTAACCTCTAATACCTGTTTGTTCATCATCATTCTTTTTTTTTTTAAAGAGTTTATTTATTATACAGAAAGAGAGAGAGAGAAAGAGCACAAGCAGGGGGAGCAGCAAGCAGAAGCAGAGGGAGAACAGGCTTCCCGCAGAGCAAGCAGCCTGATGTGGGGTTCCATCCCAGGACCCTGGGATCATGACCTGAGCTGAAGACAGATACTTAACCGATTGAGCCAACCAGGTGCCCCTGTCCATCATCATTCTTAGCTCATTTTTCTTCCTCTTTCACTGAGAGAGATGAAGCAATTCAAAGAGAACTTGTTGAGACCCCGCACTGGGTCTTTGATGGACATCCCAATCTCCTCCACCTGTTAGCAAATGTAGTTACCCTGCCTTTCTGACTGTTTTGAAAGATGCATTTTTTTAGTCTTTCTAGAGCCAATCTCTCCACATTTATACTAGATCCCAAGCCCTGTTGCCACTCACAGGCATCAACCTGTATATTTTCCCTGCATCAGCACATAAGCATGCTATGAATTCTCCCATCTTAAAAAGCTAAAACTAAACCAAAATCATACCTATTACTGGACTCACTCTTCCTACAAGCTTTTACTCTATTTCTTCGAGTCTTTGCAAAACCAATAAGCAAAAAAAACCCTGGAAAGGGTGGCCTTACTCAATGTATCCAGTTTCTCTTATAATTCTGCTGTAATCAGGCTTTTAAGTCCCATTATTTAACCTGTTCCTATTAAGGCCACAGCCTCTAGGTTGCCAAATCTTATGTGCACATTCCTTATTGATACACTTCTTTTGGCTTCTAGGACACTACACTTAACTTGTAAGGACCTTATTATTGTTATTTTAAATATATTAATGAATAAAATTTCAAAAAGTCCCCAGCTTTTTTTCCAATGTAGTAAGTACAGATAGCTATGATCCACATACAGGAAAAACAAAACAAAACAAAACGAAAAAGGAAAAAAGTCTGAGATCTTCAATGATTTTTTTTTTTAATTGCAAAGATGTTTTGATACCAAAAGTTTGAGAAGTCCTGCTATGCTGTTACGCTCCTGGTTTTTAAGAATTCCATAGTTCAGTGCCTTCCATCCATAGCATTACATATCAGTGCTTTTACATAGAGTTTTGGCAACAAGCGTCATGTGTTGTTTCCACATGAGGAAGTGATTCTCAGAAAGGCACGACAATACATAAAAGATACAGATCACTTTAATGTGGGTGAAGCTGAGATTTTTATCCTCACACAGGAAGGAGGGACACAGAGAAGGAATAAAGCTCCCAAGATCCCAAGTCTTACAAGATTCCCAGCTGCCAAGGGTAAGGCCGCATTGGGTTCTTTGAAAAGAGTAAACTGTTTGGGGACTTCAGTATAGCTGTGTCTGCTCAACAAAGCCAAAGAACCAGCAACCTGGTGGAGGATTTATTGAAAGTATGGGTAAATCAGAGTTTTCATTCCCATGTGATTAACCCCCCACCAGGCCTGAACTTTAAGCCTGAATATATGTTACACTAAATAGAAGGTCTATAAATACTTATTGATTAATTGATTGACTGCAGAAATAACAAAAACTGTAATCAAGGAGAAGCGATACATGTTAAATTGTCATAGCTGCGTAAATATACTGAAAGAGATCATTTGGTTTTAAGTGAAATTTATATGTAATATTAGGAATGAATAATTTAAGATAAATTATAACCCAATAATTTTTTAAAAATCACCATGATAGTAAGAACTATGAGATTATGAATTCACATTGGCAGCATCCCATATCTCTTGAATTATTACAAACCAGTACACAAAAAGCTCAGACATTCAAAAAGGTAATTAAGTGATTCCAAAACAGTATTATATTTCTATTACACAAGTAAAGACTCACAAGAATTATGTAAAACTGAGGAAAGTTTGACGTGTTATCATGGCAGAACCCTATGTTGCCTTCCTTTAAAGAAAAAAGATTACTGATATCTAAATTGCTTTAAAATATTGCCTACACACACACACACACACACACACATTAGGCAATGCATGGAGCATACTTTTAACGTTTTCCCTTGAGTTTCAAAGCACAATTCACCCATTGTTTTTTCTCTAGGAAGCCAAACAAATATTACTATTTACAATCTGATGCAAATAACATCAAGAGAAGAAATATATTTCTTTTTATTTTCTCTGCCATTGAAGTTCTACTAACATTAGCAGGGAAGAATCCATTAATACATAGCAAGTCACAGTGCCCTGTGAGTTTTACTATTCTACATCATCCTAAACAGGGAAATTATCATTCTTTTGACTATCCACCTCTTCTTTTCCCCCTTTTTAAAAAATACCAGTGTGAAAAAAATGTCTATCAGCACAAAGCTTTCAGAGTCACAATATTGCAATCCATTCTTTCTGAATCCAAAGCACTATTTGCCTCTGAAAAGAAATTCCACCAAGTTAGAGACATTATCTTAAAGATACAGCAGAATATTCTTTCTACTAGATAAAAAAATCAATTCCTACAGTTTTATCTAGCACCCACGGATAATGAGTCTTCTAAATCTGTATCACATTTATAATCTTTCCACTACATAGTTTAGCTGTGTAAGGGCAGAGGCTGTGACTTCTCAGATCTAAGACCTAGCCATTGCCTGGTTCAAAATAAGTTCGACAAGTGTTTGCCAAATTGCAAAATTAGATGTTGCCATCTGAAACTTCAACACACACCATAAAGTCAGCTCTTTCTTCTACCACTGTTACCTATCTTTTTTTTTTTTTTAAAGATTTTATTCATTTATTTGACAGACAGAGAGATCACAAGTAGGCAGAGAGGCAGGCAGAGAGAGAGGAGGAAGCAGGCTCCCTGCAGAGCAGAGAGCCCGATGCAGGACTCGATCCCAGAACCCTGAGATCATGACCCGAGCCGAAGGCAGCGGCCCAATCCACTGAGCCACCCAGGCGCCCCTGTTACCTATCTTGTTGAATGCTTCATCACTTATCTCTTTGTCAAGACCAAAAATGTTGGCTTCAGTGACTGCGTACCCTCCCACTCTGAGCATCCATATCCAATTAATTACCAGGTCCTACAGTCCCTGCAAATTCTCTGTTAGTACACAAATTCAGATTTTGTGTTACCAAAATGTTACTTTTAATTCATTTATTCTCCCTAGTAGTGTCTTCTCTAGTCCATTTCATTGTAAACTTGGCAGTATTTGCTTTTTAAAATGAGGTATAACTCGGGCGCCTGGGTGGCTCAGTGGGTTAGGCCACTGCCTTGGGCTCAGGTCATGATCCCAGGGTCCTGGGATCGAGTCCCGCATCGGGCTCTCTGCTCAGCGGGGAGCCTGCTTCCCTCTCTCTCTCTCTCTGCCTGCCTCTCTGCCTACTTGTGATCTCTGTCAAATAAATAAATAAAATATTAAAAAAAAATTAAAAAAAATAAAATGAGGTATAACTAATATGCTAAGAAAAGAGAGAAAAGAGGATCAAAAAAATGCTCAGTTAAAACCACAAACAGCAGAAAAAGAGTGGAAGACAAAAATAGGACCAAAGAATAAGTGCAACAAATAGAAAATATGACAAATATTGTAGATATTAATCCAACTATATCAATAATTACTTTGGACATCAATGATCTAATGCACTGATTAAAAGTGATTGTCTGGACAGATGAAAAAATAAGACCCAACTGTATGCTATCTATAAGAAATCCATTTTAAATACACAAATATATATCAATTAATAGTAAATGGGTGGACAAAAATATGCTAAAAACATGCTAATCAAAAGAAAGCAGGAGTAGCTATATTAATTTCAGACAGAGCAAATTTCAAAGTAAGGAAAATTATCAGGGATAATGAAGGGCATTACATAATAACAAGGGATCAATTTTCCAAGAAAATGTAACTATTATTAACATAGGAGCCCTTAATAACACAGCATCAAACTACATGAGGCAAAAACTTAAAGAATTGCAAAGAAGAATAGATGAACCCATTATCATAGTTGGGGACTTCAATACCCCTCTTTCAGAAATGGATAGATCCGGCAGGCAGAAAATCAGTAAGAATATAGCTGAATTCAACAACAGCATTGATCAATTGAATATAATTGACATCTATGAATTACTACATCTAACAACAGAGTACACATTTTTCTCAAGCTCACATGAAACATTCACCAAAATAGACCACATTTGGCACCATAAATACATCTTAAATTTAAAAGAAGAGAAATTATACAATGTCTGCTCTCAAACTACAGTGGAATTAAACCAGAAATCAATAACAAAGATAACTGAAAAATCCTAAAATACGTAGAAATAAAACACATACTTCTAAATATAATACATGGGTCAAAGAAAAAGAATCTCAGGAGAAACTTAAAAATATTTTGAAATAAATGAAAATGTAACATCAAAATTTGTGGGATACAGCAAAAGTGGTACTTACAGAGAAATTTATAGTATTGAATGTATACATTAGAAAAGAAGAAAGACCTAAAATCTGTAATCTAAGTTACCACTAGAAAAAGAAGGACAAATTAAACCCAAAGTAAGCAGAAGAAAAGAAATAACAATTAAAGCAGAAATCAATAAAACTGAAAAATGGGAAATAGAGAAAATCAATAAAACCAAACCCTAGTTTTCTGAAAAGATCAATAACATGAGTAAGTGTCTAGCCAAGTTAACTAAGACAAATAGAGGACACAAATTACTAGTATCAAAAATGAAGGCATGGGCATCACTACAAGATCCACAGACATTGAAAGGACAGTAGAAGAATACTATGAACAAATCTATGCCCACACTTTGATAATTTAGATGAAATGCACCAGTTCCTTGAAAGACATGATTTACCAAGATTTACATTAGAAAAAATAGGTGATTTGAATGAACCTATATATATTTAAAAAATTAAATCAGAAATGAATAACCTTCTGCAACAGAAAGCACCAGGCCTAGGTAGGTTCACTGATGAATTCTACCAAACATTTAAGAAAGAAACAATTTCAGTTCTCTACAATCTCTTTTAGAGGTTTGAAGCAGAGGAAATCCTTCTTAATTCATTCTGTGAGGCCAGTAGTACCCTAATACCAAAATAAGACAAAGGCATTATAAGAAAATAAAACTGTAGACCAATATCTTTCATGAATATAGATGTAAAAATTCTCAATAAAATATTAACAAACCTAATCCAAAAAGTATAAAAAGAACTATCCACTACAACCAAGTGGGATCTCGTCAAAATAGTATAGGAAACGTCAGATAAGCAAATGAAAGATGATCTTCATAGGTCACCAGGGAAATGCAAATTAAAGCAAGTGAGATTCTACCACATATCTATTAGAATGGCCAAAATCTAGACCACTAACAACACCAAATGGCAACAAGGATGTGGAACAACAGGAACTCATATATTGCTGGTCTGAATGAAAAATGGTACAGCCATTTTGGAAGACAGTTTGGCTTTTTTTTTTTTTTTTTTTTACAAAACAAAACATACTCACATATGATACAGCAATCACACTCTATTTGCCCAAAGGAGTTGAAAATTTACATCCACATGAAAACTCACACACAAATGTTTATAATAACTTTATTCATAATTGCCAAAACTTGGAAGCAACCAAGATGTCCTTTAGTAGGTCATTGGATAGATAAACTGTGATGAATTGAAACAATGGAGTATTATTGCATGCTAAAAAGAAGTGAGTCATCAAGCCATGAAAAGACATGTGAAACTTAAATAGATTTTTCTATGTGAAAGAAGCCAGTCTGGGATATCTAAATACTGTATGATTTCAATTATGACATTCTGGAAAAGGCAAAACTATGGACACAGTAAAAAAAAGACCAGGTGTTATGGGGGCAGGAAAGGGGGGGTGGTGAATAGGCAGAGCACAGAGAATATTTTAGGTCATATTATGATATTTATTATTATATTTGTAAATTATGATATTATTTATTATGATATTTATAAAATTTATGATTTATAATGGTAGATACATTATGGATGTCATCATACGTTTGTCCAAAGGCATAGAATATACACCACCAAAGTGAACTCTAATGTAATCAATGGATTCTGGGTAACTATGATGTGTCAATATAGGTTTATCCTTGGTAATAAATGTACCATTTGATGAATGATGTTGACAACAGAGGAGGCTACGCATGTATAAAGGTAGAGGGTATATGGGAAATCTCTGTACATACCTCTCAATTTGGTCATGATTTAAAACTGCTCTAAAAATATAAAGCCTTTTAAAAGAGTGGCTATGAAATACTGTTTCCACTTTACTCCCAGTTTTCCTTCTGCTTAGACCTTTTCTTATTTTACCATCAGACAGATCATATCCAACATTACCTGATTCCTAAAAGCTGGAGCTCAGACTCCAACCTCATACTCTTAAGCCAGTCTTCTACTTGGCTCAGTGAAGCAAACAACCTTGACATGAACTAAACTTGCATCTGCTACATGAGATCATTAAATACCAATTAATCCCCCAAAATCCTCTGACACTCAGAGAATTAGCACTGCAATGTGGAACAGATTTATCTAAAGACAACCACTTTGTATGGATTACTCCTATATGAATTGCCCCATAAAATTTGAGTACAGTATAAACATGTCTATATTCCCATCTATAGCTCAAGTATTACTTGCCTTATAAGCGAGGGGTTTCTGTGTCTTGGTCCTCACTCCTCTGGACTGTTCATAATCATAGTGGTTTACATGCACTAAAAAGAGGATATTAGAGACTTAGACACCCAAGCCTATAGAGCCACAGTCCCTCAAATAACACTTCCTTTGCATCCTGCTGCAGCACGTTGGACAATGGAAAATGGCCCCACAGAGTCCACCAGTCAATACTGGTCTCCTGCTGTGGTTGTCTCACTGGTCTAAGTGTTACCCAGATGACTTTAAAGGAAGTGCACTGATCTTGTGCCCTCGGGACTACACCTGGGCTTCCTGTATGGACTGAAGCAATTACTACTCAATCTTTTCTGTCTCTTGCACAATTCAGTGTGTACTAGCCCCAGGACACCAGGACAAGATGGTTCAGGTACCTACCTACCAGCCAAGAGAGATAACGGTCATTTTCCTTTTCCTTTTTCCCCTTTTCAAGTCCACCACCTGTATTATCATTCCAAAGTGCTTATCCTTTTTAACCCTACTAACATGTGTGTAGCTCATCCCACAAATTCAACTGAGCAAGAAATGCACAATTCTTTATAAAAGTCAGTTTTTATCTTAAGACCCACATTTCTCATAGAGGTAGTAGAAAAATTAAACTCAGTCCTAATAATTTTCTGTCTCATTGAGGGGTTCTGAGACTGCCCTGGAATTCTGGAGTGGGATCTCTGTGATCTTCAAGTGATTGTCCATACCCATAGCCACTCAGATCCCTTCAGCCCCAATCTACATAATACTTCTGGCCTGCTGGCTCATTTGTCCTTGCAGGAACATTTGGGACATGGAACTCTTCTCTGAGCTTATGCCTAGATCCTGTCTTCTCAAGTACCACACACACTTATTTCCTCTCTCAGATTTTACCACTGCTAATCCTTACTATTGATGGCCGAGGCCTTCGTCCCTCCCACACAGGGCTTATACATGTTATCTTCTTTCTCTATCCAGGCTAAAACACATCTTCCCAGTTTTAAGGGGCCAAGTCCAGCTCTAGCTGCTGCTTCTGACCAAGATATTTTGTTCGATCTGCCAATTTGCTGTCTTCTTTGGGGCTTTTGAAAAACAAACAGATGAACCAAAAATACCAACACCACCACCACTACCAACAACAACAACAAAATAGATCAGCATGCAGTTTCTACTTTCTGCCTTTTCACGCCCTTTCCCTAAACTGGATGGAAGGAAAAAGGAGTGATTCAGAGAGAAAAAGATTCTAGATTAATATTGCCAACTATTATCCTCAACATACCTAGAAGCACAAAAATATGGTTATAACCCCTTCATCACCTTAGGGCTACAAACTCTGCTTCCTTACTCTACATAAAGCTAATATCCTAAATCCTTGTGAATAAATATCCCTTTTTTTTTAAGATTTTATTTATTCATCTGACAGACAAAGATCACAAGTAGGCAGAGAGGCAGGTAGAGAAAGAAGAGGAAGTAGGCCCCCCACTGAGCAGAGAGCCCACCACAGGGATGATCCCAGGACCCTGGGACCATAACCTGAGCCAAAGGCAGAGGCCCCAACCTCTGAGCCACTCAGGCACCCCAAATATCCCTTTTATACTCCATTTTCTCTGCAAAATAAGCATCCTTGCCTGGCTCCTCTCTTGTATATATAAAAAATTTCAGTGATTCCAGAAGACTTTGTCCATTCCCCACAACCTTTTAAAAGACAATTGCTCCCTAAAATTTTAAGGTCATTTCTGGCTACAAATTTATCATCTGATGGTATATCCTACATAAACAAGTAAATATTTAAATGTATCAATTGATATAACTTGATAAACTAATATTAATACATTCACTGCTGAAATATATGAGTGGAGGGGAGGGAGGAGATAACCAGTGATTGGAAAGCCTGATTCTGAGTTAGAACCTGGTCTTCTATTTCTAAAAATCTCACTTTCTTGTAAAAGATGAATATGTCAAGATGAAGCAAACTTGTCCCAATAAGGAAATATTTTTGTGAGGGTCTGTTCTCATATCCTAACAGGTATCATCTTAGAGAACAAAAGGAAGGATCAGAAAATCACTGAAAATAATGCTGCTCTTCAGACATAGGGATCATAGTCATCCTCTTTGTGAGGTACTCTGAAGATGCTATTCAGAGGCTGCTTGGGAGAAAAAAAGGAAAATGTAAACAGTTAGATCTCTGTTAAATAACTGTGTTTATTGCAATTTAAGCTAATAGTTATTCATTATTCAGTCAACAATTTGGTACAAACAAATAAATATTCTCTCACTTGTTAGTCCCTGGGGGCTTTCTTAATCCTATCTGGATTTACTTTCTGTGAATTTCTGAGTAATCAGAAGTTATAGGTTGGATACATCTTGTGCATGGGACACCCATGGTGTAACTGCTTCATTTTTACTTTTCATTTCAAAGGAAATGGTCCATCCAAAGTGAAAATTGTTTTGGGTTTTTCTTTTTTTTTTTTTTTTTGGTGGTAGAGTATATTTTCCTCTTTGTTGGTGATGTTATTGTTGCTGTTGTTTTAATCAGATAGTTATTTCAAACAGAAGCAATCAAGTTTCTTTTTTCATTGCTACCTCCCTCCACCCCTTCTACTCAATCCATGCTGTTAAGAAAATACCCTTGTTAGTAAAGTGATTCATCTATTTTTTTTTTCTGTAGCTAAAGCAGCTGGAAAGATCACTGCAGAGGAAACCCCTCAGATGGTCTCCATAAACTAAAATGTCATTAAAAATATGGCAATATCTCAGGGTCACAGGTATTTTCTATGGTCTAATGTGTCTTTCAGAGTAAGGAAAAGAAATTTGCCCTCATCAGGATGCAAAAGAGAATATTTAATTCCAAGCTTTGCAATCTGAAAGCAGCCTGTGCATCTCTGTCTGTCTCTAAACCTTGAGGCCATAGTCAACTTCTTCTCTTTTCATGTAGGCATTAGCTGGAGAGAAAGAACACTTTCTCTGTAGAAATACAGAAAACACACCAAGTAGTAAATAAAATTCCCACTATGATAGCCATGACTCTGGCTTTTCAGATGGATAGCTAACACATTCATAGGCTATTACTCTATAACATGGTTTGGTTTACAGATAGAATTCCATCACTCAACAGAGAGCAAAACTATGAGGGAATGGAATATAAGACAATAAACTCTGATTTCAGGAAGGTTGAACAAGATCTAAAGAAAGGGACACTATGTGGAGAAGTTAAGATCAAAAAGTAGAGTAAATAAAGTTGAGCAAAGGGAGAAAAATAGGCATAAAATGTGTTCAAATATGCATTCCAAAAAATATGTGCTCAAATGCTGTTTGGAGCTATGCAAAGGGTATATAGATTGTAAACATTGGTTGTTTCTCATGGTAACTAAAACGACTTACTGAAAACCACCTGAACAATTAAGTATCATATAAAAGGAGTCACAACCAAAAAAATTTCAAAGGAAGTGTTGTTATTTCACATTTTCCTTAACATGTAGGAAATGTCCAGCTTTTATCAAAGTCAGTATAGTCAACAGGACTATTATGACCTCTATCCGTAGAAATTTCTCCCTTTTCTTTCTTTGGCTGGTGAAAGAAATAGCTCTGAGGAGAAGAAACCAAAGAGGAGCTACTATGTTTCTTCCTCAGCACTTCTAGTTTAGTTGAGAAGAATCAGAGAAGAGATCATTATTGAAATCTTTAATGGGTATTTTGAAGTTGTTCGAAGTTGTAATTTAGGATTTTCTTTTCAACTTCTTCCTCCACACACATATCCAGAGCTGACTATAAGACTGTTGACTAACAAGCTTCCAAGTTCCAGAAGACACTTATACTTGAGAAGTATAAAGAATTTACCAATGAGAATGGACGCTGTTGGGTAACTGTGTTTGTGTGTGAAAGAGAGAGCTTGAAAGAGAGTGGGAAAGTGGGCATAATAAGAAAGAAGAAGACAGAGAAATAGAATGTTTCTGTCCCCATTGCTCAAAAGTAAAAAAGACACTTCAGATAAGTTCAGAAGCAATATGGTATTCATTGCCTTAGGTTGTTTATTCTTCCACAGTAGGACTTGAATGCACACAATATGGCAGACACTGAGGCTTAGAGGTGTGATGCCAAACAAGCTAGGTAGGAGGCAGTCCAGTGGCAGAGGAGAAAACATTTCATCTGTAATTACTGCAGGGTCTTAAGCTTTATGACTTTATCACCTGATAAGAGCCACACTCTCATCTTCTTCCAAACACCTACACTATTCGAAAACCCCTATCTATATGCCCTTACACATGGTTGTGCCCCAATCCCTTTTCTCTTTCACCTTGATTAAATAATTATATCTACCTTCTAGTTCTATCTGCCTGGAAACTCCCACTCACCTTCTAAGCACAGCTCCAAAATGGCAGCCTTTGGGAAGTTTTCCCCTGACTCTTTAGGCAGGCAGCCTGTCCTTCTCTATGATCTGTTTCACCAGACACGTAACATTCTTCTATTTGATGGTCTTTCCCCAACCAGGCTAGAAACTTCTAAAAGGCGGAGATTATGATCTATTTGTCTTAGCATCCTCCGATCATAGCACAGCTTTTGGAACAAAACAGATAGTATCAGGAGTTTAGAAAATAAATCAATGATGGCAAGAATAAACTCTAAGCAAAATAAGAAATACCACCTTCCTAACTTTCAGAGTTTTTACAGGAAAAAAACAATATAAAATACGTGAAAATGCCTCAAATATATAATACCTCACACAATTATTTAACAAGCAAATGTATATTGTGTGCCAACATATACTAAACACAAAATGTGTGATATTGGAGACAGCCAAAGTTATATGGTGTGTGCTCCCTGTGACTTTATTAAAAGGCTTTCCAGAAAATAAAATAATCCTGTCTCCTTGACTTTAAATGTTTCCCAAGAGCCTTCATGTTCCCTGGAATTTCTATTAATAATTCCATTTATTCCAGTAATACAATATATGTCAAACATCACAATGTCTATGAGAGATTAATAACCTAAGTTTTTCTTGACATGAGAAAAAAAAAAGATTGATGAAAAAAAAATCTCTGGAAAGAGATTTTGATGCCAAATTAAGATTTCAAGGTGAATTGATAAAGAGCAACTTCAGAATTGGCATCTTGCCCTGTGAAGTTCTTTTTAAGCACCACACCCACATGCCATGTGGCCTAGATTCACCTTGTGTCCTAAGGGCCTCAACACTTGAGTTCTGACATGAGTTTCTGTGCCCTCTCCTTACATGTACAAGACCTTTCTTGCCTTTAAATATATTCTCCAGGCTTTTAAATATACAACTCCTTCCCTTTTTGCTTATCCTTCTGCCAGTTGGGTTTTGAGACATATCTTCTTATAGTGGTGCTAATTCTGTTCCAGCTAGTTTTCCTCAGGTTACCTTAGGTAAATCCCCTGCCTGAGACCCTTTTACCTTTTGCTCAGTTAGAACAAGGCAACCTGTGAAATATCACATATAGTATCATCATAGTGCCCACAGCGCTGAGTCCAATTCCTGTCATGTTGAGACACTCAATAATATATATGTTAAATACATTAATTGTATTTGTTTCTTACATTGTTATTGTCACAATGAGTCAGAAATAGTGGGGAATCAGTGAAATGGGGTTTTAACCTGGGATAGGAAACACTAATCAACCAACCAAGAAACCGAAAACCCAGGAATGAAATCTAGGAGCAAGTTAAGGAGGCACCATGGAATAAGAAAGTAAAAAGGAAAACAAACAAACAACACAAAACAGAAAAGATGAGGCAGAGATGAATTTGGGGGAAAGATAATGAAGTTTAAATTTCAGATCTCAGGACTCTTCATTTGCACAGGCCCCTTTGAAGGACCTGTACCCAACTGTGCATTTAAACTTTATATTATTTCTAAAGAGGGTGCTACAAATTGTATAAACTTAAAGTCTCACAAAAATGGGGTCTGTCCTGATAAAAGATAATAACAGTAATAATTATTCATGCTGTGACTCAAAAAACATTTTTTGAGAGTTGGGTCCTCTTCTGCTGAAGGACTCAATGTCAAATAAGAAGGTCAAGCAAATGTATTATTTATTAATCATTTTTTTTCATATCTCATATTTGTATACTTTCAAGTATACAGAGTACATATATTTTGTCAGTGGATACTCACTACAAATCAGTGAGTGGATCTTCCCCACAACACAAATGAGAGCCATTATTTGCATAGCACAGAAAAACTGAGACAGGGAAGTGAATATCATTGTGATAGGTGAATAATAGTCCCAATTACGTCCAGGCTCTATGCCTGGAAACCTGTGAATGCCAAAAGGGATTCTACAGATGTGATCAAGTTTACAGACTCTGAGATAGGGAGATTATTCTGGATTTTCCAGGTGGGCTCAATCTAATCACATGAGTGATTAATGGATTCTTAAACATACTCTTACCATTTAATCCAGAAATCATGCTCCTTGGTACTTAACCAAAGGAGTTGAAAACTTGTGTCAATATAAGAACCTGGACATGAGTATTTACAGGAGCTATATCCATAATTGTCAAAACTTAGAAGGAACCGAAGTGTCTTTTAGCAGGTAAATGGGTAAATAAAGTGTAGTACATCCAGACAATGGAATACTATTCAAGCTAAAAAGAAATGAGCTATCAAACCATGAAAAGACATGGAGGAAACCTAAGTGTACATTACTAAGTGGAAGAAACTAATCTGAAAAAAAACTACATTCTATATGATTCTGACAATATGACATTCCTGAAAAGGCAAAACTATGGAGAAAATAAAAGGTCAGTAATTATCAGGGATCAGTGTGGGGAGAGATAAATAGGCAGAACATGGAGTATTTTTAAGCTAGCAAAAATACTCTGTGTGATATTATAATGACTGATACATGTCATGATACATTTGTCCAAACCCATAGAATTTATAATACAAAATTACAACATTTGTCCAAACCCATAGAATTTACAAAACCCAAAGAATTAAGTGTGAACCGTAATGTCCAATAAGGGGTTAAAATCCAAAATATATTAAGAACTCATACAACTCAACACCAAAAAATCAAATAATTAAAAAACAGGCAGAAGACCTTAATAAGCATTTTTCCAAAGGAGACCTACAGATGGCCAAGAGACACATGAAGAGACACTCAGGGAGCCTATGTGGCTCAGTTGGTTAAGCACCTTCTTTCAGCTCAGGTCATGATCTCAGGGTCCTGGGATCAATCCCCAAGTCAGGCTCTCTGTTCAGTGAGAAGGAGTATGCTTCTCCCTCTCCTTCTGCCCTTCCCTCCTGGGCCCCCGCAGCTGAGCTGTCTCTCATTCACTCTTGCTCACTATCTCAAATAAATAAAATCTTTTAAAAAAAGAGAGAGAGAGAGCGCTACTCAAAATCACTCATCATCAAGGAACTGCAAAAAAAAAAAAAAATCATCATTGTCCTCTTAGTAGTTGATAACCTGGCATGTAATAGGTATTTAATAAATATTTGTTACCTGTTTGAAGTACCAGATAAAAAAACAGAAATGGGAATGGTAAAGGACTCAGTTCTTATATCAAAAGAGTATTTCAGAGTGTGGTCAAGAAAAGATCGAACAGTAGCAAAAAGTTGTCACCAAATCCTTGTAGGGGCAAGTTCTACTCTGAAGTACCTTGCTGAATCTAGAGGAAAAAGTCAACAGAAGGAGGAAGCAATGGCAAGGCCAAATGCTAGTTGGGAACTTGGCAGTCAGAATCTGTCCCTACAGGCCTGGTCACTTGGGCCAAAGTTCATTTTGAAGGAACAGACCTCCTTCTGCCTATCTTCTAGTCACAGTTCTATGAGCCTAGCATTGTCAAGAGATTGCTGATGGTCTTGATCTAAGATTTACCTGGTAGAGGATGCCCTTTCAACCAGCTGGCACACACTTTGAAATATGTATTTTTTTTCTTTATCCTAATGGCTTGGGCACAAAGAAGTTTCATGATGAAATAGACCAATGGGTACAATAAATCCTGAGAAAGCAAGCAATAGCTTCTTCCCACTGCCTTTCATGCCACCTAGCTGAGACAGGCATCATATATAATTAGAGTATTTCTTTGTGTAGAAACTCCCCTTTGTACATCATGTATGAATCCAAATATTTTGAGCTATGCCCCAGCATGATTACATAAAAAGCATAATTATAAAGGAATTTAATGTTCATGTAGCCAAGAATCTTAGCACACACACTTATGTCATTAAAAAAAAAAGTATGTTTCAATCTTTGCAGTAAGTAAAATAAACTAATTTCTCCTCACTTTCCATGGGTGCCTCCTGCAGTCAGTAAGGTCTAGGCTTCCCAGACAAAGACAGTGTCATTTGCAACATCAGTTTAGTTGGAGCTGTGGTGATATTTGTGCAGTGAGAGAAACTACTGATATATCTGTGCAAGACAGACGTAAATGATGCAGTCCACACAGGGCTGTCTCTGAGTGACAGGGAGCTATACTTGGCTGGTGTTTAAGAATGTTATATGAGCCCTTTCTCTTTAGGGAGGCAGGTTCCAGGTTCAAGTTGAAGACTCGGTAGGCCTATTTACACAGGATTACTGGATGCTGAGATTTGACTCTTCTGGTTGTTGAAAATAATGGATTGAATTATATTTTTTTTTATTTTTGCTTTTTATCCTACTGTTTATTGAACTAGTTGACCAAACGTATAGGTTATGCTGATGACTTATAAATTCAGCTTATAACAGTTTGAAAATAACAAAGGGCCAGAACACATTTAACCTCACTGCAGGTGTAAAATAAAAGGAAGTTAATTTACCTCCTAAATGTGAGACTCGCCCTACTGCCTTGGTCCAGACAAATGTGACAGCAATGGAAAAGGTGGCTTCAGAGGGGAGGAATTAGTTGGCTCCAATGGAAGGGCCATCTGAGAAGTCAGAAGACCTGTAGCCACTTCTGGCTCTGATGTAAAGATGCCGCTGGCCAAAAAGGTACAGTGTGGCTTTAACAAAAGCAAGCCCCAGACATGTTTTAATGCTAAGGATCTGGATTAGAAAAGCTGTGATTTTGCATTTCTGTTGCCGCCTTGTGCTACTCTATGTTTGCCTATGAAGATAAAAATAACATGTCACAGAGGCTCTGTAAATTAAACTGCAGGATGGCAGAGAGGTGGCTATTGGGACACAGGAAGAATAAATGATCTTAGTTTATTTATTAAAAAATGCACAGCCATGTGGAAAACTTACCTTTCTCTCCACCCCATGGGCCTTTTCATCTAAGGTTCACTTGCTGTACAAGAGAGGCACTTCAAACTCCCTCTTTCACAAAACTCAGCTCCTTCCATCACATGTTATCATTTTGAATTTATTTTTTTTAAACAATAGATGTTATTGGCTCCTATCAGCAAAACAGCTTTTGGCTCTGAGCTAGACATTTTTTCTCCTAATTTAAGGATCTTCTTGTTACTAGTGGCCTCTATTTCAAACATGCTCATTACCTTGAGTTTACTGTGACTATAGTAACTCACAATGCTGAGATTACCTCTCTTGGCTGTTAAAAAAAAATTGCCTTCTGAAACTGAAATGAGTCGACAATTTCATATTTTAGAGTTGGAGAACACAAGGTGGTCCTGTCCCAGTGCCAAAATAAAAGCCTTGTAAAGCATTTAAGAAGTTTATTCTTCCCAAGACATGAAAACATAACCCACCTTACCTTTCATTTCAGTTATGCATGCACAGTGAATGGAAGGTAGGCCTCCCCCAAGTGAGTAAATCTCTTTGAAAGAGGGGATATTGGTTGCCTAAATAAATGCTGTACATAAAAATAAAAAACACACATTTGTGTAGTTTAAGGCAGGTGTGAGCCGAATTGAGTGGTGGCCAAGATTCTGAATAAAAGGTCTACAATGTGTGAAGAACATATGGTAATGTGTGAAAAATATAAGCCTATATACAGAAGAGATGACCTATGTGTTTATGATGTGCTCACAAGATCATTTATTTCCATTTCATAGCTTTTTAATCCATATTGAGGTGTCCCTTGTGACAAAGTTTTGCAAAAGGAAAACTCAGTGGGATGAGTGAGTTCTATACTATGAGTGGCCTATTAAAGCTCTTCATACTAGGTGGATATACGAAGGCTCACTAATAAACTTTACTAATGTAGTACTACTAAGCTGTTATCAGTATGTAACATCTTACCAAGAAATGCATTCATCTTTGAATATTTAGGTCAATTTTATGTACTTGTGCCTATAGGTTAAGTCCCAGCTCACTTCAAACTATAAAGCCACTGTTTACATGCCGCATCCCATCTGTTCTGACTACATGGGGTCCTCATTTTTATTGTGTCAAACATCTGAATACATCCTCCCTAAAGAGAATCTCTGTTCATGCTTCTGCAAATCTATCAGGACAAGTTGCTGCCACATTATTTGTCAAATATGTGGCTGGAAACATACTCATTGCAGTAATCTACAAGAAGGAGGTAGAGGGTGAAATCATTGACACTAAACTGTTCATGGAAGGAGATGTGTATTGTGAAACTAAAATAAGAAAAGGAAAATGATCCTGAAAAATTGTGGAGAGTCCTCCCAACTGGAACTCATTCAAGAAAATGCTACTTTTGTTCTTATAATCAGAAGGAAATATTAACTCTGCCCACTACAAAGAAAGCATCCAGAAATATTCACAAAATGTATGGAAGAGTCAGTTTCCCTGAACATCAACTTTTATAGTAACAAAAGAAAAAAGAAAAAAAATTGATATTCTAAACTCATTTGTCCAAGAGAGATTGCCAGGGAATACATATGGTGAAAGGAGAAACTCTAGGCCAGAACCCCAAGAAATATCAATGCAGCATCAAACTGAGCAGAGAAAAAATGTTGCTAAGTTACTCAAAGGAGAATGAGAAGGTATGTTAGGAAAATCAGGAGAACATATAGTTGTAGAATTCAACCAAGAGAATATCTCAAGAATAAAGGGAAAAGTGACACTGAGAAGTCAAGGGAGAGAAGAACAGAGAAGAACCACTGGACTTAACAATTAGGAGGTCAAAGAAGGGGACCTTTGGAAAAACAGAGTTGTGGCCACAAAAAAAAAAAGGTGAAAAAGTGGAGACTATGAGTAAGAAAGTTTGGTTCTGAAGGGGAAAAAAGAGATAAAAATTAGAGATAGAGTTTGGATTATTTATGTATCTATTTGTTATTTTAAGGTAGAAGATCATCTAAGCATGTCTTAATATTGTTGTTTTGGAAACAGTAGACACTGGAGAGAGTTCGCATTAGAAAGGAACAGAGAAAGGGAGATTTAAGTGTGTTCAAATTAGTTAGCTTGGAGGAAAAAACTTGAGACATTTCCCTTTTATGATTTCTGTTTTCTGTGAATTATGAAAGGCAAAGTCGTTTCCCAAGAGTGAGGAAAGATGCAAAGATCAGAAGTTTGAGCTGAGCAGAAAGATCCTAAGTCACTGCGAGAATGCTAGAGGTATAGATGACCAGAAGAAATTTAGGACTGCTAGCAGGTACAAACATGCTCTCAGCTGGGACAGAATAAGACAGTGTTCTCAAATCTTCTAGTCTTGTGTTTGGCATAGAATGTGTGCCCAGTAAAGATGTTCCTTTGGTTACTTAAAATCCTTGTACAAGGGGCACCTGGGTAGCTCAGTCAGTTAAGCATCCAGCTCTTGGTTTCAGCTCAGGTGGAGATCTCAGGGTCATGAGATCCAGCCCCCATTGGACTCTGCATTCAGCAGGGAGTCTGCTTGAGATTCTCTCTGTCCCGCTTTCTCTGCCCTGGCCCCTCCCTACCTCATCCCACTCCCTCACCCTAGAGCTCTCTCACTCTCTCTTTCTAAATAAACAAATCTTAAAAAAGTAAAATGAAATCCTTGGACTTTTTTTTTTTTTTTACCATCAGGAACATTATATAAAATTTCAGATACAGTAGCCCAGGAACAATTTTTTACAGTCTCTGTTAAATTACTCCTAGTGTCAACTTACAGTATGCCAGATTTAAGGAGAAAATGATTGGTACAAAAGTATTTTAAGAAGATAAATGGGAGAATAGGTCTCCTATATTTACAGAAAACAATCACAATCATTTCCCAGCACTCTTAATAGGATGTTAACAAATAGTCTGTTTCTGCTTCGAGCCTTTGTGCCCTCAACAGCCCTACTTCAGTTTGTGTGTTCTCAGCCATCTGTCTCCTGCATTTTTCCTATCACTACAGAGAAGGGCCTGAAAATTCTTACTTGGAAAGATATTTATAAATCAAACTTTTGGGTATAAACTTAATACTATTTGATTATCCTTAAAAACAATGATTACATTTAACAGATGATCTTTTCAAGGGCTAGTGTGTTAACCACTAAGACTGTGTAGGAGAACATGAACCAAACATGCCTACATTGTCTTTAGGCAGATATTACCTTGTTTTAGACTATGTCTTAAGAATATGACCGCAGGGTGTTTTATCATTAGTACTTACTTGTATCATCCTATTGCCTAAACTTCTCCCAGCCTCTCTATGTGTCTTTCCCTTTCACTCTCATCCCATCATCAGTGCCAAAGGCTAAGATGTAGCAGAAGAGTTTGTAACAGAAGTATCTGTCTTAAAGTGAAGTGTCATGACATAAGAACAGAAGAGGAGAAAGAATTATGTCCTTAGGTCTTCTGTTTTGCCATTTGTTAAATACCATGCAATATTTTGAGACTGGACAAAGTATTAGCTGAGGATTTTGATTAAGGACTTCGATGAGGATTAAATACCAATAAGAGGAAGAGAAACAGTACCTCTGGTAGAGAATAGCATAGGAGGCAAGCATGTTGTCCAGAAGAGCAGAGAGGAAGCAATGCAATAATCCAGAGAAAAGATGATGGCATGGACCAGAGCAGTAGTGGTAGAAGTGATTAGAAATGGTATGATTCTTGTATATTTTTAAGGTAAAGACAATAGAATTTATTGATGGATTAGAGAAGAAATAAATGAGATTCAAAGAAAAATGTGAAGTTTCGGGCCTGAGAACACAGAAATGGGGAGTTGCAATGAACTTAACAGAAAACACAGTGGGAGAACCACTCTTGCAAGGAAGATCAGGAGTTTGGTTTGTGCCATGTTCAGTTGAGATTGCTATTAGACAATCAATTAAAAAAAATTGGGAGGCAGCTAGAGAGATAAGTCTGAAGTCTAAAGGAGATGTCTGGGTCTCGAAGGTAAATTTCAGAATCATGAGAATATAAATTATACTTAAAGACTTGAGGCCAGATGAGTTTACAGTGAAATGATGCAACCAGAGAAGAGTTTGGGGCACTGTCTCCTGGGGCAGGTTGGCCTTTGAATATTGGGATGAAGAGAAGGAATTAACAAAGGAGACTGAGAAGTTTGAAAAAGAGGAGGAATCCCGGAAGCTCTTGAGGTAATGGAAGCTTAGGGGAGAAGACTGATTCAGAAGGAGGTCGTTGCTGCTCATGCTGCCAGTAGGTTAAATAAGGAGAACGTGAGATTCATCAGTGGGTCATGCCACATGAAGCTCTTAGGTAATCTTGAAAATTCAGAATCGTTTCAGTGGACGGTAGGGGCACAAGTCTTGTTGGATCCAGTTCATTAGAGAACAAAAGGAGAGGAATCCAAGACAATGAGTTTTTAAGGAGTTTCTATAAAGTAAAGAAAGAAATGGGATGGTAGCTAGAGGGGAATGTGTCAAAAGGAGTTCTTTTAAAGAGGAGATTTTAAAGCATTTTTACATAATCATGGGGTTGATTTTAGTGATGAAAAAAATTCCATGATAAAAGTTGAATTGCCCACCATAGGGAAACTAGAGCCTTATGGTGAAAAAGGAATTCATGTACTAACTGTTGAAGTGCATGAATTATTTAACTATACATTGAGCCCCATTTAACTATTACTTTAGACTGGTACAGTGGACTATACCAGAATTTTTCTGAAAGCCACATCCTCAGGAATATAAATGCCACAGAGTGTTAGCAAATCATTTGAATATACCTACTGGGGATATGGTTGATGGAAAGATACCAGTGGCACAGTCAGAGGGTATAAACTTCCAATAGTTTAATAAATTCCAATAGTAATAATAAAACACTGCCAGGAGCTTTTCTAGGTGTTTTATGTATATTAATGTATATTAATATATTTACATATATTAATGGGTCTGATCATCATTCCCGCAACCTATGAATATTGTTACTAATATCCTCATTTTATATGCAGTGTCCCCAAAGCTTAGAGAGTTTAAGTAATTTGTTAGTTGGTGT
Source organism: Meles meles (assembly GCF_922984935.1). NCBI lineage: Eukaryota > Metazoa > Chordata > Mammalia > Carnivora > Mustelidae > Meles > Meles meles. The sequence goes on along the minus strand of NC_060066.1, from coordinate 146,418,639 downwards.
AGTATCTAGAAACCAAGCCCCATAGTCTGGCTACAGGATAACAAGCAGCCTCTTCTGAAATTCACAGAGATAGTCATACAAAGCAAGAGATAAAGAGTTGGCCTTCTAATGGTGGTGAGGTCTTTGCAGACCCCCATCCCCATGGGGTATCTACCTATTGATGGTGCCATGCTCACAGAGGAGCTTCCCCCCAGTGGGGAACACTGACATCAATTCCATCTCACTTGTTCTAGGAATTACATGTACTCAGATTATCTCACAATATGTACATTATTTCTACCATCCTCAAGAACAGCATCTTCCAGATATTTTTCACCACTTATATTTTTATTTTCCTCTCTTCAACTGAACAGATATCAAGTCTCATTCATTTAGTAGGAGGGAAAAGCATTTCCCTTAACCTTGTCATAGTTTCTGTTTTGAAATATTCTTCTTACTTTTATTTTAAAAATCTCTATGCTCTATTGCCATACCTCAGCCTCAGGTTTAGTTTAACTCATTCTCAATTTAACCTCCTTCAGTCTGTCACCTCACCACTGTATTAAAAAATGTACTTTCAAATGGACCACTGGCCTTTGAATTACCATCACCATAAATTGGTTCTCATTCTTATTCATTTCTTTGTAGTTTTTGACATATTAGAGGAAGATGGGAAGTAGGAACTATAAGAGTTTTATGTATATTTGGGCAAAAAGAGAAAAAAATCCCAATTCATATTTACCCTCCCTCCTCCAGTATCTAAACACAGCACATTGTATACAAAAATTGAGTATTTGATGAATGAATGAATGAATGAACAAATGAGCAATGCTAGGTGTGTGGCATGCAGGCCATTTTAGCTCCACTGAAGAACTTTTGGTTTTCTTTTCTTTCTTTCTTTTTTTTTTTTAATTTATTTTTTTAACTGACAGAGAGAGAGAGACAGGGACAGAGGGAACATAAGCAGGGGGAGGGACAAAGGGAGAAGCAGGCTTCCCGACAAGCAGGGAGCCTGATGCAGGGCTTCATCCCAGGACCCTGCGATCATGACTTGAGCTTAAAGCAGACGCTAAATGACTGAGTCAACCAGGGGCTTCAAGAGATTTTGGTTTTCTCTTGGTATTTCCAGAGTCCATAAGAGAATGACTGTTTTCTAAAGTATCACATTTGGCATAGTGACTTTTCATAATATTGTGTAAATAGGTGAGACATCTCAGATGAGTAGAATATGGAATTTCTATAGCATAGACCTAAAACACTTAACGTCACCCATAGGCTATAGTCTGAAATGATCGGTAATTTTTCTATGCTGTGCCATCAGTGGAGACCACCCATTTTTTATTTGCAAAGAGAAATTATTTTGCCCTTCGTGTTTGGAAACTAACAATTGTTAGTGTGTAGGCACACATCTGTGTGCTTGCACACACATACACACACATACACCAATTTAAGATTATAGTTGAAATTATTTTTTTAATTTCTTCTTTTCTAATTAAATTTGTAGAGTTAGGAGTATGCCCGAGAGTTGAAAACTATTTGAAATTACAAAGAGAATCTTGATATTCCTCTAAGGGTTTAATAATCTCACCTTCTATTTCTGTTCATTCATTTCCTGTTAAAGAACATAAATGTTAGTATGTATAAAATGGAGGCACTGGGTATTGGCATTTACTTTGCCATATATTTTATGAAACAAATCTAAAAGATGAGAAAGCGCTATTTCTAAAAGTATACCAAGTTATTTGCCTTTCCAGATTGAATAAAGATACTTTTAGCAGCCACTGAAAGGCCTTTAGCTTTGTGTGTGTGTATATATATGTATGTATGTGTGTATATATATAATTCTTTTGCATTTAACAGAGATCTTAAGAGCTGGATTTCTTTCTAAAACATCATGTGGAGCACTTGCCTTGCTTCATGTTGCCTGGGCGGGCCGAGAGGGAATTTCCAACCTCTTATTTTTGATTATTGCTTCACTGACTCATCCAAACAGTCTCTTTCAAAGACAAAACAGCAACAAAATCCAACTGAAGCCATGTGGGGAGTGGGAAGGAAAAGTTCTATATTAATAATAATAAAAAAAAAACAGAAAAAACACATCTCTCCAAGTGCTAAGCACTGGAATAATAAAATAAGCATAATTCCATTTTGGGTTTGTTGCTTTTTCCTCTTCTTAACTTGAACAAATCATAAAGTTTGTCATTAAGAGGACAGGGAGGGGGGATTCTGCCTCTTAAGGAATAACTTAAAGATCATTTTACATGAGAATGTTTACTGGACTACATCAAGAGATTTGTTGAAATTGCTTTCAAAGTGAAGACAAAATAATCTAGATTTAAAAGAGTAAATGGAAATAAATTCTTAAATGCAAGAGAAAGGAGACAGCATAATGTCTCCCAAACCATCACCCAATCAGCTAAGCATGAAGAAATCAGAAATTCAAACTTTATGCTTTCAGAAAATAATGTTTAAATAAGCCATACAAATATCCCCAAGGCAGGGAAAAGAGAAAAAAAAAAAAAAAAAAAAAAAACCTTATCCTCTTTAAAAACATGTCTCTAGAGATTTACATCTTGACTTCCTGGTATAGAAATAGAAATGTGTATTTCACCTTTTAAAAGTTTATGAAATTATTTGATCATCATTACTACAAATACCTGAGATTTTAGATGACAGTCATTTTTCTAAGGTGACTCTAAAATAATCACTTGTGTCTATTGTTTGATTGATTTGCTGAATCACTAGTAACACTTCATTCCTTTTGGTGTGTAGAAGTTTTCTTACCAAATAAGATCACCATTTCACACATTTTCTGCATGTGATAATTTCTGATGACCTTTTAATGAATGTCCTTACAGAAATCTTACAATTATATAATAAATTCTCTATTAGATGATTAAACAGGAGAGAATTTACAAGCCAGTGTACACTCAAAAACCAGTTGGGTTGCACAGTTCATAGACCATGAATTGTTGGCATGCTAGAAGAACATGTACCGCATGAGTAATGTGGGGTTCATTCTCTAGTAGGGAGTACCACATGGCACTCTAGGATTAATAGAATTCAGCCAACATGGGTTCAATGTTGGGCAACATTTCAAAATGGAGATCTTTCAGTAAATGGAATAGTCTCCCAAGGGAACTAAGAGGAATGTAATTGCCTTTCCCATTTAAAACTGAGCCAGACATGGCTTCTGCTCAGGTCATGATTCCAGGGTCCTGAGATCGAACCTCTCATTGGGCTCCCTGCTCAGCAGAGAGCCTGCTTCTCTCCCTCCCTCTGCCTGCCACCCTGCTTACTTGTGCTCTCTCTCTATCTTTCTGTCAAATAAATAAATTATTTACATTTTAAAAAAATTAATAAATAAAACTGAGCTAGTCAAAGCCTTTCTAGAAAGAACCATGATATTATGCCAGGGTGATGGACTGCACCACTCATGAGGTCTCTTCCATCTCTAATTTTATGACATGAAAAATAAAGAAACATATTAAAATTAATGCATTTTAGCACATATCCATCTGTCACCCCAAAATAATTCATAGTTGAAAGAAAAGGACAAATAACAATTTCTAAAATCTATTGCTAATCATAGGAAAGCACTAGTCATCAGAAATATCCTTTTAAGAATAGCCATCACCTATAGTGACTATAGTGAACAATATTCTATTGTATACTTGAAATTGACTAAAAGTATGGCTTAAGTATTTTTACCACATACACAAAAAGGTAACTATGTGAGGTGAGGGATATGTTGGCTAGTTTGATTGTGGTGATCATTTCACAATGTATAGGTATAGCAAAACATCAAGTTGTATGCCTTAAATATATATATATAATCTATATTTGTCATTTATATCCTAATAAAGCTAGGGGCAGGGGATGGAGAACAGTCACCACCTAAGTTATAGCATTTTTAGTTAGCACCTGGGGAGATTGCCAGACAGCAAATCTCATAGCCACTATACCCTCCGAGACTCTATATAATAACGTAGTTAGTCTACTTTTGGGAAAAGGAATTTCAACTTTTCACAAGCTCTCTGCCACTGTTGTTGTTTTCACTTTTTGTTACCCTAACAATATTTCATACAAAACAAATCTCAGGTGCTACTGGATATAAAATGTGTTCAGTGGTTCTCTAAGTGTGACCTTGTTACCCCTGAGAGTCCCAGCCCTGGGTGTCCATGAGGTCAAAATTATTTTCATAAAGATACAAAGACATTATTTGCATTTTTCACTCTCGGTCTCTAAGGATGCCTAGAAAAGCCTATTAAAATGCATATCTGTATGAGTCCTGACTTTCTTCATATACTTAACCAAAAGAATATATTACAATAAATCAAATGCAGAGGCAGATAGCAGAATCCATCTTTTTTCTGTTATGCCAAATATTAAATGGATTTGTAAAATTGTGAAAAAACTTGCCTAATTTTTTTTACTTGGAAAATATATTTTTAATTAAAAATGTGTTATGTTAACATGTGTTAGCTTATTGTTATTTTTGAATTAATAAATATGTTAAATGTTTCTACATTTGAAATTCTAATATAGTATATATCAATAATTATATAATACATATTATATTTTAAGATATTCTAAAAGCAAAAAGTTTAAGAACCACTGACTAGAATCTTCAGAAATTTTGGACTGATTCTATGTCTCTCAGTAGGTAATGTACTGTTTCTCTACTTCCCTTATTTTAAGCACAGTTTCTGGAATGTCTGTATTTGGTGGTTCCACCTCCTTACATCTGACCTTTCTTTAACTTACTACAGTCAAGGTTTTCCCCCAGAAATTTGTCCAAGCCATGCTTACAAGGCCACCAATAACCTCCATTTTACCCAGGTAGAGCTCAATTCTCACTCTTAATTTTAATCAGCCTGTCAGTACCATTTAAGAGTCAACCTCTTCTTTCTTCTCTTAGTTTCTAATTCAGCACATTCTTTGGTTTCCCTCTTACCTCAGAGGCCATTTTACTATCCCAGATCTTTGTATGGTGTCTTCGGAATCATTCTTGTCCCAACTCATGTATTATGTCTCTGAGGAGCCCTTCTCTTCAAAAATATTCACGAATTACCTTGTACCCTTTTCCTGTATTATTTTTTTTTCCATTTTATTTATTTTTTCAGCGTAACAGTATTCATTCTTTTTGCACAACACCCAGTGCTCCATGCAAAACGTGCCCTCCCCATTACCCACCACCTGTTCCCCCAACCTCCCACCCCTGACCCTTCAAAACCCTCAGGTTGTTTTTCAGAGTCCATAGTCTCTTATGGTTCCCCTCCCCTCCCCAATGTCCATAGCCCGCTCCCCCTCTCCCAATCCCACCTCCCCCCAGCAACCCCCAGTTTGTTTTGTGAGATTAAGAGTCATTTATGGTTTGTCTCCCTCCCAATCCCATCTTGTTCCTGTATTATTTTCTTCATAATTTTTACCACTATCTAATAATGTATATCTAATAATGTATATTTATTTATTTCCTTATTTACTGTATTTCTAAATCTGAAGAGGGCAGGGACTTTGGTTTACTTATCACTTTTTCTTTGAGCTGGGAACTGAGCCTGAGCCCAGTGAGCACAGAGTCAATAACACTGATGACAATAAGGGTAATGGAACACATCTCCTTTGATAGGATGTAAGCTTCTTCACGGCGAAACTGTGCATTGCTCGTATTTTTATAGGCAGCATTGACTATTAGGCCTGTAATATAATATGCATGAAATAAATATTTGGTGAATGAAATAATAGATGTTAACAATGTATTTCTTAATGTTTACAAAATGCTTTCATATCTACTATCTTGGCTCATAATCACAACTCTGAATAGATAAAATTGCTCTTTTTTATTTGCAAATACTTGCACTATATACTAAATCCCAGTCCTTTTCTTTAGAAAAGTAGTAATTGAGCAGATGAGCTTCCTCAAAGTTAAAAAAATAGAAGCAAAAGAGCTGAAATGTGTTTTGTATTTTTCTGTTAATTATTCAGTCTTCAATATTCCAGAATGGTTAATTTTTTTTTCTATATGGACTATACTCCCACGATCACTGAATAGTAATAAATAAATGGAGAATACTGCCAAAATTGAGAATCTAAAATGTATTTTAATACTCAGCTATGCTTAAATTCATCACTCAGAGGGCTCAAGTGGTCTAATTGAGAAAACATATTATTTTCCAGGAGGTGTGGACTCCTTAAAGTCTAGTTGAGTCATGAAGTGCTTCATAGACTCTGTCCAAAAGTAGCCAGACATTTTTCAAATCTATGCATATTCCCCTTTTATATAGGGATGGAGAGGTCTTGAATATGAGGAATTAGCATATTAAGTCTGTTTACCCCATCCTGTTAATGTTTTGAACTTGAGGCTCTGTGTGCCCTACTAAGCCAGTAGCTTTCTCAAGTGAGATATGGGACATTTCTTGGCTATTTTCTAACCATCAAAGACAGTCCATGTTTAGAATCTTAAAAATCCATTTAGTTTCCTCTGTAAAATACATGTCTTAGGAATAGCTTTGTCAGTGATGGAATAATGGCATCACCCGTGTTGGCAGTGGAGGGCATCTGGCCTTATTTGTATCAAAGGAGGCATCTGTGGATGATGCAACAGTTACAGCAGGAGCCTTCCTGACATCAAGTCATTCAGGAAAGCATGACCTGGGATTGGAGCCAGAGAGGCAGTGTTACCATGCTGACTGTATTGCTCTGATTTTTGCTTTTTTTTTTTTTTTCTTTGATGACTTCCCGAAAACCCAGATTTAGTTCCAGTGTGTTCACTTTAGGAGAAATGTAGATAAGATTAAATCTCTTGGGGCTGGCTTCATGCAGAGTAGACAGACTTCTGGCTTGAGTTTTACTGCATCATTTGTACTTTATATGTGACTTTAGGAGCTCTTAAGTATTTGGTGCATTTAAACTAAATCAAACAACAAGTAAATATTTTGAGCTTATCTTCCTGTTACTCAGATTCTCCAATAGGAAGCCTATGATTTTTACAATGAAAGAATTAATGTTACAACTTTAATTTTTTGTGGTATGCAACTCCATAGTCTCAAAAATAGGATTTGAGAAGATTATGTATAGATCATGTGCTTTCCTGGATGTCTTTGAAGCGCCAAAGAAGAGAAACAGAAACAGGATATCCCCTTCCATGGTGTGGAATAAATTACATTTTTATGTAACATTTTTATGAATTCTAATTTGAAAGTGACCCACAAATCTAGCTTACTTCCTATAAACAAGTTTTCAGATATTTACAATTACTAAGACACTGCTGCAAAACACCAACCAGAATCGGGAAGACAGGAATCTGACTTCAAAGCACCCCTACTCTCCACTTCCCTTCCTAACTCTCAGCTCCACCCAAAAGCATGGCTCTTTTCAACCTCTGAAGTTTCACACAAGCCTAAAGTTTGGCTCTGACTACAAGGCAGAAAACAGTCCATATGCAGCATCCAGAGAGGAAGGGTAAAAAGCAAAGAAAAGCACAAAAGGGTTTTTTGTGTGTGTGCGTGTTTTTTTTTAAATTTGATACTTTACAAAGTTTATTTGGAGAAAGAGTTGGATTGTGCTTTTTGTTTGTTTTGTTTTAAAACTGCCTTTTCCCAAGTGGATGATGAGCTTTGAGTTGAGGTGAGGACAAGTTGGCTTTCAGTCTACAGGCTCTTCCTTGTTACACCCAAAGGGGATTTTAGGAGGATTTGGAATTCTTCAGATCTTTAGCTTGGAGACCATGGGTGGAGCCAGACACACAGCATTCAGCCAATGATTGCTAATTAAATGTTTGCCTAGTGACCTCAACTGGCCAGACTATTTCACAGGGGAGGAAACAACACTCCATGAGATAATGGGGGTGGGGGGCTAGGCCACCAAGGGGAGGAAAAGGGATGTCTGGAAAAGCTTGCTGGAAACTGGAGATTCTGGCTTAGAGTATATCTTGCTCTGAAGGAAAGAAGGTTAGTCAACATGGAAATCTGGGTTAAAGAAAGCATGGAGAAGCAACATGGGGGGGTAGGGGGATAGGAGAAGAATAAATGAAACAAGATGGGATTGGGAGGGAGACAAACCATAAATGACTCTTAATCTCACAAAACAAACTGGGGGTTGCTGGGGGGAGGTGGGATTGGGAGAGGGGGAGCGGGCTATGGACATTGGGGAGGAGAGGCGAACCATAAGAGACTATGGACTCTGAAAAACAACCTGAGGGTTTTGAAGGGTCAGGGGTGGGAGGTTGGGGCAACCTGAGGGTTTTGGAGGGTCAGGGGTGGGAGGTTGGGGGAACAGGTGGTGGGTAATGGGGAGGGCACGTTTTGCATGGAGCACTGGGTGTTGTGCAAAAAGAATGAATACTGTTACACTGAAAAAATAAATAAAATGAAAAAAAAAAAAAAAGAAAGCATCCTTTAAACTCACCCACAGTAAAGGAGCATAATTGAAAAAAAATTCTAATACAGTTCTGCTAAAATCACTGACAAGTAAATAAAGTCATACCATTGAGATTTTTAGTAATAGTTAACAAAAGTTTCAAACAGCTACATTTGATCATTCTCCTTTAGATTAAAGCATGTGTAAATATTAGTTCTAATTCCCCTACAGTTAGGGGAAACATAATCCCAGTTTGGCTGGGTCAGTTCCTATTTTCAGCAGAGTAATTATTAATAATTATTCTTACACACTAAAAAAGAACTGCAATTTGGATGATAAATTGTATGTCCACTCATTTCGTGACCAATGACTTATAAAACTTCAAATGGTGTCTAGTAATACTGTGCGCTATTTAAGGAGACACTGACAAGCCTAGTAAGTCTAATTGTATCAAAAATTTCTTAAAGGGACAACCAGAGTGAAGGATCCAACAGTGCTTCAGCAATTAGCCTTGGTTAAGTACAAATTCAAAACAAATTAAGTCTGTCATGAAGCTGCCAAAACATGTTAATAAGTTATCTTAAATTGCATAAATTGAAGTCTAATGTCCAGAATCAGAGAAGATACTGGAATTTCTTTCTCTGCTTTAAGATTGCATCTCAAGAGTACTCTTTGTTTCTTTGTTTCTAAGCATACTTCTTGAGAAGAACTAAGAAACTGAAGCACATTCAGAAAGCAGCCACCAGGATAAAAACATATGGGAAAGCTACGGCATAAGTGTCAAGGTTGAAAGAACTAACAAAAAAATACCCAAAAGGAAAGAAAGCTGTCAAGCCCTATTAGATGTCCTCAAATACTTAAGCATGTATCATATGAAAGAAAGAGTTGACTTATTCTGTAAATCTTCAGGTTAGTATAATAGGTGAAAGTTAAACAGCAGTAAAAATCTATTCAACATGAGGGCAAACCTTCTAATAAAATATTTCCCAAGTGGAATGAGATATCTTTGGAGATAATAAATATTGATAGAGGTGTTCAAGAAAAAGCTAAATGATATCTTAATAGGGATATAATGGGGTAAATTAATGCACCACATAGAAGTTAAGATGAAAAGATTCTAAACTCATTTCAAACTCTATACACTATTAACCTAATGAAACAGTGGGGAGATAATTCAGGAAAACTCTCTACCATGGCATTAATTACCATCATCTTGTGTTTTAAAGGGCCTTGTACTGGTCACACAGTCCCTTCTTTATAGTAAATATAATGCTACGATATAATTATTCTTTCTCAGTCTATCAATTATCACTCGCATTGTCTAGATCTGGGGAGCTCATTAGAAATGAGCTGAGCTGGCCCTACTCCAGATATACTTAACCAGAATCTCTGGGGAGTTTCTCAGGCAGCTATAGGAGATACATGTTCTAGAATGATCTACAATCTGAATCTGTCATCCTACTAGCATTTAGCCCTCACTGGAAACCTTGGAAATAGTCTGAAGTCATTTTTTATCCTTTAACACTAGAAAGAGAGAACCCTGTCTCAAACACTATTATTAATGTTCCTTGTTTGAAAACTGATTTAGAATTCTTTAGGATCCATACTTCAAAAACCTAACCAAAGAAGGAAAATCATTAGCTGAAAAACTAGGAAGTTAAAATGATGAGCTGGATTCAAACACGATTCTAGAGTTCAGTGGCATCAGGTTCTTGTTTCCTGTCCCTCTCCTTTTTGCTTGCGTCACTCTGCTGGACTCCTTTCCCCAAGTGGCTCTCTTTATGTAACAACAAGATGGGTACAGCATTCTCTCAGCTCAAGTTCACTGAAAAATAGTAAGCATGTGTTACAAAGAGCTCAGAGAAGCCCTAGCAAGATTCTGATTGGCCTGACTTGCGTCATGTGTCCACCCCTGGAGAATGGGCTAAGGGTGTCAGTCTCATTCTGGCTATCAGACCAAACAGAATAATTACAGAAGGATGACTGGGTAACCATATGTCTACTATGGAGGGCAATAAACTGAACTAAAGAATTGAAAGGAATCTTGTTTTATCCTCCAACAAGATGGCCTTTTCATGATAATCCTTAATAACCACTGACCCCAGCGATGGTGCCATGCTATAAATTTACAATCTTTGCCAGAAGCTATCACAATGCATCAGGAAAATCCACACTCTCTGAATATAGTCCAGTTGGCTTCTATGGAATTGTATTAAAAGAATGAGATTGTACATTATGTATAACTCATCACTGGTTCAAATTAGCTATTACCCTAACTTGGAAAGTTCCTAATAGGAGTGTCTCTTCATCCTGCAGGATTCTGGGCTCTCCTCCAAGTGGCTCATTAACATGGTTGAGTTGCTGATCTAGATTAAAATGTTCCTTCTATAAAAAAAAACAATGGAAGTCTACAGACAGTACAAATATTAATGTATGAATCACACATAATTGAAGTGAAAAGGACTTTTCTAACCCTTAAGGTTTGGGATTTAACTCCCTGGTAGAAAGCCAACAGGAACTGAGTACATAATTCTTTATTATAAAATCCTCAAAAACGAAGGTCAGATTCAACTCAAATGAAATTATCACATCTTAGAAGTTCAGTAGGTTTGATTTAATTCACTTTTTTTGATTTTCAAGTAACTGATTAATTCCCTTTTCAGTTGCTTTTCTGGTTCCCCCATGCCTGCCACCTTTTTATAAATTCCTTTGATTGGTTCATTAAGTTAACAGCTAGTTCTTGCCCTGAACATCAGGCTCTTAGGAGAACCCTGGTTACCTTTTTCCTCAACAACTTAATTGGAGACAAGGGAATTCTGAGCTACTCTCATTTCAGGGACCTTTAAAAACCCCAAAGAAAAAAGATTTTAATGGGCTTAACTACCTGCTATCAAAGAGAAGTTAGATACCTCTGTCCCTCATAAGAGGAATATCACAAATGTGTTTAACTTCCACACATCCACTCCAAAACAGAGTAGTTTATCATTAACAAACTAGATTGCATAAAGACATCTTTTTTCTGCAGAGGAAGGAAGAAATGGAGGTGCAAAAAGAGGAAAAGAAGGAAATTTTCAAAGTGAAGTAATAAATATTTTCATGATAATGAAAATGATACTCAAAATTAGAATATTTAGCAATATGACTATCACCAGAAATAATTAGCTGGAGATTTATACTGTTAAATACTGTATAATCAGAAAGGCTTCCATTAGATTTTCATAGAATAACTTACCATAATCACCTGAATAGAAAGTAATAACTTATCTCACCATACAACTTAATAAATGCTTGCAACCCTTTGATATCACTTAATGAATTTGCCAAATAATTACACTTCCTAGATAACTGATCTTGTTGCAAAATCTTGGAGCTGCAGAGGCAACGGTTTCCTGTGTGTATGGAATGTAATGCTAATGGATATCTTCGCCCTGTTGCCACCTGCAGTTCCCAAGGGATCAGGCTTCCAAAAAGAATTCTTTTATACAGGTTGTGAATACTTTTTTCTTTAATTTGTTTGGAAAGGGTCAAAGTCAAGGAGGGGAACTTTTTTCATTGATCCATTTCCTGTATTTAATTATTTGACACAGTTGACTCATGACTGTGTAATTACCTCTTGGAGTGTTTAACATTAATGTAAAATGGTACTGTATTTCCAAGCCAAATGGAATTTTTATGAGGCCATACAACCCTTCTTGGCTTTACTTTGTGCTTAATGGTCATGCTGTAGCAAACAGCAATGTGCAACATGAACAGTGAAACTATTCTCTTAATTATTGCATCTGGTTTACCATATCCTGCCCGTCTAGTATGTTTTAATTGAAGGGTAGAAAAGATCTCTGGTTGATCATTGATGACTTTAAATTGGCACATAATGATAATACTGAGTTCTAGAGGGAGTTCTTCCTAAATCTCAGCATATGTCTTTATGTTAAACAATTAAACCACATCTGGAAAGAGAAAGCAGATCAGTACATTCCTCAGTGGACTCTGAGAAAACTGATTCAGTGGGTTGAATACTTGTTACCAAAAAAAAAAAAAAAAAAAAGAAGAAGAAGAAGAAGAAGAAGAAAAGAAAAGAAAAGAAAAAGGATAACCTTGAACTAAAGAGAATTTGCAGATAAAAAAAAAAAACAGGTGTTTGAAGGAAAATTCCCACAATGAAATAAATAGTTTTATATTGGCAAGGGCATTTAAGCAATAATGAGGAGATTTCATGCATTTTATGCAAGGGCACCAAGGGGAATTAGTAACCGAAGAATATAAAGATCTTATTTCAAGAAAGTATATTATTATTAGGATTTGCCAAGACTCATGTACAAGTTAGCTGAACAAGGACTTACTTAGCATTTAAAAGAGAATCTAGAAAATGTTTAGAAAGGGTTAATATGCTGTTCACATTGCCTGAGGCAAATCAAACTAAAACTTACACTTGGGCGCATTTGTCTAGGTGAGAGTTAAGGAGAACTTTCATCCACCCCAATCTCCTATGTAGACCACAGCCAATACTGCCTATCCCCTGCCTCCAGTCTCTCACCTTGAACTCCTTTTAACACACTCCTCTGGGATCCCAAAAGAGAGTTTTCAACAAACAGACCTCTTATCAGCACTTCCTTGCTGAAGAACCATCAATGGCTTCCCATTTTTTGCCTTCGAGAAAAAAATCCAAATTAATTTATCTGACAAATTCTCTATATTCTACCTCTACACTCCTTTCCCAGGCTTATTTTTCTACTACTCTCTATAGAAACCCTCTGTTCTAGCCTCACTGGTTTATTTCTATTCCCCCAATGTCTTTTGTACCTTCTTATTTTAGTGAAAATTTTCCTTGCCCAGAATGTCTTCTCTTAGCTCTTAACTAAAACTTCTTCTGATTGAGACCCAACCCAAATGGCGCCTCTCTAACAAAGATTTTGCAACCTTTCTAGTTTAAAGTAATCCTCCCCACTTCCTGAACATCAGCAGAGTACCCATGTTTGTATTATTTATTCATTTACCATTTCTTGATTTGTGTCTGTTTTGTTTTGTTTTGTTTCATGTGCAAATGGCTTAAGTCCCAAATGACTGTAAATGCGATGCATTCCAGAATTTTCTCTTATATTTGGGAATGCCCACTCTGTCACAACTACTCCGTATTCTTTCACAGAATAGATGCACCTTTTTAAGTAATTGGCCATCGCCCAACCCCTAAAATTGCATTTGCTCTTGAATGTAAAGTCCACTTCTGAAGCAAACAATAAATATGAGATGTATCCTATATTTGTTTGCTAGGGCTGCCACAACAAAATACCAGAGACTAGGTACTTAAACAACATTTTAAAGTCTGGAAGTCCCAGATCAAGGTGTCAGCAGGTTCAGTTTCTTCTGAGAGTTTTCCCCCTTGGCTTGTAGATGACCACCTCTTTGCTTTGTCTTCACATGGTCTTTTCTTTGTTCATGCATACCCCTGGAATCTCTTTATGTGTCCAAATTTCCTTCTCTTATAAGAACACTAGTCAGATTTTATTAGGGTCAACCCTAATGTACTTATTTTAAATTAATTATCGCTTTAAATGTCCTATCTTCAAATACAGTCACATTTTGAGATACTGAGGGTTAGGGCTTCAACATATGAATTTGGGAGGTCACAGTTCAACCCATAGTATATACTATGCAAAACTCTTAGTTGTCTATTCTCTTGTGTCTTCTGCATTTCCAAATAGTTGCACTCCTCAAAAGTTAGAAGAGTCGAGATTAGATCTAATGGATCCCAACACAAAATCAAAAGCCTTAGATTTTAAGTTTCAAATCTGAGTCTCAGGGGTTTCCATTCTCTCCCTTTATCTCATCACTGGATTTATTTCCACATTTGCTTACACTTCCATTACAATCTTGCTTTTCCTTTCAATTCCCCAGAGTCAAATCTTAATTTAAAAAGACAATGAAAAGTAGAATGTGAATAATCAATGTGTCAGTTAAGAGTCCTTCAGTTGCAATCAACAGTAACCCAAACTAAACCTTCTTAAACATAAGGGGGATATTTTGATTCACATATTTTAAAAATTAAAATGATAGTGGAACTCCTAGATCAATCCAGGAGTTCAAATAATAGCACCAAGACATGGTTTCTCTCTTTCTTATTGAAGTTTTGCTTCCTTTGGGTTGGCTGCATTCTCTGAAAGCACTGATTGGGATGGGGGGAGTGGCTGTAGTATCTTAGCATATGTCTTCTCACGTTCAATGTTGTTTTCTGGTAGCTGTTCCCCAAGACTCAAGACTTTTTACTTTTTCTCACTAGAACAGCTCAGAATTTGCCCTCATTACTAAACCAACCCCTAGACAAACACAAGAAATGTTAAATGGGCAGACGTAAGTCCCGTGTGCCACCCCTGGAAGTGAGTATGGACCTCTACCCTTACCTTGCACAGGATGGTAAAGGGAGCAATTCTCCAAAAGGAAATTTGGGTTTTATTAACAAAAAGAGAGAAGATAGAAGCATAGCTGTCAAAACTTAGCAAAAACCCACAACAACATATAAGCTTAAAGCCACCACCCGTTATGATCTGGGGGGAGAGGTAGTGGTAGAGCAGCAAAACTGATTAAACCATCAAGGCAAAGACCATTTTTGAACAAAGACCCTCCCTTGTACCCCTGAAATTATATCACAGAGGAATCAAATCTGTCCTGTTTGTACCTGATCTGGCCCACTTCTAAGAACTGTACCTGCTGGTGCCCAAGTTTTCTCAATGTCTAAAAGCCAGAGTCAGGATTAGGTCTGGAATTCAAGTTATTGAGGATTGTCTAATAAAAGGACAAAGTAATTTGAACATGGAAACCCACCTTCAAACTCTTATTAATAAGTGTGTCTCTGTTGAGCACATGTAGGGACAGATAATTAGATTCACATAAAGATCTAACTGGATCCAGATACGAAGAAGTCGACAGACATTCACTAAAGGGAAACTGTACAAAATAACCAAGAAGAAAATGGAATTGCAATGCGGAAGTTTATGAAGAATGATGGGTTGAATGACTAGAAAGCCTTTCAGGCAGCCTTTAGTCACACACTTAAAGAAATTTATTATTGCACTGCATATTATTACAGAGCAGCATTGTCAAAAAGCAATGATGTTCCCTGCAGAAAGAACACAATATGGGACACAGAGTCCTTGGGAAAAGCATTTTAAGGAATTTAACTATTCTAGAGATGTCACCCTTTTTATTCATCAGCTTTGTTTAATATTAATTCCACTGTATTAAAAACTCACCTCCATCATTTTGGGATCCCCAGCTTATGCCTGTATTAAGTGAGGAGACTATAAACACTGCTAAAAACCTGGCTTGTCTCCACTGACTAGAGGAGATCTAACTAGGTGTTTGTGCAACATGGGTCCAAATGGGTATGTTCAGTCTACATGTAACCACAACCAAAGGTTAGAAGGAGACAACAGTGACCATTAAAACCATTGACATATGGCATAAGAATCAATAAATGCAAATGCATACACTCATACTACTTGAGATAAAAAGGAATTATGTAGGCCTTGTGGAGCATTTTAAATCTGAAATCTATCTTCTCCCTGGGCATTTCTGAATAGGAGAAAGAATCCCAATAGCCAAGAATACTCCAAATAGAGGAAATGTCATATGCAAAATCCCCAAGTCAGAAATAATTTGTGAGTTTGAAGAAGTGGGAAAAAATGTAAGATGGTTGGATTTTTAAAGAGAAAGGGGAAAGGGATTGACTGGGGACCAGACAGAGCCATATCTACAGAATTATGGATGTGGTTTTCTGGCTTGCATAAGTGAACTATAGTACAATCTTCTAAGACAGGAATGACTGGCAAAGAGAGAAGGCATAGATTTTAATGGAAGATGTTCTGTTTTGACATGTCAAGTGTGATGTATCTGTGAATGACCTAACCAGACATGTTAAGTAGCATATGAGAATCTGGCTATCCAGAGAACAGTCCTGGCTAAAGATATAAATTTAGAAGTCATCACTAGAGAGATGGCATTTAAATACAGAAAAAATCAAGAAATTCATCTACTGAGAGAGTGCAGATGGAGAGGAGGGTGTGAGATAAAGCAGAAATCACAGAGAAGGCTGAGATGGAGTGGGTTGTAGGGTGGAAGGAGAGGCAGAAGAATGGGAACAACAGCAGTAACAGTAGGAGGAGGAAAGCAGGAGCTGGAAAAACACGGTCCTCATGGTAACAACATGGAGGACGAAGAAATGTCCTCTGGATTTAACAACATGAGACTCACTGATCAGACAAATTATGGAGTAAAAGGTCCAATTGCAGTGATCAGTGAGGACATTGGAAGTGAAGAAAGAGAACAATGACTAATGTCCTAGCTTGATGATGGCAGGATTTTTACATTCGGTGCTTTTTTTTGGTTTCCCGATGTCTAAAATAATAGGTGGCTTTGATAAAATAGGTGCTGAATGAATATCAATTCAATCAATTGTTCAATGTTGACCATAAAGTAAATGATCAATTTAAAGTAAAAGCATTCCACTCCAATGTAATATTTTTTCCAGCAAAGTTAACCTTCTCACACATTGGCATTGAGACAACTCTTAGGAGAGTTCATCCAGTGTTGGTGTTTTATCAGTAGAATGACAGAGGAACAAGACAGCAAGTGTTCTGAGGGCATTTTCTGTGAGCAACCATAGTGATGGCCTCTGGAAACTGGGCAGACCACAAAGGAAGTAGAGCAAGGTGGAGGCTGATGGATAGAAAGAAAAGGATAGATGACAACAGATTGGAAGTCTCAATGTTGCCACAGAACACAACCTCGAGAGAAGTTGAATACATGATAGGAAAGATAAAAGGTTCATCAGAGTGTGGGGTGTTTGAAATCAGCATTTCAAAAGTGGAATACTTTCAAGTGTGGCTCTGGGTAGATGAGGTGAGACCACATGCGAGCTGATCAAAGAACAAAGGATATTGGGCTGTTTATCTAAATGGATGCTCAAGTCACCAAAAATAATCACAGAATTGGGAGAAAAGGAAATTATGCTGAGCCAGGAACTAAGGCCTTTGACAAGTGAAGTGAATAAGAGTCAGTAGATGAAAGCAGTGAGTCTGGGGAGAGGAGGGTATAAATGTCATGCACCTAAGAGGAGTAACGTATTTGCCCACAAGTGAGAGACAGACACACAGACAGGGAGAGAGGGAGAAAAAGAAAGAGGGGAGAGAGAGAGGGAAGGAAGGAAGAGAGGTCATAATGGTCTGAAAACTGCAACAGTGAGTAAGAGGAGCACCAGCCTCACTGTCCCAGAGTTACATGAGCGTGAGAGATAAAATCAGACTTGTCCCAAGAAAGCTACAGGAAAGTAGTGGCCTTAAGAGAGAGCCAAGCTTCAGTTAGAGCCAAGTAATAAAGCTAATCCTACGAAAAGTTTGAGGATAGGGTGGTTGAACAAAGAGCAGACGACCCACAGATCAGAGTAGTAGGGTTTAAGGAGGAGAGACCGAGGTTGGTTGGATCAGTGCAGGATAGGGGTGTGATTTTGCTAATGATGGGTGGCCAGAGAAGTCACATGGCAGTGACTAAGATAATAAGGATGGATAGCAATATCCCGATCATCTCAGCAAGAAAGTGTGAGCTGTGGTCCGATTTGGTTTTTTTCTGATATAGGTAAAATGCTGTGCAAGGACTGGCAGGGCTTCTGAAGCAGCTGTGTACACTGTCATGGCATTCCAAGGCAATGATTTTTAAAGTGTTCCTTTGGAGTAACATTTTGACAACAGTTCATGAAGCTGTGCTTCACATTGTCTCTAGGTAAGGAATCCAGAAGCAGTTTAGTTGGGTGGTTCCGGCTCAGGCTGTTTTCTGAGAATGCAATCAAGCTTTCAGGATGGATGTAGTCATCTGACAGCTAGACTGGAGGAGGACCCACTTTCTAAGCCAATATGTGGATGTTGGAAGGTATCGGTTCCTTGCTGGTTATTAGTCACATGCTTAGTTCCTCACCCTGTGGACCTCTTCGTAGACTAAGTGTCCCTATGGACGTCTCTGTGGCAGATAATGCCCTCCAAAGAGTGGTCAAAGAGACGAAGACCAAGACAGACGTCATAGTCTTTTATTATCTAATCCTAGAAGTCACACTCTATCAGTTCTGCCATAAGCTACTGGTCACACAAACTAACGCTGATACAATGTGGAAAGAAAATACCTGAAAGCCTGTGTACCAGGATGCAGGGAATACTGGGGGCTTTTGTACTAGGGTTGGACGTGGTGGGTCATACGTGAATATACGTTTAACTTTAAAAGAAATTGCCATGCTGTCTTCTGAAGTGGCCAAACTGTTGTGCATTCTCATCATCAGATATTCCCCATTCTCAACAAGTGTTCCCTTGCTCTAGCACTAGCTAGCACTAGCACTTTGCGTTTTCAGTGATGATGATGGTTGTTTATTATTTTTTATTTTTTATATTTATTTTATTTATTTATTTTTTATATCCATTTTATTATTTATTTTTACCATTCTAGTAGGTATAGAGTTGTTGGTCATTATATTTAACTTACATTTCCCTCATGACTAATAATATTAAATATCTTTTCATGTGAACCTCCATTGGGTTTTAAGCTCTACTAGCAGGCTTACATGTTAATGCTAACCACAGAATCTTCAGCCCTTAGGGCACATACGGATTTTCAGTACATACTTTTTAAATAAAAGAATGGGAGAACCATTATGTTCAAGAAGACGTTACAGAGTGCAGTCTTTATTTCAGGTCTTGCTAACACCTCCATAAAATTTGAAGAAAAGGAAAAGACAGGAAACAAAAGGAATTACTAAGTTTCCTTCCTTGCTTCAAGGCAAAGTCAGGGATAAGAATGGATCCTGGGAGGCAGTTTATGGTCATTGCTGCCACTCCAGAAATGCCAGTGTGGGCAGGAGAGAAGTAGCAATACTGAGCAGTGCTAAAGAGCCCAAACAAGGAGGTGCACATGGCAACTAGTCTTGCTTTATAAACATAAATAGAACTAACTCCAGGACAAATCACATGTAAGTTCTTCCCCCTTCCCTTTCTCTTATTACATCTCCTATTCTTTCTTCATTTTTTCCTTTTTCTCTCTCACCATCATCATCACAAATGTTTGAGTAATGGTGTTCCAGCCCTGTCCTTTAAGTGCTGTGAGTAGTGTATATCATAGAGCCCTCACAACCCTAAGCCATGTACTGTTATTATTCTCATTGTACAAATACAAAATTAAGGTTTACAGTTTGCTAAAGGTCACAGTTGACCTCCACAGCCAGTTTCACACCAAAGCCCCAACGTCTACTCTGTCAAACCAAAAATCATGCTACCCCACTCTACGCAGCCACCTGCTTAATGAGAAATTCTTTGCCGGTCTCGTCCACCACATTTCATTCTGTAGTATTCTACTTCTGGTTTGCCTGTTTCCTTGGACATGAAGGCCTAAGGCCAGTCTACAGTATAGAACAGTTAGGTAGTATGATTTCAGGGAGACTAGGAAGGCCCTAATGTCCTGAGTTCACAATGATTGATACATAATTCATTTTGTACCTCAAGATTGCAAAGTTAATTGTAACGTTGCCACAGAAAGGTAAGATCTTCGTTGCTTATCAAGTTAGTATGGGTGGAAAAAAAAGCTGAGAGAAGGTTTGTTGGCAGTAGAGAAATAAGAAATACAGGATCAGTGAGTACTTGAGAAAATGTGGGAGAAAAGATTCAAAATTGGAAGACTAGAGTAACCAAAGGCACAGAGAAGTTGATAGGTACTTAGCAAATAAATGAATAAATAAAAGATAACCTTGAGCCACTTCTCAAGTTTAGCCCATTGGGAACTCTGGCTTTTGTTGTGCTCAACGTTCTTCCTGGCAGAGTGACAGGCTAAGGAGTCTCTCTGCCATCAACACTGCCCTTCAACTTAATCAATTGGGAAATGTGGATAAATGGTGACTCTCATCCAGTATGAAAGCTAAGGAAACAACTGCCAAGTGATCCACTACTTACATTATCTTTAACTCTATTGAGTTAAACATTGGGTTATTCAAAGAGAGCATCAAATGATTTTTTTTTAAAGATTTTATTTATTTATTTGACAGAGAGAAGATCACAAGTAGGCAGAGAGGCAGGCAGAGAGAGAGGAGGAAGCAGGCTCCCTGCGGAGCAGAGAGCCCGATGCGGGGCTTGATCCCAGGATCCCAAGATCATGACCTGAGCCGAAGGCAGCGGCTTAATCCACTGAGCCACCCAGGCGCCCCAGCATCAAATGATTTTTAAGTAGTTTGAGGTTCAATAAAGTACAACATATTTTTCCTCCAGCACTTTCCCCTTAGTTTTTGTGATCAAATACGTCAAAGTAAAGCTAATTCATGGAACTTATGAAAACAGAGGGATGAAGACACAGAGATCTCAACCACTATAGTCCCGAGGGTTTGAGGGTCAAGTCCAGATACTGAGGCATCGACATACACTCTGCATTGATGGGAAGACTGCGATGACAATGGGTCATGGTTGTGGGACTGGGAACTAAAGCAGGAAATGGGGATGGACTGAAAACAAAGTAGGAACACCCGTATCTCCTTCTGCTCTTATGTCCTACACTAGAATCCAAAATTCACTCATCCAGACCTTTTTCAGGAGGCTGACTGTGTTCAATTTACATAATGTTGACAGGAACAAATAGTGTAACCGGGAGTTAGAAATGCAATTAACCAAGGGTAGGAAGTGGATGGTAAAGTGTGGGCAAGTAAATGTGTTTTGTACATGTTGAATATGAATTTCTGACAAAGCATTCACACGAAAATGTCCAGTGTAGACAGGAGTCTAGAGATTAAAAAGAAAGTGATAGAGCTAAACATATAGGTTTGGGAGATATCAGCGTATAGACTGAATTAAATTCGCTCTAGCCTAGCTCTCCCAGACTCAGAATCCAGTCATTCTTGCTGAATGTCTTTGCCAGACACTGGACCTGATTATGCTCCAGTTTCTGTTCTTAGATCCCTGTCCTGTGCCTCAGCTCCCTTTTTGGTCTCTTACCACATTTAGTCTGAGGTTGGGACCCTTCCTTTGTTCTTTTTTTCTGGCCCCTTTCTAACTTCCCTTTGACTCTGCCTTATTTGGTAGAAAGATTGACCCCATGCCTATGCCGGTGTATCAGTCCATCACGGTGGTGTGAGTGCCATCTGGCCCTTGCTGCTACGGGGGAGAGGTTCTCTATTTGCCGCACCTCATACATGGGTCACACTGCCTCTCTGGGCATCACAGTAAAAGCCACTTGTGTGACCATTCTCAAAGCCCAGGCCTATAGCTGTCTGACCTCCAATTCTGGCTTCACCAAGTTGCCACCCAAGGAATATATTTATTATTTTATAAAAACTTAGGCCAGTGTCCTACTGAACTCTGACCACCACCTAACGAAATATTATGGTGATACAGGCTCAGCCTCTCTAACCCATCTTACCTAGTCTGTTTTTTCCTTCTGCCTCTCTACATGGCACTTCATAGCTCCTCCTTAAATTCGTCCATTCACGTTGCCTTTTCTCTGACTCTTCCTCTCTCACTTTCTCAGTCACTGTAAAGCTGCTCATTCTCCTCAGGGTTTCTGATAAGCCTCTTAGCTCTTTTGTGCATGCCTACAAATTTAGGTAGGGATTCCCAGGAAACAAACCCTTAGATAGAGATCTGCATCTGGGAGGTTTATTGGGAGCACTCAGTGAAACATCACTTGTAAGGAAGTAGGAGGGAGAAATTGAACTATACTGCTTTTGCACCAGGGGCCTCGGCCAATCCTACAGAAGCCCTGATGCTGGATGGTACATCAATGTTATCAAAAATTAGAGGCAAGGGCCAAGTCTTTAAGACCCAACATTAACCAGTCATTGGACAGAGGCAACTTCCAGGAATGGGGCGGGGCGGGGAGAATGTTGGACAAAGCAGCTCCATTCATCGAAGAATCATTGCAGGGAGAAGAATCCTCCATAGCCAGAGGAGAGGTACTGGACCTTTCCAGAATGTGTAATCATTCTTTTTTTTTTTAAGATTTTTATTTATTTATTAGACAGAGAGAGAGATCACAAGTAGGCAGAGAGGCAGGCAGAGAGGGGGAAGCAGACTCCCTGCCAAGCAGAGAACATAATGCGGGGCTCAATCCCAGAACCCTGAGATCATGACCTGAGCCGAAGGCAGAGGCTTAACCCACTGAGCCACCCAGGCACCCCCAGAATGTGTAATCATTCTTGAAGGGGATCTGGTCATACTACTATATCCTGCTGCATCTACTACCCATCTGGTGAACCCAGCTTCGTTCTCCTCCTTCTCCTCCTCCTTCTTCTTCTTCTTCTTCTTCTTCTTCTTCTTCTTCTTCCTCTTCCTCTTCCTCTTCCTCTTCCTCTTCCTCTTCTTCTTCTTCTTCTTCTTCTTCTTCTTCTTCTTCTTCTTCTTTTTTAAGATTTTACTTATTTATTTAAGGGGGGTAGTGAGAGGGAGAAGCAGACTCCCCATTTAGACATGAGGCTCCAGCCCAGAACCCTGAGATCACGACCTGAGCCAAAAACAGATGCTTAACCAACTGAGCCACCCAGTCACCCTACTTCATTCTTCTGTTTTAAATAAGTCCAGATTAACTTCATATTAAAAATAAAAACCTTTCCCAACTCTCCTTCCTCCCCAAGTATTGCCCTACTTCATTATGTACATGTAACCAGCTGTATTTGCAGCATTCATGATTATTTTAGGTGAAACAAGACCTACATTACCAATGAATCCCATGGATATAGAAATCAATAAGCTATTAAGCTGTTATGACTATTTCACTCTAAACCATCTGATCCACTGGGAACTCCAGGCCCTATTAACATAACAGACTATACCAGATACATCTGAATCCATTACAAATAATTTTAGTACATGCTTAATATACTTTAATAAAAAAAATTTAGGGACCCTGAAACTTTACCCAGTAAACACATTGATACCTGTGCATCAGTATAGTAATATCAGTATAAAAAAAAATGTTTATGTTCTCTATGAAACAACTACTTATCCAACTTTTTGAGTAAGAAAGTCCTCCTCAAATATGCAATATGGTTACCAGGAAAAGATATACTAGGTTTATTGTCAGGAAACCTAGATTTGAGACCAAGCAAAGCATATTTATCAGCTGAAATCTTGCACTTTGAAGTTTTGAAACTAAATATTTCTCATCTTGTAAAATGGTAATGACAATGAAATCTACTTCATAAAATCAACCAAAAAATTGAACAGTATTAAGAGTAACAAAAAACTAGTATTAATTACGACTTGCTAATTATTCTACAAATTACATTATGTATATCTTCCTATTTGAAGCCTTACTAGAACCCAAAAATGGATGCATTATTATTGTTTCTACTTTAAGGAATAAGCAAAGAGAAACTTGCAAAGATAAAGGGGCTTCCCCTTGACCAAGACCAGTAGTAGCCATCAGGTCTGTCTAATTCTAGAGACCACGGTTGAAGTCTCTTGCACTCCTTCAGTAAAACATACCTGGAGGTATTTTAAAGCTGGTAAGTCCTCATTTTAAATGTTCTTTTGTTTCATCCTTTGTCTTTCTTAAGTGTCTTTTGTCCCTGCGCTTGTCTTTGTTGTGAGAAGGTGGTGAGTGCAGGGTCCATCTAGCCTCTCAGCTTGTTGGGACAGCCCATCTCAGAGCTTTATCCTGCTGAAAGGGGGGACATGGTGACAGCATCACTGTTGCTCAGAGGATGTACAAGTCTAATTTACATTTGCTGTCACTGCCCAGGTGGCACTGTCACTCCTGAAGTCCAAAACATAGACTTCAAACAGAAATTTTAGCACAGTTTAGTAATTCTTACAAGACTGAGGGCACATCATGTATTTAAGTGATACTTCTTACTGATTTATTTGCAGGTTCATGCACATCCAATGATACTAACATCTTATCCTTTTTGCAATTCAGAAAGGCTCCACTCTTTAAATATATTTTATTATTCCAATGATGTAAAGGGTAGGCTCAGCCTATTTCCTCTTTTAATTACTCCATTTCACTGTGCCAAAAAAAAAAAAAAATCTGGTTCAAAATATATCAGAACTCTGTCCAAAATATAAGTTGTTCACCTGTAAAAATAGGGTTGAGGGGATTTTGGAAAAAATGCAATTACATTTTTTTTTTTTTTTTTTTAGGATACAAAAAACTTTAATTGCTCACTTTATTTTTCCAAGGTCTCTGAAAACTCAAAAGAGGGGCTAAACAGATTCTGGACTTTATAAAAGAAATTAACTTCCCAGATTAATATATTGTTTGCCAAGTTTCAGTTTAGAGTGAATTTTTACAACCAAGTTATAAAACTCCTGAAAATACCATGGGGACTAAGAATGGAAAAGCTCAGAGAACTCCAATATATCTGATGATAACCTAAGAGCCAAAAACACATGGCGAGATTGCTATCCCAAATGGTGAAAAAGGGACAGACTCAGTTCATATGGTAAAATAAAAGATATATTTTATGGCATTCATATATTTTGAAAGGCGTGCCATAGGGTATTCTGTAAAACTTTATTTGGATCTGCGGGAGACTGAATGACTCACTGGCTGGTAATGGGATACAGAGCTCTCTGCTTCAGGGCCACCAATACAAATCTTCCCTAGGATGAGAGTGATATGAAATTGTTACAATGGATCGACTTTTGTTTAATCCCCACTTACCACCCACCCCTGCACCCTGCACTCCCCATGCCTTCCCCAGGCTTCCAATCTTGAGGCTGAAAGATCCCATTTACACTTGACAGCTATTTGCATGTGGAATACAGTAAAAATCAATGCTTCCGGTTTATTGCATCTCCTCGTCAGTCAATAAATAGTTTGTGGAAATTTGAACAAAGACATTAAGAAACTGATGTCACATATCACTTATTAGCAAATGTACTTAAAACCTCCTTAGGGCTTAAAAATCAGCACAGAATACAAGGGAAATGTCCAGCTAACGAAAATTTATGCAAAGAATGAGGTCATAATTGAGTGGAGTATTTAAAAGATGTAAAGGAAAAGGAAACATTTCACTGGGCTTGTCCTATGGACTGAGCATCTGCTAAGTGCTTCCACTTACAGAATATTCCATTTTTACAGTCCTCTGAGATATAGCTATTTTATTTACAGGTTGACAGGAGAGGAAACTAAGGCTTATGGAAATTAATTTGCTCACAATGACACAGCCTGTAAGAGATGGGGTTTAGAATCAAACAAAGATCTGCATGATTTTGAAGATCATCTGTTGTAGCCTTTGGCCTTTAAGAGTGTGCTGGACATAAAACTAATTACAATATGTCCTGTAACAAACTGAAACAGCTACGCTGCCCGTGAGTCTCCACCACCTAGCTTTCCAAATACAAGGATTCTGCTCTCTCCACCAAAAATCTGAAGTGCTTTGAGCAACCTGATTTGCAGTCTTCCATGGGAACACACCCCATAATGACAAAAACATACATCTCTATCCTATTAAAG
This sequence comes from Meles meles, assembly GCF_922984935.1. Classification (NCBI taxonomy): domain Eukaryota; kingdom Metazoa; phylum Chordata; class Mammalia; order Carnivora; family Mustelidae; genus Meles; species Meles meles. The sequence goes on along the minus strand of NC_060066.1, from coordinate 146,392,839 downwards.
GAAACGCTCCACTTAGTGGCAAATCTAGCAGACAGGACACCCAGAGTAGATCTTTTTTTAACACCCCCTCTTTTCTATGACAAAATTATTTGCAGGAATAATCAAGAAATGAAACTAGGGGCACCTGGGTGGCTCAGTGGGTTAAGCCTCTGCCTTTGGCTCAGGTCATGATCTCAGGGTCCTGGGATGGAGCCCCAAATCAGGCTCTCTGCTCAGCAGGGAGCCTGCTTCGCTCTCTCTCTCTCTGCCTGCCTCTCTGCCTACTTGTGATCTCTCTGTGTCAAATAAATAAATAAAATCTTAAAAAAAAAAAAGAAATGAAACTAATAATAATGCTCAGGAAAGAATTGCAAACAGAAAGTTCTATCAAGGGTCAGGGGTGGGAGGTTGGGGGAACAGGTGGTGGGTAATGGAGAGGGCACGTTTTGCATGGAGCACTGGGTGTTGTGCAAAAAGAATGAATACTGTTACGCTGAAAAAATAAATAAAATGGAAAAAAAAATCATATATAAAAGTTAGGTAAGTAGTTGTCCAGTAACTAAGGAGTAGATTTTAATAAAACTGAAACATCTCTAAAAAGTACAAAAGTTACATCTTAGTTACATCTAAAAAGTACAATGTTACATCTGTGGTACTAAGTTGTACTGCAGATGTAACATTGTATTTTTTATTTGTTCTTCAGTTTTAAAACAATTTTCAAGAGTTAAATTGAATTTTAGATTTATTTATTTATTTGAGAGAGAAACAGAGATAGTGAGAGAGAGCACAAGTGGAGAGGAGAGGGAGAAGCAGACTCCCTGCTGAGCAGAGAGGCAGAGAGTCCAATGCTTGATCCCAGGACCCTGAGATCATGACCTGAGCCAAAGGCAGGTGCTTAACCGACTGATCCACCCAGGTTCCCTGAATTAAATTGAATTTTAGAGCTATTATTCAGTTACAATAAAATATTTCATATATGACTAAAATTTGCCTCCCAGTGAAAAACTTTGCAGTTCACATTTTACCTTTTCAATATGGATTTAAAAATTCAAAGGGTTGCGTAGGATGACAGGATTGAAGTCATTCAAGTTATGTCCCCCTGTTTATCAACAGTTACTCTAAATCCACTTTTTAAAACCCAGGAACGTGTAGTGCCCTAGGAATTGAAGACAAAAAATTGTTCCTGAACATTCTGAATCCTTAACCAACTCCAAACGAGCAGCACTGTGTCCCTATGTAGGAGAACAAATTCTATCACTGGGAGCTTCCCAAACAAACTTCCACATCAAAAACAATGTTTATTAAAGGACAAGCAATAAAAATGTGCTAATTTGAAGCTTTCCAATATATTATTAAAAGTAACCCTTTTAATTGTTTAGAACTTAACCAAAAAGGATTTTTTTTTTTTAAAGAGGGAGAAGTATTTTGTTACTGACATCTAGAATTGCCAACGCATGGTTATAATGAAAACCAAGTGAGTCTTATTATTACTTTTAAGTTTTCTGTCGTTGCTGCACCCAGGGCAGATGACACTCACTGTCCCTGCTGTCGAAGGCCACCAGCTCCCACACCTGTCTCACACTGGCTCACCCAACATATCTGCAAGAGGATGATACCTCCTGTAAGGCAGGGGATACATAACTCTTCCTAACAGTAGCGAGAAACTCTGTGTGGAAATCTTGCTTCATGGGAGAAGTACAATTTTTCTGACACTAGGTGGCATTTCCACTCAGTGCTCATTTGAAACTACATACCCTTGACCACCACCCCCCAAGTAACGAACAATAGAAACACCTGCCCACTTTGGGTGTTTTTGTCATCTTTGTCCTAGGTCCTCCTCTCATCACTAAATCTACTGACCTCCTTACATCTGCATTCGTGCATCCTTCTCTCCATCACATTACAACGGATTAGTTTCCAAGACCTTCCAAGGGCAAGCCCCTACATATGTACACTACATTTTATACCCACTTGCCTGCTCAGGGACTGTGTTCTTAACATTTTTACTTACTTCTCCTGCATCATCAATTTCCCCTCTTTTCCAAATAATTTTCATTGGCTTAAAATTATGCATATGTTTATGTACCATTAAAAAAAAAAAAGAATTGCTCTCTTAACCCTCCTTTTAGTGTCCATCACTGATCCCTCCTTCTCCTGACTTCTAAATGTTAGAGTGACCCAGGAGTCCGTCTTCATCCTCTTTCCTCTCTCTATGTATTGATCAACTAGATAATCTAATCACATGGCCTGCAAAATCACCTAATAGTATCTACATTTATATCTCTAGCCCAAACTCCCCATTGCATAGTCAACTCCAATATCGAACAGCCTGATGATATTTTCACTTGAATATCAAATAAGCATCTCAAACACAACGTATGGTTCCTCTTGCACAACATACTTAGATATTCCACTCCCCCAGCAGTTTTCTTCATCTTCCTAATCGGCACATTGTTCAATCAATTGTTAAGTTGTTACCGGACCTCACATATAAACTTTGGCAAAGTCAGCCAGCTGGACTTCAAATGTATTCTTCTCAACAGCTTTATGAGCCACCTTATTGCAAACCGTCATTATCACAGTCGGGAATGCCACAAAATGGCATCCTACCTGGTCTTGAGGAGCCAACGGTTCTTTCTCCACACAGAAGTCAGAGTTGTCCTCTGAAAAAATATGTAGATCACATGACTTCCCTGCTCAAAACTCACCAGTGGCTTTTCACCACACTGACCAGAACATCCAAAGTTCTTATGACAACTTGCAGTGGCCTATATCACCTACCTGTGCCTACCTCTTTAGTATCTCCTATCACTGACCCCTCACTCATTCCACTTCAACTCTACCTCGACTTGTACTTTCTCAGGCCACAACTAGGCCTACTTTAGGCCTTTGCATTTGCTATTCCATCTGCCTGGAATATTCTTTCACTTGATCTTTGTGGCTTGACTGTGCATCTAACTTAGGTCTCTGCCCACCTGGACCCTCATCAATCAAAACTTTACCAAGCATTCTATTTAAAATAGTGCACTCTTGGGGCACCTGGGTGACTCAGTGGGTTAAAGCCTCTGCCTTCGGCTCAGGTCATGATCCCAGGGTCCTGGGATGGAGCCCCACATTGGGCTCTCTGCTCAGCGGGGAGCCTGCTTCCTCCTCTCTCTCTACCTGCTTTTCTGCCTACCTGTGATCTCTGTCTGTCAAATAAATAAATAAAATCTTTAAAAAAAATAGTGCACTCTTGTTCTGCTTTTTTTAATAGCACTTACCACCAAAGGATATTTTGCTATGAATTAAGCATAATGTAATACTGGAGTATTCCTATGAAGATGGTACCAGAGAGCTTATCCAATTAGTTATGACCAAGTAAGACTGACTGTAAGGGGCCAGAAACTGGCATTGAACTCAGAACTCTGAAATTGGAAGGGGGAATTACAGAGTATAGGCCCACTTGCTAATGCTGGAGTGTCCAATGCTGCAGCAAAAATGGGACATCAATGACCACCAGCAGTGTTGGGATAGCAAAGGGGTTGTCAACTATTCCAAAATGCCCCAACACCAAGGTGTAACAAAGTCGCTATGAATCTCCAACATTCATTTAGGTGGCTGTCCTAATGTGCTTTAAATGTGTCAGGTTCATTTATCTGTTTCATTTCCTATTTATAATGCCACTTTTTTTTGTTGTTAGGATTTAATATTTAAATGTTCTTAGACTTCACCCACCTGAAGCCAGAAAGAGGGCCTAAGTTAATAGATACGGTTTGTAAGGAAAGCGAGCTTAAGAGTAATGTTTTCCAATATCTGTTCAGTTATCTTTACCATCAGGTTGGCATGGCCTTAAAAACACCTTTCATACCTATAATTCTAGAGTTGTTTCATAGCCAGTTGTTTATATTACCATCTGTTTCATTGACTTGTAAATTCAGTATTGATCTTCCAAAGCCTGCCACAGTGTCTGGCTTATTCATTTGACTTTTTTTTTTTAATTGAATACCATTCCAGATATCCTGGACATGTGAATATGTTACCAACATATCCACATAGGTCCTTTGGGGGGAGGGTGCGGGGAAGATATACATGGGATTAATGTTAGAGTTTTGACAACTGTCTGAGGTAGATCTCAGTCAAATTTCATACAAATTATTTTAACAGAGAGAATGTAATATAAGGTTTGTTAATTGACTATGCAAGAACTGAAAAGCAGGCAAATGGGAACACCAAGGCATCAGAGAAGTAGGAATTACAGGAAGCAACTGGCAGAGGCAGGGCCGGGAAACAAAGGGAAGAGATTAGAATTGTCAAAACTCAGAAGTTTAGCAGAGAGGGCAAAAGATCTGGGACCCAGACCTCTGGGGGAGAGCCACTGGGAGGGTAAAGCTTGTTCTGTGAATGTTGGAGAAATGGCAAGTTGGAGCCATTTGGTTACTGACTGCTGCCGCCAACCCTGGATTTATCTTGACAGGTACCAGGAAACAAAAGAAAGAAGAAAGTCCCTTTTTACTCCAGCCTTGCAGTCTCCATTTAGGAATTTATTATAATCATAAAATTATTTGTTTACTCTTTGTCCTTCTCATAAGACTTTGAGTTCTATTGCTGTTTGGTCCACCGTTAAATCCGTGAAGTCACCCTTAGGATGAATTCATGAGTAAACGGATGAGATCTATTCATTTTACCAACCAGCTTGAGGGATGGAGAAGTTGTTGGAGGGTAAGAGAAAATTCACTCCGAGAAAGTAAAAGCTTGAAGAAAAACAAGACTTTTCCTTAGAGAATTAATAATTATGTGCTGGAAATTTTTAATAATTTTATTATGGTAGATTTATAGATTTTTTTAACCTAAAAGCATGCTTGTTCCATATTTTATCAATTTTGTTTGCAGTCCTCCAGTGAGCACAAAACTGAACTTCTTAAAAAATAAAATTTCACAAGTTCAAAGTATATTGTTGTGAGCACAACAATCCTTTTAAGATTTATAAATTTTAATTTTAAGATTTATAAATTTCGTGAATACGTCTGCTTTAGAGTAATGTTTCTCCATGGTTGATGGCAGCTGGTGAAAATGCAGGTTAGACTGCCTGGCTTATTTCTAACACTCCTATCTTAAAATCTCATCAGAGCCTTCTAACTCTGCCTCCCAGAAGAACTTTTTACTTTTTAACCTCTTTATCTGACCTTCATGTCTGTACCTTAATTGGAACGTTCTGAAATCAGATGGGACGCAAAGAGAACAGCATTTTCTCCCTCCCGTTGGTCCTGAAGACAACACCAAGAACAGAATGAAAGGATGCCAGTTAGTGAATCATTTTGAAAGGAAAAAGTGGCCTAACTTACACTGCGTTGTGTCTTATGCATCAACATCTCCCTTTAGGCCCAGATATACAAACGAAAAAGGAAAAGCTTGAGGCCAAGTAACACAACGCAATTGGAAAAAGTTGTCTTATTCAGAGATCTAAATATATGGCTCAGGAAGATACCGGTCAGGTTCAAAACAATGGAAGGAAAAGATTATTTAAAAATCAATGACATGATTTTTAAAACATATCTGGTCGGATTTCCAAATGACCCATTCTACTTCTCTATTTTTCCCAAATGCCAGTTTCCTCAAATAAATTAATTGCATGTGATAAGCTTTAAAAAAGAGACCTGTGATATGTACAAAAACATTAAACATAATTTGAAATTTAAATTGTGTTCCAAAGAAATTGTAGTGCATTAGGTTTAGTCCATTTACATACAGCAATAAAAGACAGTTAAACCATTAAATTACATGACTTTCTCAAAATTGCTCTTCAATTATGATAAAATTAAGCTCTTTGTGTCCTATTTATAAACATGGATAAGTAGCCAATACATTGCAGATACCACTGTACTATAACCAAGTTTCATTTTCAATAGTTTCCTCATGGCTTTAGTCATTTACTGATATTGGCTGATAAATTTGTATTTTTGTGTGTGTGGCTGTCTATAGGCAGTGTCAAAATTATCTCCAAGGAAGAGAAGAACCACATAACTCCTTGAAAATTGCAAAGTATACAATAGCACTTAACTGTGTAAAATATAAATCAGTTTTGAGAAAATGGAAATTTGAAGTTAACCACAAGGAAAACATAGAGGGGAATTCTCAGAAAACAGTGCTGCTTTTCCCTAGTTTAAGTATTTATTTTGTATTAAGGAATCTATGACTTATGAAAGATCTCAATTCTCGGTGATTTCTAAAGATGGTTTCAGCCATCTTTAAAGCTCAAAGAAGCCTGCAGTCCTTGTTCCAGGGCAATGTTGTGTGATGAGAAAATAGAGTTTTATGCGATTGCCCCAACATTACTTTTTGACTAGTACATCTGCTTATTTATACTATACAAATCCACTAAATAAACAATAAGGTCTCTGTTCTATCTAGGCTATAATCTCATTGGGAGCAACTTCCCTTAAGTCCAGACTTGTTTCTTGAACAATTTCAAAATCCCAGAAAGTAAATAAGGGTCAATAAAGATAAAATCAAATTATAACCTGTTATATTTACTAAGATAAGTAAATCCAAGAGAAAACCAGCAACGCTCCTCAGGCAAAATTTATGAAGTTGCTTCTTTGGTTTTCTATTTTACATCCACATCTACATAATCCACATTGGAGTGTAGTGTTGGCAACATTCTGGTGAAAGTATAAAAAGCATATAGCCAGTTGGGAAAACTTAGGCCAAAAAGACTGTCTTGTGTTCAAGTAGGAATCCTAAAGTAATCCTGGCTGAAGCAAGTTCATGGCTTGGCGTATAAAGAAAGATGATGTACTGAGGTCTGCAATTACTACCAGTGAGACAGAAGTGCCTTTGAATTTATGACTGTCCTCTGTGTGATTTGAAGCTAGAGCTCAGGCCCATGTGGAGACATGCATCTGCTCCATCCAACACAAGCCTGTTCATTACTCCCATGAAAGACTGGCAAAAGGGAGAGGGAACCTGAATCGAAGATTTGGACACCACCGTCAACACCTGTTTCCAGTCGAAAGCTGCTGAACCAGTTTCTGTTTGCAAAACTAATTAAGAAAGTCAAGAAGATTTGCAGCAGTTTAAGAAACAGAGTGGTCCTGCCTGGACCAAGGGGAAGTCAGGTGCTGCACCGTATGAAAATGCCATTTAAAGGAAAGACCAGTCATCTGCCGCCAGAGGATTGCAGGCAAACTTCCCTTGGTGCCCTGACTTCTAGTCTGTTTCCTGACCAGAAGGGGGATGTTACACTGTTGAGGACTCTGGCGGTCCTGGGGGAGCTATCCAGGGTGGCACCAGAAGCCAGTGCGGCAACGCAGAGGACACATACACTCTCAGTCACGGTGCCAATCTTAGTGGGAGAGCAGAGCTACTTCTGACAGATGCAGAAGACACATAAAGCCACAGACTTAAAACAAAAATGGTGACAAATGTCCAGACAGGCAGTTTGATTGCCTGTCTCACCTGGCAGCTCTTCATTCTCTCTGGCTGTAGATATCAGATAAAGATCTTTGTGTCTCTCTCCTCCTTGTCTGATTTTGGGAAAGGTTTCCCCATTTGGGGCCTTCCATTATTTTGGCTGACAATCCAAATTGTGTCTACATGCAAAATCAATTCCACTGTCCTCTTTGGATTAACTAACAACTGTCCTTTGAGCCAACTAATGACAGTTGCCATACAAACAATGATAAAACCACCAGTTTGGAGTTAGACGTAATCAAGATTGTCATTTTAAACAAACCGAATTTTAATTTTTTCTCTGTGAGATGGAAGAAGCCAACTATATTGTAGTTTGAGAGGGAGTGCACCAAAGGCAGGGACTCCCAAACTTCACTGCACATTTGAATCACAAGAGATCTTTAAAAAACACTGCTGCCTGGCTCCAAACTGGAACATTCAGATTTAATTGATGTGATCTGGACACTGGGATTTGTAAAAATTCCCCAGGTGATTTTAATATGCAGCTCAGTGTGGGAACCACCATCGTAGGAACTCAACAATAAGTTCTACAGCTTCCCAGATTCAAAACTCAACTTCTCCACTTACTAAATGCATGACCCCGGAAAGATTATGTCATCAGCTAATGGTAATGATATCATTGATTGTGAGGATTTAGTACAAGAAGAAAAGTGCGTACTACAGAGTAAGTGTTCAATGAGTTAGCTTAAAAATGAATCACTAATAACAAACATAATAAGTACCAGCCCAGACAAAAGAAGTCTGTTTATGCGATCTTCTAACAAATTCCTTAGACTAATTTCATTCATTCAAAACACATTTACTAAATTATTTGCCTTCGTTTTCCATGGCTGCTGTCACAAATTACAAGAAACTTTGTGGTTTCAAACAACATAAATGTATTCTCTTACCGTTTTACAGGTCAGAAGTCCAACACAGATCTCACTGGGCTAAAACCAAGGTGTTGGCAGGACTGTGTTTCTTTCTGGAATCCCTAGGGGAGAATCTGCTCCCTTTCTTCGGCTTGTAGAGGCCTCCCACACTTCTTGGTGCATGAGCCCCTCCTCCCTATTGTCACAGCCAGCAAGTTGCCTTTCTCTAACCCTTGTTGTAGTCACAGTGCCTGCTGACCAACCCTCACTGGAAATGGTTCTCTGATTTTAAAGACTCATGTGATTAGATTGAGCCCACTTGGATAATACAGACGAATCTCTCCATCTCAAGGTCTATAGTTTCAATCACATTTTTTTTTTTTTTTTGCCATGTAAGCCACTATATTCATAGGTTATAGCAATTAGGGTGTGAACATCTTTGGAACCACTATTCCACCTACCACAGAATTGCTGTGGGCTTGTATCATGTTCCCTTTAAATGTCCTCTTGGATGAATAAAATTCCTCCACTCCTCAAAATCTAGGGTAAACTCTTTTGTACTTCAATTCAAGTCTTACAGAAATTATAAAATTTGCACCGATCATGTCTACTCATGTTACCTAGTAGTTGATAATTGTAGTAAGCAGTTAACCAAATCAATCCCAGGTCATAATAATAGTGATTCTGTGATGACTTTCTAAACTCTTCTTTGATTGTTTCTCTTAGGATTCAGAAACAAACTTTTACACAATTTCCCCAAAACTTTGGTTGTTTTTTGTTTTAAGTTGCCAGATCCCCTTCCCATTGTAATAGCACTTTATTGTGCAAATTCCAAACACTAGGCCAAACCTCCAGCAAAAAGCTCCTTGAGCAAAAACAAATAATGAGTTCCCACCAGGATTGCCCATGTTTCCTGACACTATTCACACCTCTCTGGATAATCCATCCTTGTTCTGCAGCACCAATTGACCTGAAAAAGTCTGGGCAAGCTCCCAGAAACCCACATATTTTGTCAGAGAGAACGGGTATCATAATCTAGAAAGACTTGCCTGAGCAATCATCCGCCATCCAGCCAAAGCCTCGCCTTGAGAACACACACTTTTGAGATTTCTCCTGGGCACTGCCACCTACTTGTGCTGCTCCAAGGCTAGCTTGGTGACACCATCCAATTCAGGGTAGTCACACTTACATCCATGGCACTTCTTTAGCTAATGTAGCTGTGACTTACTACATTCTCCTTCCTCCTCCACCTCCTCCCACTTCTGTCCTCTTCTGGCTGCAAAGTGATTGATAAAGAGACTATTTTTCCCCCATCTCGGGAGGTCAGGAGCTGGAGAGTCAGGGTCCTAAGCAGTCTTACTGTGGTAGAGGGATAACTGGAAGATAAGGCTAGAGGCACAGTAGGGCCAGATGATGGAAGGTTGCGGACGCGGGTCTAAGGTATTTGGGCTTGATTCAGTAAATGATAGGGAAGCATCATAGGCCCCTGGGTAGAGGACTGACACGAAGATAGTGGTATTTTTCAAAAGAACAATCTGACAGTGCCATGTGTGATGACTTAGAATCAGTGACAAAATAAAGAGAAGCCAGTTAGGAGACTATCACAAAAACCAAGTCCAATTTGATAAGAGCCTGAAACAGTATGACAATGTACATGAAGCAGGAGCAAGGATAAATCCAAGAGAATTCAGGAGTGCAAAACCCCTTGGTCTTAGTGACTAATTTTATATGAGTGATAAACTTGAGAGATTTCAAAGACGACTGTAAAATGTAAAGCCAAGGCAGGAGGAAACTGGTAGTGCTTCTGAGACAGGTAAGGGGACAGGAGAGGGACAGTGGTTTAAAAAATGGATCAAATTAACAACAATAGCACCTATGCTACTCCTTGATTATAATCCATCAATCCCTCCCCCTTAACTTCGTATAAATACCAAAGGCTTAACATCAGTCATAAGACCATGCTTTAAATCTCTATAATTTGATCTCTTACAGTTCTTTTGATAATTAGTATCTCAGTATTTTGAATCAATTAAGTTATTTTCTGCCTGTAGAATTGGGCCCATGTCTGGTCAAATACAGAACTCTTTGTTGGGATTATTCCAAGCAATGTGAGACAACATATATGGATGCTAGTTAAAGGGAAAAATAAAGTGAAAAAAAACCTTTCTCTTTTCTTCTGGGTCAGGAGTCATAAGGCTGATGTAGCCTTGCGATTGCTAGTAACCATCTGACGCCAAGTGGAGAAAGTCTCTCTGAGATGAGGCCAAACAGAGACAAGCAGAATGAGATAGAGAGACAGGAATGTGAAGCCCATATAAATCCCTGGATCCAGCCAAGCCTCACTAGCCCCACGTCTTAGACTTCCCAGTTATATGTACTAATCAATTCCCTATATTTTATTTTATTTTATTATTATTTTTTATGTTTTAACTTAAGCTTAGGCTTCTGTCACATATAGCCTAGAGTCCTGAATATTCTATCACCTTAAGTCTGCTCATTTGCATGTAATGTTTTTCCCTATACTCTTTGTCTGACTAAATCCCACTAGTCTTCAGGACTTGGCTTAAACATTACCTCAGAGAGCCTTGTCATGAAATACCAATCCAAGCTAGGTCCCTCTTTACTGTTCTTTCAAATCTACTATATTTCTTTACAGTTCTTCTTATAATTTATAGTGATATACTTACATGTGTTCATTTGTTGAAAATCCATCTTCATTAATTAGACCTTACACATTACCCTCTGCACCCTCCTGAAGTCCCACTAAAATGATAGTAATGGTACTTTTTTAAGACATAAATCCAAATGAAGAAAAAGCAACAAAACAATGCAAGCCACAAAGCAGTTGGATAATTAGCAATTGACAGGTCCAAGAAAACTAAAATCTAAGCCGAAGAAAGGCTGAGAAACAGCCTACTCTATACCATAGAAGTCTCAAAAGTCCCAGGAATTCTTGGTACCAGATTCCTGTGAATGTAGAAGGTGAAGGTGAAATTAAGCCCTTTTTAGAAACAATTTTTCAGAAATTCTTCTCCACTAAGTAGGTAGCTATTGCTACCCTACCCAACAGGAGACTGGATGTTCTCTGACTAGGTAAAATGGAAGTTCTTTGGGCTAGTAGCCCCATCTAAGACATAGACTTTCCAATGGGATCCTCAGTGTCTCCCTCCTAAATAAAAACCAACATCCAAGGTTCACCAGACTTTTGAAGAAAGCCTTGAAAAGAAAAGATGGATACAAAACCATGGGAAAACTTAAAGGACTTGAACAGAAGAGACAATATAGTGGTAGAAAAAGTTTTAAAATTAAAATCTGCAAAAAAAATTTTTAAAAAAGACATTGCATCAATGAAATCAAAGCAGGCATTTTAGTGGGGGAAAAATAGATATTCAGAGACCAAAACATCTTGTAAATTAAAAATAAAAAAAGAAGAAGTTTAAAAAGCAGATGCATTGGAATAAAATTTAATTAATTCTTGCAGAGTGTTCAGCAAAAAGACAAAAAGATGAATAGTAAGAAAGGAAAGGTATAAAGCTGAGAGGACCAGACACATCTAAAAAATAGGAATCCCATTTGAAACAAAAACAAACAAACAACAACAACTAAAAATGAGAAAATGGAGAAGAAATCATCAGAGAAATAATTCAAGAGAATTTCCCAAACTGAAGATCCATCAAGTGCTCAGCATAATAGATGGGTGGATATAGATCTGCATGAAAGTACAACATAAAACTCCAGAGTACTGGAAAATAAAAAGGTTCTAAAAGTTTCCAGAGAAAAAGAACTGTATATATAGAAAGGATCAAAATTACAACAGCATAGAATTTTTCAACAGCAACATGGAAGCTAAAGATGACATAATGCCTTCCAAATTCTGAGAAGACACAATTTCAGCCTAGAACTCCATAGCTAGTATCTAGTGTGAAGTTAGAATAGAGACAATTTTGTATATGCAGAATCTCAAAAGGATTTTTTTTTTAACTTTCATCTTTTCTCAAGAAGTTAAATCCTGCTAAAAGGAGGAGATAAATCAAGTAAGAGTGGGGAAAAACAAAGACCTAGGAAGCAGGTGCTCAAAAAAGGAGAGAAATGAATGGACTGCTTGGGGTGATGGTGAAGAGCAAGAGAGAGAAAGTAACTCTGCAACAGCCCAGACGTTGTCCAGCATGGTCTGGTGCAGACACAAAGACTCCAGGAAAGACTTCATAAAAATGGAATTAATATATCACCAAAAGCATTGCATATAATCGAGAAGATATTTACTGAGGAAAGATTAGGGATAAATTAGCCATAAGTATGTGGAAAACTATGCAAATAAGAACAGAAAGTATTGGGGCACCTAGGTGGCTCAGTCGGTTAAGCGGCTGCCTTCAGCTCAGGTCGTGGGTTCTAGAATCAAGTTCCATGTCAGGCTCCCTGCTCAGCAAGCAGTCTGCTTCTCCATCTTCTTCCTCTCTTCTGCCACTGCTTATGCTTGCTCTCTCTCTTTTTCTCAAATAAATAAATAATCTTTTAAATAAAGAGTAGAAATTATTATGGTTGTTAGTTCATTGTTATTAATCCCAAGAAAAATGAAAAGTTGCACAGGGAAAGATAACAATCATAAAAATGAAAATTTCTAACACTACAGGGCTTATTATATGACATGAATTGTTCTTTTTATTTATTAACTAATTCACTATTAATCATCACAAAAATCCCATATTATAGGTATAATGATTCCCTCATTCTACAGTTGAAGAAATTGAGACATGGAGATAATAAGAAGTGTACCCAAACTCACCCTGACAGTAAGTGCCATTTCTGGAATTTGATTCCAGGCAACAGTACTGTGGAAGCTGTTCTCCTATCTCCTAACATGTTGCCTCTGAAAATAATCATAAGATATTATATATTTCCATTATAAGAAGAATTTTCATGGGCAAATATAAACTCTGACTATCCATTTATCCCAGATTACAAAATGACAACTTTGGAAGACTAGGGAGAAAAGAAAAGTGCCTAGGTTTGATGTTGTACCTACGAAAAGAAGCTAAATCTTCTGAATCTTTGTTGGAAGTCAATAGCTAAGACCTTAAAAGCAGAATGAAAGAAATAGCCATATAAGCATCATTTTTAAAGATTTAGAGATAAGTGCCCCCCAAAAATCAGTTAAAAGAACTGAATGTGGTTGCCACATGTAGAAAGTGACAGGATGTGAAGGATTTCCTTCAGGGAACTAACTTTATCAAGACTTGTAGAAATGTTTTGTTCCTTAAACTATGTGCTTGTGTAACTAATATTTTTCACTGCCACTGTTAAGGATTGAGTATCACTAAGTTGACATTTAAAGCCATGAGTATGGGGCAATTGGGTGGCTCATTCGGTTCAGCATCCAATTCTTGATCTCAGCTCAGGTTTCAATCTCACCATCGTTAAGTTCAAGCCCCATGTTGAGTTACATGCATAGGGCCTACTTAAAAATAAAGAAGTAACTAAAAATAAAGCCATGAGAATGGATCACCTCTCAGTGTGAGTAGAGAGGAGAGGTCCCGAGGAAGAATGCTTAAAGGTCTACATAATCCATGTAGGAGGCTAAAGGAACAAGAAGAGGCAGAGAAGAAACAAGAACAAACTAAAGAGAAAAAAGTCAAAGGCTCAGGAAATCCAATAATCTAGAAAGCAAAGTCAGAGAGATCATTGGGAAGGAGAGAGTCAGTGACAGTAAGGAAAAGAGGGGAAGGACAATGAGAACAGCAATTGAGCCAAAACTGCATTTCAGTCATGGTTGGGGAGCAAAATGGTTATGGAAGCTATAGGTAGGTCAGCAGAAGGCATGAGGACATACCATAGTTGTCAGAGTAACACTGAATCCTAAAGATGTCGTTTTCTCCTGCATAAGAGCTCCTTACCCCAGGAGCTGCCCAGCTAGATTGGACTTTTTTTTTTCCTGAAGTCCACTGCCAAGGGAGCAGCCGCCTCTTCATTAACAGAGAAGGAATGACAGGAAATCATTACTGGCAAGAAGCTTGTTGACATGAGGAAAATGACATGGTTAGTTTCTGATAGTGGCAGCATGCCATTTTCAGCAATGCCAAAGCAAAGAAATCATAATATCTAGAAAATAATATATCCATGCCCGCCATATAAATTCTAGCCAGATGTTGCCCTGAGGAAAGTGAGTTCCTTTGGCTTTGATGACAAGTACAGAAGAGCAAAGGCCTCCTTCTCACTATAGATGAGCCCCTGATTGTTGGTTACATGAATCAGGAGACAAGCTTTGGGGCAGGATCACAGCCAGCCTAGAGTCAGACCTGAAGATAAGTGAGAGGTCAGTGTTTAATTTCAAGAAGAGCACCAAGTACATGCTGAAGAAGAGAGAAGCCACCTGGTAGCATTAAAGTGGAGCCTCCGGAATGCGATTGTGTTCTGGGGGCAGGCAGGTGAGAGCATGTTCTGCGCCGACAAAGTAGGCTTGTGACAAGGGAAAGATGAAAGCGGCCCCACCACCTCCTCCAGCAGCTACAGGAGATCTCCTGGTCCTTTTATCTAGCAATCACGTGACCTGTCAATTACCTGTAGGGGGTGTCCGTAGATTTCGCCACTGTGAAATGTTTTAGTCTTGTGTCAGAGGGCTGTTTTCTTGAAGTGGAGGATGTCAGAAAAGTGTAAGTTGGCTTCCAGTTGTACATTGATACGTCAGTTTCAATTATTCATTGAAGCAGCAGGGTCTTTCCTTTCACTGAGGCACAGCTCGGGAGAACAATGGTTCTTTCAAGATATATATTCCACATGCAGATAAGAGATTATCAATGTTCATGTAAGATAAGCATCACTCCTGAGAGCTACACTTCAAGTGTAAAATATTTCGGATGAATCGCATATCCATTCTTTCTGAATTTTCGTACCACTCAGAGGTAAAGCCAACACATGTCGTGCATACACACACACACACACACACACACACACACACACAAGATACTTATATAGAATTGAGGTTAGAATTGATTCTATACATTTGGTTTTTCAATTGGATTCTCACTGTCTTACTCCCTTTCACTACCTTGGTGGATAAACAGAAGGAGGGAAGTAATGGGTATGGGGAGGCAGTGACTCCCAGTGATATCCTAGAAGAAGGATCACAGAGCACTTGCCTGCTCACCTCCCATGTCCGTTGCACTACAGCAAAGAAAATGAGAATTGAGCTATCCCATCCAGCACATCTGAGATTGCAGGTGGCTCCCAGGGAACAGCAGAGCAGTGACACAAGAGGAGATGCCAGGCCAGGGAGCAGACGCCCTGGGCTTCTCCCCAATGCCCCCGCCATCTGCATCTCTGAAAAATAAAAAGCTGTGGGAGATAAGAGAGTATCTTTCATGAGTGATACAAGCTCTGGGTTTGTGTCCACTCTAGATGAGTACGAAAGACTGCTTTTCAGATGAGAAGAACAGCAGTGTAGGAGTGAAGCTGGTGGACTGTTCAGATTAAATTCCAGGTGAGCATTTACTAGCTGTGTGACTTCAGGTAAATTATTTAATATCTCTGTGCCTCTCTTTCCTCCACTCTAAAATGCAGTGAATGATCATATTTACCCCGTAGGGATATTTTGTCAGAATTAAATGAATTAACTCATTTAACGCAAGTTCAATAAATGTTAACTATGATTATGTGTGCTAATAAGATCCCCGGACTCCAAACACCATTCCCCACTAGCTTTTTAGATACCTGACATTCTACCTTTGGAAAGTTATTCCTTGAATAGAGAATTTAGGGTGTCTATCTTTATTAAAATGGAAAAACTTCTAATAATGCAAAAAAAAATCTGAGTCTCATATCTATGAGATAATTGTTCTCATTCCTTCCAAGAGCAAGGTTTCATTGAATCCCTTCCATATGTCTTCCACCTCTTCCTTCACCCTGCTTCCATGGCTTGTCTTAAAGGACTTCTGCATTCCCCCAGGATACTCATTCCCCTTCACTCCTCCCAATCTGCCTTCCTATAGTCAAGGTCAGGAGAAGCTTGCATTTTCTACATTTGTCTCATAGCACTTGTCCAGTCTGTCTTTGTTCCCCTGAGGTACTCTTCCCCTACCCCCTGCTGCGTATCTGTCTGCAAGAATCCCTGTGACACCTCAAATTCACTGTGTCCAAATGTAGTTTCTCGCCTTGCTCCCTCCCACACAGAATCCCACGGCAGATGGGATTCCACAGAATCTGCACCCCACTTCTTTTCAAGGCACGCACATTTCACAGACTGGAAACCTAGAATTAACTTTGGCTGATTCTTCCAACCTTGTTTGTGTATGTAGGTAGCTAAAGTCTCTGTGTTCCAAGTCGGAAATGTCTCAGTCCCTCTCACCGCCCCTGCCCTACATCAGGCCCTTATGTTTCTCACTTGGGCTTTTGCAATAAGTTCCTCACTGATCTTCAGATACCCTCTCTATATATTTCCATTCCAATCTTACAAGCACATTGCTTCAAGCTTTGAGCACACACATTATTCAAAATAATGATGGGGCACCTGGGTGGCTCAGTTGGTTAAGCTTCCTACTCTTGGTTTCCGCTCAGGTTGTGATCTCGTGGGTCATGGGATTGAGCCTGCCATTGGGCTCCATGCTCAGCAGGGAGTCTGCTTGAAGATTCTCTCCCTCTTCCCCTCCCCTACTCTCTCTTTTTCTCTAAAAGAAATAAACAATTTTTTTAAATGTAATGATTTCCCAAAGTCTGGTGAAATAAACTTAATACTTCTAGCTCTGAACTACCTTTCCAGACTGAAATCCAACACCTATGCATCTGTCTACCCAACATTCAGGTTAAACTGAGTTATCAGTGATAACCGATATCACCAAGTTGCTCTGTGGCAGCATTACCCCAGGACACAAGGCATCCTTACTCTATGTCTTTCCTTGTGGCCCTGAACAAGACACTAGATCCCCCTGGACTTGGAGCAACTCTGGACATGATAAAATGTGCTTTTATTAGGGGCTGTTGGGAGGTTTCAGGGAGTTACTCTAACGTAAGGAACAATGGCTCATCAAACAGCACCTCTTTTTAAGGCCCAGTTCAAATGGAATCCCCTAAAGGAAGCTTTTCCTGATTCCTCACCATAAAATCATTCTTCTTCCCTTCTTCCTCCCTTCCTCCATCAATCCTTCCTTTCTCTCTTCCTTCCTTTCCTCCTTTCATGCAACAACCAACCCTGGGACAGCTGTGCATATGGAATGCAGGCCTACTTGGGCACATACCCAAGAGAGACATGGTTGTGACCCTCAGGAAGCTCAAAGTCTAGTGAGGGAGAGGGCAGGTACAAAAACAGAGGTGTGTATGGGTATCAAGAACACACACAGGAGGGAGGTTGTAACTGCCTGATCAGCCCAGGAAAAGCCTTCTGGTGTTGGTGAGTTGAGAACTAATCCAGAGAGATGAGAAGGAGCTATCCAGGCACTGCATGGGGAGCAGGGCTTTGGGCAGAGGGCTATGGGGTGCAGTGACAGAGAGGTACCACGGAGTGTGGTTCCTCGTGAGCAGTGCTGCATATGGTGTGGTGTGAATACTGAAACAAAATGATTTCAGGCACTCTTAAAACTCCAGAACCACACTCCAAAATCTACACTATAAAATCAAAATCATTTTCATGAATGAAAATACCTGTGGTTAAGACCTGAGAAAATCAACTTCAAGCAAGCACCAGTAGTGATTCTATTCATTACGTTATAAAGACAGTGGTCCGCATTTGGGAGTCACAGAGACCCACCATAAGGCTTCATTAGACAAAGGAAATGGACAAAAACAGATGTGAAAGTAAAAGCAAAGGATGTGTAAGGATACATTCTTCTTGTCTTTTGTTTTCAAAATTTATTTAAAGTAAATTGGAATACTAAGCAGCTATTAAAAATAATGCTGTGGATCACATTTTTCATATGAAACTGTTAATGCAAGAAAAGAAAAAATGCGCATATACATATAAAATCTCATTTCTGTAAGACAAGTAAGTTTTTGCATGTATGTGCAGAGAAAAAAGTCTTGAAGAATAAGCCTCAAAATGTTAATGGTGATTATCACTAGGCAGTGGGAGTTGGTATAATTTTGAAGAGGATTTTATGATTTTCCAAAATGAATATGCATTTCATGTATAATTTTTAAAAAGCAGTATACATTCCTTTTCTTCAAGGCAAATAGCCAGAGCCAAAATGGAATTCTAATTAATGTCCTGAAGCCATGAGAACAAGGAGGGTTTGACCTTGGGACGGGAGGTGGTGACACAACCCAGACTTCTTCACAGGGCGCCAGACCTAGGTCTGGCCTGAGCAAACATCTAGCAGCAAGGCCAGCAGGGAGACAGGAACTAAGGGCTAAGCCCAAGTCCTTCCCAGCCCAGGCAGCCTTAGATCAGGAAATCATAGTCCCAGCTGTGTGATCCTGGAAACACAGAGAAGAAATGAAGCTGAGACACACAACTGTCTCAGGAATCTGGCATGGGCCAGAACCACCAGCCAGACCACCAGAGTCTTGGCTGGGTGTAGTCACCCTCTCCTCGGAGTGTGGAAGGTTCTAGAAACCAGACATTGTATCAGGGCTCCCCATAAACCAGGTGGACTCAGGTGTAACAGAAAAGGTTTCAAATGTATTGAACTACCCTTAAGGGAACCCCTATCATTCCCCAAACCTGGGATCTTTCACATTTTTGTATCCTGATTATGAAATAATGACATGCTATTCCACAACTGGGAAATTGTATTTTTCGACTTTCTGTTTCTAAAGTTAACATAAGTAAAGCAGTTGTCTCAGACACAGTGTTTGGAATCTGTGCTCCATATCCTCTGCCCCGGACTACACTATCATCCTGGGCCATGCAGTTGTTTAGTGAATGTCATTATGAATAAATAATGATATACGGGACACTACTCTTTTACGTAAAATCGTATGTATAATGCAGCTGATACTGGGACTGGAAAAACTTTTCACTGGTCCTGTATCATAGTCTGTAAACCATGAACATTGAATTAACCCAATAAAAGTGACAATTCTGACCCCGGGCTATACCCATTACTCTAAGGTTACAGCTTGAAAGCCAACTCAAATTGTTCTCAGTGTGGTACTTTACTGAAATACTTATCATCTGGAAACCGTATGTAGTGCATACTCTTAATAAATAATAACACATTTTATTTTGGTTTACTGAAAATTAGCAGGGCATTTGGGAAATTGCTGTTATTGTGGGAACCTGTTTCACATTTGCCTTGGCAATACAATAGCTATCTAAGTGGAAAATAGGAGAACCCGTGGCTGTTGAGGGTGGGTTTTTTCCTCTGCTGTTGGTATTCACAGAAAGCCACACAGCTGGTTACATTAATGACATCCTATATACTCAGAAGAGATGAAAGAAGTCAAACAAAGTTGTAATGGGCTTACCCATATGAAATTGTCGCGTTGAGTTGACTGGTTTTGCATTTAGACACAGTACATCTGCTTCTTTGCAGCTATATTCCAATCTGTAGTCCAAATGGTCTGCAAAGTTTCAAGGCTTTATTGATACGACTGTCTGAAACAGCTTTGTGGACATGCTAAGTAGAAAAGCAAAAAGCCTAGTGAGCTGTGGGGGGCTGTTCCCATGCCAAGAGCCCTGCTTGGGTTGGTATGTCCCATTCTCTGATAGTCCTGATTCCTCTCTGCCCCAAGTTTCAGAGGCATCTTTTGTAAAGTTCTCCTACCTCGTAATGTAACATTTCAGGCATCAGCCCCAATATGAGTTTTAATGGGAGAAAATACTCTTGCAGAGTTGGAGAGAGAAGGATGATAGGATTCAGGAAGGAGGGGAGAACAGGGTCTAAGAAGACCAACTAAAGCAGCTTTTGTGGTGGTTTCATTGGGTGTTTTCCTTCTCCACCTCGCTAGTCCTACAGAATAATAACTATCGCTAAGACCACATCGCTGGCCAATAAAGGTTTCAGCTTCTCACCGCTGCCTCTACCTGGCCAACCCTCCCACCCCATGGCCACCCTATTGGCCACCCTCCCCTCCTTGCCACGTTGAAATGCCACAAATGGTTTCATTTTCATGCTAAAAGAGAAATATTTCCAAACAAGTTTCCCTATGTCTCTATTGTCCTTTGTTTTCTATTTTGTGTTAAGTATACATTCTCATTCGTTCTTTCCTAACAACTCTGTGGGTGTTTGGGTGCCTCAGACTGGCATACTGAGAAACCATATAATTATTCTTATCTAATGATGCATTTTATAGTTCCTGGATTTAGAAGAATTTGCTTTTTCTTACTTAATCCCCCCTTTCCACATGGCTGACTCTTGAGCATTAATGATTTTACCATTTTTTTCAAACATGCAAGCTGGAAACCAAAGTGATCTTTACCTTCTCTCTCCTCCTTCCCCTCCCCACCTCCCCACAATGATGCCTCCACACTGACCCTCAAATTTGTTACCCAATGTGACAGGCCCAGCCCTTATCATTTCCTCCCGGGTTATTATGCCCTCCCAACCAGTCTGTCTGCTTTTAGTCTGTCCCCTCCAATTCACTCTTCTTTGCCACCAAAACAATCTTCCTATAAAATTAAAAAAAAAAAAATCACATACCAGCTCTGCCTAAGATGAGTGCATAGGTTCCCACTTTCTCGAGGTTAGATGCATACTTGCAAAGCAGCTGAGCAAGATAGTGAAAATGAGGACTCCAGGGGTGGCTGGGCGGCTCAGTCTACTATGCATCTGACTTCGGCTCAGGTCAGCTCAGGGTCTTGGGATCCAGCCACAGGTAGGACTCCCTGCTCAGCAAGGAGTCTGCTTGCCCCTCTCCTTCTGCCCCTACCTCCACCCCGTGTTCATGCTCTCTCTCTCTCTCAAATAAATAAAATATTAAGAAGAATTTAAAAAAAAAAAAAAGAGGACTCCAGAGACACACTGTCTGGGTTCAAATTCCAGTTATGCCAACGACTAACCATGGAAAGAATAAATAGTGACTCGAACTGCACCTTGGTTTCTCCGTCTGTAAAATGGGGTAGTGACAGGATCTACCTCACTATGAGAATAAAGTAAGTTAACACTAGTAAATGACAGAACAATGACTTACGCATAGTAAGGATTACACACTTTTGCTATCGACATAAAATAATTACCCACATTAGGCATGGAGGCCTTCACCACCTACATTTGACCTTTGCACCTCACCTTCCATCACTTCTGACCATACTCTTCATATCTTCCTTCACCACATCAAGCTGCTTGCCACATATTTCTGCACATGCTATTTTTTCCACTCCGAATCATCTCCTCTTCCATTTCTCCGTCTGGGAAAATCTATTCTGCCATTTGTTCATCACTTGTGTTTTTGAAATTGTGTGAGTCCCATTGTTTCATCATTTCTTATTCCCACCGAACTTAAGAGTTTAAGATCTTTGAGTTTCAAGGACTCCTTTATGTTCACAGCTGCAAAGTCCATATCTAAAATAATGAATAAGTTTGGACCAAATGCTCAGTGAATGCTTGACGTCGGAAAGAAAGAAGGAAGGAAGGGAGGCAGAGAAAGAAACTAAGAGTTGCTTACAATAGTCTCTGGGCCAGACAAGGTGCTAAATAGAGTACATGGATAAATCAGTCCTAACAACAGCCCTATGAGTGTATCCTATTCTTAGTCCTGCTTTACAGATAAAAAACCTGAGCTACAGATATTCAGTAACTCTTCCAACATCAGCCTGACCATGGAATCTGAGCACAAGTTTGCCTCCCACTGCCCCAAACAGGAATCCCCTTCTCCCTCTCCCCGCATGGCTGTCAGCACAGACTCAAGGAGAATTCCCTTACACTTGCTTGGGTGGCAGGGAGGCAAGGCAGGAAGAGCACAGGTTGCCAAGCTTGGTATACATCTCATCTACGTCCCATTTATAAGCATCTCTGATGCTCAGTTTCCTTAACTGTAAAATATATTTAAGTGGTGCCCACCTCCCACCTTCTAGAATTATTGTGAGGATAAAGGAGAAAAAGTATATAAAGCTACAGTTTCAGAGCTTTGCACACACTAGGAGGTCAGTATGAAACACTTATGTTTAAGATTAGCTAGCCTACTAGCTTCTTAGCTTGGGAAAGAAAGCCAATTATAATTCCCATTCTTGGTGGTTTTGAAGCCCAGCCTCTTTTGTAATACCAAACCAGTTTGGTTTGGCTAAGTAAGAACTTTGCTTCAAAGAAAATGTTTTATGCATGCTCAAAACAAAGGCATTAAGGAATGTTGGCAGGGAGACGGGGATCTCCTGAAAGTGGAAGGAGCAAAGAAAATGTAATCCACCATTAAAGAAAGAGCAAAATGCTGTCATTCACAGTGTACAAATAAAACAAGGCTCCTTCCAGAATCAAAGTTTCAATGACCCATAGTTCTAGAATGTCAGCTTGGGAATTGAGAAAAAGCAACTTGAATAGGCTCAACAATTTTTTGCACACATAGGTGTAGAAAACCAAAAGGAAACGTTGAAGAGTTTTATGTTCATCTTAATTTAATTTCAACTTCCTGATCAATATGTAACTGCAGAAGCACGAACCAAAAAAAAAAAACACAAAAAAAACCTAAAACTTGCTAAAACTGAACCTTTGTTTGACAAGTTTCCACCTTGCTTATTTTTCTTGTGGTCTTTTGACATCTTTTGTAGTACATGATCAAAGACCAGCACAACTCTCTCACCCCTGAAATTTAGAAGCAGTTACAAGAAGCAACTTAATTTATGGCTGTAAAGACCAAGTACATTTTTCACACGGCATAATTAAAACTAGGTCAGGGAGAGAAAGGAAAGAAAGACCAAGAGGTTGTCTAAATATTATGCTGATAAATGACAAATTCACCTTGAAACAATTCTTCTGCCATCTCTCTCTTTATTTAGCAATGTCCTCCGTTTTGCATTTAAAGAATACGCAGTTTCCAAGATACTAAGTTTTCTAGCCATCCTCCATGTTCCTGTGCCAAACATTACAGATGGAGCTAAAATTATTCATGGTAATTTACTGTTCTCTACAGTCAAAGGGCAAACTTGTCTCCTGCCTTTATGGTAGCCCTCGAGAACATGCTCTGCACTTATTCTCTGGGCAGAGTTCCCACTGATAACCAGGGACGGCCCGCTGGTGGAATGCATGTATAGAAAACGCCACGCTGCAGATCAGAGAAGAGAATTCAGTCCAAGCCCAGCTGGGCATTCCAGAGAGAGAAAAAGAAATAAGCAAACATAATATCAACCATTGAGGGAAATGCTATGACTCTGCAAGTTCAGGGTTTTCAAGTCTTACAGGAATTGTGTAAAATGCTCTCGGATGTGCTATGTGGTAGATGAAGAAGCTAGGCAAAGTAGCAAATAAGGGAACAGAATCCACAAGAAAAAGAAAAATAAGTCAAGGAAATCACAGAAGCGTCTGGTTCGATTCCAGAAAGTCACTCTTGTGGAACTCATAGGACATGAAGAAGGTGTTTCATGTGCTTAGCTTGGGATGGCTTAGCTATATGGGGGGAGGGGGAATGAGGAAGTAATTGCACAAACTCGACCAAGTGTCTGGCACCCTAATGTGTGTTTCCCCTCGTTCTTCCCTCACTCACCTTTTCCTATAGCTATAATTCTAAACCCCAGCCTTTTCTAGCCTCCTCTCAGCTCCTCTCTGGAGTGGAGAATGACATTCATGCTGAGTGTGTGATTACTTGCCAGGAACATCCAGGCTTCACCATAACTGATCATCTTCCCATCAACACTTTCAGTTGTCAGTGAAGCTTTCTCTGAGGTGTGGGCCTGAACCCTGTCAGAGGAGTGTAATTGCTAGCACCTACCGCCAACAAACCAAAGTCTCTAGCAGACCATTTATCAGTTCCGACCATTCCTACAGCCGACAAGTAAAGAAAGACATTTCTAAGTGAATGATTCAGTTATACATGTCTTTCGACACGTTGTATTTTGAGAAGTCTGTTCTGGTAGGGTTCCTGTGGCATTTGATGGCCTTAAAACCACAAACACCTGAAGTACCCTTCTTTGAAATAATTTCGACACTCTCTTCCTGGCAGGCTATGGAAATAACAATTACAAAATATTCCTAAGGGATTGATCCTTGTAGGCATATAAAAATGACTATTTCTCCATAAAATCACCTTTTCCGCATACCCCATCCAGCCTTGACAAACAGTGCTCCAGGCTATTATAATCATTAGGATCTCAAGGCCTTATTTTTCTCAACTTGCTTACCCACCCCTAGAGTTCCCCTATAATACTTCAGCTTAGTTCCTTTCTCTCGTTTAGAATCCTTCTTGAGCTGTTAGAATCAAGTACACATTCCAGAATGTGGCCTCAGGAGTGTGTGATCTGACTTATGCCTATTTCTCTCCATGGCCAGCTAAGCTCTGCCATGCTGACCTCATTCCAGGATCTCAGACTACCCACAGCATCTCCTGCCACCAAGCTCTCAAGCACGCTATCTCCACTGTCTAGACAGAACTTCCATAAACCCATCCTTGGCCATTTTTGAACTTATTCTTGAGATCAAGAAAATCACTTCTTAAAGACTTTTCCTGACTCCTAACTAAGTCAGATTCCTTCCTTGAATTCTCCCCAGGTAACTCTATGTCTGCTCTGATAGCATTCAATACACTTAACCTTCCTTCCACTAGAAACAAATTCCTTGAGGACAAGAACTGGGCATGTTGTGTTCAATGCTGTTCTCTTAGCATTTAACCCGCTGCCTGGCACATGATAGGTTCTGTAGCAGTGTACTCAGGTTTCCACAGCAAAATATCATAGGGTGGGTGGTTTAAGCAATAGAAATGTATTTTCTCATAGTTCTGGAGGCTGGAAGTCCAAGATTCAGTTGCTGTCAGTGTTGGTTTCTGGTTAGGCTTTTCTTCCTTGCTTCTCTCTGTGTCTTCTTAGTCTTTTCTTTATGTATGCATGGAGAGAGAGAATTCTCTGGTGTCTCTTTCTCTTCCTACAAGGACACCAGTTCTGTTGAATAAGGGCCTCACTCTTAGGACCACATTTAACCTGAATTACCTTCCTAGAGTCTCTATCTCCAAATACTATCATGTTAGAAATTCAGCATATGAATTTGGGAAGGACACAATTCTGTCTGTAACAGGTCCCTAATACATATTTGTTGAGTGAATGGTTAAACAAATGAATGATTTCTTATTCCAAGTTCTTTTCTTCCTCAAGAGATCGTTGGCTCATGAAGACATGAGCCATGACTTTCTTTTCCCCCTGCATCCATCATGGTCCCTAGCACAAAGCATATATTCAGTACATGAATTGAGTTTAAGTTCAACCTTCAAGACAAAGGGGATCTTTGAAAATAGAGGTGTGTGTGAATGTATATATGTTGGTATGTATGTTTTCATCATAAATGAAAGTTACTTAATGACTTTCTATGATCATATAGAAAGCTAGTTCTAAACTTCTAGCCAGAAAGTGAGCAAGTGAACTCCAGCTCAGAAATCAATTAAGGAACAGAAGCAAATGAGTAGCTTGAAAATGCAGTACTGCTTAATTCCTTACCTCCTTATAATGACAATGCTTTCTCTGTGAAGTAATTTTCTTTTGATAAAAGGAGACCAGGTTCCCTGACCCCAGAAAGAAATGAATTAGTGATTTCTCTGCCTAAGAGTTGACAAACAGCCCTTACATCTTGTTCTGTGATATCCAGCAGTGAAACAAATAGACTCTGAAAATAATCTTTTTATTTTAGAGACGTTGGAAAACCATAGAATTCCTGTAGAGTCAGATCTCTGGGTAATTCTTCATTTTACTTTCCTTTATGGGGACGTTAGTGCCCGTTGTCCACACATACCTCATAACCACGGCCTCAGACACAGGACTGGGTCGGCCAGCAATGCCAGTCTCAGCAGCAAAGTGAGCACCTCATCTCCAGAGGCCCCCTCACCATGGCATCTTCTCTGCTCCCCGCAGTTGTCATCAATAGCCACAGTATTTAACAGGCCTGGGAGAATTCTTCTCAAATTTGCTATCTCTGACTCCAACTCTGCAAGCAGTTAGACATCATGAGAAGATATTTCATTTTGTCTTATCTGCATGTACCTCTTTCTATACTCAGAGAATGAATGAAGGAAAAACCCACGTGACTCTTAAATTGCCCAAATCCAAAATTTCAGTTCTGCTCTCCCCCTGTCCCATTTGTTTCTTCAATGGGTTCTTTTGATAAGATTAGGTCTTGGGGACCTGTGTGGCTCCATTGGTTAAGCACCTGACTCTTGATTTTGGCTCAGGTCATGATCTCAGGTTGTAAGATCAAGCCCTGTGCTGGGTGTGAAGCCTACCTAGAACTCTCCTTCTCCTTCTGCCTCTCTCTCTCTCTCTTTAAAAAAAAAAGAAAAAATAGATTTTGCAGATGACATTAAATAAACTTCCAGTGTGTTTGGTAACAATGTCAGGTTTATGGGATTCTTTCTCTTGGGTACCTATGTAGATTTGCCCTTGTTGTGAGTTTGTTATTTTTCTCAAGAAAATGTGCATCGAAGAATTGTGATTAACATATAATTGTTGAATATCTGACTGAATGAATGAAACAAATGGATCATAATATAAATCATGATAACAATACAAATAACTATTTTTTCTTTAATTTATTTATTTTTTCAGCGTAACAGTATTCATTGCTTTTGCACAACACCCAGTGTTCCATGCAATACGTGCCCTCCCTATTACCCACCACCTGTTCCCCCAACCTCCCACCCCCAACCCTTCAAAACCCTCAGGTTGTTTTTCAGAGTCCATAGTCTCTTATGGTTCGCCTCCCCTTCCAATTTTTTTTTTTTTATAAACATATAATGTATTTTTATCCCCAAGGGTACAGGTCTGTGAATCGCCAGGTTTACACACTTCACAGCACTCACCATAGCACATACCCTCCCCAATGTCCATAACCCCCTCCCCCTCTCCCAACCCCACCTCCCCCCAGCAACCCCCAGTTTGTTTTGTGAGATTAAGAGTCATTTATGGTTTGTCTCCCTCCCAATCCCATCTTGTTTCATTTATTGATCTCCCTGATATGAGGACATGGAGATGCAACATGGGGGGTTAAGGGGATAGGAGAAGAACAAATAACTTTTTAAGCATAAAAAAGTTATATAATGTGACCGTTTTTATATAACAGCTCTAAGATTGAGTATTTCTGAGAGCCACATAATCTATGTGACTTGTTAACAAGAATAGTAAGGGCCTAGTTTAACTTTGTGGGGGGGTGGGGATCTATGCACATTTACAGAAGGAGCTTCATTCCACATCCCCAAACCCCTGACATCATAACCTTATCAGAAAACCTAGGGCACAAAAACAGGAGTCTATTACATTGTATTTCACATCTGTCAACCTTATCTCTAATTTCCACTGTAGCCACAGTAGAGATGAATAAAATCAAGCCAAATTTCATCCATTCACTAGGCTCTTGGGTAAAGCTATAAAGATCAGTCCTTCTCACCAACT
The DNA here is from genome assembly GCF_922984935.1 of Meles meles. Classification (NCBI taxonomy): domain Eukaryota; kingdom Metazoa; phylum Chordata; class Mammalia; order Carnivora; family Mustelidae; genus Meles; species Meles meles. The sequence continues at coordinate 146,365,119 of NC_060066.1, read as the reverse complement.
TTTCCCCCCTGCATTTAATAGCAGACTACCTCTAAGGGGGAAGGCTGGTGGAGAACTTTTTCATGCCAAGGTCCATTATAAAATGATGAAATAATCAGCTCAGGAAGTGTATTGGTTTCCTATTGGTGCAGTAACCAATTGTCACATAGTTAGTAGCCTAAAACTACACAAATTCATTATAATCTTATAGTTTGAGATCTCAGAAGTCTCAAATGGGTTTCACTAGGCTAAAATCAAGGTGTTGGTAGGATTGGTACCCTCTGGAGGCTCTTGGGGAGAAGCCATTCTTTGCCTTTTCCAGTTTCCATAGGCCACCAGCATTCTTTGGTTTGTAGCTCCTTCTTCCACGTTCAAAGTCAGCAACACTGCATCTTCAAATCTCCCTCTGACTCGTGATACCTACTCTCCTTCCTACTCCTCTGCTACTTAGAAGGACCCTTATGGTTAGACTGGGTCTTCCCAGATATTCTAGGATAATCTCTTATCTCAAGATCCTTAACACATCCCATTCACCATGTAAGATAACAGTATTCACAGGTTCCAGGAATTAGATGTGAATGTCTTGGGGAGTGAGAGGGCATTAGTCAGCCTACAATTGGATGTAAATGGTTAATAATGTGTTTTCAGTGTGTTCTTTTAAATGTTTCTAATGTGAATATTTGTCATGAGCCCACTCCACCTACCAGGCACCATGGTGCTAAGGCTTATGCAAGGGGAAGAAGGAACCCAGAGTCAGCTCAGGAGAGTTTGTGAAGATGGAGGACTGGCCAGGGAGGAAAGCATGGAAGAAAACATAAACTTACATCATTACTCCTAAATCCCTCTCCAGGAAGATTTTTGCTACTTAGGCATTGCCCATAAGACACCTGCAACATCCCTTTCCACTTTGCATATGGAAAAAGAAATGATAAAAGAGCTTAAAAAGCTCAGCTGAGGTCACAGCATTTCCATGGCTAAGAAGGAAAATTCCTCCAGCCCATCCATGCTCCCATTTGTAACATCACCAAGGCACATTTGCTCCTGTGATGGCTTAGTGCTTAAGTTGTTGGAATTTATCCAGACCCTGTAGTGATGGATTCAGAACACAGTCCCACATTAGAAAAAAATACAAGTTTCACTTTAATTAAAATGAGCTTATAGTAACTATTATAATTCTCTCCCTAGTATTTATGAGTCACTTAATAAAAACTTGCTAGACTCTCAATAGTACTCTGCCTTGCTCCAGGCCCCTCACGCCACCACTTCATTTCATGGCCGGGAAAGATCTTGAAACAGATCATTATAGTCAAAATATCTGGGGAGTTTAAAAAAAAAAAAAAAAAAAACCCTTTTGCATGTCTGTATTGTTGCCAGAATATATACAAAATATGTGAGTTTTCTGAGACTTAGATGAAAACAGCTCGTCTCCACACTTTTTTTTTTTTTACTTCCTTAAGCTCTTTTTCTCTCTTGCTCTCATTCCTAGCACAGCACACGAAGTTCTCCTTACTATTACAAGCTAAGAGAACTGCTGGATCTGTGTTCCCCTTCCTGTGGCATCCACAGACTCATTTCCATAAACCTGGGCATGCCTCTGCACCTGCTGCTTCTTCTCCAATCTCTTGAGTCAAAGTTTTGTAGTGAAGCAAACGTCTCAGCGTGAAGTAACCCCCTGAGGTGGAGCTAGGATTCAGAAGAATGAAGGTGTCATTCTGTACATTTTGAGAGGAAATAATGTCAATGCTACATCAATTAGGCACTTGTTTCCATCATGCAGAGAATCAAGAGGTAGAGCAAATCAGCTAACTTTCAAGAGTGTGGTGTTCTTCTGAGAAACCCGTTCAGACGTTTACTTTCTTTGCTTTTCAGTTTGTTATAATGTTTGTCCAACTGGAAGGTGAGCTCTAAGAACACAGCTGAGTTGAAACAAATAAAATGGCTTTTGTGGTCCCCCTCCTGGTTCTCTGTGGGGAGCTGGGACAGCTACAAGGTGATCAAATGTACCGGATGCCAGAGAAAGGACATGCTTAAGACTGAAAGGATTCTGTTGACAAAAGAGAAAAACACGTCAACCAACTTCTCTTTTAAAAAGACGAGATAATTGATGTCTACCCCACATCCCTTTGGGACCAGAAAGAAATAGGACAGGAAATGTCATAGAAGGAGAGGAAAAAAAGACTACTTGAGTTTGATAGAGGTCAGGGTCTGAGCATTATTCTTCTTGGAACCCCAAGTACCTACAGTGTTGCCAATTATGAGTAAATGTTAGTTTAATGGGATTGACTTAAATTGTATGGAATTACAGAGGTTGGAACAAGAGGCAGTTCTACATGTAATGGCACTGTCGTGATATAATTTATTTGAGCATAAACTTGTATGTCTGGTCCATATTGAACTCGGATGTTCATGTCCCCCATTGTTGAACTCCATGAGAGCAATTACCTTTAAAAATAAATCATCAATTTCATTTAAAGTTTATAAAAATATCAAATTACACAAGAGACAAAATTTGAAAGTGTATTGCAAAACCATGAAGTAATTGTGAATGTCCATGTTTAATATTTTCCAAATTCAAGTAGAGAGAAAACACAAATGAGCCAGACTGTGACCATCTGGAGAACAGGAAGTGTGTTACACCTCCAGCGTGCAACACAGTTTCTGGCACAAAGTAGGCACTTACAACTATTTGAGGAGAGAAACGAGTGAACAAGAACTGGAGAGGAAGAAGGTGATGGCAGGATAAAGAAGAAGGAAGGAGGAAAGGGAAGTACTGATGGAAAAATCAAGCAAAGGTGGTTTGGAAGTAATAAAACGTGTGCCAGGGATGGGCAATGGACAGGCATGCCCAGAGCAAATGGGCAGATTGAAGAGAAATGAAAGATGAAATTGTTTAAATTGTGGGAATAGGAACGAGGATGATGGGGGAGGTAGTTGATAGAGATCTATAGGGCCCAAGGGAAGTGTTGTCCATCATCTAATGGACTAGATCTCTAGGGAGATGAACAGGAAAAAATTAATCTTTTGTGGACCCCATGATCAATCAGAGGCAAGTATTCAAGTTACTTATTGGCCAGGAGGAGGTGGCTGCAAGTTCTAAGGAGGGCAGTTGATGCTGATTTAAGGACATCCAAGTGGGCTTTCATGAAGAAGGTTGCTCCTGAGCAAAAGATTGAAGCACATCAGTCCCAGGTAGAGGTTGATACCAGGAGTGTGGATAATGTAGAGTCGGGGGAGATATGGTGAGTTTGGTTTTAAAACAATAAGGTTTTGGTCAGGGCACCTGGGTGGCCCATTGGGATAAAGCCTCTGCCATTGGCTCAGGTCATGATCCCAGAGTCCTGGGATAGAGCCCCGAGATGGAGCCCTACATCAGGCTCTCTGCTCGGCAGGGAGCCTGCTTCCCTTCCTCTCTCTCTGCCTGCCTCTCTGCCTACTTGTGATCTGTCTGTCAAATAAATAAATAAAATCTTTAAAAACAAGCAAACAAACAATAAAGTTTTGGATCAGGGAAATTGTCCAACTCCACTTGCACCTCATTCACCAAACTTGTACAGTTTGGCCCACGTTAAACTCTTCCTCAAGGCACCTACATCACACAAAAGCACATGTGATTGGATGCTCTTTGCTCTCTATCACTGCGTGTTTCCATTTGTTTCAGTCTTTTTTTTTAATATTTTTTATTTATTTGACAGAGAAATCACAACTAGGCAGAGAGGCAGGCAGAGACAGAGGGGAGGAAACAGGCTCCCTGCAGAGCAGAGAGCCCCATGCGGGGCTCGATCCCAGGACTCTGGGATCATGACCTGAGCCGAAGGCAGAGGCTTTAACCCCCTGAGCCACCCAGGCGCCCCTCCATTTGTTTCAGTCTTACCTGCCACGAGCAGGGAGTAATTTTTTGGGAGCCCTTCCTTTACACCTCTAAACCATGGCTGCCACAAACTCCTTTTTAAGATAGCAGGAAGCGCCTCATCATCCATACAGTGAGCCTCTCCCCGCCACAGCAATGTCCCCAGACTCTACATTCTCATTCTTAACCTGCTGCCAGTTGGAGCCATCCCTGTCTGGTCCCACCTCTTAGCTCTGTCTTACCTCTCCAGCTTTTTTCTTCCCCCTTGAGGTTCACACTGGATGTAGACCTGTTGGTCCCTGACCTTCGGCTTCTGCTCCAAGACTCTGGTTTAGGTCCCCCGACCTGTCATTCCTGCTTAGGGCTATCCTGGGTTGTTATCTACTCCTACATACTGTCTCATATGACCCACCTCCTATCCGTGACCTGCCCACTACCTAATCTGAGAGAAAGAGTAAATCAGTCAGTACCTAATACAGCACCAGGCCTTAGAGTGGATCCTCAATAAGTATTTTAACTCATAAATGAATGAATTTTTTAAATGTCTGGCAGTTTTTCTCTTCTGGCAGCTATGTGAAGTTTCTACAGATTTCTAAGTTTCTATTGCATAGCTACCAGCAGCCTTAGGCATAGACAACACTGCCCCCACCCCTTACTGAGACCCACCTCCCAGATTCAAAGAACAATTCCTTTGACCTCTGTAGAGGCAGCTTACTTTGAGGGGCCCACGCACCAGGGGTAGGACTCTAGACATGTGAACTGCATCTTAAGCATAGTGCATGGTGAGAACTCTGTGTAACTTCCCTGTGAGTTAGACAAGTACTTATAATGAAAGGTTTGTGAGTTCAGAAAGCCCCCGGGTATTCGAAGACAGTTCACGCTTCCTCTCTGGGAAGAAAATGACAGCTCTCCTCACTGGGATTAAGCTTCAGATATTCAAGAGGGAAAAAGGAAACTTCTGAGTAACGCATTGGACCCGCTGCAGGAAATTTGGTGCCTCATGAGCATCACCCCTGCGGGATCATACACATAATGTATGACAGTGCACCGGGGTGGTGGGCATCAGGAACGATGCCTTTCTCACTCCCAGAACCGCCCAAGAGGCTATACCTCCACCCACTCCTGGACAGATGACAGGATGCCCAACCCACTCACATTCCACAAGCAAACATATTTCCTAAAGATTTCTCAAACTGGTCTCTTTCTTTCCATCTCTACTACCTCCCCTCAAATCTCAACCATTCTCACACCTTGTTTGGGTAGCTGCAGCACTTCCAGAATGGTTTTCCTGCCCTGGAACTCACTCCCCTCAAATGTGTTCTCCTCACATCCCAGAAAGTGACTGGAAACTCAAATCTGTTTCCTCCTCTGCTAAAAGTCTTTCAACAGCTCCCCGTTACCTGAGAACAAAGACCAAGCCACTTAGCATGTCTGAAAGTTTTCTGTGAGCTGACTTCTGCCCACCTCCAGAGCCATGTCTCCCCACACCAACCCAACCCCCTCCTTCTGCCTTCTCCAGTTCACTCTAGCGATATTGAATTATTTGTAATTCCGACTACACAATATTTGAAGTCACCATAATTGTACTTACTGCTGTTTTCCCTGCATGCTGTATTTTTCCACTTCTTCTTCACTCAGAGAAACCCATTTTTCCCTTCAAGATTTAGCTTAGATAGCAGATCCTCCAGGAAAAGCCCACCAAGCAACCATCAGCAAGCATGGTTAGAAACCCCGTCTCTCTGTGTCTCCCTACCACTCTGTGCCCTTGGCTATCTGAATGCTCCCCTGTTCCCATGCTTATTTTCACCCGTTCACAGGTAGTTTCTAGGCCACTTTCTGCTTTCAGTCCCTGACTCATGGCAGAACACTTAAGGCAGAGCAGAGCCTCATGCATGTAGGCAGGCTGATAAGATCCTCTAAAAGTCCTATCATTCTAACCTATTAGGCATGAGAGTGGTCCCATATAAACATTTCTTGAATAAATGAATGTGGGTACACTTACCAAACACTTGCAAGCAATGAATAAAAAGACATGAAGCATAACCAAATGCTGGCAATCAAGGAAGGCAGGGTTAATGACTAAAACAGACAGAAAATAAAGACAACTTGGATACTAAAACAAAATTAACCAGGAGAAAAATTGGGACAATACTTTGAAAGTGAGTATTTGATACTTTAAAGGGCTAAAGAACTGTAATTTAAAACTTTTGGGAAAATAGTATCATCTTTGGATTTCTGAGAGATAACTTCAACATCTTCTACGAACCTTCAGAATACTGATATATTGTATTATTGACTGGTAAAGGGAAGACTGACCTGGGGGAATGATTTAATGATAGAGAGTCTCCAAGGAGTCACAAAAGTATCACTTGCCCATAAAAATGGGGGTTTGAAAGGGAAAAGAGAAGATGTAGATATAAATTATGTAATCTTTTGGTGCTTTTGATATTATGCCTCACAAAAGGCTAATGTAAGTAAGAATAGAACAGAGAAGCTTTTTGATTAAATAACAAAGCTTGATTAATATTTAAGGGAGAGTGTATTTATGAGCGTGGGCACCTAAAAGGGAGAGAAATGACTAGAAGAAATACTTAAGGTTCAGCATTAACAGTGATTTAGTTCCATTTGTTTAGTAAGGTCAGTGCTAAAAAATGCAATAAGGCAAATGAGACCAGCCTCTCCCTCCCCATACTTAAGCCACTCCTGAGTTGTAAATTGTCACTTCCGAGATCTGCATTTAATTATTCTAATAGATCCACTTACTTAGAATCACCCTTTTCCTAGAATGAATAGCATTGCTATGCAATGCAAGGCAATGAATAGATATATAATTTACAGTTTAGAAAGATAGGACATACATAAGAGAGTGCCGGGAACACACAGAATAACTAAACACAAGATCTGCCAAGTAGGTGGCCCTCGAAGTCTCTATATTGGTGTCTACGCTGCACCACTCCTGATAGTCCCTGCGAAAGACAGGCAGAAATGATAGCCAGTTGGAACAAAAAGGCCCTTTCCAGTATATATATATATATATATATATATATATATATATATATATATATCCTTACTTCAAATCAGTACTTTGTTTGATGGAAGAAATATTCCAGGTCCTGACCAGTTTATCAGCACAGAGCCATCATGGGAAGTCAGAAGTTGTTCCATGAGGCTTGGAAGAAATGTATCATGCAACCTTCCAAGGAAAGCAACATGACTGAAAATATGAACTTACACATTCACTTCATGTACATGTATCAATATCCTGTTGGTTGCAATGTACCAAGTGTTCTGAGATCACAGATGAAGAGAGCACAACTATCTATGAGGAAGTCCAGAAGGGCTTCACAGGGGAAGTGATCTTTAGAATGAGCCTTGAAGGATGAATGATGGGCAGACAAGCAAGGCAAGGCATCCCAGGTAGGTAGACTGATCAACACTGTAGAAATCCAAAGAAGCAAGAAAAAGCAAGATCAATTTGGGACACACAAAAGAAGTCCAAAATGGCTGTACAGAGAAAACAGTATAACTTGAAGGAAAGAACATGTGATATGAATCAGATACTACCTATATGACATCAAGCAATTCATCTCCTTGAAAAAATACTTTTTAAGAAAAATGGTAATATGATATCTATTTTCAAGGTTGCTAGAAGGGTTAAAAGGGGGAAAAAACTACAGTATATGGAAGTGAATAGTGCAGAGCATGCTCTCAATAATTTATTTTTGTTATTATTAGTACAAATAGCTGACATGATTTCAAAGAAAAATGAAACTGTAGTGTTGCCAAAAATATAACAAATCTAAATATAGCTGATCTAGTCTTGTCCTATATTATTAATTGTGTAACCAGGGTTGTGGTGCCTAACCCAGAAGTCCCCTTTAGGACTGAGGCACTCATTCCCACAACTATTAGGTGCATTGCCTATTGATGGCTAATTCCTGCATCCAAATCCAAGAATTGCCCTCTACCAAAGGGAGCACCCCTGTCCAAGGTTAAGTTCTCTCCCCAGTGCATCCAACGATTGATTGATTAATGGAAAAGTACAAAATCCTGCCATCTTGCCTCAATTTGGAAAAACTCTTGCAGGACCATTCCAGATCCAGGGATCCCCATGGGTTGGTCTAAGCTATTGCAACTGTACCTCAGTTCAACTTCTCCTCCCACCCACCCATTCCTACTCTACTCAATTTCTGATTCGTTCTGTTCCTAAGTGTAAACCTGGTGTATACAAATCTCTGTCTGAGGGTCTGTTTCTAAGAAACTCAACCTAAGGCAGTCACACTCTGTTAATTTGCTGCAATGCTAAGAAACTCAATGTAGTTCAGCTCTATGAGACGGATTCATTCATAATAACCCCTTAAAACTTATTGATGAGGGCCTAAGGCACAACTACCTTGCCCTGGGCTGAATTCCACTATTGAGAAGCATTGTCAATGGCCTCTGTGTACTCTCCATAGTATTTCTACTATAGAGCTGACATAGAGGGCATAGACTCCAAGCCTTAGAGATTCACACAAGAAACAACATTTGACCATTCCATGCCCTCCAAATCTATTAGATGCTACCAAACAAAGGCAGAAGAAAACAGATGTCACAGTACACTAAAGTATGCATTCTTTACACCTTCAGCATCGTGAGGAAACTTTTCTTGTCCTGTGTCGTTTCTGGGCTAGTGTAAATGCTTACCCCAAAGTAACTTAACACAGTAGTAAAACTAAATGAAAGCACAAATGTCAATTACACAGAGGATTTCTTTCTTAGGGATTGGATGCCACATTTGGAACTTTTGGTCCTCTAGACAAAATGTACTAAAAATGAGAAGTGAGAAAGCCTAGAGAAGCATCTATTCCTTTCCAAGTGAGAGGCAAGGTAAAAGCTTGAGAGCTGCCAGGAATCCTGGCTGGCCTCTTTAGAGCCCCTGTTTTCAAATCTATCAGATGCTGAAGACTTTTATTTGCTCAGAGGGATGAAAGTGCTTCTGATGGCAACTGCTTTTCACCCTATTCCACCAGCCAAACCAAACCAAAAATGTCTGCTTGAATGCTCACACTCCCAAAGCACATTTGTACTGATAAAGTAACCAAAGCAGTACTTGGTTATGTTTCTTGATTCTGTAAACAGACAAAGACAAATGCACAGGAATGAGAATAACTCTCTCACATACTTTACCATTTTTTACACTTTGTTGAGAAGTCAGCAGAGAACTTCACACTTCATTGAAAATCCATTAAAACAATTACTAGGTCATTAGCATGGACTTTTAAGCACTAGCTTTCAAACTCCACTTATAAAGAAAGCTGTTTGATAGACCCTCAGCTCCCTTAGCAAGCACAATCCTAGGGAGCTTTAGTAGACAACCAAAACAAAGCCATATTAAGAAAAGGAAGAGTGGGAGGAAGGAAGGGAGGGAGGGAGAAAGAGAGGAAGAGAGGGAGGAAGAAAGGATAAAAAGTTGCACTTACTGAAAAAAAAAGAAAGTATCACGCACAAATCACTTATATAACAGTATATGTTACATATTACAGCTATTATCTATCACTCCTCAATTATGCCTGGGTAAATTATAGTAGATGGTCAGTAAATGTTAGATGATTCAGGAATGATCTTCCTAAGGCAATCACCAATACCTCTTGAGTATCTACCAAGGCTTTAAATATTATTTGTTTGGTCAATAACTCCCACATTTTATCTTCAGACCACACCTCACCCTTTAACTTCAAACTTATATTTTCTCCTGCCTATTTGGATCTCACTTAGATAACAAATTAGAATTAGTCTAACAAATTCTCAGATAGAACTTACACAAAACGGAACTCTTAATCTTCTTCTAAAGCTGTTCTTTCCATAGGCTCCTCCATCTATGGAGCTCTAAAGAGGCCAGCCAGGATTCCTGGCAGCTCTCAAGCTTTTACCTTGCCTCTCACTTGGAAAGGAATAGATGCTTCTCTAGGCTTTCTCACTTCTCATTTTTAGTACATTTTGTCTAGAGGACCAAAAGTTCCAATTAACTTCAAACTTATATTTTCTCCTGCCTATTTGGATCTCACTTAGATAACAAATTAGAATTAGTCTAACAAGTTCTCAGATAGAACTTACACAAAACGGAACTCTTAATCTTCTTCTAAAGCTGTTCTTTCCATAGGCTCCTCCATCTCAGACATATGGTATGTACTCATTCTTCTGTTTGCTTTTAATCCATACAATTAATTTGAGATTCATTCGTGCCTTTGCATCAATCACTAGTTCATTTTTTGGGCTGAGTAGTATTCCATTTTATGTATATATATGGATTTTTCTCTCCCTTCATTATTAATGGACGTTTGAGTTGTTTCTTGTTTTTGTAACTGAACCAAAGGACACTCTGTCCACATGATGCCAGAAAGCCAATAAAAACTGACACTGAGCTTTTGCCGTGAAGATAGGTGATTTGTTGGTGTGCCACCCAGGAGAAAGGGAGGCTAATGCTCAAAAGTTCAAAACTCTTTGATGGCTTGCAAGTGAGGGTTTTTAATGGCAACATTTGGGGCAAGGCCTCCCGAAAAGGACACCATTTTTCGGAAACCCTTGAGGTCATGCTTAGCAAATGTTGGTGCCACTTCATCTGGTCCGCTAGAGGTTTTGTCCATCTCAGGAGACTTGGATTCTGAAAAAAATATCTTTATTCTTTATGTTAGAGAATTCATTAGGTACAGCTGGTGATTATATCTCTAGGGTGGTGCTTATTAACTTCTTGTCCTATAGTTTCCTTTGAATGGTAAGCTAGCATTCTTATCCCTTGAGCCTATTCCTTGGCTGTGCCTGGGTTGATACGACCTCTAGTGTTCATTCTTCCATCTGAACTGACAAGATGGACACCAGCTTCATTTTGAACTACAACAAATATAACTAATATAAATTTAAAGACGCTACAAGGTAGCTATATGTTTAAATTTCTAAGAGACTGCCAAACAATTTTTCAAAGCGATTGTGCTTTTTTACACTCCCACCAGGGATGTATGAGGGTTCTAGTCATTCTACAGTCTTAACAATAATTGGTATAATTATTCTTGTTGATTTTGGTCATTCTAGTAAGTGTGTACTGGTATCTCATTGTGAATTTAACTTGTAGTTCCTTGATGAATAATGACATTGAATATCTTTTCAAATGCTAATTTGCCCTCATACTTTTTTTTTTTTTTTGGTGGAGTCTCTATTCAAATGTCTTGCCTATTTTTTTTTTAAGATTTTATTTATTTATTTGACAGACAGAGATCACAAGTAGGCAGAGAGGCAGGTAGAGACAGAGAGAGGAGGAAGCAGGCTCCCTGCTGAGCAGAGAACCCGATGCGGGGCTCCATCCCAGGACCCTGGGATCATGACCTGAGCCGAAGGCAGAGGCTTTAACCCACTGAGCCACCCAGGCGCCCCAAGTCTTGCCTATTTTTAAAATGCAGTTGTTTGATTATTTTTTATTACCGAGGTTTGAGATTTCTTTATATATTCTGGATATAAGTCTTTTATCAGATACTTGCAAACGTTTCCCTCTAGTGTGTGGCTTGCCTTTCCATTTTCTTAATAATTTCTTTTGAAGAGCAGAGGTTTTTAACATTGGCGAAGTCCAGTTCACTAATTTGTTCTTTTATGAATCATGCCTTTGATCCCCTATCTAAGAATATTTTCCTAATCTAAGGTCAGAAATAGTTTCTTAAGTTTTAGGATACACATTTAGGTTCATGACCCATTTACCCATTTTGAGTTAATATCTGTATGGTACAAGGTATTCATGATATGGATGAAAGTTTTACTTTCTTTTTTTCTATCTGTCTTTCTTTCTTTTTTTCTATGGCATATGGCTAATCAATTGTCTGCACAGCTTTAGTTGAAAAGACTTTTTATCCATTGAATTGCTTTTGTACTTTTGTCAAAAATTGGTCATCTATATATTGGTGAGTCTATATTTGGATTCTCTATTATGATCCATTTCATTATACTTATGCTGATACCATAGTACTTTGATTAATATAGCTTTATAATAAATCTTGATATTAGGTAGTGTTAGTCTTCCAACTTTGCTTTTGTTTCCAATGTTGCTCATGTTTTTGCATTTCCTTATGAATTTTAAAATAAGCTTGTCAATTTCTACAAAAGAGCCTACTGAGATTTTTATTTAAATCACTTTGAATTTAAAAATAAGTAAGTAAGTAAGTAAATAAATAAATAAATCACATTGAATTTATAGATCAAATTTTGGACAACTGATATTAACAACATTGAATCTTCAAACTTGTGAACAAAGCATGTATCTCTATCTCATTTAGGTCTTTTAAAATTTCTCTCAGCAACGGTTTGCAGTTTTCAGAGTATAGGTTTTGTGTGTTTTTGTCAGATTTATCACTAAGGGTTGCTGACTTTAGATGCTATTATGAATGATACATTTTTAAATTTTAATTTCTGATTGCTTATTGCTACTATATAGAAGCAAAAATAGTTTTGTATATTGATGTTATATCTTGTAAACTTGTTAAACTTGATTTTCAATTCAAATAGGTTTTTTGAAGATTTCATTTGATTTTCTACACAAATGATTATGTTGTCTTCAAAGTAAGTCAGTTTTGCTTCTTCTCTTTCAATATGACTATTTCTGTTTTTCACCTTAAATCACCTTAAATCACTGGCCAACTCTGTCACAATATTAAATGGGCATAGTGATTGCAGCCATTCTTGTCTTGTTCCTGATCTTAAGGGAAAACTCAGTCTTCAGCCATTAAGTATGATGTGACGTATAGGTTTTTAATAATGTCTTTTAATCAGTTTATGGAAGTTCCTTTCTATACCCAGTTTCCTGAGAACTTTTATCAGGAATTGATTGTCAAATGCTTTTCTGTATCTACTTAAATTGTATCTTCTTCTCTTTCTCAGTTTGTTAACGTGGTGAGCTGCATTAATTGATTTTCTATTGTTAAATCAATGTTGCATGCTTCAGATAAATCTTCTTAGTCATGATGTATTATTCTTTATTATTGGAATCAGTTTGCTTAAATCTTGTTCATAATTTTAGCACCTATGTTTATAAAAGATATCGGTTTTTATTTTTCGTTTTTATGATGTCTTTATTTGGTTTGGTTTGAGGTAATGCTGGCCTCAGAATTAATTTAGAAGTAATGTCTCCCCTTCAATTTTCTGAAAATTTTGGGTAGTACTGGTATAAATTATTTCTTAAATAATGTGTAAAATTCACTACTAAAGTTTATCTCTTTGGACTTTTACTTGCGGAAAGGTTTTTAGCTATAAATTCAATTTTTAAATTGATATAGAGCTATTTAGATCATTTCATTTCCTCAGTTAGCTTTGATAGTTTGTGTTTTTTAAGAATTTTGTCACTTTCCTCTCAATTGTGGTATTTACTGGCATATAATCGGTCATTATGTTTCTTTATAATAATTTTAATATCTATAGAACCTTTAATGATGTCACCTATCTCATTTGTGATATTATAATTTAAGACTCCTCTTATTTTTCTTTATTTGTTTGGGAAAAGTTTTATCAGTTTTATTGCTTTTTCTCTAAGAATAACTTTTGGTTTCAGTAAATGTTTTTGTTTAATTTTTTTGTTTGTTTTTGCTCTGATAATTCTTTTCTTTTTTTTTAAGATTTTATTTACTTATTTGACAGATAGCACAAGTAAGCAGAGCAGCAGGCAGAGGGAGAGGGAGAAGCAGGGTCTCTGCTGAGCAAGGACCTCCTTGCGGGCTCGATCCCAGGAGTCTGGGATCATGACCTGAGCCAAAGGTAATCACTTAACTGACTGAGCCACCCAGGTGCCCCTGATAATTCTTTTCTTTCTTCTGCTTGCTTTCAGTGTATTTATTTATTTATTTTCTTTTTCTAGTTCTTAAGGTGGGAATTGAAATAATGGGTTTGAGACCACTTTTATTTTCTAATGTATTCCATGCTATCAATTTCTCTCTCCAAACACTCTGCTAGTGGCATTCCACAAATTCTGACATGCTGTGCTTTTATTTTCACCTAGTTTAAATAGTTTCTAATTTCTATTTTGATTTCTTCTCTTTTTGACCATGAAGAGTTGTTATTCAATTGGTATAAAGTTTCAGTTATGCAAAATGAATAAGTTCTAGAGATCTGTTATACAGGGTTATGCCTATAGTTAACAATATGTATTCTGTACTTAAAAATTTGTTAAGAGGACAGATTTCATGTTAGCATTCTTGCATGATATAATCAATCAATTTAAAAGAAATATATTCATAAGATCTAAAAACTAAAAAGTAACAATAAGATTAAACATAAAAATTAAACATAACACAAATCACAACACAAAATTATGCATAGAAAAACAATTGAAAGTAAAAAAGTCATAACATTCCTAATTCCTTTGTTTTTCTTTCTTTTTAAATTTTCTTTGAAATTTATAAGCTATAAAATGAAAATCATATAGCATATCATACACTATATTTGAAAATAATTATAATTTAACTCTGCTTTTCATTAAAATACTGATTTTCTTTAGGAAAAATCAATGATCTTTTAAAATATTTAAATAATGAATGGATGCCATTTATTTATTTATATAGTTACCATTTTTGGTGGTTTTATTCCTTTGTATTGATCCATATTTCCACCTGTTGTCAATTTTCCTCCTGCTCAAAGGAGTTCCTCAACATTTCTTATAGTGTGAGTCTGCTGACAAAGAATTCCTTCAGGTGTTTGTTTGTTTGTTTGTTTTTTACCATCTTAAGTTTATAGTTCAGTAATGATAAATGTATTTCCATTGTTGTACAACAGATCTCCAGCTTTTTCATCTTGCAAAGCTGAAACTCTATACTGGTTGAATAACATCTCCCCATTTCCTCAGCCCCTGGCAACCACTGTTCTACCTGCATCTATGAGTTTGACTACTTTAGGTACCTCATATTAGTGAAATGCTAATATTTTCTTTTTTGTGACAGGCTTATTTTACTTAACATAATGTCCCCAAGGTTTATCCATGTGGTAAGATATAACAAGATTTTTTTTTGTTTTTTTTTTAACTTTTTTAATTTTTAATTTTTTTTTACTTTTTTTAAATTTAAATTAAATTAAAATTTTAATTTTTTTATTTTATTATTTTTTATTTTATTTTATTTTATTATATTTTATTTTATTATTAATTTTAAAAATTAAAATTAAAAAAATTTAATTTTTTTACTTTTTTTTAAACTTTTTTAATTTTTAACTTTTTTAATACCGAATAATATTCCATTGTATTTATATGCCATATTTTAAAAATTATTTTATCCATTGATGAGCATTCAGTTGTTTCTCCCTCCTGGCTATTGTAAATACTGCTACAAAGACCATGGGTGTGTAATATCTCTTTGAGTTCCTGATCTCAGTTCCTTAGATATATGCCCAGAAATGGGGTTGTTAGATCCTTTGGTAGCTTTATTTTTAATTTTTTGAGAAACTTTCATATTGTTTACCACAGTGGTTGGACCATTTTGCATTCCACCAACAGCATGAAAAGGTTACAATTTCTCCACATCCTCCCCAACACTTGTTATTTTTACATTTTTATAATGACCATCCTAATGAATGTGATGTTGTATCTCATTGTGGTTTTTGATTTGCATTTCTCTAATGATTAGAGATGTTAAGTGTCTTTTCACTTACTTGTTAATAATTTGTACATCCTTTTTGGAAAAATACCTAGTCAAGTCCTTTGCCCACTTTTAAATAAAGTTACTTGACTTTTGTTGTTGTCATTGAGTTGTAAAAGTTCTTTATAAATTCTGGATATTAACCCCTTATTAGACATATGGTTTGCAAATATTTTCTCCCATTCAATAGGTTGCCTTTCTACTCTACTGATTATTTTCTTTGCTGCACAAATATTTTTAAGTTTGATGTGTCCCATTTGTCTATTTTTGCCTTTGGTATATATAGCTTAGATACCATATCCAGGAAATTACTGCCAAGTCCAGTATCATGAAGTTTTTCTTTTATGCTTTCTTATAGGCGTTTTGTAGTTTTAGGCCTTTTGTTTTGGTTGTTAGTACATTTTGAGTTAATCTTTACATATGGCTAAAAGTAAGTGTTATATGCTGACTTCTTCCTCCCAAAATTCATATATTGAAGTCAGGACCCACAATTTGACTATATTTGAAGAAAGGGCCTTTAGGGCAGTAATTGAAGTTAAATGAGGTCATAAGGGTGAGGCCCTAATCCAGTAAGACTAGCATCCATATAAAAAAAAGGAGACATCAGGGTGCACAAGCACAGAAAAAGGGCTGTGGAAGAACACAGTGAAAAGGCCACCATCACAAATGAATGAGAAAGCCCCCAGGAAAAATCAAATTTGCCCACACCTTAATCTTGGACTTCTGGCCACCAGAACTGTGAGAAAAGCATTTCTATCATTTGAGCCACCCAGTCTGTGATATTTTATTATGATAGCACTAATACAATAGGGTTGAACTTCATTTTTTTGTACTGGATACCTAGTTTTCCCAATACCATTTGTTGAAGAGAATTTTCAATTGTTATATATATGAAAAAAAAAATTATTTTACTTTCTTTTTTAAAAAGATATTTTCACTGGATGTATTAACTTAAATTCATAGATTTATTTTTTCTTTCAGTGTTCTTCAAATGTCGCTCCACTGCCTTCTTGCTGCGTTGTTCCAATGAGAAATCTGCTGTCATCTTTATCTTTGTCCTTCTGTTTTTCCGCAGTTGCTAGAAAGGTCTGTTTTATCATTTGTCTTGAGCAATTTGATCATGATGTCTCTTTGTGTAGTTTTCTTCATGTTTCCTTTACTTGGGGTTTAAGAAGCTTCTTTGGTCTTTGGATTTACAATTTTCATTAAATGCGGAAAATTTCAACATGATTTCTTCAAACATTGTTTTCTGTCTCCTTTTTTCTTCATGTCTTTTGAAGACTTCAATTACATATACACTATGTCACTTGAAGTTTTCCCGTAGCTCACTGATGTTCTTTGCATTTTTTAAAAAAACTCTTTCTCTGTGTGTATTTCATTTCGGATAGTTTCTGCTGCTATGTCTTCAACTTCATTCATCTTTCCATTTGCAATATTGAATCCATGCATTTTCAATAGAGGGGCTGTCTCCCCAAGAAGGAAAAATTTAGTTCTTGGGAAGCAAAACCATCTTTTACACTATGTGTGTGGTTATACATTTCATCAGAAATGGAGATTATTAGGGAAAAAAATCAAAAAAAGTTTCCTGGAGAGTGTTAATAAGAAAGGTTGAGAAAGTTGGTATGATCTTCTATTAATATCATACAGTGTATTTTTCATCTCTAGATAAGACATTGTAGGTTTTTTTCTCTTGACATTAGATTTAGGTCAATTTTGTATCTTCCATGTTTCTATTTTACTTTTTGAACAAATGGGATGCAAGTGTAATAAGTGCTCTACTGTCCTTGTCTGCAATTCTAACCCCTGTGTCAGTTTTGGGTGAGTTTTGATTGATTGAGTTTTGTCCTCATTAAAAGGTCATACTTCTCCACTTCTTTCATGTTTGGTAATCTTTGATTAATGTCCAAAATATAATTTTACTTTGTTTTTTATTTCTATAAATATTCTTAAGCCTTATTCTATAATGCAGTTAATTTACTTGAAAGAGTTTAATACCTTTATGTCTTGCTTTTAAGATTTGTTACGTGAAACCAGAGTAGCATTTAATTGAGGGCTAATTATTCTTAAATACTCAGGCAAGACTTTTTGGGCTCTACCCAATGCCCAATGAATTATGACATTTTCCAGGCTGGCTGCTCTTAGCCTTTTGTAAGCACTGGTTACTATTGCCTCTGGTCCCTTTGGAACATACTTTCCCCAGCGTCAGGTAGTTTCTTCACATGCATGTATGCATGTGCTAATCAATTTTCTGATGAGTAATCAAGAGGAGCCCTCTGCAATTCTCCAGCTAACTCCCTCTCTTCTTCCTTATCTTTCTATTGTTCTCCCTTCTGCATTACTCTATCCCACAAACTCCAGACCCCCCAGACTCCCAGGTCCTTCTCAGCTGAATAAGTTTTCTGGGATCATCCTGGGTTCTCCCTCCAAGCACCACAGACTAAAAAGTAAGGCAATAACCTTGAGCAACAATTGGGATCACCTCACATCTTCCTTCTCTCACAAATCATTGTCCTTTATTGCCTGATATATCCAGTGTCTTGAAAATTGTTGTTTCATATATTTCATATTCTTCCCTTTGATTGTTTTACATAGGAATAGAAACCTGGTCTCTTATTCCACCTCGTTCAGAAATGGAAGTTCAGGAGCCAGAATATTAACATATTTTTTTTTCTTTTGCTTCCACAACCAATCCATCAGAGGTTATTATTGGATTTACCATTAAAACATATTCAGAATCTAACCATTGTTCACCATCTCTATGGCTACCAAATCATGACACATACAAGCCACCATGATCTCTCAAAGATTATTTCAATAGTCTTGTCATTGATCTCCCTTCTTCCCTTTGTAATCTTCTTTTTTTTTTTTAAGATTTTATTTATTTATTTGACAGAGAGTGGGATCACAAGTAGGCAGAGAGGCAGGCAGAGAGAGAGAGAGGAGGAGGAAGCAGGCTCCCTGCTGAGCAGAGAGCCCGATGCAGGATTCGGATCCCAGGACCCTGAGATCATGACCTGAGCCAAAGGCAGAGGCTTAACCCACTGAGCCACCCAGGCGCCCTTCCCCTTGTAATCTTCTTGTCCGCTATTTGCAAAAAGGTCCTGTTAAAATTGTAAGCCATATTATGTAACTCTTGTGTTCAATATCTTCCAGTGTCTTCCTACTAAAAGCCCTACAACGTTCTAAGTGATATAACCCAATTAGAGCTCAGGTCCTACTATTCTTAATTTTCTTCATCCACCCTGACTCTGCTGTTCCTAGAATATACCAAATGTACAGGTACCATTGGTCTTTGAATTTGATGTTCCCTCTGCCCAGAAGAGTCTTTCCTCCTATAGGCATATAAATGTATCCAATGTGACAAATTCGTCTAAGTGCTCAAGATAAAATACATTTACTTATCTATCCAGTCATTAAATAAACATTATGTAGTATAAATTGTGAATAAAATGCACCTAGTAACTTTCATCGTAGAGTCTATAGATAAGATAGTAAGAGAAACAGTTAACATTGATTCATCAGGCAATTCAACAAATATTTATTGAGCATCTGTACCTAGCATTGTGTACTGGATTATGGGAAGATAACAGCGAAGAAAACAATTTAAATATCTGTCCTTATAGAGCTTATGTTCTAGTAGCAGAAGAGAGGGAATAAATAAATAAGTACATATATACCATATAGAAATGAGTGCTGTTGGAGGAAAAATAAGACATGTAGGAGAATGGATAGTACCAAAGTGAGGATCAAGGTAGGCTTTAGTTCTTTTTTACAGATCCATTGAAGAGCAGTTTCCTAGTAAAATAATATTTAGCAGAGATCTGAAGAAATTATGGGAGTAAGCCATGCGGCTACATGAACAAAGTGTATCCCAGGCAGAGGGAATAGCCCATGGAAATGTCTTGGGGCAGGATTAGGCTTTGTGCATTTAAGGAAGAGCTAGGACAGTATGATAATTCTAGCCATGAAAGATGCCAACAACAACAACAGAATTCATAGGTGAGATATTTCTCTAGTTAAATCCATCAGACAGATACGAAGTGAGGTACTATGGAGGGAAGGAACTGAAAGCTGAACAAAGGCTCAGAGATATAAAAGGAGCTGCCATATTTACAGAATTGAATGCAATCCAGTATGACCAAAGCTTAAATTGAGAGGAGTCTTGTTAGAGATAAATTTGTTAAGTTGAACGATGTCAAGATTGTTATAAAAATTTGTACCATATACTATGGGCAAAAGGAGGGTAATAAGTTTTAATCAGGGGACTGTCCTATATATGTATGAATGAAGAAATATTGGAGAATAATGACATAATTAATATCAGAATCTGGCCAAGGGGATTAGATCTAGGTACTAGTCAGAGCTCCAGATTATCTTAAGAAGTTGCTAGAAATCATAAGAGAAAGACAGACTAGAGAGTATGTGGAAAGCCATAGAATGGAATCTAGGAGAAAGAAGATTAGCAGTACTTTTTAGGAGACTTTATTGTTATATAAAATGTAATATTCTTCAGTGTTTCTAAGAAATCTTCAGTAAAACATCTGATTATTCTTTAATGTACCTGGAGTTGTATTTGTGGTTTGTCCTGAGATGTCACAGTTTTCTGGGATAGGAACTAAGATGACAGAAGCTCAAGAATCCAGTTATATTCAGGAAAATGTCATATTGTTAAAACCCTGGTATTCCTTCATCTTAGCATGTGTTGAGTAGGTGCGGGTGTTTGTTATTGGAGAATTGCTCTGTTGTGTAATTATTACATATCCCATGTACCCTTCATTTTTGTCTTCTTCTTTAGACTGGACCTTGAGAACGCTTTACTGGTATGGTACTGTAATTTATAATAAGAGATATATATTTAATCGTCAACCCTGTTTCTGGCACACAATTCCTAAAACTAGGAATTTTCTAAATGATAAGAGAGATAAAATTGTCTTTTCTTGTGTTAACTAGGTGACTACCTAAGGATGGGGTCTGGTTACCAAGAAAACCACCCATGTGATTAAAGGATTGGAACATTCAGTTTCACCCTCCTGACCTCAGGAGAAAGGAAAAGATCTAGAGTTTGAATCAATCACCAAGGGCCAATGATTAATCAATCATGCCTATGTAATGAAGTCCCCTATGTAATGAAGTCCCCTTTAAAAAAAAAAAAAAAAAGGAGGGTATTTAGAGAGCTTCTAGGTTGGTGAACATATGGAGACTCAAGAAGAGTGGCATGCCTGGAGAAGGAATGGAAGGCTCTGCCCCCTTTCACTATTTATCTCTCATCTGGTGAAGAGGTTTGCAGCAGGATGAGACCAACTTGTGACATGGAGTCTTTAGCCTGTAGAATCTCATGCTACCTTTCAGTAGTGTCAGAATTGAGTTGAATTATAGGACACCCAGCCAGTGTTGGAGATGGCCTATTGATATGGAAACTAACCCCCCCCCCCATATACATTGGAATTGGGTTGGTGATAAGAAGAGGGATTGGAGTCAGAATCTTTAGCAGAATTGCAAAGAGTAAAAACATTATGTCTTACTCATTCATTCAAAAATACTTTTGAATTCCTACTATGAACCCCACAGTATTCTAGGCATACCATCATAGAACTTATCTTCTCACTGGGAAAGGCAGACAATAAACAAAAGATGTTTGTTTGTTTGTTTGTTTGTTTCTATAAGTGGCAATCCTTTTTTTTTTTAAGATTTTATTTATTTATTTGTCAGAGAGAGAGAGAGGGAGAGAGAGCACAAGCAGAGGGGGAAGCAGACAGAACTGGCAGAGGGAGAGCAGGCTCCCTGCTGAGCAAGGAGCCTGATGTAGGACTCCATCCCAGGGTCCTGGTATCTTGACCTAAGCCCAAGGCAGCCACTTAACAAACTGAGTCACCCAGGAATCCCTAGAAATGGCAATCTTATGAAAAATTGAAAAGGAGATGCAAACAGTTATGGGAAGGGTTGCAATTTTAAATCAAATAGTAACAAAATGCCACATAAAGAAAGTGACATTTGAGTAAAGTTGAAAGGAATGAGAGAGAAAGAGCACCTTGCAGAGTGTTTCTGAGAGGAAATAGCTAAGGCTAAGACTTTCCTGTCACAGACAAGGAGACCAGAGTAGCTGGATGGAACCTAGTAAGAGATGGAAGAGAGAGCACAGGTAAGTAGGAAGGATCATGTAGGACCTCTAACGCAAGCATAAGATTGTGGCTTTTACTCTGAGTGGTATAGGAAGTTCTTGGAAGATTTTGAGCAAAAATGTAATCTTCTGTATTTTGATAAAACAGATCAGAGAGAGTTGAGAAGAGACTAAAGGAAATCAGGTTGGAATTGGGGAGTACAGCCAGGAAGTGATTGTAAGAGGTTACGGTGGTTCAGACCAGAATGGTAGCAGCAGGTTGGTGAGAAGCAGTTTAATTCTAGATCAATTCCAATGGTTGAACTAACAATATTTGCTGATGAATTTGATGGTGATTCACATGTTCAATGTAGAGTTTGACCTTGAGAGTCATTAAAAGGCATCCTTGATATGAACCACATGGCTATGCTTAACATGAAGAACTACCAGTGAATTATTTTTTTTTAAGATTTTATTTATTTATTTACTTGACAGACAGAGATCACAAGTAGGCAGAGAGGCAGGCAGAGAGAGAGGAGGAAGCAGGTTCCCTGATGAGCAGAAAGCCCGATGCGGAGCTCAATCTCAGGACCCTGAGACCATGACCTGAGCCAAAGGCAGAGGTTTTAACCCACTGAGCCACCCAGGTGCCCCCTACCAGTGAATTCTAAGCTTAGAAACACATCTTTCCAGAAAAATGAAAAATTCAAATCACTCTTTCAAAATGTGGTCATATATTCTTTTCTAATAGGTGAAGAGGTAGGGAGCCTAAGGTTTGATAATATTAGTCCTTATAGGCTTCCTTTAAAAGGCTTCAAATTTATCTCAATAGTAAAGTATCATTTTACCTAAAGCATAATATATAATTGAGATGCTGAATATAATGTTTTTAGTTTGGAGGTAGGTAGGGGTGATTAAGGAAAAAAGATATCAAGATGTGGCTTATGCACTACTCACTTATTCCTTCATTCTTTTAACATCACCATACAAATCTTGACTTTTAAAGAATTCTTATTCCTTCTGGTGGAAGTGTCCCTTGGTTTCTCATACCAGCCTTGTTGTAAAATCAACTCCATGTCTGGGAGGTCCACATTCCACACAGCAGCCCTCCCTCAATCCTAGAGATGAAGGAGCAGTGAAACCCTTTCACTCAAGCTGCAGTTCATTCTGAATTTCTTTCAACTGCTCGGTTTTGGAAATTAAATATGCCTCAGCTAGGAGTGGGGACTGAGATTCCTGCCTATTTCCTTCCTAAACATGCACCTTATCTTTGTCTCAGTTTTGAGAAAATCAAATATCATTAGGTTTCCAAAAATATTTATCTTGGAGCTTTGGGAGAATTCCTAGTTGGTGAGAAAGTGCTATTTCAAAGAAGGCAGGAAATAAATCTCTTGATGATACAGACGTCCAGAGCAATTGCATTACTCCAGTTGCTAGAAGCAGACTCGAACCTTCCGTGGCCTCCCTGTTTAGTTGGGGCCCTTCAGGAAAAGATCTTACTTGGCAGTATTCCAAGAGGAAGCTGATTAAAGTCTAGGGGGAGCTGCAATGCCCTAATTTCAATTACCAATCAAATCAACACTCAGTGGCCATGACAGAAGACCTGGAGAAGTGCCAAATTAATATTTATTCCCATGAAATATATAAAGATGTCCTCACTTTGAAAAGATCATCTGAAACCTGGTGATCAATAAGTAAATATGAGAGTCAGCCTTTAGCTTAACTTCCCTACCCCTATCCTTTGCTTGTGGCCACCCAGAGAACAAGGAATTCTGAGGTCACTGGAACTGGAAAGATCCAAATTCCGGGCTCCAACTCCTAGTCTGAAAACATCCAATGGGATTTCTTAGACTTAGAAATGTGTTGGGGTATTTCTTTCTTTTCTTCTCCTTTGTCTGATATTGCAGGGAGTTTCCCTAAATTTGCTGTCATGAGAAAGTCAGTGGCCTTCCTATCTACTAGATTTTGGAAGCAAAACCAACAGGCCAGATATCTCTAACTCAACTTGCTACAACATAAACCTGAGTGATATGAATTGTAATTTTAAGTATTGGAGCTCCAAGTGTTTAGTTATGGTTAATTTATAACTAAACACACTAGTATTTAGTGGAACAAAAAAAGTCATTAGTGTCTTACTAGGAAGCAATTAAATTAACAGCTCACAGCCATTCATCAAATCACAAAACAGATGCTAAACTTTTCTGTAGGAAATTAGACTCTATAATGCAGGAAAAGAACTAAATTCAAACCCAGAAAAACACACTCACCTCTGTCAGCTTCTCTCAAAACAAAAATCCACCTCTTTCATCTGTGGCCAGAGTCCCAGAGCTCTCTACTTTTCAGAGACCCAGGGAAAAAAACAAAACAAAACAAAACAAACAAAAAAAAACACCTGAAGAATTCAACCAGAACAACCCCTCAGGCTTCCTGTGAAGTCATCCTCCCCTTTCCCCTACCACCCACCAACAGCATTCCTTCATCAATTGTGTGCTATTTTTTGGCAGTCAGTAAGTTATAACATTATTATCATAGAGTAAAACAATATGTTCAAATTAAGTGAAATGTAATATAGATTAAGTAGTAGACACCTCCCCAAAAATAACCTTTAAATTTAAATTATATTTGTTTGAGATTTTATACGAATTGAGTATATGCTATGTACTTGGAAGGAAGTGAGAATACACACTAAGATTGATAAAACCGGGGCCTGCCCTTGAGAAATATGATCTGGGGCATGATGTAGAAGCACATCAATGACCGTGGACTTTGGAGCCAGAAAAACCAGATTCTGGTCTTGACATTGTCAATTAAAGGTGCATTGACTTTGGGAAATAAGCTTAACTTGCCCGAGTCTTAGTACATTCCTATGTTAAAGGGAAATAATACTAAGTCCTGGAGTTATTGTAAAGATCAAATGGGGAGATGATGAATCAGCAAGAATTAAAGGGCACATTCAGGTTAAGATAATTTGAGAAACATTGAACAAAGGGATTCTATAAAAGCGGGAGCAAAAAATTAGGAGACATATCTTGAAAGAAGTTGCTATGGCTGATATCGAACAGGTTACTGCCTATGTTCTCCTCTAGGATTCTGATGGATTCCTGTCTCATGTTGAGGTCTTTTATCCATTTCGAGTTTATCTTTGTGTATGGTGTAAGAGAATGGTCGAGTTTCATTCTTCTACATATAGCTGTCCAGTTTTCCCAGCACCATTTATTGAAGAGACTGTCTTTTTTCCATTGTATATTTTTTCCTGTTTTGTCGAAGATTATTTGACCATAGAGTTGAGGGTCCATATCTGAGCTCTCTACTCTGTTCCACTGGTCTTATATGTCTGTTTTTATGCCAGTACCACACTGTCTTGGTGATCACAGCTTTGTAGTAAAGCTTGAAATCAGGTACCCCAATGTTTATAGCAGCAATGGCCACGGTCGCCAAACTGTGGAAAGAACCAAGATGCCCTTCGACGGACGAATGGATAAGGAAGATGTGGCCCATATACACGATGGAGTATTATGCTCCATCAGAAAGGATGAATACCCAACTTTTGTAGCAACATGGACGGGACTGGAAGAGATTATGCTGAGCGAAATAAGTCAAGTAGAGAGAGTCAAGTATCATATGGTCTCACTTATTTGTGGAGCATAACAAAGAACACGGAGGACATGGGGAGATGGAGAGGAGAGGGAGTTGAGGGAAAGTGGAAGGGGAGATGAACCATGAGAGACTATGGACTCTGAAAAACAAACCGAGGGTTTTGAAGGGGTGGGGTGTGGGAGGTTGGGGAATCAGGTGGTGGGTAATAGGGAGGGCACGTATTGCATGGAGCACTGGGTGTGGTGCAAAAACAACGAATACTGTTATGCTGAAAATAAGTTTTAAAAAAAAAATTAGGAGACCACAAGAGACAATGCCGTACCGTGGCTAGTAGGTGACAGGCAAGGAGGTGAGGGCAGTTACCAAACCCCAGAGTACTAAGGGCAACATGGAGAGGGAAGTCTGACAGAAGTTAAAAGGCTCTTGGTGGGCCTCCAGTGAGCTCACGGTGGGAACTCACTTGCTCCAATCCCCTCCCAGGCTCCCCGTCAGCTGAACCCAAGGTTGTTTATTGAAGTGGCACATGTGGCTCTTTCTCCAAGTGCACAAAGCAGGCTGGAGAAGGCTGGCACAAGAAACTAGAAGGTGCAACAGATAATACTCAGTCCAAATGATTTATAAAATGTAGAGTACCTATGGGGACCCTACGTGGTTCATTCATTAAGCACCTGCCCGCCCGCGGCTCAGGTCATGATTCCAGGGGTCCAGGGATCTAGCCCTGCCTTGGGCTCTCTGCTCAGGGGGAAGCCTGCTTCTCCCTCCCCCCACTCCCCCTGCTTGTATTCCCTCTCTCCCTTTGTCTTTGTCAAATAAATAAGTAAAATCTTTAAAAAATAAAATAAATAAAATCTAAGGTACCTAATATGTAAGTTATCCTAATACTATTGAGTGCTGGCTATATTTATACTATGCTAAATACCATGCATGCCTTTATCATTTAATCCTATAAGAAAAATATGGTTATTATCTTCAGACTGTATCTGGTGAAGGATCCGAGGCAAAGCAATATTAAATAACTTAAAGGGGCTAAATAAAGTAGGAATCCACACCCACATCTGACTGGAGTTTACATCTCCTACTCAGTAGATAAGTACTGATTAACTAATGTCGTTAAGATTTTTCACAGCATTTAATCTGTATTCTTAACTTCACTGCAGCCCCTGGCTTCTCTTGCAATCTATCCCAAGTTCATCACCTTCAAATCCGGGCAGCCCCTCACTCTCCTGAAAAAGTACTTAAAGAGGCAATTAGCTCAAACCATTCATACTGTGAATGCCCTTTTAAAAAGCAATATGAGAAGATAAGACTTATGTTATTGTTACAGGTCTACTATTATATCAAGACTGCTGCATTCCTCACTCTGCTATTAACTCCCTATGACTGTGGACAAGTCATCCAGACCTTCATCTTGTTTCCTCACTAGTAAATGGGCAAATCTGGGGAAAGAGGGCAAGTTGGGAGAGTGATCTTTAAGGTCCCCACTCTAAGATTCTGTGTAATTTATTATGTTTACAAGGTGTGAAACACTCCTAATGTATCTATATTCATTTAATGATTTCTTGTGGTTGGCTTCCCGTATCAGTGTGGTCAGAATAGAGTTCACTGTTGTTGAGATTATGGCTGATATTTTTTTTTTCTACTGCATCCTTTCACCAAGTCAAGCCTATCCCAATATCTACGGTACATGTAATCAGAAATAAAGCAGAGACTTTCTATAGTAACCCCAAAATAAAAAGACTGTATGAAAAATGAGAAGAGTTAACTTTTATTGAGCATTTACTATGTGCCGGACATTGTACTAAGGGCTACACAGGTTTCTGTAATTTAATAAAGCAATAATTAAGTTAAGAGTTAGAACATGGCTCCCAGTTGTCCTCACTAACCAAGCTATGTTCGAAGACAATTCTCCAGAGATCTCTAACATTTCTTCAAGTCTTATGAGCAGTAGTATGACCTCTCTTTATCTTTTCAAGTATGTCTTACAACATTGAATGATATAGGTCATTGAATGAAAGGTCAGCTTTGCTTACTGCTGGTTTTGAAATATGCAAATCCTTAAGCTCAGGGCTCCTTAGCTATGACACAAACCCACTGTGTGTCCATATGCATACATTGCGTAGCCTCCACATTGCTCCCATGAGGCTGGTGAGTAGATGGAGAGAACAAGGGAAAATGGTGCAAATATAATGTCCATGAAGTTTGCTAGGCCGTGAGGATAAAGTCCTTTGTTCTTGACCCAGAAGTGTCATGTCTCTGCTAGCGTCCATGACAGTATGGAAGGCTAACTTGCTAGCTTGCCAGTAGCATAAAACCTCAGCATTTCCCAATTCTTGACAGCTATGTGACCTTGAACTATTCATTTTTTTCTCTTGGAGCTTCATTTTCATTATCTATGAAAAGACCTCTCATGTTTTATGCCCCCTGGTTCTTTGTGTATGAATTTATGAAAACATTTCAAATGGATTTTTCTGAATTCCAAAGTGTCTGTGCATAAGCACTCGATTAAAAACAAACAAACAAATAGACAGAGTGTGTAACTGAAGTGTAGGATGGGGGTTCAACAAGAACCAGGAGCAGCAGATAGGTACTGGGCACCCAGTCTGAGCCTAGCACTATTCTATGTGGGTGTGTAGGTTGGGGTAGAGACAGAAAATAAATAAGCTGACAACAAAGGAATGTATAATAAACTGAAGTAGTAATAAAATCAAGAAGAAAAAATAAACAGGAACAAAGGTGGAGTGGCGGGTATTGCTACCTTGGCCAGGATTGTCAGCTCCTCGGGGGATTCTTTGTGGAGAGGGGTTTGGGTGGAGGTCTGAAGGAAGCAGGGGCAGGGTCATGTGGCTGTCAGACACGAGATCATTCCAGCCAAGGAGGAGAGTGAGTGCTAACATCTGACATGGGAACAAGCTTCATGTTGATGTATTGCTATCATCTTGAGGGTTCATGGTTCTCTTGAAACTCCCAAACAGACCGCCCACTGCACACAAACATCCTAAACCTCCCAATATTTTAGGTGTTTTGCCTCTGTGCCTGCAGTAATATTCAGAGAAAAGATAGCTGTAAAACTCCTTGTACTTCCCTGATTTGTGCACCATGTTTAATTTCTGGCAGTTCCATTTATGGCAGATTCTTAATTATTAGCCTTCATCTTCCTTCTTCTCTTTAAGATTCATCCAAAGGGTAGTTCTCTACAAAGTGGTAGAAACTGAAAATTTGAAGAATAAGGTCTTGCTCTGAGTTTACTGTTTATAGCTTGGCAACTGATTTTTGTCTTGACTTAAAGAAGCCTAAGTGAGAATGTGGTTTTTACCGTTCAGGCATTTTGGCAGACTTAAAGATACAGTTTTGATAAGCTTGGAATCTATTTAAAGCTCATGGATCTAAATGTATTTACTCTGGAGAAAATAACAGTGGCTTTTAATGTGTAGTAGAAAAATCTTTAGCATACCTAAAGTCCAACAAAACCATTCGGAAATAAATATCTCACCTATATATAAAATAGTTTTGATTGATCTGGGACAAATGATTCAACTATGTGTCAGTTAATGACTTTCAGAAACATTTGGGCTATAAAGAGCAAAGGGAGGAAAGTCCTGGTAGAACACAAAGGGTAGAAAGTTCTCTGGGGACATCTGGCTCACACCCCATCTGGCTGAATCCACCCTTCCTTATGCAATGTGAGTGTTCTTCATAATATAGTAAATTGGATTTTGTGAGTATTTAAGCCGAGATAGCAAACATCCTGATATATGCAGCGAGTGCCTCCCTTGTGCAAAGGATATCAGACACTAAGCTAAGAAAACTCAGCATTTTAGTCCTGAGAAATGCCTGTGTGTTTAAGAAGCACATCATTCTGTTGGATGACTGGTTCAAAATAATCTAACCATTATCCTCTCTCAACGTTGTGTCCTATGAAATTGTGCATCTCTAAGACTCCTTGGATTCAGCTTTCTGCAGGAAGCAAGGGTACAAACTCTGTCGAGCATTAATCACAATCTTAGTAATTTTGAAGAGAAGAAACAAAAGCATTTACAAAGCAGAAATATTCTGAACTGAGAAGCTCTGCTGAGGATTTGGTCACTGGAACATCACCCTGAAATATGGTTATTGCTCCCAGTCCAATAGTTCTGGAACAATTGCTGACAGCATCCACGGCATTCTTTTTTGTCAGTCCCTGAAATTCTCAGAAGCTCATTCTATATTTCCCAGTATAAGAAGCCAATCCACTTAATGATATTCAAAGTCCAGCACTAAAATTCCCTGTTAGTGGCTATGGTTCCCATCTATGTTTCTGTGGATTTACAGGCAAAGTTGAAAAGCAACTGGAGCCAGAAGGCTCAAATCCTGGCTCTCCTACTTGGGCAAGTTGTTGTTTTCTTCTCTTTGCCTTTATTCTCCTCATCTAGAAAGTGGGGACCATAATTAAAACTACATCAAAGGTTGTTCTGAGAATGAGATGAGTTAGCATATATAAAAACTTAGATTAGTTTCTTCTATATGGTGAGCCTTCTATGGTTGCTGTTGCTCTCCCTGATAGGCTGAAAAATATTACCCAAAGACAACAGACCTTAGTTCCTAAAAACATAAATATTACTTAATATGTAAATGATAGGATTGAGTTAGGGAACTTGAGATAGAGAGGTGTCTTAACTTATCCAAACAGGCCCTAAATGCAGCCACGTGTGTCTGTGAGGAGAGAGGAGAGAGGCAGAGGGAGACTTCACACATACAGAAAAGGAAGAGGCCATGTGACCCTGGAGGCAGAGATGGGGGCCAAGCAGCCACAACTCAAAGAATACCAGCAGTCACCAAAAGCTGGAAAAGACAAAGAATGGATTCTTCCCTCGGGCTCCCAGGGGGACCCAATTCTGGGACATCTTGATTTCAGCCCAGAACTAATTTCAGACTTCTGGCCTAAAGAAGTGTGACAGAATACATTTCTGTTGTTTTAAGCCACTTTGTGGTAATCTGTCAAAGCGACCATAGAAAACTAATAGACTACCATACACTTAGTCGATTGAATTATCGGCCCAACTTTTCACCTCTCCCTGTATCTGTGATCTCTGCCACGTAACTTTGCAACTTTTCCCACTAGAGACAGAATCTACTTCCCCACCCCACTGATGTGACTTTTTTTGTCAATAAAATATCAGTAGAGGTGATAGTCTGTAGGCATCCCATGGTTCCACTTTCCTTCATTGCTCTTCTGCTCTGACTGTGAGATGAACAGTCAGACAGACCATGAGATGTCTCCGATGGCCCGGTAGCCACAGAGCAGATGTGAAATGAACCCAGGTCCTACAGCCAAACTCAGGCAAGTTCAGACACACACCAGCAAAAATCAATGATTTGGCAGTTGTTGGATATGCCGCAACAAGTGACAGCTGCAACTATTATTGCGATATTGATGTGATATATTAAAGGCATACCATTAATGGGTTTTTGCTAATATCTGCTATTTCCCCAGCTTGGTGAGTTATAGTGGGATTACATCATTCACTCGGAAATTTTATGCATAATCTAAGCCATCCATCACACCAAGACAAAATGAGATGAATAAGAGCAAATCACTTGCAAAGAAGAGCAAATGGCTCAGCGACTGCTAGCCGGCCCTAGGCCCAACGGTGCAAGAGGCTCTGTGTGTGTTCTTGGTATTCCAGTCACCTCATTCCACTTCCGTTAAAAACTGATTTTCCTGTGCTCCTTTCTAAGATAAAAGCACGATAAAATTTCATGAGAAAGAATGATCACTTTCAGTTTGTTGGCC
Source organism: Meles meles (assembly GCF_922984935.1). Taxonomy (NCBI): domain Eukaryota; kingdom Metazoa; phylum Chordata; class Mammalia; order Carnivora; family Mustelidae; genus Meles; species Meles meles. The sequence continues at coordinate 146,334,193 of NC_060066.1, read as the reverse complement.
TGGAAGATATTAGCATAGCGGTGGCGATGGCGAACTTGATGTGTCAACTTAGCTTGGCCACAGCACCCATGTATTTAATCAAACACTCATCTCGGTGTTGCTGACAGTATTTTGTAAATGTCTTTACCATCTACAATCAGTTGACTTTAAGGAGATTAGCCTCAATAATATGTGTGGGCCTCATTCGGTCAGTTGAAGATCAGAACAAAAACTGAGGTTTTCCCAGAGGAGAAGAAATTCTGCCTTAAGATTATAATATCAACTCCTTCCAGCTTTCCAGCATGCCAGCTTGATGTACATATTTTGTACTTGCCAGTCCCTGAAATCACAAGAGCCAATTCCTTAAAATAATACTCATATATTTTAAGAGATTTATTAATTAAAGTACACACACACATATATGTATATGTGTGTGTATATATATATATACACGCATATATATATGCATGTGTGTATATATATATATACTTATAAACTTATAAACATAAGTAACTTATAAGTAAGTTACTTATAAGTAAGTAACTTATAAGTAAGTTACTTATAAGTAAGTAACTTATAAGTAAGTAAGTAACTTACTTATAAACATAAGTAACATATCTTCTTTATTCTATTTCTTTGGAGAATCCTCACATGATAGTGATATAATTTGTGAAAATGGAAAGGGAGGTGCCCTGAGGAAGAAAAAGATTTTAGTTTGAGCCAATGCAAAAAAGAGTCATACCCCTGCACCATTCTACTCCAACCCCAACAGTCCTATTCCCCCTAGGTCCCTTCTCTTCCTCTTTCCTACCATCAGTGTTTACCCTCCTGGCTTTGTCTCTTGGATCTTGTTTTCTGTTAGACAACCGCTACCTCACCACTGAATTCTCACTCACTGAAACATAGTGAGAGGTGGGTGAAAATGCTTTTAACCAGGGTGTTCTCTTGCTGTGGTCAGGATGTGTTTGGGGGATGGTAGAAACTTTGAGAATCTGATGAAGCCAGATATCTTCTGGCTGATATCTGATGATATCCCAGAAAAATGCATATACTGACAAGTTCACAGCCTGTTACTTCTGGAGAAGAAATGCTTCACTCACGTCTACTAAAACAATGTTTGTTCTGCATTATCTGTATAATATGCTCTCTAATTGCTAGAAAGTTCCATAATCTCCACTTTGTGAGCAGTGCATTGACTCTTAGAATCACAATGGATCTGGGGGGATCCCCTGTCCAGCTTCCTATCTCCCTCTTGGACCCCTTCCATAACAGTATCAATCAGTGCTTCTCCAGCGTCTGCTTGATGACTTCAGTAATAGGAAGTTCATTCTCTCTCAACACAGGCCGTTCTGCTCTCAGGTCAGTTCTGACTTAAATTTGCAAGATGATTTGCTCCAGCTCCCACTTCTTTTCCAGTCTCACCCTCTGGTATTGAGAAGAACATCCTGAATCACTCATTTCACACAACTACCGCTGCCGTATTTATGCCGCCAAGCCCTCCTACCCACTCCACTTAAGTCCTTCCTTCTTCACACTTAAGACCGCCAACGTACTTAAGTTATATTCCACTTATTTCAAACACATAGTTCCTCTTCTCAATGACGTTATTTTCTTCTTGAAGAATGATCCATATTTTGTACTTCCGTATCCTTCCTAACAAGTGGCTGGCCTGGGTAATAGAATAAACTTTTATGATCTACATGCTACTCGATTAAGTTACTATAACAAGCCCGAAAATATTTGCTGAGAGCAGATGTGCTCATTAAGGAGAGGTAGCGGAGGTAAGCAAGAGGTCAGTGTCACTTTAAATCTCACGCATGTATGTTGATGTTTTCTCAGTCTACACTAAGTCAAGCCATGGGACAGATGTACGGCTATCTGAGCATACTAAAAATCACCCTAAAACTTCACTTACTATTCAAACGAATCAAATGGAAGTCATATTCCTCTGGAAAGTAAGCTGCCATCTTCCTTCTGTCTTCAAGCTTGCAGAGATTTATTTGTATTCGAACTTTATTCACAAAAGGTCAATAAGGCAAAAATATCTTGAAAACTATCCTTCTGTAATCTTCCACCAAGGCAGAGCCAAACACTCCCATAATTATGTAAAGTATGAGGCCATTCTTGTATAGAGCACACAATAATCCTCCAATCTCTTAAAGATGGTTTTCTGTTTTATTTCTAACAGATTATTTCAGAATATGGAAGAAGATCTCTTTTATAGAAACACAGAAATACTGGTGAATATACTCCTGCTAGGAATTCCTCTTTCAAATCATACGCTAAAGATTTTCAGACTCATGAATATTAGTACATCATGAAGCCTATACTCAGTGCAGCCTAACCAACCTAGGCCCTCAATTCACTAAAATATTTCTGAACTCATTGTTTATTAGAATGTTGCAATAGGAGAATGGCTAAATAAATTCTGATACGTGGAATTATGCAGCCATTAAAAGTGATGCTTCTGGGTTCTGGTTTGAAATGGTACCATGCTCTTTTAGTCTTATCTAAAATACCCTAAAAGATTCAGAAAAAGAGGGAGTCTAAAACCCAAAACACTTTAGATCAGGACTTGACGGCGCTGTATTGCCAAAATCTGGAATGAATTTCCTAACTGGGCAGTAAATAGAACTAAATTAGAAAGAATAATCATGGACTACTGACAGCCTGCTGCTGCCTCTTGCCTACCTGGAAGTAAGTAAAAAGATTCTCATCTCCATTTCCATAACATACGCACAGAAATACACACACACACACACACACACACACACACACACACACACACACTTTTAGCTGAATAAGTAATTGAATGAAGCACATTTGCTGGAAATGATGACATATTCAGTTTTAAATAAGTTGAGCTTAACACGCTGAATTGAGATATCCAGTAGCCAATTGCATGTATTGAAATCCTTTCAGTCTAGAGATCGACTTGAGATTTCTCCGCATATGAAAGGTAATTGAAATGATAGGAAAGAATGAATTTGCCCAGAGAAAGCAGAAAGGGACAAGAACCCAGAGCAAAACCACAAAGCAGATGAAGAAAGGCTCACAAAAGAGATTGAGAAAAGGGTGGACAGAGAGGCAGAAGAATAGTCAAGTTGCTAGAAGCCAGAGGGAGAAGATGTTTAAAAGGGAGAAAACTATCCACAAGACTGCTCTGAGGAGTCAGGGAAGATGCAAACTACAAATATCCATTGGGTTTATTGATGAGAAAGGGGTCCTCACTGGCATCAGGCAGACTTTTTCAGTGGGTTTATGGGCACTAAAGCCAAACAATCAATAGTGGTTAAGAAGTGAGTGGGAGGTGTGGAAGTATAAACACAGAGTAAGGACAACTCTTTCCAGAAGCTGCAATGAATAATGCAATGAATAATCTTTATACATCAATCTCTTTCACAGCTTAAAATGTCATTAGAATACATTCTTAGAATTTCTAGGTCAAAGGATAGACCTATTCTAAAAACTTTTGATAGAGAATGCCCAATTGTCCTCTCTGCTTTTAATGTTTAAAACAGTTTCCAAGTTTGTCCTTCAATCATTGATTTAAGTCAATCCCTTCCAACTTGTTTCACCTATATCAACACCTCACCCCTGTACAACATCCAGGAAGGATGACTTTCAGTCACTCCCAGAGTATAAATCATTGAAAAAAAATTGAGGCACTTCATTTGGTCCTTCAGTAAATGTTTATTGAGCGCCTAATCGGTTGCAGACAGTGAGAGGATATTTAGGTAAACCCAAAGAGCTAGTGCTTCTAGAGGATGAGAGAAATACTGCATCCATAATTACATGTATAACCATAACATTAGAATTGTACTAAGTGTTACTAAGAAAAATACTGTGACTGAGGAGCACTGTCTTGTCTAGGGGTCAGGAGAGAGTCTGGGAAAATGAAGGATATGTAGAAGTTGGCCAGGGTGCTGGAGTATCTGTAGGGAATTCAACCTAACCACCCATTCTTCTATTCCAATCTCACTGCATAGCAGAAGAACGGGGAAATACATTTCCCAGAATCCTCCTCTTTTGGTGGTCCCAGTTTAGAGTTAGACAATGAATGGAAGGCAGAGAAGAGAAGGTGGTATTCTCCAGTGGCAGTTGCAAAAATTCCTAGCCAGACAGCAGAGAGGCAGTTTGCAGCGGTTTGGGGGTGAGTTCCTGAAAATCATTTGCTCCAGTGCGACACAGACAGCTGTAAGGATTAGCGGCAACTTCCTAGAGGAAAGGGAAACAGGCCAAACTCAGTGAGACTGAGCCCCAGCCTTCCCCGGGGACCCGTAAACTGCTCATACCTTATAGGGGAAGAAATCTGTTTCAGGAAAAAGAGTAACGAACTTATCAGTAGGTCCTGAGGTGGAAAGACACTTGGCACTTTCAGAAGAGCCACTGTGGCTGGAGCCAATGAGTGAGGTTGACCAGTTGGGAGAGGAAACAGAGCTGTGGAGTCGGATTTTTCAAGAAACAATGGAAAGAATGCTTAGCACCAGATCTAGTAGGTGTGGTAGTAACTTGAACAAATACAACTTTAAAAGATTTAAGATAGCTATTCTTTAACCAGAAAATCCCATTAAGCAGAAAATCCCATTACCCACACCTTCAATTCGTAGTGGATACTACCCTCTTGAGTTTCCATAGTTGTCTTTTCATCATTTAATAATTTTAATATTTTTAGTCACATTAAAGGATCCTAAAGACACTTAATAACTCCTTAAAGATATTTTGCTTCCCTCCTTCAGTTCACGCTGAGCCTTCCTCTCCCTGATCAATCCATTAACAAATATTTATTGAGCAGCTTCTTTGCACAAAGCGTAAGTTAGACACTGTGGGATTACAGCTCATAGAAGATGAGAGGAAAAAATCATGAAACAGTTGAAAACCAACGTAACAGAGTGTTCAGTTCATAGCTCTAGTCTCAAGAATGCCTCTCTCAATAGTTCATATGCCTGTTTAATCTGTATGAATAAAAGTGAGCAAGTGTAGGGTGATTGTCACATGCTAAGTCCTTTAACTGGAGTGTTCTGCTCCCCCTTTGTGCGTGGAACTCCTAAACGTTCTTCAAGATGCAGCTAAACTGTTACTCCCAGGATCTTTCCTGACTTGCCCGGACTGCCACACACATCTCCTTCCCCTGTAGTCACAAAGTCATTTGTACTTACCCTTCCTACAGTGCTCAGCACATGTTCTTGCAACTTCCTGTTTACCCTATAGATTTCTATCCAACAGCAGGAGAATAATATTCCTCATTGTGACATCCATGCCTATAATGTTGTCCAACTGACATTTAGTAAGTGTTTGCATTAATGAATTAATTGGGTGAACAAATTCCAGATTCACTGGCAAAAACATATTCCCCTTCGAAGATAATGTGTCTTTGGGGGCCCTGTGGACTTTCCTTTCCAGAAAGGCTTATCTGATTTCTTTGCTCCTGAGGATTTTGGCATTTTCTGCTTCCATCAGATCTTTTTGAATTATTTTGTTGTCTTCGTGGGAGCTCAGTCCTTTTGCTTATTGACTGCCATCTTGTATTTCTGGCCCATGATTGACAGAGCAACTGGAATCTACGAGCAGAAAATCAATAATGCAAGGCCTTCAGACAGTCCACTGATGCTCTAGAAGAAACTGGTTTCCTGGTCTCAGTGGCAGTCACTGATCAGAAAATGTAAAACTAGCGAGCCATGAATAGAAACAATGTAAAGTCAGCCACACTGTTTCTTTGCATGAGAGGGTTTTTATATTGGTTTCCTGTGTTTAAATTCTGTGATGTTTCTCAGACCCTGGAGGGGGATGGAAAACGGGTGGCTGGAAGAAGAGGGGAAAGGGAAGGGGGGACTGAGTGAAAATTGTGAAGTGTGCAGATTTGTATTCATTTGTTTTCTCATTGCCACACTAACCTTCACCAGTCCTTAAGCTTTAGGATCCTAAATGTAAATTTCTTCTTTAACATAACATTTTCCTTGTTCAAGTATAAGTGACACTTGAGTAGACATGAAAGATTCGAGACTTATTACTTGCAAGTTAGCATTTTACTGCTAATGTAGTCCGCCACCCTTTACCTCCTCGTTTTACGGTTGTCTAATTATAGCCTGCAGGCCTATGGTGGTCCTTTGCTACTTCAACTGGAATGTAACTTCCAGTGAATTCTCCCCATTAGGACCTCCCACTGAGTTATTGATTATTAAGGTAATGCACTTTTAGTGTCCTATCTTTAACACGGAAATGTAAAAATGAACGGCTTGCAATTGGAGGTTTAAAAAATGAAGGAGAAGAAAGCAACTTCCCTATGGAGAGTCCTGTGGGCTATTTAGGTTACTGTTAATTTAAAACACTGTCAGACAAAGCACAGTTTACCTGTCAAGTGAATTATATAAATGGCATTTTATTATTGTATATTTCAATCTCTGAAGAAAGACAACTTGACATAGAACAAGCTGGCTATTTATGTGTACGAAAGAAGGAAGGAGAGAGGAAAGGAGGGATGGAGGGAAAGAGGAAGGAAAGACGGGAGGAAGAGAGGTAGGATAGGAGGAGAGAGGGAAGGAAAGATGTTTGTCAAATCCAACAGACTTCGTTTTTAAGGAAGGAAAGTACAAAGAGGGCCCCTTTCTAGGCAAAACAAAACCAAAACCAAAAAACAACATAACCCAGATGGCATTCTTCATATTAAGCATCCTGATTATGGACATCTTATCTAAGCAGTAGGGAACCAAAGAGAAAAGGAGCTGAAGCCTCTTCATTATTTAGATGGAAAAATAGGACTCTGGGTTGTAACAGAACAATCCTTTATGACGATCCTCCATGGGAGCCCACACACAAGATAAATACTGGCAAATGGCATGCAGGAAATGGAATTTGTTAGATAAATTGTCTGTAGGTGAGGCTTCGGTGAGAGAGGTTCCTCTCTCCCGGGCACGGGGAAGACACACACATTTGTAGAGCTGCTCTTCCGGCCTGATGCCCTCCATTAAAGCTACCGGAGCGGCAATGGCAGTGAGAAAGAACTGGTAGGTGAGTAATAAGGAGAAGAGGATGAATTGGGTGGGCGTCCCCTGAATCTGAGCTCCAGCGCCCAGACCGGCACCTTATTTTAGGTGAAAGCAGGACTCAGAAGCTGATAAATTCACTTGACTCTTGGAGGGGAAATGGAATCATCGATCACTTTTTTAACTGCAAAATCTATTGAAAATAGACCCCACAGTTGGTCTCAGAGGTGCTCATGATTAGTTTTTGAGACTTCAGGAATCCTGCTGTCTTCGCATACCTGAACAAGATAAAATGCTGTTTGCTTGTGAGTAACATAATGTATTACCTGAAAGCATGCTGAAAATACAAAATGCTATCCAAATGTTAGGTAGGATCCTTTCGTTGCTAGATATTCTTTCTTGATGAAACCAGTGCCAATTTGCAAATTTAAGTGAAAAAGCTAAATCTAACCCTCAGAGATTGGCTGCTGTTCAGGAAATGATTTGGGTGGAGGCATTTGAATCCTAAATGGTCCAAAGAGGGCCAATTATCATTCAATGAGTATCATATGCATTAGTATTATTCACCAGACAGGTTCATCTGTAGATCTTAAAAATCTTTGCCAAATAAGTACCATTAACATGGGCTCTCTGGACGGGATCTCAGGAGATCTCAAGGTATAAAGAGTTTAAGAGACTAAGCTGCGGATGTAAAATAAGTTGGGGGTCAGGTGTATGTCTCAAATTAATCCACTGACCTACCCACTAGACTCTGCTTTGCCTCAGAAGCCCAGTCCCGAGAGACCCTTGAACGCAAATAAGGTGCTAACAGCCATTAATTAACTTAAGGGTGGGTCCTAGTTTAATGGGAAGGCGCTGACTTTTTTATTAGCAGAAAGAATGTTTTTAATTGGATTTGATAATAACACCCTCTGAGCCATATAAACACCGGAACAGTTCTTAGATTATAAATTTAAAATTCCAGACTTGAGTTGCCAAGGAGAAAGGACAATAATACTACTCTCTTCCCTAAAGGGAAAGCCCGGGCTAAAATAAAAGGGAATCCTGGAGAGGATAGCATCCGAGGAGGAATTGGGTAGGGACCTGGAGGTAGTGGGTAATTTGCTTAGAGGCGGAGCGGAATCACAGCCAGCACCCTCCCCTCCCCCAGCGCTAAGGGCCAGACCCACACTTCTGATGAGTTGCAAATGTTTTTTATAAAGCTTTCTTCCTTTTTCTTTTAGGATAAGTTTCCTGTCTCATAAAAATAAAATAAATAAATAAATAAATCCCCACAAACTTTTAGCTCTCTTTTAAGCAAACTGCTGTCTGTATGCTGTAATTAAGTTTCATTTTTTCGCATTGACTCCACCGGATGGAGGGTGCCATAAATCATATGAACAAATGTTCAGCTAAAATCCTCTCTGTGAGCACCATAATTTAAGTGAATTCATTCTCAGTTCATCTCTTGGAGACATGATCTCATAGCATCTGTTCTGGACAAAGATAGCCATCTTTATTACCTGGGAAAACAGCAGTGAGTTTATCCCAGATTACTTTGGAAAGGCGCTTTCCTCCTTCCTTCCCTCATTCTTTCATTCATTGTGTGTGTGTGTTAAGAGAATTAAAAACAACAATAGAATGGGTCAGTTATGATTTTCCTGGAAATCACCCCTCTGTTCATGTGTCTGGACATTCACCTAATCAGTGACACACAAGCAAATTGCTCTGCCCCTTCTCTGGGCTGCGTTTACCACTAGCAGTGTAGGAAGTATTGGCTGTGGTGGGGGTGGGGAGGGGGTAGTGTCTTGCTTGTGATCTCCTTGTTGCTAGGCAGACTTTCCTGAGGGCAGGAGTGAGGTATGTGTCCTTGCATGAAAGGAGAACTGGTCCATGGTTTTGTTGCGCCCTATTTTAATTAGTTTGCATTACAAGCCATATCTTAAGATGAAACATATACTGCACATCATTGCAACTTGAGTTGTCAAAAACAGCAAGAGCTATTTAGCCTTAGTTTAAACACCACTGAAGTATGGCCACACAGTAACACTGCGCCTTCTACCCATCATTTGCCAAGGTCCACTCGGTATTGCTGGTCGGCACACTGTTACTGTTATTCATGTTCTTCATCAATGAGAACTGAAACACCTTAATACACTCTGCATGACCACTCTGTGTTACCTACCTCTTCATTCTTGTGGGTGTTGAGTTTTCAGCTCATAACCTAGCCTGATACAGGTCTCTTTTTGATTCGATGGTAGGACTGTGACAGCAGCATTTTACCAAGTATGAAAATGGTATGTAGATCAATTTTCATCTGAGAGAACCAGTTAGGAGATCAAAATATTGAATCAGGATCATCAAAGACTTGAGAAGCTAGAATGTTGGCCTTACTAAAAAGGTGGATTTTAACAGGGCTAAATGTGAAGGTCTTCATTTATGCTCAGTAGACCAGCTGCATAAATACAGAAGGAGAAGGGTTGGTTTCATAATAGTCATGCATGTGTTTTAAAAGATACAGGCTTTTGAGTTGACAGCAAGATCAACATGAGTTAATAGTATAAGGTATGGCTGCAAAAGTCTTTTAACAGTTTGAGATGACTAGTCTAGAAGTGCGGGATCCAGATCAAGGGAATGGGGTGTCTGGGTGTCATACTGCTGATGCTTTAAGAAAGACATTGAACAACTGGATTTCATCTGAGAAATAAGCTGAATGGAAGGGAATTTGAAACTATTTCCTGTAAGGAACAGCTGAAGAAACATGAAATGTTACCCTGATGAGGAAAACGCTTGAAGAATCTAGGATTATTTTCTTCAAATGTTTCAAAGGCGCCCCTTTGGAAGAAGAAACACCTTGTTCTCTACTGACCAAGAAAGAGAATCAAAACTCAGTCTACCAGATCCTTGCAGATGCCCATACACTTTTTTATTTGTGTGTAACATGTCATTATGGAAATCCATGATCATTTGTTTCATTTAAAGGTGGTCTTTTGATTGATCAATTTGAGAAATACCGTACCAACATCATCTTGCTTTCTACTGGCCGGGAGGGCATAAAGAGTGGGGCATAAATGATCCAGAGTGCTACATTGGGTAGAGAAGTTGTAAGAGACAGCTAGAGAAGAAAGAAAGGGTCCAAAGACAGAGTGCATCAAATAAAATTCTTTCGGGGTGAATTTCATTTTGTGGGTAATACAGACAACTGAGGAGAGAGAGGAGGCTTATCACAATAGCGCAGAAGCAGGAAGGACTTTGGGAGACCATATGGATGGAACATCAGCTTAGGACACCCAGGGACTGATGCGGAAGCCATTTCTAGGTTGTCTCAACTAAGAATTCAGCGTCGGTGTTTCTCAGTCTATAGTGAATCTACTACTAGATAGACACATGGTAAGGGATCAGAAAAGCAGTCCTCAAAATGGAATAGCTAGGTCTCCATGGCCCCCAAATCTATTCAGTTTAGTTAAGTATCTTGGGCATGGATTAAAATACCTGTTTTCAACTTCTTTGGGTGTCCTGTAGCCATCGAATGAGCCAATGGAACTGACGCTATTTACAAAACTCTGGCTCCACCTTGACCTTGGGCATGTGTGTAAAACATATTTACTTAGCACACTTCCTCCCTCAGTTCCCGTGAGGACATTCACATGTCTACCACTAGTTCCTCAGCACAAGTGTTGAGACAATAGAGATAATAGGTAGGTCAAGTTATGGCGGCCCTTTTGTTCTTTGATGCTTTCCAGACTGGATGAATAAGGAAGGCCCTCTCATCCATCCATGTTTTTTAATAACCAGTGCTCTGTTTCTTATGCTGTGCTTCACCCTAAAGCTGCTCTGGGTGGTGGTGGTAGTGAAAATTTAAGACATTTATAACGGATACTTACACAACATAGGTTATTATGACTACAACTGCTACTATTTTTATGATTCCTGATCCTATGGTAATCCAGGGGGTAGTTAATAACTCCCTTGGTGAAAACTGTTTACCCATAAACACTTCCATGCAGGCTGAGTCGCAATTAAGGTAATGGTGCTGCTGTAGGTAAAGGTCAATGACCTCGTTAAGGCCCGGCCAAAATGGTACCCTGGTGACCCGGGAATGCTAGTACGCAGCAGTTTACTCACATTGAGTATTTTATTCGCCATATCTCAAGCCCTCCATCATTATTGTTGTTCTCTCACCATCCTTCATCGTGTGCCATGGGAATACTGGGTTTGGGTTGAGGTAGTGTGTGCAGTGTACGTGCCCTGAGAATCTGAACTGCTGGCTAGAAGCCTGTACATCTTGAACGGCAAGTTCACTGACTTGGATGACAGTCATCTCCTTCATTCTCAGGAATCAGTGGCATTAATCTTGGCTTAACCACATCCAAATCCTGTAATCATTCACCCACTGATTCATTTCATCCAATGTCATAAATCCATCTAAAGCCTTTACCTATGGAGAGAAAGAGCAAACCCTGAAAAGAATTATTCACTTGACTAGCCTGCTGGTGCTATCATAAAATGCTGCTTAATTATTACTAACACTACAGTGTTTAATGGATCTCCATTGTGGGACTTCTAATCCTTTGCTCTCTGTGTGTGGTGGGCTCTTTGCCGAGGACGTGGCATCCTCTAAGATGCCCGAGGTTCTTATCATTCGTGCCAACAAAGTGACCACTGCTGCACGGGGCCATGCCTGTAGAGCCTTCTCTTCAGCTTGCCAACTGCTGACCAGACCCACGTCCTAGCCAGGATTTACTTACTGGAGTGCACAGACTTCTTGATCCTTTAAAGGACTGAATGGGCCATCCCCATAATCCTACATCAGTCAAGGAGGGAAAATGAGAACAATGAAGAACTACCATGATGTTCACATAGATATTCCTACAAATGTCCAAGGGGCAGATGTATTAAACAATAGAATCTTAAACAATAGGACATGGCTCAGCAGGTATTAGTAATTAAACAAACTAGAGTCTATGTGATGATACAAGCCACATAATCATATAACTCTCTGAGTTGAAAACATGAGCACATTTTTCAGGCCAGCCCCAGGATCAGAGGATAGGTTATAGTTTTCGCCACTCCACAAAGGGGAGAACTTAGCCTGGCAGAGGAGGGTGGGTGGGAAGGGGCTCTGGATTCACTCTCTTCTGGTCAAAGGGAGGACAGCAATTCTGTCCGTAGGTTCTAGCAGGTGTAACAACAATGGCATGGTCCACAGCACGCCTGCGCAGGCATGTATGTATGCACAGGTGCATTTCATCAGTCATCCCAGAAGAAAGTCCAGTGGGTTGTGTCTGTTGTAGGGCTAGCTGAGTATAGCCATGGCTCTTATTAAAGTCATGGTAAGGGTCTGCTTACCAAGGGTCATGGCCTGTGCATACGTGCATAAGCAACCCACCCATTCTCTATCTTTCTCTAAAACCAATGCCTCTCTTACAATGCAAACACAGCACTTACTCTAATGCCATACTCAACACTGTGACAAATTTTCTCATCTTCCTTATGACCTAGGACTTAAAGGCTTCAGCTAATTTAGGAAACAATCTGGTTAACAAAAAGAATTTTCTCAGGAACACCACCAGGACAACTTGGCAATACCATAATTCTTCAAACAGCCAACCAACTTAAATGAGAAAAGCACACATCTTCCATTAAGATTCAGATTTTGTGGAATATCGCTCTTTAAGCATCAAAATAGAAACGGCTAACCAAAACCATGTCAAAATCATAAGACAGAGGAAAGAAGCAACACAGATTCCAGAAGCCCTTGTGTCTGTTCCAGATGGCACGCTTTGAGTCTGAAAATTCGTTAACAGATCGGCAGTGTTGTTTTTTGCATTTTGTTTCATTTTTAATACCCCGCACAGGTGGCTTGATTTGTCTGTCCACAAAGGGATTACAACCACTGAGTCAGAAAAGAACTCAGCCTTGAATGCATCACCCATGCCACCTGCCTGGCAGCTTCCAGAACGAGAGAGCAGCAGGTCAGAGGTTCAGAGAAATTTGAGATTTGCAAGGGGCCACGGCAAGAGGGAAACGGCTCCTGTACCTTCCTATGGCCCCGAACACTGCCAGCTGGCTTGGGCACTCCCAGCATGGAGGAAGCCCAACCAGTCTTTCCTATTTTCCATGACACAGTTGTTGGCTTAACCCTCCTTTTGGAGTGCGTAATCCTCAGTTAACCACTAGTTGAGGACCTTGCTCCCACCTGGAATGGGGAGGCAACCAAAGCGCACAACTTGATACAGTTCAAGGCAGCCAGGGACTGATTTAAGAAAGCTAGCTTTATAACAGAAAAAAGTCCACGTCTATGCAAAGATGGCCAAATAAGCTAATGTTTCTATTATCTGCCTATATATTTACGTGTGTGTGGAAACGTTAGAAAGCAGGAAGCCATTTTTACTATGGGAGTCAAGAAGGAAAAAAAGCTCAGCAGCACAGGCTGGCTTGTGTAAACTGCGCTATTGATGAAAGCGTCAGCAAGGGCCTTTCCTGAATGGCTCACTTCACCCGACCTGGGATACTCAGGTACCAGCTGATGCCCCAACATCAAACGAGGGAGCCAGAACATGGCAGGAAGCAGATGGTGTCATATTTCCTGGGTCTCACTGTCCAGTTGAGTTCAGTGCCTGCCAAGTACAAAATGAAATGTCTCTCCTTTCACAGAGCCCCGCACACATGGCAAGCTGGGGTGGTGGCTGTGGCGGCAATGGCAAGTTCAGGGGAAAGCAGGAGCCTCGGAGGCACAGGTGGATTCTGATCGAAGATGGGGAGGGCGCGGGGTGGAACTGGCAGCAGGAGGTCACTCTCTCTTTTCATCCGTGTATCAGACAGAGCAGAGTGGTTTGCAAGTCAGATGCTGAGAGAGGCAATGGAAATTCAGTCACAGCAGAAAAAGGTAAACAGCCGGGCGAACTCTTGAGTGGCCAGATGGACAGTCAGGTCACAGGTCATCAAATCAGTCACACAGTGCCACATAAAGCAGCAGGCTGGCACTAACAGGGAAGACCCTGCCAGGCAGGCTGGCAGAGAGGCATGCAGGACAGGCACAGCTACCTGAGATGAGGCCGGGGGTGGGAGAGAGGGGAAGAAAGGGGGCTCCTCTCCAAACCCTACTGGCCTCGCTACATTAGCACTGCCTTGCAAGAGAAAATATATAGTCCTCCTGAGTTATATCATGAATATTTACTGAGCAGCAGCTGCTATAGAGACACACACACACACACACACACACATATATATATATATACTGAGTATGTATATATTATACATATATATACTCAGCTTCTATTTTATATATATAATGTGTGTCTTGCTCATTAGCCTTGCTCTGCACAGATAATTAGTTAGTTGTCCCCAGCCATGAGCAAGGGTCCTATTCTGAGACCTATATGTGTTGATGGGTATAGAGAAAGGGAGAGAAAGAAAACTTACAGTGCTGCAGAAAAGTGGATTGGAAGCCTTAAGGGGTCATCAGGATGATAATGGGAATTCACCTCACTGAGGGGGGTGGGGTGAAGCACGTGGCAGAGAGGAAAACACCTGAACTTCAGAGTCTGTGGAATCAGCTTTACAGCTTTACCAGGTTCCACAGCCTTGGGTAACAGACTCCACCTTTGTGAGACTGGGTGTTCCTATTTATAACATAAGGAGGGTCTGTACCATGAGGGGAGTTGTGGGTATTTCCTGGACTCCTGGTGCAAACTGCTCAGAGAATGACAATTATTTCTTTTTTTTTTTTCTTTCTTTTACAATTGGAGCAGCATCTTTATTTTCGTTATTTTTTAAAAAATGTTTTCCATTTCTTTTTATTATTATTAACATATAATGTATGATTTGTTTCAGGGGAACAGGTCTGTGATTCATTAGTCTTACACAATTCACAGAACTCACCATAGCACATACCCTCCCCAATGTCCATCACCCTCCCACACTCCACCCTCCAGCAACCCTCAGTTTGCTTCCTGAGATTAAGAGTCTCTTATGGTTTGTCTCTGTCTCTGGTTTTGTCCGGTTTCATTTTTTTCCTCTCTTCCCGCATGATCCTTTGCCTTGTTTCTCAAATTCCACATATCAGCGAGATCATATGATAATTGTCTTTCTTTGATTGACTTATTTCGTTTAGCATTAATACACTCTAGCTCCATCCACGTCATTGCAAATGGCAAGATTTCATTTTTGATGGCTGCATCAAAATCTTCTTTATCCATTTATCTGCTGATGGGTATCTAGGCTCTTTCCGTTGTTTGGTTGTTGTAGACATTGCTGGTATAAACATTGGGATGCATGTGCTCCTTCAGATCATTACATTTGTATCACATTACATCTATATCTACTGGTATAAATACTCAGTAGTGCAATTCCTGGGTCATAGGGTAGCTCTATTTTCAACATTTTGAGGAACCTCCATGCTGTTTTCCAGAGTGGCTGCACCAGCTTGCATTCCCACCAACAGTGTAGGAGGGTTCCCCTTTCTCCACATCCTCGCCAACATCTGTTTTTTCCTGACTTGTTAATTTTAGCCATTCTGAGTGTTGTGTGGTGGTATCTCATTGTGGTTTTGATTTGTATTTCTCTGATGCTGAGTGATGTTGAGCACTTTTTCATGTGTCTGTTGGCCATTTGGGAGAATGACAGTTATTTCTTAAAATTTAACTGAACTAGCTTGGGACGCCTTCTGTGGCAGATGCTACAAGGTCAACTGAAGTCACTTAAGCAGAAGGAGAGCATGAATTGGCTCATTTACTACTGAATCTAGGGATACAGTTGACTTTAAGTAAAGGCTCCTACTGATATCACCAGGGCTGTCCCCATTCTTTTTTTTCTTTGTTCTCCTTCTCGTTAGGTGCCACCATCTTTCTGTCCCTAAACTGTTGATTTCTTTCATAAGACTAAGAAACCCAGGTTTACGTTGTCCTTACTACCTGGTACCTCGGCCATTTCTGACCAGTGCATCTTCACCCTCAGACCACCTTGCTGTGTGAGACCCAGGAGCAGCTCTGGGAACGCCCTGGCCCTGCAAGTTGGTGGTCTTGCTCCACCCAACCCTCCCTGACTATTTAGCTCCATTGTGGATGGCAGGGATCTGCTGATTCGAAAACCTTGCCCCAAACCTGTGACATGTAGGCCAAGCCCTAACACCTTGCTCGCCTCCTATCAGCCCCACCCTGCGCCATGATTCAGAAGAGCTGGCATGGCTCTTTAGACGTGGCTCTGCAGCTTTCCATAGCAGAATGCAGCATCTCTGGTTTACTGGCTTTGTGCCTTTCTTTTCTCCTGAATGATCTCCTTTCCCTCTTTGTCCCCCAAATTTTTAGATGCTGATAATCTAGAATCTAGGCTCCCTGTTCCCTTTCTCTGCCCCATACTTCCTTTGCCAAATCCTCACAACAGGGTCTTCTTTTCTCCCATGGTATGGTCATCATGTCAGTGGGCACCACAGTCCTGTGGGTGCCTTAAAAACTTCAGCATCCAAGACATCTGGGGCTTGTCCTCTATGGTGGGAGCTTGAGACTACCATGTTACTTGTATGCAAAAGACCATCCATTCATAACTTTAAAAAAAAAATAGGGGAAACTTTACTCTACTCTTTAGAAGGCCTCTTCCTCCATGAGCCCCCAGGGTAATGAAGCACATACCAAAGCAATCTTTAGGCCTATAGAGGAAAAGGAGCCCTGCTGATAAGGACTAGTAACTTGAGTTTGCTCTATTTCCCCCTCTTATGTTTTGCTAGCCAGACCAGAGGCGTAAGAGGAATTAATGTTTAACAAGTTGAATAACTAATTGTCTGCTAATGAGTCCCCCCTTAGGCTCTTACTGAAGTGGGTGTCATCTGTAAATGCAATGTTTTGTGCAGGCTTGAAGGCCTCTAATGACACATCATAAATATTCTTAGAGAAATTAAAAGATGCAGTAGCCCTGATCTCTTTTGGCTTCTTCAAGACTCTTCAGGGTCCTGTTCCCAAGACTTGCAGGGCCTTCCTGGGTAATAACTAGACCCAGACTTTGGACCATCCATAGAATCTACATCCTGTTCAGAAAGCGAGTTCCCACTTCAGCTTTGGCCCCAGATGTACTCTACCTGAGGGCACAGGCAGGGGGAATGCACAGGAGGTGATAGAAAGAGTTCTCCTGGGTTATCACCGAGAACACCTAAGTCTTGGTTTCTCTTCTGCCATCAACAGTTGGGAAAAGTTGAGGCAAATTACATACCTTCCCTGATCCACAGATTTCTCATCAATATGATTAGGAAATTGGAACAAATCATGGTCTCAACAAGCTAATTTTGTAGTTGTGCAAATGGACAAGCATACCAACATGAAAATGCAATAGAAATTTAAACCACATGTTGTGAAAGTCCCCCACTAATGGGTCCGTGATTAAAGGACCGAGACTGATACAAAGCAAAGGTCAAGCAAAGCTTTATTCTATGCCAAGCATCAAGAATCAAACTGACCGGCTGGGGCCACGCCCCAGCTACAGAGAGGGTGACCTCTCTCTGCCTTATAGACTAGCTTTTAAGGGCAAAGACCATGTGGTTGGGCCTGGCCACGCACAGGTGGCCAATGAAATTGTAACACACAGAGAAAGCTTCACAGTCATGCTAGGTCACACATAAGTAACCAATTGAATTATAATTTACCCTAGTAGATATTTGAACCAGCCTATCACCTTGGTCATAATTGGTGCCCAAAAGGTGGGACCCACACTCCTTGGTAGCTAGGGAGACAGTATGCACACCCCACTGATTGGATGCCTCCACCTGGCCTGACCCACCCTTGTATTTGGGCTTTGTTACTTGGGACTGGTTTCCCAGACTTGCTTTAAAGTAAGTCCCCTGGTGGGGGGGGGGGGTAGGCCACTTTATGTTTTACTACATAAACAACAAAATGACTGTTAAATCCAAGATGGAATCACTCTGGCTAAATAGGCCCTTACAGTTTTATCAGCCCAAGAGGTAACTCAAAACAAAAATGACAAAGAGCTACTAGGACAGAGGACCATGTCTTTGTTAGGTCTATTCCCAATATACATAACCTGGCACATAACATGCACTTATAAAGTATGAATTGGATGGGTGGACAGACAGACAGATGGACAGATGGACTGATGGATGGATGGATGGATGGATGGATGGATGAATATATGGACTGATGGAGGGATGGATAAAGTGTGGATAGATGCATGATTAGATGCAGGAATGGAGAATTTGAGAAATGGGTGGAGGGACGGATGGACGGATGTGGATGTATAAGATGAAGGATGGATGGACAGATGTGAATAAATGTACAAATATTTAGATAATTGAGCACAATTAAGTAATATGCTGGGCAGAGAGAAACTGAGGATAAGAACTTCATTGTCTCAAGGATCATGTGTAACCTACGTGGGTCTTTGAGGCACTTCTCAAGTTCCCGCTAAAGTCGGCAGAAATTAATTACGTGTGTAAATATTAGAAATTTTGCTCATAGTGAATTGAGTGGTATGACAAACCCTACAATGAAAGGCTTCATATAAATATTCCCGTTATATGAAGTCTAGGCACAGGTTCCTATTTATGCTTCTGCCTCATGGTCACAGTCCTCTCTCAACTTTCCAAAAGCCTGAGATGAGTACATTCAAAGTCATCCTGTCAGATACAATGTGACTTTGGAGTTCACTTAAATAGCCTCTCTCTATACGGTTCGTTTTTACATGAAGACCAATTGATCAGGGAGGCCCTGAAAAGCACACTGGGCTTTGACTCAAGGTACCACACTCATTCATTTGTTCAGTCATTTATTAAATGTTTCAACAAATAAGAACCAAGCCCCTCCTATTGCCGGGCGCTGCGTTAGAGAACGTTGGGGGAAGGGAGAATACAGTGGTGGGCAGGGCACTCTCATCCTGCACCCATGGCTTTTCCTCTGCTGTTAATTCACAGCACACTTTCATCTCCCCATCTCTTCTATCCTGGCTTTTCACAGAGAGACCGAACGTAGAGAGAAATGTGATTGGCCACCTCCAATTCTCTTTCCTTACTTCCGAGAGGCATTTCCTCACCTGTGCTTTTTAAAGACACTAATGCACACACACAGCTCAGCTTTTTCCAGACCTGTTCCAGTCCCCATTACCTCTCCTCCCCTCCCATAGTTTGGAGAGTCTATGTACCTTAATTATGTAGCCCCCCTGACAGACACTAGCTCAGCACCATGCTGAGCGAGTTAATGTTCCCGGGCATTGCTACCCTCCCACTTCTTGCCCGACGACTTTTCTTCCAAGTGAACTGAATGGATTGGCTCTTAATGTGCAGTTTCCCTGAAATCTCACACCACTGTGGGTCCATATCATGTCACACTGTAGTAACGATAGTAGCTAGCTTGAAACATGAGCTTTATGGATCCCGAGCCTAATGATGAGCCAGGCTATACAATCCTTTGGAACTTACCAGAGACTTGGCTGTAACAAAAATAGAGCAGAAGTTAAGAATATCTTAATATCCAAAAGCTCAGAGGATTTCTTCTAAAGCTGTGTTGTTTACCCACTTAATGCCATTGGTGATTCAAAATCAATGTAATACAAGCATTCACTAGAAACATACCAAATGCCCAACAGGATATGAGTCGGGACTGTGACACCTTCACTAATAAGGGATGACAGCGAACAAGCAATACAACAGTCGAGGATTTTGAGAGACTCTCACCCCTAATGTGTATGGCAGTCCCTGCTTGCAGAGGGTGCTGCATTATTATTAGCATGGGAGAACCAAAGGACAATAAAGATCATTCCAAGCCATTCTTCCAGACGAGTAACCTAGAATAATACTGCTCAGCTGAGAGTTAAAAGGGGACTTCTAGGTCTTCTAGGGACATTCCACCCAGGAGTTTAATCTGCTGATAATCGCTAGCGAGATTAGCCTTAGGAAGAGGGAAAGTACTCATCTTCTATGTGGGGACCAAAATATCTACTCATTTGATTGTTACCCTCTGTGTCCCTTTCCCTCTCCTTAAATTAGCAAAATATACATTCAAAACCAAGCACGTTGGGACTCAGTGGGCCTTTAAGATGCCAGCCATTCCCTCAGGCTGAATCCTTTTCCTACAGAAATCCTATAGCTGGTTCCTCTCTTCAACTCTCGCTTGCTCATGGAGGCCTTCCCAGAATGCTCTCTGTTAAGAGTCACCTCTGTCACTCTTGGTCTGTTGGGCTTGTCTTTGTAGCATGTAGCCTACTTTCCAGCTGCGTGTTTATTATCTGTCTCCCCAATTAAGAGGTAAATTTCAAGAAGGCAGATGCTTTTTCTGTATTGTTCAGCACTAATTCTGGAGACCAGGTAGTAGCTGGCACACACTGGATATTTGATAAATATTAGTTGAATGAATCAGTAAGTTTTATTTTTATTATGAATTAGCCCACCGGCTCCCTTTCCTCTGGAGAAGAACACCAAGAGAAGAACACCAAGGTAGGAGCCAGGAGAAGAAAAATATTAGACTGATTCTGCTATTAACTGGGTACATGTTTCTGACAAAGAGGATGAAATTTTCTTGGCCTCAGTTTTCTCCTCTGTAAAATAAAAGCCAACGACAGGGGAGAAATCTGTCTTTTCCACTCATCAGATTTCCAAGAGGAGGGGTTTTTATTTGTTTGTTTTTTCTCTAATGCTCCTGGTCCCCTGCACCACCCCCTTGGTGGCAGAGTGGCATGGAAAATGGATGAGGTATGCAGAGACGCCCGGCATGGTCAGCTCACCCATTCCCCCTACTATGTTTAGGAATTGACTGACCCTGGAAAGGCACATGTTCTCATCTGCTCATTACCATGCCGTAACCTTTGAAATTAAAAACCTGCTCCTCTTGGGGGAGAGGGAGGGTTATAGTGCTCCAGTGTTCCCTGTCCTGAACGCTGAGCTCTGGGCTATGTTGCGTAGTAAATCTATTGTACCTCATGCCTAGATTGCATTCTCCAGCTCACACTCTATCAGAAATAGAATGATATTTTGATCTTCATTTAGCTATTCTTTTATTTATCTCAATTGATTCAGAACTCTGGTGGGGAAAAGAAGGGTATTACATACGAACTTGCTTATAAAACAAAATAAAAGGATAGAGCTAAAATCTTTTCCATAGCACTGACTATAAATATATACATTATATTTTTCTGTGAAATATATAGATTAATAAAGTATGGATATGTGTTTCTCAATATGGACATATACATGAGTACCCTCTTTCTTCCAAGAAGTATAAGGTATATAGTATAAAATATGTATTTATAAGTTGAAAATATATATTTTTCTAGAAGTATATATACAGATATATACATGGATGTTCACATATGTGTATATGGTATATACATATATATATAAGATGTATATCATACACACATACTCCAGAGAGAGGAGAGAAGGCATTGTAAATCATGAGTGTATGTGTGCATTTCTCTCCCTACATAAATAGGGAAAAATGGTTATAAAATTTGGGAGTAAGTTTTTAGAGTGGTAGGAATTGACCTAAAAAAGAAAGAACTGGTTAGCATGGGTGGTCATACACAATAACTGGGTCATACACAATAACTGAGTCATACCAGTGGGTTGTTAAGAGACAGGTCAGTTAAAATTTCAAGAGAACTCAGTATGTAAACTCTACTCCTACCCCCTACCCCCACCCCGCACTGTCCCTAGATGACTCCATTAACGTCAGCCCTATGATTCTGAAGCATAATGAAAAGAAGAGAAAACTCAGGTGGGTCATTAGAGGAACTGTAATGATAGGTATGGTGCGGACAATCTTGGAGAGGGGTTGGAGGCGAGGAAGTGATGCAGAGAAGGCCCAGAGGCTATGTCAGTGCTTCAGACAAAGATAGCCATTGTCCCTGCATTTGATGTCACATCCATCTTCACCCACTTGCAAAAGGTCCAAAGAAATGCTCTCAAAGAAAATAAAATGAAATACATATTTCTTTCATTCTGAGTTGTACAAGTCTTCACACTTGAACATTTCTGCAATTGGGTTATGTCTTACAATTGATGGTGCATCCTAATTTAACCCTTGACATTTTTTCTTTCTCAGTGCTATATTCTATAATGGTGCATCTCACAACTGCCAGAATCTTAGATTGGGTGAAACACAGTAGTTCATGCTCAGTTTTCTATAATCCATTATAGGGAAATGAGCCAGAAATGTGGTTTGGAATAAGATGTGCTTTGCTCAGCAAAGGTAAGTTGAAACACATGCTCTGTATGCCACTTGTCAAGTGTAGGCAAGAACAGCCTTTCCCCAGTGCAGTTTGGAAACATGCACCAAGAGCCCAAAATCCTTCTTTGCAAGAGTCCTATTTTATAGAATTTTTTTTTCAAAATAAGAAACCCATAAAAGTTTGTGCACAGAGATATATTTTAGACTTCACTTATATTATATCAAAACACCACAAAATATTTAAAAAAAAAATAAGGGATTTTATTGTTAAAAATAAGAACATGCCCACAGTGGAATAGTATACAGTCATCAAAAGTGACAATTTTAGGGGCACCTGGCTGGTTTAGTTGGGAGAGCATGCTGTCTTCATCCAGGGTTGTAAGTTCCAGCTCTATGTTGGGTGTAGAGACACTTAAGGAGGAAAAAAAAAAGTGCATGGCCAATACTTATTGATGTGCAAAATGCTATTAAGAAAATGAATAAAAAAATGCTATTAAGATCATGTTAAGTATAAAATAGTATACAAACTTTATATTTATGTTTTCTAATTTTGGGACTATTCTACATGCATAGGGAAAATGGTTTATAAAATGCAGCAAGGTGCTAACAACTCTTACCTCTCTTGCTAGGGAATATTCAGCTGATTTCACTTCTATATACCTTCTTTCATTTCCCGAAACCTTTACAACAAGCATGGATTACTTTTATGGCTAGAAGCAACTCTTCTCCCTTCCAAAGGCAGTTTGTTTCTTCCCCAAGTTCCTTTTTCTCCTAATAAGTCAAAAATGACCTGCTTTTGGCCACAAACTAGATATTCCTGAAAGTTATAACCATTCTCTCAGAACAGGGAACTAAGGGCCGTAAAAAATGCCCTTGATGCTAGATGACAAATCATGTTGGTCAAAGCAGGCTGCTCAGGTTTCCTGGGCATACAAATCCAGAAATAAACTGCTGACTACTCACTTTCCAAGGGTCTATACCCTGAGGAGTCCCCATCCCTTCCTGGGAAATGACCTCTGGATTTCTCATAAAGGAAGATGATGACCAGAGCCAGGAGTGGGGCTTACAAAACTCTCCTTTATTACCTCTCTATTTGCCCTTGGCCCACCCCTAGGCCCAGAGGAAATTTCATGGTCCCCACTCTCTAAAGAGCAGATGGGGAGAAGAGGGCAGAGTGCACAGAAGGGAAAATGTGGAGCCTGCTAAAAAATTTTGCCCAAGGGAGATTAATAAAGTTTCATACAGACATCTCAGAAGATGAAAGTTCTTGTCAGTGGGGAGGAAGATCAAGAGATTCAAAGTCAAAACCAAGAGCAGGTGATAGCAAACTGGAAAAGACTTCACGCACCACAATTAGGTAATAGAGCATTCCTTCTATTTACCTATGGAAATTAAGTATATAGAAAATAGGAGACTTTTCTCAGCACAGCTATGAAAAGTGAAACAAGATAAGCCAAAGCGACCTTGTAATGGAAGAAAGGTCCACCGCTAACCTGCTTTCATTCATAGGCTATGATTCTGAAATGTTGCTTTAGAAAATTACGCAGAATGAGTTTTTCATTCCTCTTTAGTTAAAAGTTTCAGTCATTTTCCAACTCTGACTCTTTCATAAATGATCTACAAATACATCTTTTATCCCTTCTCCGTCCTGTAATTGCCAGTGACTGAGCTGGACTTAGAAAACTAGGGGTTGGGCCACACATTTGCATTTCATAGAAGCCCCTGAGGTGATTCTAGGGTGTTGCCAGGTTTGTGAACCTGACCTTAGTCAGGTGATCCCTGACTAAGAAATAAGCAGGCAGAAGAATCAAACACTTAGCATAGAAAAAGGTAAACATAATTTTACTATTCACGCACAGGTTTCCTTTGGATCAAAGAAAGAAATAAAAATTAAAATTTGAATGCCAAATTATTTTACACTCATCTTTCCATTTAAAGCTCAGCAAAATGCTGTGAAAAAAAGCAGAGGAAGCTTTCTCTTTTTTTCCTCTTTCATCCTCTCTATTTTTTCCATAAATTGTATTTTGTGTTTCAAGATCTGTAACTGAGGCTCAGAGCTCTTTAATGACTTGACTAAGGTCGCAGGGCTAGAAAGTGTGGAGAGCTCCTAGGCTCTGAGGTCCATGCTTTCCACTCCTGTGTGAACCATGGAAAATGCCCTTTTCATGGCCCATTCACTACCCCCAGTGAAGCCCAGTGCCTCCTTAATTATTGGCTCTCTTCTCATGACTCTTTCTGTAACTGAGCCAATGGGTTTTTTTGTTTTGTTTTATTTTAGCATTTACTATTATGTTTCAATACAAATGAGCAATGATATGTTGAGAAAGTGAAAATCAATGCCACCGATTAAGAAAATGTCCTCTAATTTGCCTTCCAGACACTCAGCTTTAAAAGATGAATGGAGAAAAAATCTGTATCTGGCTTGATTGCTTATGAAGAAAATCCCTCTAAGTGTGAACACTTCTTTGAAACTGTCAAGATAATAATAATGTTAATATTGACTACACTTTTATTCTGCTAAGCATGTGAATTCCCTTAATCCTCACAGCAGCACTACATGAGATAAATACTCTTCTTAAACCCATCTACATGTAAAGAAATCATGGCATAAAGAGGTTAGGTAACTTACTCTAAGTCATAATTAGTTACTAACATTTGTCATAGATCTAAGGAGAGAGCTAATAAGCTATGCTACCCTCCACTGCTCTCTTGAAAGTGTCTTACAAACCAGTGCTTATCAAACCTCCCTAAACTTCTAGCAAAAGGAAAAGTTCATTTCAATCAAAATTTAAGTGTGTGATATTTTTATTTTTCGTAACTTTGAAAACTGGACAAAGTCATGCAGTCCCTTGTTTGCTTGTCGTTCTGCTCAAGAGCCTTCTCTGATCTCACTCAAGACTTGTGGAGGTTACACCCTGGAAGGCCCTGTTACTGCACTTTGGCTCCACTTCCCGTCTACCATCTACCTGTTCCCACACTGCACTGCAATCATTGGTGCCTTTCCCCCCACCAGTCTGTAGACTTCTTGAGAGAGGGATCTTGCCTTTTCTTTCTTTTTCTTTCCCCCCACTCTAATGCCTCTCTTTGTGCCCTACGAAGATAAGGAAGATGCAAATTCCAAGTCAAAAGGTGGACATAGAACCTAGATAATTATGCACTATGTTTAAGGTTTTTAAACAAACTCTGTAATCAAATTCCTGTACGCCCATATAGTCATTAAGTAAATTTGGGTTGGAGAACTTGATGACTAACTAGGAGCAACTGACAAGAAAAAAATTAAGGCTTACACAAAACTATTAATATTTTCAGAGTTTTTATTATTAATAATAATTGCGATTAATAATTTCAGAGTTTTGGTAATTTTCTAAAGAGGAAACAAAGAAAATTATGGACTCTTCAATTAGTCTACTTTTTAAGTATTTCCTTCTAATGTAGTTCAAGTTAAGTTTTTTTTATTCCTCAGCTGTGCTTTTTAAAAAATGGGGATGTATTAAAAATTTCAATTGCTTATCCTTTATTTTTCTTAAATTTTAATCCCAATACAGTTAACATACAATGTTACATTAGTTTCCTCTTTTCTGAGCTTTTCAGTCCCTACATGCACTACATGAGATAAATACTTTTCAGCACTACATGAGATAAACACTCTTCTTAAACCCATCTACATGTAAAGAAATCACGGCATAAAGAGGTTAGGTAACTTACTCTAAGTCATGACACTCACTTTTGACTATCTGCAGGTGATTCCTCTCTCCCTATCACTCTCTCTCCCTTTTTATTTTCTTTCTCTCTGTCTTTGTCTCTGTTTCTCTTTGGTCATTAAATAGGACTTCTGTTTAATGGACCATTTTCTTATAAAACAGGAACTTGAGTTTTACTGTAAGAACTTTTTAAAGATAGCTGTGTAACTCTGTTTTTTTTTTTTTTTTTTTTTTTGAGAAAGAAAACATGACCTTAGAAAATGTTTGTATCTTAGAAAATGTTTTCAGCTTCCAATAAAATTTAGCCGAAGACTAGTCCTGGTCTCTTAGCTAGAAATCTACATCTCTGAACCAAATGAAAGGAAAAAGAACGTGAACCTCTGTGTGCGTTGTAATGAGTTTAGTTGGGGAGCCAGGGTCAGTGTACAATTTGTGGGGCCCAGTACAGAAGGAAAATGCAGGGCCCCTTCTTCAAATTAGAAGGAATTTCAAGCTGGTTGACAGTGGAGCATTCAGCCAAACATGGGATATTTCTAGGGTTCATGTCCTGTACACTGCATAGGTGACATGTCCATGAAGCTGATCTATGAAGAGCTTTATCTGGTAGGGGCACCTGGCAGTCACAGCAGGAAAAAATGCAGGGGTGGCTAGAGAGGTCTGACGATGAGTTACTGTCTCAAAGTCTAGACAAGTCACCAGCTGCTGGTGGTGACTGAGTCTAAGTGTTATTAGAAATAGAAGGGTGTAGGGGATGCCTGGGTGGCTCAGTGGGTTAAGCCACTGCCTTCGGCTCAGGTCATGATCTCAGGGTCCGGGGATCGAGTCCCGCATGGGCCTCTCTGCTCAGCAGGGAGCCTGCTCCCCTCTCTCTCTCTCTGCCTGCCTCTCTGTCTACTTGTGATCTCTCTCTGTCAAATAAATAAATAAAAAATCTTAAAAAAAAAAAAAAAGAAATAGAAGGGTGTAGACATGATAGGTGAAGAAAAGAAAGAAAGAAGATTAACAATGTGACTGTATGCCTTGCCAGCCAACATTCGTCCAGGAATCATACCTGGAGACCACAGTGTCAATTCTTATTTAGTAACATCTCTTTCTTTTAATCAAAACTGATAATAGCCACGTTTGCTCAACTATATTCAACAGTAAGAACTCCCCTAAAGAGTAGGTATGCTATAAAAACATTGGTGTGAAAGAGCCTTAGAGATTTGAATGCCAAATAAAATACTATGGATACCAAAAGGTTTCTTTGACTTTTAATTAAGCATGGTTCTTTCTACTTTAGCTTATTAATTGGTTGAGCAAAAGAAACAATATGCCTTATAATGCCTGCCTCATCTCCTTTAGAGAGAACTTGTGAAGATCACTTGCAATAATACTTGCCTTGGGGCCTTATAAACTATAACAACTACTATAACTAGAGGCAGTATCATTCAGTAGAGAAAGTTCTGGAGGCAGAATGCAAAGACTTGCATATACCAGCAACTCCATAACTTACCACTAGTGAACTTGAAGCAACTCTAATCCCCCCTGAGCCTCAGTTTCCTTTCCTGTACAATAGAGATAACAGCTTTCTGTTTAAGTCAAAGTAGGATAATGTGTAAAGATAATCCTGTACAATGTTTTTATTAAATTGTAAAGTGTTGCACACATTTAAGCCATTTTCATAATAAGAACTTGGCACCGTCAAGGTCACCTCTGAAGCTAAAGAATTAAACCTCAGAGACATAAAACTCCAATCTCTCAGAGATTAACAACAGAAGATGAAATTGTATTTCAACCTTATGTAAGGAAAGATCTATGCCCATGATTACAGAGGTAAATGGCAACATAAATAAAGCATTTCCTAGAGCAGTTTTGTTTATCCCCCCGTGTTTGAGCCATATGGTCATCTACATTTTATCAGCAGTAGTACACACAGAACAGTACGGAAACTGTAGGTGGGAAAGGTGGCCAACCAGTGGATTTTCTCATGGTGTCTCACATAGACTAGACCTTGTCAAGCAGAATAAGAAAATTTTTTCTGCCTCCTTCCAAATAAATTGAGCTTCAATCCCCAGAAGTGGTTTTATACACAGTATTTACCCTCAAGGAAATTTTAAGTCCTCTGTGCAACTTCCTACCTTTCCAGCCCCAACTGCCTCTTCACTGCATCACTCATCACCCCTCCCTTGGCACCCACCCTCAGCCATTAGCAGGAAGTAGCAATGAAATAGGCTGAAAACAAAATGAAGCCCTGTCAGGGGCTGGAGACTTAATGGGAAAAGCAAAGAAGCTGCAAATCAATAAGAGTGAGATGATAAGATGTGTATGGAATGGATTCCTGTTTTCCATGAAGGGCCCACAATAGAGGTAGGTTAGGATTTTCTGTTGTAGAACTAACCTAAAGTGGAGTCACTTATATCAGGGGTAAAACAGAAATGGTCAACACAGGACCCTAAAGGAAACATAATCTAACCTTACAGGAATTTATGACTCTCCTCAGAAATTAGCAGAGGACATCAGCCAGTCCCTAAATGCCAAATCTATTCACACCATCCCTGGACATCCTTGCTCGCCTATTTAGCTACCCTGACCCAAATAAGAAAGAAGACCACTAGGCAACCAATTAACTGAAAAAGTGAAATAACTTTTTCCTTTACCGCATAAAAATCCCTTAGTCTGAAAACAACCCACTCATTGCTTCTGTAGATTTGAGTTTCCTGGCTTGCAGATCAAAAGCCTTGCATTAAACTCATCTTTCTGCTTTGTTTTATTCAGTATGCAAAGTTTGGTTTTTGACACTGTTTATCTCTGCTTTTAGCCTTAGGTAAAAGAGCAGAGAATTAGTGTCAGCCACCCAATTCCTGGTGTAAGAAACCGGGGCAGAATTTGATGACAAATCTTCGCTATAAATCCACGTGTAGCTTTTTTCCAAGGCAGCATCTGAAAGTGTGTATCTCTTAATGACATGGTTGAACTTGTGGATTAGAATCTTTGCTCTCACCTTTTGGAAAAATAAGAATAAAGTCACTCACAGAATGCTGGTACCAGCCAAAAATACCATTTCAAGTGTAAGTCCTAGACCTTTTAAGTAACAAAATGATACCTACTAGCAGATCTCTGTCTTGCTTTGAGAATTCCAGGTGCACTGGCTGCGCTGGTCTCATCACAGAGAAGGTGAAGTTGAAGTTCCAGAGTCACTGAAGGGGAAGCTCTGAAATTCCTCGAAAAATAAGCTGCAAATATAATATAAAATAATGTAAATAAAATATAAAAATATAAAATATAAAAAATATAAAAATATAAATATAAAAAATATAAAATATAAAAAATAAGCTGTCACTTGACAGCTGCCAGAAAAAATGCACTCTTCCATTTGAAAAACTACTATCAGAAGGAGCAAGCTGGCTTGGCAGCCATTAAATCTCTGCTTAGTACTACTTCCTCTGCAAAGCCCACAGAGTCAATGGCTGTTAACCTCTCACTCCTGTACCTTATCCATGGACCTATCTCTGCACGTTCACGCCATACGATAATTGTTTGTTTACGTGAGTAGATCTCTATTATAGGTTCTACAAAGGTGAAACCTGGGTCTGTCTTGTTCATTATCGTCTCTCCAATGCCATGCCTGATGCACAGTAGATCTAAAAAATGTTGACAGAAAGAAAGCTGTAGTATGTAGCCAGTCTCATTGAGGGAAGTATAGAGACCAAATTATAGGTCCTATGCTGTCCCTGTGTCTATTCCAGAACCTTTAAATGTTGAGCTCAGTCTTGGATACCATATTTTATACCATTGGGAAACTAGAATTTATTCACAGTTGGCGATCAAGATGGGCGGTGGGAAGGGGAAACGCTTCGCAGAATCTGGAAACCATGTCAAATGAGGAACAAATGAAAGAACCGGGAATGATTAACTTGACTCAAAGAAGGCAAAGGAAAGATGTGGTTCCTCTCCCCAGATATTTGAAAAGCTGTCAAGTGGAAAAGGTAGTTAGATGTTAGTGATTAAAAAGTACAGAGAAGCAGATTTTCGCTCACCAAAACAAGAACATTCAAACGAAAAAAACAAAACAAAGGAAGAAAGAAAACGCACATCGACAATGGCAGAGAAAGAGTAAATTTTCTGTCTCTGAAGTGACAAAAGGAAAAGGCATTAGGATCCCTTCTAACATAGGGGTTATAATTCACTACATAGTAAGCAAGTACCCCAGAAATCATGGATATGGAACCACACTAGGAAATAAGTGATGTTAGCTTCTTTTTTTTTTTAATTTTTATTTATTTATTTATTTAGTTGACAGACAGATCGCAAGTAGGAGAGAGAGAGAGAGAGGAGGAAGCAGGCTCCCTGCTGAGCAGAGAGCCCGATGCGGGGCTCGATCCCAGAACCCTGAGATCAAGACCAGAGCTGAAGGCAGAGGCTTTAACCCACTGAGCCACCCAGGCACCCCTGATGTTAGCTTCTTTGCTAGGCACCAGTTATAATAGGTGGAAGAGCTTAGGAGACAGCATGGAGGTCCCAAAGATGGAGGCACAAAGGAGAGGTATAGGCCTCCAGAGGCAAGAGATGTCTGAAAACGAGTTCTCACGGCACCACTTTGGCTATTGCTTCTCCTAGTCATAGAAAGCAGCAATCTGGAGTGAGAGTATCCAAAACAAAACAAAAATATTTGGAATTTGGCGGAAAGGCACATCTTTTTGAACGTTAATACTCAAAAGAGCTGCAATCACACATCTGTTTTCTTGTTTGGTTTACAATTAGGGGAATGGGGAGAGAGGACCCCATGAAATTGAATGACACTTCACATTGATAAGCATTTCTGAAACAATATGGTAGCAATTTGAAGAACACATTATACTCTCAAGCTGCATAAAGAACGAGCAAAGAATATACTATTTAACGCTTAATTTTAATAATGATCTTACTTGTTACAGATACAGCATTTCACAATGAAAGCCTGTGTTTCAGTCCAGTAATATGATAAGACACAGCTTGTAAAAATGAGAATTGAGTTTAACTATGTTCTTCTGTTTTATTTTCCATTTATCATGTGAATTGCTTCTAAATAAGATTGTCTTGCTTCATTAATTTGCATAATTACTGAAATATAGCATGGGATCCCAAATAACAAACTCCTGATGATATCATTTCAGATTTACTGTGACATTATTTTGAAAATGACAAAAACTGATACACAATTAAGTGCAGAGTAAAAGTGTGTAAGCTAATTATGTTGCCTTTGAGTCTTCAAGACATAAAGAGGTTATTTGGGGCAGAACAATAAATTTTTGTGCTCAGATGCTAAACAGCTTGAAAACCAAAGAACAACTGGTGAGTACTATACCATTTTAGAGTAATAAATAAGTCCGGTTTTGACAGAGTAGGAGCCAGGTAGAGTTTTGTTTTTGTTTTTGTTTTCATTTTTAAGTGAATCAAGACCGTCGAAGAAAGATGGGAAAAGTCTTCAATGAAGACTTAAAAATTCCTGTTCCGATGTATTTTGATTTTTGAAATAGCACCCGAACAAATCAGCTCGACAGTCTTGGTCCCAGTAAGGAAATTCTGATGCCTTGTTTGAGTTCAAACTTTCAGCAAGTGCAAACACTCCACTCAGCTCAATCTTCCAAAACATGGGTGACATAGAAAATGTGGATATGGATAAAAAGCTGCAAACTATTAGTAAGCTCTCAGACACTCAAAGAGCCAAGTAGTCACTGCTCCTCTCTGAAATGGAGGCTGCTGAAAGACAACAAGGCTCACTGACAAAATAAATCCCATGGCCTGTCTCGGCCTAGCTGATAAACAGGGGCCCCGTCTGATTAAGTGTCTTTGCTAACATCACAGAGACAACCACAGCACAGTAGTGGAGACAAAAATGTCACCTCTTTCTCCTGCCTCCCACATCCTCTTATTCGTCATTTGAAACTGAAAGCTCAGGAAGAGCAGGCCTGTCTAAAACATTGCCTGTTTCCCTGAGACAACGTCCCCAAAGCTGCAAAGCGGGGTGTTACCATTCTGCTGCCCATTCCTTTGGGTTATGATTTGAATAAATCTGTGACTTTCACAAGACAAGAACATGATGGCTGAGGGATGGCACAAACAGACGTTTGTATTTTATGTAGACTCCTGGTAGAATCTTTGTTTTTCTAGTAATTCACTGAAGGACATCAATTCTCTGAAGAAGAAACATCTCACGGTTCTATGGTGGCAGCTGGATTAGGTGAGCACCCAAGGGCTGGGACGGCCTGAGTTGCTTTGTGGTTTCTCTGCTGGGTCACCTGGCCGAGGAGCAGAGCCTGCCTTCCCAAGCCTTTCGCCTCCACAGCTTGTAAGCCTGAGCCAGATGCCCTCAGCCCGTGGCGTGAAGGAGCAGGCTCGCCTGGTTCTGCCAAACCTCTAGGCCACACTCCACGTTTTAGTTCATATTAAAAAATAAATCTGGAGCTGTTTAACATTCCCAAGCTGGTTGTGTGTATGCATGTGCGCGCGCGTGTGTGTGTGTGTGTGTTTATGTGTGTGTGTGCAACATGCAAAACTTGAAAGCAGGGTTTCAGCTGGCCCAGAACCTGCCGTTCCCATCCAGCTGTTGGCCTTGTGCCTCACGACACACTGAGAGCCCATATGAATAGCTCCTGTAAAAGAGGCCCTGTTAGTGTACCCAGGCAGCAAGATTCTCAACAGCTGTAGGGAACATCATTTGACCCGACAACGGACAAATAAGGTTTCTTCGTGTGTGAAACAGGGTGTGTGAAACAATAAAACAGTGAGATTTCACTGCGTCCATGGCAGTTTCCAGACCTTGCCTGAAAGCTCCAGGGAGGGCAGCGCATTGTCTCCCAGGAGAGTCTGTTCCGTTTCTGGACAATGGCTCTGATTATTAAAAAGTTCCTTCCTGTTGGCATGGGCCTTGCTGTCTCCTCTACTTAATAACATTGGACCTGAAGATTCATGTACAGAACTTTACATTCATCTTATTGAATTTTAGTTTTACTATTGCAAGACCGCAAAGAGTTGCAGACCTATTAACCATCTCTCCCAACTCTGATCAGTCACCAGGATCACTAGCTCTCCGTTATCATGATACATACCACTAACAAAAAGGTAGATAAAGCTAAAACAAGGAAAACTATCAGTGTGTGGCACATTAAATGTATCTTTAGGTAGACACTGATCTATTAGTCACCAGGTCTGGGGTAGAGTTTTCCATGAGTGGAAGTGGCCTAGAGGGTTCACTCTTACTGTACCTATGAGAGGTTGTTCAGGTACGGCTGTCCCATGAAACCTGAAATCTCTTCAGCTAGGATCAGCCACCTTGTGTATGCTTGGTATCTAATACAGTGCCTGGCCCAAAGAATATGTTCCATAAATGATTGTGAACCAACAAATATTTTCTTGGGGACCCTGTATCAGTTACTAGTGATTATTGCTTCTCTATCTAGTGCAGAATAAAATTGAACACCATGCCAGCCCATTCTGGTAAAGCTTCCTTTACCACCCAGTTATCTATGGGGACGGGGGTATCTATTGGGACGATCTACATTTTTCTCCTTCAAAAATTACAACTGTATTCGCCTCCATTTGCTTGTTTTTATTATACACGGTGTCTCATGTTGTGTAGATTTTCTAAGGATACCAAGATGTAATTTATCAAGCCAAATTCATTTAGAAGAGCCAATTCTGTTCACTTTAAGAAACATCTTTGTAGCCTATTTTGTGTTAGGCTCTGTACAGACATTAAGGATATAAAAACAAATGTGACAGTTTCTGGCTCCAGGAAACACAGTCCAAGGAGGGGAAACAGGGGGGTTCAAAACCATGTATTAGGAACATCATGGAGAGGGCAATGGACACAGAGGAGGGGCACTTAACCTGGTTTATAGTGACAGCCAGATACTCTTTGAGGAGATAATACCTGGGCCTAAGCTTGAGGTATGAACAGAAATTAACTACAGGAAATTGCCGGAGGTGTGCATTTTGAGAGGAAAACAGAATGAGCAAAAAAGCATAGAGGTGTGAAACTATATAAGATAAGCAGAAGCTAGACTATTCCAGAGTGAAATTTCGTTTGAAGCACAGAGCTTCACAATATGATGCTGGAGAGTCAGAGGATTGGTCACAGAAGGCCTTGTTGGCCGCGGTAAATAGAGTATGTTTTCAGAGATCAACAGGGAGATGTTAGAAGCAGAACCATTGTATATTTCATAATGAGGGATTTATTATGGAAATCAGACTAAACACAATTATAGGAGTTGCTGGGCAAGTGAGCATCCAGTAGGAAGTAGGATCAGAAAGGAGTCAGCCACCAAGGACGTTAAGCCATCAAAATGGGATTGCAAGGCTTAAGGGATTATCTAAGGAAGCTGGGTCTCTCTTCAGTGAGCCACACACTAGATGATTGGTGGTGGTCCTGAGGCTGCTGTTAGTCAAAGGGTCAGGAATTGGGAAGAAGAGCTGGAGGTGGGAGGTAGGAGAGCAAGTACAGCCTGGAACCTATCAGTACCTTTACTGACTGCGTCTGGCCATGAAGACTTTCAGAGAGTAATGTTTGTTGTTTCACTTCTGCCTTCCATACCCACATCTTACATAAGTTCTTTTGCCCGCTATAACCCGCTACATACAGAAAAGGAATTCCACGAAACATAGTTTAGTTGAACAGTAAACACTAAACTGAAGAAAGAAAATGAAATGAAATGAAAATGAGATGAAAAAAAAGAAATGAAAAACAGAGGCAAAACATGGTCAAGAACATTCCAGAAGAAGGAAAGACACTGCTGGTGCAACACGACTCGTCACTATGTGTCATTCACTGCCACACAATAAGATTCTTGGCACCATAAGTGCCATAAAAAACCTCTGAGGAGCCTCGCACCTCGCATCTTTGCTCAAAATTCCAAGTGATAAAGGAATATTATTCGTCGAGCTGTGGCCATACACCTGTACAGGCTGCCAGAGATGGGAAAAAGGAACTGTCTGCCCACTTTGGCATCCATAGACTGAGATAGGGCTCTGCATTCCATCTCTTTGGGGAATTTTCCCTTAAAGTAGGAAGGTTGTTTGGATGCTACAGAATAACAACAGAGACAAATATCCATGCCCATATTCAGATTAAATGTTAGGAAAAAAGCTATTCCCACGGGTACCCTGAGAATGGATTTTGGCTATGTGCTCTCTCTCAGTTAGGGTTAGAGTAGGTTGCAGTAATATATCAAATTATCTATGTCTGTAACTAATATATATCGACATTTCGGAAACATGCAACAACATAGTCAATAGCAGCATAGTCAACAAGAAGATGACTTCTTTTTCATTTCATAGTCCAAAGGCAGTGTTTGGGATGGGAGTGAAACTCAGGGACACAAGCTGTGCTTCAAAGTGGCTCACAAGGTTATGCTGGCTATTCAAATCCCAGGAAGCCAAAAGAGGGGGAATAAAGGAGCAGTTATGTGTAGAGGTTTTATGAACCAGTCTAAACAGTGGCACAGCACGTCCATTTACATTTCAATGGAGAGAGCTCAAATGCATGGCCTCACTTACCGAGGAGGGAATCCGGGAAAATGGGCTGGCTGTGTGCCCAAAAGAGAAGAGAATAGATATTGGGGGTCAGTAATTGTTTTTTGCCAGAGAGTCTGTCCAAACCATTCCAGATTCAAATCCATCTGAGTAATTTCAGGTTGTCAAAGGTTACCAACTTTTACTACAATAAGACAGATAGTAAACATTTCAGGCTTTGAGGTCATTTGGTCTCTGTAACAAACACTCAGTTCTGCCCTTGTAATACAAAAGCAGTCATGGACTATATTTAAAAAAAAAAAAAAAAGTGTGGGTGTGGGTGTGGCTGTGTTATAATAAAACTTTATTTACAAAAAATAGGCAGCAGGAAGGATGTGGCCTACAGGCCATAGTTTGCTGACCCCTGATATAATCAACTCTACTGTAGGCATCATTCTCTTTGAGAGAGATGGAAGCAAAACTAGAGCTAATGAGTTTTTCATTTGCTTTTTCAACCATTGATATTTTACTTCTGCCCAGATCTCTTCCCCCTGTCCCCCACTTCACCTTCTGTGTATCCTCATTTCTCCTCAAACTTCTTTTTGTTCCCCATTCGGGTTAGTTCACCATTCCTCTTCATTACTAACGCTTATGCTCCATGGACCATGGTCCTGTTCATTTGAATGGTGAAATGAGCCTTGAATCATAGCAACTCATTCATACGTGACTTTCTTTTGCCTCTTTAAATAAGCAAGGTATCACTTGCCTCCTTCCCTTCAGTTGCAAAGATTTAGCCAGAGTCCTTTTCTTATCATGAGGCCATGTGGCCTTTGTTGCCTACCATAGTCCTTTCCATGGCCTTAATCTATGAACAAGAGCCATGTATTTGGAACAAAGGTCACAGTGAGCTTAGCTGGGAGACAGTTCTCCACAGTTCTCTCCTTATTTCTTCATATCTTAGGAGCAGAGGTATTGATGGCCTTTTGTTGAACTATCTTGTCAAGGGTGATGTTACACGAAAATGTCTCCCTAGAGAGCAATGGTTGGGTAGGTTTGTTCTCAATGGATCAATGCAGCCCATTATAAAGTATTAGGATTTCTTGAGTCCAGTATTCTGTAATACAACACACTACATATACAGGGGTCACTTAACCTTAATGACATCATACTATGGATACTGGGAACTGGTAAAATGCTAATACTTTGACTACTGCTATTGCTGTAAGCAATCAACTGTTCTTCCTTTCTGCCTTAGCAATCTCATGTCTTCTGCTGGCATCCGTGAAACTGTGGTGGGTTAACTTGGGAACTTGTGAACAGGGCAGAATATCAGCACCTCCACTATTTTTGACTGACTATATGATCCCATGAATGGAGAAACATGGTAAATAAACTGGACTAAGAATTAATGTATGGTAGATCAAAGGAGAAATGTACCAGGTTACCTTTAAAAAGGGTGGCTAATCTGAAGCTATAACTCTAAACCTTTCTAAACTTAAAAGAATGTAAGAGATGGGGCACCAGGGTGGCTCAGTTAAGCATCTGCCTTTGGCTCAGGTCATGGCCTGGATCAAGCATCATGTTGGGCTCCCAGCTCAGTGGGGAGCCTGCTTCTCCCTCTCCCTCTGCACCACCACCTCCTCCCCCACCCCCTTATGTTCTCTCTCTTCCTCTCCCTCTTTT
This sequence comes from Meles meles, assembly GCF_922984935.1. Taxonomy (NCBI): domain Eukaryota; kingdom Metazoa; phylum Chordata; class Mammalia; order Carnivora; family Mustelidae; genus Meles; species Meles meles. The sequence goes on along the minus strand of NC_060066.1, from coordinate 146,297,233 downwards.
TCTCTCTCTCTCAAGTAAATAATTAAAATCTTTTTTTAAAAAAGACCGTAAGTGGTAAGTGTCATATTCTAAAGATGACTTTGAATTTTCTGTGTCTAAAAATATATGTAAATCATTTCCAAATGTCAGTGCCGTCACTATTATTAGTGCTAACTTACAATATACCTTTCAACCACATCACCACTCCAAGGCCAAGAAGAATTGACATAGCATATGTTTGGCTTGGGGCGCCTGGGTGGCTCAGTGGGTTAAGCCTCTGCCTTCAGCTCGGGTCATGATCTCAGGGTCCTGGGATTGAGCCCCGCATCGGGCTCTCTGCTTCGCGGGGAGCCTGCTTCCTCCTCTCTCTCTGCCTGCCTCTCTGCCTAGTTGTGATTTCTCTCTGTCAAATAAATAAAAATTAAAAAAAAAAGAATATATTTGGCTTACTCTGGACAGCTTTGAACAGGAGCTGCATCAACAGAGAGAGAATTCTATATGTTCTAAAAGCAATAGGAGGTAAAAAAGATAAAGAGAATTGCCCCTGCCTTTCTGCTTTCCTGTCAATATACATCAAACTCTGTCTGTGTGAAGAACCACTGTGTTTGGTACCAGGATAGGAGGTACAGATGGAGAAGAGTCTATCAAGGAGTTCATGATTACCGAAGCAAAAAATCACATAATAACATTAGGAAGTGGAATAACCCAAAGTTGTCTTAGTTTGACATGAATGAAGCATTTTCAGGAGAGGCTGGGAGGATATGGGAGGAGATTTTGACATGAGAGAAAGCTGTGGAAGAGTCACCTGGGGTTAAAAGGCAAGGGTTATAGAAGAGCTGAGTTTGGAGGCACTGTTCTGAACAATGGAAAGACATACATCTTCAGAGGAAAGTAGATGGTTTTGTGGCAGTATCATTCAGCATCAGGAACACAAAGGTGAAAACAAGAGTCAGGAGTTAGCACAGTCAGGGAGAGTGATAACTAAGGGTACCGTAAGGTGACCTGGGCCCAAGTCCCCTTCTGTGAGTCACTAGCCATCTGAATCAGCCAGTCTTATCCTGTCTTTATCTGAGAGTAGGGGAGTGAGAGAATCAGATGTTCTTACTAAAGAAACTCTTTAATTTTGTAATTGGCTTTTAAGGAAGTCAGAAGCACGTTAACTTGACAAACCAGAGTGTTAATGTTGAGTTATAATGAGAATTAGATTTGAAAGATGGGCTGAGCGATCGGCAGTAGGTGAAGACACTTGTATCGAATATCAGGATCGATGGGAGCTGTTGCTGGTCCTTGAACAAAAATGACAAGATTAAAATTATCTGTGGAATGCAATCCAAGAATATTGACTGAGACGGCTTTCAAAATAACTAGAGTCAATTCTGGACTGTTTTTCAAGAGTCTTATATATATATATATATGTTTTTTTTTTAAAAAAGTCTTATAAACATTACATTTCCATTGACCTGAATGAGGGTGGTGATAATTAAAACACCGATTAAATAATTTATCCTGTAAATGTTGAAAGATTGGAAGCATTGGCTGCCTGCACCGTACAATAGAAGTGTTTGTGACATGGAATTATTTTTAAAAAATGAAATAGATTAATCTTATGTATTATTTTTAAGATGCTTTTTAATCTGGGGTACTTAAAGCTGGTCGCTCTGTATTTCTTAATGGTAACTGGTTGGCATTGCTCTGATCATGGTTCACAAGCTAGAATTTACCCTATTTTTAAAAGTCTATGTGCCTATAGCCATAGGAAGAAATAAATGCGTTTTCTTATTCTGTTACACTCTCATGTTCAACCTTGCATCTTACCATAGTTCCTTACCTCCATGAGGACATCAGAACTTCTGTCAATTTTTCTGAAGCAATCGTGGACCAGTTTAGAAGTCTGGGTGGGTTTTTGTTTGTTTGGTTGGTTGGTTGGTTTTTTAAATATCCTATTTGTTTATTTGACAGATAGAGATCACAAGCAGGCAGAGAGAGAGGAGGAAGCAGGCTCCCTGCTGAGCAGAGAGCCCTATGCAGGGCTCCATCCCAGGACCCTGAAATCATGACCTGAGCCAAAGGCAGAGGCTTTTAACCCACTGAGCCACCGGACACCCCTAGGAGTCTGTTTATTGCAGTCTGGAGAACCTTTGGTAGCTTCCCTAGTACCTAAATAAAAAGAGAAAGAGTGGGGTATTGCCCTGATGTGACAGCATCTCTCCCTGAAGAGCCTACAGCTCCCTGGAAATGCAGAGCATGCCAGGCTGTCCTCAGACGGTCAGCTGAGGCTCTCATGCCAAGCCCAATAGCCTCCCTGAAGATTTTTTGGGAGCAAAGACAATACACAGACTCCTAAAATTCATGTCAATATGCAAACTAAGGTACAGCTTTACAGGATAAACAAGCATCTACCAAGTGCTTCCAATCATCTAGTTTCTTTTGTAACATTATTTATCTTTATTGAGTCATAATTAGCATCTAACATCATATTAGTTTCAGGTGTATACTATAAAGATTCAATATTTGTATATATTGTGAAAAGATCAGCACAAATCTAGTTAACATTCATCACCACACATATTTTTCTTGTGATGAGAACATTTAAGATCTACTCTCTTAGCAACTTTCAAATATACAGTACAGCATTATTAAGTATGGTAGCCATGCAGAACATCGGGCCCCCAGGACTGATTTATTTTGTAACCGGAAGTTGGTACCTTTGACCACCTTCACCCATTTTGCCGACCTCCAACCTCTGCCCCTCACAACCATCAATCTGTTCAGTGTATCTGAACTTGGTTTTTGTTTTGTTTTGGCGAAGGGTGTGCTTTTGTTTGTTTGTTTTATCCCTTTCATTTTTGTTCTTGTTTAGATTCAACACATAAGTGAGACCATACAGTATTTGTCTTTCTCTATTTGACTTATTTCACTTAGCATGATGCCTTCAAGGTCCATCCATGTGGTTGCAAATAGCAAGATTTTCTCTTTTTTTTTTCCCCCCATTTTATTTATTTTTTCTGCGTAACAGTATTCATTCTTTTTGCACAACACCCAGTGCTCCATGCAAAACGTGCCCTCCGCATTACCCACCACCTGTTCCCCCAACCTCCCACCCCTGACCCTTCAAAACCCTCAGGTTGTTTTTCAGAGTCCATAGTCTCTTATGGTTCGCCTCCCCTTCCAAATTTTTTTTTTTAATAAACATATAATGTATTTTTATCCCCAGGGGTACAGGTCTGTGAATCGCCAGGTTTACACACTTCACAGCACTCACGATAGCACTTACCCTCCCCAATGTCCATAGCCCCCTCCCCCTCTCCCAATCCCACCTCCCCCCAGCAACCCCCAGTTTGTTTTGTGAGATTAAGAGTCATTTATGGTTTGTCTCCCTCCCAATCCCATCTTGTTTCATTTATTCTTCTCCTATCCCCCTACCCCCCCATGTTGCTTCTCCATGTCCTCATATCAGGGAGATCATATGATAGTTGTCTTTCTCCGATTGACTTATTTCACTAAGCATGATATGCTCTAGTTCCATCCATGTCGTCGCAAATGGCATGATTTCATTTCTTTTGATGGCTGCATAGTATTCCATTGTGTATATATACCACATCTTCTTTATCCATTCATCTGTTGATGGACATCTAGGTTCTTTCCATAGTTTGGCTATTGTAGACATTGCTGCTATAAACATTCGGGTACACGTGCCCCTTCGGATCACTATGTTTGTATCTTCAGGGTAAATACCCAGTAGTGCAATTGCTGGGTCATAGGGTAGTTCTATTTTCAACATTTTGAGGAACCTCCATGCTGTTTTCCAGAGTGGCTGCACCAGCTTGCATTCCCACCAACAGTGGAGGAGGGTTCCCCTTTCTCCACATCCTCGCCAGCATCTGTCATTTCCTGACTTGTTAATTTTAGCCATTCTGACTGGTGTGAGGTGATATCTCATTGTGGTTTTGATTTGTATTTCCCTGATGCCGAGTGACGTAGAGCACTTTTTCATGTGTCTGTTGGCCATCTGGATGTCTTCTTTGCAGAAATGTCTGTTCATGTCCTCTGCCCATTTCTTGATTGGATTGTTTGTTCTTTGGGTGTTGAGTTTGCTAAGTTCCTTATAGATTTTGGATATTAGCCCTTTATCTGATATGTCGTTTGCAAATATCTTCTCCCATTCTGTCAGTTGTCTTTTGGTTTTGTTAACTGTTTCCTTTGCTGTGCAAAAGCTTTTGATCTTGATGAAATCCCAATAGTTCATTTTTGCCCTTGCTTCCCTTGCCGTTGCCGTTGTTCCTAGGAAGATGTTGCTACGGCTGAGGTTGAAGAGGTTGCTGCCTGCATTCTCCTCAAGGATTTGGATGGATTCCTTTCTCACATTGAGGTCCTTCATCCATTTGGAGTCTATTTTCGTGTGTGGTGTAAGGAAGTGTTCCAATTTCATTTTTCTGCATGTGGCTGTCCAATTTTCCCAGCACCATTTATTGAAGAGGCTGTCTTTTTCCCATTGGACATTCTTTCCTGCTTTGTCGAAGATTAATTGACCATAGAGTTGAGGGTCAATTTCTGGGCTCTCTATTCTATTCCACTGATCTATGTGTCTGTTTTTGTGCCAGTACCATGCTGTCTTGATGACGACAGCTTTGTAGTAGAGCTTGAAGTCCGGAATTGTGATGCCACCAACTTTGGCTTTCTTTTTCAATATTCCTTTGGCTATTCGAGGTCTTTTCTGGTTCCATATAAATTTTAGGATTATTTGTTCCATTTCTTTGAAAAAAATGGATGGTATTTTGATAGGGATTGCATTAAATGTGTAGATTGCTTTAGGTAGCATAGACATTTTCACAATATTTATTCTTCCAATCCAGGAGCATGGAACATTTTTCCATTTTTTTGTGTCTTCCTCAATTTCTTTCATGAGTACTTTATAATTTTCTATGTATAGATTCTTAGTCTCTTTGGTTAGGTTTATTCCTAGGTATCTTATAGTTTTGGGTACAATTGTAAATGGGATTGACTCCTTAATTTCTCTTTCTTCAGTCTTGTTGTTGGTGTACAGAAATGCAACTGATTTCTGTGCATTGATTTTATATCCTGACACTTTACTGAATTCCTGTACAAGTTCTAGCAGTTTTGGAGTGGACTCTTTTGGGTTTTCCACATATAGTATCATATCATCTGCGAAGAGTGATAGTTTGAATTCTTCTTTACCAATTTGGATGCCTTTAATTTCTTTTTGTTGTCTGATTGCTGAGGCTAGGACTTCTAGTACTATGTTGAATAGCAGTGGTGATAATGGACATCCCTGCCGTGTTCCTGACCTTAGTGGAAAAGCTTTCAGTTTTTCTCCATTGAGAATGATATTTGCGGTGGGCTTTTCATAGATGGCTTTGATAATATTGAGGTATGTGCCCTCTATCCCTACACTTTGAAGAGTTTTGATCAGGAAGGGATGCTGTACTTTGTCAAATGCTTTTTCAGCATCTATTGAGAGTATCATATGGTTCTTGTTCTTTCTTTTATTAATGTGTTGTATCACATTAATTGATTTGCAGATGTTGAACCAACCCTGCAGCACTGGAATAAATCCCACTTGATCGTGGTGAATAATCCTTTTAATGTACTGTTGAATCCTATTGGCTAGTATTTTGGCGAGAATTTTTGCGTCTGTGTTCATCAAGGATATTGGTCTGTAGTTCTCTTTTTTGGTGGGATCCTTGTCTGGTTTGGGGATCAAGGTGATGCTGGCCTCATAAAATGAGTTTGGAAGTTTTCCTTCCATTTCTATTTTTTGGAACAGTTTCAGGAGAATAGGAATTAGTTCTTCTTTAAATGTTTGGTAGAATTCCCCTGGGAAGCCGTCTGGCCCTGGGCTTTTGTTTGTTTGGAGAGTTTTGATGACTGTTTCAATCTCCTTACTGGTTATGGGCCTGTTCAGGTTTTCTATTTCTTCCTGGTTCAGTTGTGGTAGTTTATATGTCTCTAGGAATGCATCCATTTCTTCCAGATTGTCAAATTTGTTGGCGTAGAGTTGCTCATAGTATGTTCTTATAATTGTCTGTATTTCTTTGGTGTTAGTTGTGATCTCTCCTCTTTCATTCATGATTTTATTTATTTGGGTCCTTTCTCTTTTCTTTTTGATGAGTCCGGCCAGGGGTTTATCAATCTTATTGATTCTTTCAAAGAACCAGCTCCTAGTTTCATTGATTTTTTCTATTGTTTTTTTGGTTTCTATTTCATTGATTTCTGCTCTGATCTTTATGATTTCTCTTCTCCTGCTGGGTTCAGGGTTTCTTTCTTGTTCTTTCTCCAGGTCCTTTACGTGTAGGGTTAGGTTGTGTACTTGAGACCTTTCTTGTTTCTTGAGAAAGGCTTGTACCGCTATATATTTTCCTCTCAGGACTGCCTTTGCTGTGTCCCACAGATTTTTGAACCGTTGTGTTTTCATTATCATTTGTTTCCATGAATTTTTTCAATTCTTCTTTAATTTCCTGGTTAACCCATTCATTCTTTAGAAGGATGCTGTTTAGTCTCCATGTATTTGGGTTCTTTCCAGCTTTCCTCTTGTGATTGAGTTCTAGCTTCAGAGCATTGTATTCTGCAAATATGCAGGGAATAATCCTAATCTTTTGATACCGGTTGAGACCTGATTTGTGACCCAGGATGTGATCTCTTCTGGAGAATGTTCCATGTGCACTAGAGAAGAATGTGTATTCTGTTGCTTTGGGATGAAATGTTCTGAATATATCTGTGATGTCCATCTGGTCCAGTGTGTCATTTAAGGCCTTTATTTCCTTGTTGATCTTTTGCTTGGATGATCTGTCCATTTCAGTGAGGGGAGTGTTCAAGTCCCCTACTATTATTCTATTATTATTGATGTGTTTCTTTGATTTTGTTATTAATTGGTTGATATAGTTGGCTGCTCCCACGTTAGGAGCATAGATATTTAAAATTGTTAGATCTTCTTGTTGGACAGACCCTTTGAGTAGGATATAGTGTCCTTCCTCATCTCTTATTATAGTCTTTGGCTTAAAATCTAATTGATCTGATATAAGGATTGCCACCCCAGCTTTCTTCTGATGCCCATTAGCATGGTAAATTGTTTTCCACCCCCTCACTTTAAATCTGGAGGTGTCTTCGTGTTTAAAATGAGTTTCTTGTAGGCAACATATTGATGGGTTTTGTTTTTTTATCCATTCTGATACCCTGTGTCTTTTGATTGGGGCATTTAGCCCATTAACATTCAGGGTAACTATTGAGAGATATGAATTTAGTGCCATTATTAGCCTGTAAGGTGACTGTTACTGTATATTGTCTCTGTACCTTTCTGATCTACTACTTTTAGGCTCTCTCTTTGCTTCGAGGACCCCTTTCAATATTTCCTGTAGAGCTGGTTTGGTGTTTGCAAATTCTTTCAGTTTTTGTTTGTCCTGGAAGCTTTTGATCTCTCCTTCTATTTTCAATGATAGCCTAGCTGGATAGAGTATTCTTGGCTGCATGTTTTTCTCGTTTAGTGCTCTGAATATATCATGCCAGCTCTTTCTGGCCTGCCAGGTCTCTGTGGATAAGTCTGCCGCCAATCTAATATTTTTACCATTGTATGTTACAGACTTCTTTGCCCAGGCTGCTTTCAGGATTTTCTCTTTGTCACTAAGACTTGTAAATTTTACTATTAGGTGACGGGGTGTGGACCTATTCTTGTTGACTTTGAAGGGGGTTCTCTGCATCTCCTGGATTTTGATGCTTGTTCCCTTTGCCATATTAGGGAAATTCTCTCCAATGATTCTCTCCAATAGACCTTCTGCTCCCCTCTCTGTTTCTTCTTCTTCTGGAATCCCAATTATTCTAATATTGTTTTGTCTTATGGTGTCACTTATCTCTCGAATTCTCCCCTCATGGTCCAGTAGCTGTTTGTCCCTCTTTTGCTCAGCTTCCTTATTCTCTGTCATTTGGTCTTCTATATCACTAATTCTTTCTTCTGCCTCATTTATCCTAGCAGTGAGAGCCTCCATTTTTGATTGCACCTCATTAATAGCTTTTTTTATTTCAACTTGGTTAGATTTTAGTTCTTTAATTTCTCCAGAAAGGGCTTTAATATCTCCAGAGAGGGTTTCTCTAATATCTTCCATGCCTTTTTCGAGCCCGGCTAGAATGTTCAGAATCGTCATTCTGAACTCTTGATCTGACATATTACCAATGTCTGTGTTGATTAGGTCCCTAGCCTTCGGTACTGTCTCTTGTTCTTTTGTTTGTGGTGATTTTTTCTGCCTTGTCATTTTATCCAGATAAGAGGATATAAAGGAGCAAATAAACTACTAAAAGGGTGGCAAAGACCCCAGAAAAATGCTCTGTAACCAAATCAGAAGAGACCCCTAATTGTGGGGGGGAGAAAGGGGATAAAAACAGGTTCTGAAAAAAAAAAGGAAAAAAAAGAAAAAGATTTAAAAAATAAAACAAATAAAAAAATATAAAAAAGAAAGAAAAAATATATATATTTAGATGAACTAGTCAAAAAACGTTAAAAAAGAAAAGGGTAAAAGTTTTAAAAAATTTAGCAGAAGAAGAAAAAAGAAAAAAGAAAAAAAATTGAAAAAAGAAAAACAAAAAAAAAATTGAAGTAGCCGCAAGACTAAAGAATCATGGGGAGAAAGCCATGAGTTCCGTGCTTTGCTTTCTCCTCCTCTGGAATTGCTCTGCTGTCTTAGGAATTGAACCTGCTTTCTCCTTGATAGATGAACTTCGTCCTGGCTGGATATTTCATTGATCTTCTGGGGGAGGGGCCTGTTGTAGTGACTCTCAAGTGTCTTTGCCCAAGGCGGGATTGCACCGCCCTTACCGGCGGCCGGACTAAGTAATCGGCTCGGGTTCGCTTTTGGGAGCTTCTGTTCCCTGAACGCTTTCTGTAGAGTTCCGGAGGACGGGAATGAAAATGGCGGCCTCCCAGTCTCCGGCCCGGAGGAGCCGAGAGCCTGGGGCCCCACTCCTCCGTGCGCCCCCAGAGGACAGCACCCAATCACTCCCGTATGCCCAGCCTCTAGCCGCACTCCGAGCTCACCCAGCCCGCGACCAGTTCAAGGTAACCCCGAGCTAAGAGTTCAGTCCTCGGCTCTGTCTCTGTAGCCGGCTTCCCCGTTCTAACACCTGCGAGCTCTGCGACACTCCGACACCCCCGATCCTTCTGTGACCCTGCGGGGCCTGGGGCCACGCTGACCCCGCGTGGGCTTCACCCTGGTTTAGCCTCTGGAGCAATGTCCCTCAGTGGAACAGACTTTTAAAAGTCCTGATTTTGTGCTCCATTCCTCCGCCGCTTGCCGGGAGCCGGCCCTTCCCCCCGCGGTCTATCTTCCCATCGTTTTAGATTCACTTCTCCGCCAGTCCTACCTTTCAGAAAGTGGTTGATTTTCTGTTTCTAGAGTTGCTGTTCTTCTTCTCTTCGCTCTCCCGTTGGATTTGTAGGTGTTTGCAATGTTTAGTTAAGCTATCGAGCTGATCTCCTGCTACCTGATGTAGTCTCAGGCTGCTACTTCTCCGCTATCTTGACTCCTCCTCCAAGATTTTCTCTTTTTTATGGCTGAATAATATTCCCTGTTACAACATTACAGTTTCTTTATCCATTCATCCAAAGATGGACACTTACGTTGCTTCCATGTTCACAATAGTATCTTAATTATTACATTAATCTTCATTTCCTACAGATGATGAAGCTCAAGATATGCTTTCCAAGATTTGGGACATAGATGTGAGCTATAGCATTAAATCAACAATTTGCAAGAGTTGAAAGAGAAGGCTTCCAGAATCATTTAAGGGCATGCAGATTGCTCTTGTAGAAAAGATGTTTATAAGCTTTCTTCCAAAAAATACTTCTCCAGCCTCTCAAAGCTTGTACTCAAACTATTTACTTATAAGAAAATATCTGTATTTCTGGTTCCAGGGTGCCTATGTGTTGTCCCCATGAATACAGAACTCAGATTAATGTCATTTGTTGATTAAAAGCAACTTTAGTGCTGCTTGGATCTGGTGGGATCTTCTGGACCAGAGATCGAAACTGTAGGATTTACCCCTAACAACAGTTATTTGTTATTCAGAATAGTTATTCTGATTTCTCTGCAGCCTAAATTGCATTGATAAATTGAAGAGCAAGGAGATGGTGATATGGTCAAAGAAACAGAGCAGAATGAAGGACAAATTTCATTATTAATACTTTCCTTCTAAAAAGAAGGTCAGATTTTTCTTCACCTTCCTGAACCCCTAATCAGCCTCCAAAAATGAGCTATTTGAATAGCCAGGGCTAGGGTTAACATTCTCCCCAAGAAAATATTCTGAGTAATCTGAACATTTTCTATCTGCACGACATACTTACTTTCTGCCAATCTAAAAACATGGTGTGACGGCAGGGATGTCCATTATCACCACTGCTATTCAACATAGTACTAGAAGTCCTAACCTCAGCAATCAGACAACAAAAAGAAATTTAAGGCATCCAAATTGGCAAAAAAGGAGTCAAACTATCACTCTTTGCAGATGACATGATACTATATGTGGAAAACCCCAAAGACTCCACTCCAAATCTGCTAGAACCTGTATAGGAATTCAGTAAATTGTCAGGATATAAAATCAATGCACAGAAATCAATTGCATTTCTTTACACCACCAACAAGACAGAGGAAAGAGAAATTAAGGAGTCAATCCCATTTACAATGGCACTCAAAATCGTAAGATACCTAGGAATAAACCTAACCAAAGAGGTAAAGAATCTATACTCAAAAAACTATAAAGTACTCATGAAAGAAATTGAGGAAGACACAAAGAAATGGAAAAATGTTCCATGCTCCTGGATTGGAAGAAGAAATATTGTGAAAATGTCTATGCCACCTAAAGCAATCTAAATGCAATTCCTATCAAAATCCAATCCATTTTTTTCAAAGAAGTGGAACAAATAATCCTAAAATTTGTACGGAACCAGAAAAGACCTCGAACAACCAAAGGAATATCGAAAAGGAAAGCCAAAGTTGGTGACCTCACAATTCCGGACTTTAAACTCTATTACAAAGCTGTCATCATCAAGACAGTATGGTACTGGCACAAAAACAGACACATAGATCAATGGAATAGAATAGAGAGCCCAGAAATAGACCCTCAACTCTATGGTCAACTTATCTTCAACAAAGCAGGAAAGAATGTCCAATGGAATAAAGATAGTCTCTTTAACAAATGGTGTTGAAAAAATTGGACAGCCACATGCAGAAAAATGAAACTGGACAGTTTCCTTACACCACGCATGAAAATAGACTCAAAATGGATGAAGGACCTCAATGTGAGACAGGAATCCATCAAAATCCTTGAGGAGAACACAGGCAGCAACCTCTTCAACCTCAGCCACAGCAACTTCTTCCTAGGAACATCGGCAAAGGCAAGGGAAGCAAGGGCAAAAATGAACTATTGGGATTTCATCAAGATCAAAAGCTTTTGCACAGCAAAGGAAACAGTTAACAAAACCAAAAGACAACTGACAGAATGGGAGAAGATGTTTGCAAACAACATATCAAATAAAGGGCTAGTATCCAAAATCTATAAAGAACTTATCAAACTCAATACCCAAAGAACAAATAATCCAATCAAGAAATGAGAAGAGGACACAAACAGATATTTCTGCAAAGAAGACATCAGATGGCCAACAGACACATGAAAAAGTGCTCCACATTACTCGGCATCAGGGAAATACAAATCAAAACCACAAGGAGATACCACCTCACACCAGTCAGAAAGGCTAAAATTAACAAGTCAAGAAATGACAGATGCTGGCAAGGATGCAGAGAAAGGGGAACCCTCCTACATGTTGGTGGGAATGCAAGCTGGTGCAGCCACTCTGGAAAACAGCATGGAGTTTCCCCAGAAAGTTGAAAATAGAGCTACCTTACGACCCAGCAATCACACTACTGGGTATTTACCCTAAAGATACAAATGTAGTGATCCGAAAGGACACATGCACTCGAATGTTTAGAGCAGCAATGTCCACAACAGCCAAACTATGAAAAGAACCTAGATGTCCATCAACAGATGAATGGATAAAGAAAAGGTGGTATATATATACAATGGAATACTATGCAGCCATCAAAAGAAATGAAATCTTGCCATTTGCGATGACATGGATGGAACTAGAGGGTATTATGCTTAGTGAAATAAGTCAATCGGAGAAAGACAACTATCATATGATCTCCCTGATATGAGGAAGTGGGGATGAAACATGGGGTGGTTGGTGAGGGTAGGAAAAGAATAAATGAAACAAGATGGGATCAGAAGGGAGACAAACCATAAGAGACTCTTAATCTCACAAAACAAACTGAGGGTTTCTGGGGGAAGGGGGGTAGGGAGAGGGTGGTGGGGTTATGGACACTGGGGAAGGTATGTGCTATGGTGAGTGTTGTGAAGTGTGTAAACCTGGTGATTCACAGACCTGTACCCCTGGGGCTAATAATACATTATATGTTAATAAAAAAATTTTTTTAATTTTTTTAAAAAAACATGGTGTGAAATAAAAAGTGAATGGGTTTGTCTTGTATTTTCTTACTCCCTGAGCTTTTCTGGTCAGGTCTTCCCTTCTTTCTGACCTTCTGGCCTCTATAGTTTTCTTCAGAAACCAATGAGTTTTTAGAACAATGTCCACCTAAAATCATCCCATTGGTAAAACTGAGAATTGCCACCAGAGGAAGAATAGCTTTCTGGAATGGAAAACGGGTTGGTCCCCAGGGAGTGCTACAGATGGGAGGGAGCCCGATTGGAAATGTCTCAAGAGAAGTGTCGAAACACTGAAACCAGACAACCATTTTGAGGTGATTTTCCATACAGGGAATGAGGGATGAGGGGTCAAAAACAGAAGGGATTATAGCATCAGGGGAGACTGGTTATTTTCCAGGATCAGAGATCTAAGCAGACGGGGATCATTGGGCTACCGAGGGGCTTGTTAGTGTTAAGCTACAGCCTTTTGGTACCAAACCCACCTTTTTATACTCTGCTTTATCAAATTTGGGACTGAAACTCTGCAAATCATATTTTTCCATTTCAGATTGCTCTTTGTTAAGTTCTGCCATGAAGAGACTTAAGAATGAGTCTGGAGGACTGGAGAAGGACCAAGCTCCACACTCCCTCTCCTCTCTTACTGCTCCCATCAACACCTTACAGCAATACTTCCTCACCCTCTCAGTAGTTGCTCCGAGCAGCAGTAATTGGTTCTGATATCTCTGTGTTTTCTCCCCTCCACTCCTGAAGGCACTTCCCAACCCCACTCTTCCCAACCCCACTGCCAATATCAAAACCACGAAGGTGGTACAGGATCCTCTGTGGTCTGAGTCCCAGCTTTGCAGGGCACCAGCCCCAAAACCAGCGGAGCAGACCCCTTCTAAGAAGTCTCTGTGAGAGCTCTTCCTCAGGATCCTAAGTTCTAAAGTCTCCTTCCTCCACCTCCTCCTCCTCCCCACCCTTCACTTTGTTCTCCCAACCCAAGGAGCTACAGCACCTTTCGGCTGCTTGGTGTTTCCTCAGTGTTCCTTTTTAGGATTTTCCATCTTTCAATACTATTTAACAGCTTTCCTAAAGTAAATTATCTCTGTCAGGATAACTTGGTGGTTCGTGTTTTCCTGACTGAACACTGACACTGAGTCAGAGTCAAGTGTTCAAGTCAGGATTGACACACGTCAAAGCCCGCCACCTCCCTGCCAGCCGATGCTGTCTTTTCCTGTAAAAAGGTCCACATTTTATATGTTTTGAAAATGTTTTAACAAAATATAAGTGAGGACTTACTCTCCATGAGGCTAAAAAGTCTCTCTGGTCCATATACTAACAATAGTCCAGCCTCCGTGTTTCTCCATCCTAATCCTTACCACCGCTTGACCTTTCATCATATCCCAGTCTGCTGTGGAGATGTCATTTCCTCCTAGTGCTTGCTTTTCTGAGTCAAACTTCTGTATCTCTTCCCAATGGTCTTTGCAGTTCAGGTCCCCGATTCTGCACCCCATGTTCTGTGATTGGTCTGTGAGTAGAGAGGGTGCTCTAACAATTTTTGAAAGCCCACGCCCTGGTCTGAAATCCATATTCTTGCAAAGAGCACTGAACTGAGTGTTTGCAGCTTGTCACCAAGTCTCTGCTTAGAGGTGGACTCCATCACATATAGAGTTAGTACCATTTCTCTGGCCTCAGTTTCCTCAGCTGCAAAGTCAGGAATTCACGGGAGATGATCTCTGAGACTCATCATCAACATATTTCTGGGCCAAAGCTCTTAGATATATGAGGCTTCCAGAACTTTCCCTGTCTTTTAGCTCTCTTCTTAATCCTGGGCTTTGCAGCTAATGGACTGTTACTCGATTTCCTAAAATAATATAAAATTCTATTGAATGGGTAACAGTCCTTTGATTTACCCTAAAGCTTTGACCACCAGCCCATAGAAATCCTGCAATCTAAACTCTTCCATTCCCACCTTGGCTTCTTCCTGTAAAGTCTTTACATTGTATCTTTAGCTCACTGAACGCTAATTACTTTCTTCCTTTCCTTAACTTCCTTCGTCCTTGGTTTCTCTGTCCCCTCATCCAGCACCCTTCCTTTAAAGAGCTACTTTTTTTGCTTCCTCAACTTGTTACCTATAACCACACACATTACCAAGTCTTCTGAAAGTCCCAGCGAATGTGGTTGCTAATTTGTATCACAGGGCTGGGCCTTCCTTTTGGAAAAGGATGCCTGACAAGGGCTTCTGTAAATGCACGTGAGGCAGCTGTGAGGTGTGTGGACCAGACACCAAGAGGCATGAAATCATATCCCAGCTCCCTCCCTTACTCAGTGGCTGTAGGACTTCAAAAGTGACGTCGTGCCCTGCCCTCAGACGTCGTGTATCTAGTGCTCGGCTCTAGATACAGTGCCATCGACCGCCGGTGCTCAGCCAACCATTTGTGAGACGATGGTATATGAAGGGCTACCTAGTAGGTTCTCAGGATTACTAGTCAAGATCTTTGTCCTCTCCTTAACACAATATTTCACACAGGCTCTTGCGTGCCACCCAGTTCCCGACCTCCCATTCTTTGTAAATGATGTTCCCTTCTATTCCACCATCCTTTGTGCCCCCTCTCCTGTTTCCTCTGTGTTCTCTCCTCCAACTTCTTCCTAATTTCCACTCTGTATCTATTCAGTACTATTCTTTAAGAAGCAACTCAGCGTCTCTCTGGAAATGGATTCCCTTTGTTCTCCTGCCCTCGATGCATGCACGCAGGCTCCGTGGCCCTTCCCCCACTCTCCCGCAGCCCTCGGGATGCCCATCCTTTCCGTGCATCTGGGGCTTTACTCATTACCCTTCCGCTGGCAACTCACTTCTTTGTGGACATGGGCCGATTTACCTTTATGCCCTCAAAATCTAGCATAGGATATCATCGGCCATCGATACCTGCTACAGGGAGAAAATGATAGTTCTCCAGAGTTCACAGTTTCAGCCTCAGTATTTGCTTTCCTTCGTCTTGAAGGAATCTTTTTTTGGCACTCAGGACTCAAACTGTGGTCCTTTGTAGGTACAAAAAAATCACGTTCAGCCAGAAGAGAAACAGCAAGGAAGAGTATGTATCACTGCATCTCATTAAGTAGAAAATATCCTGAGGGGAAGATAGGAAAGAACCGCATTATAGAGGCAGAGAGGAGACCCCCAAAGAAGCTTTGTTATTATTGTTATTATAATTAATGGAAAGGAATTTGGCAGGATCCACTGATTTTAAGGGACAGGGACTGTAGTGGGACCAGGAGTAGCAGTGGATCTTCACCTTCATTTCCATCGTTCAGCCAGCCAGTAAAAGCACACCAAATATACATGGGCACAATAGGATGGCGAAACCAACTTGTGGTCAGTGAATTCTAAAGGAAAACCTGGAAGCTGGATAAAAAGGGCAGCGGATTAATCTTGAAATCCCCAGAAGGAGAAGGACCTCCTTCTCTATTCTCTGGGAGACAAAAGAGTCGCGAATCTGAATTCTCAGTTATTCTTCTTCGGTGATTAAAAAACAATGACTTCATTCAGAAGGCATTTTCAACTGTGTGTACACACAGATGTACCAGGTACTCTCAGATCGCGGTGTAACTTGAGGCCTCTGCGCTGGGCAGGGGCTCTGACTCTGCTGCAGGCTAGAAACAGAAACAAAATAAGGTACGAGAGCCTGAGCTGATTCCCACACATCACAAAATTATTCCATGTGGTCAGCAGACCTGGGGGATGCCCTAAGAAGTTCTGCAGCACGTGAAAGTGATCCTGAGTCCCTGGTGAAGGGTGCCAAGTCTAGCCTTGTAAAGCCAAGGTGCACAAAATAGACCCAGTGAAAGGAAAATGTCATTAAAACCTACTTGAGGGTATAGACTGAAATGCTTCGATCTCAACAGATCAGAAGTTATTTGACCTTGGGTGAGTCTCAAGCCAGCCCCTGTGACCTCCTCACACATCACCTCAGGTTCTAAACATCACGAACTTCTCACTGTTCTGAATACACTTGACCCCTCTGGGATCCCGTTTCCCTTGCCTGTTGTGTCTTTTCCTACTTTCCTCTTCTAGCTCAAACATCAGTCTCTGCTGACTCCCTCAGGATCCCCTAGAATTCTCAGCACAATTGCAGTGTTTACCAGATTTATTGAAATCTTATGTTTATGAGCTTGCCTCACCCACTAAGCACAGAGATTCTAGAATAGTGATCATTTTGTTTCATGTCTGGGTCCCGGTGTTTAGCATTATATCTGAAACACAGGTTCTCATGAAATATTTGCTGGATAAATGAATTTCCTTTAATTATGCCTCCTTTCCTTCAAATACAAAGTATAAAGGTGAGACTACCTTGCCCCCTCCCAGCCCTGACATGCAATGGTTCTACAAAACCATCTCAGAAGTCATAGAGACAAATCACGTAGGTTTTATAGACCAAAACAGACACAAATGCTTACTGAGTACGAGCTGTTTAACTTATAAAAGTAGACCATTATTTGCCTCTATTCCACAGAACACTACTTCTTATGACATTCCCATGAGGAACTTTTCCCTGGAAATTCCTAGCTTTGCTCAGAACCACATCTCTCGGGGTGCCTGGGTGGCTCAGTGGGTTAAGCCTCTGCCTTCGGCTCAGGTCATGATCTCAGGGTCCTGGGATCGAGCCCCTCATTGGGCTCTCTGCTCAGCAGGGAGCCTGCTTCCCCCCTCTCTCTGCCTGCCTGCCTCTTTGCCTACTTGTGATCTCTCTCTGTCAAATAAATAAATAAAATCTTAAAAAAAAAAAAAAAGAACCACATCTCTCACACACAATACCTTGAATAAAGGACTATCTTGCATCTGGCTGCCAGCCATCAAATAGCTCCTCTGAAAATATCAGAGGCAAGTGAGTTATATTATGTACGTGGCCATTATATGGTCCAGACCCATGTGCCGTGCTGACATCATGTTATCACAGTCCTGTGGATGGGGAATATGGCGAGAATGAGGGGGCCGATGGTCAGAAGACTTTGGAGTCAGACAGGTAGATCACCTTTGGGTCCGCCACTGGCTTACAGTGTGGCTTTGGTCAAATTGTCCTATCTTTCTAAGCCTTTTCAGTAAAATGTGTATAATAATTATGCCTCTCTCATCAGGTTGTATGTGAAGACTGTATGAAATGATTGAAGCCAAATTCTTAGAGAGATTCTAAGTGCATTGTGGGCATTCAGTGGTATCTGTATTTTAACATATGATCTCCTAGCCCATTCCTTTTATCTAAAATATTAAGAATCTAAAAAGCAGAAAGTCATAGAAACTTTCCCAAGCTCACACAACTCATTAATGGCACAGCCGGACCTAGCTTTCCACACCAGGCATTTTCCTGGTTCCTAATGATGCCGGAAAAGTCCTACACACACTAAGATTCCCATCATCAAGTCAGCCCCAAGAGTCATTTTTTGTGCTAGACTTTTGAAGCACATTGTCCAATGGTGCATAGAGAGACAAGGAGATGGACTATATGCCCTCTATCCTCTGAACCTCCTTGGGGAATCAGCACAGCTTAAAGGGAATGGCACGGTTATTTCTGCTTTCTTGTCTGCCATCAGACAGGCTCATGACCTCATGGAAGTCACTTAAATTTTCTAAACCTCCACTCCAACATTGGCTGTGAAATGAAGATGATGATGCATGCCTGCTGTCACCATCCACAAAGATTTGCTGATTGTGGTGGTGAGCTGATCGTGGCCCCAAGGATATCAAGTCCTGACCCTGGGAACCTGTAAATATTATCTTATTTAAAGGAAGTGTCTATGAAGTTGTGATTAAAGGAAGGACCTTGAGATGGGAGATTATCCCAGATTATCTGCAGGGATGGCGGAACCTGAATGCAATCATACATATCCTCCTAAGAGTAAAGCAAAGACAGATGAGACACACAAAGAAGAGTGGGATATAAGATGAGGACAGAGGGATTTGAAGATGCTGGCTTCAGACCAGAGTGATGCTTCGTGAGAGTGCTGGAAGCCACCAGAAGCTGGAAGAGGCAAGGAACAGATCCTCCCCTGCAACTCTCAGAGTGAGTGTGGCCCTGCGGACAGCTTGATGTCCACCCAGTGATACTGTTGTCAGACTTCTGGCCTCCAGAACAGTGACAGGACTTATTTCTGTCATTGTTAAGCCACCAAGTTTATGGGGATTTGTCACAAAAGCCATGGGAACTAATACACATACCAAATAACAAAGTATCTGAAAATTCTCTGTAAATTACACACAGAAAAGAGGGAGTCACTTGGGGGAAAATAGGTACGATTCTGACCCTGTATGTGATACTGGATAGCACATTTAGCCTCTATGATAACAAATTCAGAATTACATCTGAGTCCTACTAGACCCTTAATGGCCGTATACTGAACATTGAACACTAAATAAGGTGCAGGAATACAGCAGGTTGGGCAGGATTGAAAAGATGCTCCTCATATCCCTAGTTCTTCGGCACTACAAGTATAAAGAACTTTGCTGGATTTCCCATGGTGACTCAACATTCCTTCCATTCCCAATCCGGGACTGCACCCAAACACGACGAGGCCACCGAAAGTTCAGCTTCCTCTATGTCAAAAAGAGAGGAGACCCCAGGACCAGGGAGTAGCACTGATGACTACCGCAGTGAAGCTGACTGCATGTAGGGGACATGCAATCAGCAAAAGTAGGAAGCTTGTAGGCATGGACTCACAAAATAAGCTTCGAGAACGTGGCTCTGATGAGTTGGAGAGGTAGAGTAAGACAGCAGGGTAAGTTCTCACTTGGACAGGGTGCCATTTTTGTATTTGCAAGGTCACTTTGCATTCTGGTTTGCCAGAGTAGTCCTGGTTTATGCTTACATTCTCTGCATAATGATTAATAGCATCTCCTTTTATTCTTCAACATTTCGATGGAAAATAGTACGGTAACCACTACTTACCTAGCAGGTGTATAACCGAAGCCCTGATATTTTTGAATGGCCCTGATAGATGAATGTGTATAAGAATCATCTGAGGAGCTTGCTCAAAGGACAACCCCCAAGAGATTTTGTTTTAGTAGCTGGAATGAGGCCCCTGAAATGGACAATCAAAGTGATTCTGGATACAGTTGGTGCACAGATTACACTTTCAGGAATCTTGCTAAATCCTCCTTCACATTCAGGCAAAGCTGATGGGCACCTCTGTAAATGGGACATTCTCCAAGGGACATATGCCGTGGCTTTCATAATGGCACGCATACAAACACATGGTCCATTATTGTCCAATTTTCATTTTATTAATTATTTGAAATGGTAAAAGACTTTGGTTGCATTCCCAGATTCATGATCTATGACTTTTGAGTATTTACTTTTTTAATAAAATTTATTTAGGCACTCATGCCAAGTAATGCTTCAGGGTTTAAGTCTCAGACTTAACAAGGATCAGAAAGAAGGGGGGTTGAGTGATAGAGAGTAAGGGAGTTTCTGGATGCAGTCTAGAGAACTTAGAAGCTCCCCAAACTCAAATTTTAAAGAAACCTCTCCTCTTACAATAACAGATTTGTTCAGGCCAATACTCCTCTGTGAAAAGGTAAAATAATTTTTGTTTCTGAGGTCTCATTCACACCTCCATGTGGATTTACCAGGCACTGTTAAAAACTGGCAGTGTGAACTAGACCAGGCTGGGCTGGCAGACATTTGGGCAACCTAAAGAGCAGTTCTTATAAGCAATCAAGATTCCCTCTGACTTCTAAGGTACTGAAGGAAACACGAATTGGGGTGGGGGGGGGGAGGGGAGGCAACAAAAGGACACATACTTCAAGGAATCGAGAAACAAGAGTAAATGTTCCTGCTTCACAATTGTGCCTAGGATCTGAAGGCTGCCTGAGAGCCACAGACCATGGCTGACTTTAAGGATGATCCCTGAGTTGATATCAGTGGCAGAAAAGTCCGTTCTTCCTTGCGCTATGCCTAGAGGCATACAGATGAATGAAAAGCAGTAACTAATACACAGATATTCGTAGAAGCACTAGTCATGATAGCCAAAAGTGGAAACAACCCAAACATCTGTCAACAAAGAGATATGCAAAACGTGGCACCCCCATACAATGGAATACTATTTAGCCATTAAAAAAGGAAATAAAGTACTGATACATGCCAAAGCATAGATGAACTTGAAGACATTATGCTCAGTGAGAGGAGGGTCACAAAAGACCTCATGACGTAAGATTCCATCCATTTGAGTTCCAGAACAGGGTAATCTACAGAGACGGAAAATAAAGTAATGATTGCCTAAAGCTAGAGGAGAGTGGCAATAAAGAGGTGATAGTTAAAAAATATGGGGTTTGTTCTTGAAGTAATGAAAATGTTCTAAAAGTGACTGCAGTCATTGTTGCACGTGCTTGTGACTATAATAAAAACCATTAAATTGTGCACTTTAAACGTGTGAACTGACAGCAAGTGTTGGCGAGGATGTGGAAAAAGGGGAACCCTCTGACTCTGTTGGTGCAGCAGCTCTGGAGAATGGTATGGAGTTTCCTCAAAAAGTTAAAAATAGAACTACCCTACAATCCAACAATTGCACGACTAGATATTTACTCAAAGAATACAAAAATACTACTTCAAAGGGGTACATGCATACCAGTGTTTATAGCAACATTATCTACAATAACCAAATTATGGAAGCAGCCCAAGTGTCCATCAACTGGTGAGCGGATAAAGATGTGGGGTATATATATATATATATATATATATATATATATATATATATATATTCTTCAGCCATAAAAAGCATGAAACCTTGCCACTGGCAATGGCATGAGTGGAGCTAGAAAGTACAATGCTAAGTTAAGTCAGTCAGAGAAAGACAAATACCCTATGATTTCACTCATATGGGAATTCAAGAAACAAAGAATGAAGGAGGGAAAGAAAGAGAAAGAGACAGAGAGAGAGAGACAAACCAAGAAACAGATGTTTTTAAAAGACTTTATTTATTTGAGGGAGACTGAGAGAAAGACAGAGAGAGAGCGAGCTCACAGAGGGAGAGACGGGGGAGGGGGGAAGCAGACTCCCCACTGATCAGGGAGCCCGATGAGGGGCTGGATCCCCAGGGATCATGACCTGAGCTAAAGGCAGATGCTTAACAGACTGAGCCACCCAGGTGCCCCAAGAAACAGATTCTTGTTTATAGAGAACAAAGGTCACCAGAGGAGAGGTTGGTAGGGGGATGGGTTATAGAGGTGAGGGGCATCAAGAATACACTTAATGTGATTTTGAGTACTGAGTAATGTATGGAATTGCTGAATCACTATATTGTACACCTGAAACTAATATAACACTGTACATATGTTAACTACTGTAATTAAAACAAAAGACAATAAAAATAAATAAATAAATAAAAATTGAATAAATAAATGTGTGAACTGTATGGCATGTGAATAAAATCTTAATAAAACTATTTAAAAAAATAAATAAACCTGGGGCATTTGGGTGGCTCAGTCGTTGAGCATCTGCCTTTGGCTCAGGTCATGATCCCAGGGTCCTGGGATTGAGCCCTACATCAGGCTCCCTGCTCATCTGGAAGCCTGCTTCTCCCTTTCCCACTCCCCCTGCTTGTGTTCCCTCTCTCACTGTGTCTCTCTGTGTCAAGTAAATAAATAAAATCTAAAATAAATAAATAAACCCAACAGTCACTGTCTTCCGGAGCCCCCACAGCCTCCCCTGTTCTTGGGAGTGAGTCACAATCACCTGAGTGTAATTCCAGGTCTTTCCTAATCAAACATTTGATCTTCCCTGGAAAAGAAGAGAAAGGCAGAGGGGGTGTGGGTTGCTGGAGCAGGAATTCCTTAGCGATTACTGCCCCCCCCCTCAGCTTTTCTACTTTTATAATTCTTAGCCATCTAGAATTATCAAAGGGACCATCCAAATCCATGCTTCATCAACGCTGAGGGCCCACATTTGTACCTGTGGTCGGTGTAAAAAAGTAGCATGAGACAGTCAGCTTTTTTGTGACTTCTGAATGCCATTGCTCCTACATAGACACTCAGGTGAATTTGTCTATCCAGTTATTTCACAGGGACACTGCTGCTCATTCCTTAGAAAATACTAGAAAATGAAGAGGATCGATTTGCTGGTATTTCAAACCTAACATGTCCAGGAGTGAACTCATCACCTCCAGTTGCTCAGCCTGTTTTCTCTAGCTATACTGCCTCAGTCGCCCAAGTCAGGAACCAGGCATCACCGTGGACTCGGTCTTCTTTCTCACCACCTTCATCCAAACAAGCACCATGTCCTGTCAACTACCAAATCTGACTATTTCTGCCCATTATCTTCGCCATTGTCGGTCCTCCCTGTGAGGCCACCATCATCTTTCACCTGGATTGCTGCAAAGCCTCCCAGGTGGTTCTACCTGCCCCCCTTCATTCTCACCCCAGCAGCCAGATGGCCCTTCTGAAACACAAAGTGGGCCACCTCGCCTTCTTTCCTCACTTCTCACAGTCAGTCCAGTCATCTGAACAAGGCCTACGAGGCTCTTCTTGATTATCTCTCCATTTACCATTCCCAGACCAGCCCTGTGTATTTCCTCTCGCCCTCCTTCCTACCTTCCTGACTGTCCCCACGCTCTCACCAGCCTCTAGGTCTTCCCAGATGCCACTCACTTTGTCTAGTACACGCATGCCTTTCCCACCTCTCCCTTCTAACCTCACACTCTCGTCTGACCCACTCCAGATTTCCTTCTCCCATAACTTGTGTCACTCTCTCCTACAAGCCTTCTCAGAAAGTCCTCTTCACTCCTGCCTCAGGCTACGCTCGATGACTGTTACATGTTTCTGAAACTGTCAAAACATTTATTATATAATACTGTAACAGATTGTTGATATGGCTGTCTTCACCTATAATGTGTAATCCAAGGCAAGGAAGCAGTTTGTCTTAATCCCTCATTGTTTGCCCACAGCCCAGCAGGAACCTAGCATATAGTAGGCACTCCTTAAACACGTTGTATCATCAAGATAATCCAATCAAGAGTCTTGATTAAGGTAGACTGGCATCTGGCTGTACAAAACTATGAAATGCGAAAGGACTCTTATCATCAGCTATGTTCACAATCACCATGTATATGCTGACTTAATAATAGAGATGAAGTATTGTGTCTAGGAAGAACCAGTCTATTTTGTTTATTTTTTTATTGAGGTATCATTGACATATAACATTATATCAGTTTTAGGTACAACATAATGATTCAACATTTGTGTGTATAGTGAAATGATCACCAAAATACCTCTAGTTCACATTCATCACCATTCATAGTCACAGAATTTTTTTTTTACTTGGGTTGAGATTTACTCTCTTGCCAATTTCCAAATATGCAAGACAGTCATATTAACTATAGTCTCCATGTTGTACATTACACCTCTATGACTAGTTAGTTTATAACTAGAAGCATGTACCTTTTCTCCCTCACTTATTTCATCCACTCTCCAACTCCCACCTCTGGCAACCACCAGTCTATTCTCTGTATCTAAACATTTCTTTTGTTTGTTTGTTTGGTGTAGATTTCCCATGTAAGTAAGATGATACAGTATTTGTCTTTCTTCATCTGACTTACTCCACTTAGCAAATGCTCTCAAGATCCCTTCATGTTAGTCACAAATGGCAAGATTTCATTGTTGTTTATTCTTTTAATTTTTAAGTATAGGTGTGTGACGATAAGCCTCACACAAAAATGCATATCCTGAATGGACTCAATGTAATTTCAATTTTACAACAAAAGCATAGAGAATTGTTAGATCATCCCATAGGGTTTTTGCCTTGATCAAGGCTGTGTGGCAAATTTCAAGAAAGAAAAAATTCTCTCACTGATATTTTTATGTGATATTTGAAGATAAAGGACTGACACCACAGAGCAGTGCATTAATATTTTTTGGTGGACAGCAAGGGATCTTTCACGGACACAATACTGAGTTACTTATTACCGTATTGAGTTTCCAAGCACATTGCTCCTTGGTGATTCCTGGCTCTTAATGTATTGACTTTTTGCTTGAGCCAGAGCTTACAGAATTCCATTTCACCTAACACCATACCAAGTTACTCCTATTTTATATAATTCTACATCCTATAATATTTCCAATGAGGACACAATTCGGGCAGTGTGCACCTTCTTGGCAGATCCTATCTCCTAGACAGTGTATTCTTTACAAAGAAAAAAAGCTTATGGTGACATCCAGTAAGTATAAAAGCTATGCTAAATGATGAATAGAGCACATTTTTCTGAAAATTGATCTAATTTTCTTATTACCCCCTTTTTGGATATGGCTAGCAGGCAGATGATATAGGGGGAAAAGGCAGCCTATGAGTTGGACAGATGTGTGGGTTCAAATTCTGGTCTGTCCCTTGTCAGCTATTTGAACTTGCACAGATTATGCTCCTTGTCTCAATTTCCTTGTCTCCAAAATGACTATAACAATATTTACCAAATACAGTTCTACGATGACTTCAACACTTGGTGTTAAATATCCAACAAGAGTGGAAATCTACTGGTATTTATAAAAAGTTATCCGTATGTATACCTAACCACCCAAATATGAGGAGATTAAATGAATATGTAATATGCATGGAGCTTCAGAGTCACTGAATATCTTTTCTGTCTTTCCCCCTCTCTCCCCAACTTCCACAACGTTAGAGTGAACAAGTCATTTCTTAACACTGCAGATGTGACCACCAGGGTGTAACGTGTTAAACAGCAACCTAAAGGGCTGTCCCCCAACTGATAAATTGCATGTAAGAAGAACATTCAGATAAGGTTTGGTTCCATTTTGGCAAAAGTTAACACAGATAGATCTTGTAAACAGCTGCCACATTGAAAGGAAAATTTAGGAAGTCAGGAGAATAAACCTTGGGAAATCACTCTGATGTATTACATGTCTATAAGCCACAATTATTGAAATCACTTAGAAAGGCAAAAAGTAAAAGTAAGCCGTGTATATCATGCTTACTTTTATATCATATCTAAATATGATATCACTATCTAAATATACACATTTTGGCCTTTAATTTTTTTAAACCAAATAAAAATGTGTCTTGGTTTTAGAGTTATCCAGACACAAACTGTGTTGGATCAAAAGAATATGGTAAAAATAGTCTTACATTCCTCTTTCTAATTTGGCTTAACACCTTGAAATTGAATTACCAGTCAGCCATTTTGAGTTGCTGATTTTTTAATTCAGTAGCTATGTTCCTTAGCATTTTGCCTTAGAACTATTTTTCGAGTGTTCCTCTTATCAGTGGGCATCTTATTTCCCATTTTTTGTCTTTTGTTTGATTTGTGGATTTAACATTCAACAATTAGAATTTTCCCTGAAGTCCTGGCAAGTCAAATCACTGCTTTAAGAAACTATTAGTACTTTTGACTTTCCCTTTCTGTGGGATAGTGTTGAATATATTTCCATCCTTTTCAAACATTTAATTCTTAATTTTTGTGTTAAAAAATTTTTTGTCATATCAAAAAGATTTTGGAATCAACCAAAGAGTCTGCCACTGACCAAAGAAGGAATGATAGACATCATATATGATGATGTCACGGTATCTAATGAAAATATATCTAGAGCCAGGCAGTGGCTAAGTAAGGAATTTGATAATAATGGACCATCTGACAACACCTAAATTCATCAATCTTAACATCACCCAAAGAGGGGCAGGGGGACAGTATATGCCTCCTGATGTGATGCCAGTAGATCATTTCTCATACCACCTATGAAGTATTCCTGTCATAAACTCTAACCCAAATCTGATCAAGCCTCCAGATTATACTTTATAGGAAATACAATTTGGGGGCTGGTAGGGAGATAGAGAAATACGTTCTATGACCTCATAGGATCAATCAGCCCATCAAGAGTATGAGTTGCTCTACGACCCAGTTTCTTCATCACATAAATTAAGAGGCGATAAAAAAAATAAGGGTTAGATTTAAAGATACTTAAGAAATATGAACTATATGCAGTATCTGGACCTTGTTTGGATTCTGATTTGAACGAATCATGGAATCAAGGAAATTTGAGTATTGACTAGATATTTAATAATAGTAAGGAATTGTGTTTTAGGTGTGATGATGGTATTTTAGTTTTGCTGTAAAAAAGTACTTATCTCAGGGGCACCTGGGTGGCTAAGTGGGTTAACCTCTGCCTTCGGCTCAGGTCATGATCTCAGGGTCCTGGGATCAAGACCCATATCTGGCTCTCTGCTCAGCAGGGAGCCAGCTTCCCTCCTGCCGCCCCCCCCCCCCCACCTATATGTGATCTCTCTCTCTCTGTCAAATAAATAAATAAAAACTTTTTTAAAAAGTACTTATCTTTTAGGGTATGTGCATATGTTTGTATGTATGTATATGTCTCTCTCTGTGTGTATACCTATATGCACACACATATTTTTTTTCAGATGAAATTACATATTTAGGATTTGCTTCAAAATTCTGCATAGGGGATTGGGGGAGGAAAAGGGATATAGATGAAATAAGTTTATCCCTTTGTTGATGACTGTTCGAAGCCAGGTGATGGGTACATGAGGTACTTTAGACTTCTCTCTCTACTTTCCTGTATGTTTGAAATTTTCTATAATAAAAATGAAAAACAGAATTTAAAAAGGCCTATGCCTAGGAATCAGAAAATAGTTGCCTCTTACTCCCCCCCCCCCATAAGGCATACTCCATAAGACAAATCTCCAGATCCAAACATCCACACAATCACACCATATTTTTTGGCGAAGATTACTAAGACAGACCTGAGAGGAGACTGGAGTCCTATATATTCGTACAAATATATCTTATTCTCTACTGCTCCCCTCTAATACTTTCCCTATATTCTATAAGGAGATAAATGGGTCACACACTAGATGTCAAAAGAAATTGCCTCCCTTTGCAATCACTTCCAACTTCTACTCAGTACAAAAATCCAAGTGAGTGCTAAAAGGGAAATGCCTTGTGACAAGGTCAAACAAGACAGATGAGAAATATGGCTTGTGATGAAAAACTAACAGGTGCATGCTTTATTGGTATGATAAATGTGGAAAAACCAGATGTGGAATCCCATATAACATTATACTAAATGTTTTAAAGTATATCTTTCCCCAAAGAAGCTTTTTTTTTTTTTTCCTTAGCTCCTATTCTTGTCATTCTGATTGCAACTTCTGCAAGCCTTTTAGGGACAAGGATGAAAGAGTTTGTGGAGGTTCCATTTTTCATAGAAAACACATAGAACCCTACCTCATGACCCCTGTTTCAGTGAGTAAGCCTGGTTTTTCGTCAGGAAGGAGGAGGCATAAGTGGGTCAGACCCCACGGTGGGTCTTCTCTGCATGACGAATGAGTCTGTGACCATCTTGCTAAGAGCGAGCAAAGCAGGCTCCACCCTCACTGGAAATACGAGTAGGTACTGGAAGCAGCAGAAACGAAGTTGAGTTGCTTTTGGTTTGCTTGTGTGGTTTGGTTGTTACCACTCTTGTTTCACCATGCACGTTTGCCGTCATTTCCAGGAAAGGCCTGAGTGGTGTGAAGAATGGTTAAATGTGTGAAGTGGCTCTTAGTCTGGTCTGCAAAGCTGTGATGAAGAGCTATGAGTCGACAGCAGCCCCCTGTAAGGGAAGCAGGGTGTTCCACCAACCTGGGTCTCCAGCTCCCAGCAGACTGCCCAGCACGTGGTTGCTCATTAAATGGACAGAATAAGGGAACTGAGGAAGCGGGGAGGGAAGCTGGATCGTCTCTGTGGATAAATTGGCAGGAAATTATCTGTTTCACGGATCCATTCCCCAGATGCTCAGATTGCTTTCTCCCAATGTTCATCCAATTGCTCAGCAAGTTCACCCAATTAAATGCTGGTATGATTCTTCTCCCACCTGGAGGATAAAGTTTCACTGGCTCTTCTGGTGTTTAACTCTTTGTGTCAATGTAGCTAGGCTATGGTACCCAGTTGATTGGTTGAACACCAGTCTGGATGTTGTTGCGAAGGTATTTTTTTTTTTTTTTTAATTTTTAACATTTATGTCAGTATGCTTTGGTTAAGCAGATTAACCTCCATTAGTGTGGGTAGACCAATCAGTTGAAGGCCATAAGAGAAAAAAGACTGAAGTCCCCAAAGAAGGAATTCTGTCTCCAGACTGACTTTGGACTCATCAGAAACCTCAACTCTTCCCTGAGTCTCTAGTTCGCCAGTCTCACCTGCACACATGCAACAACAAGCGCGCGCGCTCACACACACACACACACACACACACACACACACACATCCTATTGGTTCTGTCTCTCTGGAGAACCATAACAAATACAGCCCTAACTGGTCTCCTGCTTTCAGACTCCTCCCCTGTTACCCCTCTGTATTTCCTCATCCACACAACCTGGAGTGATTTCTAAAATCCAATCTAATAGCATTATTATCCCATGACACACCCGTCCGTGGTCCTCTACTACCACTGTCCCTCCCCATGTAAACCAACAGGCCCTACACGGGTCAAGTTCAAAACTCATCACCCCAGACCGTGATAGCAGAATTGTTTACTTGAGGGCCCCTCTCCTTGCCACATCTCCATACGGTACAAATGAGCTCTGCTGACTAAAGACTTCCAAGAAGAACTGACAGGGATTACTTACATATGTGCTCACAGTGTTCTTTAGCAAATCAGTGCAACACAGATGCCCCCAGTGTTTGAGAATATTGGATTGTTATCTTTAAGAAGAAAAAAGAAAATTAAGCTGACTGAAGTAATACTGGGGAAATCCTGCAATATTAAATTTTGAAAAGATCCTGCTAGGACTCATTTGAATAAGACCTACCAAAAATATGTTCAAGCTTGTGTACTTGTCGTATTTGTCAGTAGTGATAGATTAAGAATCTATCAGCTAGTAAATTAGCCTGGATGCTTAGAGCAGATCATCAAGACACTGAGACTTGAGCTGTCTTAGTATTTATAGACAAAGTCCATGGCACCATCATATTTCAGGCAGACACAGGCTCACTCTGGTTCACTGACCAGGATTGAGCATACTCAGAGGGCAGAGACCCAAACACAGCCTTTCACCAGAGCCAGGCTGGGCTCAGCAGACAGAGCAGGCCCCATATGGTCCCAGCTGTGGATCAAAGGAAGTTAGAAAAGATCAAGAACTCAACAGTACAACATTGTCACTATTCTCCAATACGACAAAACTTGAAAATCGCCACAATCTTTTTACTCTAATCCTTTCTACAAATTGTCACAGAGAAGCTATTTATTGTGCCAAGCTACTTATCCATTCACATACCTTTACTGTATCACTGCTAATCACAGAATAAAGCTCCCTATTTCTCAGCGTGATATTCAAGACTTTCTCTTCTTAATAGTGAACCCATTTGATTTCCTCACCCCAAGTCTGTATGTTCTTCTAGATCTACCCTCTCTCCATGAAGCTCTTGGATCATTCTAGCCAGCACCGCTCTGCCTTGTCTCTGAATGTGTTGCATTTTTTTTTATATAATAGGAGTGTAATTACACATCGCCAAGCAGTGTTCAACTGATTAGTGTGGGCATGCATGTCTTAAATAACATCTAACCCATCACTCAAGTAAAACAAAGACCACCTTACTCATCGACTTTGCCCAGCTCTGCCACTTACTGGTGCAATACCCGTGGGCAATTTATTATCTACTCTGCAACCTGTTTTAGTCATGTGGAAATGCCAAGTATCCTGAATACCTCTCAGAGTTACTGAAGATCAGGTTAGTTTTAAAAAAAAATGTGCTTAAGTACTTTATTAATCAAAAAAACATCATGTGCTTTTTGAGATATTAGCATTAGCAATATATATATACACATATATGTGCATGAATATACTTATGCAAATATACTTCAATGCAATATATTAGTATTACTACCCAGAAACAAGCCGAACGCTAATGTTAAAAGTAGCCACGTGTTGTACTATTTGTTTTTTCCTCTTAATGGCTTGAGAACATCATCGGCTAAAAGGTGAGATTTAACCTTAACTCAGCTGAAAGGTAAGTTTCAGAAGGTCAGAAGTTGACACTTTACCTGACAGAGAAGGGTCTTTATTAATGTTTGATGAACAAAAGGCTGCAAATGAAAGAGTTTGTTTATTAGAGTTGTCGGCAATGTTCTGAAATCATAAACACCGGAGACAAATTGGTCAATTCTGAACCAGCTTGCAGACCATAATGTGTCATGCTCTAATCATCTAAGAAACTAACATTATGTACCACTTAACACTAAAAAGCTCCAATATTGCTGTTAGAAATAGAGACTCGAATCTTGTTTCTGCTCTCGCTTCCTTGAGAGAACAATGACAGATTATGTGTTATATTCAAAGTAGAAAATAGTAGCTCTAGGCCAGGATGTTCTTCGGGAGAAGAGCTGACAAAGCATAGTGTCAACATAGCTTTCGTCTCCAGACTCAGATTAAAGGTCAATCACATAGCAGTTGTGTTCAATGTGGTCTATGGCAATGGGACCAGATGCTGCCACACACGACACATATAGCTTCTTCAACAGTCTCAAAAGAATCCCCCACTGTGCCATAATTCACATCAAATATAAAGTTGAAAATGCAGTACCACGGCCCTAGAGTCACACAGTCTGATTTCATTTAAGTCAGTGCGACTAGAAATGAGATCCATTGTCCTAGACATAGGCGGAAGATGGATGAGCATGGAGGGACCTCAAACAGTTCTAAAGAGCAAGCAACTGGAATCCAAAGTCCTGATATCTCCCAGATAAGAATTCCCAGTGAAACAAAGACATGTTGAGTGCCTACTGTTTGATAGGTAATGGGACTACATGTTGGGAATAAAAATAATTCAGATATAGTCCATACCCTTGAGAAGATCTCAGCCTAGAAAGGATAGGGATCAGAGTTCCCAGGAATGCAGAAGGCTGAGTTAAGACAATTAGCAGTGGTGATGGCAAGGGCGCTGTCTTGCACTGGCCAAGGGCAAAACAGTGACAGGAGTTTCAAGCTTTCCAAAGAATGGCTGCTTCCATGATCTCCATGAGATTTCCTAGGGGAAAATCACCATCATAAAGCCACAGAATTTTATGACCACTCAGTTATACACAGGTTTATGTTTGAATTTAGTGAGCACCTACTGAGTGCTAGGCACCATGCTGGCCATGCTCATTAAAACTTTGTTCTTCCTAGCTCACAGTCTCAACAGCCAAGACTGTTCTGGATCAGTCAAGGAAACCAACTGTGAATAAATCATTAGGTACCATAAAGGATTATGGTAAAATATAACATTTAATACTCATGCCAGGGCTCAGGAGATAAGAATTATTAGCTTCACTCTATAGATTAGAAAATTATGGCCAAGTGGGTTAAGTGATTGCCCAAGTCACTCAGGTTAATAGCAGAGCCAAAATTTTGTTCAGCAGGTCCCTTGGCTCAAATTCAGTGCTTTCATTAAGAGTACCTTGAACCTCAGTAAACATGTCAAAAACTTTTCTTGTGCCTTCTCCTTAGAACTTCGTGCTAATCATTGGTGTATGCATCAACTCAGGCTACCGTAACAAAATTTCAGTCTGGTGGCTTAAACAACTGAAATTGATTTTCTTGGGGTTCTGGAGAATGGAACATCCAAGATCAAGGTGCTAACTGATTGGGTCCCTGGTGAGGGCTACCTCTTGGCTTGTGTATAGATACTTTCTCACTGCATCTGTACATTGTGGAGAAAGAGTCCTTCCAATTCTTCCTCCTCCTCCTCCTCTTCCTCCTTCTTCTCCTTCCCTTCCTCCTTCTCCTCCTCCTCCCCCTCCTCCTTCTTCTCCTCCTCTTCCTTCTTCTTCTCCTTCTCCTTCTTCTTCTCCTCCTCCTCCTTGTCATCCTCCTCCTCCTCCTCCTCCTCCTCCTCCTCCTCCTCCTTCTTCTTTTTCAGCTATGGTCCTTTCAGATTACAACCCTCCTGATAGCATCTTCAACCTTAATTACTTCCTAAAGACCCTTTCTCCCGATACAGTCACATTGGGAGTTAGAACTTCAACATACAAACTTGGAGAGACACAGTTCAGTGCAAAACAATTGGCTCCTTGAGAACCTTAAAATCAGCTTCTCCCTCCCTGGAAGTTTTTCTTCAGATTTGACTTTCTATGCTTTTTTTTTTTTTTTTTTTTCACCAAAATCTCCTCTCCCAGAACTATTCCCTCATATTCCTGTGCTCATAAAACCCTCCCTTGGAATACCACCTTCTAAAAATACTTATGAGAACTTGATGATAAGCTGAACAGATATATTTTTATCCTATCACTTCTAAAATTCCAATATATGTATGGTCAAGGAAAAAATTAAAAAGTGCGTGGCCATAAAAAATGAGAGATTTTTCAAATGGTCTAGCTGGAAACTTGGAAACAGAGTGGAAGAAGCTGTGGTTCCTTGATGTCAGAGGCACAGCAAAGAGGCAGCCCACTTGCCGAGAAGAATTCTGATGAGGCATCATGTGCAAAGAGTTATTACAGTTGAGCGCAGGAGTGAAAAGAGAGGTAGAGAATGGGAGTTAATTTGGAACAGAACCACCTCTGACATCCCCTCCTCGCCTATGTACACAGGATGATTCAAAGCCACAAGATTATATCTCAGTCATCATTAAACTGGAAGGATATTCTTGAAATAAATTGAACACATTATTTGAAAAGATGAGGTGTATGGCATAAGTTCCAGTGTCCCAGATAAAAATTCTCAGGCATCCTAGCACTCATGCTTCCTTTACACTGTGAACTGCCAGTTGACAATCCCAGGCAGCCTCTTTGCAACCTCATTTTTAAAAAATAAATGGAAAGTCAAGACATTTAAGAAAAGCTAGAAATATGAAAGAGAAGTACCATGATAAGAAAAATAAGAAGGGAGAAAAATAAACTAGAGATGATTTAGGAATTAAAAAGAGGTTTCACAGTATCTTTATTGTTATCCTTAGAGATTTGACATCACCATATTCAAGAAATCATTATATTTATAAAACAAAAATAGGTACCTTTGAAAAAGAACAAAAGGGAACTTTTGGAAACTAAACTATGATTGTCAAAGTAAAATATTCCATACAGCGATGGATAATGTAGAGGAAATCTCACAGTTGGTAAAGCAAAAATACAAGTGATCCCAAATATTGTGCTTTGTTTTCTTTATATAATGACCTCTTTCTAAAATCAGACTATTTATTTTCCTACTTCTTTAATTTCTGTGTCCCTCACTTAGATGTAATGTGCTCATACAGTATTTCTGGGATTAAAATAAATGAAAAAGGCATGTGTTGGGTTGAGCACTAGGCGTTATATGCAATTAATGAATCACTGAACACTACAACAAAAATCTTATGATGTACTATATGCTGGCTAAGTGAACATAATAAAAAAATTAAAATATAAGATAAAGTAAAATAAAACAAATGAAAGAACAAAGAGACATGATAAAAGATAAGAGATGTAAGAGTCATGGTAGATTCAATATGCAATTAATGAGAATTCTAGAAGGAGATGTGAGAGACAGTGAGGACAAAGCATTTTCAATGAAAAGAACAAAAATAATTTCCCACAATTGAAGAGGGATATGGATCTTCCAATTCAAAAGCCTATGTAATAATGACCAAAGTGAAGGAAAAAGAGACCCATACTAATGCAATTCATTGTAGAATTTCAGAATACTAACAGTAAAGAGAGTATCTTAAAAGCAACTCATAGGAAAGGAATAGAGATTGGAGGAGAGAAGTAATATTGATAAATGAACAACAACCAAAGGAACAACAACCAGACTGACATCAGACTTTTCATCAGTAACATTGCATTTAGGGCAAAAGCAAAGAGTAAAGGCATGTTAGCCATTCAGCAGTAGCTCAGAAGGGTGACAAAATGAGCACTGACTCTGGAACCAGCTGCTGTGCTCAAATTTTATTACTATGAATAACTGTGTGCTTTGGGGGGAAAATAACTGAACCTTTCTGTGCTTCAGTTTCCTTCACTGTCAAAAGGAGATCATAGTTTAATGTTGCTCAAATGAAATTAGTTTTCATAAAAGCACTTTAAAAAAAAATATGGCACAAAGTAAGCTTCCTCTCTGTCTTTGTTGAATAAGTAAAAAAAATTCCAAAACAGGAAAAAAGTTCACCCTGTTTGTACACTTTCTTAAGAAATTATTTCAGGACATAGATGAGTCGAATTAGTGATTTGTCAGGATGCTCTCAGTGATAACTGAAAACTCAAGACAAACTGATGTAAAGTAATAAAGATGATTCACTACTTTATATAACTGAAAAGATTGGAAGCAGAGGAAACTTGAGGTTCATGCTTTCATTCAGAGTTCTGACTGTGCCTCCCCGTAGCTTTTCAGTCTGCCTTCCCTGGCTTTATCCTGAGGCTGACTTCTCTCGAGGCTCTAAGTTGCCTGTAGTAAGCATTGGTGGCTACATGCTCCTTCAGCAATATCCAGGGGAAGAGGAAATGTGACTTGCCTCAAACATTCTACTAAAATAAAATTATAAGCTTTACACTGATTAGGCCACCTTGGTGTCCAGTGGAACACATAGCCTGATAAGGTTAGAACTCGGAGAGAACTGGGAGTCATGGTCTCCAGGATGGCCCTCGCCTCTAAAACCACCTGCAGTTTAGCCCCTTGTGAAGTTAGTCCACCAGACTGCCCTCACTTCTGATACCAAGGACAAATTGGGGGATTCTCAAAAATCCCTCCATTTCCATAACTCGCTAGAAAGACTCACAGAACTCATTGAAAGCTGTGATGCTCATGATTACCACTTATTATGTTTAAAACAAGAAAAAGATACAAATTAATACCAGCCAGGGGAAGAGATGAATAGGGCAGGGTCCAGGGGAATATCAGACGTAGAGCTTCCAGTCATCCTCTCCCTGTGGAGTTACGGGGAGTGTTCATTCTTTCTGGCTACAATATGTGACAATACACAAGTATTGCCCATCAGAGAAGCTCATCCAAGCCTTCGATGTCCAGAGATTTTACTGGGGCTCAACTACGTACTGCCTACATCGTGGACCTTTATTCTCCGGGCTTTCCAGAGGTCAGGCTGATTTCTAGTCCCTTCAGAAGTGGGAATTGATACCATGTCACCCAAAGCCCCCATCATAAGTCATAAATCACATTACTAGACTGTCTGGTGGCCAAAGACGTTCTTATCAGGCAGGACATTCCAGGAGCCTGGAGATTCAGCCTGTGCCTCTTGAAACTATTACTGCGGCCAAGAGGGATGGGATTACCCTGTTTGGTTTAAACCAGTTAAAGCCAACCTCTGAAACTGGGATTGACGGAAATCCCTCTCAGACTGTCTGTCTGCTACACAATGGAGGTGGATGAGCTAAATGTTTGTGTCGCCATCATAATGCCCACCATGACAAGAGTGTAAACCAAGAAGGAGGGAGATGTGGAATCCAAGGAATGGTGCGTCGAAGCCAGAAGAGCTACGAAGGCAAGTTTCAGGATGAAGACTTTATAGCAGATATGGCGAGCAAGGAGTTCAAACTGGAGCAGGGGCATGGGTGATTCCCAAAGGGAGAACTTGGAGGAAAGGGATGATTTCAGACAATGGATGGTGCACTGGACACACTAAAAGAATTTAGGGGGCACCTGGGTGGCTCGGTCAGTTAAGTGGAGGACTCTTGGTTTCTGATCAAGTCATGATCTCAAGAGTCATGGGATCAAATCCCACATCAGGCTCCACACTCAGTGGGGAGCCTGCTTAAGAGTCTCTCCCTCTGCCCCTCGCTCTACTCACACACGTGCTCTTGCTCTCTCTCAAATAAATAGATCTTTAAAAAAAAAGAATGAAAGAAAGAAAGAATTTAGAAGTAAATTCAGATAAAGACAGAGAATACAAGAGAGGAAATTCTAAAAGGGACAAAAAGTTATGTGAAAAAAAAAAGCCTGAAATGATAGCACATTGTTTTATTATTTAGTATTGAATAAAGACATGAACCAAATAGCATAAATGCTACCAACCGATCTTCAACATTCAGAGTCACCCTACTGGTTATACACAAGATTAATATTTGGTTATTGTACAGAATACAGATGCTATCAACTTTAATGACATAAAGGTCAAAGCATAGGACTTAGGTGACAGAGAGAAGACACGCCAAGAAAGGGGGGGAAGGGCTAGTATCTTTAGCCTATAAACTAGAAACTCAAGAGAAATGATCTATAATTAATGAAACAAGAAATAGAGTTACAAAGATAATGAACAGAGGAACTAAAGAGCAACGTATTTATTCAGAGGAAGTAAGGAGAAGAGATGGTGGTATATGTGAGCAAAATACTTAATCATGAGAGCAGGAAGTCAGTGGGAAATGCCTAAATTAGATGCAGTATCAAGAAACAAGGGCATAACTATAAATTTAAACACAAGGAGGTGACTGCGAGAAAATAAAGACAGAGAGTGGCAGCCCCTAGGGAGGTACAGTGACCATGTCATTTTATGTCCAAATCGGGATACTTTGGAGTGAAATAACTATAATCATTTACACAGGGATAAAACATAATTCAGAACTGTTGGAACATGTAGCTTCCCTATTTAAAGGGAAATAATTCCAAGAGGTCATTATTTAGTAGAATCAACAGGACTGTCCAGTAAAAACCCATGGTGAAGAGGGGTTTGGGATTTTCTTAGTATTTAATATTTTTAGTGATGTATATGTTATATTTTGGCAAACACAAAAATTACCTTAGAAAAATAAAAGTAGATTTAGGCCAAGGTGTTAACTTACTACGGCATCTCCCCCAGAAACTTAGCATTTTAACAGAATAGTCAGCAAGATATAGTATCTTAAACAGTAGCCATGCTAACTCCAAGTTTTGACTTATCAGGGGTACACTGACCATAAAAAAAAAAAAAAAAGACATAGATGTTGACAGATGTGTTTTACTCAAAAGTAGCAGAAAAGAACATTCTTTTTTTTTTTAAGATTTTATTTATGTATTTGACAGAGAGAGCACAAGTAGAGCAGCAGGCAGAGGGAGAGGGAGGAGGCTCTCCACTGATTGGGAACACGATGTGGGGCTTGATCCCAGGACCCTGGGATCATGACCTGAGCTGAAGACAGACGCCTAACTGACCGAACCACCCAGGCACCCCAGAAAAGAACATTCTTATCATAATAAAGCACATGTAGATATTTTACATAGGGGAAAATTCATAAGGATGTTTTAAACTGAACACTAGTTTTTGGAAAATATCTTACTTCAGGCAGCCACTGAGAGTCACTCATTCCCCATACATTTAGGTGTACTGTCCAAAAAGTTTGGAAAGCCCTGAGTGAACAGATTGGAATCACCTGTGGCAAGATGATAGAGACACACATTGAGAGAGGAGGGCAGGTGTAGGTTCTATGCCCCTTAGATCCCACCATGAAGTCTCCTGCTCTACCCATTCCTCAGTGCACAGAACGATACTGTGTGTCCCGGGGTGAATGTGAATGGAGGTAACCCTCCCTGGAACACTCTGCTTGCTGAACGTCCCGAACGCTGCTGGACACTCGATCAATGGGGGAACTCCTCCAGGTCACAAAGCTCCACATTACAGAATTTCCTTTGCTGCACATGCTGGGGAACATGAATCATAAGGAAAATGGTCTTTGTGAGGAACACGATGATCAAGGGACACGACTGACTCGGCCTGGGGGAAGGCACCGGAGTGCTGGTGTCAAGTCAGAAAGTGGGGAGGGCACCCAGGAGAACCAGGAGCCACCAGAACACAATGGCTGATTCTTCAGGGACCTTTCCTCTCAGGCTAGGCAGCCTTCTCCTCCAATGGAGTCGGTGTTCTCAGCTTCTTCCTCCTCCCCTGTCTGTTCCTCTCTCACCCTCCATCCGTCTCCAACCACCTTTCACTTCCACTCCTCTGGAATTGCAGTTCACTGTGGCCAGACTTTCTCCACAAAACAGAGAACATGGTAGGAAGGCACCCTGGGATTATAATCTCTCAACAGAAGATTGAAGAAGATGGTAAAAGATTACTCAGCCTGCACCTGTGGGTTGGACAGATCACCAAGGTCTGGGAGGGCTTTATTATAAGGATTGAGCCCAATGTTTAGCGTAGCAGAGATTGTTACCAGAATAGCAGATAGCACTCACACTGTTGTGAGCTGGCAAGCACTCTGATTTGGGCATTGGGAAGGTCCACCATATTTATATCTAGTTTCAAGTTCTGTCTTTCATGAGATCCATACTCCTGTGGACTGATTCAAACAGAAATTCCTTTGAGCTAGCTGAATTTAAAAAGGAAAAATCTACCACAAGAATATTCATCCAATAGGGTGACTGGAAGGAAGGTCCCACAGTGACCAAACTTACACATTTTAGAGAGATTAACTCACTCTTGGTATGAAGTTCAAATTCTTGAGGAAGACACCCCACTCTGGGTCCAGTTGCCAGCGTTCGGGAAATCAGCAAGGAAGTGAAGCCAGAGTGGCTAATGCTCATCCTTCACTGAAGCATTTCCAGGGACTGACAGGAAGCTCATGATTTCACAAAGTAGTTCAACCCATTGTTTGACAGTTCTCTTGTTAGAAATGTCTAACTTAGCAATGAGAAATGATGGCTTCGATGGTAACTCTGACTTCATGTCCTGAAAGACCCGAGGATCTTGGATCAAGCCCCTTTTCCCTTCCACCTTGCATCTGAGTCTATCATTACAGCCACGGTGTAGGTTATATGATTTCTTTAATTTCTCTGAGACTCCGTTCCCTGACCTACAAAGTCAGGTTAATAACAGTTCCTCTGTCACCACAGGGTTGTTGTGACTCTCAGATGAGATGTACTAATTTAAAATTCAGTGCTGAACACAAAGTGTTCAAGAAATAGCAATCGTTAGCACTTTAATTGATATTAATTATAATAGATTAAGTTGAAATATGTCCCTCTTGACTTCTACCTACTGAGCCATATTCTATTCTCTGGAGCAACAAAGCCTAGATCTGCTTCCTTTTCAGGGAAGCTCTTCAAAAACTTGAACCCAGATTTCTTCTCTATTTATAACGTTGGCCAGATGAAGATATTACGAAAGTCAAGAGAACAGCCTTGGTGTAGGGGCCCGAAGTCTGATCTTCAAGAAGGCACTCACCAGTTAGAGGCCCTCAGACAAGTGTTGGCTTTCTCTGAAATTCAGATTTCTCATCTGGGTCCTGAAAATAATTAGACATGCCTCATGAGGTTAGGGTAAGAAGAGAATGAGATAATTCTAGTATGGGAGTAAACCCTTAATAACAAGGATTTTTTTCTATTTTTGCAAGGAGAACAAGAGCCATGACTCAGTGCTTGATTGTGGAGAACAGTGATTGCTGGGTGTGTTATGAACCCAATCAAGTCCAGAGCACAGAGCATCAGAATTCTCTTAGCATCTGCAACATTTACCCATCCTTTGTCCATTCCTTCAGGGCTCTGCCCTCTGCCGAGAACATTCTCATGATGATTGATTCTCTCATGAGAATGAGAACATTCTCATTCACATGATGAACTGTGATATGTTATCACTTCAATCAACATTATTGCATTTTAACCAGGATACATAATGGTAGCCATCGCCAGGACTGGAGTGAGATATTGGGGAGAGAGGGGAGCAGCAGCATTGAAGCAGAAAGAACCATATTCTTTCTGTGTAAATCCATGGTTTGCCTAATTTAGTGTGCATCAGAATCATGTGATTCAGTAAGTATGGGTAGCATCCTCCCCAGTGATTATGACGGAAACCAAAATTTGAAAAACAGTGTTGTAGATCGGTGGTTCTTCAATTTAGTTGTCCATTGGACTCATCTGTGAAGTTTCCAATACGGAAACCCTGGTTACATGCAGAGATAGTTCCAGTTGGGCAGACGGAAACTTAGGCATAAATATCTCATAAAATTTCCCAGGAAATTTGACTGTTCAGTCAAAGTTAAAAATCACTGATGGGTGTCTTTCTGCACACAACGAGGCCAGCATGAATGACAGGTGGGGGTAAGAAATATAATCCTCCCAGAGAGGGGGAGCTACCTATCAAAGCCAAACTCCCTTTTGAAAGAACGATCCACCTCTCTGTTGTAAATGGCATATTTACAGCCATTTCCCCTGTTCATTGCCAGGCCCGAGACATTGCCGAGTGTTCTGGAATAGCTGTTGTGCTTCTCTCCAGGTGGGTAAAATTATTCTGAAATGCAATTCTCAGAATACAATAAGGCAGAGTGCATTATATATGTATAAATTAGTACCAGTCATAATAATAATGAGGCTTCAGAAAGCACTTTCTAAAAATGGTTTGACTTTCAAAGAGGCCGAAATAGTTTAATTTGGGGGTATATTACTACTCTTGTGTCGAGATCTGCTCGTGTGGCTTCTATTGATGATAATGTTGGTTGTGAGCTCCTATTCAGGAGGCGTGGTAATCAAGCACTACACTGAAAGCGTGACTGGGGCGGTGGCCCACATATCAGTTGGGCAATGGTCTGTTTTCAGAGGTTATTCACCTGCATTTAAATGCAAAAGAATTAAAATCAAATCATTTCAGGTTTTCTGACATCCAAGTCAAGGATGTCCTCCTTTGTTCTTTTCCCACTTCAGAAATCTCTGAGAGTAAGGCAGAAGAACAATGGTCTTTTTTTTTTTTTATGTTGAACTTACTGTGTGATCTGGGCTCATTAGGATGCATGAAATAGACTCTCAAGGTATCCTAAGTGGTGTGGGTGGGGTGGGAGCAGAACCTCAGGTATTTTCATGATAACAGGACAAGAATCACAGATGGGGAGCCAGGTCTCCAAAAAAAAAAAAAAAAAGAAAGAAAGAAAAGAAAAGAAGAAAAAAAGAGAAACCAAAAAAACATAGAAAGCTAAACCAGCAGGTTGTTAGAAAGCGTCATGGAGCAGGTCTTGCTGAGCCAGGAAACCTGGGAGGCTGGGCAGTTAGTCAGGATCCAGTGCCTCCGGCAAATTGGCCCCATTGTGGCTGTGGTCATGGGCTCAGAAATCCCGTCAGGCAGGAAAAGTAGCCTCCCTTACCCCACACCCCCCTTTTGCAAAAGGCCAAGGAGGGGACTGCCTAGCCCAGAGATACCCACCAACTGGAATGGAACATCCATGCCAGAGAGAAGCTGCTTAGGAATCAGCTTCACTCATTTTCTGTCTTTCCTTGTGTATCTCTGCTTTTCCTTGGTGTTGCTCTGTTCTCCTCTCTGTACTATCTTGCCAACCCAACCCAAAATAAACTGGTCTGGTTGGTTTGGTTATTATTACTTCAAACCAGTAATCCCATAAATTACCTGCTAGCCTACAGATGCCCCCCACCCTCCTCCAACCTCACCCCCACCCCCTCCAACTCTCCCCATCCCCATCTCCCCAGTCTAATTTCGTGGCTGTCTCTGAACAAAGAATGGACTAGCCCTGCTTCCTGAAGCAGGAGGGTATGCACGGGGTAGAATCATCTAGAAGGGAAGGTTAGGTATGTATACCAGGCCCCATGTTTGACATGCCCTTAAAAACATTAACATTATTTTACTAATCTTGCTACTGCTAAGCAAAGAGCACTGTGTTCTGTGTGTGCTTTTAGTTTCTTGTTACAAACAGCTACATTCTTTTCTTTACGTCTGTACATTCTTTTCTGTACGTCTGTACTTTCTGTACCTTTTATATTTTCTTTCCTGTCTGTCAACTGACTTTTTTCGTATTTGCAGTTCAAACTCTTGATAGAGAGGATCTGGTTGGTCCAGTTTGTAAGGGTTAGCCCCACTGGGCAAATCTCTTTTAAGACCACCCCTTCAGCTACTACTCAACCAATCAATCCGCCCTTTGGGTCAGGTGTCCTCTTCTGATCTCATCAGTTGTGTCCAAGGTGGGGTGGGGTGTCACATGGGTCACTTACATGTACCTTCACATTTCTTCATTCAGTTAGAACCATGTAGAAGGGACACTCATAAGGAAACTATAATAATCAGTCTTCATATTTGTGGGCAACAATGACCTAATTTAAGGTTTAAGAGAAAGTTTCAGTAAAAGGTATCATAGCTTATAAAATCTCAAGTAAAACCAGAAACCCTGGCTTGGAAGATTTACCACTGGGAACAGAGCAGCTTAGAAAAACATCTACTCACGAAGGACAGTTCTAGAGAAACACCGCTGCTGCCAAAACTGCCTGCTTGGCACTCGCTGCTTAACCACTTGGTAGCAACTCTAGAACGTCTAGTCTGCCTTCCCTAAAGGACCGGACACCCCCGTCATTGGGCTTCCCTGGCGACTGGCTCTCGCCTCCAGCATCCGCTGCCTCATAGAGTTCATCGCCCCCTTCTAAGTCCCGCGAGAGGACATCTATTCGGCACTAGTTAGAGCATGTGTAAAATTTAGCTGCAAAGGACTTGGAGAAATGTAAGTTTTAGTTTTCCAAATGACTGTGAAGTAGGAATCATGCTGGGAAACTGTAGAGCATGGGTGCCAAAGAGCCAAAGAATCCACCGGGAGGGAATTCTGAGATTCCAACGGTCCAGTGTCTCTCCCTCAGTCCTTAGAAAACACTGCAAGAATGCCTTGTTGGGTAGATAGTTGTCCTTATTCGGCTAAGATTCAGGGAAGTACTCTCTCCCTGGTCTCCTTCAGCAAATGTGGGCTCCCGCCATTAGCCAAGTCGAACTTACAGTTCACTCATTCCTTTCTTCCTGCCTTTGCTGAAATCTTTCCTGGGAAACTCTCCTATACTTCACCACAAATATGTGTGCAACCCCAGATTTCAAGAGCCAGCTTATTCTCTAAATAACACTCACATATTGTGATCACGCCAATCCCAAACTCCTTTCCCCGCTGGCTAAGTGATGTTGGTCTGACAAGAATTTACTCTTGTGTCCATATACATTGTCGCATTGTTCTTGCAACAAGCTCCCTCACCCCGCCCCATCACCGTGGAGTGACATGTCATGCTCATACAACTGATATTTACTAAATCAATACCGATTGCGTCAAATACAAATAAGTAAGAGGAAAACGAAACCTCCCTTCAGAGCTAACAGAAACGTAGAACATGTCCGTTGGCCTGAAATCAAATTCCTTCAGTCCAAACTGAAATCTTTCCCATGTCTTAGAAACTTGGGAAAACGAGTCAGCCATTTATAAATTCAAAATAATCCACAAATGCACAATAAATTGACCTGCCTTTTCAGTAGATTCCCGAGAACATTTCGGAACCTACCTGCAGCAGGGAAAGGCCCCGTACGGGGATGAGATGTGGTGTGGGAAGGTGGCAGAATAGGGATATTTATAAGCCTGCGTAAATTTTTGAAACTGTCTCATTCACGATAATACAACTGAATCATTGACCCTTTTGTCAAACTTTCCGGGCCTTTCTTACTGCAGAAGAAAAAACATACATGGAGAAACCAGGTGAGTAAATTCAACTGAAGTAAGGATAATGAGGATAGGGACGCTGTCATCTATTAGTATATTCTGTACGTGGCACCTGGCACAGAGACACATACCAGGTGATCAGGGCATATTGATTAGGTCATGAACAGAAAATTTGTTATTTCCATTTAGAAATTAGCAAGTGTTCTCCATAAACTAGCTGAGCAGGAGAAAGTCATCCAATA
The DNA here is from genome assembly GCF_922984935.1 of Meles meles. NCBI lineage: Eukaryota > Metazoa > Chordata > Mammalia > Carnivora > Mustelidae > Meles > Meles meles. The sequence goes on along the minus strand of NC_060066.1, from coordinate 146,253,226 downwards.
TGATCCTGTTCACGCATCCCTCATGCATATGCATTCTCACTAAACTCTTCCTGCTGTCACTGCTAAACCGGGCGCCCCACTCCCCACTCCACCTTCTCCAAGCCAGGCGCACCTGCTACCCTGGGCACTCAGTGCTGCTGCCATGTCTTTCTGCGTAATGCCATTGTCAACCTCCCTGCCTGGCGTGCGTGCATTCTTCTTCACTGGAGGAAGGAATGTTTAATTATTTTTAATCAGTGGACATGGCATCTTGCTAGACAGCGACACTTGGGGGATCCAACACCATCTGCCTTCCACCAGGCGCCAGCTGCTCTGGTGGATGTCGGCAGAACACCTTAGGACACGGCCCTCCACTGCCAGGCGCCTGCGAGCGGCTGCCACTCGGCACCGTCTCCCAGTGCCACGCTGCCACTTGGGCTCATTCCCTGTCATGGTTCGCCTCTCACCCCTGCCACCCTCCCGGGGAGGTGTTCCACAGCCCCAGTTCCCAGAACATTTTGCAAGCAACCCAGGGGCCTGCCAGTAATAATAGGGTGTCCAGATATAAATGTCACCCTAACCCAATGGCCACGAATCCTTCCATCACCATTAGTCAACCTAATGGATCTGCTGACTTCGGTCCCACAGAGAACTGCTACTGACTTCGCAGCAGGCCAACCCATGGAGAGCAAGGGTCAGCCAGCCTACCGAGTGTTTAAAACAGTGGGAAGGAAGAAGGGAGAGAAGTGCCTCTCAGAGAAATCACCGAGCTGTCCAGGGTGAGGGGTGCCCTTGTAAGCCAGCTCCTGACCGGTTGTGCTCTGCAAGTTCCTGTCAGGGACCTGTCCCTTCCACCTCCTACCCCGAAGGCAGTTCCTGCCGCTTTCACAGCTGTGCCAACACTTTCACTCCTGCAAAGCACGTTTCATTTGCTGCCATGGCTTAAGCCGCACAGCGCGGCCCCCGTCGGGAGCCTTGCCACCTCCTTCCCAAAGAGCGGGCTCCATTCCCAGACCAATTCCTGCACTGTGAACCAAGCCCCCGAGGTTCAAGGCACCCCCACCCCTGCCCCGGACTTTGTGAGGAGCCAAATTAAGCAGCTCCAACCTCAGCCTTATTTTCATGCAAAGTGAAAGAGATCAGCCGCCGGGTCCTGGCTGAAGGGTAGATAAAAGCCCCAGCTGTGCCTTCTCAGGGAGTCAGTTTCACCTCCTGCAGAAAAGCAAACTGTTCTTGTGCCTGAGGGAAATTACGGAGCCTCACACTTTCATCCAGAGAGGGACAAAGGGGAGGTCAGGTGCTGCATCTGCCAGAAACCGGGATGTGTGAAATGTGATTAACCCAGGAAGGAGCCAGACAGAGCCCCGACTGGGGCCTCTCCTGTCCCTGTGTGTTTCCCTGGGTCAGGAACAGGAAGAAGAGTAAACAAAAACATTAAATAAATATTTTTCCATTTAACCCATGTGTTAATACAGATTTTCACAGCCTCGACAGCACAGACTGAACTGATAGTGCAGCATTAGCCTAAATAAGGAAGGAACTCCTGTACATCTGTTGAATTTTCCGCATTTGTGTAAAGAATGGCAGGGGGCGGGCGAGGGCCTGGGGGTGGGGGGAGGGGGTTGTTGTGGGAAAAGGAAGAGGTTCCAGAACGCGTGAGCGAGCCTGTAGTCACATTGTACCCCAGTCCATTCGAAGCACTGCTAAACCTTTCGGGGCCCATTCGATCAGCTCGCCTAATGTTATTTCTCAGGCTAACTACAGACCACCGGTGCCTGTAGAATTAAAGTCATCAATAGCTGAGCTCTCCTGCATTTACAGGAAGACACAAATAAAATCCCTACTGATAATGCCTATCAGAGTAGGAAGTTCTCTGTCCCTTTGCAGACAGTCTCAGTAAGAGCTCTGTGTGGTAAATGAAGCTACAAGTGCATTTGTCTCTTTGTCTAAATAAGTAATGCCAATTTCATTTTCAAACAGTATGCTCGGGCTGCATGCATTATTGTGTTAGGGTTTTGTTTCTGCCAAACCAGCCCTCCCCAGCACCCTGCTTGGACAACTTGTCTCTGGTTAGAGATGTATGCTGAAAACAGATACTGTTTGAAATTGACTGGAGATGTATTAAATAATCACAAGAGAAATTCCAGTAAAAATAGAGTCAATTATCAAAAGATTAACACTTTTCTTTGTTCTGCAAGAAAAAAAAGGCAGGGAGGGGAAGCAATTTTCGAGACAGGCACTGATGCTTTAAAAGGATTCTTCATAGGTGAATTATTTAATCCTTTGTGACTAAGGAAATCTTTGTGTGCACGGCGGGAGGGGGGCGCAAAAAGGAAAAAATGTACACCATTGAAAAGTGAAAATACAATATGTGGCACACTGAGAACATGTCAGTTAGAAAGCCTGTCGGGTGGTTGGTACCTGAATCAAATCTTGATTACTCTCCTATAGGAAGAATCTGCAGATATTTTCTCGAATATCCCTAAAGGATTAACATAATCAAGCATGGAGTGCCACTGCAGCTACTTCACAAAAATGTAGTTAAGGCGGTACTTATCTGGCAGTGGGAAACTCGGCTCTCAGAGAAGGCACTTCATATATTAAGGCTTTAAATAGTTTTTTTAGGGCCCTCTTCACGACGCGAGAGCTGCTCTGGAGGCTGGGAGGGGTCTGGCACGCACCAGTGTTCTCCAGCCGGGCAGAGGCCGCTCGGCGGCAGCCAGGCGTGGGAGGGTTCCGTGTGTCTGAACAGGACTGACAGGGCTGAGAGGCCGTTGGCCTCCAAGTAAGTTTCCACCCAAATTCCCTGGAGGGCGGAGGGGTGGGGGTGGTTAAAATGCACAGATTCAGGCTTCCAGAAAAGCCAGCTCAACTGGGATTATCTCAGGGAGAGGACAGTTCAGAGTCACTCATGCTGGCCTTCAGAAACCGGGATGTGCCTGGATCCCTGGGGAAATGTCCCCAGAAGAGCTAAGCCACATTGCTCCTGATGAATACCCCCTTCTGTATGACTCATCTCCAGCCTCAGAGGCTCTAAGAGGCCCTTGCACAAGGCAGAGATAGCTCTTTCTCAAGCAAGGGCTGCAACTGACTTGCTTCATCGGCACTGGCTGAGATGGCTCGTCCCTGCAGGAAGGGTCTCTCAGATGGGCTGAGGGTCCATGGGCAGCACAGAAACAGGGCGGTCAGGGGCCTCAGCCCAGCAGGGTGGGCTTGGCAGGGAGAGCAGTATGCCCTAAGGGGCAGAGATTTGAACTTGAACGAGCTTTAAAAGTTTGACTACTCCCACCTACTCATTTCCTTCTACTCATTTTATGAGCAATATATATTCTGAGTGATCGTCATCCATATTCTGTAATTTTTCACTTAGAAAAATAGCTTTCGCATTTCATACAGCTTCTAATTCCAAAATTAGTTCAACATCTAGCAGTGAATGTAGACATATATGCCCCTTTCGGAGACATACTTAGGCCTGGTATTGATTTATGCTATATCATGATTTTAGTCTTATGGGATAATCACCTTGTCAAGGCTATATTTATTGTTGTGGCTATTAAATCACATTAATTCCTCGGCGATTACACAGAGGGAAAGCATCTGCAAACTGCAGCAGGGACAGAATTCAGTTTTCCTCTCTAAATAAACGCAATACAAAGATTCATGTCCTAGTTTGTCGATGGTATTCCAGCCTTTTTTTTTTCTTCTTGCATAACTTACACAAGCATTAAACTTAAGGTTGCAGCCAGCACTTTGCCACAGATTTGAACTCGGGTGGAAAAGCCCCTTGAGGGAGAAGAAGCGCTTCAGAGACAAGTGCTCATGGCAGCACAGCACAGAAGCAAATTGCCCATCAAATGGGATAACTTAGTGTTGCAGAAGCATTTGCAGGGGAAAAAGAAAGGGAGAAAGCAGAAATCATCCAATACTGGCCGCCCTTGATTCAGGTGGCTTTCAGGAGATTCGTAGGGAAACGCAGATTTTCTCTGGTGCTTGGGAAGTTTGTAACAACACCATCCAGACCCGCCTCCTTAAAACTTCCGTGGTGTGTTAGCAATAGGAAAGTGAGAAAGGAGAGCTTCACCGTGAAGGGGTTTCTTTTGGGGTCCTTTTGGAGGTGGGCGTGAAGCCCGTGTAAGATTCACAGTGGGTGCAAAGTTGAGCTCACTGCCTGGGGGACCCAAGGCTAGCAGGTGGATCTGCAGAGCCTGCTCGAGATCAGTGACTGGGGAAGGCCTCCTGGGAGAGAGCACCCAGGGCCAGTTCTACCACACTTAAGCAAGACGGCATGACCCAAGACCGAAGAATTCTGGCTGCCAACAAGAAACATCTGAGTTGAAGGTTTCTATCTTGGATCATTTGAAAAGATTCTGCTTGCTTTGTATTTTTCACAAAGGGTCAGATAGGATTTCATCCAAACTGGCTCACCCTCCTTTCTGCCTTGCACGTCGATTTCTGTCATTAATTTGGGGCAGGCTTTTAGCTTGATTGAAGCCCACGTCCGTGACCAAAAGACTTGTTTATATGCCTCTGATGTTCTTCATTTTTATGAATGCCAAATACCTTTCCTCTACAACCCATACCTTAGCTAAAGTCCCTGAGCCAATGAGGAAAGAGAGAATAATGAGGAACAGGAATGATGCACAAGGGTTGTTCTGGACTCTGTTATTGGTTCATTTTGGACCAGTGAACTGGATCATGCTTAACGATGCATTAAGTTTTGACTCCAGTAGAAATGATAATAAGTGAGTTTTAAAATGTAGGTGTCTCCACTGTAACAACATAGTAAAACAATCCCAGAAATGGGGGGAGAAAATGAAACCCTCACTGGCCCATTATGGGTTTTATAAAAGAGAAAATAGCAGGTACCTCTTGTGGCCATCTCCTAATTTAATCGGTTCCTGTGTAGTCATTTTTTCTTCTTTTCTTTTAAAGAGAAGCATGGACTCCCTGAATCCCTGCTTTTGTTCTGTTTTCTGCAACACAGAGAGAAGTAGCAGAACTATTTTTACTTGAAGCGATTTGCATTTCCCTGAGTGCAGCTACCTGAATTGTCAACTGCTTTTCCCTCAAAGCCTCCCACCACACCCACACCACCCCTACCGCCCAGTTAATCTGCTCTGCCCAGGCATTTCCTTACCATTTCTACGTTGCACCTCCTCAGGCTTCCCTATATACATTTTTACAGGGCGCCCTAACCGAAAGGGCTTTTCTTCTCTCTAATTTTATAATAGATGTATTACTGAGCTGATGGAATAGAAAAGCCCTATAACCGATTTCCCCACCAGCGTGCCTCGTAAGAATCAGAATAGTTTTTTATATGTATTATTCTCACCTGTGTAATCATATTAAGGAACAGCTTAGAGCTTAAGTTGTTGACCTTAGAGATGGTGGAGGATGTTTGTCAATCTCCCTTGCTGCCTTCACTCCGGGATGTCTCCCCTCCGTCTGAAATCCCACCCTCTCTTTTCCCTCTAACCTCTCTTTACCTGGTCTCCTGGGGGTGATAGGGTCCTCCCTCCCCTTAGCAGTCACCCCCCACCCCTCCACCCGCCCCACTGTGGCGAAGCAGATTGTCATGCACTGCTTTTGCTCTTTCTCTCACCTAGTTTTACATTTTCCCCACCTGTTTTTCTTGGTACCCCGAATTTTCCGGGAATGCCACGAAACTTTCACTCAAGCTGTTCCAGCACTCACTCCTTCAGCCTGCCAAAAGGCCCTCTCTAGGTGGGTTTTCCCCAAGTCCCCAAGTGCTTTTGCTAACGAAACTGCTGAACGGGAGCTAATTTATCACGCTGTTATCACTATATTAGGACATGAGAGAGCCGTACCTAGGATGAATTATGGATCCTTCCAGTGTCCCATGCATCCTGTGTGTCAAGGTAAGCAAATGCTGTGTTGTGTTAACTGTCAGCCTCCCAAACAGCTGACATTTGTTATTTTAATTAATAGTTTTCTTTGCTGAAATAAGCTGCTGCGAGAAGCTATGACTTTTTATTAAATCTTCACTGCAGCATTGTTTTCCCCAGATTGGGAGACAAAAGCTAATTTTCAAAACTGCTTTATCCTGCAAGGTCACAGTCAACAGCTTGCGTGCACATGTCAGGAAAACATCTGCTCCTGTGCCAAAGATATAAGTAAAATTTGCTTTATTTTGAAATTTAAATTTACTTTTACTTGGAGAAAAATGATGAGTCAGTCATTAAAGCACTATTAAGTGATGTTGATTAGGAGAGACTTTTTAACCAGTCATTTTGTCTCACAACTGACGCTGAAATTTCTCCGACCTCAGCATTCTGCTCAGACGTTGCAGGGAACTGTGGTCACTGGCACATCTGGATCTGGACCAACTTGTCTTTTCATTAATGCAAATCATTATTATGTAATTACTCAGCCTGCAATGTAGAGATCATTGATTTCTTTTGCCCAGTAGCAGTATTTTTAAGTCACTGATGACAATGAGAACTTTCAGGACAATCCAAACTCTCCAAATTAGCTTCAGTTGAAGAAAGGCAAGCTGACTTAAAAGGCTCCAACACTAAATTTAGTTCTGAGATTTTCTCTTTGCTTGGAATAAATTAACCAAGGGAAGTTGGTTCCTTCATGTTGTTGTAATTACCTTTGATAATGCATTTTACTCATCACATTTCTGAGACAATAACACTTTAGTGCTCTTTCTCCAAATGGACTTGTGTTCTGCCCCAGTGCTTGGTTCTGTACGATGGCTCGGCTCTCGGGGGAGTCCGTCACTTTTCTGAGATACCAGTGACTCCTTTGGAGACAGCGATGCCCAAATAGGAACAGTCCCCTAATCGGTTGTTATTTCTGAATCTTGTTTCCTGCAGGCCAGAGACGTCCTCAAACACTGACAGGTAGAGAAGCAGATTACTGTCTCTAGACTCTGGGATCGCATCTCCAAGCCACCACTGCAAGTTTCCGATGTTTTGTGATCAATTGAATGATCGGCCCCAATTCTTGACCACTTTCTGTATCTACATTCCTGTCTTGGCCTCACTATGGGAAGAACGTTTCCCCCTACCTCTGACTTTGAGCTCAGCCATAGGATTTGGTTTTGACAACTGTCATGTAGATGGAAGTAACACTAAGCCAGGTCCGAGCCAAGGCCTTAAAGACCTCCTATGTTTCTGCTTGACCTTGTGTACTTCTGGTTGACCATGAGAAGTCTAGATCCAGCTAGTGTGGTTGGTGCGAGTAGGATGAGATACCGACACAGAGCTGCCCCAGCTGAGCCCAGCCCCAATCAGTCAAGCTCCAGCCACAGCTCCCAGTCACATAAGCTAGAAAAACAATGATTATTGTTTCAAGCCACTGAGTTTAGGGGTGACATGTTAGGTAATGATAGCCAACTGTTACATAGCTATTATCTTTTTTTACAGTATTATTGCAGTACCATGGCCTTCCCATATTTAAATATACAATTGATAAGTATTGTTTGTTTGTTTGTTTGTTTGTTTTATTATAGAGAGAGAGAGAGAGCTAGCACAGGCAGACAGAGTTGCAGGCAGAGGCAGAGGGCGAAGCAAGCTCCCTGCCAAGCGAGGAGCCCGATGTGGGACTCGATCCCAGGATACCGGGATCATGACCTGAGCGGAAGGCAGCTGCCTAACCAACTGAGCCACCCAGGCGTCCCTACAATTGATAAGTTTTGACATGTGAATAGACCCACGAGATCATCACCACAATCACGATCATACACACATCTACTACTGTTAAACATTTCTTCCTAACCTGGAATTTCTCCCTCCTGCCCTTCTCCCCTCCCTGGACTCTACCCCATCCCCAGAAAATTGTGTTCTCTAGAATGTACTTTGCCTTTGGCAGCCTACGTCTAGCAACTTTCATGTGGACCATTCTTGGCCATCACCAGTTCACATGTAAGTATGATGTTTAAATGTAGGAGTTACTACCATGAAAAACCATGGGGCCCACTGCCCAGGAAACCATAATATAGGAAGAAAAAGGACTGACTTGAGAGCATGGACTTTGGAATTACACAAACCCACTTTGGATTCTAACTCTGATATTTAGTTGCTCTGTGACTTTGAGCAGTTAGATTAAACTCTCTGAGTGCCAAATGGAAAAGGGTGGGAAATATACCTATCTCTGTGGGTTATTCTGAGGATGAAATGAGGTAATGTATGCAAAGTCCTTAGCATGATAACCACATGGCACGTATGCACGTAGCTTATTCCCAAGAAATGTTAGCTGCTATTATTTTTAGCTTTGTGTCATCAGAGTAACTGTTCCTTAAGTACACAGTAGAGAAGAGAGAAGCTGTCTACACTGTAGCTAGCACATAGTAGTCACTCAGTAAAGGTTGGTTGAATAAATGAATAAAAAGTTCAACATTTATTTTTTTGCCTGCAAGAGGGCATTTTTTTGTAGAATGAAAGGCTCGTCCTATTGAACCAAAGTTTGTACTCCTCCCTCTCGATCTTTTTAAAAATAAGCTTAGTCTAAAACTTTATACCTGATATTGCCTACAATATCTAGTCATTTGTGAGGTCTGCACACAGAAGCAGTAGCGATGACCTTGAGAAAAGTGGTCTCATGCCCAAGACATATCTGTCATGATGGATTCTAGAGCCTAGAGTCCCTCAAAGATTTTTCAGGGGCTACAACTTATTTTGGATTTTTCTTTAACTCTTCTAGATTCCCCTTCTAAGTAAGGAAGGAAGGAAGGAGAAAGAAAGAAAGAAAGAAAGAAAGAAAGAAAGAAAGAAAGAAAGAAAGGAAGGAAGAAAGGAAGAAAGAAAGAAAGAGGGATGGAGGGAGGGAGGGAGGGAAGGAAAAGAAAGGAAAAAAAAGGAAAAGGAAAAGGATCACCTTCCTCTCTCATTTGGGGCACCTTTAAGAAGCAGTGAGCAAAGTGGACCAACGTGGATTTTGGTGCATATCTCTCGTTTATTCTCTCTGCCCACTGTGTTTAACCTCAAAGTGCCTGCCTGCCCTCCTCTGGCTGACCTCTTCTGATGCCCATGGAAGTCACCTCAGCAGTGACTGCTGACATCCACATCTGTCCAGGGCTTCGAGGAGACTCCTCTCTCCCATCTGCTGACATGCTGCTGGGCTGCTGGGCCAGTTTCAGATGCTGACTCCTTGCTTTGATGGCCCACTTTCCAGCCCATGACCATTCGACCTCTTCCTCAGCAATCACCATCTGGCTCCACAGAGAGCCACGGTTAGGAGACCAGTACTGCTATTCTTACCCCTGTTTCTCAAAGCCTGGCCTCCAACAGGGGAAAGGGTAGGATAGAAACAGCCAGCTGTCCCCCACAGTCACACATGTCCCATGATTCACCAGATACACACAGATCCCGCTTGGGTCTGCATGGTTGCTTTTTCACCTCACTATCCAAAGGCCAGTTTTCCCAAGGCTGTTCTTTCCATTGTCGGCCCCTTCCTTGGTCAGTTGCTAATCTCCAAATCCCACCTGTTTATAACTCTGCCTTTGTGATGCTGGGACTCTGGAAACTACATTTCTCATTTGTCAGCTGGCACCCTGCTAAGTTTCACCAACAGAAATTTCTAGAGGGAGACTATTCTGGACTGAATTCGGTCCTCCCTGCCACCTTCCAAATGTGTACATTGAAGTCCTACTGCCCAATATCTCAGAATATGACTATATTTGGAGACAGGGCCTTTAAATATAATTATGTCAGAATGAGGCATTTAGAATGGGCTCCAATCCAGTCTTCCTGCTACCCTAATAAAAGGAGAAAATTTGAACACACAGAGAGATCCCTGGGAAGCACACAGAGGAAAGGTCCTCTCAGGAACCAGTGAGGAGGTAGCTGTCTGCAAGCCAAGGAGACAGACCAAGGAAGAACCCAGATCAGCCTACACTTGATCTTGTCTTCCTGGCCTCCAGACCCATGGGAAAATAAATGTCTGTGGTGTAAACCACCCAGTCTGTGGTGTTTTTTATTGTGGCAGCCTGAACGGCATTAGAGAGGCTGCAGATAAGGGCCATGAGAGGGAACTTGCTTCCTCCGGGTGCTTGCTGCTCCTTCAGGACCTCCCCAGCAGGACCTTACCACCCAATGCCCCCTAACCACAGCAGCCCTCCCAGGCTCCTGCTCTTTCACCAAAACACCCAGGACCAGACTGTCACATCCTTGTGAGGAAGCAGCCCCATCTTCCAGGGTATGCATCCCAGCTCCATGGGCCCTCTGCTGAGCTTCTAGTTTCTGGTAACCCCAACACTCTATTCTATCACTTTGGGGCGCAGTAGATTTAACCTGTAGTTACTATGTTTGCTTGCTCTTACTACCCTCCCCAAATTTCCAGGCCCCTCCCTCCTGGCCTCACCACACCTGTCAGTCTCCATCCCCTCACCCAGGATCTCCTTTGCCACACTGATCTGATGGCACTGTTAAAAGTTAGAATTGCTCAGTGAGAAGATATTTGCTATGAGAAGATCCGTCTATATGAGTCTCCTATTGCTGCTGTAACAAATAATCACTAATTTGCTCCTTTGAACAATACAAATTAATTCTCTTAGCCACGTAGGATGGAAAATTCTGACCTGGGTTTCCTCTGGGCTAAAAGGAAGGTGTGAGCAGGTTGTATTCTCTTCTGGAAGCTCAAGGGGAGGGTGGATCTCCAGGTCTTTTCCATCTTCTTGAGACTGCTCCCTTCTTCCATCTTCAAAGTCAGTAGAGTCAAAACTCTCTTATGTTGCCATTTCTCTAGTTCCTTGCAGCCTGAAAGGGTTCTCTGTGAGGATTTACGTGGATTAGATTCAGCCCACCCACATAATCCAGGATTAGCTCATCTCAAGGCCCTTAACCTTAATCATATTTGTAAATCCTCTTGCAAAGTAAGAGAACAATCCCCAGGTTCCTAGGATTAAGGGTATGCCCAGATCATTATTCTATCTATATGGGGTCTTTCTAGCTTTCATCTGATCTTCCTTCCTTTTTATTTGACATGACTCCCCACTACTACCCACCGCCAAGTGTTTTGCTCACTTTGCTTAGACACTATGTACTTTGAAGAGGCCATGGGAGACACAGAGTTTCTGTGATCCAGATCCTGGAAACAAAGAGTGCGGTGACCTTATAGCAGTCACTGTACTTCCATTTTCTTACCTATAAGAAAGGTTGATCCTAAAGATAGAAGCCAACTGTAAAATGTTGGGATTACAGGGAAAGGGTGTGAGAGGCACCCTCATTGCTCTACACAAGGAGACCTAGGGGCAAAGAGGCTGGATGATTACTGAGTCCTGAGGTGGGGCAACAAGGCATCGGTGACATATTGGCCCCTCTCATCTGAGGTGCAGGCAAACCTTTTGCTCAGTTTTCCCCCATTCTCTTCTGATTGGCCTCTGAGTGGGAGTGGAACCATCCCTCGCCCGATTCCTGCAGATAAAAGGGCCTCTTCTCTTGCAAGGCTGTGTGAAGACTTTAGAGTCTGATCTTGGGGCTCATGAGTTAAACTGAGAAAACTCCTCAGAGGTCATTCTTACAAGGGAAGGCCTCAGAGAAAAGAAGTGGAGTAGAAATGGGAAGTCAACTAGTTACTGTCAGGCGGATTTTGTGCCCCCCTCCCCCACCTTTTTTTTTTTCCTCTTTCTTCCTTCCTTTCTCTCTCTCTTTTTTTCCCTTTTGATGGGGAGTGGTTAGGGAGACAGGGAGATTTAGAGAAAGAAACAGCAACGGGAACATAACTAATTCCATGCATGATAATTGGACTCATTTCAAAGCTCAATACTACTCTTTCTTTACTGCGAGATCAGGTGATTTCTCTAAGTTTTATGCCAGGCATACTTTATCTGGGGAGCCTTTCGAAGAACTGTTTCGCCATGCAATTTGGTGAGGGCAATTCAGAAGCACGTAAGTGTTGACTCCACGTTGTTGGATTTCCTGAGGGGAGGGAAGGCCTTGCAGCTCTCTGAGGAATGTTCCCACTAGTGCTATCTCACCAGTTCTCTGCAGTTTATGTTCCCGCATCCCTTGAGTGTGTGTGGATGTGAAGGAAGTAACTACTGGAAGGAAAAGCGAAACGTGCTTTTCTCCCTGATCTATGACCAGTTTTCCACATATTTTCTATTTTTTAAGGATTTGTTTTTCTTAGTGTTGGGCTTCATTTCAGAAGGCATTGGGGTGGCTCTCTGACGATTTATTTTGTGGAGGAGAGAGGTTATTGGTTTTTCCTCATTTATATGTAGGGCCCCTCGCAGAGGAATATTTTTAGAAACGTTTTTATTTCTCTTCATATTTTTTCAGTTACGGTGTGTTTGCTTGCTTCGGGGGTCGGCCGCCTGTATCCCTTTGGTGTGCCAAGTTAGAAAAGAAAAACGTAAATAATAGGAAGCTTTCGTGGTCCCCATCACGACATGACAGAGGTAGGTATGGCCGGATTCATAATGGAGAGCTCTTGAGCTTCTTCCTGAGGGAGGGTGGCTTTCGTGGACAGCGAAGCTGAACACTGATGCTAAGAGGGTGCTCATTCCTTCTACCCTCTTCTACCCGTCTACAGTCCTGGATGAACTGCACTGTTGACAGTCTGATTTTCTTTCTGCCACAGTCAGTTCTATTATCCTGCCTCAGGCTTGAACCTGCAGCAGCTGAATCTTGTATTTGCTCTGCCTGAGGCCTTAACCAGCTGCTCTCCCTGCATCCTTTGTTCCTTCCTTGTGCCACCTGTTTGTCTCATCTAGCACTCCAAGGAGGCATCCCTCCATCACCCTATTCCACCTCCAATATTAAAAAAAAAAAAAAAAAAAATCCCAGGTGGCTTTCTTTCACCTTGCGTGTGCTTGACTCTGCCCCAGCAGCTGTCGTGCTGAGTTTTCTTCAGGCATATGAATTCCAAAGCCGATTTCCATTTGTTCTATAAGAACAGACCTCGCCACAAGACATCAGAAAGACACACGAGTACTCTGCACATGCTTGAAAGAAAAATTAACAAACAGAAACGGTGATGGGACCAATACCAATGACACCAAAAGCCAAAGGCCCTACGAACGTTTCTTTGTAAGTAGAGACTTGAAGCACAGCTCTTACCAAGGCCAACAGATGCCATCTTGCTGCCTTTCTAAAGCACAGTCCCCGCATCCTTTGTTCTAGAACACGGATGTGCAGTCTGGTAGCCACTCACCGCAGGAAAGTAGGAGCACTTGAAATGTGGCCAGAGCCGGTGGAGAGGCGCTGTGACCGGAAAATGCACTCCAGTCCTCAAAGACATCGTATGGGAAAGGATGAACATGGAATAAATAGCTCACGGACAATTTCTCACATAGGTTGCATGTGAAATGGAAACATTTGGGACATATTGGGTTAAATAAAATATGTTACTTAAAATGAATTTTGCTAGTTTCTGGTTTCTTTTGACTTTTTTCAATACAGCTAATAGAGAACTTAAAATGACCTGGCTTGTATGCTATTTCTATTGGACATTGCTGTGCTAGAACTTGGGTAAGAAATGACATCTGAGGGGCAGCTGGGTAGCTGTTGGTTGGCGTTTGACTCTCGATTTCGGCTCAGGTCTTGATCTCAGGGCCTGGGATTAAGGCCTGCCTCAGGCTTTGTGCTCAGCGAGGAGTGTACTTGGGATTCTCTCCTTCCTCTCCCTCCTCCTCTGCCGCTCTCCTGTCTCTCTCTCTCAAAAAAATAAATACAATCTTAAAAAAGAAAAAATGACACTTGAGATTTTTACTTTTCCATCACTCTGAAAAAACAATTTTGGAACACAAATTCAGGAATATATTATTCTTCAGTCTCTTTTCAAGAGATTTGACATGGTTGGGTCACTAGAAATGGAGTTTTTGTAAAATTTGGATACATTTATAATGAAGTCAGTTAACTTCTTTTAAAAAGCCTGCTTTCCTTTTTTGTGTACTGGTTTTTCCTTTAAATACTACTGTTTCATCCAACAAATTCAATCTGTTTGGGATCAGTTTAACATTTATGAGGCGCTCCCAGTTTGTACAAGAACTTATAAAATTATGTAGTCCCTGCCCTCAAGGAGGATATACTCTTAATGAACAAAACCTGGCAAAGTCAAACTTCCTCTATTTATAGAATTTTAATAGACCAAGTATTAAGTATTAAAAAGGAAAAAGGGGTATGACATAGATTAAATTCCCATCATGTTTTGTATGTTTTCTGACATAGATTTTTTCCTAACAAAGTTTAACCAAAAGGAACACTGTGGCTTCATTGCTGAAGATGAAACCTATGGGCACAAATCACCAATTTGTAAGGTCCCGAAGGACGTTTTTCAGGATTCGAAAAATAGAAATGGTAAGCAGGGGCGCCTGGGTGGCTCAGTGGGTTAAAGCCTCTGCCTTCGGCTCAGGTCATGATCCCAGGGTCCTGGGATCAAGCCCCGCACTGGGGGTCTCTGCTCAGCAGGGAGCCTGCTTCCCCTTCTCTCTCTGCCTGCTTCTCTGCCTACTTGTGATCTCTGTCTGTCAGATAAATAAATAAAATCTTTAAAAAAATTAAAAAAAAAGAAATAGTAAGCATTTCTATAGCACCTACTATGTACTGGGTACCAGTAAATACTTTGTATTTAAGATCTCATATAACAGAAGAATTCCGTGAGGCAGACACAGAATTTATGCTCATGTTACAGATGAGGAACCCGAGGCATAGAGAGGTGAAGCAAATTGTCCTGGGTCACACAGCTAAGGAGCACGGGAGTAGGGAGTTGTGATGGACATGAGCATTCTGGCCACAAAGGTGGACTTTTCACACCACGCTGTTTCACTGAGGCGATGCAGATGATTCATGATGACGACTACATCCCGGTTTTCCCTGCTACACTTAGAGCGCCACCTGAAATCTGAGGGACTAAATTTTGCTTTCCCCTTGATTTTTTCCCACCACATCCTTTACGACAACCTAATATGTGATGAAATTATTCACCTTAGTTTCATCCTGTTTTCCTTTGCATTAATATGAACTGACCTTAAAAAACTAAAACACAAGAGAAAAAAAGGTATCAAGATGTGGCCTAGAAAATCCATCAACTAGAATTTTCTCTATCTATCTATCTATATTTTTTTCTTTACAGCACTTTAGTGAGCATAGGCCAAATCTTACTCTTGTTCATGGATTTCTATAGAAAATCCATTTGCATATCTGAAGAAGGAATGTGGCTTTTAATGATCTTAATGGAAACTAGAAATACATCATTTTCCTGATAAGTTGTCATTTTGGATATTCATCTTCCTGGCACCATAATACAAGCATGTACATCTATGAGCCGTCGTCTGTCATAAAGGAACTGATGTGACATTCCCAGCTTCTGCAGCCTGTCCCCATACCTGATTCTTGTACTACATGCTGGTTTGAGTTCATTTTTCTCCCCTCTGGATTTTTGTTCTTAAAAGCTAATTTCCAATGTCAGCTCGTAATGATTCATGTAACTCTCAACACAAAAGCACATTATTTACAGATAACACTCCCTGGTTGATCCAAGGATTCCTTCCAAACAAGCCTCTGAACTACCTTGTGAAATCTTTAGCAATATTCCTGGAACCTTCTGACGCTATGCTTAATTAAGGTTTACATGTTAATACTGAACGATAAAATGAGGACAGTATAATAACACACACACACACACACAACAATAGAACCAAAGTAATTAGCAGCGGTGATATTTGTTCATTGAATTGTATCATTGCACATATGTGTATTTGCCAATTTATAATTTTTTGGAGTTATTAATTATAGCTTCTAAGTAGTATCTTTTTAAAATACCTCAAGAGCCATCTCCTAAACGTCCCTAGACTTAATGAAAAGCTAGTGATTAGTGCCTTAAATAGCAGCAGAGATGCCTCCCAACCTTACAGAAATCAGTTCATCTCTAATGTCTCTTGTCGGGGAACAAGCAACTACTATTTCTCATGTTTTTTCCTGAAGTTCATTACCAATAAAATAACCTCGCTTTGTTTACATATTCTTTACAACTCAGATGGGATTTTTAACTTGTCTCCAGATTGCTTTCTCTTTTAAGGAGGAAAACAATACCCACATCTTTTATGGTCGAAAACTATTAGGACAAAAATCTAACAGATATATTAAAAATCGGAAAGTTGTTTAAAAATATGCTAGCAAGTGGGGAAAAAAAAAACCAAGGTGTGTGAGAGACATAAAAATTACTTTACACATGTCCTTCAAAAAAGTTTAATACATAGTCAGGTCACATTACTGCACATCAAATTCTCTAGGTCTCTGGCTGCCAGTAGCAATTATCTGTAAAAGAACATGTTTTCCCTGGTGACTCGCTATCGGGAATTTTTGAGTATACCTAAGCATAGCCTTGAGCAAAACTCCTACGGGGCATATTTGGAATACAGGATTTCATTTGGATGCAATATCAAGGTTTCGGTGCAATATGTCTATCTATATATTTTTACATCTGTTTTAACATATTGATGTGTTTATCTGTTGGCTTTAATTACATGATATAAGTGTATATAAATGTAAATAGTCCTCCTGAGCTTCCACTCAACTTTTGTCGTGAGGTATACAAATTTATTTCCCTTGATGCCAGGATGATTTTATATTATAAAGACGCCTCCTGAATTTTCATGATTACTTTGCTAAAAAGGTGGTGAATATTTGCACATCGCTAAGACATCAGGTCTCATCCTGTCTGACCAGGTCACATTTCATTCGTTTCCAATGATCAGTGGGATCTTGCCTCATAAAATCTTCCATGTCCACCCCAATTCTGCTCCAACTGATGACGATGATGTCACATTTTAAAGGTGGTTAAAGCATGAGTCCTGATTTTTTTCAAAACGCTGCCGTGCCATTTTTGCAGAGCGACTGAGAACTGAAAAAAGTCAATGTTTTGAACTGATAATTTTTAAGGATTCATAAAACAAGTTCGGCTACTCAGAGGTCTTGGTGTATTCCTGTTGTCCCGGGAGCGTTAGGTATCCGTTGTGCTCACTGTGGTTTGGATCAGGAGGCTCCTATAATGAGACAGCAGTTCCCAGAAATACATTTTTTTAATACATGGGAGTCAAATGTTGGGGTGCCTACTGGGTTAGGATTTAGAAAGGAGCAAAAAGCTCTCATTGTCTCTGAAGGGGCAGGCAAAACAAAACAAAAAAGGGGGGGTTCGTCTAAAAATTACCTTCCAGGGCACCTGGGTGGCTCAGTCAGTTGGGCGACTGCCTTTGGCTCAGGTCATGATCCTAGGGTTCTGGGATCGAGTTCGGCATCAGGCTCCCTGCTTCTCTCTCTCTCTCTCTCTCTCTCTCTGCCTGCCACTGCCCCTGCTTGTGTTCTATCAAGTAAACGAATAAAATCTTTTTAAAAAATAAAATACATAAAATAAATACATAAAATATAAAAGAACTACATAAAATAAAATAAAATAAAATAAAAGTTACCTTCCATGATCAGCCTTTCTGCCTCTTAGCAAGCTTTTGAGCAGGCAAGACTTCCTCTACATTTGAGGAATTGAGCCGGCTGACATGAAATAATTCATATTTATATCTGTTTTCACAGTGAGAATACGTGTCCCTCCCTGAGTCCCAACCAGCTCACTCAAGGTGGCCTAAAGAGACCACAATCCCCCAAGAGCGGTGATAAATATGTTGTCGGGTTGGTAAGGCACCTCATTTGTAAATGGATCACTGATGGGGCCCAGACACTGGTGAGTATGGACCCAGCTCAGGTAAGCAGACGGGATGAACCGTGCTACACTAATATCTGAGATGGGCCACCTGTCCCTGCAACTGAGCTGATGGGAAATCTGAAAAGGATCTAACTTCTCAACCCTTCAACATGGGGACTTTCCCGGGAGATTTATGGAGGGTGAGAATCTGGCAGGTAGGTTTATAGGTAGCCTGGGACTTTTCAAGAATATATCATCTGAGGGCTTCAGGTGATCCTTTTCTAAGAAAAAAGTTTAGAGCCCGAGTGTTTCCTGTAAGCTCACATTAGTTAAGGAAAGCTGGAGAACATCAGTTTTTACCCTAATACATTAGGTTTAATGTTTGCAAGGGCCATGTAAACCATGCTGGATTTTTATAGAGCCATATGCCCTTTTATTACTGCAAAAGACAACACCATTACAGTCATGATAAATGAAATTATTTGCAGGCCTTTGCAGCGTGGGTAATCCAGCGGCCCTGCGTTTTAACTTCTGTGGCCACAAAATGTAAATGAAGTTGATTGAAACAGCAGAAAGTTTCATCTTTTCCACTTGTAGTAATTCTCGCAGAATCATGAATATGCCTTTCTTCCTCCTTCCTGGATCTCTCCAAATAGATCCCATTTATCTGATTGGATTTCTTTCCCATCTTTCTACATATTACAGCTAATTAGTGCCCCCTGATGAGAAACAGTCCACTGATGGAAAAAGCAGTTAGATAAGATCTGCATTAACAAATGTAGTTCATTTAATATCATTTGTGCTGCTGCATTATTAATAATACATAATTACCCTGCACAGGCTGGAAGGGGAGAATAAAACTGTTCTTTAATTTCTTGGCCTTTGCAGAGAAACAGTATATTAGAGAGAATAAAACAGTATTGGACTATTGGTTGCCATCCATCATAGAGCTTTATGTGTCCCACAATTTTATTAACTTTGGGTCTTGCTAGAGTTTCTATATTTCAACACAATCACAGACTACCCAGGGACAACCACTTTATGGGATTCTGAATGGCCAACTTCTTGTTTCAGTGTGTTAAATGGGAGGTCCAATGGATGGCTCTCAGGAAGCTGAGATCTTCCTCCCGTTATCGAGAGGACCTCCTGTAGTACATAAAGAACGCCAGTGTGGTCAATAACCAATGCTCATAAAACCTGATGGACCGCGATGGAGGAAACTGACTGCCCTCTCCCCATTCTCCAGAATCAGGGTGTGCTGGATTGGAAAGATGTTGACCTGACACCTGTGTTAAAAAGATAACGCAAGCATTGGTGGCAGCGTCAGAAGGAGAATGGCCAGCATTGACAGAATGAGCGCCAACCAACGTAACGTCAAGTTTTATGCTAAACTTTTACGTGGATTCATTCTCATAATATCCTATGCTGGGGGTTACTATTTTCATGGTAGAAGCCATGCAAATCTCACAAGACCTCACTGACTGTCTTGAAAACAAAATCTTCAGACAAGAGGCCACACTCCCTGCATTTTTTTGCTGTGGTGTCCTCCCAGTGAAGCCAAACCTGTGGAACATGGTTTCCCAGGCGGGGCCATGTAAGCAGCCGCAGAGGTGCTATAAGTGTGTTTGTTTGCACAGGTGAGGCAGGCCCGGGATGCAGGTCTACCAGCTGGCTCAGGAAACCTGCGGATGCTCCCATCTCAGCTCCAGCACCCAAAGAAACGAGGGAGCTTGGAGGAGGCAGGTGCAGGGCTGAACATTTGAGGTGCTCTTATTTCCTCTAATTAAAGCTACACGTAAACCAGTCTATTGCACTCACCAGCTTGCTTCTTTATTCCTTAAATATCTCCTGAGCCCCTGCTGCAACAGTCATCTGAAAGGGGAATCATTCCTCAACGGAGGAATTTGAAATATTAAATGGGAATAAGAACACTTTCCCTGTTATCAGAGAGCTCCAGTGTTGATTGTGAATACAGATATAAATCATTACAATCCCACATGTTCCAGAAACAATGCAGGCACAAAGGAGGGAATGCTCAACTTGGTCCAAATGGATCAGACAATGAACTGATACTTGCAGAATGAATGTTGTTTTCCAGGTGCTCTGGGAGGAATTTGTTTTCCCTCTTAGCAGTGACATTATCATGTTAAACAATAAACTATGGTTTATTGACTATAGTTTATTACACAATTTATTAAATACTGTGCCATCTAATAGTTGAGTGCATGGAGATTCTGCTGCTTATCAGAACAAGGCATCTTCCTTCCGAGGGTCATGGCTATTTATCAACATCTCAATATTTCCTTGAAATACTTTAAACCAGATGTATGGTGGAATGGTTTGTGTGTATGCCAAAATCCTGATAAACAGGGAAAAAAGAAAGAGAGGGAGAGGTGAGAAATGGGTAGGATGTGAATTGATAATAGGATTTATAACATAACTCTTGGAATATTAATATAGAAACTTTATCTGGGGGCATGTGGGTGGCTCAGTCAGTTAAGCATCTGCCTTCGGCTCAGGTCATGACCCCAGGGTCCTGAGATCCAGCCCCATGTCCTCTCTGTTCAGTGGGAGCCTGATTCTACCTCTCCCTACTGCTCCCCTTGCTTGTACTCTCTCTCTCTAATAAATAAATAAAATCTTTACCAAAAAAAAAAAAGGGAAGAAGAAACTTTATCTGTAGTGGATTTTTTCCCCAGCACTTTCTCAGATGTATCACAATTTTCAAACACAAATGATTTTGTTTTCCCTCCAAAGATTTTAATGTCTACAAGGTACAGAATAGAATAAAAGTCCTTTGAAAGATAAGATAATATCTGTACTGTCATAGCAATTAGTTCAGGTCTTAGTGCACCAAAAGTCATTTTATCTGCCTGTGATCTCCTGTGTCATCCACTTCCCCCTGCTGAAAAGCGGACACCGGGCTCTCCATTCCAGACTGATGGCGCTGCTACAGTCTCCCTGGGGCATTGCACAGAAACAGCCATAGTGAGGTGAGACTGCCAAGTAGTCACTCAAACTCTCTTCCTACTATGCAAGCAGCTCGGCTATATCGGCACGCTTCCCTGAAGTTGTCTCGGGTATGTGACTGAATTCTGGCCTAGGAGTCCTGAGCCAACAGGATGTGCTCCCCTCCAAGGCTCGGCCCACAAAACCTCCTGCAGGCATACACCATTCTCGGCCCTTGTCTTCTGCCTACAAGTAAAGTGGAGAATTCTGAGGGGGCAGAAGCTTAATATGAAAGGAACCCGAGCCTGCATTCCTGTGAAAGGAGAGCCATTCAAGAGAGCGCCAAAGCAGGAACGCCTATTTTGAATTGTTGCATAAACAAGAAATCAACTTCCATTGTGAATTTTTAGCTTGTCATTCGCTTTGGCATTCAATGTACCTGAAGACACTGAAGCTCTTCACTTAGATGATGAAAGAAGATGGATGCTCGGGTGTGGGGGGCAGAAGGTAACTGAGGACTTGGCAATGAACACTACCACCATAATGCAGAGGGCAAGCGGGGCGGGGGAGGCATTGATTCCTGCTATCAGGGGTAGGAGCTAGAGCGGCATTGGTCACCACTCCCACGGTTGTGTGTGTGTGTGGGGGGGGTCTCCTCTTAAATGTGTCCTTAGAATATCGTACTTTTCCTTCATGGCACTTCAGACACAAAATTAAATAATTGATTTTTTTGTTGAATAACTGTCATCTTCCCTAGATTATAAACTTTCCTGACGCCCGGGACTACTCCATTCATCACTGCATCAGCCTTGTCAAGAATTGTGCCTGATATACGGTTGGTGTTTATCAAATATCCATTCACTGAGTAGTGCTGACCTTTTGGTCATTTATTCCAGCTTCATCTTTTATCTTCCCAACAGACAGGAGATTTCTACATCAGTTGTTGCATTCGGTGGCCTGCAAAGCTCCCTCTAATTATAAGAGATTCTGATTTTAAATTCTCATTCCCAAAAAAGCACCCACTCATGCACCCATAGGGAAAAAAAAATACATATACATAAATTGCCACCACCATCAGGGCACACAGATATCCCAGAAAAAAATTCCCCCAGATGCTCCCCAAGAGCCATCCCCTTACCACCTGCACAGCCACAGACATGCATCCAAAGACACACACAGAACAGCCATAGACACCCTGAGACCTGAACATACCCCTAAAAATACCCCCCACCACTGACACATGCTCAGACAAATACACACACACACACACACACACGTTAAGAGCATTTAACACCTGTCATTTGGGTGACATTTATTCTATGCCTTTCTACTTCATCCAATAAAAGAGAAATGCATAAATCTAAAATTAAAATAACATTCTCACCTCTATTATCTATTCTGTTTTTGGAGCTGCTTTCCTTAAATCAGTGTCCTCTGTGGGAAAGATGTACACGGGGCACAGAGGGGAACAAATGTCTCTCCCAGTCTTCCATTATTCTATCATTTACATTGCAAATGTCATCAAAAATGCAAATATATGTGACATCTCTAATTGTTTCTAGATCTTATGCTACAATAAACATTGGCTTGGTTAAATCATATTTCCAAGAATAAAAGAGATGAAGGTTTTGTTGTTGCTGTCCTCTATATTTAGAGGTGCTTGGAGAAGACTACAGAAATATCGTTTTTCAAAGTTATCCAACCAAACTAATATATTCAGCACTCAAGAGATACAATATCTGGATTAAAAAATATTATAGACAATGTCACAAGTCAGTTGGCAATGCATGAAGATGACCCACAAATATTTAGGCTTCTGGGGAAGGAAGAAACAGGAAAATGTAAAGTCTAATGATAATAATAAACAAGTCACTATAGGGTTCCAGGCAGGGCACCCAGGGGTATATAATTGGCTCTGCTGTTTTCTTTCCACCTGGAAGCTTACAGACATGACTGCCCTACCTCAGAACAGAAATGATTATTTCCTCCACCTCCCTGAGTAGCCCCTGATGCCAGTCCACAGACAGAATAGTACTGAAGAGAGCGTGGGTAATCTCTTTCACATGCTGAGTAGGCAGGTGTTGGCAACATGAGCAGAACCAGCAGCCAGCTGCCCCTGGTCGTTTGCCCCAAGACATACCCTCCTTCTTTTTTCCGATAAGTGTCATTCGTGGGTCTCGTGAAGTTGCTAGGATGTAGGCCAGAGCCAGCCTGAAGAGGACATAAAGGGAGTGCGACTATTGTTCTTTTCATCATCACTGCAAATTACCACACACATCGGCAGTTGTCTACGGAGGGGGACAGGGCTCCAGTGAGCATCAAGGGCAGTATTCAAGTAGGTGGTGTGTGGAAGACAAGGGGGTGCCCTGCCCTTTTGCTGGGGGGCACTGGGCTGTATGAAAGACTCAGGGCTTCATCTGAACATCAACTTCTGAGGCCACTTTCTCCCCACCTTCTGCGCTTCTCCATTATTGTCCAGCAACCTCGTTTGCCTGGAGCTGTGCTTTCCAGTGGGCCTGGGAAAACACCCATTCAGAACAGTGGTAAGGCCAAGGGGAAGTTATCCACAAACAGCCCAGGAAAAAGCAGCTCTGTGTTAACAGAGCTTCCATGAGAATCTGATGAAAGCTAGAGACCCTCTCTTCAGGAAAAAAAAAAATATATATATATATATATCAACACAGAACCATAATTTTGCATTCAATTTTGGAGGTTTTTTTTTTTTTTTTTGCTTTGTTTTGTTTTTTCAGTTCTTAGTCAACCCTTCCATAGATTCCAGAACATAAGTCCCTGGAGTTTGTGTCAACCTGGTGCAATAGTCAAGCTTACTGCTACACCTTGTGGAAAGAGCACGGACCTGGCAGTCAGACGGACTCTGTGAAATTAACCAAGTCAATGAACTTCACTTAATGTTCATTCATCCCATCACTCTGTAAACAAAGACAATCATTTGAGCTATTGTTAGTTCTATGGGAACATATCTCTCTCATCACTACATCCCTACTACTTTATAACTCACGTGGGATGTATATAGGGGACTCAATGCATGATCCTGAATTACTGAATATGTGTAAAACTCCAAGTATAGTGTCTGACAGCAATCAGGTACCCAATATTAGTTTCAGTTTCTTTATGGCAGGAACAGGAAATAAATCCTGATCCCCAGATGCCCTGTGACTATAAACCTCACCCCTCTCCTTGGTCAGCCATTCTAGGGCACATTTCCCAAGCAGTGATCACCAGCAGCTAGAAAGTAGATGTCAGAAGGCAACTTAAGTGACATCATGGTCAGTCATACTGGGATATTTTAAAAATACTTTCACATATATTTTCATCTTCCATTTATCCTGTTGTCTTATGAATTTCCCTTATTGAATCAATGATATTTATCCACCTGAGGGCCATCATTTCAAAGCTGGATTCTGTTTTGAGTCAGCAGGCTGGAAACAGACATGAGAATCAAATTTGTATATAGAGAAAGGGGAAATCCTAATTTTATTAAGTTTTAATTAACCAACAAACAGAGACAGACACGAGCGACTTGACAATAGAGTATGACATAAGGTAGGTGCCTTCCAGAAAGAGAATGAAGAGGAGAGCTTATCCCGTCTGGTCAGTGGAAAAGGGAAACAGGAGGCAAAGAGTAGAAGTGGCCCAGGAGACACATGACTGAGGAGGATGTCTCGGAGGGGAGTGAGGCCTGGCAGATTGAGGGGAAAGCTGAATCCACACAAAGAAGGGGTTTTTGTCCCGTTCTCAAGAGTCGGCCAGCTGCAGCATGGGTGCACAGACAGTGAGGCTGAGTTGGAGAGTGAAGTGAGTTGCCACGGACTCTTCTGTGGCCTGGGAAAGACAGCAAAATAACAACGATAAGGCTTATGTTGTACCAAACTGTTTTCTAATTTCTTTACATATTAAGTCATTTAATTTTCACAGAAAGCTATGAGGGAGTTATTATGATCTTTGTTTTACATATGGGAACACTTAGGCATAGAGAGGTTAAATAACTTGCCACATCCTATTTCCTCATTTTCTACTAGCAAATACTCACCAAGCATGTACCCTGTGCTTACCAAGCACAATTCTAAGCACTTTCCATGTAGTAACTCCTGGAACCCTCATAAGGCTCCTACCCAGAAGGCAGGTATTATTAACAACCCCATTTGACAGAGGAGCAAATAGTGTATGTAGCTTTTCTTAGGTTACTAAGCTGGTAAATGGCACAGTTGGACATCAAATCTACTCTCGTTGGCTGTTAATGAACATTTCTTTAATTTCTCTGGTAAGGGATTTAGACCTTAGCTGAAAATCTGACTGGGGATTGAGCAACAGGGACATAGTGACCCTGTGACCACAGTGTACAGGTCTCCGAAGTTGAGACCCAGTAGGAGTCAGAGCCAGAGCTTAGAGGGTATACAGAACTAAAGTGAAGTAAAATGGGTCCAAGTTGACAAGGGAGGTGACCAAGCTCTCTGAGAGTCTTAACCATGCAGGAGAAGAGACACTGAGTTGCATCAGCCATTAACTTCAGTGTGGACACCAACCCACACCTCAGTGGACAGCCACCCCCAACTACCACCACTAGAGAGACCAGCCCAAGGACCAGCATGAGGTTTGGAGGCTCCAAGCCCTTTAACCCAATTCTGCAAGGACACATAAGCTACCCAGGTGCCACCTGAATGAAGAGCCACAAATCTGAAAGTCTGAGCATTCGCAGCCTCCAGACTGAGCTCAGAACAAGACCACTTACACTCACAAAAACTGAGAAAGTTTAAAATAAAGCTATTTTTACCTGGAACACACTGGGATGAGAAGCTTGTAAGGAAGATTAGATCAGTTATTGGAAATAAAGAAACCACATTTTCTTTGAACATCTGAGTGTTGCATGAACGCATGTGAGCTTACAACTCCAAAGGACTCCGAGAGCCTGTCTAACGAAACACCTGCAGTATATTTATTAACAATTAAGATGAGGAAATGGACAACATACTGATCAAATTTGTGGCTGAGGCAAAGCCAAGAGTTACAGGGAATACAAGAGGTGGTAGAATTAGGATTCAAAAGCTAGTCACTGGCTGGCCTGGTGAGCCACACCTAGCCAGAACAGATTTAATCTGGACAAAATCAAACAAAGGCATAAAGAACCAATTGTACAAAAACAGTGGCTGAAAAAGGGTGTGTTGATAGTTGGATGTTCACGCTACAGAAGATAGGTTAGATTATGAAGTCCAAGGCAAGAAGAGTGAGAGCCATTTCTTGAGTCCTTACTGGGTGTCAGGCGGTATATACCACCCCACTGACTCGGCTGAAGTGTAGTAGTGTTTCTATCCTACCACAACAGGAAGTTGGGGTTCAGTGCCCAAGGTCTCACAGCTAGTTAGTGATAGCCCACTCTTCAAAATCCTGTCAGATTTCAAAGCTCAGGTTCTTTACAAGGAAACTGCCTCCCCAACATACGGCCATCAACTTAAAGAGGATTCTAACAGTCAGAACTTTCCTCCAGAAACAAAGCGTGACAAAACCCAGGGAAGGACAATGGATATCAGATGCCATAAGCAAAACTACTTATTCTGAGGCTTCATGAGTCCATCTCCGGAAAATTGCAGAAGCCAGGGTCTCCACATCAGGTGGTTTTTGCTGCAAACATGTCCCCACACATCTGTGGTTCA
The DNA here is from genome assembly GCF_922984935.1 of Meles meles. NCBI lineage: Eukaryota > Metazoa > Chordata > Mammalia > Carnivora > Mustelidae > Meles > Meles meles. Next base: position 146,227,025 of record NC_060066.1, on the reverse strand, counting down.
CAAAAGCAAACCTTTATTTCTCATCCCCGGGTCTGAGGACCAGAAGGGTCTGACGGCCTCACCTCGCTTCTCATTCTGGGGTGCAAGTTCAGGGAGCAGTCACTGGCTGGGCGTGTTGTTCGGGTGGGGCCAGAAGCCCCAAAGCGTGTGGAAAGCCTCTGTTTCATTGTATTTGCTCACATTCCACGCTGGGCCCACTCAGTAGCCTACACTTGAATGGCGGTAGATTTCAACCATTCCCCTGGTAGAGAAAAAAATCACTTCTTACAAATTTTCCATTGCCCCATGGATAGGACTGCTCCACTGAGATTCTGTTTTCTTTAACTTTCCGCCTGTTCGTTTTGTTTTGCTTTTGTTTGACCTGCGAAAGAAACTATCAGAGGAAATGGCAATCTTGGGACAATCTGAAATAAAGGGGTGAGCAAAACAAAGTAAAAGGAAATGTTCCAAATCTCCGCGTAGCATCCATGCTACGATGAATGGGTGTGGACGGTTTTGTGATTGCATCTTTAGCTGTGGATGCTTATTATTTATGTCTTTAAACTTTGGATACATTTCTCACAAATAAGCCCCAGGGCACATTTACAAGCACTGTTGGGGGTGTGGGGGGGATTGAGAAAGCTGTGTTAACTATTTATTCAATGGGAGATTTACTTCATTTTTCTATTTGTTTATTTATTTATTCACTCATTCACTTATTTATTTATTTGTTTGATTTATACAGCTGGGTCCAGCACAACCCCCTGGGCACGTTCACATCAATTAAGACCACAGATAGAAGCAGAATGCTGAATCCAAACAAAATCAACAATTAATGGACTATCCCCAACTGTAAAGCACTTCGGCAGAAACTTCAAATCATTCTGCCCCACAAATCCCCTTGGGCAGAAGGCTGGGTTAACAGATGGTTAAACAATATTAAAAGAAGAGAATATAACACCCGTACTGTACATGGGGGCTGGAAGGAAGACGGTATGTGGAATTCACTGAGGAATCTGTCGGTAGAGCTATCGGTTGAATTCGTGAACTTGGGGGTGGAGTTGGAGGTAGCAGGAATCTGGCAAAGGTGAGCAGACGGCATAGTCCTAATGACAGAGGGAGAAGAGGTCAGAGTCAGACATTAACTAAAATTACGTACCCGTTAACTCCCCACCCTCTGGATCTGTTGGGACCCTAGCCAATGAGAGTGACCTTGTCTGGATCAGTAGCTCATTAGAGGCACAGCCAAGTTTTGTTTTTGCTGTTATTGTTGTTGTGTTGTTTTGGGTTTTCTGTGTTTGTTAGTTTTTTGGGTTTTTTTTTACCGGCAAGTTTTTGACTAAGCTGCTAGTTATCTTCCCTGAATCACCTGCTACTTCACCTGCACACCCAGGTAGCTGCTATGTTCTGCAGTGGTATCTTTAGATGGAGATCAGAACAAGGTAGGCAATTTCCATCTTTGGTGTTCTGCATTAATGAACATTTAAAATATGTGATTAAGAAAAACTTACAACTTTTGTTATTGTTGTTGAGGTATAATATATCTACAGTAACAACAAAAATCTTAAGTAATAGGACAATAAATTTTTACTTATACATTACGTAATCACCACCAAGATGAACATATGGAACATTTCCCTCATCACCAAAGTCTCCCTCATGCCCTTTCACAGTCAATAGTCCACCCCTAGAGATAGTCACCATTCTGATTTCTGTCACTGTAAGTTAGTCTTGCCTGTTCTTGAACTTCAGTTGATATACAATGATACACAATGATACATGATGATATATGATGATATACAAAGATACATATTCTTTTGTATCCAGCTTCTTCCCCTCATTATTGAATCCATGTTACTTATTCATGGTGTTGCAGGTAGCAATTGCATATAGTTTGATTGCTATGTTGTAGTATATTGTAGGAACATACTGCAGTTTATCCGTTTGGTGGTTGATGGACTTGGGGTTGTTTTTTGATTTGATGATGAGGAGGAGGATGATACGAGAATGCCAGAGCTGCTATGAACAGCATAGTTCATGACAGTACATGTCCTATTAACTCAGTAAAGTCTCTGGGCATTTAATGAAGACTGGAATTGTTGAGTCATGAAATAGATACAGCTTTAGACTCAAAATATATTGCCAAGCAATTTTCTTAAGTGGTTGTACTAAGTTACATTCCCATTAAAAAATGAATGTGTTCCAATTACACCACATCCTTGTCAACACGTGGTATCATCAGTCTGTTTAGCTGTACTGGTCATGGCGTGTAGTGGCGTCTCATGGTAGTTTTGACTGGCATTTTCCAGATGATATTGCTCAAGGTTTTGTAGCCCTCTTGACCTTTCCAGTATTCTCATTTGTGAAGTGCCTGTTTAATTTTTCTGTTCGACCCTTCACTGGGTTGTCTGTCCCTGTTTTTAAATTGAATTTGAAGGAATTTATAATGCGTCATGGATACAAGTTCTAACTGAACACTCAACTATGTATTGTCAATTTCTTCTCTCCGTGGCCTGCATTTTCACTTTCTTAATGGTGTTTTTGATTAAAAGAGTCCTACATTTTATTGAAGTTCAATGTATCAGTCATTTTTATGGTTAGTGAGTTTTGTGTCCTCTTTAAGAAACGAGAGCCTATTCCAAGGTCATGACATGCTTCTGTGTTTTCTTCTAGAAATTTTATTGCTTTATCTTTCACATTTAGGTCAATCCATCTCACATAGATTATTTTTCCATACTGATATCCCATTTCAACCTTTACTGATAGATCCATCCTTCCTCTACCAAACTACAATGGCCCCTTGGTTATAGAGTAGGTGGCCATACATTGTGTTGGTATGTTTCTGCATTTTTTATTCCGTTTTATTTCTCTATTTGTTCAGCTTGGCACAGATACCACACCCCAAGTCTTGCTACCTATTGGCATAACTTCAACCCTCACTCATTTTAGTAGCTTTATAGGATTATCTCTCTCCTTTCCGTGATTTTGTTGGTTTTTCTTTTTTGTCTCTAGATCTGATTCTTGTCTGAACCTATCTCTCAAGTGCAACTATTTCTCTTCTATGACTTTATTTCTCTCTCTCTGTAATACAGGGGGGTCTCTAATGGCACCCAGTGCACAGATAATATATGGGGTTTATCTGGAAAATACTTAGAAGCAGATAAGCAGTAGAGTTCACACTGTCCCCTGAATCCATGTCTAGTCCATAAATATGTTTGTATGAAAACAACAAGGTTCCTGTGAAGCAGGGCCTGCCTCAGCCAACAGGCTGGACTTGCTCCCAGCAGCATAGCAAGACAGAACAAGCTTTGCCCCACACTGTGGTACATGTTTATAGGTTAGCCTAGAAAGAGCTGAAGAACACCTAGCTTCTCTAAATAAGATCTCTAAGAAGGATCTTCAGGCTCAGAAACATTGCTTAGAAGTATGTGGACTGAGGTCAAGGTCTTTATTCTGAGGTCCCTGGGAACAGCTTTGGCTGGCAGGATCACCAAGAAACAAATGTCTTTTCTCTGATTAAGTCGAAACAGCTCTCTGCTAAGCTACCTAAACAGGAAGAAAATTTGCCTCCAGGACCATCTAGATTTGTCTGTCATTGTTCCTGTCTGCCAATATTCTATTATCATTATTATTATTATTATTATTAAATTATGTTATGCAGCAACATTTCTTGAATGTCTACTATGCAGGTGACACTCTACCAAGCCTTCCAGATAAAAAGTTTCCACAAAGGAGTCCACATTCTCAACATGGTGTAAAGAGATCAAAGTGTGAGAAGCAGGTGCCACAGGCCTCTCCCCTCTTTCAAAGTAGAGCTCAAAACTTCATTATTCTGAAATTTCAGATGTATTTATGGCTTGTGCATTTGTAAAAATTATGGAAGTGAGTAGTATTTAAAATTACATGTTGCATTATATTTGTGTCTGCTAATTTTAAAAGCAGAGGTATTTATCATTGCAAAATTTAGAAACACTTTAAATATCCAGTAGGAAGGGAATAGTTAAATAAATTATAGTAAATTAACGAGATGGAATACTAATGTAGCATTAAAAGTGATCATTAAAAAGACTAAGTAGCAAAACGGAAAATGTTCCAAATTGTGTGTATGCAAAAATACTGATATTTATGGACAAAACATGATGAAAATGCAAAACATGTTGCAGTGATAAAATTATAGTAAAACGCAATTGTTTTCTCCTAAAATTTCCTTTAATATTATTATTTTTATAATAAAATAAATTTACTATTTTATAATAAATTGAAATTTAGGAGAAAAAAATAGAAGCTAGTCTTTCTTATTTCTTTCTCTGTTCCCATATATATTGCCACTGTGTATTGATACCTACATAAAATAAGCACTTTTTTTTTAACCTGTGTGAAAATGTGTTCATGTATGTCAATTCCCATCCACTGAAAATAGTTCCTATCAAAATGGACACAGGAGTAGTCCAGCTCAAGACAAGTAGCAGAGGAATTCATCTGGGAGCCTTGGACTTGGCATTGAAAATTCTCTTTGACTTTGTGCTTTCCATTCTTAAGAATGCAATAGATTATTCCACCATTTATTTTGAACAACAACAGAGGCAAATGTCAAAAGCACATCTATTGCCCTGTACTGAGGGTCTCCCAGGCACTCGAGAACTCTGACCTCTCCTGCTCCTGCAACCAGGAGCTTGATTCTCTGGTTGTGCTATGGGAGGAAAGGGCTGGGGAACCGCTGCCCTCCCCGTGTTCCTCTCGCAGGGAGGGAATGCCACCAGGGTAACTATTCTGGCCTCTTTCTGCACATCTCACTCTTCTCCAACGGCAAGCATGGGACAGGATCTGAGCAGGCATCGTCCTGCCTCTTCCTTCCGTCTCAATGCTCCTCCTTGTCATGCGTTCACAGGAGCGGGTTCTGTCTCTGTGGGCTCTGTCTCACCCAGCCTTGTGCGGTTAGGGGAATAAATGGGTCTAAATCTATTACTCAGGATGAGGCAGCACAGCCCATGGTTATACACGCCATTTTCAACATCAGTTTTATCAGTAATAACAATGGTATTTTGGTTTCCAATCTCTTTTATGCTTTTGTCTTATTTCTGGATATGCTCCAAATCTATGCAGGCAAGAAGGATACTATTTATTGGGTCCCCTGAGCATGCTGCCAGTTTCTCGGGGAAGCTGCCTTTGCAATAGACTAGGGTCCAAGAGGTTTATTCGGGAATGCTGTTGGAATCTCATCTGTGACAGAAGAGAAGGAAGCCACATCGGGGAGAGGGGGAAACAGGGCAGTCAAGCCACTAAATGGGGAGCTCTGGCCCTCACACAGTCCCTTCAGAGTTGGAATGAGGCTTAGTTGGGATGAGGGGGCTGGGCCTTTATACCCCTGCTTCCCACCATAGACCAATTGTTGTATGTTAAGGGGTGGGGGGGGCGACCTTGAATGAGACTGTTCTCTTCAGCCAAGGACACTGCACGAAGAGGGCTGACCACCGAGGCCTTCCGGGAGCAGATTTCCCAGAAGCAGGGGGAGAGTCAGCCCTTCGGTGTGAAATGAGGATCTGGATTTAGCAGGGTCTGTTACAAACCCAGTTTCCGTGGGTTGTAGGTTCTTTGAACTGGCCTAGCATGTGGCAGTTTTCAAGGTCATGTGGCATCTGTGTTTGTATATTAATGAAATTCTTTCTGAATAGGCATATATACACATAAATGCACATTCAGCTTATGTCACTATCATAAAACTCTTAAGCAGTTAAAAATGAGTCACTAGAAATTAAACTCGAAGGAAGTCCCCAAACTGCCACTCCGGGCATATAGCACATTCCGCCCTTCATCTGCTGCACTAGCTTTAACAGAGTGAGCGTCAGGTGCTACATATGGATGTATCCAGGTGCGGACGCTGTTCTGCCTACACCCTGGGTTCAACTCTCAGCTTAAACATTCGTTCCCGAAGGAAGCCTTCTCAAAGCCCCAAATCACATGGCCCCTCTGAGAGAGATTCTCACATGCAATACACTCCTTCATACTAACTCAACTGTAGATACTTTTAAAATCGTCCGTGCCTGTGATCACCGTTGTTCTTGGAGACCGTATCTGCCTTGTTCACCACTCTGTTCCCGGCACCTTAGCTGGGCTGGCACACAGGAGGTAATTAACAAAACCCGTTGGATCGGTGACTGCATAAACAAACAGAAGAAACATGTCCAACATTGGGACAGATGGAATTGAGAAAGGGTGCTGCCTGAGGGACTCAGAAAAGCCTCACAAAGGGAGAGACATTGGAACAGGCTCTTGACAGCCAACTGAGTCCCCCCCGCCCGGCAGGGCAGGGAGCAGGGTATTTGAGGGAAGGAGAAAGCACTCAAGGATGCCCAATTACACCAAGGTCTAGCAGGTTTAGTGATCAGTTGTTAATTCAGTGTGGCCAGAGCATAGGGTGATGAGGCTGCAGATATTAGATCAGGTTAGGGTCATGAGCTGCATGAATTAAACATTTCAGAGGAGAAAACTGGGAGTCAAATGAATGAGGTCATGGGCAGAGTCAGAGCCAGAGGAGCGAAATACACAAAAGCATGAAAAGCACGCATGCATCCACAGATGCCGCAGCCCTCATTTCACGCAAGGCAAGCCTCCGAGTCCATCATGCACCACTTCCGAGCAAGGGGCAGAAGGACGATCTTGGAAAAAATGACATGGAACCCCCTGACCCAGATGCCTAACTGCAGATGGCCTGGAGGGCCCATGCCCCTTTTCTTTCAGAGGAATCCAACCCTCTTCTCTGGGAAGATTCCTCTGGCCAATGTCGCAGAAGACAATCTTTTCTCTTTGGCGGAACCTAAATTATTTTTTAAATAAACATGAGCAGGTTCAGGAGGTGCTGAGCAAGAAGCTTGGAGGCACCCGGGTAACACAAGGGCTTGACACGATCCAACCTCTGCACAAAGCCGATTCAGCAGAAAACAAGAACGGGGGCAGTCACGAAGTGCCCGGGAAGAATTCTATGCAGCAGGAACCAAGGAAGACTGAAACAGGCTGCCCTGAGCCGGGCGCAGCAGCCCCAAATCTGAAGGCCGTCATGAACTCCATTAGCCGTGCACACAAGAGAAACCCAGGAAGGTAGAGGAAGGGGAAGGACAGAAATAGAGCACCTGAGGAAACGTGCCAAGCTTAGTGCATTTTCTAGCCAAATGCTTGACCATGCATATCAAAGCTGAATCCTATTTTTTTCAAAAGGATTTGGCTACATGGCTGCCAGATTATAATCCATTACATTTAGGGTAAATTGTGGTTAAATATTTTTAAAATTTTTTAATTTGCAATTATAATTAGATGCCTAGACATGCGGTAGAACTTCCAGGGAGATTAACTCCCATTATCAGAATCGAGTCAAAACAAAACAAAACAAAATTTAGCAAAGCTGTGGTCCTTGATCATCATCTTCCAAATATAATTTTAAGAAACGCATTTTTCCTGCCATTTTTAGAAACTCCAATCAATTCCTAGCTCCAGGCTTCTGGAGCTTTCTTATAGATCCGGCTCCCTCTCTCCTCTTTGCTTATATGCCCTAGCTTTTTTTTAGAAATATTTGTATTTAATATTTTAGACGTACATTTATTTGAGCCTCCATCCTAATCATTGTTTGAACACACAGATTCGGTTCAGTATTTCATTTGCGGAATCATAACCGATGAAATGACCGGAGGGTGGTACAGGTTTTCAAAGATTTTAGAAGAACTGCCTTTAAAAATTAAATCATACCTTGTCACATATTTATAAAACAGAAAGGGGAGTAAACTCTTTTGTTGAAAGCAGGATTGGGGAGGAGGGGAGGGGGAACCAACAAGAACACTGCTCACCCAGGGGCCTTTTCACTCCAGCAAAGCTTTTGGATCCCTTGGAATTCTCAGGTCATCATTCAAAAACCCACATGTGGTAGAGAGAGGCCTGGACTAAGAATTATAAAAATCAGGTTGCAGTCATGGTGGGTCACTGAGAAACTGACCTGAACTACTTCTGGAGCAGCGCAGGGCTCAGTCTTCCTCAAGTGAAATAACAAGAGTAGAATAAATAATACAGAAGCCTCAGTCTAACTAAACAAATCTTAGTATCCTGAGAACCAAAGTTTCATTTATTTGGATAAATTTTGCCTCTTTTATTAAAAGTTGGCACATGAAAATTTGGGCTTCTCAGAAATTTTCTGTTCTCTGATTAATAAAGTCTTCCCTTTTTTTATATCCTAAGATCATCTGAAACTGCGTAGTTTTATCCACAATGACCAAAGTATGGAAAGAACCCAAGAAGCAGTCAACAGATAAACAAATAAAGAGAATGTGAGATATACACATATATTTACACGTGTGTGTGTACATATACATAATGAAATATTACCTGTCATTTCTTTTTTTATTATATGTCATTTATGACAACATGGATGAATCTGGAGGGCATTTTGCTAAGTGAAATAAGCCAGACAGAGAAAGACACATCCTGCATGGTATCACTTATATACAGAATCTAAAAGAACAAAAGTTGAGCTCAAAGAAACAGAGTAGAAAAGCAGTAGCCAAAAAAAAAAAGAAAAAAGAAAAAAAAGAAAAGCAGTAGCCAAGGTCTGGGTGGTGGGGGAAACAGGGAGAAGCTGGTATAACTTTCAGAGAGATGAGTAAAGTCTGAGGGTCTAACATGGTGAGTACAGTTGATAATATCATGTCGCGTAATTGAAATTTGGCAAGAGAATAGAAGTTATATGTTCGCGGTCAAAAAAAGGGGGTGGGTGAGGAGTCAAGATGGCGGAGAAGTAGCAGGCTGAGACTACATCAGGTAGCAGGAGATCAGCTCGATAGCTTATGTAAACATTGCAAACACCTACAAATCCAATGGGAGAGCGAAGAGAAGAACAGCAATTCTACAAACAGAAAACTAACCACTTTCTGAAAGGTAGGACTGGCAGAGAAGTGAATCTAAAACAACGGGAAGATAGACCACAGGGGGAGGGGTCAGCTCCCAGCAAGCAGCAGAGCAACGGAGCACAAAATCAGGACTTTTAAAAGTCTGTTCCACTGAGGGACATTGCTCCAGAGGCTAAATCGGGGTGAAGCCCACGCGGGGTCAGCGTGGCCCCAGGTCCCGCAGGGTCACAGAAGGATCGGGGGTGTCGGAGTGTTGCAGAGCTCGCAGGTGTTAGAACGGAGAAGCCGGCTACAGAGACAGAGCCGAGGACTAAACTCTCAGCTCGGGGTCCTTGAACTGGTCGCGGGCTGGGTGAGCTCGGAGCGCAGCTGGAGGCTGGGGATACAGGAGTGATTGGGTGCTGTCCTCTGGGGGCTCACTGAGGAGTAGGGTCCCAGGCTCTCAGCTCCTCCGGGCCGGAGACTAGGAGGCCGCCATTTTCATTCCCATCCTCCGGAACTCTATGGAAAGCGTTCAGGGAACAGAAGCTCCCAAAAGCGAACCCGAGTGGATTACTTAGTCTGGCCCCGGTAAGGGCGGTGCAATTCCGCCTCGGGCAAAGACACTTGAGAGTCACTACAACAGGCCCCTCCCCCAGAAAATCAACAAAATATCCAGCCAGGATGAAGTTCATCTATCAAGGAAAGCAGGTTCAATACCTAAGACAGCAGTGGAATTCCAGAGGAGGAGAAAGCAAAGCACGGAACTCATGGCTTTCTCCCCATGATTCTTTAGTCTTACGGTTAATTCAATTTTTTTTTCAGTTTTTTTCTTTCTTTTTTCTTCTTCTGCTAAATTTTTTAAAACTTTTACCCTTTTCTTTTTTAATGTTTTTTAACTAGTTTATCTAAAATATATATTTTTTCTTTCTTTTTTATATTTTTTCTTTATTTGTTTTATTTTTTAAATTTTTTTCTTTTTTTTATGAACCTCTTTTTATCCCCTTTCTCCCCCCCACAATTTGGGGTCTCTTCTGATTTGGTTACAGCACATTTTTCTGGGGTCTTTGCCACCCTTTTAGTATTTTATTTGATCCTTCATATCCTCTTATCTGGACAAAATGACAAGGCAGAAAAAAATCACCACAAACAAAAGAACAAGAGGCAGTACTGAAGGCTAGGGACCTAATCAACACAGACATTGGTAATATGTCAGATCTAGAGTTCAGAATGATGATTCTGAACGTTCTAGCCAGGCTCAAAAAAGCCATGGAAGATAGTAGAGAAACCCTCTCTGGATATATAAAAGCTCTTTCTGGAGAAATTAAAGAACTAAAATCTAACCAAGTTGAAATCAAAAAGCTATTAATGAGGTGCAATCAAAAATGGAGGCTCTCACTGCTAGGATAAATGAGGCAGAAGAAAGAATTAGTGATATAGAAGACCAAATGACAGAGAATAAAGAAGCCAAGCAAAAGAGGGACAAACAGCTACTGGACCATGAGGGGAGAATTCGAGAGATAAGTGACACCATAAGATGAAGCAACATTATAATAATTGGGATTCCAGAAGAAGAAGAAAGAGATAGGGGAGCAGAAGGTCTATTGGAGAGAATTATTGGAGAGAATTTCCCTAATATGGCAAAGGGAACAAGCATCAAAATCCAGGAGGTGCAGAGAACTCCCCTCAAAGTCAACAAGAATAGGTCCACACCCCATCACCTAATAGTAAAATTTACAAGTCTTAGTGACAGAGGAAATCCTGAAAGCAGCCTGGGAAAAGAAGTCTGTAACATAAAATGGTAAAAATATTAGATTGGCAGCAGACCTATCCACAGAGACCTGGCAGGCCAGAAAGAGCTGACATGATATATTCAGAGCACTAAACAAGAAAAACATGCAGCCAAGAATACTCTATCCAGCTAGGCTATCATTGAAAATAGAAGGAGAGAGAAAAAGCTTCCAGGACAAACAAAAACTGAAAGAATTTGCAAACACCAAACCAGCTCTACAGGAAATATTGAAAGGGGTCCTCTAAGCAAAGAGAGAGCCTAAAAGTAGTAGATCAGAAAGGTACAGAGACAATATACAGTAACAGTCACCTTACAGGCTAATAATGGCACTAAATTCATATCTCTCAATAGTTACCCTGAATGTTAATGGGCTAAATGCCCCAATCAAAAGACACAGGGTATCAGAATGGATAAAAAAACAAAACCCATCAATATGTTGCCTACAAGAAACTCATTTTAAACACGAAGACACCTCCAGATTTAAAGTGAGGGGGTGGAAAACAATTTACCATGCTAATGGGCATCAGAAGAAAGCTGGGGTGGCAATCCTTATATCAGATCAACTAGATTTTTAAGCCAAAGACTATAATAAGAGATGAGGAAGGACACTATATCCTACTCAAAGGGTCTGTCCAACAAGAAGATCTAACAATTTTAAATATCTATACCCCTAACATGGGAACAGCCAACTATATCAACCAATTAATAACAAAATCAAAGAAACACATCAATAATAATACAATAATAGTAGGGGACTTTAACACTCCCCTCACTGAAATGGACAGATCATCCAAGCAAAAGATCAACAAGGAATAAAGGCCTTAAATGACACACTGGACCAGATGGACATCACAGATATATTCAGAACATTTCATCCCAAAGCAACAGAATACACATTCTTCTCTAGTGCACATGGAACATTCTCCAGAAGAGATCACGTCCTGGGTCACAAATCAGGTCTCAACCAGTATGAAAAGATTGGGATCATTCCCTGCATATTTGCAGAACACAATGCTCTGAAGCTAGAACTCAATCACAAGAGGAAAGCTGGAAAGAACCCAAATACATGGAGACTAAACAGCATCCTTCTAAAGAATGAATGGGTCAACCAGGAAATTAAAGAAGAATTGAAAAAATTCATGGAAACAAATGATAATGAAAACACAATGGTTCAAAATCTGTGGGACACAGCAAAGGCAGTCCTGAGAGGAAAATATATAGCGGTACAAGCCTTTCTCAAGAAACAAGAAAGGTCTCAAGTACACAACCTAACCCTACACGTAAAGGAGCTGGAGAAAGAACAAGAAAGAAACCCTAAACCCAGCAGGAGAGGAGAAATCATAAAGATCAGAGCAGAAATCAATGAAATAGAAACCAAAAAAACAATAGAAGAAATCAATGAAACTAGGAGCTGGTTCTTTGAAAGAATCAATAAGATTGATAAACCCCTGGCCAGACTCATCAAAAAGAAAAGAGAAAGGACCCAAATAAATAAAATCATGAATGAAAGAGGAGAGGACACAACTAACACCAAAGAAATACAGACAATTATAAGAACATACTATGAGCAACTCTATGCCAACAAATTTGACAATCTGGAAGAAATGGATGCATTCCTAGAGACATATAAACTACCACAACTGAACCAGGAAGAAATAGAAAACCTGAACAGGCCCATAACCAGTATGGAGATTGAAACAGTCATCAAAAATCTCCAAACAAACAAAAGTCCAGGGCCAGGTGGCTTCCCAGGGGAATTCTACCAAACATTTAAAGAAGAACTAATTCCTATTCTCCTGAAACTGTTCCAAAAAATAGAAATGGAAGGAAAACTTCCCAACTCATTTTATGAGGCCAGCATCACCTTGATCCCAAAACCAGACAAGGATCCCACCAAAAAAGAAAACTACAGACCAATATCCTTGATGAACACAGATGCAAAAATTCTCACCAAAATACCAACCAATAGGATTCAACAGTACATTAAAAGGATTATTCACCACAATCAAGTGGGATTTATTCCAGGGCTGCAGGGTTGGTTCAACATCCACAAATCAATCAATGTGATAGAACACATTAATAAAAGAAAGAACAAGAACCATATGATACTCTCAATAGATGCTGAAAAAGCATTTGACAAAGTACAGCATCCCTTCCTGATCAAAACTCTTCAAAGTGTAGGGATAGAGGGCACATACCTCAATATTATCAAAGCCATCTATGAAAAACCCACCGCAAATATCATTCTCAATGGAGAAAAACTGAAAGCTTTTCCGTTAAGGTCAGGAACACGGCAGGGATGTCCATTATCACCACTGCTATTCAACATAGTACTAGAAGTCCTAGCCTCAGCAATCAGACAACAAAAAGAAATTAAAGGCATCCAAATCAGCAAAGAAGAAGTCAAATTATCACTCTTCGCAAATTATATGATACTATACGTGGAAAACCCAAAAGACTCCACTCCAAAACTGCTAGAACTTGTCCAGGAATTCAGTAAAGTATCAGGATATAAAGTCAATGCACAGAAATCAGTTGCAGTTCTGTACACCAACAACAAGACAGAAGAAAGAGAAATTAAGGAGTCAATCCCATTTACAATTGCACCCAAAACTGTAAGATATGTAGGAATAAACCTAACCAAAGAGGCTAAGAATCTATATGTAGAAAACTATAAAGTACTCATGAAAGAAATTGAGGAAGACACAAAGAAATGGAAAAATGTTCCATGCTCCTGGATTGGAAGAATAAATATTGTGAAAATGTCTATGCTACCTAAAGCAATCTACACATTTAATGCAATCCCTATCAAAATACCATCCATTTTTTTTCAAAGAAATGGAACAAATAATCCTCAAATTTATATGGAACCAGAAAAGATCTCGATTAGCCAAAGGAATATTGAAAAAGAAAGCCAAAGTTGGTGGCATCACAATTCCGGACTTCAAGCTCTATTACAAAGCTGTCATCATCAAGACAGCATTGTACTGGCAGAAAAACAGACACATAGATCAATGGAACAGAATAGAGAGCCCATAAATAGATCCTCAACTCTATGGTCAACTAATCTTCGACAAAGCAGGAAAGAATGTCCAGTGGAAAAAAGACAGCCTCTTCAATAAATGGTGCTGGGAAAATTGGACAGCCACATGCAGAAAAATGAAATTGGACCCCTTACTTACACCACACACAAAAATAGACTCAAATGGATGAAGGACCTCAATGTGAGAAAGGAATCCATTAAAATCCTTGAGGAGAACACAGGCAGCAAGCTCTTCGACCTCAGCCACAGCAACATCTTCCTAGGAACATCAGCAAAGGCAAGAGAAGCAAGGGCAAAAATGAACTATTGGGATTTCATCAAGATCAAAAGCTTTTGCACAGCAAAGGAAACAGTTAACAAAACCAAAAGACAACTGACAGAATGGGAGAAGATATTTGCAAACGACATATCAGATAAAGGGCTAGTGTCCAAAATCTATAAGGAACTTAGCCCTTTATCTGATAACAGATCTGATAAACTCAACACCCAAAGAACAAACAATCCAATCAAGAAATGGGCAGAGGACATGAACAGACATTCTGCAAAGAAGGCATCCAGATGGCCAACAGACACATGAAAAGTGCTCCACATCACTCGGCATCTGGGAAATACAAATCAAAACCACAATGAGATATCACCCCACACCACTCAGAATGGCTAAAATTAACAAGTCAGGAAATGAGAGATGCTGGCAAGGATGTGGAGAAAGGGGAACCCTCCTACACTGTTGGTGGGAATGCAAGCTGGTGCAACCACTCTGGAAAACAGCATGGAGGTTCCTCAAAATGTTGAAAATAGAACTACCCTATGACCCAGCAATTGCACTACTGGGTATTTACCCTAAAGATACAAATGTAGTGATCCGAAGGGGCACGTGTACCCAAATGTTTTTAGCAGCAATGTCTACAATAGCCAAACTATGGTAAGAACCTAGATGTCTATCAACAGATGAATGGATAAAGAAGATGTGGTATATATACACAATGGAATACTATGCAGCCATCAAAAGAAATGAAATCTTCCCATTTGCGACAACGTGGATGGAACTAGAGGGTATCATGCTTAGTGAAATAAGTCAATCGGAGAAAGACAACCATCATATGATCTCCCTGATATGAGGACGTGGAGATGCAACATGGGGCGTTAGGGGAATAGGAGAAGAATAAATGAAACAAGATGGGATTGAGAGGGAGACAAACCATAAATGACTCTTAATCTCACAAAACAAACTGGGGGTTGCTGGGGGGAGGTGGGGTTGGGAGAGGGGGAGGGGGTTATGGACATTGGGGAGGGTATGTGCTATGGTGAGTGCTGTGAAGTGTGTAAACCTGGCGATTCACAGACCTGTACCGTTGGGGATAAAAATACATTTTATGTTTATTAAAAAAAAAAAAGAAAGGATGAATACCCAACTTTTGTAGCAACATGGACGGGACTGGAAGTGATTATGCTGAATGAAATAAGTCAAGCAGAGAGAGTCAAGTATTATATGGTTTCATTTATTTGTGGAGCATAACAAATGACATAGAGGACATTGGGAGATGGAGAGGAGAATAAGTTGAGGGAAATTGGAAGGGGAGGTGAACCATAAGAGACTATGGACTCTGAAAAACAACCTGAGGGTTTTGAAGGGGCGGGGGTGGGAGGTTGGGGGAACTAGGTGGTGGATAATAGGGAGGGCACATATTGCATCGAGCACTGGGTGTTGTGCAAAAACAATGAATACTGTTACGCTGAAAAAAATTAATTAATTAATTAAAATGAAAAAAAAAAAGAGAGGGGGGGAGGGAAGGTAAATATGTGAGGTGATGGAGGTGTTAATTAACCTGATGGGGGAAACCCTTTCACAATGTACAAGTGTATCAGATCATCACACTGTCCACCTTATACAGCTTACAGTTTTATTTGTTGATTACGCCTCGGCGAAGCTGAAGGAAGAAACAGAAACTGTGTAGACAGAGTCCTACTCTTGAATGTCTTCCAGTTCTCCCTAAAATTCCTTCCCTTTCAAAATTTTGCTGTGGAATGAGGCCTATACATTCTCTTGTCCTTTAAAAATGCCAGTCTCCTAAGAGCCAGGGAACACATCTGCCAAGGCCCGCCCTCCTCACTCGTGGTTGTCACTTTCGGATGACATGCCATGGACACTCTCCCCCTCAGTTTCAATCACTTCTACTTCATCAACCAATTCCCCCTTGTGGTTCAGAATTAGGTCCAGACTAACAGTTTCCCCATTCCCTTTCTCCAGGAGAAGAAATTATCAGAAATTGTGGGCTCCTTTAGACATGTGGGCAGCGAAGCCAAAACCCATAATCTCCTGGGGCTTGAAGTATCTCACTGACCACCCTTATCAGTTGAATGGGAATGAAAATTGGCCAATTTCTAACTTCTGAATTCTCATCAGGACAAACCCATTAAAAGCATTAGCATATAGAGTGGGGCTTGCAGGAGTCACTCAGCTGTGGTCCCCAGGCCCTCAAGGACGGACTGATGGGGCTGTCATTCAATGATCCAGACAGGCCTGTCTTCACTTGGCTCCTCCCGTGCAACCTCTAGATTCCCAGCAGTCTTTCTCTTAAACACAGGTGAACGGGGACAAGTGAATCCATGACATTTATGAGAGATCCACAGGTTCAAAAGATGGTAATGACTCCCAGATTTTTCATCACGTCTGATTTCCCAGCAGCTCCTCATAGTTCCGAACCGAGTCTCCACTTGGATGTCCCACATCACTTCAAATATACCATATATGAAATCAATATTATCTTCCTACCAAAATAGTTTGCTTTCCCTAACTCCCATTTATATTGTTCCTGTCCCCCACCCTCCGTGACTGGGGTCAGCCAAGACCTTTTCTCCACAACCTTCTATTTCATGTTCATTGATTTTGGTAATTTGATTGGTAATATTTATGATATTGGTAAAAATTAATTTGTTATTGGGAATAATTTATTATTGGTAATTGGTTATGGAAAAATTCACCCACTTTAAATGATTCTTTTTTTTTTTTAATTTAAAAGTTGTGCAAAATCAAGTGAAAGCTAGGAATGTTTTGAGGGGCTGATTTAACTTCTCATGGGTTCTAACACAACCTGAGGGTTAAAGAATTATAATTACAGAGGTTGCATGACAAAATGGTTTTTCAGAGAAACATTTTTGAGTGTTCATTTGTGAATCATTTTTTCTTTCTATGCCAAATGCATTAAGAGTTTGTTGCATTTTAAATAAAATGTAGCCGGTATAAATGCCAGAGAAAAGTAGACATTATGGCAGTTTTGACCCTAGTTTTCTTAGAAACTATTAGTAGTAGTTATTAGCTCCAAATTTATCTTCATAACCTCACGTGCAAAGCCACAGGGATTGCTGGCGTCTGGTCTGATTGGGGTCTGATAAAGGAAATAGGGGACAGGCTGAGATCCCAGCTAAGCTTCAGGGTGCGCAAGGAAATCTGTGAGAAACTCTCCCTCTGTCTTTCCAACAGAATGCTGAATTATTCAAAATCTCACAGTGTGAAAGGGTATTCAAGTTAACAAAAGCTCGTGAATCCACCGGGAGCAACAGGTAAATGTGACCATAGAGAAAGAAACCACATCATGGGTCTAGGCGGCCTTGTAGCTGCTTGACGTCACTGGGTGCAGCTTTTGGAAGCACAAAGTCCCCTTTGGTTACTAAAATCCCAAAGTCAGATGCAGAGCCATGGACTCCATTGGAGGCAATGCAGATTTACCAGAGCAAACGGAGGAACCCAGGGCTTGAGTAAAACGTGGGCTTCCATTTTTGAGAAGATGGGACTGAGAGCGCGGAGGCCATTTGCAGGAGCGGAGACCTGATGGAATCCGAATTCCCAGGCTCAAACTAAGATTAGCACTAGCAAAATTACTTTCCAGGTTCAAGGGAGGGTGTCTTTAGGAATTGCCACACACAGCCAGACCCCACACTGCTGGGCAGATTGTGTTTTGATTTCAGAATTGTGCCTCTGCACCCAACAGACATTTTTATGCCGGAAGAGATCTTAAAGTAAAATCTCCATTTATATGGGCCTTAGTTGTTTTTGTTTTGTTTTTTTACTGTTTCGTTTTTGTTTGCTTTTTTGTTTGTTTTTATGTTTTTTGTTGCTTTTATTCTCTGTAAGGCAAATTATTTTGTGTTTTTTTCTGGGACGTATGGAGAGGATTAATTTGGAGGCTTGGCACTTTCCTCAGTAACTGTAGCTATTTGGAGGCAGAATAAAAAAGCTACAGTATCTCTTCTTCAAAACCTTGGAAGTGATCTCATTTCTGATGATCTGTGGCATATTTTTTCCCAGAGGTGATTGTATTCCTCTGAGATAGCAAGCCACTCCATTAGAAGAACTGAATAATTTGTTTGTACATTAAATCTGTTTTTATGAGAATAAGAGTCAACATGGACATCAGGGCATGTAAAGCTGCATGGGAATAAGCTGAGAAAACTTATGATCTAATCAGAAGAGGCCAGCCTTCAGATGGAGATCAGTTCTTTGGCTCTATCATGTGGACTCTTTGTTTTGTTTTCTTGGGTTGTTTTTGTTTATTGGGAATTTTTGTCCCCCAGGTGGTATTGGTGGTATTGGTGCTCTGTCCAAACTGCCTGTATGGAGTGGGTCTACCAGTCCCAGGCTGCTGTGATTACAGCATTCACAACGCCCCACTCCCAACTTCGAGAGTCGTCCTTAGCAGACAAGAGCCCCCTATCTAAAGAAATGAGACTCACATAATGCCTCTTGGCCCCAGCCCAGGGGCAGCCCACAATGACTTACTTTGAGCAAGGAGTGGGAAAGGCTTGTCTGGCCCCTTTCTGGACAACTCTTGTGGAATGATTAATGCTTCAGAACTCCCTCCTTCCAGTAGATCAAGCGGCCAAGGCTGGCCTTGCCCTTACCCTGTCTCTATTCTCATCCTCTCACAGGTTTTTGTTTTTGGTTTTTTTGGGTTTTGTTTTTTGTTTTTTTTCCCGAAGTGCACACTTGATAAATCAAGGGCACAGGAACTATGTCACAGGCTCTGCTCCTTGAAAACCTAAATTAAGACAGGTGCTGGGTTGTTTTTTTTTTTTTCTTTCTTTCTTGCCATAGATTTAATAATCTCTACAATACAGGCAAATCATGATGATGAGAAACCTAAATCAGAGTGTTAACTATTGAAGGGCTTACTGCTTTAAGTCCTGAGAGAAATCATGAGAAGAGGCAGTTCCAGGCCACAGGGGAATAGCATTTAGTTGGGAATATATAACAAGTATAAACAAATCAAATGGTAAAATTAAATCACTGAAGATGACACCAGCTCTGTCAAGATGGCACATGATTAATTACCAAATGTATGGTGAAGATAGTTGCTCCAGAAATTGGTACCACCGAAAGTCAGATGAATTTCATGATATGAAATTCATGAATTCATGAATTCATATCATGAAATTCATCTTCCTGCGGGAATGCGCACAAGTCGCTTGATTTCTCTGGGCCTCAGTTTTATCAGCAAATGAAGGTGAATGGCTAGATAACCCCAAAGATCTTTCTCAGTGTTGGCCTGGTGAGTGTGCTTCGTGGGGCAGAGCGGGCTTCTAGACAGAAGTCCACGATATCAGAGAAGGACAGAATACTTTGCTGATAGTGTGAGAACGGGTGTCAAGGAGTAGAAGTAGGAAAGCAAGTCTACTTGGATGGTTGGTATTAGAGCATTTTCATAGAGTGTCTCAGGAGATGGTACTGTCACTGGGAGCCAAATGGTAAAAGTATTTAATGCCAAGAAGAAGAAACATAGACCCTGTGCTATAAAATGCAATATAATCTCATTGGCAAGGCCAGGATGGCACCCTACCTACAACCTCCCCGTGTATGTGCATACACTCTGTGCAGGAATAATGTACTATCTGCAGTTTCTGGAAAATGCCAGAGCCTATCACACTCGAGGGCCTTTGCTCATGCCATCCATTTGCAAGGAACATCGCCCCCACATTCCCCCTTATCAAGCCAGCTCACTTCTTAAGCCTTGGTGTAACTACCACGTGCTATATGAAACTTGCCCTCCACCATGCCCACAAGGCAGAGCTGGCTACTGCCTTCTCAGTGCTGCCCTTGCACTTTGTCTGCATCTATAATACCACTTCCCATATTGTAGTGTGATGATCGATTCACACACACACTTTTTTTTTTTTTTTTTTTTTTTTGAGTGCAAGAGCATGCACTTGAGGGGAGAGGGGTAGGCAGAGGGAGAAGAAGAGAGCAATTCACATACTTTCTTCACTCATTGGGAATTCACGTGTTCCTTGAAGACAAAAGCTGGGTCCTCTTCATTTCATCCAGTCTACCATTTCACCCCACTTTCTCCCCACCCCACACATATATCAGTTCTATTGGGGTCCCTGACAAGTAGCAGGGAGCTCAGTAACCCTGTTCGAATGAGTGAATCTGGACCAGTGAATCATGCCCACATCTTGCATGGGCCCTGGGCATTTTTTGCCTTCTTGGGCCACTTTTTCCACTTATAAAGTTTTTTTTTTAATTCTATTTTATAATCACATGGGTATAAAGATGAATATATTAATATTATCTATTAAAACATTTCCTTTTACCTAAAAGTTCATTTTTTTTTCCTTTTGACTTTAAACAAACACAGTTTTGTGTGCCCCTGAGAGAGCTGTGACTCCCCTACGTTCTCCCTACTGCGCATAATGGATAAGCCAAGCCCGAAATGAATGGCTAAATGTATTAGTCAATGAAACTCATCTTACAAATATTTATCTTTACTTACATAAGCTGATTTATATTTATTTCATCTGTTCTGAGTAAGATATAAAGTGTTTGATTATATATTCCTTTGGCTTTATTTTTTTTTCTTTTTTCTTTTTCTTTCTTTCTTTCTTTTTTTTTTTTTTGCCACAGTAGTTATTTTTTAATCATAAGTAACATCATGGGAAATTTAATAAAAATGTTCATGTGAAACACTACTCAGTCTGTTTTGAATAGCAATTTAAAATGACTGGTCAAAATTATCACTAAGAGGGCACCCTACCAGTCTTTGAATAGAACAAGAGAAATGTATTAAAAATCAAAAGGGAAAAATTAATTTCATAGTATAACATAAGGAATGATGATTTCAAACAGCACTGTATATTATTAGTTCATAACGACTATCTACAAAATGTCAAGAAAATTAGATTTCAGATGGTAGATGAGGTTTGTCTCACTGAAAAAAGGGTTTTAATAAATATTAAGCACAGAAGTATTTGGGGATGATGAAGATTCAGTAATTAAGCATTGAACATGCAGTGATCCATTTAACACCAAAGAATTAAAGGCACAAAAAATTGGTGAGCTAAATGCAACTGCCAAGAGGGTTGAACTCACTATTTTTGTGCTCTAAAGAATGATAATTCATCTAGCAGTAAATCTTTCTTCCCCATTTATGAGTTGTTAGAAATACTGCATATTAGGATGAAATAGAATTTTTGAGACACAGATGCTTAGGAATGAAGCAGGTCTTCGGCGATCTAGTCCCTTCTCTGTATAGAAATAATAAGCTTCAGCATCCCTGGAAAATGTTAGTGATGGCTACAAGATTCTCAGAAATGGGAAACCAGCTACCTCACAAAGCAGCCTGTTCTGCTGCTACCCAAGTCTAATTAAAAACAAAAACAAAAACAAAAAAACCCACCTGTTCATGTCAAGCAGAAACTCTATTCCTCTCCCCACCAAAAAGTACACCAAAATTAACATTTCACTTTTGTGATACTTTGGGGGAATTATGGATAGCTCTGGATTGATTCAGTTTCCAGATTAGCCAACTATATAGGCATTAAGACACTTTTTTTTTTTAATCTTAAACTGTTTTTGATCGGCATCTTTCAGGTTGTGTCGAATCGTGGAGGGTTTTCAATCAGAGAAATCTAAGTTTGAATCCTGACTCACTCACTAGCACTTGTCTGAATGAACTTACGGAAATGGTTTAAACTCTGGAAGTCTCATTTTTCTATCTCCAAAACCTTGAGGGTTGAGAGGATTAGAGATAATGTATGTAAAGCACCTAGCATGGTTTTTGCTACAAAGTAAATGCTCAGAATATGCTAGCTACAAGGAGTTTGTCTCCTTAAACGTTTGACATTTTAATGATTCAGGGTTTGATGATGAGGAGCATTTACTAGTGCAGAGCACTTTGAAACAAGTCACAGTGTTTATCATTACTTTAAAAGTGTCCCAAACTGCTTTTTCAGATTTTATGGTTGCTTTTTAATTTCTTCTTTATCCCTCCTTGCTGTCACATAATTCTGTCCGAGTGCCAGGCTTTCTCACTCCCATTTCTTGGTCTCCTCACTCAGTTTGCTCTGGTTCTGGAAACAAATGAGCAAAACCAAATTTGTTAGCACCTGTTTAAAATAAGTGCCCATGGGGTCTTCATAGAAAGTCTGAAGAACTCTTAAATTAAGTATTATCATTTCAGAGCCTAGGGTTTAGTGCATGTGTTTTTGGCACATATTTTAGCCAATGCCAAGAAAATTTTGCCTATCTCCTGGCTTATGACTATCTTTCAGAAGGTGGCAATTGTCAGATAACTGGTATTTAGATAAGTACAGAGGAGATCTGGGTGAGTGGGTGGATAGATAGATGGATAGATGGATGGACAGATGGATGGATGGATAGAGGAGTAGATGACTGGAGACAGATAGATACATAGACACCTATCTCATGACATATGAACTAAAATTTTCAAATTGTTGAAATGGAAAATGGTTCAACCAAACTACATCCTCAATGTGATGGAATCATATCTCTATTTTTCATCTGTAAAATGGGGGAAAAAACATTTAACCTGACTTATTTCATAACTAAACTATGAGCATAGAACAAATAGGGAAGATATGAAGAACAGACCTGAAAGTCCCCTATAATTACAACTTGTTGATGCTATTATGTATTTTATATCTATCTTTTAAAAGGTGGAAGATGAACTCTTTGCATTTTTATCTAGTAGAGTAAATATTAAGCACATTGGCTCTCAGTTATATGGTTCCTTCTTTTCTTGAGATCCCACTGCTGTGCTTGCTTCCAACACCTTGCGAATCTAAGCAGAGTTCCTCGCACAGATCCCATCTGCAAGCCCTGATGCTAAATTGTGTTATGATTTATTTATGTGGTTCTCAAGGTGTTTTTTAGCAATGCCATGCCATGCCTGACTTTTTTTTTCCAGATTTATTTATTCATTTGAGAGAGAGAGAGTGAGTGGGGAGTGGCAGGGGGAGAGGGAGAGGGAGAGAGAATCTCAAGCAGACTCCCCACTGAGCCCGACCTGAGGTCTCACAACCTGAGATCACACCTGAGCTGAAGCCCAGAGTCAGACACTTAACCCACTGCACCACCTAGGCGCCCCCATGCCTGATACTTTCACTAGTGAGTAAAAATAAAATATCTTTGCTTATTTTTCTTCTATTAAGTCTAATAATATTTCACCCAATGATCCTATTAAGTAAAACAAAAAAATTAATATAAAGTCTCCCCTTGATTAGATTTTCTTTTCTTTTTCTAATGGTATATATATATATATATATATATATATATATATATATATGATTGCAAAGACCCTAGTAAAGAAATAAAATGTAGATTTCCATCATATGGTTAACTATTCAAATTGAATGAAGTGCAAATATCTCTCTGCTTAGAAAAACACACAGTTGTTCCGGGTTGGGATTAGTACTTATCTATTGCGTGTGGCAAATTAGCCCCAAACATAGCAGCTCAAATCAGGCACCATTTATTGTCTCAGAGTTCTTGGGGGCTGGGAATCTAGGTGTGGCTTAACTGAGGGCCTCTGGCTCAAGGTGCAGTCAAGCCTTTGAGTAGGGCTGCAGTCATGTCAAGATTCAAGTGGCAGAGAAGAAGCTCCTTCCCATCCTGCTCATGTAGCTGCTGGCAGGATGGAGAAGCTTCCACATCAGCTCGCTGGTATGGGCATCTCCACAGACTTGCCTGGATGTCCTCCCACCATGGTTAAGTGGCGATGACAGAAAGAGACAGGGGACAGAGAGAGGGAGATGAGAGTGAGGAGGAGAGACACGCCAGGGAGTGGTCAAGACAAAAGCCACAGTCTTTTTGTACCTCCGCCTCAGAAGTCCCATCCCACCACATCAGCCACGTTATGATCATTAAGAGGGAATCACTGCAATCTGCCCACTTTCTAAGGAGGCAAGAATTACCCAAGACCGAGAGCACCAAGAGGTGGGGACCACTGAGGGAAGTTTTCAAGGCTGCCTAGTGCAGTGGGATAAACGGGGCTTACAATTACTCATTTTTTCTTTACCCTGATAGTTTAGTTATAATGTAACTTTTTTTTAATTTTTCTTTATTTCTTATTTTTTTATAAACATATAATGTATTGTTATCCCCAGGGGCACAGGTCTGTGAATCGCCAGGTTTAAAGATTTTATTTATTTATTTGACAGAGAGAGATCACAAGTAGACAGAGAGGCAGGCAGAGAGAGAGAGGGAAGCAGGCTCGCCGCTGAGCAGAGAGCCCCATGCGGGACTCGATCCCAGGACCCTGAGATCATGACCTGAGCCGAAGGCAGCAGCTTAACCCACTGAGCCACCCAGGCGCCCTGTGAATCGCCAGGTTTACACACTTCACAGCACTCACCATAGCACATACCCTCCCCAATGTCCACAACCCCCTCCCCCTCTCCCAACCCCACCTCCTCCCAGCAACCCCCAGTTTGTTTTGTGAGATTAAGAGTCATTTATGGTTTGTCTCCCTCCCAATCCCATCTTGTTTCATTTATTCTTCTCCTATCCCCCTAACCCCCCATGTTGCATCTCCACGTCCTCATATCAGGGAGATCATATGATAGTTGTCTTTCTCCGATTGACTTATTTCACAAAGCATGATACCCTCTAGTTCCTGGATAAAGAAGATGTGATATAATGTAACTTTTTTTTATTTTAATTTTTCTTTTCTTTTCTTTCTTTCTTTCTTTTTTTTTTTTTTTTAAGCTTAGCTAATGACAGTTCAGCAGAATTGTGAACTAGGTGCCTATTTCATTTATTACAGAAATATCCTGGTTAAGCTGATACCAGAAACATTCAAGCACACTCAGTCTTTTGTTATATATAGCCCTTGTGGCACGTATCAAGTTCCAGGGGAATTATCTGTGTGCTTGTCTCCCTCTGTCTGAGGGAGCATGGCCCTGTGAGCTCCCTCAGGGCGGTGATGGACAAGGGAGCTAACATTTACTGAGCTCCTATGCTCTAGGCAGGCCCTGTGCTAGACATGTTTACATAAATTATTTTTAATCTTCATCCAAACCTGCTAAGAAGGCCCTCTTATCCACAATTTATGGATGAAGAAACTAAGGTTAAGTAACTAGTCCACAGCCACACAGGTTAAGAAAAAAAAAGGCAATGGAATTGGAATTAAAAGCAGGGTTACAGGGATCCAAAGCCCACGATTTGTCTGCTGATAAACCACACTATACCCATGTCATTGTGCCAAGGGCCTTAATTTTCCTCAGGAAATGCTTAATGAACGAATGCCACATTTTGCAAATTTGAAAGAGGAGATCAGAGACATCACTAATTCTAAAGGGCTTGTGAGCAAACAATAAATCAATAATAAATAAATTAATAATAATAAATATGTTGTGCCTAAATTATAGTCCCTCCTAAATCATGTGTTGGAGTTCTAGCCTCCAGTACCTCAGAATATGACTGTATTTGGAGATAGGTCCTTTAAAGAGGTAATTAAGTCAAAATGAGATCGTTAAGACTGGTCCTAATCCTATCTAACCAGTTTCCCTACAAGAAGAGGGAAACAGCGGGAGAGACACAAGAAATGTAAACACACAGAGATAAGGCCACACAAGGACCCAGAGAAAAGACAGCTGCCCGCCAAGCTAAGGAGAGAGGGCTCTGTAGAAATTAAACATGTCTATGCCTTAGTCTTGGACCTCTGGCTTCCAGAACTGTGAGAAAATAAATGTCTGTTGCTTAAGCTACACAGTCTATAGTTTTTTGTTATGCCAACCCTAGCAAACTAATATTTTACATATATATAAAGAGAGAAGTGTATATACCTATGCATATGCACACACTTTCATAACTATATGCAAATATACTAACATATGAAAATACAACATACAAAAGCATGCATATAATATAAATGCATATGTATATGTCTGAAACCCTTAAAATGAAATTTTATATTAAATACTAAATAACATTCTCCGTATTGGGATTTGCGTTAGGTGAGCTAACTAGGTATATTATGCTAGATTCTTTACCTGTCATTTTCCAAGAACTCCTGAGGCTTTCGGGTGGGTGGCAGACAAGCAGTTAGGGAGTGAGCAAAGAGAATTAGACTCAGACAAACTGGCTTGAAGTTTTTGGCTCCGTCATTTATTTTCGCTCCATGACCTTGGGCAATATGCTTAGGCTTTCTAAGCCCGTACTTCCTTATTTTTCCACTCCAGCTAACATTTCTTGAGTATCTACTATAGGCCAGTCTGTGCACCGATCGCTTTTGCATAAATCATCTCAATTTGTAAAATGTGATAACAATGCCACCTAGCAGAGCTGCTGTGCCCATCAAGTGGGACAATGCACGACCAAGGGCTCTGCAAACTGCACAGGCTCGTACAAAGATCAGGGTGTGTCATTTTTCTGTTTTCCACATCAGAGCTTCCAAATGATAAAGCTGTAATTTTGACCTTAGCAACAACTGCTCATCTAGTTTTATTCTCTAGCTAAATGATCCAGAGGAAATCTAGGAGTTATATTAATCATTCCCAAGCTCAGCTTTAAACCCATCACTCCCCTGCTGAATAAACATAAATCTCAAATAAACATAAATCTCAAAATAAATCTCAAAAACCAGAGTAATATCCAAAACACCTGCGTAATGTGTGAATTTTCGGTCTTCCACAATCTAGCCTCAACCTCACTTTCCAGCTTTATTTTCCATTATGTATTCTGCAGAAGGTTTTCAACAAAGCAAAATAATTAGCTGGCCACCTATATTTAAACCCTGAACTTTGCATATCCTGTGCAGGGGATCCCCTTCTCTGGTCTTGGCAATTGCTGATGTGTGCAAAGCATTAGCACAGAGCCTGGGATATAGTGTGTTCTCAGTAAATGCTTCCTGCTACTATTCTTACTACTATTACTACCATCACCACTGGCTTACTGAAATGTTTCCTCCACTAGGAACATTCTGAGTTACAGATGATTTTGTTCTCCTCTGCATGCCTGGAGCACTGTATCCTAAATGTTTGCAGGGATTTCGGCGACTTTCTGTGATATACTGAAGTTACATCCATTCATTCAACATAAATGTGTTAAGCACCTACTTTGTGGGAAAGCCTATGTTGGAAAGGATACCTTGGACTAGATGTGCCTTTGCTAAGACAGCTTGCAATCAAACAGGGGAAGTGGACAATGAATCAGACATATTCCTGTTGCCCCTGGAGCATACAGCAGTCCCTGACTATGTCTCCCTGCTTCTAGCACTTCCATAGCCTGTCCTCAGCACGACCGCTAGCGTGAGTGAGCCTTCTGAAATGTACATCTGATCACATTGCTTCTCTGCTCCTCACCTTGCCGTGGATCTCCATGTGACTCAGATTTCATGTGCAAGGGCCTGGGAGACCCTACGCCACCCAACCCTGTGAACCTCTCCTGCTTTCACCACCTGCTGCTCTCCAGACACCCTGACCTGCCTCTTGTCTCTCAACCTACCCAGTGTGCTCTCACCCTTGGCACTGACCATTCCCTTTGCCTGGAATGCTCTTCCCCAAATATCTGCTTGGGTAACTTCTAAGTCCTAACTCAAATGTTACCTTCCTATAGAAACCAACTCTGATCTCCCTATTTACTTGGCTGCCTAGCCCTCTCACTTATGATCAGTTTCTCCTTTGTCTATTGCATATACCCCCTTCCAGCCACGATATACGTCACTTACTATGTTAATTGCTAATTGTTGGGCTCTGCCCTCTAGCTCAGAGGACAAGGAGCCAGGATTATCGTTCGTTATTCCCCATGTATTTATGAAACTAGAACAGTGTCTGAAACAAAGTAGGGCCGGATCTTTGGCTTCCTCGTTTTTGCATCCTTGGAGCATCTAGTACATCACCGTACAGCTAGGAGGTGTTCAATACGTACTTGTCATTGAATCATGTTTAGTCTCTTTAAATCCTCTGTCTAGTATTTTCTTCATTGTTCTATGATCCACTTGTATCTTTTTACATTTCTGGTAGAATATATTTCAAACAGGTTGTATGCTTGTGCAAGGGAGTGTGTGTATATATCAGGATTTTATGAACATGTGAAGTTTTAAGGAAACGTTTTGCTTTTAGGTTTTATAGAAGTCATCCAAGTATATACTAGCTTCATGTTTTCTGGGCCTTTTTTTCTACTTAAGGCATTGATGTACATAGTGGGCATTTGTCATTGGTAGAGCAATATATCTCAATGCATATTAGAGAGGAAAAAATCAATATAACTCAGCAAATATTTAATGAATGTCTACAATGTGAAATATTTTTACAGGTTTTACAAAGGTGGGGGGAAAAAAAAAAAAAACTTCCACTCCAAAATTACTTGTAACCTCCTGGGTGAGAGAAATATATGGACAAGTCGCTATTTAAAAAAAAAAAAAAACCAAGTACGGAGAAAGTCACAAAGCAGTATGGGGTGACTTGTTAAATCATGCACACCCAAAAAGAGACATGCGTCTTTCTGTGATCCTTGGCCAAGCCCCTGCCCTAGGTAAGCCCTGGCCATAAGTAGGTTAGCATTCAATTAACCAGAATTTCCATTAATCAGAATGCCTTACTCCTCAAACTTGTCCAGTAACAAAGGAGTTGGCGTTCTTTCGTATTTTTTGTGCATCTATGCTATGTTTAAATGGCCATATAAGCAGTAACCCTGAAGCTAGACTTTAAAGCTGATCACATTTATTTAGTAACTTGACCCCCTCTTCCCCCGCTCCCCGCCATCCTGATGGATTTAGACAGGGGCCGCTCCGAGTTCCTTTGTAAGAATTTATGCTCAGGATGACTGATTGACAAGTGGAGCTTTTGCCTTTTCTGGGGGAAAAGAAATTTCCAGGGTCATGCTCCTGGTATTTGCAAAGAGCTCTAAAAGCTCCAGAGAGTGAACGAGTCAAAATTGACTTCTTGCTGATGATCACAAACTTCATGACAGGGGAAAGGAAAAAAAGAAGGGGTGGGGGGAGATTGAGGCCACAGTACAGAATGTCAGGATAACTACAAGGAGGACGATTTCAAAACAAGCCTCCAGATAAATAGGAAGTTATATACTCGACTAGAAACCACAGGCATTAGATAGAAGGTGTAGAGGCCAAAGAACTTCCACTCCAATCAAGATGGTACCGGCGCCAGCTGCCTGTCAGCAGAGAAGGATGACACTGTCTTGTGTGGTGGCTTTCTTTAAAAAAGACACAGTGCCCATCACAGTATCCGTGGACATGCCATTCTTTCAATATGATCTAATGTCTGTCCTGACACATGTTTCAGTTGTTCCAGGAAAAAAATTATACTTCTATTATCCATATTCATATGCCTATAAACTATATCTGTATTCTAATATTCATCTTGATTTATTTATAAGGGCCTGCAAAATTCATGCTCTAGTGAGGAAATGTTTTAGCTCTTCATATCTCTTTTGTGGTCATTTTCAAAACCAAATGACTAAAAGGTAGGAGTTTCAAGCTCCATTCGCTTCTGCAGAAAAAAAAAAAAAGTTCTATATACTTTAGATCTTCATTTTTAACAACAAAGTCCTGGATTTTGAATGGAGGTATTTTTATCCCCAGGAAATAATCTTCTTCAGAAAAAAATAGCTTGGGGAAAAAAAAACTAGTTATATTGGTATGTGTTTAAGCCTTTATATTGAGAAGGGAGATTATTAGCATAGTGGTTTGAGAAAATAAGTAGGATTCCTGTTTAATGAAACCCATTTTCATTACTGCCGGTCTTCGTGACTAGATAGCCGAAGGCAGGGAGGATGCAGGGACTGGTGGTGAACAGAGCTGTTCTAGAGGCTGAAAGAAAGGGAACTGATCACCCTGAAGTCACAGGAGACAAAGTGAGAAGCTGGCGGCATGACATGTCGCCATGTCAGGGCCTGCAAAGCTGTGAAGAGGAACTCTGAGAAGACAACGTGAAAAAGGGATGGGCCGCAACAGGTGTCTGCCATCCGTGTGACACCGGGATAGAAGCTGCTCTGAGTCACGTTGCTGACGAAGCCTCCCGCGCTCTGTCCTTTCATGACTTCCTCACTAACAAACCTGACTGCATCACCTGTGAGAAGGAAAACCATTAGATTTCATGCAGTAATATTCCCAGGAATTCATTTCACCTTGGAACATCTCTAGTTTTACATCAGAGCTTAGAAACAAACGAAATGAAACTATGCTCATTTAGCTTTGCCCAAAGAAAGCACCAAACACAAAGGAATCATGAATTGTTAATGAGGGTGTATAGAGCCTTAAATATGGACATTTCGTGTATGAATGCCCCATTTAGGGAGTAGCCTTTGACCAGGGATGCAAAGCCTGAAGGTGAGATCTGGTTCATCCCCCAAGGAAGACACATCGTATCATCATGGCCCCGTCTGCCCCACTGTAAGATAAAGTGTAAATAAATACACGTTTCCCATTGGGCAGATGAGTATTAAAAGGCTTCATTCAATAATTGATATGAGGGACATTGAGTTACTCAAATCAGTGAGGGGATATGGAGGGGAAGTCTCACGAACTTTCATATCCGTGTATCATCTACGATCCCCCAATCATTAAGCAAGGTCTCTACAGAAGTATTTTTCCCATAAATCATTTTCTGAACATAAAGATAAGAAGCCCAATGCCCTAGAAAGCGTAAGGAAGAGCCACGCTATACAATGACTTGACAGTGGAGTTGTGCTGGTCACTCCCCCAGCGCCAACACTGTCATCCAACCTCTAAAAACATTCAGTCAGGTCATCCTATTGTTTACAAATCGGCTGCAGTCCCAAATACTGCAAGGTTAGCCTGTTCTTCAAATAGCTACACTTCTGGCACAATTCCACAGCAACCTAGAAATACAGAGATTCAAGAACTTTCCCAGTTGTTGCTAATCTTCCCACTCCAAATTATGCTGTGGCTCCTGTATTTTCTGCAACATTTGCTCTTTTTCAGGTGCAGTTGACAATTCTGCGGTCACACTGAGTCGTCAATGGCAAGCTGACAGTAGGACATGGCTGTTCGAGCTAAGTGACTAATAAGTGAACCCATGGAGTGCCATTTCATTAGGGAATGTATCATTAAAACCATCACCTCCATGACTTACTCATTGTTCTTTGCCCAGTCTGATCCCTGCCTTGAAGCCTTAAAAATAAAGAAACCATGCTAGCCTAGGGAAGGGCTGGGACCAGCTAATTAGTGACCCCCTTCCTGCATATTGTCTTCTCTCTATGGCACGGAGGAAGAGCGCTTCTCTTCCCACAGCAATTATAGTTATGAATGAATGTGTTTGAAGAAAAGAGGGAGGAAGATAATGAACCAAATAAGAGAAATAAAATCAAGGATCGAGGACAACAGCAGCTTGGGGCCAGTGGTCCAGGATCAATAACTATATTGATGGTATTTCGGTTGAATTTTTAAGTTGATGTTGGGGTTAAGCAGCCCTTTATATAAGCCCATCTCTACCACTCACCAGCTCTGTGGGCTCAGGCAAGTTACCCGACGTCTCTAAACCTTGCTTCCCGCACTGATCAACTAAGAGTAATCAAAATACCTGTCTCAAATGAGACACTTAATGTGAAGAGCTTAATGCAAATGCCTAAGTATTCCTATTAGCTTCAAAATTTGGCATCAACATCTCTAAAGTGATTCAAACACTTCCTCCCTGGGGTCTACTGGGACATTCTACATTCCCCACCCCCTAATGACCTTGTTGTCCATCTGAGTCCAGTTCCCAAACTTTGTGCTCTCCAAACACTTCTTTCTCACAGTACTTATTAATCCATCTCCTCTCCTGTTCAAGATCATAAATATTTGGGGACAGACACAGCTGAAAACAAAGCTGCATCTTTCAAGATGGCTTACTAACAACGTTATCTATGAGGCAAGGCAGTCAGGGATAATATGAAATAGAGAGAAACTTGACCTGGAAGAGCCTTCATTTATTCTTCAGCACACACTTATCAAGAACTTACGTATGCCATGTGCTAAGACAGAGTGGTAAACAAGATATAGATTCATTACCATTGTGATAAATGTTTGCAATGCGTCATCGTCTTGAGGCCATAGGAGGCTCTCCTTGCGGAATGATATATTAGGCAACTATGGCTGTAATTAATGCTGCATAATAAACGAACCTCCAAACTTACTGACTTTCAACAGCAAGTACTTCCTCCTCTCAGTCACAGGTCTGCGGGCTGTCTGGAGCAGTTCTCCTTCAGACTCGGTCAGCTGGGACCAGCTACAAGCCTCCAGTCAGATGCCTGTCTGCTCCGTGTGTCTCATTCTGGGGCCCATGGTGAAGGAGCAACAACGGCATAGAACTTGCTCTCCTTGGGATAAGCAGAGGAGCCCAAGGGGTCAAGCACAACCTCACAAACATACTTAAGGCTTTTGTTAGGGTCATAGCCTCGAATAGTCCAATGGCATAAAGCAAGTCATAGGACCAAGCCTAACATCGATGGAATGGGAAAAAACCTCCTCTACTCTAGGGACCTTGACAAAGAGTCTCTCCTTGAGCAAACGTAAGCCAGGTTCCTCTGAACTCTCCTGTCAATTAGACTCTAAGTTGTGAACTTCTGTGTTCATTTCTGCCTTCTCCCATTTTGCAAGAATCCTGCCAAGTCAGTTTAATCAGAATCCCCCATCCTCCACTGATCACCCTCAATGGCTATCAATTTCCTCAAACCCTTCTGTCCCCTGTGATGTTTGATCACTAACCTTCTTCTCTAGCCCTCTCCCCATGTCCCTTGAGGAGACGGGCAGTACACCGCAGTGGCTGTATGGGTATGTTGGGAGACTTTTTCCTATTCTTACAGAGAATTCTCTAAGGCCTAAAAAGCTATATAAGACAATATGAGCACATTTTACAAATGGTAGCACTTATTCTCCTTAATTGAAATGTATGAGTACTGTGGAACAAGGGTAAAAGTAGGATTTGTCTATCTATCATTGTGACAAATGGACAGTTTATCGCCTTGCATTTGCTCAGCACTGCAGGAAAAGGGTATAAGTTCAGAAAAATCTATTTCCCACAGAGCAATTATCAATTTTAATATTAAATTTTAAAATGATTTTTAATTTATCAACTGGCCCCTGAATTCAGGGTTGGAACTGTCAGATCTCGGCCTTGGATCTGAGGTCGATGGTGGTTCATATCCAAAGTCCATAGATAATGAACATTCTGTAAATCTGTAGGTGTAGTTCTTTTTCTTCCCTCTCATTGTTAATTAATTGATTTTTTTTTTTTTTTTGCCATTAGGGGGATAATCAACTATTCCACTTTCCTCTCTGTCTCCTTCACCTTTTTTTGGTTCAAACACAAAGCAAAACATTCCCCAATACAACCCAATTTTAATTAAAGCTACCCTGGTCCCTGGAAAAGCTGTGTCCTCCTGCTTCACTGAGACTTTAAAGTTTCCTGCTTTGATGCACTGTTGAAAGTGCAATAAAACAGGGGTGAGCGGCTTTAAAGCGAGAGGTCAAAAAGGCACTTGTCTCCTTTTGCCCTTCACTCTCTTGGCAATGGAACCTTTCGCTGGCCCACAGTTCAGAGTCCAAGAGAAAATTTGCATTCAGAAAGGCCACAGACCAAAGTCAAATCAGACTCACCAAATCTCACCCGTGGGAAGTGGAGGCCGCCACCATCCTGCGTGGCCCTGATTTGACGCACACGATTGGAAGTGTTTGAGGAGGGCAAGCTGCCCCTGGGATCCATAATGGTGCATTTTAGATTGCTGTTAACAAAACTTAACTTTTTTACCGCCCCCTGCTTAAAAATCACCCAGGCCTGTTCCAGCTTTAAGATACATAACGAAGCAACAGAAATTCTCTTCCTTAATCAGGTGAGCTGACTGAGAAATCAATATAGTATATTAATTCCGAGTCTTCCGCATAACTTCTGAAAATCTAAATATACCATGACTTCTTTTCTCCCCCCCACCTTTGAGAATTGCTCTAATATCTCTAAAAGCCCATTACACCGTGGGAGAACTGAACAAAGTAATTAGTAGATTATTGTCAAGATTAGTGAATCCAAAGGTAAGCTCCTTATCACAGCTATCTTCTTTGGCAAAAAATATTCGTATCATTTTATATGGAAATGAGGACAACCAACCACACAAATAAATTGTGGGTGTAATTTTCTCCCCAATTTAATGGAAGCTAATGGGCCTAAAGCTCCATGAAGGTAAGTGCGGCGTCTGCTACAGTCACGGCATCATCTCAGACACTTTGCACATGGCCTGGCGCTGGAGAGCCATCAAAATCCACCAGGAACACACAGACCAATATTTAAGTGTATAAATATATGAATGAATATGTAAATGACTGCTAAGCCAGCACAAGACTGTTTAATAACACAAAATAACCTAAATCAGAAGAAAGAAGAGAAAACCTGGTTGTCTGGTAAAAGGTGTGATCCTCCCCCCACCCCCCAAGGAAACGTTTCAAGACCCCTTTTTCCACTCCCAGGCAAAGAAAAGATCTGCGCTAGCAACACAGCAGTGGCCAGAAGCCCCACAGAGTATGCAGACCTGACAGAGGAGAGAAAATTGAGGCGAGGAAATAGATTTCACTTTTGAGCTTTAAAGTAGTTATTATAAGCAATAGGGAAGAAATAATTATTTCTTAAATGATAAGCGCTACCTGGACAATGTGACAATCTTCTATGTAAATGCAATCTTGTGAAATGTGGCTATTTGGTGGGGACACGGGTCTCCTGCTCTGGATGCCTTGAGTCTGCCAGTGGGAAAAATAATTTTAAGAGTCAAAACACATCAAGCAAGAAGCTGTTGGTTGCTGCTCTCATTTTCCCAAAGAGCGTGATGGAAGGACCACTTGGCTCTCTTTGGAGGACAATAACATCAACGATCGTTTTTAAATGATTCTTATTCCTTTTATGCAAAACTAAAGAGGAAAGCCTTTTCCACATAATGACATTCCGTGGCGTGTTTAATTTGTGATTTTATTTTTCTTTTTGATAATTTACAACCTGTTCAATTATGGAAAGAGAAAGAAGCAAGAGATACCATCACCAACTGGACTCTGAACGCCTTGGGAATTAGAACCTGGCCTTCTCTTCCTGAACATAAAATTCAGAATCCTGCCTTTCAACTGGCTCCTCTCATCTACCCATCCCCGGCCCATGATTTCCTTTAAGCACCTACAGAACACCTACAAAGAGGATGAGAAAAAATCGTCTCTTTCTCTTGATATGTCTTTCCAGCTTTGCCCCCTGCCCCCCACCTTTGCACCAGTTCTAAGAAGCTGCTGTCGCAGGCAGGAGCTCTCAGCAGCCTCTGTCCAGCCGACCTGAAGCAGAAAGGAGTCCCAGCAAAAACAGGCAGAACAGGTGTAGCAGATCCAAGGATTGGACTATTTTCTCATGGAACCTACTGAGTCTTGTTGACCAGACTTTTAGTCCCCAACAGAGTTGACTTGAGGCATTGCTGTAACACCTGATGACCCTTAAGCACCGACCAGTTGGAGATGTTGATCATGGAAGAATGGTCTCCATGAGGCCATGTGGAAATTGCCTGATAGTTTCCTATCCACCTCAGAACCAAAGATCTGGAAATGGACGTTCATTCCTGACAGGGTTTCTTATAATTAAGTATGAATGGCCTTAGAAGTAAATACTAACTCTTCATTTAAAAAAAGTCCAAGGCAACTAAAGATCTACACAGGAACCAAGGGCCAATGGGAGCCCCAGAATCCCCAATACCTAAGGAACCCTGATTAATATGGAGAAGAGGTTTTTGAGCAGTTCTTGAAATAATTCACTAATATGTAACTATAGAAATGCACGTATGTGCAGATAGATAAGCAGATGATAAATAGAGAGATGACAGAAGATAGATATAGATTTTATTCCATTCTCAATCCCAGAGTGTTATCATTCTTAAGGACTTGGCTTAGCAGGAAGACCAAGTTTGTTTCCTTTGCCTTCAACTGCTTCATGTCAGCTCATAAATGTACAAATCAGTCAAATATCTAAACTAACAGCATTTCATCAGTCTTACTTTGCCCTTAATAATTCATCCCTCTTATGTTTACTCTATTACTTCTGCAGCATAAATATGCATAATATGCGGCTGTGTATGTTCAAGCACTTTCATGGATAGACTAACAGCGGGGGACTTTTGACCTTGGTCTGAAGAGGGAAAAGTTACTGCAATAACTAATGACAGAAATGACAGTCTCGTACTTTAAATTAAAGAGGAAAGGGAGAAAAACATCCCCAAGAGAGTATTCCTTAACAGCAATGTAGATTTCAGCCTAAGAGGTGTAGATTTCAGCCTAAGAGGTGCTTTTTGTAAATTACATTTGAAAACAGTTGCTTTTCCTGCACCAGATTTAACAAGGATAATACCTATCCTCTTGCGAAAAATCTCACAGAAGATGTTGTGAGAAATAATAAAAGAATGTCTGTGGAGGCTCTGAGCTACCTGGAATAAAGAGGCTAGTAAATATATGAGCTTCTTATTAATTCTAGTAAATATCCTTCTAGGAGGGGGGCGGGAAAGCCCACAATAAAAGTGAGATTTGGGTGAAATCTACTAACTCCTAAACCAATTATTTCTGATGTTTTGATCATTTTTTTCTGACTCCCTTAAATTTGTAAGCAGTTTATATTATGTATTTAACATCGCATTTTCTCATTGTTCAGACTTCCTCCTACCCCATAGCTTGGCAAATAATAAGTATTAAGAAGGACCGTGGATTGCTGGCAACTCAGTTTCTCCACTGCAATGAAGACACTATAAAAACATGGGCTTGTTGCCTTTGTTGTGCATCACATGTTTTCAATCTCAAAGGGATTTTTCCAGATGTTTCAGCCAGTCTTGTTGGTGTGTTTGAAAATGCTGGTCTGTTCACTGAGTCCATTTCCCCTAAAATATACAAACCCAGATGCTCAGGCTGAATTGAACTCAATCATCCTTCTTTACCATCTCTCAACGAAGCGTTCTGTTCTGTCATTAGGTGAAAGGGAGAACAATACCTTCAAGATCTCATTTGCAGATATAATATTATGAGAAACTTGACACAGATTTATGTACCAGCTTGTAATGGCACAATTAGGATCTTTATCTGTGCAGGGGAACGTAGGCCGAAAGGCATTTTTCGTTTTCTGAACAAGCACCAACCAAACTTGGAAGGCTGTTGAAGCTAAAGGAGAAGGACACAGGATACAGTGATAAGGTTTACTTGTTGATGCTTCTCCTGGGCCCAGAGAATGACAGACCCAGAAAATGACATTTGTCCTAGCAGCGATTCGAAAACTGTCCTGCAGGTATTACTTATATTGGGAGGGTCACAATTAACATACCAGATGAGCAAAGAAAAAGAAACTTCTTTATTTTCTACAAGTGATAGAATCTTTTTCATAACCTCTTTCCTGCTGGGAAGCTGATGGGGGTGAAGGGTGGGAAGCAATAGACTTTGACTTTAAATTTGCCTATTAAAGATGTTTCAGCTCCTTTGGGTTCCATAGTTTCTTTGGGATGATTTTTCAGTCGATTCCAAGTTCACTCCCTAATGAAACAGCTCCACTCTTTCCTCTCTTCCTTCATCAAATGGTGTTTGCATATAGGGGACAAGTTACAGCCCTCGTAGTTTGGGGATGGAGAAGCCCTGGGTTTCATGGCAGATGTACACGATAGACTGACTAACCTAGCCTTTGAGTGTGTTGTGGTTGGACATCCTATTGGGCTCACCTTTGAAATGAACAGCTGTGAGCAGCAAAATTCTTGGAGACCTAGGACATCTTCCTTGATGACTGATTCCCAAATTGGGTCTCACTAGCCAAACTTGAAGCTACATTGAGGTCTGTGACCTACATTTAGTGATCTCCTGGATCCAGACCAGTCACTCAGAATAGGTTTTACCATTTGTTTCATTACCCCCACCTTTTCTTTCTCCTTCTGTCACCCTATAGGGCAGTAGGCACACTCTATTTTCTCTTCCTCCTTAACCAGGACTTCCCTCTCATCATTGATTCAGTAAGCTCAGGCTGCTATAACAAATTATCAGTGACTGGTGGCAAAGACAACATATATTTATTTCACGCAGCTCTGAAGGCTACGAAGTCCAATAGCATGGTGATGGCTGATCTGGTTCCTGGTGAGAGCCCTCTTCCTGGTTTGCAGGCAGCCATTGTCTCATTGTGTCTTCATATGGCAGAGAGAGAGAGAGAGGAAGCAAACTCTCTCATGATTCTTCTTATAAGGACACTGATGCCATCATCAAGGCCTCTCGAAGCCCTCTTCTCTTCTCCAAATACCACCACATTAGGGATTAGGGTTTGAACATAGGAACTGGGTTGGGGGTGGGGCAGCATATGCATTCTATCCTTAGCAATCATAGTTTGGATTTTCTTGTTCTGGGTCGTACATCCGAACCCACACATTCCCAGGGATCATCTGATTCATGCTCAGCCTTGGCGGTGGAAGACTTCAAGGGAACAAGATTTATGGGGCAATAAAACATGTAGTCTAATATTTTTGCAATATTACCCTATTACAAAGCACCAA
The DNA here is from genome assembly GCF_922984935.1 of Meles meles. NCBI lineage: Eukaryota > Metazoa > Chordata > Mammalia > Carnivora > Mustelidae > Meles > Meles meles. Next base: position 146,188,569 of record NC_060066.1, on the reverse strand, counting down.
AATTGGAAGACTTTTTTTTAAAGGTGCAAATAAGAAATTAGCAGTATCTATATGTGTGAAAAAGTGTATATGTGCATGCATGTGGGTGTGAATGGTCTTCCATGTGTGAGTATATACAACATGAGGTATGGGTCTGTAAAGACTCATAGGGAATGCAGTAATCGCAGCCTATGAGGGCAAGACCCTTTTGAATTATTCCAACCTTCGCCATGTCAGAACTTAGAGAGTATTTCATCACCTGCCATAGGTAATGGTGCTTTGAAAATAGACACGAGCTGTCGGCCCAAAACACACTCCCCTCTAGGAACCTGAAATGTCAAATCATTTGAGACTGCCTTTCCAACCCCAGCTGGCCCTGACCTGGGATAAAATGCATGTTTCCTGAAAACACCTCATAATTTAGACTCTGTGACAGAGGTCCCTTCTGGATTTTCCACACAATATTTATTCTGCTCTTTCAGACTTCCTCATAGAGAATAGACATAGTGCTTCTACTCCATTCTATGGATTAAGCCGATGTTTGAACAATCTTTTGTTTTCCCCCTGGAATAAAGTAAGTCTATGTTTCTCTCCCAAATAGTATCCCAGAAGTTATTTTGAAATAGACTCAACCTTATGATGAAAGAAGGCAAGTAAAGAGGAAGTCAAGTAAATGAAATTTCTTAGGGGAAAGTCCATCTGGTAAATAATTATTTGCCATAAACTCTGGAGGAGTAAGTTGACCTAACATGGTAATCATCACACCTCACTTATAACCAATCTCTTTTTATAGCCAGAGTGTAGTGTGTTGGCAGCTTTTAGCTATTCACATATTATTTATGAGTTTTATCCACATAAAATTTGCAGGTAATCTGCTTTCCTCATAACCTTTCTATTGCTGATAATTGAGACATGAAGTATAATTGAATTAAACTTTATTGATTCAGGCACTAATTTTTTTTGGTCAAGAATATGTAATTCTAAATAAATTAATTTATTCTAAACTTTGCTTGAAAAACTCTGGGATTAAAGTTACTCTTCTAAGTGGTGTTGTACAAAAAGCCATGATTTGGGAAGTTAGAACTAGTTTCAAATCCTGACTCACTGTGAGCTTTCTATTTTAGAAGAAGTTATTTTCAGTCTTATTTGATCATCTCTATAATGGAAATAATACTACTCACAGGAAGATTAGAAGGACTAAGTGAAATTAAGCTGTAGTAACTAACAGGTCATTCTTGTCATGTTTAGAACACTCTTTCTCTCTATTTGAAAACCAAGTCTAACAGCAGCAGTTTAACATATATCTAGGAAGGAGAGAAGCCACGGTCAGATAAAGAAATTTTCATCCAGGTCCTGCTCCATGATTGTGTTTCTTCTGATCCTTGGACTCCCGCTGAGTCACTTATATAATAAACATTGTAAGTATCATAGCATAAGAGTCAACATAAAGAGGATGGTAGAGGATAAAGAAAAACCAAGAGCCAACCTCAAAGGACAAAGCTACTGGAACACAGGTGCTCTGCACTGTCAACCCTGTGACATTATCAACAGATATGTCCCTGTGCTCAGTTTGCCTTGTAAACGGGGCAAATGTTGAGCACTCAGCTAGATAAGATGGATATAGTGATGAACAAGACAGCCCTTGCACTCAAACTGCTTATCTTCAAGTTGGGGGATCAGGAAGTAACCCTGCAATTCTAGTTTCGCAAGGTAACTGCTGGTCAAAGGGTAAGGACTGGGTGCCATGAAGGAGGGCTTCCTCTAAGAGGAAGCAGTACTCATCCTGCAGAACAGGGATACTCCTAAAGCCACCAGTGCCAGTTCATAAGTGAGGAAATCACCTACCTTGTTTTCTGTATAATTGGATTTAAGATTTCTGCTGCTGTCATATCCTCTTTCTCTCCCTTAGATAATTTTATGCTGCATATAATCTTATTTTTATTTCTGAACCACAGTTGATTACGTTCCCAATTTTTCCCAGTTGCATGTGAAATTAGTTATTAACTACTAGTTATTTAGTTGAATTCTTCAGGATTCCTTGGATCCTGAGTTCACATTCATCTGAGTGTAGTCTATAGAAGCTGCTATTATGGTAACGTAAGGTCGTGTACGTTTTACAGCATCAAGCACATGCAATTTTTAATTTGTTCAAAAATATGTGCACCTCTATCTTGTAAAGCTTTTATCATTTGTACTTCTATAGACAAAAAGAAAACATGTTTGTTTGCTTATCTGGAGTCTTTTTGATAGAATTTATAGAAACCTAATTCAAATTAGCTTAAACAGAAAAAAAGAGAATTTTTCAAATTTTCAAAGATTGCTAGAGTCAGGTCCCCAGACATTGTCGTCAGTGATCCTTCTCTTTCTCTTCCTCCTTTCATCCACCCATCTCTTGATTCTAATTTCCTTTTGTACGTGGCAACTTCTTTGTACCCAGTGGCAAAAATAGTCCCCAGCAAATTAAATCAAAGTTTCTGTCATCTTTACAGCTTATTGCAAAGAGACTGGCTTCTTCCCTAACAAATTCAGCACTTTGTGAGGATGACTGTGGTTTGCTAAGTCTGGGTCATGTGCCCACTTCCGGACCAATCACAAGAGCAGAGAGGAGTAACCTGATTAACCCAGATTGAGTCACATGCCCACCATCATGGCAGAGGAGGCAACAGCGTGCGATCAACATCTTCACCAGGTTGGAAGGGACAACTGGTGAAAAAAAAAAAAAAAAGTTAGTGAACAGACAACATAATGATCTATAATAACATGAAATAATCAAGCACACAGCGTTTTTGACCTAAGCCAGGAGAGTGAGGGGGTGAGGCCATATTGCTGGTTCACCTTGCAAGAGTGTCACCTCTGCTAAAGAATGAGTGAGAATTATCCCTAGAACCTAATTTTATTCAGCTCAAAGGGAATGAACCCCTCAAAAGTTAAACCCAAACCACAAGCTCGTGGTGAAATAGAAAACTTTAATTCTCTAGAAAAATGACAGAAAATTCAGAGAAATCTCACTTGGAAAACATCTCTACGAACACACATGGGCATGGAATGGAGCTAAGAGGCAAGTTAAGTGCTCTGACACAAAAACCCAACGCATAAATACTGCAGTTGTGAGAATTTCTCAGCTGGTCACTTAAATACCTTAAGATAATAAAATAAAATATCTAAATACCTTAGATACTAAGCCTTGATGGGAAGTCTACATTTTAAAGCAATTGTGAGCAAGTTTAGACAGTTCCAAACTGGACAATGGAGATTTACAGAATATAAATACTGTCAAAGATTAGAAAAATATGGATTATTTAAGGGATGAAAAGCAAGAAAGTGATCCCTTCATTCTCTTTTTGATTTCCCCAGAGCTCACGTAATAGATTAATTGTAAAAAGATGCTTTAAGCGGCCATCAAAAACACAAAGCTGCTCTGTGATAGGAATTGTGCTAGGGGCTGAGGCATTGTTTTGTCCTCGAGAGAGTCATTGTTTTGTGGGAAAGAAAGCCCCTTCAGCAGACTATTAAAATACAATATTCTACATAGAAGTTTGTAAAAGGTGCTATTCTAACATATAGTGTGAATTTAAGAGGTCACACCTACAACTCTTCCAATAATTACGTTCCTCCATGTTGTCTGAAATCTACCATCAGAAGTTGATTCATCTGGGGTAGAAGATAGCTCTTTTAAATTTTCAATAGCCCAGGTAAGAATATCACTTAATCAGGATCTTCAGTTGTTCATGCTTCGTGTGAATTAATCAATCAGATCATTCCTGCTAATAAGTACCTCAAATCAATAAATTCGGTAAATTGGTTTTGGGGTTTGGGGTGGGAGGGTTTGTGCTTGAAGAGCAAAGGTAATGGAAGAAGGAAATATTGGATATGCAGGACTAGAGAACCCCGATAACCAGACTTCCTCTGAGAGACCAGTTAAGTTTCAAGCTGGCCCAAGATAGCTGTGTTTACTCCTTCAATACACTGATGCATTCTATGAGGACATTTTAGGAATTCTTAACTGCTATAGGTTGAACAATTGAGTAATGGTGTCTTATTTGGCTGGCTCTAAGCTCATCAGGAAGAAATGAAATGCATTTCCCCCAGCACACCTCCTGTCTCCCAAGCTAAGGTACCAGGTATCTGGGTCCTAAAGGTTTGGGGGGAATTTATCAGTTACAGATGGACCCCAGCATACAATCACTAACAGACTCTGCATACCCACTGAGACAATTACGCTGAATTTATCTGAAGAAGTTAACCTCCGGTACCAGGTGTTGGGTCCCCAATGTTGGGTCCCCCAATAATGGGTCCGTGATTAAAGGAGCGAGACTGATACAAAGCAAAGCTCAAGCAAAGCTTTATTTCGCACCAAGCATCAAGAATCAAACAGACCATCAAACAGACCGGTCGGGGCCACCCCTTACAGAGAGGACGACCCCTCTCTGTTTCACAGACTAGCTTTTATAGAGTAAAGGCCATATTGTTGGGCCTGGCCATGCACAGGTGGCCAATGAAATTGTAACACAAAGAGAAAGTTGCACAGACATGCTAGGTGACCAACTGAATTACAATTTACCCTAGTAGACATTTGAACTAGCCTATCACCTTGGTCAGAATTGGCGCCCAAAGGGCAGGGCCCATACTCCTTGGTAACTAGGGAGACAGTATGTGCCCTCCCATTGATCGGATATCTCCACCTGGCCTGACCCACCCTTGTATTTGGGCTTTGTTACCTGGGACTGGTTTCCAGGACTTGTTTTTAAGTAAGTTCCCCTGGAGGAGGGGGGTGGGCAGGGTCAATTTAAGTTTTACAACAAAATGGCAGTTCAACCGGGGTGGGGCCACTCTGGCTGAATAGGCCCTTACAGGTAGGACTTGGTTCCACAGGCCCTGAGAATGAGATTTGCAGGTTTTGAGAGCATGTGGGGACCTTAAACCACATGTGAGTCACATGACGTCACAGGGTTGGGCTGGGAGCACCACAGTGAAGCACTGTGGACTCAGGACCAGGAGGTCCCTTCATCCTCTGGATCTGTGTGAATAGGAGGATTCCCATCCATCAGAATGAAGGAAGGAAAGGAAACCATGAACAATAATGGATAGGTGACATCTCACCAGTCCTCATGGATAGGGATCAACCAGATTTAGTTTGATCTTCACAAAGAAATGAGGCAGTGTTTGTATACAGGATGGCATGGCATCATCCCATGCTTATTACAGAGCCACCTAGAAGTTATTTCAGTAGGGGAGAAAGAAGATCAAAAGGAAAGATAGTGAAAAGAAAACATGGCATGAATAGTAGTTGACTCTCCTAAGTCTGTTATAAAACTTTATCAGTAATTGGATTAGGAATAGGCATTTGACTTAATAGGGCTAATGAAAATGAAGGAAGACCTTATGGAAATGTCTGGAAAGGATTCTTCTTTCTAAAGAAAGAGACATTAAAAAAGAGAGAGAGAGAAAGAGAGAGAGGGTTGGCCCTTCCTCTGGACATTGTACATTTAGATAAGTCTGCTGGAACGGCTGTGGCCGTCTTGCCAAGGACAGTCAACAGACACAGGAGCCACAGCTAAGAGAATGGCTGAGAAATGGAGCTGGATCCTGACCTTCTGAGCCTCTTGGAGATGAGATGCTGTTCCTGTTTTCTGCTACTTGCTGCCGAAAGCCTTTGATGTATGTGATATGACTGTTTCAATGGGATCACCCTGCACTTAGCACAGCAAGTTCATTAGGCTTCGCCCAAGACAGTGTTTTACTCCAGGGTGTGATGGTTCCTCTTGTCCCCACTTCTGCCCGTTCTTTACCCTTTTTCAAAGTGCCATCACCCTAAAACAATCCAATCAGACTCTGTCTCTGCCTAAACACATCTACAGCCTTTCTGTTTTGTAGAGGGGAAACTGTCAAGTCTCCCATGACTCCTTCCCACGCACTCAGAACTCCATTCAGGCCATTCCTATTTTCCCCAAGACATGACCACTCTGTGTCTTTGGGACCATTTGTATGAATGTCATGCTGCCTGAAGTGCCCTTCCTCATTTTTCTGTCTAGAAATGCCCTTCCCATTCATATCTACCTGTGAATCCTTTCCCTGATTTTCCATTTCCTTTGTATTTCATAGCACCTGTGTCTTATCTACTGGGACCTTTTCAAATATTTGCTTAAATGTACCTATGCTCCCTAATTGCCTGTGTCCCCTTGAGACCGTCTCTGCCACCTCAGCACCAGGTTCAGTTCTGGACCAATAACAGGCATTCAATTAGGGGATGAATAAGTGAACAAATGAACAAATGAGTTCAACTCCCCAGGACTTAGGAGAGTTAAGAACAAATTCTATAATAACTGGAGTCCTTCTGCTGAGTAAACAACTACTTCCCACATCTCTTGAGGGTATCACAGCTAACCAGTTCCCTAATACTCACAGGCCGTACAGTGATTTATTCTACCACTGTAAGCTACGTTCCTGATTACTGCTTATTCAAAGGGCTGGATCACTCTGGTGGGCATGACATTTTTATACTGTGTTTTAAGTGTGAATGTGAAAAACTGACTTCCAGCCACCACAGGGTTCTTTGCGATGGTGGCTTAACACACGTATGGCATTGTGTTAAGAAATCTAAATTAGAAGCATGTCATGTAGCGACCCTGGGATCAAAACAAAGATCTTGTACATTTTTAATGAATTAGCTCTTAAATATATTCATCTATTGATCAGACAGAAAGCATATATATATATAAACACTATATATAATATATTCATATATATTTATATATTATGTATATTTATATATTTTAAATATATATGTATAAAGTATTTTCAAGGAAGAAAAATGTTGCTGGGAAAATTTAGTCATATTTTTATGTAAGATGGTATAATTAATACCAATTATGCCTGCATTAGTCAGTATGAATATATGTGGAAAGAATCAATATATACGGAAAGATGAAACAGGCAAGAACACAGAATAATGTACCTAGGCATCCTGTCAATGCCATGTTTCTCAACAACTCTGCTCAGCTGCTCTCCATTAGGACACAAACCATGGCGTTTGGGGTTTTGACAAAGCAACACTGGTCTCTGGCAGTTTGGAACGCTGGCTGCCAACGGAGGCTTTCTCAATGGCTGCCGATGATGGCGTGCGGGTAGCCTCAGAGCCTGGGAGACACCAAGAGCTAAATGCTTCCCGTATTTCATGCAGTCAGGCTGCAGGCATTGTTTTCTGAAAGGATTATTGCACTTCGAGAGAAGTTTAAGTCACTCAGCTTTGGCCCCTATGGCTTGGGACACCAACCGAGACGTAGCGCAATCACACAGCTGCAATCGGCTGTCTCTCGTGGCTTCCCGCTTGATGATACTCCCAACATCAGATCCCCTTCTATTATGTAGACACTTTGCCACCAACTCCCTTCTGCTTCTTTCAAGCCTTTTTCCATTTGTGTATTTACCTTATTTATCTTACCTTCACACTTCCCTGACCTGATTACCCTTAGACATAATCAGCTCCTCTTTTTCCTTTATGTCTCAGTGGCTGCCGCTTGATATTATGGGGTTATTTTAATATCTTAACGGAAAATGATAAAGGCCAATCAATTACTTTGTATTATCTATTGTGCTCCATTGGGATTGATTTTCCTCTATGTAATCATGTCTGCAGCCATAAAAACAAAGATTAAAAAGGGGTTTCTTTTTATTTTTCATATTCAGAGGAGTCGTATCAGTGTCCCTGCCTCATCATGTCGCCGTGAAGAGAGCTACATCTCATCTAGAGGAGTGGAGCCCCTAGGAGGGGACAGAGCCATGGGCAAGACTCAGTGCTGGCCCTTGGACTTTGGCCTATATCTTGTGTATTTATTTTCCCCAGTGCTCTTTAGAAAAATCTGGCGTCACATTGATTATCTAATAAACGGCAATTCTGTGTCGGCTGCATGTATTTGCATGTCATAAGAGGCTCGAATGTTGTCACTTTGCCTTCTCCTCACCACGTAAACTGCTTAAAATCTCCCACGTCAAATAACCTAGAAATGTACAGCTAATGAATCTTCCCCAGTACCGCTGTGCCATTCACTCAAACTCCAGGGCCCGCCAAGGCTCCTAGTCCTCGAGAATAAATATACATTAGATGCAAGCAGGCCGTGCACAGATGCCAGGAGATAATACAAAGCGAGCCAAGCAGCTTGTTGGGGAGACCTGGGGAAGACTCCCTGTCTCTACAGCAGGGAGCTTCTCTGAGCCAGGAATCCGCTTCAGGGAGATGGGCTACGGGAGCCTGGGTCCTCTAGTCACAAGCCTTCTATGCACGGAAACGGAGGGACTGGAGGGCAGCCACAGCCCCAGACCCGATGGAGAAGGAGTCGCCCTGCCTGCGACCCCCGTGACCCAATGGATAACTGGCCGTTTGTCTTTTGTTTGGTATTAAAAACCCGCACCGCAACCTGCCTGTAGGAAAGCTTTGTGACTCTACCATTCTGTCTGACCTCACTTTTATTGTTCTCGTGTTCTGGATTATCCTTGCCCTCCTCTTGCTCCTAGACTGACCCTTTTCCCTGAAGTAAGCAAACAGCGTACATTCTAAAATCATTCCAGGTTGGGGAGTCGGGGGGGTGGGCCAAGCATCGGGGTTTGTGATGCCGACATTCCCCCACAGCACCCAGACACATCCCGATGCATGTGGAATCTCATGAAGGTGGGTGTCTCCAGTGCAGCTCCCTGGGGGCCAAGTTCTGCTTCTCCTCTCCAGAGCCCCATGAGACTCGTCTCTCGGGGGCCCTGGGCTCTGGAAATCACAGATTCTGACAGTTGCCACAGTTCAGACTCTGGACCTTTAGGGTGTGGCATGAATCTTATTTTGTTCCTGTTTTTGTGAAAATGTGTATAGAGACAGTGTGCCGTGGGCCTGTGTGTTCTGGAAGGTGGCTCCGGGAGCTGTGTTCCAGTCCCCTCTCCCTGAAGTTTCTGAGTTCTGCTTAGCCTTTCCCAGTCTCTGCTGCTGCTGCCTCACCCACAGACTCCCGCGGGGCAGGACTGGTGCCTCAGGTGCAAATGAAGCCTGAGGAAGGCCTGCCACGAAGCTGGCTCTCATCACAACAAAGCCCCAAGCTTCTGTTGGTTCATTTGGTTAAAACAAAGTCTCTGACTGCCTCCCGCAGCACCCTCCCTTTGAGAGTTCATGCTCAGAGCCACCGAGTAATTTTTATTATAGAACAAACAGTGGCTTCAATAGGTTGTCTCCAAACAGTCATTATCTCCCGCTCCACCTCCACCTACCCCAAGTCTCCTGGGGTAGGGGGCAGGCCTCACAGCTGCTGCCAAGGCGTGCCCACTGCTCACCTGTCCTCATAAATAAGCCCCAGGATTAGCAGACTGAGGGACCGGCTGCAGTGGGAGTGGTCGAATGATCTGGAACTTCTAAGAAAGCATTCCAAATGCTTCGCGGCACACTTAGCGCTTGGAGAGGAGGGCGGCGGTAGGAATGGGGTCAGCTTTCTTCCTCGGGGAAATTACTCCAATAGGTTCTTAAATTTATAGTCTGTGTTGTGATAATAAATAAAAATAAAATATACCTCCAAAGTCAGAATCTCTTCGGCTGAAGAGGTCCTCGGGGGTCGGTCCCTCCGCTGCTATTCTCTGTTTTGACAGGAAACTGGAGAGTGGTTTTCCAGAAAACGCTCAGGGACTCAAGCCTCTGCTCGCCCTCGGCTTTGCCTCCCCGGGCTGCCTGCCTGCCACCAGCTTGCTTCCTCCGCAGAAACCGGTTCCACTGCTGACACCCTGCCCCCCTCACCAGCCCATGTCCACTCCCACTGTGGTTCCTCCTTCTTTGGTTCTCTCCAGCCCCTGCAGAGAAGCCCTCCCCAAGCAAAAGAAGCTTCGCTCCACCGCTAACAGCACGCTGATGTCTAATAACAAAGCCTTGCTCAGTGCCCCTCAACCTGTTACCCCTGCTGTCCCCGGCTCCTCCCGGGGCTCCACTCCACTCCAGCTCACACCTTTTTGCAGCACAGCCCAGAAAGGGAACATGCAAAGTTAAGTTTTAAACACTTAAAATCTAGGGTTCCAAGTTTGCGTGCAATTACATAATCTACACTCATCACATTGTGGAATAAACCAGTTTGGGTTCCGGTTTTGGAGTCGCACTCAGGTAGGTGTTTTTCCCTGTTTTCTGAAAAGAACTGTGATGCACTGAAGAGGAGACATTGTTACTCCCTGATGCATCTGATGAGCTGTGCCCAAATATGAGGAAAGCTGACTATTTTTGAAATATCAACATCTGTCTTAATTTACTTGCTTCTGATTTAGGAGTCTAATTGCACTTGATATAACCTATTGTTGGATTCCCCCAGGGGTCTTGGAAAAAACTAGTGAAAACAATGTGGAATGGATTCCTTGTGTGAAATCCACAGACTTCTTTTTTTGCCCCCCTTTTTTTCTTTGCCTTATATTAAATTAGAATTTATAACCCTCTATAGCCCATATGAAAAGCATTTCAAGTGATATGGCTGAAGTTATCTCCTAAAACTAATTTTTCACGTGAAAATTGAACTGGCTGAAGCTTTCTCATAAGCAGCTGACAGGTAAAGAGTCTTCAGTGAGTCAACCTCAGTTTTGGAATATTCTTCACATTAAACGTATTATGTGGGCAAATACACCAAGTCATTTATAAAGAGCATTTTGAATGTGTGCGTTTGTGTGTGTGTATGAAGTCTGCTTTTGCGCTGATCTTAAATTTCAGGGCGCAGCATTAGAAAACATTCTCAGGGTACCTGTCACTGTTTTGTGTTGTAATCATAACAAAACATGAACCCCATCTCAGTAGATTTAAAAAACAAAAGCAGGTCTGTTGCCCGTAATGTATGCATTAGTGGGGAAAATAACTCGCAATTACTTCCCTTAATAACAGTTAATATTTTTAGTGCTTAAAATGTGCACGGTACTGTTCTTAGGACATATTTAGCATTATCTCTTTGATCCTCACAATGACTTTTTAAGGTAGTCTCCGTAGCCTCCTTTTACAGGTAAGAAAACTGAAGAGGTTAAGAATCATGCCCTGGGGGTAAGGGGCAGTTGCTGACCCAAACTGCATATCACAGAAGCATTATGAAAACGGGAAGACCCAAAAAAGGGTATTTGCTGTTGATGACTGTTTTGAACGTAGGCAGAATTTAGTGACTGGAGAATAGCTTATGTTTGAACAGTTAGAGAGGGTCCCAGAGGAAAGAGTTGGGTCTGCAAGGAAAGTAAACTTTTATGACTGTGTTGTTTCAGAAGACTTGGCAGCGCGGGTTACTCACAGCTCGCCTGTATCTCTCCGTTACTTAATCAGTATTATACAGCGCCACTTAATCCTTTTTATGGCTTAGCTTGTCTTGTAATGTTGTTGTACTGCTGATAAACCCATTCGCAGAAATAATGTACCTGTAAAAAAATCGACTCCACGCGCAGTTTTTAAAGCAAGGACGCCTTATTTGTGAAAGTTTCCATTATATCACAGCATTCATTACAGCACAGATGCTAACAACAGGATTACCTAGAAAAGACTCGAAACAGATGAAACCGTATTTTAAAACAAATATTTATTGCACTGCCCTGTGAGATTCTGATGGCAGGGTATGAGTCCTCTTGAACCACAGGTCAAAAACACCCAGATTAAATTTTTATCATGACATACATCAAGTTCTTCCACCGTTAAAACCAGAGTAAAAAAAAAGAATTTTTTTTTTTTTTTTAAGTAGAAAAGCATCTTAGTCCTGAGAACTGACACAGCTTTCCTTTTTTTGGCTAAGAAAGGCAGAATGTATTATGACCTCCTGCATAAAGATTTTTCACAGTCAAATGTCCAGAAAAGGTGGCAGTTTTAATTTCACAAATACACGCATGCTTAAACTGAAGAATTTTTAAGGACGCACTGTAGGAACAAAAGGGGGGCAGAAAAAGAAGTCTGTGGATTTCACACAAGGAATCCATTCCACAGCGTCATTCTGCTTCCTCTGAGAATCAATTAGCAACTAAACAATTACCCCAGCTCTGTAATGATGCCCGGCTGTGGTATTTCCCCCAAATCACCTGGAGCAAGGTAAATGGCAGGAGAGCTTTGGTCACCAGGGAAAGCATGAAAGCATATGGTCACCATATACCACACCTTCATGAAGGTATTCAGGAAAAATCCGTAAAAAAAGAATAACTGTCTGACGCTACACGGCAGCTGTTTCAAATAATAAAATATCATTTGCATCTCGGCTGAGGGTTTTGATTTTGTCGGCTGGTGGTGTCCTGTGCATTTTTCCTGAGCTTATTGCTTTTTTTTTTTTTTTTTTGAGCTTACGATTAAACCGTCAAGTAGGTACACTTGTTTGTTGCAGATCTACGTGAGACGGTAAAGCTTCATTTCAAATAGAGATGCCCAAGAGGAAAAAATTAGAAAGTGCTGTGCAAAGCTGTGAAACACTGACTGGCAATTTAAATTGGAATCAGACAATTCAGCATGAATGGGGAAAAAAGAAAACCCTCACATACACAGTGTGCACAGTGGAGGGGGTGAGGGACGGTGAAATGGGTTTTATTTTTAGAAGGTTTTGCTAAGTTCTTTATAAGCATCTCAATCTTTGTTAAAAAGAAACAGCAGATATGCACATTTTCCTTAGGGGAGCATTTTTTTTTTTCAATATAAAATTTTAGTAGTTGGCTGCCTAGAGTGAGGCTTTTTGTAACCGAATATACAAATTGTATTTTTTATGGTTCCTTATTTATAGGGAAACAGCCGTTTTAATAAAATGATTCACTTAGATTATTTTACTGCTTTTCATTACGGATCTTCATTTTTTTTCATTTGTTCTTGTCTTTCTCCTCTTTAAAATTAAGATGTTTGACTCTGCAATTAATCCCAAATGCATATGATTTTGAAGTACTGTCTCCTTTCAAAAATCTTGTTAAAGTATCTTTCTACAAATACGAATTTCAAAATCAATACAAACCATTTGACTGCTCATATAAGTCATCCCGGGACTGTGTTAAACGTTACTCAAGGCAAATATCTATTTCTCAGGAGTGGGGAGAGGTGATATAAAAAAAGCACACAAAAAAGAAAAAAACCACCCTCGTCCCTTCCAATTATAGGAGCAATATTGATACATGCTTAATGCATTTTTCCACAGTGGCAAGGCAATTGGTTTTTATTTGTTTTGTTGGAGGGATAGAGGTGGCTTTTGTTTTGTATTTGAAATATCATAACCTAAAGTTTATTCTATGAAAGGCTTTTTCATGTGGTATGTACCATGGTTTATCTTCAGTGGAGAAGGAGAAATATTGCATTCAACAATGTAACTAGTGTTAAAGAAAATTCTTAGAATTAAATATCTGAACACCAGCTGATCCAGTTTAAAGCAACAGAGTTTACATTTGTGGAGAAGAGGATGATAAAATGTATCATATTAAATGAATGCCTTTCTCATGCCTGTTAGCAACTTAGGAGCATTGTGACAGTCAACTGAATGTTTATGGCTCTTAAAAAAATAGACTGTATCAATATAAATTATTTCTCATCTTATTTCAAATGCAAGATCAAAATCAATGTTAAACACAACTGATATTTTTAATGTAAAATTAATCTGCTAAAAAAATTGGAACTAGGGAACTTAAATATTGGAAAATTCAAGAAAATATTCTCTTTGTTTTGGAAGTATTATATTGCTGAATGTTCCATATATTGCTTTGACAACATATAAAGCACCCAAAGATTTATAAAAAAAAATGTGAGCGATTCCAATTAGAAAATATGGGTAAAGATAAATGTTGCCTTTATTATTAATATATATTCTCCCAGAACATGGAGCTGAAAATGTAAAACTCATAAACACACACCGGCACAGAGCCTCTCCTCTACCTAATTTGCTGAGTTAATGTTCCTTCTCAGAAAATATATACTTTGAATAAGATGGATTAAATATGTTGGTTGGATTTTAGAGTGAAATAAAATAATTACATTAAAAATGACCGTCTTTAAGGAGAAAATAGCTATGTTGGGCTAATTTGTTATTATTACTCGTTGCATTTAAAGAAACTTGGACTAGCGATCAAAGTGCATTTTGATTTGTTTGAAAATTGTAAATGACCCATTCCCAGATTTCCAACCCATAAAGTTAGAATGCAGTCTGTGAGTACTCCCCGCTCTAATCAAGAAGGAAGGGGCTTCAGCTTCAAATGTCAATGCTGTAAACATGTTAAATCTGGAAAATATTTGCGAGGCAAGCAACCATGTGTTAAATTTACCGAACTTGTCATGAAAGGGCTGCAGCTGCAAACCTGCAACTTCCCACTTCTGTGAAGGCTCCAGATGTTGAGACGAGGAAGCGAGGTTTTCATCTTGGCTTCCCAGCTGTTGCACCTCGGACTTCGCCTGCCTCTGTCCTCACCACCAGTTTTTCCCCCAGGTAAAGGAGCAGCGACCAGTTCTCCGCAGGAAAGCAACTCCTGGGCTTCCTTCAGAAAGTGTTCCGTATCATTTACGACGACATTGCCAGCCCAGCATCCCACCATAGATGAGGGTTTGCAATCTGTCCGGCTGCCCAGATAAACCGAGTTAGTTTAACAAAAGCTTCCAAAATGCAGAGGCAAAATCATCAGCTAATTATAAAATCAAGCAATTGTCATGTGCTACTGCCAAAGAGGATTGCCATTAAATTACACTTACGCATCATTTCACGAAAACTTTTTTAAAACCATGTTTGGTGCACATAACTAAAAACATCTTGGGATAAATTTAAAACTTTGCTTTACTACAGAAATATGAAATCTGCCAGATATCATCACAAACAAAGACAATTTGATGAATTTTTAAAAATTACTAACACTTCTTTTAACACCACTACCATTATATGTAATATTTACAATATGCAATCTTCTTTTATAATGTAAAGTGTTTTTAAAATGAAATCTGCACTTAAATGCCAATATCCTCTCCTTCTGGCTTCTCACTTTATGACACTAACATAGGATCTCATTCACCAAGCCAATTGAAATTTTAATAAAAGAAAGCAGGAGTTTCTAATAAACTCCTGCAGTGAGCTGATAATACTAAACATCTTTAGCAGCATGGTGTTTTTTATTATTATTTTAGCTGTATATTAATATGCTAGTATTTGTAAACTCCCCAGTGCCGCTAGATTTATTTCAGAAGCCTTCACTACATTCTTCTGTTGTGAAAAGTTTATCTGACAAAGAAAAATTCTTTTCCAGTGGTTTTCCACCCAACAACTCCATGACAGGAAAATATACGGTTGACGAATGGGTTGTGACTATTGCATTCAGTCCTCGAAGGAAGAGTGACGGATTTCACTTATGTGGCGCTAGTTCTGGGCTAACCAGGGAAACTGACATAATCCACTACGGTAAAGGGAAGCACTAGTCAGGCTTTTGTTCGTGATTTAACAAGATATACTGACCTACATCTCACACCACCATACCTCCTAGATAACCTTGTCTTCTCTTCCATCCCCTCAATACCTCCACCCCTCATTTCCCCATCCAGCTTCCCAACTAGACCAACATCACTCTTCTACCCAAGCAGTAAGGACTGTGGCTGCAGAGAGAGTCCACTTAAAACATAATATACAAGGATCCGTGTTTACAATGTAGTTTCAAGTATGGAATTCAAATAAAACTGTGGGGGATATTCTTTTATGCTGCTGGGTATGACATGGAACTGTTACTATCAATGGGCAATGAAATCCAACATATATTGTATGTAATAAGGGTCAATACTTAGACCGTGTTTATGGTGTGTTAGGCACTGTTCTGGGCAGTTTATGTGTATGGAGCCTATTTGATCCTTCCTACGCTCCTGGATGGCAGATACCGTTATTGTCCCTACCTGATAGATAATGAAACTAAGATGCGAGAAGGCGACTTGCCAATGTCATGCAGTTACAAGGACAGTGCAGGATTCAAACTCAAGAAGTCTAGGCAGAGGGTCCAGCTGTCCATCACTCTGCCTCTCTAAACTACGCGGTATTCAGATCAAGACTGTCTCAACAATTAGTTTTCATTGAGGCCTCGCCTATGGATCACACCCGTTCCACCGCTTTGTCACCCACAGGCTCTAGTTAGTAAGTAGGATATCTCTGGTTTTCTTAATCTTAAGTTTAGGAAGGGAAATGAATCCTCTTACCTCCATCAATACTACTCCTTCCAATCCCATTAGGTTAAAAAAAAAAAATTTAGGTAAAAAAAAAAATACTTTACCATTAGGTAAAGTATGTATGTGTGTGTGTGTGTGTGTGTGTGTGTATATATATATATATATACTTTTTTTTTTTTTTTTTAAACACAAAGCTGAAAAGAACACAGGAGCAACCCAGGCTATACCGGCTATTATGGGCCTTGTGAGTTTAGGATAAAGTCCAGAAGATGCATGACTTGAGAATCAGGGGATCCTTGCACAAAATATTACAAGTTACCTGTTCCTTGAGGCTGTCAGAGCCCAGGTAGAAGGCTTGGGGAGAAGACGGCTTGGTGAGAGGCTCCACCATTTTGAGGGAGCATCCTACACAGAGCTGGGCTGGTCTAAGCTGGAAGAAGAAAATATACCATCCCCTGGGGCCTGGCCTGGAGAACCGTGATGACGAAAGCAGGCATTTCAGGAAAGGAGAACTTTATTTCTTCCAAAGCCAGCACACCATATCAGCTCAACAGGATAATGGCAGCTCCAGGGGCGGAGGTTGGGGGAGAGTTGAAGTAGATGCACGATCAAAGCTGCCCCCAAGGCTGCAAGCCAGTGTTTTTCCCAAAATGTCTTGTCTCCATCCCAAGGCCAGGGGTTGGTTTTGAGTAGGAGGTGCAGAGGGCAGCACTCCGCCGCTTCCGGAACTGCAACGCCAATGCGCTCACATGAGATGATTGACCAGTATGGCCGCTAATATTCAATCAGGTATTGTCCATGAGGCCTTCTGGAACTGGTTTCTACAAGCTGGCTACCAGAAGCTATAGGCACATTTGAAAAAAATAAGGTAACATTTGGTGAGAGAAATACCATATATCTTTGTTTAGAAGTAGTGGCTTCTATTAAATTTAATGACTTCCCCTGTGGCTTTAAATCAAGGGCAGCTTCTGTTAAATTTAATTACTTTCCCCTGCGGTTTACATGGCAAAGGTGTCAGTGCTACTTGCCGAGCGCTTCTGGCCAAAGTAAAAGCTTGGATATGATTTGCTCCGTTATACCAATGCCTCCCCTCCTAATTTTACTTTCTCCCTCTATCCAACATTTTTGTGGACATTTTAGTCATGAAATCTGCCTTTGGTATCCTGAAAATTATTCAATTAGTAGCATGTGATTGGCAGCTGCAATCTGAAGAAAAAAAAAATTCTAATAAATTTCAACCCAAACATAGCCTGCGTTCACTTTGCTGCTCTATTGTACCGATGTTTAGTGCAACAGCACATTAAAAGTATTATGCAGAGTCTGCATAAAGGTGCACTTTCTTACATTCTCTGGATAAGGCGGTTATTACAGCTTTAGTTTTATTAGCTGCATGCCCAAACTGACAATCTTTACCACTGATCATGTCAACACCAATTCCAATTGCTCTTCTGCCCCCTAATTGTCAAAGTGCACATTCAATTGTAGCTACCTAGGAGCCTTGCCCTTTATGGAGTTGCCGCTGGAATTATTCACAGAAAAGAATTCCTCAAAGTTTGCTTCTCTCAAGATGAAGTGGATCTTCATTAACATTCTGGAAATGAAATGCCGCTTCATAAAAAAAATAAGGCAGCTTTCAGACCATTTTAGAATTTCAGAGAAATTTTGCATTCTCTTTCCCATGATTCTATGCTGATGTCAGGCTGTATTTCAACCGAAATGACAATGAAATCATTTCAATTCCATGCAATGTGCAAAAAAACAGTCAATTTTTCACTTGGCAAGCTGAAGTCTAAAGTAATTAAGCACTGCTGTGTGGGAGGCAGCTTCCTGCTCTGAAGTCAGCCTGAGATAATTACCATATTAAAGTCAAAACATCGTGTGCCGCACTGATAGATAGATGGATGGAGAGATTGGGCATCTATTAAATGATCCATTTTGTTATGCTTCCTGGGAAATGTGCCATTGATGCCAATTAAGAAATATATATTCCAAGTGAGTATTTCTAAGTGACAAAACTTCTATCCGGTAAATTGAATTTATTATTTACTGATCATGAAGTACTTAAAGTCATAAAATCTAGAGAGAGAGCAACCTATGAGGAGAATTACATGCTCTGACTTGGTTTACAAACCCCTCATTACCCAATTGCCACGTTAGCATCAAGATTTCTAGCCAAGGTACTAAGTTATTTCTGACAGGAAAACTCGAGCTGGAATAATAATAATAGGATATTGCAGGTAAAATGGAAGCATTCAGAAGTTTCAAAGGCACCGAAAAGTTAAGTGAAAAATTCATGTTTTATGTGTTTTAAGGAGGGTAAATGAAATACACTTCAAAGAGTAACCTTCCTTAAATATCTTTGAATCTCTGCTCGTAGCATTGAGAAATGAACTGACCCCCCCCCCCAACACTGAAGCTGGGAACTAATCTATTCACACGGTACAGCTGAATGCACAGCAGTGAGATTAAATTATGTTAAAATTCTTAGCAGTCTCGTTTATTAGAAGTTAATAATTTATTAATATTCTTTCTCCAGTGACCAAACATACGTATTATTTATGCTTTTATAATGATGCTTGGTTAAGAATATACTTAATAAAGCAGTTTGGTCTGTGATTTAAATCTGCCCCCTCTTTATCAAAGTTTGCGTTCTATTATAGAAGACAATAAAAGACAGTTTATTAGCGAAAGAAGAGAAGATGATTTCTGTTCTGAAAGAAGAGAGCATCTCCAAGTCAGGATCTTTTTTTGAGTAAAAAAGAATAGGCACCTCTATGTCTGCAGTGAAGGTTATGTTTGATCTTCTCTAACTACTTTCTGTGGGATTTATTCGTTACCATTTCCACTAGCGTATTGATACCATAAAGGATAGAGAACTAAAGCAATATCCCTTTAAAATCAGAGACAAGAACTTTGAGGATCAAAACTAATATTTCTCTTGTTGCCCCCCCCAAAAAACTAGACTTTAAAATACAAAAATCCACCCATATAAAGATTAAATGATAATTATTTTCCCTAGGAGGTAATCTAAAGAATCAATAGTCTGCCTTAATATCAGATTCCGTCTATGCCCTCTGGCATATCACTTAATGGGGAGGGAGGGGGTCCCAGTGAGTCAGGCACTTATCTGAGCAAGGCTGGCATCGCTAAATTCCAGGCTGTTCCAATAGACAGTCTCGGGCCTTTGGTTCTGTGTGTTTCAACAGAAATCCTAAAATGAATGCAATTTTAAATTACTCTGTGTGGGGGAGAAAGAAAAATGGAGTTTTTATTAGGGCTGGTTTCATGTGCCCTGGAATTCAAGAGGATAGTTCATTGCCTGACTTACTGTCTTCCTGCTGGCATCTATAGCAATACCATCTCTCTTTCCTATAAATGGATAGAAAAATTGAGAAAAAGTAATAGTAACGGAGAGTAGGAAAGAATAAAGATGTCCTTTGATTCTGCGTATGTGTATGTGTCTATAAAGACAGACGCACGCATATCCACACAGGCGTATATGCAGTAAAAGCTTTCCATTTTAAATCAAAAAGGGAAAGCATCTGAATTAGTTAAAAATGAAAATCAAGATGTTTTTATTTTTAATAGAGTTATGTCCTAGTAAACCATGACATTTTGTTTTGCTTCTACTTTGTTTCTACTTTCAAAATTTTCTGCAGTGAAGACATGGATAGTTGAAAAAATTGTTTCCACTTAAAAAAATTTTTTTTTAACTTAGCAAGGAATATTTAGTCATTTTATAATACAGTCCAAAACAAAAGGGAGCATATAGGCTTCAGGGTCGGGGAGACCACTTCCTGCTAGAAGAAACCAGAAAAGGGGCATGAAGTCTCATCCAGAACGGTCAGGAGTGGGAAGCCAGCCCAGGCCAGAGCAGGAGCACTTATTTGGGGCCACTTGTGTTCCATTTTGCAGATGCGAATAAACGAATGCGTTTAGAATGGCCCAGAGAGAGGGAATTTGGTTCAGTGACTAGAGGTGCAGTCTGGGAGTGAGGCGATCCAAGTTTCTATTTGTGACCTGGCCCCTGACCCTCTTTGTAAATTGGGACCGTCTAGAACTCCGCTCTCTTTCTCCATCTGTAAAATGGAGGCAATAACGTGCCCAGCATATCCCTTTAGCAAAACAGAATTAGCAAAGAGTGTGGGAAAGAAAGTGCGTACATTCAGAGCATGATTCGTTCTGAGAGAATTTCGGTTCTTCGTTGTGAATTCTAGCATCGTTTTCAGCTGCCAAAACCCAGGTGCTACTCAGAGAATTCAACCTCAAACATTGCATTTATTTTCTGCCCTTTAAATGTCCATGGTTTTGAGGGTTTTCTCACCATATTAACTGCAACAGTGAAATTCGACTGTTCAGCTTCAGTTTATAGCCCATTTCATTCTTTAATTTCTGTGTTCAGAGATGATGAGTTTCGGTTTGCATTCACACTGTTCCGGAAAAATAACAGATAAAATGGGTTTTCACTGAAAACATTTAAACTTCATGAAGAAGAAAAAAAAAAAAAAGCAACAGCAACAACAAAAAAACCAAACCTGGCTTTCCCTGTTGCATTGGAGTATCGTGAATAGAAACAGAGTAAGACACGTGAAAGCAGTTTAGGCTTTTCTAAGAACAGAGTCCCCGACTCTCATCCCCACCCCCAGCACACACTTCTGTGCAACTAAAACTGAATTAAATCTTCCTTCTGAAGCCTCTTTTGATACCTTTCGGTTATGTATGGAAAAGCATATCTTTAAGATAGTTGTCCTAACATGCTAAAAACTGAGATAGATTAATTCTATCTCAAACTCCTAAATCAAATAAACAAGACATCAGTGCATGTAACCTTTCATTCACACTCCATCCTTTCCTCTGCCGCATTTCACCCATGGTAATCTTCCGTCTCTCAGCAGGTGTCATATCCAGTAACTCAATCATACATCTTCATCAAAAGCAATACGTGGAACACCCGACATGAATGAGAACCTACATAAACATAGGTTTTTGTGCCTTCACGTCTCTCTCAGACTGACGCTGTTAACACTAGACAGCACTTCTCATCACTGGAAACACACCCCTGAATTCGTTAAGTGTTCAGCGCCTTCTCTGACATCATGCGACGACAGCCAGCAGCGGTGTCCCTGGATTTTAAAGACAACTGGCACAGAAGAAGTTTCGGCTTCGGAATTAAGAAGAGGTAAAGGGAGTGTTTCCTTCACTACTGAGATATTTCCCCCACGTTGCTAGAATAATTACCCGACCCTCACATAGTGTTTGTGTGCCCAATTTGTCCCATCACTCCTGGCGACTAAGGTGATAAGAGGGATTTTATTCTGCCTTCAAATTTCAAACCAGGGCAAAGAAACAAGATTTTTGGAAGGGACAAACCGACGGATTTTCATCATGATGGAGTTTCATGCCCTGTTCACCAAGGCCATCGCCTTGCGAAGTATGGCCACTTCCACTGGGTACCTATAAGATATGGAGTCATTCTCTTCCCTCTCGTGTTTCTAGAACTTGATGTGCCTTCTGATACTGTGGTAACACCACCTTAATGGTCAAGAGGATACAGACAGAAGAAAGGACACTCGTATCTCTCGAACCCCTCACACAGAGTAAGCGCCCAGCTGGATGGCTTCGAGCATCTCATGACAATTCTCACAGCAGCTCAGTTAGGCCAATCTCACGGCTCCCGATTTTTCACAATGAAGAAAAGTACTAAGCAAATCAGGAATAAAGCAAGCAGGTCACAGGCTGGAAAGGGACAGTATCAGATGGGACTGCATACGGGAGATACTCCATGAATATTTGTTAGTCTGTGTATGAATTCGTTTCCAGATACCTCTACTGCTCAGGATTGTGCTAAATCTTTAGTTTCCGTGTACAGCGCCCTACCCCATTACCTTCCATCATCGACAAGTTAGAGATGATTTACCCCATTGTACAGCTGAGGAAATTGAAGTTCAGAGAATACAGTCATACAGCTAGTTAATGTCAATACAGCCTCACACTGGGATTGTCCTTTCGGTGAGCTCATATATGGATATTGATGAAGAACATCAGACATGGTACCACCAACCAATAAATTTACCACCAGAGAGAAAAGTCATGTTTGTCATGAAACCATACAATGTTTTTTTTTTCCAATCTGCGTATCTCATAGGCATGATTATTGACCTGAGCATACTTGACCACAGTGCAAGGTCAGGAGATTTGGTTCTGGTCCTGGCTTACCATTTATTGTAGATACTCAGTTTTCTCATACAGAATCGGAGAATAAAGTATTTCCTTCCATTTTGGCTTACCGTGTATTCCAGGCATCAGTACCTGGAACGAATCAAGTCCTCAACAAGTACTTACTGAATAAATACATGAAATGATTGCCTCACAAGCAGTTACAGGAACAGTGCTTGTTCTCAGTAGATTGAGGAGTGATAACCCCACATCTCTAGGCCTTGGTTTTTTGGGTTTTTTTTTTTCTATTGAAAATACAAGTTCCTAGATATTTATTTATAGAAAGCAGCTGCCTTTTAAAGTTGTCCAAGATGGTACATTTGTGTAATTTATCTTTTAATAGTTCATTTGGTCTGGTTTTTATATTAGTCTTTATTATGCTTTAAGCCAGTAATTGTCTTCTAACTACACAATGCAAAGATTTAGGTCAGGGGTCAACAAACTTTTTCTGTAAATGTCCAGATAATAAATATTTCAGCCTCGTGGGCCATATGGTCTCTGTTAAACTACTCAACTCAGCCATTGGAGCACAAAATCAACCAGACTTTATCTAGACAAGTGAATGGGCTGAGCTGGGTGCCAACAAAAATTTATTTTAAAAAATAGATAGCAGGCCAGGTTTGGGGCTGTATGGTTTGCCAAGCTCTGGTCTAGTATCTAAGTGACCACCAGAGAGCACTGTGTCTATCATTATCATGTTACCACAGGTGCTTTGTAGGGAGTTAGTGCTCAGTACTACTTTGAGGAGCTAAAAGAACTTTTTGAGTTGCGCTAGCCACCATACTGTGCACCCTACAGAACATAACGGAAAAGAAGATGGCAGCCTTGATTGCTTATGTCAAATGGCACACCTGAGAAAAGAGTTCATCAAGAAACACACCCAGGAGGGCTAATTGGTCCATGCAGTCCCTTCCTTGATGATGTTAACACAGACAATAGAAGGTGTTAGAATAAGATGTTCCTTTTAGGTTTGGGGCATATTCGTTCGCCTACAATATATTAAAGTTTCTGCAATGATAAACTATGAGCTATAATATCACACCAAGGACAAAATGAGAAACACATCTGAGTGATCTTTGTCAAGTCGAACACATCAGAAAAAGATCTTAGCAGGAACTGATTTCAGAGCTGGATTTTAAGGGCAGAGCATGTAGAGAGGAAGAGAAAGGTAAAGGCATTCCAGGTATGAGGGAAAACATATGCAAAGCCATAGACCAAAGCCAAGTAAAAGAGAAGTAGGTTAGTTTACATGAAACGGTTGGTAAATAAGGCACAATGTCAAAGATTTGCACAAGACCTCGCTCCCTAAGAGTCCCTCTTCTTTGTACACTTTATTTATCTTGAGAATTGGAACGATGGTCTAACAAAAAGTTCTAAAAAGCTGGCCGCGTGGAATGAGATGATTTGTGGAAATCGTTCTTCCTAAGCACATCTGCCAAAGGTGACTGTTTTAGTATGATGGGTAGTAGACGATGACAGCAAAAAATGAAATTCATGAAAAACTTCTATTGCTACACCCGCTTTGACCCATCAAAATTCCATCAAGTAAAATTCTACCCAAGCAACAGGGTATCCCAAGTGTAAGACCTAAGCACAAGAATTTCCTGGACTTGCCAGGGATGCTGAGCTACCTTCATTCTATGGTACATGTAAGGTATAGTATAGTTTGTCACATACTGTCCCCTTTATGGTCTTGAACTGACAATACTTGCAACAGGCCACAGCTATCAAAATGCTGCTGGCTTTAGTGGACTGGCAAACTTCAGTAGCCAAATCTCTTTTTTTAAATTTTCACCTTCATAGAAAGCAAAGGTCATTTTTAAGGCAAGGGACAAAATAGCTAACCCATATGCTCCCTACTTGGAAAAGCCTCCTATTTGTCCTGGGGTTAGAGTTTTTTGTCCTTTCTGCCTGAAAAAGCTGTCCTCAGGGCTGGGAATATTCAAATGTCTCCCAGGTCGAGACAATACATAGGGCTCAGAGATGGGGTCTCTCTTCACCATTCATCCTGGAAAAAACAAGTGTTAGGGTAGAAGGTGGGAAGAAGCCTTGGTTCACAGACACCTTTAAGAATTTGTGAGTTAAAAAAAAGAAAAAAAAGGAAAAGAAAATAAACTTTCTTAGTTAAAGGAGAAGTTTAGTGCCTGGAGAGTGCCTCGTGAAATACATATTTCGTGTTCCTAGCAACTCAAGTTGCTAGATTTCTAGTTTTGTGGAGTCTCCAGCTTGGTGCAATCCAAACAAAAAAAAAAAAAAAAAAGGAAAGAAAGAAAGAAAAAAGAAAAAAGCCTAATCAGTGCAAATTAAAATTAAAAAGCAGAGCAAAGAAGCAAAACCAAATGGCCAACAATAAGCCATGTAAATCTTACATGGCAAGGAGTCATCTCCGAGATTCTCTGTGGTCCATTGATCTACCACGTGCTGCAACTGTAAAAACCAAAGTCACCTATTACCTGGAATGCCGGAACAGGTGGGTACACTAAAAACAGTTCTCGGATTGACCTTAATTGCGATTAGTAAATTACTCTGTTTCTTTCAAAGCCCAGGCCTTTTCCTGGAAGACTGAGATGGAATTTGTCTTTGATGGGAAGCAGGGAAGCAAGTGCTTCCACGGGGCAAAGCCGTAGCGAGGAAGCACCAAGCACCGTGTCTCACCAGCTCTGCGGCGTGCATTCTTGAAGACAGAGTGACATCTAAAGGGATTTTTGAAATAGCCAGGGCTGCTCTATGGCAGCAATCCTGACAAAGTCAAGGGCATGTCATATTTTGGAAAACTGATGAGTTTTCAGGTTTCCTGTGCTTGATTGTCCCAAGTAACCATGAAAAGAGGATCAAATTCCGATTTTAATGACATGCCTCAGGGTGCCCTCAGGACAACTGCCATTTTTATCTTAGATTCTGCAGGTCCTCAGTGAACAAAAGGGGGGAAAATCAGCTTTGAATAGATTCCTTACGCTCTTGTCAAAAGTAATCCAACTCTGAATATCTATATCCTAAAATATCATCATGCGGGCAGTTTTTATTAACCTAAAGAATTAATAGAGCAGAATATTTAAAATGGGGTTTCAGTTATTGATTCTCCAATTAGATCTCGTGTTCCCTAGGTGCTGTGTATAATAATGGTTTTCGCTCCGTCTCCCGCGCTCGCTGGCTTGCGCTCGCTCGCTGCCTCTCTTTCTCTTGGTGTCTCTGTGTTTCTCCTAAGCAGACATGCTCTGAATACACATGTGATGCATAATGACCAGATCCGGGAGGCGAGGCTGCATTCGCAGATTCCGATTATGCTTTTGAAAAACACCCCCAATCCCCAAATTTAGTCTTTTCCAAGGTTATAATCCCCCACTCTCCTTCCTTCCGCACAAAATCATTTTTACTTTGGAGTTGACTCCCCTAGTATGTGGCAGTTTAGCCAGAATGCAGGGCCTGTGTGCTTGTTAACTGCACCCTGATGTTAACAATGAACTAATTACTTTTACTACTGATGTGCTCTGGGGCATTATTTCCTTTCTGTGCGCTTTCCTACTCAACTATTGTCATTACTCAATCAGAGGACTGAGAAAAGCAAAAAGCAAACAACAACAAGGAAAAGTGAATGTGTTTGCCTTCCCAGAGCGGACAGCAGAGTCCATAGCCTAGGTCTCGTTTTTTTCTCCTCTTTCTTTAATTGTGCCTTCCTTGGGAAGTACGAATGCCTTCCGATGCGTTTTTACTTATTTATGAAAAAGAGTATAAAATCATGCAAGGCTCCCGGGATCCTCTAACACATTTATAACCATGATGCCCCAGTGAACCGCCAAAGCACAGATCAGCTGCAAACCGAGAAGTTACTCTTTATTCTTTACGAAGCTGAGTCAAAGTGGTAAAACAGTTTGTGGTGTATTCCCTTTTCCATAAAATCGCCTCTGGAAAGGAGAAGTATGTGCGTTTCTCCATTTGCTCCATAGTATTTCCAGTTTTATTGGAGTTGGGGGGGCATGGCAGGGAGGGGAAGCGATGAGAAAGGATCACATTAGCCCAGAGAAAGCGATGATCAGAGAACATTTGCAGTGGGATGGCATTTGCAGCAAAAGTGTTATTTTGCCTGAAGACAGAATTTGCTCACACAACTGATTTTCTGTGATTGTTTTTATACAAAACACCCACCCTAGACCCATTCGCACATCTACCCAAACAACAATATTTCACTTTCACGTCAAAAGAAGTTGGCATAGAAAATTCAGAACAAAACATGGAACCTGAGGCGTCGAGACGACAAATAATGACAGGACCTTTCAGCTCATCTTAATAAAAAAGATTAAAGCAACATGTAACCTAAGATGCATGTTAATAAAACAAGCAGTGAAAAATAATACTTGACTACCCTAATAACAGACGCATATCTTTACATTTCAATTAGGCTGTTGTCAATGCTGTCTTTTTTTTTTTCAACACTTACGAATATATTGCAATCGTAGAAAATGATGATTACCAAGCCCGAGTAATTCTTGAAAATATGACTGTTCGGGTTGTTGTTTAAAAATAAGTCATCTTTCGCATACGGTAACTTTTCAGTCCAAGCCATCTCAATTAGAGCAGGGATCAATCATTGTGTGTTCAGATGCTGCTCAGTTTCCCAGGGCTGTCAGAGCCCACACCCTGCCTACCTCAGAGGGCTGGAATTCTCATAAGAAATCAGAAATGTAAAGGCGGGGATGAGAAATCTTGGGGGCATGGGGACAATAACAATTAGAATAGTCTTTACTTCTTCTAATTCACAGACCAGCGTTTAGGGCCAGAAAGAAATCGGCTTCCTACTAAGAGTGCAGCTTGAACTTCATTGCTGAAATATTTCTTTGAGCATGAGTTAGAGATTCTCATTTTGATTCTTTTGTTCTTCCAATAGTTATTTTTGCACTAAGATGTTGAAGGTTTAGCCGTTATCCTGCAGGAGAGAAACTATGCTAATACAATAGGGCTTTGTTCCTGCTTCTTGACCGAGTTAAGCAATAACAAGTGAAAAGAAACAGTAGAAGTGAGGAAGCAGACCGATGGCATCACTCGTCTATTATGCTGTATTAGCGTCACCATTCAATTGCTAAGTCTGGCTCAGCTCTCGTTCCCATGTGAAACTGTAATTTTATGTGGCCATATCGGAATTTTAGGAAGTTGTTTCTTTTATAAAGGAAACAGTCTTGAAGACTGGATTTATGAAAGAGTACAAAGGTAAGCAGTGAAAACTCTATCAGAAGAAATATCTCTGAGAAGGATTATACTAAGCTATATACCACTTAGAGATCTTTCAATAGCGGTAAATAGAATCACAAAACTAAAATGCGGGCCAGTGCATGAATCCAGCGAAAAAAGGAAAACCTTACATTTAAAAATTTAAAATTGAAGCCTCACCAAAAGTCTGCTGACTTGATATTTTTAAAGAGGAAAAATAGGAAAAGCCTCTGATTAGAAAACAGATCATTTCAAGATTCTATGGTCTATTGCAGCAAGAGAGGGAGAAGGACAGAGCGCCAGAGCAAGCACGTTTGGGAGTGAGGCAGCCCATTCATTGCCAACTTAGCCTCTGTGGATTTTCCTGTGTCCTGTGGATGATAGACTTGACTTAGACATAAACTCTTTATCTTGGAAAAAATTAATGAAGGCTTGAGCAATACCAAAATTCAAGTAATGGTTGTTTTTTTTTTTTTTTTATTTATTTGACAGAAATCACAAGTAGGCAGAGAGGCAGGCAGAGAGAGAGGAGGAAGCAGGCTCCCTGCGGAGCAGAGAGCCCGATGTGGGGCTCGATCCCAGGACTCTGGGATCATGACCTGAGCCGAAGGTAGAGGCTTTAACCCACTGAGCCACCCAGGTGCCCCTCAAGTAATGTTTTTTAAAAAATTTTCTTGGGAGTTTCTGCAAGTTTACATCTGAATTATTTGGCCGCGATTTGGACTATTATGAAATAATCTGCTTTTCCTTATGCTGAAACAAATAATCCATAATATTCTCATGCATCACATGTCATAATTTTTTAATGGTATATGATTTAGGCAACACTGGTGTAGAAGCCAAAAGGAAGAAAAGGACGAAGGGCTTATCTAGAGGGATTTAATTCCATGAGCCTCATGTGGCCAAAAGCAGGGTCCCAAGCACTATTTTCTCCTTGATGGAATAATGGTCATTAACATCTGGGAAGAGTACGCGTAAGGGGTGCTTTGGACAGGCCGCCATCAGTTTAAGTCCTAACAAACTGAACGATGCAGAAATTGATGAATTCCACACCCGGCGTCACCACATATCCATCCAAATTGTGAATGGAAAATACAAGATGTAATTACAACGTTGGCTGAGCTTAGCTGACACTATTTCTGTCCTGAGTTACCAAAGACTTCCACTCTGGGCTACACATGCCCCCCACCCCAACCCCCGAAGGAGGGTGTCTTTTCCTAGTTCTAATTTTAACTTGAAAAATCACATCTCAGGAAACCCAATATATTTTTTAAGAGTAAGAACAATCAAAAAATGTATAATATATTCAGTTCATAGCAGAGTGAATCATTGGGGCAACTTCCAAGATATGAAATGTATCTGTTAAAGCTTAGACTTGGCTTTGTCAGAAAAGCAGTATTAAAAATAGCAAGGTGATTATATAACTGTGGGAGGGAAAAGTAAGACATTAGCAAACAATGAATGAAGGGAAAAAATAAATCTAAATACCACCTTTATGAAGGTATCAAGAAATGAATTGTCCCAGAACAAGAGTGTAAGTTTCCAGCCAATGGGGAATCCACGCAAGAAGATGGATGTATTTCCGTTGGAACTAATGAAGCACAAGTTACTGATAAATACGTGGAATGGCCTTGTAGCTTCTCTCAAAACTTCACCCTAGGCTACTTTCTTGTCGTGACCGTGGATTTAGAACAGTATCCTTAACACCATATTGCAGAGGACAAAGCTATGGCCTACATTTAATTCTCCTAATTTTCTTTTTTTTAATGATTTTATTTATGTATTTATTTGAGAGAGAGAGTGAAAGAGAGACATGAGAGGGGAGAAGGTCAGAAGGAAAAGCAGACTCCCCGCAAACCTGGGAACCTGATGTGGGACTCGATCCCGGGACTCCAGGATCATGACCTGAGCCAAAGTCAGTGGCTTAACCAACGGAGCCACCCAGCTGCTCCTCTCCTAATTTTCTTAACATCAACTCAGACTTTAGTCTTTTTCCTTTCTTTTTAAATACCCTGAACCCCAACTAACATAAAAGATACGTGTTTTCCATAAAAGACTCAAACAAACTGAGGGTTGCTGGGGGGAGGTAGGTAGGGAGAGGGTGGTTGTGTTATAGACACTGGGCAGGGTATGTGATATGGTGAGTGCTTTGAAGTGTGTAAACCTGGCGATTCACAGACCTGTACTCCTGGGGCTAATAATACATTATATGTTTATAAAAAAATAAATTTTTTTTAAAAAGACACGTGTTTTCTAAGTGTCTATTGAATGAGGAAACAATTTAATAACTACCTCTGTAGGTAAAGATGTGCAAAAAGAAAAAAAATATTCTCGAAGCACATTCCAAACTTCTGTCTCAATTATTTTTATTACAGATGTTACCTGCAATCAGAAGACATCAAGATTGGCCACAGCATTCATTTATTCAATAAATATTAATCGACGAATACGGTGTGACAGATGTGCAGATACGAAGATGAATATAATCTGGTTTGTGCTCTCAAGAACCCCAAAGGACTGCAAGGCAATGTCCCTATAGTTATAAAATGATATGATAAGTATAGTAATAGACACAGCCGCAGGATACTACAGTAGTTCCAAGGAAGAATACAAAATACAGCAGGAAAATGAGGGGGAGATTCATAAGCAGCTCCCTGGAAAAAGTTATCCAGGTAAAGAGGGAAGGGGAAGGGCATGGGCAGGGATTTCGAGCAAAGGGGTTGCACTGGGGTCCCCAAGGCTACCCTCAGGCTTTATGGTTCTCTAGGAGGACATATGGACTCAGCATATACTCACAGCTATGATCTCCTTCAGGGAAAGGATAAAAAGAGAAATTGGCAAGGGGGAAATGTACATGGTGGTTAGGGGAAACCATAAATAAGATTCCAAGAGTCTTCTCCCAACCAAGTCACACAGGATCCACCTAAATCTCCCAGAAGAGTTGTGTCAACAAGTGTGAAATGTTGCCAACCAGGGACGCTTGTTAGAGACATAGAACCCAGGATTTTTACTGGGGGATAGTCACAGAGACATCCTTTACCTAGAACATACCATACTCTCAGAAGGAGAGCAGGTGCTCAGCATAAACCATATTATTGGCATAGTTATCAGCTCCAGGAATGGTTGGAGCCCTCCTGAAATCCACATTTCCAGATGCAAACCAGGGACCATTTGCCACCAGGCCTTTCAAACGAGAGCTGTTAGGCCTCCTGGATCAACTTTTTTTACACAAGGGGTTAACATGAATAACTTCAGATAAGCAAAAACTAGCTGAAGGCTTGTAAGAGTAAAAGGAAGATCAGTTAAATGCTAGGCCGGATGAAAAACGCCCTTGGTATGGATACACGAAGCAATAGTTCCGTGCGGCTAGAGGGCGTGAGTCAAGCAAGAGTTGGCTGAGGCTAGATCAGGGAAGGCTTTGAATTTTCAGAAGTTTAGTTTTATCCATGGGTGGTGAACTAATGAAGAGTGCTCAGTAGGAGAGGACAAGGCCACAGTTGTCTGGAAAATCTAATCTTTTTAATTGATGAGAAATGCAAAAGAGAAACTGCTTCTCCCTTTCCCTCAATGTACCACGGCAATATAATGCATGGTAAAGAGCATAGACCTAAGCCCCACACTCCAAAATTCTAATCCCAGATCTGCCACTTACTAGCTGTGACCTTGAACAAGTTAACACCCCATGCTTCAATTTACTCACTTCTAAAAATGGGTAATAATTGTTGGTCCCTTCATGGACATTTATGTGGGAATTAAATGAGCTACCTAATATTTCATCAGTTGGAGTCACCATCAACTGTAAGACACAGCAGACAAAAGAAAGCACACTACTAATTAAACAATGGCTCATTGCCTTCTTATCACTTAAAATTTTTGTTTTAGTTATGAGTTAGACATGGCTTTTCTCCAATATTACTATTATGCATACATAAAGGGGAAAACACAATGAAATAAATTGGTTGTTGCTTTACAGGAAAACTTCCAAATTATGAGCAGTCCTCCTACAACATTTGCTTCACTAACACTACACTTTACTGGCTTTTCTTGCTTTTCTGAACACATGCTATCTTTTGGTTTCAGTGCTGAATCATAACGTAATCATTTTTACAGTGTTTACCACTGAAACTCAACGTAGGTACCAAAACTGCATACAGCTCAGAGGAAATGATGATAGTGGGAACAGCCAGCCCTCCCCAAGGTCATGCACACACGTAGGCAACAATGACTGTGCCGTGACTTCTGCCTGGCTGACAGCAATTACAAGATGCCTCAGCTTATAGCACATGTTCCATTTCCAGAGATGTTAAAAACGGCGTTGGGGGTGGCGCGGGATGTGCATCTCAAAATAAATGAAAGGCAGTAATAGAAGTGGATTATTGCAAGCCTGAGGAAGCTTCAGCTTCTCAATCATAGGCCTTTTCCAAAGCCCTGCCGGGAGCCCTAGGAATGTATTGACACAATTACATTGTTTTGAAAATCTTGTTTATCTATTAAAAAATAAAAAAAAATTAAAAATCAGTGATCCAAGCTTCTACTTAAAGAAGCTAGAAAAACAAAATCATATTAAACCAAAAGTAAATAGGAAAAAAAAAGCAAAAAAAAAAAAAAAAAAGAAGAAGAAGAAAGTAAATAGAGAAATAGAGAAAGTAAATAGAGAAAACAATACTGTAAGTTTGGAAATCAGATAAAACATTAAAAAAAATCAACAAAGTCAAAAGTAGGTTCCTGGAAAGGATTTGTAAAATTGATAAATCCTTCAGAAGACCAATCAAGAAAAGAAATGAGAGAAAATGCAAATTGTTAATATCAAAAATAAAAAAAGAATATCACTTGACAGGTATTTAAAAAGATAAGGGGATACTATGACTAACACTATGCCAATACATTTGACAATTCAGATGAAATGAAAAATTCCTTGAAAAACACAACTTAACAAAACTGATATAGGAATAAATGAAAAATCTGAAATGGCTCCATATGTAGTAGACAGATTCTAATAATTACCTAACAATTATCCCTACCTCCTAGTATTCATGTCCTTGTATAATTGCCTTCCCTTCAGAGTGGGTGGGACCTGACTTGCTTCTAATAATAACGTAAGGCCAAGTAGAGGGGATGTCACTTCCACAGCTATGTTACATGAGATTGCGAGCCCTATTGTGCCAGCAGACTCTCTACACACATTCTCCTTTGCTAACTTAGCGAAACTGCCACGTGGAGAGGCCCACATGACAAGAAACTGAGAAAAGCCTCCAAACAGCAGTCAGCAAAGAACTGAGGCCCATATTTCCTGAAAGGAACTAAATTCTATCCATACCCAGACAACCTTGGAAGTAGATCTTTCTCCGGTTGAGCCACAGATGAGACCTCAGTCCTGTTCAACACCTCACCTGCACCTTTTGAGAAACTCTGAGGGAGAGAATTCAGCTAAGCCATGCATGCCTGCCTTCCTGACTTGCAGAAAGTGTGAGGTAATAAATACCTGACGTAAAGCTGCTAAGTCTGTGGTAATAAGGTACCTGGAGGAAAGGCCTCAATGAGAATAGGGTACATTGTCCCCACGATTCCTCACACTGGCCACCTTTTCCCACCTATCCCAATTTTATTTGTTTGTTTATTTATTTATTTATTTTTAAAGGTTTATTTATTTCAGAGAGAGAGAATGAGCGGGAGGGGCAGAGGGAGGAGGAGAGAGAATCTCAAGCAGACTCCACACTGAGGGCAGAGTGTGACTGGGGTCTTGATCCTGCAACCCTGAGATCATAACCTGAACTGAAACCAAGAGTCTGACGCTTAACCGACTGAACCACCCAGGCGACCCTCACCTATCTCTGTTGTAACAGCAAACACTGTCCTTTCTCAGTCCGATCAATCCATATACTCAGGCCACAGGGCGACTTCTCCAGTATGGAGGGGGATGCAAACAATTCATGAGGGGGACAAAGGATCAGTTGGAGCCAGGGTACTTCAGGGATATAGGAGTTGTTAAAATTCTCCTTGGAGGCAGCACAGGGCAGGGGAAGGAGAGACATGCCCAAGATGTCCTGCTCCATCTCTTAGAAAGCTATCCCAGCAATAAATAAATACAATTCATTTTTTATTGAATGTGCAATAATGTTCTCACTTCAAAACTTCAGGCCCAGAAGACTTCAGTGGTGCATCTTACCAAACAACTAAGGAAGAAATAATACTAATCCTACAAAAACTTATTTCAGCATACAGAAGAGGATATTATGAAGCCAATATAACCTTAAAATCAAGATCTGACAAAGTTTTTATAAGAGAAGAAAATTACAAATACATTTCTTGAAGATGGATATAAAAATCTTTAACAAAATACAAGCAAATTAAATCCAGAAATACATAAAAGAGAAAACACACCGTGACCAAGTGGGTTTATTCCAGGAATGAAAGTTTGGGTCAACATTTGAAAATCAATCAATGTAATTCACAGCAGAAGAAATGGTGGGGAAAGATCATCTAAGTAGAAGAAGAAAAAAAAATTGGCAATGCCGATCTATGATTAAAAACTCTCAGCAAGCTAAGAATAATAGGGAATTTCCTCACCCTGATAAAGGTATGTAAGAAAAATCCATAGCTAATGTCATTATTTAATGGTTAAAGGTTAAGACTGAAGACAAGGCAAATATGACTGTTCTCACTACTACTTTTTAACATTACATGAGAATCTCTAACTAGTGCAATAAAGGAAGACAAATACATAAAAGACATAACTATTGAAAAAAATAGTAAAACTGGAATTAGTTATAGACAATACGATTGTGTACATATAGAACCCCATGAATCCACAAAAAATGACAACTGATAAGTGAATTTGGTATGGTTACAGAATACAAAGTCAATATTAAAAATCAATTTCATTTCTATATACTAGCAATGAGCAATTGGAGCATGAAAATGCAGTATACAATACTACCAAAAATATAAAATATCTAGGAAAAAAATTAATGAAAATGTGCAAAAATGTTATACCAGATACTATGAAACACAGCTGAGAAAAGTTATTAAAGATGTACATAGATGGAGAGATATATCATATTCATGGATTGGAAGATTCAATAGTGTCCATTTTCCCATGCTTACCTATATTACCCACCCAATGCAATCCCTATCAAAATTCCAGCAAGCTTTTTTTGAAGCAATTGGCAAGTTAATCTTAAACTTTAGATGGGATATGATAGATCTAGAATAACAAAATATATCTTGAAAAGAAGAATAACCTGGAGGACCTATATTACCCGATTCCAAGAATTATTATGAACCGCAATAATCAAGACACTGTGCTACTTAGTATAAGATATTAAAGCAATGGAAAAGTCAGTCAAGAAATAGACCCTCAGGGACGCCTGGGTGGCTCAGTTGGTTAAGCGTCTGCCTTCGGCTCAGGTCATGATCCCAGCGTCCTGGGATCGAGTCCCACATCCGGCTCCGTGCTCGGCGGGGAGCCTGCTTCTCTCTCTGTCTCTGCCTGCCACTCTGACTGCCTGTGCTCACTCTCGCTCGCTCTCTGATAAATAAATAAAATCTTTAAAAAAAAAGAAAAAGAAAAAAGAAATAGACCCTCATATAGAAGGTCAATCAATTTTGCACCACAGTACCAAATTAATGGGGAAAAGAAATCTTTTTAACAAATGGTGCTAGAACAACCAGATAGCTATGTGAAAAACTAATAAGAAACTTGAGTCCCTATTTCACTCCACACACAAAAGTTAATCTAAATGGATCATAGACCTAAACAAACAAACAAAAACCCAGAACCGTGACATGTCTAAAAGAAAACGTAGACACAAGAGCATGTTTTTGCAACCTTGAGCTAGGCAAAGATATCTTGGACAGGACACAAAAAGCAATAACCATAAAAGAAAAATTTGGTAAATTAGACTTCATCAAAATAACACTTTTCTGCTTATCAAAGGATGCTGTTAAGGAAATGAATGGGCAAACCACAAACTAGGAAAAATATCTTTAAACGTGTATGTATATTGTCTGTATATTTGAAAGGCCATGTAAATATGCACAGATATTAAGAATACATAAACAAGTCCTACAACTCAAGAATAAAAGGACAACTAAATTTGGGCACCTGTGTGGCTCAGTCGGTTAAGTGTCTGCCTTTGGCTCAGGTCGTGATCCCAGGGTCCTTGGATAAACCTGCGTCGGGCTCCCTGCTCAGTAGGCAGCCTGCTTCTACCTCTCATCCCTGCTCATGCTCTCATTCTCTCTCTCTCTCACTATCTCTCTCTCAAATAAATA
Source organism: Meles meles (assembly GCF_922984935.1). NCBI lineage: Eukaryota > Metazoa > Chordata > Mammalia > Carnivora > Mustelidae > Meles > Meles meles. The sequence continues at coordinate 146,152,787 of NC_060066.1, read as the reverse complement.
AATAAAATCTTAAAAAAAAAAAAGGACAATTAAATTTTAAAAGACCAAAAACCTGGGATACTTTACAAAAAAATATAAACAAATGGTCTAAAGCACCATTCAGTGTTCAATATTGGGAAAATTCAAATTAAATCCACAATACGATGCCACTTCACACCCACCATAATGAAGAAAATTTAAAATATTGAAAATGCCAAATATGGGTGAGGATGTGGAGCAACTGGAACTCTCACAATGGTGGACATGTAAAATGGCACAACAGCTTTGAAGAACCGTGTGGCAAGTTCCTATAAAGTTAAATATACATTCTTTGCAAACCTGAAATTCCATCCTAGGTTTTTGCCAAGAGGAAATAAAAATTATCCACACAAACAATTGTACTAGACTGTCAATGGGTCAAAACCTGGAAACAACCATTTGCTATCCATCAGTAAAACAAATGGTATTATATCCCTAGAACGGAATGCTACTTAGTAATAAAATAGAAGTACAAATTCAAGCAACAACACAAAGGAAACTCAAAAACATTAAGATGTGGAAAACAATCCGGATGCAGGAATATACTGCATTTTTTCATTGGCCTAGAATTCTAATAACAGGCCATGGAAGTAGGAAGTGGTTGAATTCAAACATGGGAGTGGACTTGATGAAGAGACGTGAGCAAACTTCCATGGTGATGAAAATGTTCTGTTTTGGGCGGGAGCAGCACTTATAGGTTAGAAAGAATCGGCAGACCTCATCAAATGCATAACTGAGATGTGTGAATTTCATTGTATGTTAATTATATGCCAGTTAAAAATTTTAAATTCCAAATCAGCAAGTATATATTGAAAACCTACTATTTAGAAGACACTATTGTACTGTGAAAATGCCACATTCTTGAAATTGAGAGGAAGGAAGATAGATACACACCCTTAGCCAGGTAACCCTATCTCCCAGCCAGTTAGTTAACAAAAGTTTAATCAAACCTGTATATTCACACCAACTGTACAATCAAGAAATATGTTTGTTCTTTAAAGTTCAGAAGAAAAAGACAGACTTATTCATCCAGACTAAATGGAAAAACGGCTGCCAAGAAGTCAATTTCCTTGAAACGAAAAATCCAGGGCATTCAAACAGGTAGAAAACATCAGGAGTAAATAAAAAGTCAACAGGAGAGGGAAAATAAGGTTGATCATGCAAAGGCGCTTTGGCTAGGATGCCTGTGACCTCTTCTAGTCATGAAGTGACTGGCTCTATCATTGTTCTCGTTCAGGGTTCCCACCGAGTTTCTCACCACGAAGACCAAGGCCTTATCCAATCAGCACTCACTTTGTAGGCAAGATAGTGGGCGAACCTTTTCCACATGCTTTCAAAATGCTGGACTAGGTAATTTCGTTTGACGCTGCAATAAGGGGGTAAGGGGGACTCTTTATGAAGGATTTGAACTCCAGTTACCCTGATCAGTTTTTATTTGTATTTTTGTGAGGTTTTTGCTGCTGGTTTTTTTTGTTTGTTTGTTTGTTTTTTGTTTTTTTTTTTTAAGATTTTATTTATTTATTTGACAGAGAGAGACCACAAGTAGATAGAGAGGCAGGCAGAGAGAGAGAGAGGGAAGCAGGCTCGCCGCTGAGCAGAGAGCCCTATGTGGGACTCGATCCCAGGACCCTGAGATCATGACCTGAGCCGAAGGCAGCGGCTTAACCCACTGAGCCACCCAGATGCCCTTTGCTGCTGTTTTAAAATGAAATCAGTTAATTTAAATATTTTCTGGGATCAAGCCTTAGAAAAATCTACCTTTGCCTTTGATTAAACATCTTTGCCACCATTTCTTCATCCTTCTGCTGTTAAGAAAATATTGTGCACTATTTTATAAGCCACCTAGAAGCCATGGGGACATACCACTTGGTACACAATACATGGGTTCTGATAAATATTTGTTGCCTGAATAAATGAACAAATGTCATGGTTATAACCAACATTTCATAACACCATGTTCCAAATCCAGAACTGAACATGGTTCAAAGTACTGTTCAAATTATGGTCTTTGGGGTCAGTCTGCAAAATCTTGATTCCCAGTTTTCAAAATTATGAGATTATGAGATTATGGGCAATTTCTTCATTTTTTTTTTTTGGTCTCGATTTCATCTTGTGTAAATGGGGATTAAAAACTATTTACACCTGGAATGCCTGAGCGATTTAGTCAGTTGAGCATCCAACTCTTGGTCTCAACTCAAAGACTCAACGGTCATGAATTTGATGGGTGTAGAGCCTATTTAAAAAAAAAAAAAAAAGGAACTATTCACACACCTAGTATCATATAATGTTTACAAAGCATTTTGCAGCTGACTTGTAAAAATCTCTCAACATGTACTTGTTGCTATTATTTTTAAGTTTTTTTCCATTACTGTTTTGTATTATTTTTTTTATGTCTGATAGCAACAGTACAAACTCTGAAGTTCACCCTCTGTGGCCATTAGTTTTCACATCTATATGATTACTGGTAATGGTGGTGGTACCTACTGCACAGGATTGTAAGGAGAATCAAATAAGTTAACAAGTGACATGCCTAGAACTGTAAAAACATCAGTAGAGTTAGTTGTTCCTTTTGGTGACATTAAGTGATGTGTCCACCTGGGTAAGTGTGCTCTGTGTCATCTGGGTTTGAATCCCAGCTCGGCCCATTTCTTTGCTCTGTGTTTTTGAGACAGTTAATTAACCACCCTGTGCCTCCTCTTCCTCATGCTCAAAGAGAAAATAATCCCAGTACCCATCACATGAAATTAGAGTTAGGATCAATGGAGAGAATGCACATAAAGCACTTAGATTAGGGCCCCGAGGAAAACAAGCAAGTAACAAGGGTTTGCTGGTATTGTGAGGAAGTAGCTGTCAATCTTCACCATCATCTCTGCCAAAGGAATCCATACTTACAGTTGAAGGCATCAACAGGTAAGAGCTCTGTCTCGAATGAACGCACAGTCAAGATTCTCCTGTAGCATTTCTTTCATTCCCAAACCCAATGGTTCACAGTTTCAAGGTCCTAAATCTCGTAGCTGTTTTTTTCACTTTCTTGTCCATCTAAATAGTTCAAAATTATAGCTGCCACCAACAAAGGCAACCCTTCCACGTTAGATTTGGAGGTCATTTTCACATGAAGTCAGCTATTTCTTTAAAACTAAAAATATAATAACTACAAATCCTGTCCCATAAATATCAAGACATGTGAATTCTGTGCTTGAAATTGCCACTAAATTAAATGTCGTTGGCTTACTCATCAGTTCTCTGAGTTGTGTCCATTTTTCCTCAGCAAGTATGTCCACAAACTAACCTATAATCTTAGGCACACCCAAACCTGCATGTGAAAAATAAACCAACTCAGGACACCAAACAAATACTCTACATTGGTTGTAATTACCATCATTAAAATTCCAAGAAAGTCCATCCGAGATATGGCTGTAGTTGTCCTTCAGCAGTACTGGCCAAAGCTGGCTATTATAAACCAGTCATGCCCTCTTCATTCTGTCCAGTGGGCAAGTAATATTCAATAGCTACTAGGAAAAAAAAATAGAATTAAAAGATCCCAAAGCTGAGTGGGAAGAGCTATTAGAGACCAATCTGGGTAAGGAGAACATGATAGTAAAAGATGTTAAATAACTTGACCAACACTATAAATTTATTTGGGGTAAATTTAGAAGTCAATTCTTAATGATGGTAATAAAAATATCTTATACGGAAACCCCTTTACAGTTTTGAGAACATGTTTACACTATTGCATTTGATCCTCATGGCAACTTGTTGAGGTAGAAAAACAAAAAGAAGTATTATTATCTACATTTCATAGCTACAGAAACAAGCTAAGAGTGGTGACATGATTTAACCGAAGTAACCCAGTAAGTGCCTAGCAGAGCAGAGATCAGAAGTCTGTTCACCTAGATTCCTGTCTCCTGCTTTTATCTACTGTCTTAGACTATAGTGTCAAGTCATCTAATAAAAGAAAAGCTGTGTGTTATTATAGTCTGAATGTGTACCCTCAAAATTTATGTGTCAAAATCCTAACTCCCAAAGATGATGGTATTAGGAAGTAGAAGCTTTGGGAGGCGCTCAGGCCATACAGGGAAAGCCTTCAGGGATGGGATTGGTGCGCAATAAAAGAGGCTAAGGAAAGAACCCGAGCTTCTCCACCATGTAAGGACACAGTGAGAGGCACTGGCTATGAACCAGGAGAAGGGCTTTCGGTAGAACCGGATCATGTTGGCGCCTTCATCTAAGACTTTCCAGAACAGTGAGAACTAAATGTCTATTGCTTACAAGCTACCCAGTCTGTAGTATTTTGTGACAGCAGCCTGTGAGATTAAGACATGATGTTTCAAGGGTGTGGCTTTTTGTTTTATGGTAGGAAGAATACAGAATATTTCTTATGTATTTTCCTCATATTGTAGAGATGGAAGGATCTCTGAGACTTGATCTGTTTTTATCCTCCAGCATCAAAGCAGGATTTCACATAGGTCATATCTGGTGGACCAGGTATGTATTTGATAAAGTGTTTTTCAAAATCCCCAGGGAAAGTAGTCTCAACCAACATCATTCACAATATGTTTTTTACAAAATAATTTGACCAAATTGGTCTTTTATGCTTAATATTTTATGGAACTCGTAGAAAACTAAGATTTCTTTTGTATTCTAATTCAGAATAATTCAACTATTCTAAACTGAAGAGAATGTTTGAGTATCAACATGTATTTTATTTTAAAATAGCAAAAATGATTGGTGGTTTAAATACTTATAAAAGGTCCTGATTAACCTAATCTTATCAGTGATCTGAATCTTTCAGGCTATTATGATTGGTTCAGTGATGGGCCCATAACCCAGTCTGGACCAGTGAGACAACAGGAGACGGCTCCGAAGGCTTCTGGGAAAGGAGAGATGTTTTCATTTCCTGCTGGATGTGGAAGAAAAGGCACAGTGCCTCAGGAGCTGATCAAAGCACTTTGAGTCAGCAGTCTTGGGCGAAAGCCAACACTGGCAGTTTGGAAAACAGCAACAACAAAACCAGGAGTTTGGTGAAATGGTTGATGCACAATGTAACAGCCTTGTTTAAAACATATCCTATTTATTCACTTTAAGTGACTCGAGCCAATAAATGCCCTTAACTTTTTTTTTTTTCCCCCTTTTATTAATTTTTTCAGCGTAACAGTATTCATTCTTTTTGCACAACACCCAGTGCTCCATGCAAAACGTGCCCTCCCCATCACCCACCACCTGTTCCCCCAACCTCCCACCCCTGACCCTTCAAAACCCTCAGGTTGTTTTTCAGAGTCCATAGTCTCTTATGGTTCCCCTCCCCTCCCCAATGTCCATAGCCCCCTCCCCCTCTCCCAATCCCACCTCCCCCCAGCAACCCCCAGTTTGTTTTGTGAGATTAAGAGTCATTTATGGTTTGTCTCCCTCCCAATCCCATCTTGTTTCATTTATTCTTCTCCTATCCCCCTACCCCCCCATGTTGCTTCTCCATGTCCTCATATCAGGGAGATCATATGATAGTTGTCTTTCTCCGATTGACTTATTTCACTAAGCATGATACGCTCTAGTTCCATCCACGTCGTCGCAAATGGCAAGATTTCATTTCTTTTGATGGCTGCATAGTATTCCATTGTGTATATATACCACATCTTCTTGATCCATTCATCTGTTGATGGACATCTAGGTTCTTTCCATAGTCTGGCTATTGTAGACATTGCTGCTATAAACATTCGGGTACACGTGCCCCTTCGGATCACTATGTTTGTATCTTTAGGGTAAATACCCAGTAGTGCAATTGCTGGGTCATAGGGTAGTTCTATTTTCAACATTTTGAGGAACCTCCATGCTGTTTTCCAGAGTGGTTGGACCAGCTTGCATTCCCACCAACAGTGGAGGAGGGTTCCCCTTTCTCCACATCCTCTCCAGCATCTGTCATTTCCTGACTTGTTAATTTTAGCCATTCTGACTGGTGTGAGGTGATATCTCATTGTGGTTTTGATTTGTATTTCCCTGATGCCGAGTGACGTGGAGCACTTTTTCATGTGTCTGTTGGCCATCTGGATGTCTTCTTTGCAGAAATGTCTGTTCATGTCCTCTGCCCATTTCTTGATTGGATTGTTTGTTCTTTGGGTGTTGAGTTTGCTAAGTTCCTTATAGATTTTGGATACTAGCCCTTTATCTGATATGTCGTTTGCAAATATCTTCTCCCATTCTGTCAGCTGTCTTTTGGTTTTGTTAACTGTTTCCTTTGCTGTGCAAAAGCTTTTGATCTTGATGAAATCCCAATAGTTCATTTTTGCCCTTGCTTCGCTTGCCTTTGCCGTTGTTCCTAGGAAGATGTTGCTGCGGCTGAGGTCGAAGAGGTTGCTGCCTGCGTTCTCCTCAAGGATTTTGATGGATTCCTTTCTCACATTGAGGTCCTTCATCCATTTGGAGTCTATTTTCGTGTGTGGTGTAAGGAAGTGGTCCAATTTCATTTTTCTGCATGTGGCTGTCCAATTTTCCCAGCACCATTTATTGAAGAGGCTGTCTTTTTTCCATTGGACATTCTTTCCTGCTTTGTCGAAGATTAGTTGACCATAGAGTTGAGGGTCGATTTCTGGGCTCTCTATTCTGTTCCACTGGTCTATGTGTCTGTTTTTGTGCCAGTACCATGCTGTCTTGATGATGACAGCTTTGTAATAGAGCTTGAAGTCCGGAATTGTGATGCCACCAACTTTGGCTTTGTTCTTCAATATTCCTTTGGCTATTCGAGGTCTTTTCTGGTTCCATATAAATTTGAGGATTATTTGTTCCATTTCTTTGAAAAAAATGGATGGTATTTTGATAGGGATTGCATTAAATGTGTAGATTGCTTTAGGTAGCATAGACATTTTCACAATATTTATTCTTCCAATCCAGGAGCATGGAACATTTTTCCATTTTTTTGTGTCTTCCTCAATTTCTTTCATGAGTACTTTATAATTTTCTGTGTATAGATTCTTAGTCTCTTTGGTTAGGTTTATTCCTAGGTATCTTATAGTTTTGGGTACAATTGTGAATGGGATTGACTCCTTAATTTCTCTTTCTTCAGTCTTGTTGTTGGTGTACAGAAATGCAACTGATTTCTGTGCATTGATTTTATATCCTGACACTTTACTGAATTCCTGGACAAGTTCTAGCAGTTTTGGAGTGGAGTCTTTTGGGTTTTCCACATATAGTATCATATCATCTGCGAAGAGTGATAGTTTGACTTCTTCTTTACCAATTTGGATGCCTTTAATTTCTTTTTGTTGTCTGATTGCTGAGGCTAGGACTTCTAATACTATGTTGAATAGCAGTGGTGATAATGGACATCCCTGCCGTGTTCCTGACCTTAATGGAAAAGCTTTCAGTTTTTCTCCATTGAGAATGATATTTGCAGTGGGTTTTTCATAGATGGCTTTGATAATATTGAGGTATGTGCCCTCTATCCCTACACTTTGAAGAGTTTTGATCAGGAAGGGATGCTGTACTTTGTCAAATGCTTTTTCAGCATCTATTGAGAGTATCATATGGTTCTTGTTCTTTCTTTTATTAATGTGTTCTATCACATTGATTGATTTGCGGATGTTGAACCAACCCTGCAGCCCTGGAATAAATCCCACTTGATCGTGGTGAATAATCCTTTTAATGTACTGTTGAATCCTATTGGCTAGTATTTTGGCGAGAATTTTTGCGTCTGTGTTCATCAAGGATATTGGTCTGTAGTTCTCTTTTTTGGTGGGATCCTTGTCTGGTTTTGGGATCAAGGTGATGCTGGCCTCATAGAATGAGTTTGGAAGTTTTCCTTCCATTTCTATTTTTTGGAACAGTTTCAGGAGAATAGGAATGAGTTCTTCTTTAAATGTTTGGTAGAATTCCCCTGGGAAGCCGTCTGGCCCTGGGCTTTTGTTTGTTTGGAGGTTTTTGATGACTGTTTCAATCTCCTTACTGGTTATGGGCCTGTTCAGGTTTTCTATTTCTTCCTGGTTCAGTTGTGGTAGTTTATATGTCTCTAGGAATGCATCCATTTCTTCCAGATTGGCCAATTTGTTGGCGTAGAGTTGCTCATAGTATGTTCTTATAATTGTCTGTATTTCTTTGGTGTTAGTTGTGATCTCTCCTCTTTCATTCATGATTTTATTGATTTGGGTCCTTTCTCTTTTCTTTTTGATGAGTCTGGCCAGGGGTTTATCAATCCTATTGATTCTTTCAAAGAACCAGCTCCTAGTTTCATTGATTTTTTCTATTGTTTTTTTGGTTTCTATTTCATTGATTTCTGCTCTGATCTTTATGATTTCTCTTCTCCTGCTGGGTTTAGGGTTTCTTTCTTGTTCTTTCTCCAGCTCCTTTACGCGTAGGGTTAGGTTGTGTACTTGAGACCTTTCTTGTTTCTTGAGAAAGGCTTGTACCGCTATATATTTTCCTCTCAGGACTGCCTTTGCTGTGTCCCACAGATTTTGAACTGTTGTGTTTTCATTATCATTTGTTTCCATGAATTTTTTCAATTCTTCTTTAATTTCCTGGTTGACCCATTCATTCTTTAGAAGGATGCTGTTTAGTCTCCATGTATTTGGGTTCTTTCCAGCTTTCGTCTTGTGATTGAGTTCTAGCTTCAGAGCATTGTGGTCTGAAAATATGCAGGGAATAATCCTAATCTTTTGATACCGGTTGAGACCTGATTTGTGACCCAGGATGTGATCTATTCTGGAGAAGGTTCCATGTGCACTAGAGAAGAATGTGTATTCTGTTGCTTTGGGATGAAATGTTCTGAATATATCTGTGATGTCCATCTGGTCCAGTGTGTCATTTAAGGCCTTTATTTCCTTGTTGATCTTTTGCTTGGATGATCTGTCCATTTCAGTGAGGGGAGTGTTCAAGTCCCCTACTATTATTGTATTATTATTGATGTGTTTCTTTGATTTTGTTATTAATTGGTTGATATAGTTGGCTGCTCCCACGTTAGGGGCATAGATATTTAAAATTGTTAGATCTTCTTGTTGGACAGACCCTTTGAGTAGGATATAGTGTCCTTCCTCATCTCTTATTATAGTCTTTGGCTTAAAATCTAATTGATCTGATATAAGGATTGCCACCCCAGCTTTCTTCTGATGCCCATTAGCATGGTAAATTGTTTTCCACCCCCTCACTTTAAATCTGGAGGTGTCTTCGCGTCTAAAATGAGTTTCTTGTAGGCAACATACTGATGGGTTTTGTTTTTTTATCCATTCTGATACCCTGTGTCTTTTGATTGGGGCATTTAGCCCATTAACATTCAGGGTAACTATTGAGAGATATGAATTTAGTGCCATTAGTAGCCTGTAAGGTGACTGTTACTGTATATTGTCTCTGTACCTTTCTGATCTACTACTTTTAGGCTCTCTCTTTGCTTAGAGGACCCCTTTCAATATTTCCTGGAGAGCTGGTTTGGTGTTTGCAAATTCTTTCAGTTTTTGTTTGTCCTGGAAGCTTTTGATCTCTCCTTCTATTTTCAATGATAGCCTAGCTGGATAGAGTATTCTTGGCTGCATGTTTTTCTCGTTGAGTGCTCTGAATATATCATGCCAGCTCTTCCTGGCCTGCCAGGTCTCTGTGGATAAGTCTGCCGCCAATCTAATATTTTTACCATTGTATGTTACTGATTTCTTTTCTCGGGCTGCTTTCAGGATTTTCTCTTTGTCACTAAGACTTGTCAATTTTACTATTAGGTGACGGGGTGTGGACCTATTCTTGTTGACTTTGAGGGGGGTTCTCTGCATCTCCTGGATTTTGATGCTTGTTCCCTTTGCCATATTAGGGAAATTCTCTCCAATGATTCTCTCCAATAGACCCTCTGCTCCCCTCTCTGTTTCTTCTTCTTCTGGAATCCCAATTATTCTAATGTTGTTTCGTCTTATGGTGTCACTTATCTCTCGAATTCTCCCCTCATGGTCCAGTAGCTGTTTGTCCCTCTTTTGCTCGGCTTCCTTATTCTCTGTCATTTGGTCTTCTATATCACTAATTCTTTCTTCTGCCTCATTTATCCTAGCAGTGAGAGCCTCCATTTTTGATTGCACCTCATTAATAGCTTTTTTGATTTCAACTTGGTTAGACTTTAGTTCTTTCATTTCTCCAGAAAGGGCTTTAATATCTCCAGAGAGGGTTTCTCTAATATCTTCCATGCCTTTTTCGAGCCCGGCTAGAATGTTCAGAATCGTCATTCTGAACTCTTGATCTGACATAGTACCAATGTCTGTGTTGATTAGGTCCCTAGCCTTCGGTACTGTCTCTTGTTCTTTTGTTTGTGGTGATTTTTTCCGCCTTGTCATTTTGTCCAGATAAGAGGATATGAAGGAGCAAATAAACTACTAATAGGGTGGCAAAGACCCCAGAAAAATGCGCTGTAACCAAATCAGAAGAGACCCCAAATTGGGGGGGGGGGGGGAAGGGGATAAAAAACAGGTTCTGAAAAAAAAAAGAAAAAAAAAAAAAAGAAAAAAATTTAAAAAATAAAACAAATAAAAAAATACAAAAAAGAAAGAAAAAATATATTTATTTAGATGAACTAGTCAAAAAACGTTAAAAAAGAAAAGGGTAAAAGTTTTTAAAAAAATTTAGCAGAAGAAGAAAAAAGAAAAAAGAAAAAAAAATTGAAAAAAGAAAAAAAAATAAAAAATTGAAAAAAGAAAAAAAAATTGAAGTAGCCGCAAGACTAAAGAATCATGGGGAGAAAGCCATGAGTTCCATGCTTTGCTTTCTCCTCCTCTGGAATTGCTCTGCTGTCTTAGGAATTGAATCTGCTTTCTCCTTGATAGATGAACTTCGTCCTGGCTGGATATTTTGTTGATCTTCTGGGGGAGGGGCCTGTTGTAGTGACTCTCAAGTGTCTTTGCCCGAGGCGGGATTGCACCGCCCTTACCGGCGGCCGGACTAAGTAATCGGCTCGGGTTCGCTTTTGGGAGCTTCTGTTCCCTGAACGCTTTCCGTAGAGTTCCGGAGGACGGGAATGAAAATGGCGGCCTCCCAGTCTCCGGCCCGGAGGAGCCGAGAGCCTGGGGCCCCACTCCTCAGTGCGCCCCCAGAGGACAGCACCCAATCACTCCCGTATCCCCAGCCTCTAGCCGCGCTCCGAGCTCACCCAGCCCGCGACCAGTTCAAGGTAACCCCGAGCTGAGAGTTCAGTCCTCGGCTCTGTCTTGGCAGCCGGCTTCTCCGTTCTAATAGCTGCGAGCTCTCCGACACTCCGACACCCCCGATCCTTCTGTGACCCTGCGGGGCCTGGGGCCACGCTGGCCCCGCGTGGGCTTCACCCCGGTTTAGCCCCTGGAGCAATGTCCCTCAGTGGAACAGACTTTTAAAAGTCCTGATTTTGTGCTCCGTTCCTCCGCCGCTTGCCGGGAGCCGGCCCCTCCCCCCGTGGTCTATCTTCCCGTCGTTTTAGATTCACTTCTCCGCCAGTCCTACCTTTCAGAAAGTGGTTGATTTTCTGTTTCTAGAGTTGCTGTTCTTCTTCTCTTCGCTCTCCCGTTGGATTTGTAGGTGTTTGCTATGTTTAGATAAGCTATCGAGCTGATCTCCTGTTACCTGATGTAGTCTCAGCCTGCTACTTCTCCGCCATCTTGACTCCTCCCCCTGCCCTTAACTTTTTAGTCATTCTAAACTTCCCAGTTTAAATGCAGTGTATGCAGTGTCAGTGTGTGTGTGTGTGTGTGTGTGTGTGTGAGTGTAGCAGGCAGTTGATGCTGACCCTTCCATGAGGCAGAGGAAACAGAGAGAGGGAAGAGGTCTTTCTCTGGCCACATAGACAAATGACACGTGGCATTACTAAGCAATATATCTTGTGGCCTGCCCAACAGGAGATAGTCAATGATACACTGGCAAGCCCCAAGAGGGGGGGATGGGTGGGAATGCTGCCCACTTTCCTGGAGAGTCTTCTTCTTCACTTGCCCAATGGTCCAGGAACATAAAAGATGCAGAAAATGCAAGCTTTGCGATGAAGGCCTTCAGGAGCTAGTACATCAGCTACGAAAAGCTAAAACTCCAGGTGCTAGTAGATCAGGCCATCATGACCTAGAGACAGAAAAAATGTTGCTACTCAGTCTTACCCCTAACTATCAAAGCCTAAGGATAACAGGTGCCTCCAGAGGGAGCAGCTGATGGGAGAGTAGCTATCATTTTTTTAACACTTTTCCTTGTTCCTGTCACAAGCATCAGGTACCTCAAAATACTAGATAAAAGCCCTACGTTGGAAACAAGATGACAAGAGAAATTTCACCTCCACCAAACTGCTACTTCTGCCCTTGCTTAATGGAGAGACTACCTGCTTCTGTGGTCTGTCGTGCTACTGAAAATTCAACTGCAGTTCCTAGAAGGTCTCGGAGCTCATAAGAGAACTGTTTAAAATTGCCCAAGTTTTAATTTACCCATCCTAAGACTAACAATCAATTATTATAAATTGGATCCTTGAAGAATAACTCCACCTCCCTGTTCCTGGAGACAGCAAACCCCACCACATCCTTGGCTTCTAGAACTCACCACACTCCTCAAACCACAATACTCCCTTTAACAGTAACTATAGCTTACAACTGTATAACCTCTCCCTTTCCTCAAATTACATACAGTAGGAAATAACATGTCCTTCGAAAGACCCTTAGGAAATCCTTGGGTTAGCCGAGGACTCAGATCATCATTTAACAGAAGAAATTCTTGGATAGGATGTTTCATGGGAGATAGCCTGGCTTTTCTCTAAACCCATATGGAACACTAAGCCCCCAGAAAGAAGCTGAGGAGGGATATATGCGTGTTTCCACTAATGCTTTTGGTCTTCCAAGTACAATTTCTTTTTTTCCCTGAGCATCCCCCTCATATTCTGCTTACCATATTCTACAGTGGGAGTACTCAGGAAGGAAGTGCTAGTGTCTTAGTCCAGTCAGGCCACTGTAACAAAGCACTATAGACTGGCTGGTTGTTAGATGATAGCAATTTATGTCTCATGGTTCTGGAGGCTGGAAGTCTGAGATCAGGATGCCAGCATGGTTCAAGTTCTAGTGAGAGCCCTCTTGTGGGTCACAGACTGCTGACTTCTCATGCTATCCTCACATAGCAGAGAGCAGAGGGATGCTAGTTTTCATGATTGTTAAAAGGGCACTAATTCTAAAAGGGCACTAATTCTAATTGGAGGGCTTCACCCTCATGATTTTATCTCATCCTAATTACCTCTCAAAGGTCCCACCTCAAATACCATCATATACTGTGTGTGTGCAGGGGATGGGTGGAAGGGGTTCAACATACAAATTTGGGGGGACACAAACATTCAGTCTATAACACCAAGATACACTGAGATATCTTGGCCAGCTTAAATACTCTATCCTTTGGAAAGGGTGGAGCCCAGATTGCTAGATATAGGAATATGACTCTAACTTCATAACTTTTTTCATCATATATTAACTGAGTAAATCAGGAAAACTCCAGCCCATTTATACCTTTGAGCTAGTCCAGTACTCTCAATAGCTATAATATTTTGCCTCCTGTTTTCCCTAAACCTGTTTTATCTTATTTCTATAATATATAGAAGATAGTTTCACCTGTTTTCAATATGTTCCCTAATACTGAAAATGTAGTCCCAGTCTAATTTTTAAGTATACTCATTAGGGTTATGTATTTCATAACTGATAGTGTCTAGTTTAAAGGGTAGCTTTCTATCTATAGGGAACATTTTCTTGATTTGGGGTTTCAGTGAGGCTATCTCTTACCACTTCATAAGATCCCCATGACTCTTTTTCTAGAAAGGTAGACTCTCAGGGGGGCAGAATGAATACCATACATTGACACATTAATGAAATGTATATAAATAATTGTATTAATATGTGAACAACAGCTTTGAGTGAGGCATAAATTCTTTCCATCACTTAAAGCCCAGAACACACTGGCACTAGGGGAAAAAAATCAGAGACTCTTCTTCTCCTTCTTCCTGTAATTTTCTTGCAAATAGCATATTCACTGATGTTTTTGGAGAGCTCAGTTACTCGGATGAAATCTTAGAAGGAGAAGTAGGCTATAAGATGGAAATATTAATTGATAGTTACCATATTTCCTGCAAGAAATAATCTTTCTCATATTCAAAAATAAAATTAGGGTATCTTATTGTTTCAGGTAACCAATTCATATAGTTAGTAGACAATTATGTATGGTATTTTGTAGGCCACGAAAAGAAGCAACATACCATTTCTGATCTTCAAAGCACACAAACCCGGTTAGAAAAATAGTAAAGGTTTATAAATGCTAGAATATTGTCATTTTTCTTTAAAATAGAGAGCCACATTTTTTAAGACCAACAAAAAAGGTTTTAAGCTTTATGGAGATGGAAACTTCAGATCAGGTCTGGAGAAATTAGGTATGATTTCCAGAAGGAGCATTCTGGGAAAGATTGAAGTAAATCAGTGAGGAAATAAGTAAATTCATTGATTAATTAAGTTATATGTTAATGATGGAACTAAGAAGCTCCCGAATGAGAGCATAATAAATTGTTGCATATAATAAATAAGTAACTAGTATATGCACAAGTAATAAATACATGAAACTTTTCAGTCGTTTCATCTGGAAGGCCGTTGCCCTCAACAAGAACACTTGATGTTACCCTCTGGCAAGATACAGCTGGAACTGTGAAGTTGAGTGCCAGTGGTTTAAATTAAGAAACGGCTTGTGATATTAAAATTAAGACACTTTTGAATAAAGCAACAAGACATATCACAAACTTCACAGACTTATAGAGCCTTTCATATGGTTCAGCAAATACAGGAGCATGATTCTCTTTATTTATTAATTTGATATGCATTCATTAGGTACCAACTGTCTACCCCATATTGCCCTAATTACTAGGAAGATGTAAAAGAAAGCATGGAAAGAGTCCTCTCCCGACAGGTTGCCTAATATCTAAGAGGTGAAATAGAATGTGTAAAAATTAAGTGGGAGGATATTTCTGGACAAAATATGAGAAATTGAGAAATGCAAATGCTACCTACAGTTTTTCTCTCTCCCAGGGGGCTCGCAGCACATCATAATTACCTGGCAGAAAGTATCATTCTCATAAGCATTTTTGCAACGTGATTGGCAGGGATGCAGAGAGTCTAAGCGATCTGTATAAAAACCTTGTGAGCTGAGTGGGAGAACTAGAAATTAGTTTTCTGTATGGTATATTGCCAGGAATATTGGTAGGTCCAGAGGCAAAAGTGCTCAAGGTTATTTTTCCCTCTACTTTTGAGGTATCAGGTAATTCCAGGAAAGTTATTTCTGAAATAAGGTTTCTCCCTCTGTGGATGATATCCTGGGATATCTACCTTATCTACCTCACAGGGGTCCTGTGTGAATTGAATTAGCTGAGGGAGGGGGTGGGGAATTGTAAAGAGCTTCATGATCCACAAAGCATTTTGTAAGTATCTGGTAAAATATCAATATTGATTGATTGATTGATTGTGAGCCAAGATGTAGGTGAAAGGTGAAGAAAGTGTCCCCTAAAGACTGACCATTTGGAGAAATCTGCTATGCCAGTTGGTAAGCCTGCCAGTAGGCATAGTGTTAAGCTTTAGGAGGCAGAAGAAGTGAGAAGGGCTGAGAGATAGATACAAAAAGCCTCAGGTGCCCAGGCACAAATGCTAGAGGATAATAGAGACAGCTGTGGAAGCATCTAGATTACAGAGGATCTGGGCAGCCCCACTGCCTCTCTCTCAACTATGAAAAAAAGCACTGAAGTCTTTCCAATCCCACAAGATGGGTTCATAAATTAACTGAAAAAGAGAGAAAGCCAGCTGGCCCAAATGAGACCCCTTGGTTGTCACAGAGAAGTACCACAAGAGAAAGCAATAAAGACCATAAAATCAGGAACAGTATAGAAACACGGGGATGTGGCTGCTCAGTGAGCACCAGCGTGGAGCAATGAACATGCCCAAAGACCTGCTCCAGCAGGGACAGACAGCACTGAACGGCCGCCTAACTCCCAGGTGATGCCCTCAGCTGTGTCATTCCCTCGGAATCTTGCTGCCAGGAAAAGTGAGATGAAAAATAAAGCCTAGCAAAATCACGACCAGCTGAGTTTCAACATGAAATGACTAAGAAAAACACGAAGTGACCGGGGTCATCTACAGTGAACTGGAAACATTTTCCACCACGAGCGAGTATAGAAAACCTGACATAGAAGTGAGGTATGGAAAAAATGGAAGCAGACGAGTGGCATCATCAGAAAGGAGTGAGAGGATGTTGACAGAAAGAAGTGGGTGGTGGAAGCACACTACAGAGCAGTCCCCAGGACCTCAGTGATCCTTAAATGGTGATGTGCGCACAGCTCACCTAGGGGGCTTGTTGAAACGCATATTCGGATTTTTCCTGGTCCTGAGTCACTGAGGCTGATGCTTCAGTCCACGGAGCGTGTTTTGAGTAGCAAGTGTCTAAATGACAGGTGACTTAAACCTGAACGAGGCACTAACAATGGAAACGCAGAAGGGATGTGGCTGAGAAGCAGTCAGAAAGAGAAAGGACAAGACTCAGAGACTGATTAGGGAAAGAGGAAACATTATAACTCCCAAGATTTTTAGGCCTGGACAATAGGTCAGGTCATCGGGCTATTAATTGAGTCCTTAGTAAATAAAAGTCTGTGCAGAAACACCCTAAGACCTTTCCATATGTGTGTTTTATGCCTACTTACTTCTACCGAGTTACTGAGAGATGCTCCTACTGTGTGAGATTGCTTTTTGGAGTCATTCGAGATCGGGATCCACCTCTCTCTGCTTCGTGGGTCTGGGCGGCTTTGTTTTCGTTGCCCATTGCTCATGGCTTGACCCTGAATAAACTGAAAATAGACCATTAGGGAGATTGGCAGACATGGAATGTAAAAGCACGCTAGGGCAGCAGGAGACCTATAAAGGGAGTTCTTCCTAAGTAAGGAAGAAAACGTGGCGAACAGGTGTTTTAAGATTTTCCAAGTAATAGTCTAGAGAGGGCCCTGGACTCCAGCAGCCATCTTCACTGGCTTGTGAGTTTAGCTCTCGATCCGAGGGAACGATAAACAGATCAGGAGAGACCTCAGATTCCGCGAACACTCAAGAGTCATTATGGGTGCAGGAGAGAGTCCAGAGGGATCTGTGTGGTTGCCAAAAAGCATCCACGGAGATGAGCTTTTGGAAATGGTTGTGAGATTGTAGTTCTTGTTCCAGAGTCTTAGTGAAGTCAGACCAGATTAGACTCAAGCCCCAGTCTGTGCTCTGTGTGCGTTAGGAGTGGGGGGCGCCCCAGGGACAGAATGACAAGGAGGGCAGGAAGGGTGGTATTGTGCTTCTGTGAACTGGTTTCCGTAATGCACCGAGGTAGCACTTAATGGCGGTTCATGGCTTCCCCAGGAAACCATTCTAAGTGGGCCAGGTGCCCAATGGTTTCTATCCCAGTTAAGTAAATAAATGAAATATGCTAATTAGCACCCTATTAGCTCACGGCAGGGAGTAATCCGTGGCATTTTGATTGGAAAGAATTCTATCATCCAAAAGACTGGTCTGTAACAGAATGCAAACTGGCCCAATTTCCTCCCTCCCTTCCCGGTGGCAGTTGTCCAAATGTCTGAGACGCAGACCTCACAACTGCGTGCAATTCCAAGGGTGTCGCGGGGCGCTGTGAGAGCACCTCCTGGCCTCCACGGAGCCTGGCGCCGCGCCGCTCTCTGAGAACAGATTTATACAATCCAGAAATGGGGGCCAGAACTCAGAAGCATCGAGTGGGTTTGGGAGGCGCTTTAGGGGCAGCTCTTTTTCCTTTTGTTATGACAATATCCCCACTTTTATTCTCTGGCCCTCCCCGACTCCAATCCAGAGCGCATTTTCTTGGCTCAAGCAGACGGGCGTGGGGCCGTGGTCCGGTTCTGTGGAAGGAGGGCTTCTTAGGAAAACGCTAGAGCTGCGGAGTTTCAGTTGGGGAAAGGCAAGCTTGGGTAGGTTATCCTCTTTATATTTGTATTGTTTCGGCTGCAGAGAATCCACCTAGTGCCTGTTCTCTTATTCCTGTTTAACTGTCTAGATTCACATCTTGCCCATCTCCTACCATTTTGCAGAAGGAGGGATTTGGGGGCAGCGTGGACCCTGAAGGAAAAAGCTCAGGACGAAAACAGCGTGTTTTCCAATTTGCTCTTTTAAAACATCCACTCTCCAAGAGCTCTGGGTGTTTACAGGGATTAGACATCATGACACATCTGTCAGGCTGCCTCAGAATTTATCAGAAATCCCCATCAGAGTGGGACTTAAGCAATGAAGCTTACTTATATCACCGGGAAGCTTCTAATACTTTTTCTGTTCTTGATACCAAATATTATAGGGATCACCTTGTATTTGCTGATGGCTGCTTAATAAGAGGGGTGAGATGGGGAGATAGGGTTTTTAATCATCTGAATGTTATAGAGGCAAGTTGCCAGTATTGTTGGGGTTCCCCCCCCAAGCGTGGTCCTTTCTATGATGACGTATGAGAACCACATAGATATTGAATGCTTATGACAAGCCATGTGAAAACACTTTTCTCTGCACGCTCTTTTATTTCCTTCCTAATAAAAAAGTGATGATACTTACTTAAAGTTTAAAATTGTTAATGGAATGTACTGGTTACAAGTACATCACTCTTTTTTCTCCCCCATACTCGTTTTTCTTTTTCCTAGGAAGAGAATCTATTAAATCTTGACTAGATACAAATTCAAATCGAATGCTGAATACCAGCTGTTGTATCAGCAACATTTTAAAATTCAACTTTAAGAAAAACCTCATAGTAAAATTTATGTCTCACTCACTAACATTACTATACCACATTGATCACAGTACCTGAAGAAATCATTCAGAACCATATGACATTGATGTCTATTTAGAATGTTTTTTTTTTAAATCCTGTATTGGAAAATAAAGCACATTACCTAAATGATTCAAATGACAAAAAAAAAAAAAAAAATCATTCCTGAAAGCCATCTGTGAATTAGCATATGGGCTTCTGGAACCCAACATCTTGGTTCTGTATGTGAGTCAGAAGAAAAAAAAAAAAAGAAGAAGAAGAAAAGAAAGAAGGAAAGGAAGAAAACGCGATCCTGTCTTTAAATATGAAACATGGAATAATTTTCTCCAATCAAGGGGACTTCAAAGAGGGAAGGCATTTATGACAATAAAGCAATCAGCTGGACCTCACAGCAGCTTGCCCTAAGACTGGTCCCAAGAGCAGTCAGTCACAAAACTTTTAAGTGAGCCAAGACCAGATTCTGCTAATGGAAAAATGTGTTCCTGAACCGGAGCTCTGGAAATCTAGGCACGTTCTGAATGCAATATAGGCTCTGTTGCTTTGGCAAATCTGTCTTGAACTGGAAAGCAGTTTAGTAAGGAATTAAGCGAGGACAGATATGAGTTAAAGACAAGAAGCCTAGCAGTGGTAGCGCCACTGAGATTACTAGGCAAGTGTTAGCGAGCATTGAAAGACCCTCATCGGCACAACTCCCTGCCCCCAACCCAGTTGTCAAAGTGTAACTTCTCTGCTTGGTAAAAAGCTGAATGTTCCTCTTGCATTTATCAGACACTGTATATCTGGCTTGAATATGTAAGTTGATATAACCTAGCCAAATCATGCGGATAGAGGGATGACGCCTAAATGCTTTTACATATTTTGGGTTTCTGGGGAATTTTTTTCCTTGAAATTCACATGTTCCAAATATCTGTCTTACTTTGAGCCTGAATCCGAAACGGAGAACTCACAACCTGGGAGTGAGAACAAAAGACAGACAGAAAGTCTTTGTTGACACTTTAAATTAGATGTGGTTTCGAGGCCACTCAAGATGAAAACTACCCCCACTGCAGTCCTGACTGACAGATTGCAAGTAAACATGCCCACTACCTGGTAATTCTACCTGCTAGTTACTTGGAAAGATTCAGATACTCAACAACGGACCTGAATGTTTTCGTGAGTTTGAGGGCCCATTAGGGAGGGGAGGGCGGATGTCTTTAAAAAAAAGCATGCAGTGAAGTTGACAACAGGACCTGCTGAAATTCTATCAAAAAAAATTCTTGCATTTGAAAAAAAATATATTCTTGCAGCATAATGAAGCTTTTCAAGCAGTCAGTCTCTCCAGACTTTTGCCTTTGCCAACAGTTATAACAATAAGGAAAACTGTATTAGCGGTGTGGCAATTGTGTGCATGTGTGCGCTGACCCTAGAAACGCCCACTGAGCTGTCCGCCGGCTCTGCCAAGGGGCAAGTGCGCAGTGAATTTCAGACAAGAGAAGACTTTGGATTCCAGCCCTAGAGTGATACTTGGGAGGTGCATGCGTGTCTTTCTGTGTGGAGGAGAGCAGACGAGTGTGTGTGTGTGTGTGTGTGTGTGTGTGTGTGTGTATGTGTGTTAGGGAAGCAAGAAAGATGAAAAGAAGCAGATGAAGAAATTCAGAGACAAGCTAACACCACCTCCTTTTGCTTGTTTTTCTCCTACTTGTTCTCAGCCCTCCCAGTGGTATAGCATCCAGGGAAATCCTGGGGCCTCTCCCATGATGAAGGCCAACATCAGTGCTGTGGCTGGCTCTGGTTATGAAAAGAACTGACCCCTGAAGGGAATCCTGGCCATGGAGCACTCCTTGGGGACAGAGCTGAGAAGTCCAGATGGTGAATGACTTGGCAAAGGTCACACAAGTTGCCGTTCAAGGTAAGGATAATTAGTTCATCCATTCAATGGAAATTTGCTGCGTGCCCATTATGTGCTCGATGGTAGAGATACATGGTCCATATACATAATTTAAGGACAATCATAGCTGCTATGGAACTCATTCACTAAAGATGAAAAAAGCATAGTTCCCCACCTCTTGGAAGCTCATAGTTCTAGAAATAATAACTATCCTTATATCTTTACTTTGTACTGTGACAAAAGCTATTTTATTGTATCCTCATTATACCCCTTATAAGGTAAAGAGTATTATCCCATAAATTTATAATTGAGGAAAATGAGCCTTAACCTTGCTCAAGGTCACATAGTTAGGAAGCAGCGGCACCAAAACTTGAACTCAGGTGTCTTGATTCCCAGGTGTCTGGGACCACCATCCCAGCTACCTGGACCTTGGCACACTTGTGAGTTTTGGTGGAATAAAACTCAATTGAAATTAATACCAGAGATCTCCAAGCCCCCACTGGAAGCTGTCCACACTCAATGATGTGTGCCAGACCACTACTACAAAGATGTAAGAAGAGACACAAAAAAAGATATGAAAGATCTCAAATCAATAACTTACCTTTACAACTTAAGGAATTAGAAAAAGAAGAACAAACTAAACCCAAAGCTAGTGGAAGGAAGGAAATTATAAAGATTATAACAGAGATAAATTAAATAGAAAACCAACAGAGAAAATTAACAACACCAAAAGTGGGTTCTTCAAAAAGATCAACAAAATTGACAAAACTTTAGCTAGGTGAACTAGTAAAAAAGAATACGCAAATTGTTAAAATAAAAAAGAAAATGCGAACATTTCTGCTGATTTTACAGAAACGAGAAGGATGGTAAGAGAGCACACTGAGCAACTATGTACAAATAAATTGAATAACCTAGATGAAATAGTAAAGTTCTTGGAAACACAAAATCTCCCAAGACTCAACCACAAAACAAATAGAAAATCTGACTAGACTTCTAGCTAGTAGAGAGATTTAATCAGGAGTCAAAATTCTCTCAACAATAGCAACAAAAGCCCTGGAGCTGGTGACTTCACTGGTGAATTCTACCAATAATTTTAAAAAGAATTAACACTAGAATTAAATTTTTTTTTAATTAAAGTGGAGGGGCCACTCCATAATTTATTTTGTAAGACCAGCATTACGTTAACACCAAAGGCAGACAAAGGTGCTACAAGAAAAGAAAACTGTAGGTCAACATTGGTGCAAAAATGCTCAACAAAATATCAGCAAATGAAATTCAGCAGCATATTAAAAGGATTACACACCAAGAGCAAGTGGAATTTATTTATTCCTGGCTTTCAAGGATTGTTCAATATAGGAGCACTGATCAATATAAAACACCACATTAATAGAATGAAGGAAAAAAAGAACATATGATTATCTCAGTTGATACAAAAATTCAATACCTTTTCACGATAAAAGCATTCAGAAAACCAGTAAGAGAAAGAAACTTCCTCAATATAATAAAAGCAATATATTAAAAAAAAAAAAAAAAAAAAAAGCAAATACACCCAGTGGTTTAAGACTAGAAGCTAGACTAGATTGGGAACAAAGCAAGATGCCTGCTTTCATTGCTTCCATTCAACATAGCATTGGAAGTCCTAGCCAGAGCAATTAGGCAAGAAAAAGAAGTAAAAGGCACCTAAATTGGAAAAGACGTAAAATGATTCTCTTCACAGATGATTGATCTTATGTATAGAAAATTAAAGATTCCACACACACACAAAGAAAACCCTGTTAGAACTAATTAATAAATTCAGCAAAGAAGCAGGATACATTGCATTTTTATACACTAACAATGCACAATCTAGAAAATGAAATCAAGAAAACAATTTCATTTGCAATAGTATCAAAAAGAATAATACTTAGGAATTAACAAAAGAGGTGAAAGACTTGTACAATGACAACTATAAAACATTTTTGAACGAAATTAAAGAAGACAATTAAATGGAAAGCTATCTCATGTTTATGAATTGGAGGACTTAACATAGTTAAGATGCTGAGGCTACCCAAAGCAGTCTCCAGACATAATGTAATCCTTATCAAAATCCCAATGATGTCTTTTGTTAGAAATAGAAAATTCATCCTAAAATTCACATGGTATCTCATCATCCTAGAAGGGAAAAAGCTAGAGAACTCATACTTCCTGATTTCAAACTGATTTCATACTTCCTGATTTCCTTTATTTACTATAAACCTACAGTAATCAAAATAGGATGGTACTAGCATGAAGACACACATACAGACCAAAGGAATAGAACAGTCCAGAAAAGCATCCTCACATATATGGTCAAATGATGTTCAGGGGAACCTGGGTGCCTTAGTTGGTTAAGCATCTACCCCTTGATTTTGGCTCAGGTCATGATCTCAGGGTCATGACATAGAGCCCCATGACCTGCTCCATGTTCAGCGGGGAGTCCGCTTGAGATTCTTTCCCTCCTCCCCTCCCCCAACTCACGCATGCTTGCTCTCTCTCTCTCTCTCTCTCAAATAAAATCTTTAAGAAAATGATGTTCAACAAGGGTGTCACAACCATTCAATGGTAAGAAGACAGTCTTTTCAACAAATGGTGCTGGAAAAACTGGCTATCCACCTGCAGAAGAATGAAGTTAGGCCCTTACATTGTGCCACACACAGAAAATAACTCAAAATGGGCCATGACCTAAATGTAAGACCTGAAACTTATAAAATTCTTAGGAGAAAATACAGGGTTAAAAGCTTCATGAAACTGGATCTGGCAATGATTTTTTTGGATATAACCAAAGACGAAAATAACAAAAGAAAACAAATTGGACTTTATGAAAATTAAAAACTTCTGTGTACAAAAAGACACTGATAAACAGTAAAAACACAAATCACACAGTGTCACAGTGGTTCATGAGATCACAGTCAGCTAGTACTGCAGCCATCTGAAAGCTTGACTGAGATTCAAGGATTTGCTTCCCAGAGGATTCAATCACATGGCTGGTGGGTGGCCTCAGTTCCTCGTTGTCTATTGGCAGGAAGTGTCAATTCCTCACCAAGTGGGCCTCGCCATAGGGCTCCCTGAATGACCTTTCCAAATGGCAGCTGTCTTTCCCCAGAGCAAATGATTCAAGAGCAAGGAGGAAGCCACATGTGTCCTATGACGAAGGCCTGGAAGCCCCACATTATCACAACCACCACATTCTGTTTGTTAGAATCAAGTCACGAAGTCCAGCCTTCACATAAGGAGGAATTAGCTTATATCTTTTGAAAGGAGATTATCAAAGAATTTATGGATGTATTTTAAAAATCACCACAGTAATCGTATTCGGGTTATAAGAGTGTCAGTTTTTCTTGATTAAACCAATTTTCTGTATTGTATTAATTATATTTTTACAATAAAAAAAACTTGAAAAGATAAACTTGTATTTCATCATAAAAATTACCTCTGTATTTCAATGCACTCAGAAAACTTTTTTTAATAAAGACACCTCCAAAGGTCAAATTCAACTCTGTTAATTATTCCTTTGGTCTTTATCACACCCTCTGAAAATAATACATACAACAGAGAGTTCATCCTCAAATTGCCACTATACTTGGAGAGGAGGGAAGATTTGGGGGAGCAAACCGAAAGCACAGGACCCACATCTGTCTACTCCCTAAGGCATTCTTGTGTCTATCCATCAGTCCAGGCCAGTGCATCAGCCTAGCTGCCCTTAGAATTGTCTTAAGTTGTACGAAAGCCCTGTGCCTTCAGATTTTCTCAGTTCTTACAAGAAATAGCCATCTGAAACCTGTTAGTATAAATTTTGTAAATCTGTTTTCAAGGACATTAAATACTATGCCTCTCAGTGTCATTTATAAAAGATTCCGTTGGAGAAATATTTTCTAGAAGGCACTGCCAGGAAAAAATTGCTCCTGTGAAGAGTAAGTGTGCTTAGACATCTCTGAGTTATAAAGCTTGACATTTTCTTTCTTTGTTCTGGCTACAAGGAAACTCATAGTAATGTACTGTCTTTTGCAATTATCATAGGTCTCTTCTTTTCCACTATGTTGATATTATAATACTGTGAACTTATTTTACATCAGCCCTTTATTCAAAGCCATGAAAAGTTTTTTTGTTTGTTTGGGTTTTTTTAGAAAAAAAAAAAAGCATGTAGGAATCACAGCTACTATTTTAGTGCTTATCATGTTAACCACTAGCTAGATCTGTATATATGTAGTGAGGTTTCCAGTAAAGGAGGAACTTTTATTTTCTTTTTAAGCAATAGAAGTACTATTTGAAAGAGGTTTACAGTTTTCCATTCTCCAGATAGAGACCTTTGGAACATCCTTTTGGGAGTAGAAGGTTGAAATTATTATCAGGAAAATGTACTATCAATAATGCAAAGAAAGTTCCTATCCATAGTTTTTGGGGGAGGAAAAAACTGGATGTTGCCATAAATTTTAATGATCATGAAACTAAGATAGTGAATGTCTTGTTTATTTCTACAATATAAACTAGATCGAGACTTAACTATGCTATATCTTGGCAACTGTTGAGAAATGTGTTTCCAAAATATAGATTTAGACTGGATTTTAGAGCCCACACATAATATTGCTTAAGTTGGAAAAGACCTACTTTTTCAACAATATACTCTTAGCTTTTTTATTGTCTTGTCAGGACGATAGAGTTTAGGCCATAACTCTGGGTGGGGTTAGGAACGGTCCTGAAGAAAATAAAAGTTTCCACTGTCAAACGGAAAACAACATGATGGCCTTGGATCCCCACCGATCTCATGCTGAGGACTGAGACAGGTGGGGGTCTGAGGTGAAAAGCACTGTGATCTCTAGACAACCTCATGATGAGTGGGACCTCTCCTGCATGGAAGCCAGTGGGGATCAAAGCAAAGACCTTCAAATGGGGGTCAGAGCCTGTAAGCCCCAAAAGTAATTACCATTGGCAGTAGAGTATATCGTCACTTCTATGTCTTCACTGAACATTTATTGAAGACTTTCTCTTAATCTAATAGTGTGGGGCACCTGGGTGGCTCAGTGGGTTAAAGCCTCTGCCTTCGGCTCAGGTCATGATCTCAGGGTCCTGGAATCGAGCCCTGCATCAGGCTCTCTGCTCAGCAGGAAGCCTGCTTCCTCCTCTCTCTGCCTGCTTCTCTGCCTACTTGTGATCTCTGTCTGTCAAATAAATAAATAAAATATTTAAAAAAAAATCAAATAGTGTGATTTTTATATACACTTCTAACTCACTTCATGTTATTGGACACAATACTGACTCATATTTGTTTTTCTCTAAAATGTTTTCCTCAAAATAAAAAAATTTAGAACATAAACATTTAATTGGCCATCCACTAGAGTCCACTTACTGCCTGTGGATAATACATCAGAGCTGGGGGTGCCAAGGAACAAGGAGGTTGGATGCCACAGACACTCTCATAGGGTAGAACACATTCTGGAATCTTCACTCCTCTATTGTTCCTCTTCCTGCCATTCATTTTTGGCAAATAGTTCTGATGCATAATAGCTGATAAAAGTAAGCAAATGAAGTTTTCTATTTGCCACAAAGAATGAGAATTAAACTCAATGGTTCAAATACAAGTTTTCTGGCTGGTCAAGGATACAATGGAGCAAACCAAGGGTAAAGATCAACAGGCAGAATTTTTTTTTTTTTAATTGATTTGACAGAGAGAGAGTACAAGCAGGCAGCACAGCAGAGGGAGAGGGAGAAGCAGGCTCCCTGCTGAGTAGGGAGCCCCATACAGGACTGGATCCCAGGACCCTGGGATCATGACCTGAGCCCAAAGCAGAGGCTTAACCATCTGAGCCACCCAGGCACCCCAGAAGGGATGGTCTTTTGACATTAAGAAGGACTTCGAAAGTATCACTGCAGAATGGAAGGATATACTAACATTCTTATAAATGGTATCTGCAAGAAACTAACAGCCCAAAGCATGTCATGGCCTGTCTGCTCTTGTGTCCCTTAGAATGTTAATTCATATCAATCCTATTTTTTTTTTTTTTTTTTCAGATTGGGCAACTAGAATCCCAGAAAGTTTTGGAAAAAGCTACTTAATGTTTCCAGCTAAGAATTCTTATACAGCCAGTGTTTGGACACAAGAAATCCGACTCTAGGACCACTTAATGGGTCACTACTTAATGAACCACTTTAATGGTTCACCTAGAGAGAGCTGAAGGCTCTCTGTACTATTATTTTCTTATTCTTCTCTGTATTCAATTAGACTTCATCAAGTAAGGCTCAAGTGATTTTGAGCAGGGAGATGGGGTAATGGTAAAGGAGTGACTGGGTCCATGTTTGGAGCAAAGAAGAACTGGGAGCAAGAAAAACCGTGTGAGAAATTACCAGTTGCCAGCTTCCAAGATCCATATTCCCCTCCTCCTTAATAATAGAATCACCACATAGCCATGTACCCAGCTAATAAGATAACATTTCTGTTCCTTTGCAGGCACTTGTGTCATATGATTATTTTTTGGTCAATTTGATTTATGCACAATGATCCATGCCCACTCCATCCCTCCTCCTTCCTACTACTTAGAATTTGGATAAAATAGTGCGAGCTCCATGGCTATCATGAGCCATCAGATGACCCTGATGATAGAAGCCATATGCTGAAGATAGCGGAACAGAAAAACAAGAACCCAGTGCTCTCTTGACACTATCAAGTGGTCAAATCAGTCCTAGAAAAACCCACTTCATTTGCAGGAGCAGGAAGTAAACTATTATTTTTTTAAGCCAGTATTACTTTGGGATTTTTCCATTACATATAGCAAGGAACTATCCTGTTGATCATGGATATATTGGGGGTTTTTATTGCCCAAAAGTATCTGGCAGAAAAAGAGGGATGGGGTCTGAAATCCAACCTGCACCCCCTCAAATACAGACCATGAATCCTGAGATGGAGCTGAGTGCATTTGGATAAAGAGGACACTCATTTCTCACGCATCCAAAGGACTAATCTTCTCCTGGAGGCCATGCCCCTATCAGAGGGGGCACCTTTTTGTACTACATGGGCTAGCTGAGGTTTCCTTCTAACTGATTCAAGGCCAGAAAAGTGAGGCATGCG
Organism: Meles meles; assembly: GCF_922984935.1. Classification (NCBI taxonomy): domain Eukaryota; kingdom Metazoa; phylum Chordata; class Mammalia; order Carnivora; family Mustelidae; genus Meles; species Meles meles. The sequence continues at coordinate 146,125,056 of NC_060066.1, read as the reverse complement.
ATGGCATGGGGTTTTCGGGAGTACCTGGAGCAGGCAGCTCTCAGAGAAATAACTATCACCTTAATTTGCAGAATTTGTATTTTTTTCCGGTATTCCCAGAAATAACTTGGGGAAAGAGAACCCAAGGGAAAATTGGCCTTCCAACAATCCCCAAGATACTGGCCAAGGGTTAATTTCTGAAAGGGAATGTGACTTTATTTTAACCATGGACTATTGTGCATTTATTACCTCATTTAATCCTCAAAACTACTTTGTAATTTCATTGTTCCAGTTTTACGGGATTAAAAACAAACTGGGAGTAAGTAAGTTGTCCGAGAACACAGCTAACCAAAGGCAAAGCCGGGACTCCAGCCTCGATCTCTCCAGCTCCCAGACTTACCCATGTAACCACCACTCAGTACGTCAGCCTGGCTGCACCTACATTCTTGCGTGTCTGAGTTAGTGAAGTCCTAAATCTGGTCAAGCTTAAGCTTGGTGGAATCCTAAAAACCCTTTACGACAGGCCCTGCTGATGCGTGAGGCTCCTGCGGTTTAGAAAAAGAGGTTGCCTCCCCTCTACAGTTCTTTCTGCTTCTGAGAAGAGGAGCACTCCGCAGATGTGTGAAGCAGCCAGGAGTCCGACTCAGCATGACACAGCCCACCCGGCAGCAAGAAGCCAGACCCCGAACCCTCTGTGGAAAAGGGCGAGTCCTCTTTAGCAAAATTTCTCCTGTGGAGCCGTAGCTTCCTTCCCTCTGGTGCTCGACTTCAGTTCATCTTGGGATCACCGTATCCTAAGTTATTTTAAGGCAGTATTCATGTTTTATGACTCATTTCCTAGTTTCCTGCTGGGAAAAAAAAAATATCACAGCTAGGCATTCGGTCTCAGACACTGAAAACAGCTGACGTGTAATTTGGAGATGTGTATTTTATTGTGAGTGGGAGGATATGCAAGAAATAGGAAAATATTTTTGTTGGAGTGATATCTGCTCCTTGTCCTCGCTTTATTCTAATGCCCCAGCAACCACACACGCATACACCTGGGCTTCTGCCGACCTCTGCACTAACATCTCCTCTAGGACTATACAATGTCCCCTGGAGAGACCAGGTTTTGTTACGGAGCAATTTTTGCCTCAAAAAGTTGACTCGAGATCATTTTGCGGATATGTCCTTGGATTATCTTGCCTTTTTATTCTCTCGGCATCTTCTTTAGCCTCAAATATGTGTGTGTGTGTGTGTGTGTAACAATTTGAAATAATATATATTTCTTCCTCCAAATAACAGTTAATCCTAAATAAAGAGAACACTAATGTAATTGGCCTAGTACCGAGGTGAGATCGGAAATGCATGTTTTCACATGCGGTTGAAAAGGACATGAATTGTTAGTATCTCCCTCTGAGTGACACAAAAGGCCCTGGGCTGAATCTATTCCAAGTGAGCTCTCCCACTGACCCCATGCACAGGCAAAGCAGACATTCCTTAGGCCTGCTCCTGGAACTACTTACACCACACCAGTCAGAGGCGAGAAACAGTTTTCCTATGGGTAACTAGTAAAAATTGTGCTAAAAATAAAATAAAAGCAAAGATAAAACAAACAAGAGGGGAAAAGCAGGAACAATGGCTTACAAAAACAAGTTCTGAAAAGTCACTCACTCCACCCGACGGTTGAGACCTGTGGTGCTAGGGTCACGCAGCTGGCCGTAGTCAAAGCTGTGAGGACAAGTGTACATTAGCATTAAAAAGCATTTTATAAAACAGAGATCTGCCACCATCTTACATTTGCATATTGGCAAATTTGTATGAATTTCTACAGACTCATATGATTTTTAAACATACATCCTAGGGGTGCCTGGGTGGCTCAGTTGGTTAGACATCTGCCTTCAGCTCAGGTCATGATCCCAAGGTCCTAGGATCGAGCCCCAGGTCTGGCTCCATGCTGGGCAGGGAGTCTGCTTCTCCCTCTCCCTCTGCCTGCTGCTCCCCCGGCTTGTGCTCTCTCACTGTCCAATAAATAAATAAAATATTTTAAAAAACAAATATATATCCTAAGGAAAAGCATTTCTTTGTCTCATGTTAGAAAAGAACTTTGGGGGGGGGGACAAGAACTGACTTTCCTAATTTGAAATACATAGTTCCCTTTTAAAAAAAAAAATTTAACAATAGTTGAAGGATGACTTTATGCTAATCACATTATTTATTATTTCATTTACTCATCACATACTACATACCTGATATTGGTATTATTTTTCTCCCTTTTTAAGGGATAAAGAAGGTGAGGCATAGAGACTAAGTAACCTATTCAAGGCCATATACTTTTGAGCCAGACCTGTCCCGTTCTACCACTCAAGTTTGGGAACTCAAACTTATGCTCCCAGATGCTTTGTCTAAATTTGTTCAGCAGGAGATGGGGTGAAGAAGGTATCAGTGTAGACTGCTGGGATACATACCAGGGAAAAAGACTGAAATTGTTAGAAGCCCTTGTGTGATACAACATTCTGTGGACACCAGTAACTGAGAGCATAGTTTTCATGATGCACTATCTTCGTATAATAGTTTAAAGATGCACATTTTCTTTGTAATAACCTTATAATAAACTATTGTACATTTTTCCATAGACCAAAGTGATAAAATTATAATCTCATGAATGATCACAAACAACTTGTAGATTCCTACTGAGCAAGGCATCACAATGCTCAATAAATTGAAACTATTACATTGTTGTTGTTTTTGTTCTTATTATAGAAGACGTAGTATCTTGATGTCCTTAGAGCAAATGCATTTCCGCAGTGCATCTCTAACCAAACCACAGAACATATCAGGGCTAATCCTAAATGACTATATCTTTTCATTCAATCACCAAACATTTACTGAGGGCCTTCTCTAGGCCTGGCACTATTCTAGGCTCTGGAGCTACTGCAGGGAAGGAAATAAAATCCCTACATTCCAGGGATCCTCCATTCCAGAGCAAAAGACAAGCTTTGAACAAATAACAAATACATGTTTGTATGTATAGAAAAAGTAAGCTGATTAAGGGACAGAAAGTGGTAGTGCTCATTAGCTGGCCTTAATATAAACAGGGTGATCGGCGAAGTCCTCTCTGAAGAGGTGATATTTAAGCAGAGACTGGAATGTCCTGGCTATGTAGGGAGACGGGCATCCAGGCATGGGAAGCAATGAGAGGGCAAGTCTTACTTGGGACCTGAGCTCTGTGTGGTGGGAAAGCCGGAGCGAGGCCCGTGGGGTTGGAACACAGTGATTAAGGGAGAAAATGAGGAGATGGATTACAGAGTGGGCAGAGCCAGGTCTCTTAGGGGACCTAGACTAAGGCTCTGACTTCTATTCTAGGTACGATGGTAAGCCCCCGGATGACACTGAGCTGGACAATACTTATTATCTGACAAATTTTAAAGAATCACTGCACTCTGGCTGCTGTTTCAGAAATAGACCATAATAACTTGTAGTGAGCATAACATAATGTATAGGCGTGTCCAATCCCTGTGTTGTACACCTGAAACTGATGCAACACTGTGTGCCAACTATACTTCAGCAAAAAATAATAATAATAAATAACTAAACAGACTGTAATATGTAATGATACTAATGCTAGGTGACAGCCACTTAGTGGTTTGGAGGTGACCGTGGTACTAAATGTCAGCCGCACTGATTGCTGGTGTCTCCACCCTTGGCATGCACAGAAACCGAGCCAAGGCAATTCAAACCTGCCCCTGGGGGAAGCGTTAAGGTGGGGGTATGTGAACTGAGCAGGAATGTGAACTTACGTCATAAATATGAACTTAAAAATGTACATGTTTCTATTTTTTTAAGATTTTTAAAATTTATTTATTTGAGAGAGAGCATGCATACATATAAGCCAGGGGGAGGGACAGAGGAAGGGGAAGAAGTCACCTCCCTGCTGAGCAGGGAGCCCAACACAGGGCTCTGTCCCAGGACCCCAAGATCATAAACTGAGGCAAAGGCAGATACTTAACCAACTGAGCCACACAGGCGCCCCAGAAAGTTTACATGTTTCTTCTGAAGCCATTATAGTACAAAGTAACAGACTTCTGTTCTGGCATAAGGTGACGTAGGGCACCTCTGGGAATCCCAAACATTTAACCTCCCCTGTGAGATGGAGAAGGAGACCCTGATGGAGTTACACAGGAATGGTCCAACTATGGAGTGAGCTGGTGATTATTTATTGGCCTCAGTTTAGAGCCAGGAGAGAGGGGGAACAGGGAAGGACAGGCATGAAACAAGAAAGCCAGGGTGACGGGAAGCAAAGTGGGCCTGCAGGAAATTAACTAGGGGGAAATTAACACTGCAGGCGAACTAGGTGTTGGGCACTGTACGAATATGATCTTGTTTAACTGGCACAACAACGCTGTGAAGAAAATGAGGCTCAGATATGTTCAATAGCCAGTCCAAGGTCATGCAATTGGTGAATGACAGAGCAGACATTTAAGCTCAGGCTTTTTTCTTTTTTCCCAAAGCGTGTGCTTTTTTATGCAACATCTAGTTATACTGATGGCATTGGCACAGTGACAGTGAGAAGATTGTCCTAAATAAATGTAAAAATAAATCCTGGGCTATTCATCACCCAAGCTTTATAAAAAAAGCCATCTTTCTCATGGCAGGACTGAGCTGAACTCAAGAAATCTCAATGCACACATAAAGAAGCATCATTTAGTTTACGGTGCCTTTACTTGCTGGATCAGAGGGGCGGGGTCTGGAGGAGGAAATATCCCCCAAACTCTTTTACCTGGAGCCCAGTAAATAAAAAGGGAAACAGAATTCCAGCTAATGGAAAAAGATCTCTCACATCAAGCTCTCCCTTTCATGCAGGAAACATTCATTGTTAGTTTTAACCAATTCTTATTAAATCTCTATCTGCTTTGGAATTTCGATGGAGAACGCAAATTGTAAAATGTTTTTAAAACATAGTCAGTGGCCTGAGTCCACCTCCATGAACATCAGCATCATTGGTTAATGCTTTCTTTTATGCCCTCGTTCAACAAATGTTTATTGAGCATCAATTTTGTGCCAGGCACTGGGGTAATTTGGCCAAGAAATTTCTAAATTCTGTTGGTATTAATGCTAAAGCAACCATGTTCCTCCTGACACATCACCAATTCTTTTCTTTTTTTTAAGATTTTATTTATTCATTAGACAGAGAGAGAGATCACAAGCAGGCAGCGCGGCAGGCAGAGGGAGAGGGAGAAGCAGACTCCCCGCCAAGCAGAGAGCCTGATGTGGGGCCTGAACCCAGGACCCCAAGACCACAACCCAAGTCGAAGGCAGAGGCCCAACCCACTGAGCCACTCAGGTGCATCTACATACTAATTTTTTTTTTAGATTTTATTTATTTATTTGATAGAAAGAGATCACAAGTAGGCAGAGAGGCAGACAGAGAGAGAGGGGGAAGCAGGGTCTCCGCCGAGCAGAGAGCCGGATGCAGGGCTCGATCCCAGGACCCTGAGATCATGACCTGAGCCGAAGGCAGATGCTTAACCCACTGAGCCACCCAGGTGCCCCTACATCACTAATTCTTAATAACAAATACCCACCAAAGACCCCCTTTATATACAGTGAAATTGTATATAAAATCTACTGCCTTTGGAATTTGTAAATTTACATGATATGAAAAAATAGGACGTACGGTTTATTGCCCTTTATTTTTCAGTAGTCTTGCATCTTGTTCTCATTCTCTTAAGTCTGGTTATTATTAAGTAGAGAGTATTCTCAGAACACTACAGCATATTAATTTCCTTTGGCAAACTGTCAACTAGAATGACCGATTTTTATGTGTGGTTGCCATGTGCGTGTACAGAGGTTGCTAAAGCTTCCTCATGAGTTCTGAAACTCAGACAGGCCTGAGTGTGGGAAGATGAGAATCCTTTCATGGACCAGTGTTGCTCCTCTGGCTCGCGACCTTCTGGCTCCACCAGCATCTCCAGAATTGATATTTGGAGGCCCTCCAAGGAAATGTTCTCTGTGGCCAGTTCCCAATTGAGCCTCGAGTCACGCTGCTGGAATTATTCACGCCAGAAGAGAGCATAGATTTATCTCGAAGGCCATCACTGTGCTATTAGACCAGGGTGTGCTCCCTTCCTGGAGTTCCGCATGTCAGAGACACTAATCCTCCTGCCTGAGGAGAATTAAATCAGGCCAAGGTGACCAAACTGCCAAACCAGGCAGCCCCACATTAGTCAGAGACCTCCCTGGGATAGCTAGATACAGAGAACAGAGAGTTTTGGAACAAAGACCACCGCAGAGCTGGTGGTGAGCTATAGTACATGAAAAACAGGAATCAGGGTGTTGAAGTTGAGAGCTAAAAGAGAGCTACATCAACCTCTCATTTTACAAATGAGGAAAGAACCATCCAGAGGAATTAGGTGCTTTCTCGAAAGACATTCCATGTTAAATGGCAAAGCCAGGCCTGGACTCCACAGCGACAGAACTCTCACCCCAGCTGTGCACTTGGAGCCACCGTGAGCAAATTCCCCTGGTGCTGTATTTTCCAGAGATGTGTTTGCAATGGGCTATCCAGGTAACCCCCATGAACATGGTGGCCGAGAACATGTACAGGCCTCTCCATAGGCACTTCTTTCCCCCAACTTTTTTTTTTTTAAATAATCTCAAACTTGGAGAAAAGTTGTACACAGTACAAAGAGCTGTTTTCCCTAAACCATTTGAGAATAAGCGGCTAACATATTCTCCTGAATCCCTAAGTACTTGAGTTTATACGTCCTATAAACACAGACAAGTCTCTCATATTATTTTTAAAGCTCTCAATATATTTCTCTTATATCATCAAAAACAGTCATCAAAATTAGGAAATCAACACTGATACATTACCACCATCTAATCCACATAGCCCGTCCAAGTTTCCTCAGTTTCCCAAAAACATACTTTAGAGCAGAGGAGTCCAGTTGGAATCATGAAATATATGTAGCTTTTATAGCCTTTTTCAACATGGAATGGTTCCTGGGTGTTTTCTTGACTTCTGTGACCTTGACACTTACAAAGATTCTAGGGCAGATTTGTAGAATGGACTCCCTTTATCTTTGTCTGGTAAGAGTCAGGTTTTTACACTTTGGGCCAGAATATCAGAGCAACGATGCCACGAGTCTCATTGTATATAATCAGGCTACACATGATTTCGGTTTTTGCTTCTTGTGATGTTAGCATTGATTACTTAACCAAAGTGGTTTCTGCCAGGCTTCCCCACTGAAAAGTGCTTTTTCTTCCTTTTGTAATTAATTAGTATTTTGTGAGGAATGAGTCAACATGCATCGTTGTCCCATCCCTCATCAAATTTTCAATGTATTCATTCAGTTACATATATCAGCGTGAATACACAGATTTCTAGTTTATTCAAAAGGTTATAAATAATCTGTTACCAGTGTTATTCATTTTGATGCTCACGTTGTCCCAGGATTGGCCAGTGAGAGTCCCATCGGGCTGGAATCTGTGTCCTTTTGGCATGTTCTCATCATTCTTGGAACTCATAGCTTCCAAAACAACAAGATTTTGCAGACTCTTCTTGTTCTTCCCCTGCCCAGCTATTGAATCGGACAAAGACCTGGATGTTTGGTGTGCTTGTTGCTATAGGTCTGCGACCCTTGGCTTACAGGCTTGGGAAGTATAGATACACAGACCAAAAACAAAAACAAAAACAAACAAACAAACAAATAAAAACAAGGCATACTCTTACATTTGTTCCTGAATCTCTCTCCACATATTGAAAATCATGAGTTCACACTGAAAACCCCTAATTCTAATACAACACTACAGTGATCGATCTCATTTTCCCAATCCCATATGTGGAATTCCCTTCTCCAGTGATGGAAAATCTGCTTCACATTATGCTGAACATATTTACTTATCTGATCAATTTATACTGTGGCCGCTGCAGTCTCCTCCTGCAGATACCTTCCCCCGTTCTTGAAGTCTGACACCACGTGGAGACACTTCTGTGGGCAGCCCTGCTTGCCCCACTTTGACTCCAACACCCCAAACTGGGCTGTGACCAGCTGTGTGGACACTTTTTCCCCTTGTATGGAAGGACCACAGAGGCTTCCTCTCACCTCCTGGAGACAACTAGTAGTGGGTGCCTGGGAGACTCAGTCAGTTAAGCCTCTGACTCTTGATTTCGGCTCAGATCATGATCTCAGGGTCATGAGATTAAGCCCTGTGTCGGGCTTCCTGTGGCTCCATGCTGGGAGCCTGCTTAAAATTCTCTCTCTTTCAGGGCACCTAGGTAGCTCAGTGGTTAAAACCTCTGCCTTCTGCTCATCCCAGGGTCCTGGGATCCAGCCCCGCATTGGGGGGGTCTCTGCTCAGCGGGGAGCCTGCTTACCCCCATCCCCCGCCTGCCTCTCTGACTACTTGTGATCTCTGTCTGTCAAATAAATAAATAAAATCTTTTAAAAAATAAATAAATTTTAAAAATAAAAAATTAAAAAAGATTCTCTTTCTCTGCCCCACCCCTCTGCTCTCTCCCTCTCAGGAAAAAAAAAAAAAAAAAAAGACAACTGGTTGGCAGATTCAGTCCTCCCTAAAGCCTTTGTGGAGAATTGTTCAGGAGGAGAAGCAAAGGGGGAAAATAAAGAAAAAGAAGAAGAAACCCTCCTCCCCTTTTTTCCCACATGACCAACTCCCATACTCAGGTCCAGCCTAACACTATTCCATGGTCTCCAGAACCTCCATCACTCCTTTCTTATGTGTAAACTGGCATGAATCCCATTGTATGATGATCACTTGTACACATGTCTGTCCTTCTCACTGACTCTGACCTACTTGAGGCAGGAGGTATAGCCTACTCATTTTTTTTTTTAAGATTTTATTTATTTATTTGACAGACCGAGATCACAAGTAGGCAGAGAGGCAGGCAGAGAGAGAGGGGCAAGCAGGCTCCCTGGTGAGCAGAGAGCCGGATGCAGGACTCGATTCCAGGATCCTGAGATCATGACCTGCGCCGAAGGCAGTGGCTTAACCCACTGAGCCACCCTTGCGCCCCTAGCCTACTCATTTTTTATACCCATAATCCAGCATAATACTTGACATAGAGTAGTGACACAATATATACCTGTCAAATAAATAAATTAAATACTACATAAAAGAATGGATTAAACACTTAAGTTATAGCCATCTATTCACTCCTTAGAAGCATTTTCCTTTTAAATAATGTCTCTTAAAAATGAAATGTTTTCTAGAGCCAAATGAATGAAATAGTTTTGTTTAGTAGGAGTAGATAGGTAGTAAGTATCTTGGTCCATGAGCCCATTCGGGCTGCCATATAACAAAAAACCATAATATCTGGTAAGTGATAATAGTAATTTTAGTAGTCAATACCCTTTAACCTACATACATACTACTATTTTTGAATAATTTCAGCTGGCTCTAGGACATAGGGGCTGTCTGTGGTTGTCTGGTACCTGGTCCAGAGTGTGAGGGCCTAATAAGTGAGATGACAGGGGATGTGGATTTAATCAACTGTTCAATAATGGGAATAGAATGGTCTCTCCAACCATGGCCTCAAAACTGGGTCAAGACAGTATTTTTTAGAAATGTATTATATTAAAACTTATTGTGCTAAAAAGAAATGAGCTATCAAGCCATGAAAAGATATGGAGGAATCTTAAATGCACACTGCTAAATGAAAGAAGCCAATCTAAAAAGTCTACATACTGTACAATTCCCATTATAGAACATTGTGGGAAAGGTAAAACAGTGAAGACAGTAAAAAGATCAATCAGTGGTTGCCGGGGATTAAGGAGGAGGGTGGCATGATTAGGCAAAATGCAGAGGAGTTTTAGGGCAAGGAAATTCTTTTGTATGATGTTATAATGCATTCATCTGAATTCCACAGAAAGTACAACACCAAGAGTGAACCCTAATGTCAACTGTGGACTTTGGGTGATCCTGGTGTGTCATTGTAGATTCGTCAACTATACTACTCTGGTGCAGGATATGGGGAGTGGGAGAGGTTGTGTGTATCAGGAGTATATAGGAACTCTCTGTACTTTCCACACAATTTTTCCATGAACCCAATGCTGCTTTAAAAAAGTAAAAGCTATTAATTTTTTAAAAGAGGGGACATATGAAAGTCATCTAGAAACAAAAAACTAAAGGAGCAATTTCCTCTAAAAATCAAGAAAGAAAGAATGGGGACAATTATGACACCAGGAAGCAATGGAAAGTAGTACAAAGGTAGGTGATGGAACCCTGTTATTACTAAAAGACAATCTAGAAAACAAAACCAGAATCATAGAATATTTATTGGAGGCAGGTTACATGCCAACCATCTCAAGAAGCATTCAAATAATGAGACAGGGGATGCCTGGGTGGCTCAGTTGGTTGGACCACTGCCTTCGGCTCAGGTCATGATCCCGGAGTGCCGGGATCGAGTCCCGCATCGGGCTCCCAGCTCCGCAGGGAGTCTGTTTCTCTCTCTGACCTTCTCGTCGTTCATGCTCTCTCTCACTGTCTCTCGCAAATAAAATATTAAAAAAAAAATAATGAGACAGTATCTCATGTCATCTTATTTAACCCTTATTTATTCCTCATGTAAATGTGTTATTAACCTGTTTTAAGTTGAGGAAATTGGGGATCACAGTTGGTAGGTGGTTTGTCCAATTTGATTAATTCAAGAAAGCAGCGTTGTCTCCAGTGGACCAAGCAGTGCACTACACTGAGAAGATCCCACAATAAGTAAGAACCATCTTCTGAGAATTGACGATTTCAAGAGAAGGTGGCCATCTAACCCACTAACCGTATAGCATTCAGGGCACAGGAAATGGAGAAATGCGTAAAACAACAGACTTCACTTGGAAGACATAAGGAGGATCCATAAACAAGACAGCATTTAGAGCTGGGACTTGAAAGATGAGTACAGTTTTTAATAAGCATGAAATGTAGGAAAAAGTATTTCTGATGGGAATAATGGCAAAGGCAAAGAAATATAAAGAGCTGTAGGCTCAGAGTAGATGAAGTGTGGCCCCAAAGTGAGATAGAGAGCAACCAGATCCTTTGAGGAGAAGGTTACACAGTTCAATATATGGTTTTGGAATATTACTTGTGGAAAATATCAAATATCCTTTGGAATATCATCGTGGCAGTGTAGGACTGACAATTAGAACCAGCACTGGGGGTAAGGAGACCAGAAGGAGGCAAGGGGGCTACAATGATGTCCAAGTAAGGCAAAGACAGAACAGGGTTCATGGAAGGATAAAACAATCAAGTCCGAAGTACTGAGGTTTTAGGCACCTGGGTGGCTCAGTCCCCATTAAATATCTGACCTTTGATTTTGGCTCAGGTCATGATCTCAGAGTCACAGGATGGAGCCTCAAGTTGGGCTCTGCGCTCAGTACAGAGTGTGCTTCTCTCCCTCTTCCCTTGTTGGCTCTAACTCTCCCAAAAATAAATAAATAAAATCTTTAAAAAAAAAAAAGTGCTGAGGTTTTACTCAGAAAAAGTATAGTATACTCTTCAAATTGCTTCTGAGTAACTTTTGCTCTAAGTGTTTGTCTAAATGTCATCTTCTCAATGAGGTCACTGCTAACCACCTAGTTAAAATTGCAACTTCACCTCAGACTCCTGATCTCCAATCTGCCTTACTCTTTTCTTTTTTTTTTTTTTTTTTTCCCTTTTTATTTATTTATTTTTTTCAGCGTAACAGTATTCATTCTTTTTGCACAACACCCAGTGCTCCATGCAAAACGTGCCCTCCCCATCACCCACCACCTGTTCCCCCAACCTCCCACCCCTGACCCTTCAAAACCCTCAGGTTGTTTTTCAGAGTCCATAGTCTCTTATGGTTCGCCTCCCCTCCCCAATGTCCATAGCCCGCTCCCCCTCTCCCAATCCCACCTCCCCCCAGCAACCCCCAGTTTGTTTTGTGAGATTAAGAGTCATTTATGGTTTGTCTCCCTCCCAATCCCATCTTGTTTCATTTATTCTTCTCCTATCCCCCTAACCCCCCATGTTGCTTCTCCATGTCCTCATATCAGGGAGATCATATGATAGTTGTCTTTCTCCGATTGACTTATTTCACTAAGCATGATACGCTCTAGTTCCATCCACGTCGTCGCAAATGGCAAGATTTCATTTCTTTTGATGGCTGCATAGTATTCCATTGTGTATATATACCACATCTTCTTGATCCATTCATCTGTTGATGGACATCTAGGTTCTTTCCATAGTCTGGCTATTGTAGACATTGCTGCTATAAACATTCGGGTACACGTGCCCCTTCGGATCACTATGTTTGTATCTTTAGGGTAAATACCCAGTAGTGCAATTGCTGGGTCATAGGGTAGTTCTATTTTCAACATTTTGAGGAACCTCCATGCTGTTTTCCAGAGTGGTTGGACCAGCTTGCATTCCCACCAACAGTGGAGGAGGGTTCCCCTTTCTCCACATCCTCTCCAGCATCTGTCATTTCCTGACTTGTTAATTTTAGCCATTCTGACTGGTGTGAGGTGATATCTCATTGTGGTTTTGATTTGTATTTCCCTGATGCCAAGTGACGTGGAGCACTTTTTCATGTGTCTGTTGGCCATCTGGATGTCTTCTTTGCAGAAATGTCTGTTCATGTCCTCTGCCCATTTCTTGATTGGATTGTTTGTTCTTTGGGTGTTGAGTTTGCTAAGTTCCTTATAGATTTTGGATACTAGCCCTTTATCTGATATGTCGTTTGCAAATATCTTCTCCCATTCTGTCAGCTGTCTTTTGGTTTTGTTAACTGTTTCCTTTGCTGTGCAAAAGCTTTTGATCTTGATGAAATCCCAATAGTTCATTTTCGCCCTTGCTTCCCTTGCCTTTGCCGTTGTTCCTAGGAAGATGTTGCTGCGGCTGAGGTCGAAGAGGTTGCTGCCTGCGTTCTCCTCAAGGATTTTGATGGATTCCTTTCTCACATTGAGGTCCTTCATCCATTTGGAGTCTATTTTCGTGTGTGGTGTAAGGAAGTGGTCCAATTTCATTTTTCTGCATGTGGCTGTCCAATTTTCCCAGCACCATTTATTGAAGAGGCTGTCTTTTTTCCATTGGACATTCTTTCCTGCTTTGTCGAAGATTAGTTGACCATAGAGTTGAGGGTCGATTTCTGGGCTCTCTATTCTGTTCCACTGGTCTATGTGTCTGTTTTTGTGCCAGTACCATGCTGTCTTGATGATGACAGCTTTGTAATAGAGCTTGAAGTCCGGAATTGTGATGCCACCAACTTTGGCTTTGTTCTTCAATATTCCTTTGGCTATTCGAGGTCTTTTCTGGTTCCATATAAATTTGAGGATTATTTGTTCCATTTCTTTGAAAAAAATGGATGGTATTTTGATAGGGATTGCATTAAATGTGTAGATTGCTTTAGGTAGCATAGACATTTTCACAATATTTATTCTTCCAATCCAGGAGCATGGAACATTTTTCCATTTTTTTGTGTCTTCCTCAATTTCTTTCATGAGTACTTTATAATTTTCTGTGTATAGATTCTTAGTCTCTTTGGTTAGGTTTATTCCTAGGTATCTTATAGTTTTGGGTACAATTGTGAATGGGATTGACTCCTTAATTTCTCTTTCTTCAGTCTTGTTGTTGGTGTACAGAAATGCAACTGATTTCTGTGCATTGATTTTATATCCTGACACTTTACTGAATTCCTGGACAAGTTCTAGCAGTTTTGGAGTGGAGTCTTTTGGGTTTTCCACATATAGTATCATATCATCTGCGAAGAGTGATAGTTTGACTTCTTCTTTACCAATTTGGATGCCTTTAATTTCTTTTTGTTGTCTGATTGCTGAGGCTAGGACTTCTAATACTATGTTGAATAGCAGTGGTGATAATGGACATCCCTGCCGTGTTCCTGACCTTAATGGAAAAGCTTTCAGTTTTTCTCCATTGAGAATGATATTTGCAGTGGGTTTTTCATAGATGGCTTTGATAATATTGAGGTATGTGCCCTCTATCCCTACACTTTGAAGAGTTTTGATCAGGAAGGGATGCTGTACTTTGTCAAATGCTTTTTCAGCATCTATTGAGAGTATCATATGGTTCTTGTTCTTTCTTTTATTAATGTGTTCTATCACATTGATTGATTTGCGGATGTTGAACCAACCCTGCAGCCCTGGAATAAATCCCACTTGATCGTGGTGAATAATCCTTTTAATGTACTGTTGAATCCTATTGGCTAGTATTTTGGCGAGAATTTTTGCGTCTGTGTTCATCAAGGATATTGGTCTGTAGTTCTCTTTTTTGGTGGGATCCTTGTCTGGTTTTGGGATCAAGGTGATGCTGGCCTCATAGAATGAGTTTGGAAGTTTTCCTTCCATTTCTATTTTTTGGAACAGTTTCAGGAGAATAGGAATGAGTTCTTCTTTAAATGTTTGGTAGAATTCCCCTGGGAAGCCGTCTGGCCCTGGGCTTTTGTTTGTTTGGAGATTTTTGATGACTGTTTCAATCTCCTTACTGGTTATGGGCCTGTTCAGGTTTTCTATTTCTTCCTGGTTCAGTTGTGGTAGTTTATATGTCTCTAGGAATGCATCCATTTCTTCCAGATTGGCCAATTTGTTGGCGTAGAGTTGCTCATAGTATGTTCTTATAATTGTCTGTATTTCTTTGGTGTTAGTTGTGATCTCTCCTCTTTCATTCATGATTTTATTGATTTGGGTCCTTTCTCTTTTCTTTTTGATGAGTCTGGCCAGGGGTTTATCAATCCTATTGATTCTTTCAAAGAACCAGCTCCTAGTTTCATTGATTTTTTCTATTGTTTTTTTGGTTTCTATTTCATTGATTTCTGCTCTGATCTTTATGATTTCTCTTCTCCTGCTGGGTTTAGGGTTTCTTTCTTGTTCTTTCTCCAGCTCCTTTACGCGTAGGGTTAGGTTGTGTACTTGAGACCTTTCTTGTTTCTTGAGAAAGGCTTGTACCGCTATATATTTTCCTCTCAGGACTGCCTTTGCTGTGTCCCACAGATTTTGGACTGTTGTGTTTTCATTATCATTTGTTTCCATGAATTTTTTCAATTCTTCTTTAATTTCCTGGTTGACCCATTCATTCTTTAGAAGGATGCTGTTTAGTCTCCATGTATTTGGGTTCTTTCCAGCTTTCGTCTTGTGATTGAGTTCTAGCTTCAGAGCATTGTGGTCTGAAAATATGCAGGGAATAATCCTAATCTTTTGATACCGGTTGAGACCTGATTTGTGACCCAGGATGTGATCTATTCTGGAGAAGGTTCCATGTGCACTAGAGAAGAATGTGTATTCTGTTGCTTTGGGATGAAATGTTCTGAATATATCTGTGATGTCCATCTGGTCCAGTGTGTCATTTAAGGCCTTTATTTCCTTGTTGATCTTTTGCTTGGATGATCTGTCCATTTCAGTGAGGGGAGTGTTAAAGTCCCCTACTATTATTGTATTATTATTGATGTGTTTCTTTGATTTTGTTATTAATTGGTTGATATAGTTGGCTGCTCCCACGTTAGGGGCATAGATATTTAAAATGGTTAGATCTTCTTGTTGGACAGACCCTTTGAGTAGGATATAGTGTCCTTCCTCATCTCTTATTATAGTCTTTGGCTTAAAATCTAATTGATCTGATATAAGGATTGCCACCCCAGCTTTCTTCTGATGCCCATTAGCATGGTAAATTGTTTTCCACCCCCTCACTTTAAATCTGGAGGTGTCTTCGCGTCTAAAATGAGTTTCTTGTAGGCAACATACTGATGGGTTTTGTTTTTTTATCCATTCTGATACCCTGTGTCTTTTGATTGGGGCATTTAGCCCATTAACATTCAGGGTAACTATTGAGAGATATGAATTTAGTGCCATTATTAGCCTGTAAGGTGACTGTTACTGTATATTGTCTCTGTACCTTTCTGATCTACTACTTTTAGGCTCTCTCTTTGCTTAGAGGACCCCTTTCAATATTTCCTGGAGAGCTGGTTTGGTGTTTGCAAATTCTTTCAGTTTTTGTTTGTCCTGGAAGCTTTTGATCTCTCCTTCTATTTTCAATTATAGCCTAGCTGGATAGAGTATTCTTGGCTGCATGTTTTTCTCGTTGAGTGCTCTGAATATATCATGCCAGCTCTTTCTGGCCTGCCAGGTCTCTGTGGATAAGTCTGCCGCCAATCTAATATTTTTACCATTGTATGTTACTGATTTCTTTTCTCGGGCTGCTTTCAGGATTTTCTCTTTGTCACTAAGACTTGTCAATTTTACTATTAGGTGACGGGGTGTGGACCTATTCTTGTTGACTTTGAGGGGGGTTCTCTGCATCTCCTGGATTTTGATGCTTGTTCCCTTTGCCATATTAGGGAAATTCTCTCCAATGATTCTCTCCAATAGACCCTCTGCTCCCCTCTCTGTTTCTTCTTCTTCTGGAATCCCAATTATTCTAATGTTGTTTCGTCTTATGGTGTCACTTATCTCTCGAATTCTCCCCTCATGGTCCAGTAGCTGTTTGTCCCTCTTTTGCTCGGCTTCCTTATTCTCTGTCATTTGGTCTTCTATATCACTAATTCTTTCTTCTGCCTCATTGATCCTAGCAGTGAGAGCCTCCATTTTTGATTGCACCTCATTAATAGCTTTTTTGATTTCAACTTGGTTAGACTTTAGTTCTTTCATTTCTCCAGAAAGGGATTTAATATCTCCAGAGAGGGTTTCTCTAATATCTTCCATGCCTTTTTCGAGCCCGGCTAGAATGTTCAGAATCGTCATTCTGAACTCTTGATCTGACATAGTACCAATGTCTGTGTTGATTAGGTCCCTAGCCTTCGGTACTGTCTCTTGTTCTTTTGTTTGTGGTGATTTTTTCCGCCTTGTCATTTTGTCCAGATAAGAGGATATGAAGGAGCAAATAAACTACTAATAGGGTGGCAAAGACCCCGGAAAAATGCGCTGTAACCAAATCAGAAGAGACCCCAAATTGTGGGGGGGGGGGGGGAGGGGATAAAAAACAGGTTCTGAAAAAAAAGAAAAAAAAAAAAAAAGAAAAAAATTTAAAAAATAAAACAAATAAAAAATATAAAAAAGAAAGAAAAAATATATATATTTAGATGAACTAATCAAAAAACGTTAAAAAAGAAAAGGGTAAAAGTTTTTAAAAAAATTTAGCAGAAGAAGAAAAAAGAAAAAAGAAAAAAAAATTGAAAAAAGAAAAAAAAATAAAAAATTGAAAAAAGAAAAAAAAATTGAAGTAGCCGCAAGACTAAAGAATCATGGGGAGAAAGCCATGAGTTCCGTGCTTTGCTTTCTCCTCCTCTGGAATTGCTCTGCTGTCTTAGGAATTGAATCTGCTTTCTCCTTGATAGATGAACTTCGTCCTGGCTGGATATTTTGTTGATCTTCTGGGGGAGGGGCCTGTTGTAGTGACTCTCAAGTGTCTTTGCCCGAGGCGGGATTGCACCGCCCTTACCGGCGGCCGGACTAAGTAATCGGCTCGGGTTCGCTTTTGGGAGCTTCTGTTCCCTGAACGCTTTCCGTAGAGTTCCGGAGGACGGGAATGAAAATGGCGGCCTCCCAGTCTCCGGCCCGGAGGAGCCGAGAGCCTGGGGCCCCACTCCTCAGTGCGCCCCCAGAGGACAGCACCCAATCACTCCCGTATCCCCAGCCTCTAGCCGCGCTCCGAGCTCACCCAGCCCGCGACCAGTTCAAGGTAACCCCGAGCTGAGAGTTCAGTCCTCGGCTCTGTCTTTGCAGCCGGTTTCTCCGTTCTAATACCTGCGAGCTCTCCGACACTCTGACACCCCCGATCCTTCTGTGACCCTGCGGGGCCTGGGGCCACGCTGGCCCCGCGTGGGCTTCACCCCGGTTTAGCCCCTGGAGCAATGTCCCTCAGTGGAACAGACTTTTAAAAGTCCTGATTTTGTGCTCCGTTCCTCCGCCGCTTGCCGGGAGCCGGCCCCTCCCCCGCGGTCTATCTTCCCGTCGTTTTAGATTCACTTCTCCGCCAGTCCTACCTTTCAGAAAGTGGTTGATTTTCTGTTTCTAGAGTTGCTGTTCTTCTCTTCGCTCTCCCGTTGGATTTGTAGGTGTTTGCTATGTTTAGATAAGCTATCTAGCTGATCTCCTGCTACCTGATGTAGTCTCAGGCTGCTACTTCTCCACCATCTTGACTCCTCCTATCGCCTTACTCTTTTCTTTCACAAAACTTATCAATAGAACTGCTAACATTCTATATAATTTACATTTGTAATTGTTTATTGTTTTTTGGTGTTTTTGTCTGTCTTTTCTCACTGGAATATAAGTTTCATAGAGAGAGACATGTTTAAGAGCGCCTAGGTGGCTGCAAGCATCCAAATCTTGGTTTTGGCTCTTGGTCCTGATCTCAAGTTTGTGGGATCCAGCCTTGTGCCCATCTCTGTGCTCAGTGTAGAGTTTGCTTCAGATTCTCTCTCCCTCTTCCTTTGCCCCTCCATTTTCCTGGGCATGCTCGCTCGCTCTCTCTCTCTCTCTCTCTCAAATGAATAAATAAAATACTTTTATTAAAAAAATTGTTGGGTTTATTGATTATTGCAAACACTTAGAGCAGAGCCTAAGACATAGTAGATGCACAACAAATATTGCTGAATGAATGAATGTGTGTGTGCGTTGACTCACGTCCGGCAGTGCTTTAATGTAAGCAGCTGAGATAGCAGAAGCTCTCCAGGGTACTAAGAGGTGAAATGCTCTCTAGCAAAACACTTATACATGTAACTAGGTATAAGTAACTAGAAAAGGGATCCCTGATCAGTAAATAGCACATAACATCAGTCAAGGAGACCATATTTTTTACATGTACTAAAACCTTCTTTGGTACTAATATTCTCATAGATTGTAGTGATTGATGACAAGGAGGAATGTTGTAGGTGTGGGGATTGAGTCATGGCAGAAAACTGTGACAAGATTTGACACGCCATATTTATCACTTTAGCATGTCAGATTTATTTTTTATATATTTTATCTCAATTTTTGTAAAAGCATGACATCACTGTAAAGTATAGCTATTTCTATCTAATGGAGGAGGAAACTGAGGCTCAAAAAAGGTGACTGGTTTGCCTTTCTGTGACATAGTTCAAACAGGTGCATCCAGTTTCAATGCCTGTGTGCTTATCACTATGCCAAGAAAATTTTAACATAACCAGGGAAAAAAAATATTTTACTGAACATTTATTCTGGACCAGACACTGTGCTCCTCACATTATAAGAACCATATAAGAAGGTGAACATTAGTTTATTATTTTACATATGGGAAGTCTAGCAAGGAGAGTTGAAGTAAATTGTTCATGAGCACATGTCTAGAAGGTTCTAGAACTAGGACTCAAACACAGGCCTTATGGACTCTAATGCCAATGCTCATAACCACTACACCATATTGCCAAGTGGAAAACAATGATAACACCAGATGGAACAGGCTGAGGTTTTGCTGATTTAGGGGAAAAAGAACTAGTAAAAGATCGGTTTCCACAAGGCAAGTGCAAAGAGATAAACATTTAGCAAATTAATGCAGTAATTTGAAGGGTAGTTTGAGCAGATGCCATGTGGAAGCTACCAGAGAAAACATCAGTTCTTTAAGCCAAATGGTATTTTGAGAGTATGAAAAGAATGTAATTATAAGATTTTTTACCATAAAAACAAATCCATATACATAAACACTTAGCTAGAAGGAGAACGGGGCATATTGCTGAGAATATTACATTAAACAAGTCTTTTACTAATTAATAAGATATTGGTCATCATGAAATTATAAGTGCTCAAATGCGGTATATTGGCATTTGATGCACGATTACTGATGTTAATGTTTGTACAGGAATATGACTCTTCCCACTCACTTCTCCAAGCGGTGGGTCCTGCGAGGCCACGACAGAAGCCGAGAATGTCTCATCCGTGACAGTTCAGGGCCCGCCAACTCAGAGAACACAGCCAGGAGCCGTGCTAGAAAAAGAAGTCTGAAGGGAGCTGAAATCCGTCCCCAAAACAAGGATACCATGGCAGAGACCAGCAACCGCCTAAACAGATGCTGTGCTTCTCACGTAAGCCATCTTGCCTCTCGCTTTTATCTGCACATCGGGAGATATGAGACGGAAAGAGCCAGGTGGGAAAGGGAAGGAACTTAAGAGCTGACAGAGAACTCTGACATGTATGAATTACCTTACTGGACGATACATAATTCAAAGGCCGTAGGTAAAGCTAATCCATCTTTGTTACCCAGCTCCGGGTGTGGGCCTACCAAGTTGCTCAGCAAAAGTCTGTTGACAAAAGAAGGACTGGTCTCATCATCAACACACCAGTGATGACTCTTTGACTGGAAGGAGCAGCTTGGACAGGCCAAGGGATAAAAACCAACTACTGAAATCATCAGACATCTCTAACTGCCTATATATAGCTCAGTTCTTCCCTGCCATATTAGGAGATGATTACCAGAAACAAAATTCACTCGTCTGACGCGACGGGTGGCCCAAGTACCTTGGGTCTCAGTGCCTCAGGTCAGGTCAGCAGGTATTAAGCATAGGTGTGCGCATGCCGATGTGGAAAGAATAGGACACGTCTATGCTGACCGTTATGGGAACGAGACGCACACACACGGAGAGAAGAGCTCGCTAATGAACAGCCATCGTTGCACTCAATGGTGAGGAACGCTCACGTCTCTTCCCAGCCCGCTCACTTTGAGGAATGGAAAAAAAACAAAAGCTTTTCTCATTCTATCACATTTATTCTACAAGCAGTAAACATCTCTGCCGTCGCCCTTCTGAATGCCATGCTCAGATGGAAGTCTCTGCCCTCTTCTGCATTGTATAAAAAAATTGTAAGGCAGAAGTGGAAGGAAAGGCAAAACAAGGATGGGGCAAAACAAGAGCAGAGAAATACTTGACCAAGTGAAAACTAACAAACTAATTTGGTAGTTTTTATTTTCCTAGTCATTGGCAAGTCGATCTTAGGAAGTTACAAGTTAAAAATACTGTAAACGATCACGTGTATGACACGTGATTGGTACTCGGTGAATACGTGTCAAATGACTACATTTCTCCCAGCTTTAGCAGGACCATGCCAGGTGCGAAGATTCAGCATCACTGTGTCAACATCGCCAGCTCCACTCACCTGACTTCTGTCATGCCATGCTTTGCTGATTCTCATTCTTCTTCTCCGCCAGTGTCTCCTTCATTGGCATTCCCTTCCTCTGTCTACGCGAAGACACTGCATGCCCCAGGGACTGGATGTAGCTTCTTGTTCTACTGCATACATTCCATGTGTGTGCTTACTCTGGTCTTACCCCCAGCCTACATGGTACTGACCCCATGTTTCCGTCTCTAGCCTAGACTCTCCCCTGAGCTTCCTGTGTCCACCTATCCCCTCCGTCCTCTCCTGCTGCTTCCCCACATCCTCATCAGCTCTCTTCTGGACTACTGCAGTGTCACCCATCCTCTCCCTCAGACTTTCTTCTCAAATCCATTCCACCCAAGCTGCTAAACGCAAACTAAACCGTACTAGTCACTCGCCTCAGGTTGAATCCCCCACCCCAACCACCGCCTATGGCGGACCACTTCACCTTTCTTGTGTGGCAACCACATGTCTCTGCTTCTTTTTCTACCCTCCTCTGTTCCGTTCTTTTTTTTTTTTTTTTTTTAAATTTCATCTATTTGTCAGAGAGAGAGACAGAGAGACAGAGCACCAGCAGGGGGGCGGAGCAGGCTGAGGAAGAAGCAGGTTCCCTGCTGAGCAAGGAACTTGATGGAGGACTGGGTCCTAAGACCCTGGGATCATGACCTGAGCCAGAAGGCAGGCGTCCCTGCTTCACTCTTTATCTCACTCTCTAATCACTAGCAATTCAGGCTGCTTGGGACTCCATGCTGTTTCATGCCTCCCAGTCTTTGCCTTCCTTGTTTCCCTAAACCCCACTTCCTTTCAAAGATCCAGTTCCAGCAGCCACTCCTGCCCTGAGGCCTTCCTGACCTCTCCCGACCCCCTGTAGACTGGGGCAGGC
This sequence comes from Meles meles, assembly GCF_922984935.1. Classification (NCBI taxonomy): domain Eukaryota; kingdom Metazoa; phylum Chordata; class Mammalia; order Carnivora; family Mustelidae; genus Meles; species Meles meles. The sequence continues at coordinate 146,103,129 of NC_060066.1, read as the reverse complement.
ACCCCTGATCCTGAGTTACCCTTTTTCATGCCCAGGGCTATCAGTGAGTTTGCCACACGGCCTTCACATAATCTGTGAGTAATTCCTCCTCCCACAGACCGCACTGAGAGAGGACTAAGACTGTATTTCCTTCAGCTTCTGGTATTCAGCCCATAATGCTGGTCTCTGGTACTGACGATAAAAAAAAACTCAATATTTGTTGAATAAAACTGAACTGATGGTTGCAGATGTGTGAATTAATTAGCATCTCAACAATCTCTGAGTGCCTGAGCACAATCAATTATTCCATTTTCTAAATTCCCCTGAGGAAGGAACTTGCCCCACTCAATGCCATTCAGAGGCACAATTGCTTAACTGATACGGCCAAACTGGGCCTCAAGTAATGAGAAAAGCTCCATACCCTCAGCTGGAAAGGTTCTGGCCCACACAAAACGATGCTAGGATCCTCGTCTCTTGGCCTCCGTTGTTAAGACATGATTCCCCATTAAGTACACTTCAAGTAACAGTGTCCCAGACCAGAAGAACAATTCTGCCACAGGTAGGCTTTCCGGTTAACTTCGCCGGAATTCCCATTTCTCTGTCTCTGCCCTGTGTGCAGAAATAAATTGCTGGTTCTGTTGATGCAAGCACATTCTCAAACAACTTGAAACTACTCCGAATACCAACAGCCACGTGAGAGGGGGAAAAAAGACGAAATGTAGTTTGTGGGAAGTAAATTCTTGATGATGTTGGAATTAAAGGGTATGTGCTTTGCTGCATTCTCAGGAGTTCCAGAGAAGAGGCCCTGTAGTGTTTTACCCCTACGTCAAACACAGGGCTGGCAATTTACTGTGCAAAATAAACAGATGGAGAAAAATAGAAAGGTGGGATGTCTGCTTTTTAACTACATTCCTCAAGGGTCATCACGAAGAGAGAAGTCATAATTATAGCAACAGAGCGGGTGTTCTCCTGCCTCTTAGAAAGCTTTATAGGCCAGTTGTTTACTGCTAACTTTTGGTGAAAGACTAGTTTAAGTATATCAAAGCTTTATGGCCTGAGTGGGAGCCATTACATATGGAAGCTGACCTGACTGTTACTTACCAGGGGACCAGAGACTGGTATTCAAAAAATAATAATGTGACTATTGCAAAGAGAGAACAAAATTGTCCTAGGAGATCATTTTGAGGAATCAGGGCACTAGTTTTCTGCCACCTCGATGTGCAGAGACAATAGGTGCGTTGACCCCACTGAAAGAGAAAGAAAAAGGAAAGAAGCTCTACCCTGAGAATTGGTGAGGGGGCATACACTTCTAGAGTTGGAAACAAGTCAGGGCTAGCATCTGGGGCTCGTTTTGAGGTTACTAAATAGATACAAAATAAAACTCCAAACAGCCCAATGTGTGCTAAAGACTGGCTGACATTCAGCTCTTGGCTGAGCTGTTACAGATATAAAAATGGTGATGAACACAGCAATGTCCAGGTGTTCTTAATCCCTTCTGTTCCTTATGGCTTTTCCCATGGTCAAGAGCTTCATCCAAGATATTATTCTTTCAGACGTACTTAACGGAGCTCCTACCTGAAGACTTCCCCTTTTCCAGTCTCTTCGTTCCAACCTAACCTCCGTTGTCTAGACCTTAAATACTATTTAGGTAGCACAAACATCCACCCACTTCCGTTCCTTCGGGAGACTCTTGGTTCCCTCTTAAACCCTGTGTTTCAGGCTGAGGGAAAGATGCTGCTAATCTTAAGTATCCCCTCCGAGATAAGAGCCTTACCTGGAGGGGATTCATCATGCCTCTCCATTGCCTTTGCTGCAGTTGGTTGGGGTACATGCTCAAAATTTTTACTGGTAAGAAATCAGCAAAATTTGAGACTTCTGCACAGATGGATTTACTGTGAAGCTAAAGAGGTTGACTCCTTTGGACCCATTGCTAGAACAGGCTCCTGGGAGTCCCGGACATGCTGGGAGTGTCCTAGCAGGGAGGGAGGGAACTTTTCAGTCATGTGCATTTTGATGTAGGCATTGCTGGTAACTCACCAAAAAAATAAAATAAAATAAAATAAAAAAATCGCAGGGGATGGAAACCTGAATCTTCAAGACTCCAATAAATTGGTGAGGGTTTTTTTTTTAATTCTAAATAATTTCTAATTTATATATGTAAGTTTACATCCACAACTTTCTATTCTTTTTCTTAAAGAGGGTCCCTCAAATCATATAAATGACAGGCTACTATTCCAAAGCAGAGCTCTACATGTTATCAGTCTTCGAAATCCCCTCTGATATATGTCCCATCCCAGCCCCCTTCCTCACGACCCTCCTGCCCACGTGCATCCCAGGTTCCATCCTCCCCACCTCATCCCTCCTCCAAGGTCCTGCTCTCTCCAGCTTAGTCTCTGCACATTCCTTCCACGTGGGATCAAGTGCAGGGTCAGCCAAAGACCAATCCTTCAGGTCCCGCAAAAACCCCACCTTCTCCATGATGTGATCCCGAATTTTAATTTTACTGTCTTTCCACGCTCCTTGTAGAAAATGAATGAATATTTGCTTAATGAAATTGGATTAGGTTAGGGTACTCATCGCAATAGGCCTTGCATTAGTTACCTGCATGTCCATTTTTTTTTTCATCTTTATGAACTTCTGGAGGTTGAGACTCTATTTGCTTCAAGTTTACATCTCTACAGCCCCTGTCGCGGCTTTGCACAAAATGAGATCTCGACAAATAACCGAACTGAATTGAACAGATGTGCTCATTAAATAGCTGCTGATTGACTACAGGATTTCTATTTTGGCATCTATATCCTGGGCTCAGTGGCCTGGTATGCTGACATAAAGGCAAGGACTTCTTTCCATTTTTTGGATTTTCCTCCTTCAGCACAAGGAAGTGCACGGCGGGAAAACGGGCACAGCTGTCTTGTACTATCCGGAGTGGAAACTGAAGTGCTGTTTAAACAATTTCCCTCCCCCACACATTCCCAGCCCACAGTTATAACTCCTTTGCTCCTGTGAGGCCCTGCCTAGCCAGGGTTATTGGTTTGTGATATCCGCTGGCAATCAATATCTTACCTCCTTACAACTTTCACTAAACAAGCCTCGCTGGAGGGTATCTGAAGAAAGGCATAGCCAGGGACCCTGAGGGGTAGACGGCCAAAGCAAAGCCACTTTTCCAAACCCTCTGTTGAGGCAATAAAATCCATCTACATAAATAAACAGCAAGACCAATCACGTTTCATCGTGGTTAATCCACTTCTACTCAGGGTATATGAGAGGAAAACATGGAAGACTGCAAATCGCACAGGAGCCTGGATTGCTCGGTTCAGATTCAAGGCATATTGCTTGAGGTTACTTGGGGGTGATTTGTTAACCATCTTCTTAGTTTTTGTTCAAAAAAAATTGTTCTTTGTGCAATGTTTAGGTCCAGATCTACACAGCAGGGTCTTTCCTATATTGTATGCACTTCTTACAAGGCCGCTGTTTGCACCAGAATATTTCCCTTGTAAGGCTGTAATTTGAAGCCTGTTCCTTTTGCAAGCTCAGGCTGCCAAAATAAGGAAGGCATCCTTCTTTCCTACCAGCCCCAGGTATCTCACTTACGATGCAGAGAGAGTAGCTCAGTCAGGGGAGTAGCTAGAATCCACAAGCAAAAGGGAAAAGAAAAAAAAAGATTCCATTTTGGGCTCGACCTCTGCCTGGTCCAGGAAGATTGAATTTGCTATCCATGTCTGAACAAGCTCCCAGAGGTTAGTGAGCTCTCCCATTCGAGGCTCCCCTTTGTCACAGGGTAAAGAATTTATTAGTGAAAAATTTCAATGTCAGACCTTCAAATTGCCTTGCTTGGTCTCCAGTTCTGTCCTTACCGTGTATTTTTTAATACACTTCCTACCATTGTTTGAACATCTTTGTTCACCCTGTAATCCCTTCCATGTTTGTTTTTAAAGGGATTTTGTTTTAAAACAGAGGAATTATTACTCCATTTGAGCAGTTTTATACAGTATCCCAAAAGATTCTTAACAGGCTCATGGTAGTTCTTAATGGACTTAGCCAGGAAAAAAAGCTGCACATGCGCAGTGCCACGCGCTAGTCAGCCGGCAGCGCTCTGCGGGTGGGGCGCCCGCCAGCCCACGTGGAGATGGCGTATGCCGATCCCTACCTTCCTTTGCTAGAGCTACCCCAGGAGAGAGCCACAGCCTGGGTGGCTTAAAACAACAGGAACTTGGGGCACCTGGGTGGCTCAGTGGGTTAAGCCTCTGCCTTCAGCTCAGGCCATGACTCCGGGATGCTGGGATCAAGCCCCACATCGGGCTCTCTGCCCAGGAGGAAGCCTGCTTTCCCTCCTCTCTCTGCCTGCCTGTCTGCCTGCTTGTGATCTCTGTCAAATAAATAAATAAAATCTTAAAAACAAACAAACAAAAAAACAGGAACTTGCTGTCTCACAGTTCTGGAGGCTGGAAGACAGAAAAATGTACTGGCAGGGTGCCTTCTGACAGTGGAAAGGGCCGGGGTGGTTTCGTTTCCAGGCCTCTTCTCTCTGCCTTCATTCTCACGTGGTGTTCTTCCTGTGTGAGTGCCTTTGTGTCCAGATTTCTCCCTTTTGTAATGGTACCAGTTATATTGGATTAAAGCCCACACTAATGACCTCATCTTAACTAGTTAAATCTGTAATGACTCTATTTGGAAAAAAAAAAAAAAAAAAAAGGCCACATTCGGAGGTACTTGGGCTTTGGACTTCAACACACGATTTTGGGGATGGGGACACAACTTAAACCATAACCATCACTAAGAAGAGGCCGGGAGGCCATTGCAAAAACCCAGCGCCATGAGTCAAGACTTTATGTCATTTATCAATGATAATCCTGTGCTAGTCGGAAGAGACTAGGATATGTTTTGGTAAAAATAACTCATGGCTTAACATACTAAAGGTTGATGTCTCACTCATGTCAAAGTCTGATATGGGTCTGGTAGCCTTTTCAAGGATAGGAGAGAGACGCTTTCCTTTAACAGTGACTCGGATCCTCCAGGCTGCTTTCACCTTGCATCTCCAACAGCTCACAGTTCTTCCTTTCCAGCCTTGCAGATGGACAAGAAAGAGCATGAAGAACTCACCGTTGTTCTCAACTGCTTTAGATTAGAAGTGACACATACCATTTCTACTCTAAGTGAATAGACCAGAATTAGTCATGTGATCTCAACTCAACTGCAAAACAGGTTGGAAAATGTAGAAAAGCATATGGGCGTTTGGTGAGCACAAGCTACCCTTGCTATACTTTCCTTCACCTAGAACATGATAGATTTGATAAGTGATTCTAGGAGGTAGAATAGAAAAGCATTAGTTTAAAACCTGGAGTTTGAAGCAGGACTGGATCTGAATGCTAGCTCACCACGTAGTAGCTAAATATATTGACCAAGTGACTTCATCTCTTTGTCCCTCATTCTCCTTAGAAAAGGAGGATAGTAATACTTCCTATCTAATAAGATTGTTCTGAGGATTCAGTGCGTTATGAGTTTTGAATATAAGTATTTCTAGGGCATGATATCACAAGAATTGAGCCATTTCATTTGCAGAAGATAATTTACATATCTTAAACAAAAAAGTGGGAGAGGGTCACGTAGGAAATATTTTGTAAATTTTATTAATCTCAGTCCTGAGTAAGTATGTGTCTTGGTGTCGGTAAAGTTTGGCAGCCCAAATGAGAAAGAACAGTTATAATTGATGTCATCACTGTCAATCATTTCACTTACAAGAGTAGGTTAGGTCATGTTGCTCCTATAAAGCTGGGAGCAATTATTTCTGTAGAACATTGCTCACCCCTTACATAGATGAGAGAACCTCCATATTGTGGCAGAATTTCACTAGAAAAATTAGGAGAAAGAGTGTAAGTAATAATCTGGTTCTTAATATCATCCTTAGTAGAGCAAAAAAAAAGATGGGACTTTGTTGAAAAGGACTTTTTTATATTTTTGAACTTTTTAAACTGAAGTAAAATGCACATAACAGAATTAATTATTTTAATATGTGCAATTTGATGGCATTTGATATATTCAAAATGTTGTGCAACCTACTTCCAAAACATTTCTGCAGCCCTAATGGACATCTTATAGTTATTAAATCGTAGTCATTTCCCATCCCCTATGTCCTCTGAGCCCTTGAAAACCAATCCTCTGTTTTCTGTCCCAATGGATTTATCCTAATCTCAGGAAACAAACTGAGGGTTGCTGGATGGAGAGGGATGGGAGGGTTAGGGTGGCTGGGCGATGGACATTAGGGAGGGCATGTGCTATGGTGGGCACTGTGAATTGTGTAAAACTAATTAATCACAGACCTATGCCCCTGAAACAAATAATACATTATATGTTAATAATTTAAAAAAAAAAAAACCTGTAGCCATCTTAGTGGGTAGGAAGTGGTAATTCATTGTGGTTTTGATTTTTAGTTCTCTAATGTTAATGATGTTGAGTGTCTTTTCATGTGCTTGTTGGACATTTGTATATCATCCTTGGAGAAATATCTATTCAAGTCCCATGCTAATTTTTTTTTTAAAGATTTTATTTATTTATTTGACAGAGAGAGAGATCACAAGTAGGTAGAGAGGCAGGCAGAGAGAGAGGAGGAAGCAGGCTCCCCGCGGAGCAGAGAGCCCGATGCGGGGCTCGATCCCAGGACCCCGAGATCATGACCTGAGCCGAAGGCAGCGGCTTAATCCACTGAGCCACCCAGGCGCCCCTCATGCTAATTTTTAATTGGGCTTTTGTCATTTTGTTGTGGGGTTGTGAGAGGTCTTTGTGTATTCTGGATACTAAGCCCTTATTATACATGATTTATAAATATTTTCTTCCACTCTGCAGGTTGTATTTTCACTTTCCTGATAGTGTCCTTTGATAAACAAAAGTTTTTAATTTTGATGAAATCAATTTATCTACTTTTTTTGTTGCTTGTACTTTTGGTATATCTGAAAAAAGCCTCTTAGAAGATATCTGGTTTTTAAAGTTTGACTCACAAACTAATTGGAAAGAAAAACTAATTTATTAATCAGGACCCAGGAAGAGTAAAGCAGTTTTCTGTGATCTTCGCCACTTATCTTTGATCAAGAATTTACTAAAATTAGTTTCCAATTTGTAATATATTTCCCCAAAATATGTATCTGTCATTAGTATGTCTTTGTAGTTATATGGAGAATCAGACAGATATGAGAAATATGCAGAATACAATTAGATATCATTAAAATATCTGTAAGTGCTATGGCCCTGAGGGGCAAAGAGAATATGAAAAAGATCCAGAATTTAATCAGGAAATTCAGAAAATAAAGAGCAAACTGTTGGTAGTTCATTATATCCTGGTTGGGGGCAGAGACTGGCACCTAACCAAATTAGCTGAAGCAATTAGATAAAAACGTATCTTGAACCCAGAAGATAGGAGTTGCCACACAAACCTCATCTAAAGGATATAACTTAGAGTCTTCGTTTTCATAGCAACTACTAAAAAGGGCTCCAGGTGTCCATATTTGAGATAACAAGAATAACCCTGAACATGCAAAGCCTCAGATTCCACATCTGAGATGAAAAAATTTTCATGAGTGTCTTTCCAAATCCAAGATGGTTGAGTATTAATTATACAGATGATGAAGTATTAATACTTTAGGGTCAAGTTCAAGAATAGGTTTTTAATCATCGGGACAATCTGTGCATATTCGGTGTTTAAAGTGTTTGTAATGATTTAGAATTGGTGTAATAGAGATTCTGACAGATTAGCCTTGTGATTCCAATTTAAAATATGTAATTGACTTGTGATTCAAGTTGCAGGTATAAGATTTTTGACTAAGTTTGTAAACAGAATAAGAATGCTTAAGAGAACTAGATTTACTAAATTTATATGTTTACTAATTTATTAGACTGGAAGACAGTTTTGCTCATTAGAGATATAAACTTGTCTTGTCTGGTCAAGTACCTAAAGTATTTAAAAAGAAAACTGAATATATTACATTTATAGCTGCAGTTTAAAATGCCCATGTTTATAAATGAGACTGATTGTTTAAAGAGATCTTAGTTTGTTAAGTCAACAGACACATTATCAATTCCTTAAAGTTATGGTTCTTAGTTACTAAAAAGTTTGTACTTTTAACAACAACCATATTTGTAAGTTGCACTTCAAAATTTAGGAAAGACTACAGGGTCTTAATTTTAAGAATTCAATACTAATTGAAATTATAGGTAAGCCTGATTGTATAAAACTGGATTTTGAAGTTCTCAAATTTTATAAATAATGGTGGTTTTCAGTATAGAGAATCTCTAGTAATGGGACTAATGGATATTATAAAGTAACTTCTCACTGATCTATTTTTGTTTGGATTGCATTATTTAGAAAGAGCCAGAGAACTTTCAGGTTAGCAAACTATAGATAGGATAAGCTGAAAATGGTTCTAGAATTTGGTTACAGTTGATATGAATCCTACAACTTGAGTGCTTTTTGGTCACAAAAAAAATCAAACAAAAAATGAAAGAGAAATGGTCAAAATCCTTAAATAGGCAATATATTTAAGTACCCCCCTCTACAAGCCATTTTCGAGCAGACTCGGTGTTATGTGAGATGCTCTTGGTCATCATCCCCATTCAAGTTGTTTAATCAAGGAGCAGTCTTTCTGGGATAAAGAGAAATGCTGTTAATGAGCAAAGGTCAGTATGAGATAGACTGGGTGTGGGCAATTCGACATAAATTAAGGAAAGGCTTAGCTTTTTTTTTTTTTAGTAAGTGGAAAAGTCAGTTTCCTTCCAAGCAATTAAAAAAAGAAAAAACAGCTTTAGAATAAGGTATTGTTCCCTGAATTCTGCTAATGGAGAAATATAATTGCTGTAACTAATACGTGTCTCTGAAACACTGGTGACCAGACTAAATCTCCCAGGTAAGACAAGGTCTTGACATTCAGGATGGCTGAGCTCAACATCCTTTAAACTGCTTGCATATGACTTTGTGGTTTTAAAATGAAAAACCTTTAAAGACCTGAAGGAGTGAATAACTGATAGAGTTCTCTAGTGGAAAATGAAGTGCCATCAGATGGCTTAGAAGTATGTCTTTGGAGTCAGATACCTTGGGTTCAAATCTTAGCTCAGCCACTTCTTAAATGAAAGACCTTGGACAAATCATTAATGCTCTGGAAGTTCAGTTATTTAGTAGAACCATAAGTAGAGAAGGTAATAACTATCTCCTAGGGTCATGAAATATTATAAAGAGCTTAACACCACAATCAACATGTAAGAACCACTCAATAATTTATGTCACTGCTTTCGCTTGCATTGTTAGAAGTAGGAAATTTCTGTAAAAGGACGTGAATCCCCCATTTACACGGTTGCCATCTTTTTCTGTCTTCAGCCTCTGGCCAAGAAATATACTTTAGTGTTTTACATTAAGTTTGTGTTTTTCATGCTGCTTAAAGCAAGTTGTCTCTTTAAGACTGAAGAGTGATACACTGTCATCTGTTAAACATTTGAGGAAAGGACATAAATGCTGAAGGCTTTTATTAAAATGTCTCTAGATATGAAATAACATTATTCTCATTGAATGGTCATAAATTGAGAAGTATGAAGAAAGCCAGTTGGCACAGCTGTGAACATCTACTTATTGTAAAGCAAAAGTTGACTTTTAAACACTTCATCCATGTATAAAACTACAATAATTAAAATATGTGATAGTTTAGGAATGTTAGACATAATTTTGTTGTTCTCTTAACTGGTGTTCCAAAACTCTACTGTTATTTAAATTAATTCTCACAGATCAGCCTTGACCAGTTAAAAGCATTAATAAAATGACTAGGACCATACCATGTATGTTGTTGGGTAAATATGAGATTCTAGGATGACTGTAGAGAACAGTGTCATGTAAGGTCTCTGAGGACTCCTTGGAAAATAAGGGAAACCACCCTTCTGAAAACTACCCCATGGTTCACATCCAATTACCTAAATTTCCATAAAGACAGTCTTCCTGTAAGAAAACTGCTCTGCTCAATAAATATTACAATGAGACTTGAAATTTGATTTAGTGGCAAATGACATTCTTCAAAACAATGTGTTCCCTATGGTTTCAATAAGTAGCAATTTTTACTGAACTTATAAGAAACTGGGATTTCATTTGTTTTCCTTAATTAAGGAATATTTCAAATAAAGAAATCAAGATTTCATTTTTTAATCATTTTTTATCATGAATAAAGGAATTGTATACAGATATGGACCAGCTGTCCTTGATCTTCATTAGAAGGGGGAAAATTAAATTAGGAAAGGAAGCCCTCGAATGCACAGGACATTTAAAGGATGAGACTAACCGAAGAAGGTTTTGGAACCTTTGTGCTTGGAGGTCTTCCAAAGGACAGTCCACAACCCACCCGGGGTGACGAGGTCCTCCTGGGCCAGATGCCATTGCAAAGCCCCAATTAATCTAAATATTCCATTTTGACAGATACACTCTTGGGGTTTCTATGACAGGAAACTGAAATTTATAGTTGAGAAGTGCATCTATGATTGTTAAGCACTGAAATATCTGCCCAAATTAGCCTGACCCAGGATGTGGACTTTGATCTCAGAATGGTTGAATCCTGAAAATACTGTCATTGTCTTTAAAAGCCCCAAGAACTGGAGACAGCTTTTTAAGTAGTATAATTAGTGGGGAAGCATAACATTCCATGAACCTGAGAGACTTCCTCACACCCAGCAACTGGGATGGTCCCATGTACCAAGTTCAAAAAAAAAAAAAAAATAAAATAAAATAAATAAAAAGTCTTGAAACCAACTAAGGCACACTTAGGGCTCAAAAATTGAAGCACTTAAGAGGATTTATTTAAATCTGCCAAATAACAGCTTGAAAACAAATCCTGTTAAATGCTCCATTTCCCTGTTCTTGTCACAAATTTTTGCTTGGCCCTTTCCCTTTGATTAAACTCTGTAACTATTCATTGTATTGCAACATAACGGGTATGGTTGTTAGCAATCACCTGCAGCTACTGGCGCTTCTGAAAGCAAAGCCTTAAGACTGCTCTTATGGTAATGCTAGATTATGAAGGTATGATTCATCAGAGAAAATAAACGGAGGCAATTTTTTTTGAAATGCTGTGAACACACACCCTCTTCTTCAGATCTTTTCCCCCATTAGCATCATGTGCAAGAAATGTTTGCCCTATAAAGGATTACCAAAACCAAGTTTTCAACTGAATATATAGTACTGTAAAAATCCAGTGGGGTTTGGTTGTCCCAGAGCCTGGTAAGGAAGACCAGCCAGGTCTTATTTACAAGAAACTCAAGGAGTCGGGAAAGCCATGGAAATTCTGGGGCTGACACATGACTTCCAGGGCTAAGATCCTTGCTCTGTCTAGAAGTGAGGCTTCCCACAGGCCCAAGCAGGGCACCTGAATAGACATGGTGAAGGGATGAAGAAGATGATGTTGATGGTCCAATGGGGGAAAGAAGCCATATGAAGAGGAAAAAGTGGAAGTCCCAACACTTGACCAAGGGACATGTTTGGGGAGGGAGGCAGGGGGGGCAGGGTATGGTTAGTCACAAGGGATGAATGACTTCAAATATCTCTTGGTTTCGTGACACTCATTTTCTTCAAAGGAAAACGCATATAAAAATATTGAATCACGTGGAATAGGCAAGCTGTCAGATATGAGAAATGAACAAAGCAAGGGAGAGAAGAGGAGTGTTTTCCCCCTTCCATGTGGAGACCTCTGGAGCAGGACAAAACAACAACCAGAACTAAGCTACTTGAAAATAGCAGAAGAGAACACCACAGACACCTGGGAGTCTCCAAGCCATTGCTGAGCAGCTGAGCAGAAATAACAAGGTGAGACATGGAGGTGTCAGCTGTATCAAAAGACTTGATAAGAGACCCCAGGGTACTTCTTTCATCCATAGGAAGGATTTGGAGGAAGTAGGGTTCCAGTAATTTCACAGGTGGGTGCTAAGCCAGAGATTATTGTTTCCCAACATTTTATTGTGGTCCTGTTGGGGGTGCAGATAAGAATCCCATAGAAAGCAAGTATAAATGGTATACTTAACAATCTGAACCCTAAAGGGCTCAGTCCTGTTGCATACTTCTTATAAGAGAGATACACTCTGACATGATTTCTTCCAATCTCCTCTCTTTATCTGCACCTCCTTGCTGCTGGTGTCCCTTCATCTGGCACTTGGTCAGCATCCTGGCCACATGGTACGAGACCAGCTACCTTCCAGAGTCCTAAAGGTCCAAAAGAAACTCATAGACCCCTACTAGGGCAAACAGTAGTGTCACTGTGGACAGTATTTCCATTCCCTCTCTTCCTGACAATATTTCATTCCCATTTCTCACCAGCTCCTTTACCCTTTTTTCAACTCAGCGAATCCACTTTATATGCAGGTGCCCACCTGTATAAAAGATGTCAGTCTCCCCCTTTTTAAATTAAAGTCCCCCTTACAAATTTAAAAGGTTCTCTTAGATCTCCCCTCACTTGATTTGATGGGTGGAGGAGGGAGATGCTCCAAGACTGTGATACGCACTAAGCAGACAATTTCTCTGATTATTCTTTTTGACGCCTTTATAAAATGAAGAGGATATAGCAGAGCTGGTTTGGCCATTTTTTAAGTAAGTTCTGCAAGGATTTGTGGAAGCTGCCTTTAGAATGGGACACCTGCTGTTCTCCTTTTAGGAGATTTAGCTGCCTATCTGAGGCAAAGAAACATTTCAGTTTGACATCCTGTTATATCCAGTAGACACCGTAGTAGAGAGACGTCAAATGAGGTAACAGAAACACTTCTACTCAAAGGAACAATCTTGAATCTTCATTAAGGTAATGTCACTGTCATTCTGCTGAGACAAAATATGACAGAAATATTATTTTTATCCCCATTCTATGGACAATCAAAGTGGAACTCAGATTAAGCATTTTGCCAAAGATCACACAACTAATAACTAAGGGGTGAAGACAAGTATCTCAGTTCTGTCTTGAACTGAACATGACCGTTTGACTTCTTATTTGTCATACTGTCACTAGTATCTCATATTTTGTCCTCTTCATTGTGAATCTCTTATCTGATTAAATCTGTATCCATGGGTTTATGTGCCTGAATATTTGTTACTAAAAACATAGCGTCTCAAGTAGATGTTACTTGAACATTAGCCTAAACTTACAGCTAGATTCTCTATATCCAAGGGAGTAATCATTTGTAAATTGATTCTTCATATTCTAACTCTAATTGTTTTGGTAAAAGTGAGAATTTATCCTCTAGTCACGTGAGGAGAGCCCAGATTTCACAAGTATGATAGTTCTTAGGTAAATGTTCTCAACTTTACACTACCTTATACATCCTTTAATAAACACAGGCCAATTACATGACAATTAGGTGGTGGGAAAAAAATCATTAGTGAAACTAGATCTAGCACAACTGGCTTCCCAGGCAAATACCTCTGCAAGAGAAAAAAAATTAATCTGACCCAGCTTGACCCTAAAGAAACCGCAATTATATATACTCATTTTATCATGTCCAATACAGCATATCAGCAATACTGGTAAATTTTAACATTGTATCTAAAAATATTGCTAAATAATGACACACAGATTTGATAAACTTTGTATAGGGTAGATAACTTTTAACTCTTTTCAGCTTTTTAGAGACATTGGTTTTTGTTAAGATTTTATTGATCTATTTATTTACTTATTTAGAGAGAGAGAGCATGCACAAGGTCGGGGAGGTGGGCAGAGAGAGAGAATCTCAAGCAGACTCACTGCTCAGTGTAGATCCTGGCTCGAGGCTCAATCCCACAACCCTGAGATCATGACCTGAGCTGAAATCAAGGATCAGGTGTTTAGCCAACAGAGACACCTAGACATCCTGGAATTGGGTTTTGTTTTTGTTTTTGTTTTTGTTTTGAGAGGTTTTAGGTTCACAAAACAATTGAGAGGACGGTACAGAGATTTCCCGTATACCTACCACCCCCACATATACACAGCCTCTTGCATTATCAGCATCACTCGATAGAGTGATGCCTTTGTTACAAGCGATGAACCTATGATACAGACACATGATAATCACCCAAACTTCATATTTACAGTAGGGTTCACCCTTGGTATTCTACATCCTGTAGGTCTGGACAAATGTATAATGACATATATCCGCCATTGCAGTATCACACAGAGTAGTTTCACTGCCCTAAAAATCCCCTGTGCGCCACATAATTTATCGCTCTCCCCACCCCAACCCAGAAACCACTGATCTTTTTACTGTCTCCACTGTTTTGTCTTTTCCAGAAGATCACATAGTTGGATTAATACAGTACACAGTCTTTCAGATTTACTTCTTCTTTTGCTTGTATTCATTTAAATTCTGGTTAGTTATCATACAGTGTAATATTAGTTTCAGGTGTCGAATTTGGTGATTCATCTTACATACACACATACATTCATACTTACATACAACACCCAGTGCTCACTTGGTAATATGCATTTAAGTTTCTTCCATGTCTTTCCATGGCTTGATATCTCATTTCTTTTTATCCCTGAATACTATTCCAGCATCTGGATATACTATCGTTTATTTATCCACTCACCTACTGGAGAACATCTTGTTGCTTCCAAGTTTTGGTAGTTATTAATCAACATCTGTGTAGACAGGTTTTTGTGTGGATGTAAGTTTTCAAGTCCTTTGGGTAAATACCAAGGAAAGCAATTGCTGGATCATATAGTATGCTTGGTTTTGTAATTAACCCATAGCTGTTCTAAAATGGGTGCTGCATTTTATATTCTTATCAGCCATGAATGAGAATCCTTGTTGCTCTACATGCATTTAGTGTTGTCAGTGCTCCAGATTTATGCCACTTTCGTAGGTGTGTAGTGGTATCTCATTTTATTTTTTATTTTTGTTTAAGATTTTATTTATTTATTTGACAGACAGAGATCACAAGTAGGCAGAGAGAGAAGGAGGAGGAAGCAGGCTCCCCATCTAGCAGAGAGCCCAATGCAGGGCTCAATCCCAGGACCCTGGAACCATGACCTGAGCCAAAGGCAGAGGCTTTAACACACTGAGCCACCCAGGCGCCCCAGTATCTCATTTTAATGTGCATTTCCTTGATGACCTAAGATGTGGAGCATCTATTCGTATGCTTATTAGCAATTTGAACATCTTCTTTGGTGAGGCTTCTGTTACAGTCTTTGGCCCATTTTTTAATCCAGTTACTTACTTTCTAAGAGATATTTACATATTTTGGATAACAGTCCTTTATCAGATGGGTCTTCTGCAAATATTTTCTCAAAGTCTGTGGGTTTTCTCCTCATTTCTTGACCAGCTTTTAATTTTGTCCTGAGTTTTTCTAATATGACTCAGGACATGTGAGACAAAGACCAATTTAAGTTCTTAAGACCCGGCAAGGATGAGGGCCATGGCCTGAGCCAAAGTGAATTCACAAAGACAAATGCCACTTTATGAGTTGGGAATGAAGAGACTTTATAGAAAATCCAGTCTAACTCATCTCAACCTCCCCATCCATTATGGGTATCCTATTACATATCATATCTGAAAAAGATTGTTTGACCTGGTGGTTTCCAAACTTGGTTTTATATCAAAAGTATCAAAGAGGTTTAAAAACAATACAACTCCTAGACTCCCAGTCCTGGAAGGAATTCTCAGGTGGGCCTAGGAATCTGTGTATTTAGGCAACCTCTCTAGGTGACTCTGATACATCCTATTCCACCTTCAGACTATGCTGAGGACTAGAAAGTTCTTCCTTTTACTGACTCAAAATGTACTGAACTGTAGATTTATATTCATTAGCACAAATTTTAATTCTTGGAGTAAAAAGAATAATGATTCTTCCCTCTTTTCCTCAACAACTTTCAGATACATAAAGGCAACTACTTTGTCCTACATGTCCTCCTCCACTTTCAAACTATCTCAAGGCCTGTGACTTTCAGCATTTCTCACCTTTCCTCTCATGCCAAGATTTAAGTCCCTTTATCTTCCAGGTTGTCTTTCTCTGATGCTCTTCAATTTATTCTTTAAGTTTTAGATATTTGATTCATTCAGACAATGTACCCATTTTTGCAAACAAAGATCACATTAGCTTATGTTTGGTCATATCACACATGGTCCATTGGCTAAGCTCTCCAAATCATTTTTTTAGCAGAAGTTGTTGCCAAGTTAGTTTCCTCCCTCTTTCCCTGACACTGTATCATTGTAGTTTGTTGACTTTTTATTTGGACCCACATGCATGACCTTACAGTTAACTCCTTTAAAAATTTGTCTTCTTAGGGGCGCCTGGGTGGCTCGGTGGGTTGGGCTGCTGCCTTCGGCTCAGGTCATGGTCTCAGGGTCCTGGGATCGAGTCCCGCATCGGGCTCTCTGCTCAGCGGGGAGCCTGCTTCCCTCTCTCTCTCTCTGCCTGCCTATCTACTTATGATCTCTCTCTGTCAAATAAATAAATAAAATCTTTAAAAAAGAAAAAAAAATTTGTCTTCTTAGATTCCGCTTATCCCTTCAGCTTGTCAATATCTTCAGATATACTTGTCATTTTGTTCTCTATATCAAAGTGCCTTGGTTCTTCAAAAAGTTAAAAATAGAACTACCCTATGATCCAGTATCTGTGCTACTGGGTATTTACCAAAAAAATACAAAAACACTAATTCAAAGGAAAACATGCACCCTATGCTTATTGCAGAATTATTTATAATTCCAAATTATGGAAGCAGCCCAAGTGTCCATCCATAGACGAATAGAAAGAAGATGTGATATATATGTACAATGGAGTATTATTCATCCACAAAAAACAATGGTATCTAGTCATTTGCAACAACTTTGGATAGAGCTAGAGACTAAGGCTAAGTGAAATATGTCAGTCTAAGGAAGACAAATACCATACAATTTCACTCATATGTATAATTACGAAACAAATGAGCAAAGAGGGAGAGAGAGAGAGACCAAGAAACAGACTCTTAGCTATGAGAACAAACTGATAGTTACCAGAGGGGAGGTGGGTAGGGGGGAGTGGATGAAATAGGTGATGCAATTAAAGTGTACATTTATGATGATGAGTGTGGAGTAATCTATAGAATTGTTGAATCACTGTATTGTACACCTCAAACTAATGTAACACTGTACGTTAACTATGTTGGAATTAACATGAAAAACTTAATAATAAAAAAGGAGTAGCTCTTCTGTAAGTTCTTATGTATTTTTTATAGATTTTATTTATTTGAGAGAGAGGATGAGAGAATGAGCAGGAAGAGTGCAGAGAGAGAAGGAGAAGCAGACTCCCTGCTGAACAGGGAGTCTGATGAGGGGCTCCATCCCAGGATGCTGGAATCATGACAGGAGCAGAAGGCAGATGCTTAAACAACTGGGCACTCAGGCACCCCAGTTTTTATGTGTTCTGCTTAGTTTCCTTAACTCCCATTCACCAAATCTCTAGATTCTTAACATGTTCCATGAACCCTTGGGTTCCTAACATGTCATGGGAAGAATGACATTTAGAGTATAACCTTCTGTGCTAGGAGACTCGAGATCATGTAGAATATCTTGGTTTTCTCAAAATTTGTCTCCTTGGCTCTGTTTTTCCTGTATAATTTCAGTTCTGTAATATTTAGTTTCAAGATTAGTTTCCTTCACAAACGACGAACAAAAACAAGTGGTTATGGAGTATTTATTTTTTCTTTTCTTTCAATATTATGCCATCAGTCCTTAACAATTAAATAAAGTTTGTGTTTTAATCTGGTTGATTAGTATAGGGTGAGTCCACTTTCTTTTAATTGTGGTTAAATAGCCTTATTTCAATAATTTATCCATGTCCTTTGAATTCACTTATTCCAAAAATATTTCTGGGAGCCTTCTATTTGCCAGATCCTCTTCTAAGCTGATGATACATTTATGAACAAAACAAGGACAAAGTTCTGTCCTTTGGAGCCTACATTCTAGTCTGAGGAGAAAAAAATCAGCAAACAAGTATAAATATAACATCAGATGGTGAAAGTGCTGTAATGAAAAATAAGGTCATGTAAGAGAGATAACAAATAAAGGTGATGAAGAAAAGCCTCTCAAGGTCACATGTGAGCAGAGTGGAAGTGAGGGAATGAGTTATAAGGATTTCTGGGGGTATAACTTATTAGGCAGATAAAATAAAATAAAGCCTTGAGGTGGGACTGTTTGGTTTGCTTGCTGTAGTGGATAAGTGAGCAAAGCAGGGAAGTGAGTAAAATAAAATGGAATACTGAAAGTAGAAAAAGAATACAGGAAAAAGATTAAAAGTAAACAGATGGAACAAATAGAAAATAAATAGCAAGATGGAAGATGTAATCCAACCATATCAATAATTACATTAAATACATATGGTGTAAACCAATTAAAAATCAGAATTGTCAGTCTGGTTTAAAAGCAAGACTCAACTATATGCTGTCTGTAAGAAACAGCTGTGTATAAGAATCTTTAAATAAAATGATTCAGTAAGATTAAAAGTAATAGGATGGCAAAAAATTTATATATAATCACTAACCATAAGGAACCTAGTATAGGAATACCAATGTCAGAAAAGAGACTTTAAGACAAGAAGGTTTATCAGTATATAAAGAAGGATGTTTTATAATATTAACAGGGTAGATTCATCAGGAAAACATAACAATCATTTTTTATTGTGATAAAATGTATTTATCTTATGATAAAATTTGCTATTTAACCACTTTAAGATATACAGTTCAATGGCATTAAGTACATTCACATTGTTATACAACCAGGTCCATCATTCATCTCCAGAACTTTTTCATTTCCCCAAACTAAATAATTTATACACATTAAACAATAACTTCTAATTTCACGACTACCACCACTCTGCCCCCAGTAACCACCATTTCACTTTCTGTCCCTATGATGTTGACTACTCTAGATACCTCATATAAGGTGAATCATTCAGTATTTTTCTTTTTGTGTCTCGTTTATTTCACTTAGGAAAATATCTTCAGATTTCATTCATTTTATGGCATGCATCAAAATTTCATTTCCTTTTAAAGCTGAATACCATTCTATTGTATGTATATACCACAAATGTCTATCTGTCAATAGACATTTGGGTTGCTTCCACTTTTTGGCTATTATAATTAACACTGCTATGAACATATGTGTACAAATATCTGTTTAATTACCTGCTGACAATTGTTTTAGGCATATATCCAGAAATGGAAATGTTGGATCATGTGTAATTCTATAATTATTTGGGAAATAGCCATACCATTTTCCACAGTAGCTACACCACTCTACATTTCTACCAGCTATGCATAGAGGTTCTAATTTCTCCTCATCAACACTTATTTCTCCTTCCTTCCTTCTTTCCTTCCTTGCTTCCTTCCTTCCTCTCTTTTGTAACCATTGTCCTTAATGGGTATGAAGTTTTATCTCATTGTGGTTTTGATTTATATTTCTCCAAAGGTTAGGGTTGTTGAACATCTTTTCATGTGCTTATTGACCATCTGTGTCTTCTTTGGAGAAATGTTTTTATTCAATTCCTTTATCCATTTTTCGTTGTTTGATTTTATTGAGCTGTAGGTATTCCTTATATATTCTGGATGTTAATCCCTTATCAGGTATATGAATTGCAAATATTTTCTCCCATTCTGTTGGTTGCTTTTTCACTCTACTGATCTTGTCCTTCAACACATATATAAAAATCTTAATGAAGTTCAAAATACATGAAAAAAAATTAACCAAACTAAAAGGATAAGTAGACAAATCCATGATCACAGTTGGTTCTTTTAACATCCCTCACTTAGGAATTGATGGAATAATGAAACAAAATACTTGTCAGGATAATGAAGATTTGAATAACCAAGCTGACCTAACTGATATTTTTTTAAAAGTTAATAACTACAGACTAAAATTTTATAGAATATATTATCTGAGCACAATAGAAGTAGAAATAAATAACAGAAAGAGAGCTACAAAATGCCAGAATATTCTTAAATAACTCATGAGCCAAAAATAAATCAGTTTTAGTTTGATTAAAATAGATTTTAATTAAATATTTCATTTACAAAGAATCAACAAAGAATCAACACATCAAAATTTGTATAATGCAAATTAGAGGGCAATTTATAGGTTCTAATACATATATTAGAAAGAAAAAGTTGTAAAAATGTGATCTAAACTTCTACCTAATGAAGCTAGAAAAGAAAGTGCAAATGAAAGCCAAAGCAAGTAGAGGGAAGGAAATAGTAAATATCAGAGTAGAAATAAATAAAATAGAAAACAAAAAACAGAAGTTAACAAAATCAAAAGATGGTTGTTTGAAAAACTAAAGTTCTAGTGGCCTGAACAAGAAATCAAGACAGAAAAACAAATGAGTAAGAGGAGCTACCACTCCAGATCCTACAGAACTGAAAACTGTATTAGGGTCATTCTACGTCTAGGTTAGACATAGAAAATTGCAAAGGACCATCACTCTCATTCTTTTTTTTTTTTTAAATTTTAGATTTTATTTATTTATTTGACAGACAGAGATCACAAGTAGGCAGAGAGGCAGGCGAAGGTCGGGGGAAGCAGGCTCCCTGGTGAGCAGAGAGCCGGATGCAGGACTCGATTCCAGGATCCTGAGATCATGACCTGCGCCCAAGACAGAGGCTTAACCCACTGAGCCACCCAGGTGCCCCCATCACTCTCATTCTACCAACCAAAACAAGGTAAATCAGATGAACTATAAAATCACAGTATTATAAAACCAATTAAAATACTGAGGATAGAAACAACCACAAATCAATTAAATGCAAGAAATGAGGAGCCATATTAAGTAAGAAAGGTAATACTCTCAAGGGTTCTCATTCCAGGCAGAAATGTGAAGGATAAAGAGTATACCCTATAAAATCAGGATACAAGATAATAAATGCAATTAGATGTCTATATCCTGGTAGTAAAAAATTGGAAAGTAAGAGTTTTTAGCAAAAGATTAGAAAGTAAGAGTCCTCCATTTAAAAAGTACCAAAATTTATAATACTTAGCAACATAACTAACAAAAACCAAGTGAGGCATGTATATTGGAAATCCAAATTATTCTGACAAATATTAAAGAAATCCTCAACAAATGGATGAATAAACTATGTTTAGACAGTAGAAGATTCATTGATTTAAGATGTTAACTTTACTTAAATTGATGTATAGATTCAATGTAATCCCAATCGAAACCCCGAATTTTATTAAAATTGACATACATATCCTCAAATTTCTATTCTAATGTAAAGGGGTTTAAAACAGCAAACAATATCAAAAAAGAAAGAAGGCAAAATAAAGCTGGATTTTTAAGATTTCATTAAAAACCTCCCATAATTAGGTGATATGTATGTGGCATTAGTGTAAAGATAGACCAAAAAAAAATATGAAAAAGATTTGTGAAGATGATCAAGAGATTTTTGACTGAAGTCAAAGACATTCCAATGGGGAGGAAAAAAAAACTTTTCAACAAGTGGTACTGGAACAATAGGACATACTTATGGAAAAATAAATAAACTTCAGCCTCTATTTCACTCAGTACAAAAGTTTCTGATAGATTATAGACCTAACTGCAAAAACTAAATCCATAAAACTTGGAGAAGAAAATATAAAAGAACATCATCATCTTTACAAGAACATGTAAAGGTTTCTTAAATTGGACACAGAAAGGAACACTGGCCATAAAGAAAATGTTGATAAAGCAGCCCATCAATATTAAAGACTTGTTCTTAAAAATATATACAACTTAAGCAAATACAAAGGCAGGCAATGGACTGTAAGAAATTACTAGACTATGTGCATCTAACAGAAGATTTGCAAACAGATACTATAATCAACAATAAAAAGAAAAACAGCCCCATTTTTAAAAATGGAGAAAAGACTTGGACAATTTATAAAGAGATATGCAAATGGCTAATAAGCACATGAAAGGTGCTCATCAGAGAAGCTCGAATTTAGAGGAAAGTGTCCTACCACCTCACACACGCTGGATTGGCCACTATTAAAACACTGACACCATCATATGTTTGTGAGAACGTGCAGCGACTGGAACTCTCATACCCTTCTGGCAGAAGTATAAAAATACTACAACTGGCAAAATTAGCAGTTTCCTCTACAGTTAAACAAATACCTACCCAATTACCTAGCAGTTCCTCTCCTAGATATTTACCCAAGGGAAATAAAGACATATGCCAACAAAAATATTTGCACAAGAATATTCATAGTTGCCTTATTCATAATAGCCAAAAAATGGAAACAATGCAAATATCCATCAGCAAAAGGATAGAGTACAAGCAAACAAAATAATACAACAAGGGCATAGCCATAGGATGGGTGACTATTGAGGAAGAACAAAAAGAATGCATTATTGATTCAAGCACCACCTGGATGAATCTCAAAAACATTATGTTGGGCACAAAACCGAAACACATACTTTATTATTCCATTTATACAAAATTCAGAAACAGGCAGAACAAATCTAAGCATGAAAAATCAGAACACTGACTGCCTATGGGGATGGGGAACGTTCAGATTCATCTCAATGAGAGACGGAGAGAGCTAGAAAAGGAGAGAGAAGCAGAGAGAGCAAACAGAGAGAGAATGGGAAAAAAGTGCAGATGACAAGGAGGGAGAACTCTCTGGGGAAGTACTGCTTTAAAGAGTTTCAGGAAAAAATGGCACAGGAAGGAAATGTGGAATCAAGATAAGATTCTTTTGGGATGCCTGGGTGGTTCATTCAGTTAAGTGCCTGACTTCAGCTCAGGTCATGATCTCAGGTCCTGGGATTGAACCCTGTGTTGGTCTCCCCACTCAGCAAAGGAGTCTGTCTCCATCTGCCCCTGCCCCCCACTTGTGCGTATTCTCGTTCTCGCTCTCAAATAAATATGTAAAATCGTTAAAAAAAAAAAAGATAAGGTTGTTTTTATAAAGTTGGGTGATGTTCTAGAATTTTTGCGCCATGATTTGGAAAAGAGGGGGTATATGAAGATGCAGGGGGAGGGGACACAAAGGTAGAAGTGACATTTCTGAGAAGGAGAAATGGGGGGAGGACCCAGCATCTGAGTGGAGGGACTTTTCAGAAAGGGCTGTGAACAACCATCCTGGTTTCTGTAAGCATCCCAAATTGAAAGAGATATCACACTTAAAATGTTTATTGCAATTATATTCAGTTGTCAAACAAACTCCTGTTGCTGTTCCCCTCTCTCTTCAGTGATAACACAGATCACACAGCCTGGTTGAGATTTCACAACAACGTTATCTTTCTTCCAGCATGCAAAGAAAGCAAACTTTGTTAACTAAGGAAGGCTGATGAATATGGGTTAACGGATGGCAACAAAGGCTTTAGAAACTGATAACTTTAATAGCTGTTCTCAAAAGACAAGCACAGCAAAACGGGGACATGTAAAAAGCTTCTTGGTCCAATTCAAGTTCAAGAGCTGAATGAAGGTTACAGGAGAACAACCGCTAACCGTGCTTTTCTCATTCTGATCAGATTACAAACTCCGACTCTTTCATAAATGCTGCACATATCCTTAACTGCCTGCGATTTCTGCAAGCCTCACTGGTTTAGAATTAATATCAACACTCCATTCTCACCACATACAGGACTCTCCCTCTCTCTCCCTCTCTCTCTCTCACACATGCACACACACACACACACACACATACATAAAGCCTGCACTCCACATCGACAAATACCCACAGTTTGAGATTAATAGTCAGGAATTAGGAGGGCAAGAACCTTCGATAAAAGCCACATGTAAAGGCCAAAGTGGATTTTTAATATTGGGACAACAAGCATTAACTAATTTTTCCTACTGGAGTGCGCTGTCCTTTAGTCTCTATTTTTGCTCCTAATTGTTCCTGCAGGTAGTAGGTTAACACATAACGGTACTTAGAGAAGGAAGCAATTGAAGATGGCATAGATACTGAAAGAAAGGGCTCAATAAAAGAGCAGCGTGTGCTCTAATCTGGCCTTTTACAACATCCACTATCAAAGAGCTTTGGGGGTTTAAGGGGATTAGATACCATAACCCATCTGTCAGGTCATTATGTAAGGAAACACTCCTGCTGTTTTCAAGGGAAGATGCCCTACTGTATATTATTATCATTAAGCGTTTACAGAGGACTGTAGACTCACAAAGCTCTTTCAAGGCATTTTTATTTGTTGCTTCTTACAAAGTACTGTCAACTCTGAGTCTTATTTACAAATGAAGAAACTGAGGTACAGGAAGATGATGGCAAACACCTCAGTTCCCCAGGGAGTAGCAGGAGTTATGAGGGGAACCTGGAGCCTGGAGAAAAGGGAAGATTTACTATAGACTTCCACCTAAAAATACGCCAAAGGTTTTTGGAATTTCGTTCGTTGGCTTGCCTTTTTTTTTTTTAAGCCAAGATTAATTCTCCTGTGTTTTCCTGCAATCTTATACATTATTCTGTAACAAATACTTATGGGTTATGTTCTGTAGATACAAGTTGTATCTTAACAACGGCTGTATATCATGATTGACACTGTTCCATATGGGAGGAGAAGCAGGATGCGTTCAAGCGTGAGCACCGCGCGTGTAAGGATGAAGTGATATATCGTAACTATCATTTACAAAACTGGAGATCCCAAATCTAAGGCATAATGAGGCAAAAATGAAATACTACATGTCTATTCATCCATGTTGCTTATAATTTGCTAGAGATAATTTAGCATTCTAGTAAACCGTAAGCAAGCAACTTAGTATACAGGGGAAAAAATAAAAATACCTGCTGGAAAACAGCAGAGCTATCTACTGTGGGCTCCCTGGAGAGCTCTAACATGTCACAGTAACATGGAGGCGGTTACCTGGGAACATTTATATTTCTAGGGTTTTCCCTCCCATTTAGAACTGAATTATGGGACTCCATTTTGTGAATTGTAACATGAAAGGATTATAGTTTCCCTCTGAAAGAGAATTAATCCCCACTTAAAATAAAGGAATGAACAGCGCTGATATATTTAGACCTTAATGTCAGAAAATATATTCCTCAATTGTGCAAAATTGTACAAATATATTGGTCAAACTTGAAGACTTAATTAAAAGACCATGCTTTGTATCTTTTACAGTTCCTGCATCTTCCCCCATTAAGAAGGAGGAAACTCATACCATTCTTTAATTGTGAGTTGATAAAGTACTGATCTACTTATTATCTACTGAGGACCAACTATATGCCAGACATAATTCCGTTCCTAAGGAGTCTATAGCTGGATAGAAGAGTTAAGATCGGGGCGCCTGGGTGGCTCAGTGGGTTAAGCCTCTGCCTTCAGCTCAGGTGATGATCTCAGGGTCCTGGGATCGAGCCTCACCTCGGGCTCTCTGCTCAGCAGGGAGCCTGCTTCCCCCTCTCTCTCTGCCTGTCTCTCTACCTAATTGTGATCTCTCTCTCTCTCTCTCTCTCTCTGTCAAATAAATAAATAAAATCTTAAAAAAAAAAAAAAAAGAAGAGTTAAGATCTAT
Organism: Meles meles; assembly: GCF_922984935.1. Taxonomy (NCBI): domain Eukaryota; kingdom Metazoa; phylum Chordata; class Mammalia; order Carnivora; family Mustelidae; genus Meles; species Meles meles. The sequence continues at coordinate 146,077,702 of NC_060066.1, read as the reverse complement.
GCATATGCAACCTTATACAAGGTAGAACGTGATGGTAAGTAAAGGACAGGTAAGTTATTCCGGAGTTTGAGGAAAAGCCCAGCGCTGGACAAGACTACCATCTCCCACTGGGGGAGGCAGAGCAGGGTCCTGTGAGGAAGGAGGAGAGATGTGGAAAAGCTTTACGTGAGAGATTTCAGTTGCGGTGGTCCCCCAAGGGTGTGTAGGAATTGGGTCAGCAGGAGAGAAGGGAACAGATCATTCTAGGAGAAGGTGGTGGCACAGGGAAAGGGGCAAAGAAGATACGCAGGGGAGTATGAAGGACAGTGGGGTAGTTCGTTGTTACTACTGCAGTCTAAATGGTCAATGGCTCACAGCTGCACGTGAAAGGAAACAGGAGAGAAGGTAAAGCCAGACCAGTTAGCGCTATGGTTCACGGGTTTGGTTAATCATCAAGGAGATTCTGACCGAGGGGGTCTGGCATACAGCGTTTCAATCTATGTAGCTATAACTATCCGTAGGTCATTTGGAAATTCAGCCAGTGGCGAGTGGAGCCTTGGCTACTTTCAGTTGTCTCTCATTCAGCTGTCTCCTCAGTTCACACCCACTCCCACAGCCCTACTTCAGGTCTTGTTTACCTACCACCTGGAGGAGCACAAGAGCCTGCTGCCTCACTTCTCATTATCGCTAGAATCATGTTTCTTAAATGGATGTACACTCCTCACCAGCCCACCTCAAAACCATGTACGACTCCACATTGCCTCTTCCAAAGGACATGGCTTACGAGGTTAGTCGAAAGCTGGCCCAGCCTACCTTTCCTGCTTTATCTGCTTCTAGCACAAAGTGTGCTCACCATTCCCACTCCAGAGCCCATTCACCCTTTGTTGGAATGCTCTGTGCCCCCCTTCCTTTCTGGTAAAGATCCAAATGTCCTTTAGCCTTTTGCTCCTGGAATTTATTCTAAAGCGATCATCTAAAGTGTCTATGTTAAAATCATGTTGAAGGACCTCCCTTTAGCCCCATCTCCTGTCGTGTCGCACCCCACTCCCTACTGCCAGGTGTAAGAACTACTTGCAAGTGTTGGTGTCTTCCTGCCTTTGGACATGGTCCACCTCTGCTTGGTGTCTCCTTCCTGGGTAATATTTTCTCCCTGCTTGCTTTTCACCTACCTGTATTTTACCTTTAAAGAACCAGTTCAAAGTCCCCCTTAACAAGTTGTCTCCATTCTGTTAAACAGTTGGCTGTGCCCTTCACCAAACTTCTTAGTGCCTTGACCATATCTCCACGAGCGCACACATCTCACTGCATCAGAACGATGCCCAGTCTATTGCTCTCTAAACCACGAGGGCCCAAAAAAACCAAAAAGCATATCTTGTCCAGCTGTGAGCTTAAATTTATAAATCATGCACAGTAAGAGATTAACAGCAATGACAAATACTAAAAAGAGCACTGCTAACAATATACTGTATTAGAATTCATGTGAATGTGGTCTCTCTCTCTCTGAAAACATTGTATTGTATGGTACTCGCCCTTCCCATGATGATGTGAGGTAATAAAATGTCTACAAGATGAAGTGAGCAGTGACGTAGCGTTAAGCTACTGACCTTCAGATGAGTCTTTAGGAAGAGGATCATCTGTTTCGGGATGGCGGGTAACTGAAAGCAGGAGAAGCAAAACCACAGATAAGGGAGGGCTACTAGGCAGGTTCGTTGCCTGTTAAATGTGAGTGGTAAACCTAAGTGACAAGTCAAAGGCAAAGTCAAGTTTAGGTAATGGGGATGATGATCCTGTCCACAGAAATCAGAAAACGTAGGAGGAGAAAGAGGTTAAAGGGGGGAATCTTGACAAATTCAGCCTGGGGCTTCAGGCAGGGGAGAGAGCTCTGGGTTCCAGACACAAACGCGGTGCCACACGGATCAGCTCATTCGTCCCTCTCCTCAGGCTGGGAGATCAGAACTTTTCCATGCTCTGCGTACAATTCTCCAGTTCTCCGTCTTTTAGCTCTCAGGCTATTGAGATGCAGTGTGGCTTGCTATTAGTCACTGTAGGACCACATAGGATCAATAGATGTGTAACCAGTTTATTGAAAAGGGCTGTGTGTAATGAGTACAAACAGGAAGCATCTGTATTTTCCTCCTACCACTGCCTTTCCACGTGTCAGATTCCCCTTTCCCATACCTTAATGAAATTTCGGGCAACTCCAGTAACTTTCTGGCCATTTTTGGCAATAAAAACAAAAAATCAGTCTCATGTCAGTAATTATGACTCACTTCAAGGTAGTAGAAGGCTCTGTTAAATTTAAGACTTTAATCTCACATCTCATTCACGGCTTCTCCCCTCCCGCAACACAAGCTCTGGCCCAATCCGACACCAGGCTCCTATTGAAGAGAAACTGGGCATCATCTCTCTCCTCTCCCTTCATCTCCTCCATCACTGACTTCTGGCTTTGCTAGAGTCCAAGCAAAATGAGGAGTGTGTACAAAAGGGAACAAAACATTTTCACTTAGGTGGTACTGATTATAGTCTGGTGTTGACTGTTGCTACTTATATACTATCTGTATGTTCATGTTATCTTTTTTGCAGGGTCTGTTTGTGGGTAGTACAAGCCCTTTATGCACTGATGTGGGCCCTCTCCACCTATCTTCTTATTACACACACACATACACACAGACACAGACACACACACATACACACGAAAGTCCCCCCCTCCCCCCCAAAGCATCTGGAGCCTGGTGACTCCAAGCACTTGCTCTACGGGAAATACATATTTGCGTGACACCAGATGATGGGAGCAGAGGCTTGCCTTAATGCTGGCCCCTCTCCCTGCACAGGTGGCTCCATAAGCCCCACAAAATCCTGATGAACCCATCACTCAATAATGAATAGCCTTTTTTGTCTCTGGGAGATCAGCCTTGTTATAACAGGAATGAAAAGGGAAAAAAAAGAAACAGTCAATGCTCAGATTTTAAATTTTAAAGTAGATTTGTGAAACTGATAGCAGAGACAAAAGTGTGAAGGTTCTTGCAAGCTTTTCTTTGCAAGAACCAGGCTATTTTGCAAAAAAAAAGAAAGAAAGAAAAAAATTTTTCTAACTCAAAAGCATGGTTTGGGGAATTGGGCGAGGAATAAGAAGGAAAAGTACTGAAGAAACTCAGGGCATAAAGTTTATGCCCTAAACATTCATTAGAAAGACCAAAAAAGAGCCAGGTTATAGCACTCCAGAGGAGCTAAGGATTCAGAGCGCTGGAGGAGGAGGATGTGACCGGTGGGAGGGGGTCAGTGAGGCCCAGGACGAGGGCCTGAGCCTGCAGGAGAAACAGTGCACCCAGAAACTGCCCAGCCTTAGTCCGGTCAAAGGCCGTATTTTACCAGCACCAGAGAGGCATAGAGAAGCCTCTCATTGCCCTATGTCTATTCTAAGAGCATCCAGTGGGTCACAGCACTTCACTTCCGCTGAGAAATTCCACAAGCTCTTGTCCATTACCATCCGGGAACTTTCTCTGCACCGCGGTGTATTTATCACCTGCTGATCGTGCAGGAATGAAGAGCGCCACCCTGAACCCTCCTTCATAGATAATCCACACCCTCCCACTGGCCCTGCAGTAGCTCCGGACTCTCCGAAGTTCCGACAATATCCCGGAGTCTTCAAACCATAGTGTCCCAGTAGAAGGAGAGGCCCTGCGCCCCCACATTCTACATGTGGATCGTACTGAGTGATTACTGTCACGCAATACCCCTAGCAGCAGCCACCTCCCATGCCAAAACACTACGGTTATATGTCTTTTCTCTTAGGATAAGGTCTAAACACACCTTAAAACCATAAACCATGGCTTACCTAGCAGAAAAGCATAACAACAACAAAAATAAAATCTGTCAATTCGGAAAAACAAAAACAAAAACAAAAAACAGAATAAGGCAAGTTTCCTTCCCAGTACTACAGGTTATTCACATCAGCTGTCATAACCCCTTTCACCACCTGAACATGCAGGAAAATGGGCTTTCCTGGGGAGCTAGGCTTCAGACCAAGTTCTTCCTCGTCTCATATATTAAGAACAGTATAATAAGAATACTACAGTCTTTTCTAGAAGCTAGAAGCGGCTTCAAATAGGTTTCAAGCCTTATCAAAAGAAAACCAAGAAAAGGATACTATGCAGAAGTGATAAGTTTGTGAGGAGGTCCAAAGTCCAATCAAGATAGGTAGTAAGAGACACTGTATACTGGATTTGGTAATACTTGGTTTTCCAAATTAAATACCAAAATTTAAAAAAAAAATTTTTTTTATTTTTTTATTAACATATAATGTATTATTAGCCCCAGGGGTACAGATCTGTGAATCTCTAGTTTTACACACTTCACAGCACTCACCATAGCACATACCTTCCCAATGTCCATAACCCAACCACCCTCTCCCTCCCCCCTCCCCCCAGCAACCCTCAGTTTGTTTTGTGAGATTAAGACAAGTTTATTGTTTTTTATTTATTTTTATTTTATTGACAAGTTTATTAAGATAAACTCTTATGGTTTATTTCCCTCCCAATCCCATCTTGTTTCATTTATTCCCTACCTACCCTCTAAGCCCCCCACATTGCCTCTCAACTTCCTCGTATCAGGGAGATCATATGATAATTGTCTTTCTCTGATTGACTTATTTCACTCAGCATAATACCCTCTAGCTCCATCCACATCATCACAAATGGCAAGATTTCATTTCTTTTGATGGCTGCATAGTATTCCATTGTATATATATATATATATATATATATATATATATATATATATACCACCTCTTTTTTATCCATTCATCTGGTGATGGACATCTAGGTTCTTTCCACAGTTTGGCTATTGTGGACATTGCTGCTATAAACATTCAGGTGCATGTGCCCCTTCAGATCACTACATTTGTATCTTTAGGGTAAATACCCGATAGTGTGACTGCTGGGTCATAGGGTAGCTCTATTTTCAACTTTTTGAGGAACCGCCATGCTGTTTTCCAGAGTGGTTGCACCAGCTTGCATTCCCACCATCAGTGTAGGAGGGTTCCCCTACTCCGCATCCTCGCCAGCATCTGTCATTTCCTGACTTGTTAATTTTAGCCATTCTGACTGGTGTGAGGTGATATCTCATTGTGGTTTTGATTTGTGTTTCCCTGATGCCGAGTGATGTGGAGCACTTTTTCATGTGTCTGTTGGCCATCTGGATGTCTTCTTTGCAGAAATGTCTGTTCATGTCTTCTGCCCATTTCTTGATTGGATTATTTTTTCTTTGGGTGTTGAGTTTGCTAAGCTCTTTATAGATTTTGGATACTAGCCCTTTATTTGATATGTTGTTTGCAAATATCTTCTCCCATTCTGTCAGTTATCTTTTGGTTTTGTTAACTGTTTCCTTTGCTGTGCAGAAGCTTTTGATCTTGATGAGGTCCCAATAGTTCATTTTTGCCCTTGCTTCCTTTGCCTTTGTGGATGTTTCTAGGAAGAAGTTGCTGCGGCTGAGGTCAAAGAAGTTGTTACCTGTGTTCTCCTCAAGGATTTTGATGGATTCCTTTCTCACATTGAGATCCTTCATCCATTTTGAGTCTATTTTCATGTGTGGTGTAAGGAAATTTTTCTGCATGTGGCTGTCCAATTTCCCCAACACCTTTTGTTGAAGAGACTGTCTTTATTCCATTGGACATTCTTTCCTGCTTTGTTGAAGATTAGTTGACTATAGAGTTGAGGGTCTATTTCTGGGCTCTCTATTCTGTTCCATTGATCTATGTGTCTGTTTTTGTGCCAGTACCATACTGTCTTGATGATGACAGCTTTGTAATAGAGCTTGAAGTCTGGAATTGTGAGGCCACTAACTTTGGCTTTCTTTTTTGATATTTCTCTGGCTATTCGAGGTCTTTTCTGGTTCCATATAAATTTTAGGATTATATTTTCCTAAATAATGAAAATTTACCAGGTCCTAGAAAACACTGATATTGCATCATTCCACATTTCTCTAGATAATCACAAGTTTATATGCCATTCAGCCTTAGAGAAATTTTCCAGAAGGTCTTTTGAAATGAATTTGTACTGACCATTTCAGAACCTATCAATGCAGACCTCGACAATTCCAAGTCACAACTCCTACCTTCCAACGCTTTCCACATCAACAGGCTGAAACATAGGTGAAAATCCTTCAGCATTCAGTTAATTTTTTCCAGTCCTTGGAGAAGTGACTAGAGTTTACATAGGCTATTCACGACTAAAGTTGCAAGGTACTTTGTAGGCTATGAGATGGTACTTGATAAAATTGTTTTCTGCTTTTTCAACATTTTAACAAGCTCTTACCAAGAACCTACTTTGGTGTGCTAGAAGCTAAGAACACAAATAAATGGGAAACCACCCTTGCCTTTAGGAAGTTCATAATCCCTTTTATTTGGTGTATTTATATAGCATTATTCTCTTCTTCTTTCTATTCAACTTATCTAGATAAATGAAGCATGCATGTGAAACTTTGCATTAATACCTATGTTCCTGTGTTTGAGGGGAAATCTGATTTCTATCTCCCCTTCTTCGTGGCTCTCCATATGAATGTCCGAGGTCTATTTCTTTTTCTGTTCTTTGTCTCTCTCCACCTCAAACTTCCTTGTATTGATTCTGTTTTCCTGGATGAGTGAGATGAAGGTGCATTTTATTTGCTAGGTTTGTTAAATTTTTGTGTTTCCCTGATCTTACATTTAATTTTTACATTTTGATTTTTTCTTTATTACTTATGTAGCCCTTGTATGATTTCTCCTTCTACCTGTCAGTAGAACTTGACAGAAAAACACATTCCCTATCTTCCTAGCTGACAGATTCGAGGTTTTTATATGTTTATATATATATGAGTGTGTGTGTATATGAATATATCTATATGTTTAGAGTTTATCCCAAAACAGGTACCTATGAAATTCAATGATAATAATAAAAACCCATAAGTAATAGAGGGATGATTACATTCCTTTCTCATTTCTACTTATTGTCTGATAGCAAAAGTCCTAGTCTATGAGTTTCATTAGGCTTGACCCGATTTCTTTTATCTTCGTAGTAAGTGAGCCAGGATAAAGCGATATAATTTGAGAGCAATAAGAGATACCTTTGAAAAGAAATCAGGAAATGGATGGGTTATGAACAAAAATAAAAATTCTGTAATACCTAGAGAATAACATATGAACAAACCCAGTTCAATCACTGTTTTACTTTACTTCATGTCCCTATATAATTAACTTCCTGGTACAAAAGGAAATCAGGTTTTACAAGTATATTAATTGCCCCCTGGTTTCTGAAACTCCCAACATTCTAAAATCAAATTATTCACGTCATTCATTCTTATTTTGGGACTCTTCATTATTAAGCCTTAGCCTTAGCTCAAAGTACTCAGTGACTCTATCACAGCTGGTCTCTCCTGGAAAGTTCACCTCCAGTCTGCTTGTGAACTCCCGGCTGCAGAAAGCTGCAGCTCCCTGTTTCTCTGAGGCCGCACACAGGTCTGAGTTCTCTCTGTGGGGACCTTCCATCCTTTGTTCTGATAGCTGCCTTCTTTCTGGGTCGTGTCACCTGTCTGCATTTGGAGTTTAAAGTGGAAGTGGATGGCACCGCTTGCAAGGCTACCTCAAGCCCCCCTGTGCTCCAACATTTCCGACGCTCTCCTTCTCCCCACCCTGGTCCGCGCAGGCCTCCTGATCAACTCATACAGCTGGACCTAAGGAATGCTTAGAGGTTTCTGGAATACATACTCTGTGCCACACAATCTGATAGGAGTTTTGAGATACAAAACACAAAGAGAGGAACCTTGCATTAATGAGCACACAATTAATAGGAAAAGCATATAATATTTTAGTGCAACTTTAGAGAGAGTTTTAATCTCTCTCTAAAAGTTTTAATGCAACTTTAATCACAAAACATTTTAATGCAACTTTAGAAAGACCTCTATCAGCCTTAACATAAAGGACGGGGAGGTTACTAATGAGGATGTCAGGGGCAGGTAGAGATTTCAACAGATTTCACGTAACAGGAAAACATTTTACAAAAGGAAAAGCAAGGAGGCGAGCAACCACTTCTTCTAAGAATTGCCTCAAACAAATGTTACGGATAAAAAAGAGGCTCAGAGAGGTTCTGTAAAAGGCCTAAGATGGCGGGACAATGTTAGACTGAGAACGAACGCTCAGGTCTGTCTGACTCGAGTCCACAATCGCCATGCCACTGCCTCAGAATGGGATGCGAGTCACTGTCCACATCACACATAGATAACAACATGAGACGCCTTCTCAATGCTGTGTCCATGCTGGTGTTTCCCACAGTATGTTCAACCTAATTTGAGTTTTGCTCTGCTGAAACTGTTCTTGTGATGATCACAAACAGCCCCGTGTTGACCAATGCACCTCTCTCTTCACCTTACTCCACATCTGTGGAACTTTCCTCTCCTTGAACTAACCTTTCCTCTTGACGTCTATGACCCATCATATCCCTGGTTTTCCTTGGACTCCAGTGGCTGCTCGTTCTCAGTCTCCCTTCTTCTCTCCTTCACCACCTCTAACGGAAGAGTACACAGGCATGGCTGTGTGTCTTTCTACTCTCCATCGAACTTCTCTTCCCAAGTGAGCTCATTCCGGTACCACCATTGTAAGTATCTCTGACTCTGTGGCAGAATGACAGAAGTGTAGACTCTGGAACCAGGCTTTCTGGATTCAGATCCCAGCTCCACTGACTAAACTAAGCTGGTGACCTTGGGCTAGCTGCTTAACCTCCCTATGCCTCATTTTTCTCATCTGAAAACGGGATAATAGTAGCTGTTTTTATATATAACCATCTTCTCCTCACCTCTGCTTGGATTTCATATTAAAAGTGTCCCGAACTGAATTCCATATTCCCTAGCCCTCACAAACATATCTCTCCCCGTGTGAAAAAAACACACATCATACACTCAGATATTCGAGTCAAAAAGGTATAAAAACATCCTGATTCTTTGCCTTTACTGACTCCTAGCATGAGCAGTTCCATCTGCTCCTCATCCCAAATATATCTGAAATCGCTCCAGTCTTCTTCACCTTTGCTCTCCCACCCTAATTAAAACCACCATCACCCCTTACCCCAACAATGTTAGTAACCTTCCAACTGGACTCATAGTCACTCTTGCCACATTACAGTCTGTTTTCCACACAGGAGTAGGAATTACCTTTCTGAAAAGGCATAGGGGCGCCTGGGTGGCTCAGCGGGTTAAAGCCTCTGCATTCGGCTCAGGTCATGATCCCAGGGTCCTGGGATCAAGCCCCGCATCGGGCTCTCTGCTTGGCTGGGAGCCTGCTTCCTCCTCTCTCTCTCTCTCTGCCTGCCTCTCTGCCTACTTGTAATCTCTATCTGTCAAAAAAATAAATCTTTAAAAAAAAAAAAAAAGGCATAGCAGCACATCACCCCTCTGCTTACAACTTCCAGTGGCTTCCCTCTGAACTTAAAATCAAGGTCCATACCATGACCTAGGAAGCCCTGTGTCAATAGCCCCTTCCTCTCTATCCTCATCTGTACCGTCCTCCCTGACACATTACAGGCCCGCTACTGGCCTTTCTCTGTTCCTTCAACACACTCTCCTATTCCCATTCCAGGCCCTTTGAGTGGAATGTTCTTTCACTGGCAGAGATATTTTACCACTGGATTTTAGTTCTTACAAGAGTGCCTGAAACATAGTATGTGCTTAGTATATGGCCTGTTTGTTCACTTGCTTGCTGGATTGAGGGTTTTTTAAAAGTCTGTAGGTCAGGATTTCATTCATCTAATTTATAGTTTAAATTCTTTAGGGGAGCTTTCTGTGTAAAGGAATTCTGAAGTAAAATATTTTTAAATGTGTAGAATAATTCCTAAATTATAATTATAGTTATAAAATTGTGACTTTTCAAGTTATATAGTTATTTTGCAGCTATCATATATATGTCTGATCTAGGGATGCTTTAGAAAAAGTGGGTGGATGGAGCACCTGGGTGGCTCAGTCAGTTAGGTTAAGTGCTGCCTTCGGCTTAGGTCGTGGTCCTGGGGTCCTGGGATCAAGCCCCGTATGGGGCTCCCTGCTCCACTGGGAGCCTGCTTCTCTGTCTCCCTCTGCCTGCTGCTCTGCCTACTTGGGCTTTCTCTCTATCCCTCTGTCAAATAAATAAAATAAATAAAAATCTTAAAAAAAAAAAAAAAGAAAAGAAAAAGTAGGTGGTTCACTGAATACATAAAATTCACTATATTCAGAGGTAACCATGTCAAGTATGGAATTAGACCCAGGGTCTTAGATATAATTACTGGTTGTTTGTTTGTTTTGTTTTGTTTTTAAAAACTAAGTATGAAAGGACAAGAGTAACACCAGACCTCAAGGGTACAAAGACACAGGGCAACGCCTCCTTGTGGCATTAACATTCCTAGCTTATGCCTGTCAATATTCCTGAGACCAAGCTACAGAAACCATGCAAATATTTACATGGAATTTTTTAAATCCACAAGCTTCTTCCTATAAAGACTTCTAAAAATAAACCTTTAAAAAATAAATGCCTTTGATGTATTTTAATTTTTAAAAATTTTCCTGAATTTAAAAGCACATGAAAACAACTCTTAAAAGCACAGAATTAATACATTTATTTGTAGCCATGACTTTGGGTTTTTTTTGTTGTTGTTGTTTCTTATTTTCTTTTTCTGCCCTCACCCTGGTAAATGACCCCCCAGAGGTTGAAAGGTATCTAAAGATCCATAAAACATGAATTTAATAAGTATAATAAATCATTTGTCACTGGCATTTTTAAGATTTGGCCTTATCGAGTTTTAACTGATATGTTTTGCAGGTATTCCTGCTGTTATACGGAAGCAATAGAAGTTTAATATTCAGTTACTGCAACCCAAAGACACCATGTTTTACTGAAGTATGAAAACCTTGAGAGGAAATAGTGTCCCCAAAAGACTTAAGATTTTTAAGCCACAGATCCAGCAAAAATTTTAAAGTTAATCACAATTAATTCTTTGAAAGTACATACTTTATTGGTGAAATCTTCACACTCTGCTTTATGGTCAAATGTCAGCTGTTTGTATTTGGGGCAGTGAGTACATTTTATATCACTAATCTCTTCCGAAAGACAATTTCCAGACACACCAGTTTTCTTAAAGTTAGATGTTATGCGCCTTGATTATGTTAAAACAACAGGAAAGTTAAAAATCCACCACTCGTGTATTTAAAATTCTTGCAGTTTTACCTAACTTCATTGTACCAGTTGGAGAAAATAGATCCTGTTGAAAACCATTTCTGACAGGAAAAACAACGCCAATATTCAGAAGCTTATACACATGCACGGTGAGTGAAATCATAAAGAAGAAACACATTATGCATAAAAATACACCTGAAAATAAAATTATCATCCTTACAGAACTCACCATCAACTGCCGATTTGCCTAACTAATCACTGCTCCTTGTCGACAAAGTTCAGAAGCAGGTAAAGTAACAGGTTCCTAAATAAAGCAGGGACACGAGGCCACCACTCACAGCGTTGAATGACCATGGAAGCGTATTTCTGTAAAGTGTGCTTATGTTGCTCTCTCTTGGTGAAAAAGTAGTACTGTTCAAATTGATTGCCACTGATTTTATAAACTTTTTTTAAGGTTTTCTTTTTAAGAGAAACAGTCTGTTTTGATACAGGATTTTCAGTGCCATTTGCACAAATTAAAGTGCTAATTGCTAACCTTAGAACAGCTAGAACTACTTTAAATAATTCTAAGTTTCTAAATTGACATGAATTAAAAAGCCAGTGAAGGGGCACCTGGGTGGCTCAGTGGGTTAAGCCTCTGCCTTCAGCTCAGGTCATGATCTCAGGGTCCTGGGATCGAGCCCCACATCAGGCTCCCGCTCAGCAGGGAGCCTGCTTCCCCCTCCCCCTCTGCCTGCCTCTCTGCCTACTTGTGATCTCTCTCTGTCAAATAAATAAATAAAATCTTAAAAAAAAAAAAATTTTAAAAGCCAGTGAGAGCACAAGCTCAAATGTTTTCATTTATGGACTCACAGGAAATTTCCTTTTGTGATAAAGTAGCAAAGAGAATGAATCGGAGGGTACAAACTCTGTGAGAAATGCTATGTGAGTGTGGAAACCTGATTCACTGGAAGAAGCAAAAATAATTTCAGTGCTGTAAGTGCTCTACTGATTTAATGTTTGCAATAACAAGCCACAGTCCATTTGAAAAGAAAATTTAGTGATAGACACAAGTAATGGCAGAAGGTTTAAATGTTTAAAAACAACACCACCACCACTAGGGTGAAGACCAATTTTAGAATCAGAACCCATGGTTTACTGGAGCCAAATGGTATCACCTTTTAAGACCTGATTGTGCTCCTAACTTCCCAGTTGCATGGTTAGTGACGTAGTGCTGATAGTTGAAATCTGTCACGGCAGGAGTGTTTACATTACAGAAATTGGCAAACACTATAAATTAGAGTTTTGTGTCTGTGTGTGTGTGTGTGTGTGTGTGTGTGTGTGTTGCGTGTGTGTGTTTGGGGGGTCTCACGGTTAAACATTTACCAGCATACCACTAGAAATGCAAAAACTGAAAGAGCATGCCAAAAAAACCCTTTGCCTTTGATCAATGACAATTGATAATCGAATTAGCAAATTTTCCTAATTACAGTGAATGTGAATACTGGATAAAGGACCTCTCAGAAATTGTTACATGTTAACCATTGTATAAGTGCAGATGCTACCAAATTTACTGTGGTATCTTGAAACAAAAGGGCATCTTTCCCCCTCTTTAATCCACTTAGAAATCCAACGATAGGGGCACCTGCGTAACTCAGTGGGTTAAAACCTTCACCTTCAGCTCAGGTCAGGATCCTGGGGTCCTGGAATCAAACCCCGCATCAGCATCATCAGGCTCTCTGCTCAGCAGGGAGCCTGCTTCCCCCCCTCTCTGCCTACTTGTGATCTCTGTCTGTCAAATAAGTAGAATCTTTTAAAAAGAAAGAAAGAAAGAAATCCAATGATAAATACCACTTTGTTGTCAGAATAGAAACTATTTACAATGACTATTTCATCATATCCTTCCCTCCAAATCAAGAGTCCTTTCAGAGAAGCACTCCAATCATATTTTTAAACAGATCTCTACAACGGTCAAACAGAGCTGGGTAACCTTTGGGAAATTTTTAATTTATCAAAATGCCACATTCAACCAAAGTGAGAGAGTGTTTTGTATGCTTTTGTATTTTTAATATGAGACTGAATAAAGTGGATGTTCAAAGGAATAAACGAAGGCATAAAAGATGCAAGCCAAAGTTTGACAAAGACCTTGACAATGATGTTCCATAAGCCAAGGCCTTTGTGTCCTCCCTGGGTGACACTCACCTTTGGGAAGCAAGACTCAGATTTGTCAGTCTTCCTCTCCCTTGGAAGGCTTACTCGTACATTTAGAGAACTAAACTCAAGAAACTACAGTTCGTCTGTTTAAACCTCAGAACAGGTCCTCTCTACAAGACAGGAAAACCGAACTTCCACGCTATGACAGCCTTCTGCTGCTCACATATGTCAAAGGCACTGAAATGAGCTCGTCACGCAAGGCCTAGCAGCCCACAACTGTATGAGGCCCAGCTCACTGTGTGGGGAGGATGATCGAGGGAAGGTCTGATTGATTATTATGCCAGTTCTGCCTGCCCCCTGGACCCACTTGAAGATGTTATACCTCGAGGTTATTATTTTATTGGAAAGAATATAATATTAATTAACGATTACATATAAATAATGGAAAGAGACTAATTGAGCAATAGTTCAGTTAAATGGCTCGGCCGACGTCACTAACAGTGACAGCACAGCTGAGCAGTTGATAAACAGTACCAGACATCGAGGGCAAAAATAGTGCCACTTAAATTCATCTTTCCATGTATTTCTTCATGATGAAAACCAATAATGGAAGCATATTTGAGATGAAAAGATGTTTGAGAAGATTTAATCGTTAAAGCAGCAAGACTCGTCTCTTTATCATTAAAACCTCGGAATGGAATACATCTAGTGATGTAAGATTGTTTCTAGTATTATTGACAGAAGGACAGGAAGATCATCGTATCGATAGCACAGAAAGAGCGAGCTATCGCACTGCAAAGAACAATCAATGGGAGTGCAGTTTTCAGTGTTACAAGTCATCCAATTGAAGATACATGAGAATCGGTTTTAAATACAATCTATCATCAGGATCTATTGTGAAACCATGTAAAATAAAGATGACTTTTTTTAAAACTGCGCCAAATCAGTAAGGTATTTATTTAATAAAATAAAAACCTCACTTCTGGTACAGTTATTTTGAAGGTTGTTTATCATAAAAAATGAAAAGAAGACTTCATCTCATTGAACTCTTCAGAAAGGCACCAATCAATCTTCATAACCACTTATGGCTACTATCACTATTATCCCCATTTTACAGATAAGGAGAATGAGGAACAGGATATAAAAGAACTTACCCAAGAGCAGACTGGTAGGAAGGGATGGGGCTGAGATTCAAATCCTGCCCTTCATCTCCTGAATCCTCTTATCTCTATACTACATACCTCTCATCATTTGGATTCAAGATAAAACTGTAGAAAGTCCAGGAGTCCTTTCTGAAGAAAAAATTTATCTTGAGCTGTTTCTTGTCTCTCGATAGTCTAGAATATTCATCATCAATTCTGCGTTATGTATTACTCATTATACCTGATGCCTATAAGGGCCATTCTGTCTGGGAGCCCAAGCTAGGGCCCTCATATTGCATAGAAAGCTCTGTGCTAACAGCAGTGGAATGTTCTATACAATCCCTTACATATAACTCTGTTATGTATCCTTATTACATTTCATTGTAATGGTTTAGATGAATTTTTCCTGTACTAGAATCTGAGCTCATGGAAAGTGAGGATGTTATCTTATTAATAATAATTTGTTTCTCTGGTATTTAGAAGAGCCCCTGACACAGAGCTGATACTCAATATATGTCTGTTAAAAGGAAATTACATGCCATAGCCAAGGCAAGCAGGTTGAAAGAACAACTTCGGCCTGCATATTAAACACACAATCATTTTTTACACTAAGTACATTTTTTTCACAACAACGAAAACATGTTTAGACAATTCCTCAGTTACTCTTCTTCATTCCTCATACAAAATACACCAAAAAGTTGTAAGGGTTATTCCTCAGAAGTGTTTCTTAAGTCTGGATTATGGCCATCCCACCAAAGTTCAGGCCCTCGTCCTAACCCGCCCGCACTCCAGTCACCGTGCCCTACTTCCCTGCCCCCAAGGCCCATCTTTATCCCTCTCCACAAGGCGACCCCATGACATGCAGACCCCAACTCCTCATTACTTGATATTTAAAAAATGATCATTGATTCCACTGTGTAAAGGGTAAAATCCAAACAGTTAGAGCGGTATCTAAGGATTTTGTGATTTGGCCCCAATCTACCTCTCTCCTTCCATCAACACCCTAACCCACGTTCAGGCATGCTGAGTCTCTGTTCCCTGAGTGAGTCAGGCCCTCTCACCTCGGACGTCCCCTGTGTTTGGCACCCCCCCCTTTATAATCCCATATGTTGAAATCCTGCTCACATACTAAGAGCCAGCTCAAGCGCACCCTTGCGACACTGGCCCCAGGTCTCCCATACAGCATACTCATAATTTCCACTATCCTCCCCCAGACCCTCCTATTATCTGGTAGTGAGTGATGATGTACCTCCCCACCCAGAATGTGAGCTCTTCATATCCAGAGCTCAGTTCAGCAGTGTTTGGCCAGTAGGAGACCTATTGCTGTTTGTGGTGTTAACACTCATCATGCCCTGTTGAACAAAACCAGGAGTAGTCAATAAATCTCTCTCATTTATTATGATTTTTCTCTACACCTTCTTGTTTCCGAAGAGGCATGCGTGTGGTAATTCTATAATGTTTATACCTACCTTTCCTAAGAACAAGTATGACTATTCTTTACAGATTGTTCAATTCACCCTTCAATTCACTGTTTCCTCACAGATCCAATGGTTAGGAGAACTTTTAGGAATTGAGCAACTACTACATTGTCCCCTTTCCAAAACTGACATGCTGTAAGAGGAAGAACAAGGTGGAGAGCAAGGTTAGAAAACGTGTGAAGGGGGTCGCCTGGGTGGCTCAGTGGGTTAAGTCTCTGCCTTGGGCTCAGGTCATGGTCTCAGGGCCCTGGGATGGAGTCCCGCATCGGGTTGTCTGCTCAGTGGGGAGCCTGCTTCCCCTTCTCTCTCTGCCTGCCTCTTTGCCTACTTGTGCTCTCTCTCTCTGTCGAATAAATAAGTAAAATCTTAAAAAATAAAAGAAGAAGAAGACGACGATGAAGACGACTTTAAAAAAAAAAAAAAAGAAAATGTGTGATGGCAGAACTTGGAGCATGATCCAGAATACCAGACTGGCTTTAGGAGCCCTTAATCTTAAAATACATCAACAGAATTGTGTTTCTCTGGAGACAGTAGAGAAAGTCATGTGGAAATAAAAATAACAACAACAAATATCTATTGGGAGGCCTGTGCCAGGCTCACAACTCTACATGGGATATCCCAATTAATTCCCTTCAACACTTTGGAGAAACCCCTACTCTACCATGAGGAAACTGGGGGCCCAGAGTCAATGAGATCCAGGTCATCTGACATCAGAGGTCACTCTTTTCATTTGCATCTTACTTTACTGGGAATAACAAAATCTAGTAGTTTTGGTTTTGTTTAGTCTAAAATTCTTGGCTGTGTAAATAACTTACTTTGTGATTTTGAGAGTGAATTTACTGGGTCCACCGAAGGTTTTTATTGAATGAATGAAGATGATTACCATCTGGTAACAAGTTTCCTTCGCCCCATTCTTGCAGAACATGAAGCCTAGTGATACCCCACCAGGCTGAGAATCACAAAGCAGAGTCTGGTTAGCAAAACCAGGGTTGGAACTCATATCATCTGCTTCCTATTCTACTGTATTTTCTATGACGTAGAAGTAAATAATAAAGCAGATTAAAAATAATAAACTAAGGGGCACCTGGGTGGCTCAGCGGGTTAAAGCCTCTGTCTTTGGCTCAGGTCATGATCCCAGAGTCCTGGGATGGAGCCCCACATGGGGCTTTATGCTCCGCAGGGAGTCTGCTTCCTCCTCTCTCTCTGCCTGCCTCTCTGCCTACTTGCAATCTCTGTCTGTCAAATAAATAAATAAAATCCTTAAAAATAATAATACTAATAAACTAAGAAAAGAGGTGGAGGCTCCAGTCTTTGTGAGGAACTTCATTTCATTTCCCCAAAGCCTTGGAATTACTTGGCAAGGTGTTATGATGCTATAGAGTCTTTCAGAAATCTGTACTCCCCATTTAATAATTACTTATCTAGGTCAGATCTGAAAACTGCTGTGGAAATTTCTAGCATGTACAGGGAGAAGCAAGATCAATATTAGAATATTTCAGGTCTAGAAGTGGGCTTCTCATGGTTTTCCAGGACATATGGTCTCAGGAGATTCTGAGCAACCACAGAATTTAGAGAAGTTTAACCATTCACCTGCTACCCAAAGAAATAGGACACTAGGACTATGAGCCAAATTGGTAAAAAAATATATATAGATAGATAGATATAGAGATAGAGATAGATAGATTCTATCTATATAGATATACATATATCTATATAGATATATATATCTCCAAAAGTATAAACAATAATGCAGAAGTGGGATCTACCTTTACTCTTTCCATACACTTACAGCAAGAACTCAACATTTTAGTTAAAACAACCAAAGTGGGCAGTGATTATTATTCTTAAATGAGAGCAATATGGCAATGCTTCACATGGGAAAAGTGGAACTGAATGACATGAAACGGAGAAACTTAGAAATGGTCAGGAGAAATGAATTCAAAAGCAAACCATAAGTAATCTTTGGCTGAGAAACCTGAGGCTAAAATACAAAATTAAGCTAATTTCTGAAGAATCTACTTATTCCTTATTTGTACTAGATGTTTTATGACAAGTGTATTGCTTCAGTTTGGGAAAAATCAAAAAGATAATAGAATTAGCTGAAGTTGCTTATTTTAAAAATCCCTTCTGTTTCTTCCCTAAATTTGAGTTTTTCTTTGTACTTTTCACATTATGATATAGAACATTTACTGAATAAATACCAATTTGCATGAAAATGATATTAGGTTTTGATGATCTACCTATTTTTAGCCTAAGGACTAAGTGATTTTCTGAATTCACGTTTTCATCATTTTAATGAAAATGAAGTAATAGGCTGACTGGTATTTTCTTAGATTGTATTAAGCTTTACATACTCTAGATTTTTCATATACACTATGTCATACATTTTTCCGTAAGTCAGATATATTACAAACATACAGATACATTTTTACTGCTAACAGAATACCGCAAGATTAAAAATGAATTTTATTATGTTCCTTGACCTTTTAAAAGTTATTTATTCTAATACTAGCAACAGCCTATCTATAATGAAACAGAGCTTTGCTAAATTTATATAGTTTTGAATTATTCTTGCAGGTTTTTGTCACAACAGTGTCAATTTAGTACTTAAAGGGCTTATGTCTGCTTGCACCTGTTCTTAGGACAAGATTTGGAATTTGCTTTTTTTCTTTTTTTTATTAACATATAATGTATTATTTGTTTCAGGGGTATAGGTCTGTGATTCATCAGTTCACAGCACTCACCATAGCACATACCCTCCCCCCAAATTTGCTTTTTCTTACTCTGTGTTTTTATTATTGTATCAAATGTTGAAGGCTGGCTTATTATAAAGATATAAAAATGGTTTCATTTCTGCACAATAACCAAGACACTACTTTCTAAGTCAAAATTTCAACGTTTTTGATAACTATATACAATAGTTCAGTTTAGGCCATTACAGTACCATTCAGTATATAACTCTGTAGATACACTGAACTACATTTTTTAAAGGGAGATTAATTGGGCAACATTTCACAAGGGACAAAACAGGACTGAGTGAGATGAAACTTCTTAAAGCTTCCAAAGTGTCTAACATATTGTTTAAGGAAGACCTAGACAAGGGGGAAAATTGTCTCAATAAATTTTCTCTCATAAATAATACAACAAACTTTTAATAAATTCTAGCTTTGAAGGAAATTTGTTGTAAACCAACAGGACTTTTTGTTTGTATAAGAAAATACTTTGAGGGCGCCTGGGTGGCTCAATGGGTTGAGCTTCTGCCTTAGGCTCAGGTCATGATCTCAGCGTCCTGGGACTCAGCCCCGCACTGCACAGGCATAGGGCTCTCTGCTCAGCGGGGAGCCTGCTTCCCTCTCTGTTTCCCTGCCTCTCTGCCTACTTGTGATCTCTCTCTCTGTCAAATAAATAAATAAAATCTTTTAAAAAAATAAAAACATACTTTCAAATGCTAAGTGCTTCTAGATACACTATGTGTTATACAAAGCTTTTATCTGCTGATGGGTGACAATAGATTCTTATTAAAGACAAATGTTTATCATATTAGACCCAATAAATCACTAATATCTTTTCCTAAGAGCTTGGACCTCATTCTGACCACAATCTAAAACATTTTACACCACTCTGCATATCATCATTATGTTGCAAATGTCTAATAGAGCTCATTTTTACCATTAAGGCAATTTATCTAGGACTATTATTCCTGGTCAAACCAGCCCTCTTGAAACCCTGGTTCAAATATTCCCCCTGGAAATGGCCAAATTCTCAACTGACAAGTGCAAGTAAATTCCTGCACTGTATTTGTCAGTATTCACAATTATACCTCCAGTGTATATTTGATAAATGATTAAATACCTTGATTACTTTATCAATAAATGAATTGGTTTAGTTTGTTGTTTTCCAAAGTTTGGTCAATGGAAGACTAGTCCTCAGAGATGCATTTCAATTAAAGGTACCATAGTGAAATTAGTTTAGAAACTAATGTACATTCTAGTCTCTTGCTGAAAACTCCCTCTAGATCTTAAGATACTAAAGACTCAGAGAGGTCCTGAAAGTAGAGAAACACATCGCAGTTTTTACACCTGATGTTTTACAAATCTACCTGATCATGGGTCTAGACATTGTTGTCACGATGTTCTATACATACAGTGAATAATCATTAAGTGATAACTTTCTCCAAATTAACTTAATAGATTTACTATCTTCCTCTCTGCAAACGAGCAGGTGTTAATTTCAATTTAAGGCACTATGTGATGTTTTGTACACTTGAAATTATTTCAGGATGATTTATTTTATAATATAAAAAGATTTCCAGTCATTTAATTGAATAGAATATATATGTATGTATATATATCTATATAAATCTTACAAATTATCCTATAAAATGGGGAGATACCAAACTATCCACACTGGTCTCATCCTTATCTGTCACTAAAAAAAAATAATTAAAGCATTCATAGAATATTTTAACCTTATAAAAATAATGACAAATTTAAAGATTATATTTTTAAAAGTCATGTTATTACTGCATAACAAGATTTTTAACTGAAGTATTTCCTTTCTTTAAAGGAAGAATATTCTCACTTCTTTCTATACAAACATCTTAAAAGAACAATAGTATGAATACCAATGAGACTAGGATATGCTTCTTATTGAGGGTTAGTATGATGTTTTAATGATGATAAAGCCATAAATTCCTAGGAAAAATAAAAGTCATAACTAAGATGCTGACATAATTCTATTCAGATTAATAATATTGTTGTTATAATCAATGATACTAGAGAGATACAAAAGTGTCATTTCTAAATTCTAAAAGGGTCTGCCTTTCAGCTAACTAGGAGAAAAATTGACACCAATTTTGTTTACTTGATCTAACTTTAATAGCAGTAAAAGTTATCCCCATAGTGCTATCGCTGTCTGTACAGCAGAAGAAAATAACTGCAAAAACATATTTCATCACCTGAAAGCTTAATTAAAACGAGGCTCCTCTACTAAAGTGTGTGTGTGTATGTGTGTGTGTCTGTGTGTGTGTGTAAGACAGAAATAACCATTTGATGACATGTTGTTGCTTCCTTATGTTAAACATTTTTTATTATAGTAATTGAAATAACTTCACTATACAGATATCACATGCTGAAGCATGACAATGCAATATTAATTGCACATAGTGTTGACATTTCAAGCATATTTTCTGTAACAACATTTGCATTCATATACAGGTAGTAAACACATGGGGATAATTTGAGTCATGATTCATGGTAGCAAATGTATTGCTTTCAAGTTAATCTTGAAACCCAGAATCTTCAACAAATCTATTAATAGTTGATATTGTAGCATGTACAGTAGTAACTATACGAACCAAGTCAGGACCAAGAACTACCATTGTTAACCTTTGAAAGAAAAATATCAGCATTATCCGATTACTTTTGCAAGGTAAGTCTTACTAATTGAAAAAATATTGGTCTATTGAGCAATGACTTTACCAACAGTTTTCAAGTTAGTGGTGGGGATAAAATAAAAGTTTTATGTAGCCCTTCTTAGATAATACGGCCCAGTTAATACAAAATATGTTACCTGAATAGTTTTTCTTCAATATACCAGATACCCACTTACGACAAAGTGAAAAATCACCAAAAAGGGTGGCAATCTCAAGGAGTGCCATAAGTTTTAATATACTACTTTTGGTTTGCAAGACTATTACTTGTAGCCATGTATCTTGGTTCAAATAGTCTAGACAATGTTTTTCAGGTATAGAAACTTGATTCTTAAAAGTCTCAGCAGACAAACTGAACTTGATCTAATAACACATTTTACCTAAGTTCAATTTTTGCTGAAGTAAAAATACACCACCATAAAATGCAAGAAAAAACAATATTTAAAAGGCAGGATTTATCCTTTCTGGACTTTGTCCATCAAAGGTCAAAACTTCAAAGGTTATAGGAGAAAGAAGAGGAGGAGGTGAAGGAAGGAAAAAAAGGAAGAAAGAAAAAGCAGCATAAGGAATACAATTTTGATAATGAATATATTTCTAATTTTTTATTTGTAAATAATATTAACCCAAAATATTTAGATAACTAATTCAGAACCTGAAAACATAAGTTTCTCAATTTAAAGAGAAAAACCAATTTTCAAAAATCATTAGATCACAGCAACACAACTAACTGAAGTTACACTTTTTATTGCTTAACCCTTAGAGCCAGTAAACTAAGACTCGAAATGTAAACTAGCAATACAGAACAGAAAAGAAAGGTATTTTCTGTCACTCTTCTCGAGGTATTTGCTATTATTTTTTAAAGAAAACACATTTAAGAATGAATCAGAGCTTTGCAGAAACCTAGAAATAATAGTTTATGCAACTACCAACTTTTTTGGTATATTTGAAAATGTCAAATATGTCTATGTTTAGATTTAAAAAGAATTTTTACATAGAATGGCTTTGATATGATAAAGATGAAAGCATTTGGATTAATTTATAGTAAAATGTGAAATTGCAAGTTAGATAACAAAATTCTATAATCATATGCTTTCCAAATTAAAAAGAAAATTAGATTTAAGTCCTTGATGTCTAGAAGCCTCCATCATCTAGTTGTTTGTAAATACTACATGAAAAGAAAGTTGGGTTTTTTGTTTGTTTGTCTGAGTTTGGTTCATTTTAATTTTAGGGAGGAGGAATTAGTAGGCAATTTTCGTGTATTTAAACCTAATTTAGACATATGAAAAAAAAATCTGTATAAATCTTTGCATCTGGCAGAGGTTATTTCCATATTTGATCCTGTTATAACTTCGTTTTTATACAAGCAAGGTAAATAAAATGCTAGTAAAATAAAATGTGTTGCTAGTAAAAATAAACATAATATGAATTATAATAGTTCCCTCAACAGATTACATAAAGCAAATGGTAACTAATTACAAGGCTGGATAATTAAAGTGAAAACAAATCTGCCATCTCATACCATGTTCATAGATGAGGTTTAAAACGAAGATTGCTTTTTTATAATTTTGGAAATCATTGCAATCATATATAGTTCTGGGAAGCATTCTAATCTTAGATTTACAGAATGAGTAGGGACTTTTTTTTTAATAACAGAATGATTATAACTTTCATTTTAAGTAAACCAAATTCCCTATCAAAAACTCCTGGTAATATTGAATAACTTCTGAAGTTTTTCAAATAAAGTTACTTTCTCTCCTGGAAGAAAGAGAAAATCAGACCCGTACTATCACTTATATTGATATATTTTCACCTTATGAATAAAAAATTTATAATAAAAACTGAGGAATATTTTATACCTCTAAAACATTTCTATGGCCTCTAGAGATTTTCATGGTTTACTACTGAATCTTCTCTTCTTAGTTTCTCATTAGGGAATAAGCACTATGGCAACCATAATCCACAGCAAACCAGGTAGTATATATAAATAATGAGCACATGGCTTTTATTCACAACGTTATCACATCAAACCAGATCAATATAAATATGCAAATGTGAGCAAGGAAAATTCTAGTGCTCAAAAAAACCCAGATCTAAGTAGCTGGAGAAATGAAATTTGTTCATTAATTAATTGGGTAGTTTCACACATTTTAACTTTTTTTTCAAAGGTTCTTTGTAATAGTGTGCATGGGTGTGTGTGTGTGTGTGTGTGTGTGTGTGTGTTTTCTAAGGGGAGAGGGTTCATCCCCATGTTGAGCATTCTTCTTGTTTTAAATAAAAATTTCGCTCTTTTATCATTAAAGACAGAAGTCCCAAAGCACCCACTCTAGCACACTAAATAACCATTTTGATTTAAGTTAATGCAAGTGAGTGACCAACAATCTGGATAGATACCACATACCAGACACTTGAGAATTATGTTTCATTCATGGACCAATCATGAATTTAAAAGAAAAATTATCAAAAATATTTCATGAAAAGACCTACTTGCTTATCACTCTTACAGTGATTTTGTAATATCCCAATTTTTGCATTATTTATTCTAAGAAATCTGTAATATATTTAAGAATTCACAAAATGGAGTTACAAACACTCCAAGTTATACTGTAATTTCCTTTATTCTGACATCCTTATCCTCTTTTTCCTCAAAGACAATAACAAATTCTTCTTTGGGATGTATTTAGCAAGGAAAAGTATCTACTGGAATATGGATGTTAGGTAATCATAAAGAATCAAGTAGTGATAATTTAAGGAAAAACCTATTTTAGCCTATCACAGCCTCAGAATATGGCTTTAAAACTGAAATGGATCTAATGTACAACTTTAGGTTGCCAATTATCCTTTTTGCAAATTAAACTAGGACACTTTGTTTCTCTCAGTTTTCCTGTTTGGTGGCCATTTCTTGATTTACTGGAAGTAGTTTCTAGGATACTAAAAGGTAAAACACTCCTAAATTTTGTCAGTAATTAGTATCTGTGAGAAAGTAAGACTGTTGGGAGAAGTTTAAACGAACTTCTAAAAGATGCATATTGTAATTTCTAAGGAGTTCCATGTCAATGATAGCGCTATTTATATTTTTTATGGAAAACTGAAACCTCACCTCACTCCCTCACTCATTGTTTTTGAAACTATAAGAAAAGGAAGTAAATTGCTATGAAATGTATGCATAATAACTTCGGACAGAAAACTTCATCCTCTATTTTGATTTTAGAAAATTCTCAAGGGTACATCCACGACTAATAATATCTAGTAACCAGAATCTTTTATTGGCAACAATTAGATTATTTTCTATGCTGCAACGTAAAGCTCTATATTAGACTTTATAATGTAAGTTGGTGTCATCATTAAGAGACTTATAAAATAAGTGTGACACATTATCCTATAACACCAAAATGAGTTTGAAATGTCAACTCTTCTACTTCCAAAGAACAGAAGAAACTGTATCTGACCATACATACCCATTGGAGATATACTTTCCAAATAAAAGTGAGTGGTATGAGATACAAAAATCAGGTGGAAATATTCTGTCATTAGCATCATTTTCTGTTCTTTTATGTGACTCCCAATGAAAAGTAGAAAATAAAAGTTTGTTTACATTTTGTTTAATTTTAACCCACTAGATTGTCTTCCATTTTAGATCACTGCATGACCTTCCTAAAGCCTTACTGAAAATGTACATTGTCACAAGTAGCTGAATTTCCACATAGAGGAATAAAAAATTAGGAAAATCAGGTTGAATTTTTTATAGTACTTTGTAGTGTGCTATAGTAATGATAAACCCGTTTTATATTTAATTCTATCATCAAGCAACACCAGGCTTCTAACTTTGTTTTTCATTTTAAATGGCTACTACATATAAGGGAATTAATAAGGTTTTATACTATTAATGCTTTTTCAAGTCGAAAGAAGTGTTATCTAGAAAATAATTTAACACTGAAATGGGATCAATTCTGTTTTATATACTCTGCAGCAAAAATAATATTTCTAGTAGGAAGGTATTAATTATAAACCTAGCAAATTCTAGACATTCACATATTTGTGTAAACAATTTAACATGGTTTATTACATTTCCAGAAAGGTTAAGTCTTATATCCAGTTTTCTGCTAATTCTTCTTTCATATATTATAATAAATACATGTTATTTGAGTGCACATGTATATATTTTCACACATAT
Organism: Meles meles; assembly: GCF_922984935.1. NCBI lineage: Eukaryota > Metazoa > Chordata > Mammalia > Carnivora > Mustelidae > Meles > Meles meles. Next base: position 146,052,201 of record NC_060066.1, on the reverse strand, counting down.
ATGTCATATATACATAAAACAGCACTTAATGGTCACTTTCTTTGCATGTTTAAATTGGAAGGAAAAAATGAATTGCTATTATGCATAATCCATGGCAATCTTCCTTTTGTTTCACAAATGGCCATATCGGGATGTAAACAAAACATTGGAGCGAGTCATTCCAGGTGAACTGTATTTCAAGGTGTAGGTTGGAGTTCTCATGAAGAATTGTGTACTTCCTGGTAATAAATACCTACAAATGACAGTTAAAATATTATACTTTACAAACAAGTTAATATTAACATCTCTCACTAAAGTGTTCTGTGGTTAATTTATATATGCTACGTGAGAAACAACACTATAACAACAATGCATTCTACATCAAAAAAATATTCTCTCCCAAGCTCAGGTGGGAAGGTGGAAGATGGTCATAAAAACTTAAAAAGCTGAATATAGTTGCAACATATGATCTCAGTATCTCAAGACAACCCCGAAAGAGCCATTATACTCACATGCTAGGAAACTATTTCCATAGCTCATGTTAATTAGAAATTCATCATTAATCTCTATAAATAATATATGAAACGAGTCGAATATTTCTTAAAAACATGTGATATGAGAATATGGCTGACCACATTACCAATAATTGTTTCAAAGATGTTGGAACCATTAATTACAATTTGATAATATTTCATTAACATATTATGACTATAGGTAATCTAAGAGAAAAAGACTAAAATTCATAATTATAAAATTTTATATTCCTAGACCACATTGTTCTTATGATAACAGAACACCAAAAATAATCATGATTACAGGTTACATGCAATCCTTGCAGACAAATGTATTTCAGAATACATGAATTTTCCAGATTTTAAAATGATACAGTGTATATACTATATATAATATAATATCACCATTGAGGCCTTGGCGCAGCATCCTCAAATCAAACCATTAATATTTCTGTAGTGAAATGTATGAATATTCACAATAAACAGGATGAAAACAATAAATAACTTCATGTCAATTCAGGTCAGGTCAGATTTGCCAATAAAAAGGTTACTCTTCCTTTCTTTTTAGTTTTTAGAGATTTGAGAATAAGAAATTATAAATAAGAATGTGTATAATTTATTTCTCTCTGGAAAAACTTTGATTAGCATTAGGCCACTCCAATCTATATATCTAGAGAAAAAATGGAAATCCACAAGGAAATCCACATGAGCAAATGCAAGTAAACATGACTATTAAAAGTATAACTGGTAATGACACGATGGACATGCTATAAAGTCAGGACAAAGACATCTATGAGGAATTTCCAAAACCAGGAGTAGCAAGTAGCAATAGAAGGAGATGTGAAATTTTTGAAAAAATGAACAATGGTAGACAATCACCTCATTTATTATTATTTATTTTTACATTAGAATCTTCCAGCAACAGTATCATACTTCCACAGAGACGCAATGAAACTGAGGGCCAAGAGTACTATTAGCTACCTATTCTACATTAAATAATGTTGATAACTACTATGCCTCCATGCCAATGGAAAGTTACATTTATAGTTGAGTTTTATGAATTTTGTAGAAGAATATGAATTCATTATGATCAAGCTGCATACAGCATTCAGATTAAAATGGAAGAATTCTCCATAACATCCATAAACATCATTTTATCATGAATTACCTAATAATATCTTCTAAATCTATTACCTAGTATCACAAACTATAAATAATTGCTCAAATCATTAAGTTAATAGAGCAGTAAAATAATACACAACAAACCAAATTAAAATTGCACAATGGATGATGAATAATGAAACAACTGATTTCTCACATCACAGATTATATAAATTATTTTCTTAATATCACTTGGGTAATTGATATGGATTAATTATTATGTCAAGAGCTAGTGTAGTCATAATGATTAATCTGATATCTTCTGTCATGAAAAGGCTCCCGTCCTATCTAAGGCAAAGTTGCAAAAGAAAATAAGGTGTCTGAACAAAACCCACTACTTTTTATTAGTTGAAAGTTATTCTACCTTCTATTGCAAATGCATTCTGATTGTATTGATAATTATCAGAGCAAACAACAACTTCTACCAACTTCCTTTTGAAGAATTTCTAAGCAAGAGTTACTACTGACATTACAATAACATTGACATACTCTTTTGAGTTAAAGATCTCTAGTCCACAGAGGAAAAATAAAAGTATAAAGTCTAGGGTTACAGCTGACCTATACTATTTTATTTAACACTATGTAATACTTAGTGTTTTCTATGTGCTCCGCACTATCCTAATTGCTTTACAAATATTAAATCATTTACTTCTCATAACAATTCTATACAGTAGATATTATTGTATGCTTCATTTTATAGATGAATACACGGAAGCACACAGGGGTCAAATGTCTTGCCCACAGTTACTAGTGTTAGTTACTGTGTTAGTTACTAGTGTTAGTTACTGTGCTAGTAAATGGCACAGCTTGGACTCCAACTCCAGAATCAGTGCTCCTAGCAACTATACTATATTGTCATTTCTCTGTATGACTCTCAGTTTTAAAACTAATGGATACAAACTACAAAGTATAAAATAACCTAGAAAATAGGTTATACATCCACAAACCTAAACTTTTTAAAAGCAGAAAAAAACTAAAATGAAACTTTTATAAGAAAAAGAGTTCAGTGTGAGCTTAAAAAAAAAAAAAAGGCATATGAAATCACATTGGAGGAAACATTTTGTTTCCCTAAAGCAAGTGCTGTGGGATATTTTAAAGCATTACAGGGAAACAGAATGGATTATCTGCCTTAATATCTCCATTAATATCTCTTGGGAGATCCCACACTAGCTGAACATCAAAGATTATTTTTGGAAATGTTCTTTGCAATGAAATTAAAATACAATTTGATTGTTTTTAGCAAGAAGAATATCTCTGGGAAGTACATTTATAGACTATCTATATCTAAAGAGTTTGTGTTAAAGGACCAAAAAATGTGAAAAGTTTACAGCTTTACCTTTATTCCATCTTACTCCTGATGTATAAAAATAGCTAACTTGTAAGTACCAAGGAGAAATACCTCAGATTACCCTGTTTGCTTCACACATGCACCCTCACTCCTCATCACTGAGGCTATGTGTACACAACCTCACACAGCCATCACATAGACATAAAACATGCATTTGTCCAGTTCCTACTTGATGTAGAAATGGTCTGTCATGTACCGACTTACTGCTGACCATGGGGATCTCTAGAACATAAACATTTCAAGACTGGTAGGGAATTAGCCTTGAAAACTTAAACTACACCCACCTTCTGAGATTTTCCTGAAGTAAGATCAGGACCCCTGATATCCGCCCCCCCCAAAAAAACTCAGCTTCCTGGTTTGGGGAAAAAAGGTAAATAAAGTTCATCATAATATTTATCCTGTGTTTAAAATTTTTTTCTACTGTGGTATTCATATATATATATATATATATATATCTATATATATATATAATCATGAAACTTACTAGTTTTTCATCTTTAAGTGTACAATTCAGTGCATTAAGTACATTTAAAATGCTGTGTAACCATCACCACAACCTAGTTCAGAACTTTTTCATCCCAAACAGAAACTCCTTGTCTATTGAACACCAAATCCCCATTTCCCCCCTCCCCATTCTCTGGTAAACTCTATTCTATTTTCTGTCTCTATGAATTTGTCTACTCTAGCTACCTCATATATAGTGGAATCATATACCATATTTATCCTTTTGTGTCTGGCTTACTTAATTAGCCTGCTTTCAAGGTTCATCCATGTTGCAGCATGTGTCAGAATTTCATTCTTCTATATAGACTGAACACTATTCCATTATATGTCTATATCACATTGTGTTTATCCATTCATCTGTTGGTGGACACCTGAGTTGTTTCCACCTTTTGGCTATTACTGTGAATAATGTTGCTATAAACACTGTTGTACAAGCATCTATTTGAGCCCTTGTTTTCAGGTCTTTTGGGTATATATCCAGGAGTGAAATTGCTGGGTCATATGGCAATCCTATATTTAACCTTTTGAGGCACTACCAAACTTTTCCATAGCAGCCACTTCATTCCACATTCTGAGATAGTGAAAGCAGGGCATGAGGATTCCAACTTCTCAATATCCTTACCAGACACTTAGTATTTTGCATTTGGGGCATAATAGCCATCCTAGTGAGTGTGAATCTTTCCATTGTTTTAACATTGATTTCGGCAAGGGGTTGGGGGAAGCTCTAGTTTCAAGTCCTACCTCTGCGCAGCATAGCTAGCAATGTGGGTTTGCAGAAGTCATTTAACCTCTTCAGGCTTCAGTTTTCAGTTTTCTCATCTGTGGAAAGAGTCCAGTAGTTTCTCCCATGCTTGGCTCACAGAGTATAGAGCCAATGAAATAGTGCACAAGGGTGAAATATAACTTATGTGTTACGAACATCAGCCTCACAAGGCAAGACAATCCTTGTTCTGAAATACATGTTTCAAGCTATCATAACCTGGGGCCATATTGGTATCATGTATTTAACTCAATTGTAAAAGTATAGCACACATTTGACAGTGCATAAAACATAAATGTCCAGCTTAATGAATATTATAAAGTAATTACTTGTATAACTGCTACCAGGTTAATAACTGAATATTCCTCACACCCCAGAGCCCAGTATTACAGAGCCCCTCCCTTCTTCCCAATATCATCCCCATTTTCTCATAGACTGGTTTTTTCCCCCCTAGAAGTTAGTAGGACTTCTTATATGATCTAAGAATCTTATATAGGTTATATGGATTGCCTTCTTCCATTCACTGGCTTGCTTTTTCACCCTCTTAATGGGGTCTTCTGATGAATACATATTCTTAATTTTAATATAGTAAAATTCATCTTGTCATTTATGATCTGCACTTTTTGGCCCTATTTTTTATAATATTTGCATACCTCAAAGTCATGAAAATATTGCCCTGCATTATCTTCTGTAATCTTTAGTTTTGCCTTTCCCATTTGTGTAGACAATTTTTTTTTTTGCATATGGCTTTGGTAAAATCAAGTTTCTTTTTCTAAATTATTATTTAGAAACCCAACTGTCTCATCACCATTTTTTAAAATAAAATTTTTCCCATTTGTCATAAATCATATGTACCCCTTTTTCTCATAAATTAAGTCTCTATATATACCTGGATCTATTTATTACTTTTCTGAATGGTTTCATGGTCTGTCTATACTTTTGACAATATTACACTGTCTTAAATTACTTTAATTTATTATAAGTCTTAGTACACTATAGTTAATAAATCTTACCATTATATTTTTCTATTTTAAGAGTGTCTTATCTATTCTTGGCCCTTTGTTTTTCTGTATAAATGTTAAAACAAGCTTTGGTCAAAGACGGCCTCCTCCAAAAAATTTGTTGAGATTTATATTATGACTACATTGAATTTAGAAATGTTCAGAACTATTTATGAGCTGACATTTGATTATATTGATCCTATGATGAATAAGGTATATCTTCCCATTTTTTACATTTTGCTAAATAAAAGTCTTATACTTTTTCAACATTTATTACTAAGTATTAATTATTCTTTGATATCATACCTAAAATTTCATATTCTTGCTATTTGCTGCTAATATTGGAAAAATACAATCATTTTCTTATCTTGACTTTGATTTCATTAAACTTGTTAAATTTACTTAATAATTTATCTGTAGATTTATTTTGATTTCTACAAACAGAATCATATCCATTAGTAAAGAGTTTCAGTTTAGTGCTTTTTATTTCTTTTGCTTGACTTATTGAACCAAGTAGGACCTCTACTACAATGTTAAATAGAAGTCATAATAACAGGCAATCTTGTCTTATTCCTCATCTGAGAAGGAAAGCCTTCAACATTTCATCCTTAGGTATGTTTTTTATAAGTTTTGTAGTTATTCTTCATTAGATAAAGGAATTTCCCTTTTGTTTCTAGCTTGTTACACATTTTTAAAAAATAATATATACTGAATTCTATCAAATGATTTAGCTGTATCTTTTGAAATGATCTTTTATTCTATTAAAATCACATTGATCACTTTTTAATGTTATTTCACCCTTAAATTGATGCAATAAACAGAAGTTGATCATGGATACATTATCCAATTTAAAGTTCCTGCGTTCATTTTGCTGGCATTTTATTTAAGACTTTTGCATCTATGCTCAGGAGTAACACTGAACTTTCACTATCCTTTGACATAATGTTTTGGTTAGGTTTTAGAATCAACGGTATGGGAGTTTCATTAAACAGGATGCAGAATGTCCTCTCCTTTTCTGTTCTCTAGATGGGTTTAATAGAACTGGATAGTGAAGACCTGTGAATCTGGAATTATCTTTGCGGGAGGGATTTTAATTAGATTCAATTTCTTCCATAGTTAAGACTATTTACTATTTTTTATATAGGACTTTCTAAGAAGAAATTTTGTCATTTAAAAAAAGAAATTTTGTCATTTTTGGTAATAAGTGTTTTTCAGGAAATTTGTTAGTCTAAATTACCAAATCAGCATGAAATTGTTCATATTTTCTTATAAAATTTTCAATGCTTGTAGGATCTGTAGTGATGTTTTGATCTTTGTTCTTGATGTTAGCTCTTTTCTTTCATATTAGTCTTTCCAAAAACATATTTGGCCATGTTGATCTTCTTTATGCTGTTTGTTTCATTATATTATTAATTTCTGCTGTCATTTTTATTCCCTTTCTCTACATTCTTTGGGTTTATTTTAATGTCATTTTGTCACTTTTCAAAATCATTGCTGATGTTATTTAATTTTTGTCTTTCCTCTTGCCTACTGTGTTCATATAAGTCTATAAATATGCCTATAATAATTTGTCTACATATTACAGTTTTTTGTGTGTTATCATCCAGTTCAAAATACTTCCGTATGTCCATTATGATTTCGATTCATGAGGTAATTAGAAGTATTTTTTTTATCCTTCCAAAGTATGGATATTTCTATTTTAATTTTTGCCTTTGTTTTCTAGCTTAATGGCATGGGGTCAGGAAAAAAAAAAACAAACCCTGTGTATGATTTAAGTCTTCTGAAACTTGTTGAAATATGCTTTATTATTGTACTTTATGATTGACTTTTGTAAAAGTTCCTGGTGTACCTGGTGTTTCATATTCTGAGATTATTAGATTGACTTCTATATACGACAGGTCTGTTAGTTACATTGTTAACATGGTCTATATCTTTAATTTTTAAAAAATACATATATATGTTGAAATATACATATACATACAAATGTAGAAAAAACATATCTACAGATAGGATAGATCAATCAATCTCAAAATTTCCATCTATGGTTGTAGATTCTTTTATTTTTCCTTGTAATTCTGTTAACTTTTGCCTTGCAAAACATTGGGAACACTGTTACTCCTGGGAATCTAGGATGTTCACCAACATTCCCACCTTTGGTAGGCCTTGAACTCCTACTTTTTCCATTATGCCCATGAGTCTATCAAAAGTGTTACTCAGTACTAACAAGCACTCACTAAGTACCTGGTTAACTCTCCAATGTCTTCAAGCAAGGTTTTCGTACTTTGTCTAGCTTTTCTAGTTGTCATTAAAGGGAGGATTTGTCCAAAAGCCCAGTGCTCTGTTACCAAAGGCACAAGTCTGAACTCAGTGGTTTTTAAAAATATTTTTAACCATGATACCCCTTATGAAATGAGTTTACATGGAAGTTCATGAAATATAGAAACACAGAGATGTTGATGATAGAAAGTATTTGGAAATCCCAAAGCTTCCCAAGTAAGTGTAATTACAGTAAAATATTGAGCTGGTCCCAAGAACTTTAGTTTCCTGGAGATAGACAGATATCTGAGCTTATATATCAGTTCTATTTGCTTAGTTAGGAGTCTAAGAAATGGCTTTCCACTTGGTATGCCTGTTAAATTGTTATTTTTATAAGTCTTAAAGATTCAAGGCTACTTTGTTCCATGCAATCAGTGACATGCATACTTTAAAGTCTCTTTCAAAAGAACATGCAGATCTTTCATCAAGATAAATATGGTCCATAAACCTGACTGATGTTATCTCTATTTTCTTCTCTTTAGATTTTACAGATAAATTACCTAAATATATATCTCCTCATGAAGTGTTTAGGTATACCTCATATATTATTTATTTTAGGCATACCTATGAATTTATAAATATTAATGTATACTTTATTAGGTATACTTCATAAAAGAAATTTATCTATTAATAAATATCAAATTAAGTGACTTCTACATGTAAAGTAAAAAGCTATAGGTTCCTAATTGATAAGGGAAGAAAATATGGCCAGTTTTCACGTTTTTAAATTAATGTGACATCAACTTGGGTTTTAATAGCTAGGTATGAGAAGGACATGTTTATTTCTCTCTCCTCCTTGTGTTTCAAGTAGAAGAATTTCCACCAAATTTCTGGCCTTTTACCAGAAGTGAGTTATCTGATTTTCAGGTTTAAAAGAAGGAAGCAGGTATGCCTGCCACAGTCCCTTTCTCTTGTTGGATCAGCCTATCTGCAAAAAGGAGGCATCCGGGGCGCCTGGGTGGCTCAGTGGGTTAAAGCCTCTGCCTTCAGCTCAGGTCATGATCCCAGGATCCTGGGATCGAGCCCCGCATTGGGCTCTCTGTTTAGCGGGAGCCTGCTTCCTCCTCTCTCTCTCTCTCTCTCTGCCTGCCTCTCTGCCTACTTGTAATCTCTATCTGTCAAATAAATAAATCTTAAAAAAAAAGAAAAAAAAAAAGGAGGCATCCTTACTTGCTCACTAGCCAACACTAACAGAACTAGACTTTATGGGGTAGTGTTAGTGGAAGGTTTGGGTTGATCTAGATCTGCCCATCACTGGATCAGTACATTTAATTCTAGAAGTCAATTTTAGAAAACTCACTTGGCTCAAATCTACACCATAGTCCCTCAGTGCAGTAATGAATCTACATTCTGATGAGCGTCTGTCTAATTCCTACATTTCTCTGTCTCAAATGGTTCTGAACTTGGACAGGAATAAGGGGTGTGTTTTACTAATCCCTCTTCCCCCAGAATGCTTATAATCATCATATTGGGGTTATACTGAGTATTTAACAGAAGTCCAGAACTCAAGATTCCAGAATAGGAATATCTCTCCTGACCACCAGAAAGGGAAGAAAATAAAAAGGCCTGACACAATTGTAAGGTATAACTTCTCCCTCCAGAGTGATCTCATTCTATTTTGCCCACCTACTAAAGTTACAAGAGCCCTCAAAAGCAAATGTGTTACAAAATCTATAATTGCAAGTGTGACATTAAAGAGTCTGAAACCATCCTTCCTAGACTGGAACTTAAGATTTTCCTGATCATCACTCCTTAAAGTGAAGCCTCTTCATTTATATGTTATAATGTCTTAATGATGACCACCATGCTTTTAAATCATATAAAAATATTAATGAAAATAATGTTTTATTTCAATAATTTCCTTCAGTCAAATCATTAAACTGTAGAATATTGTTTTGATATTTATATATTTCAAATACTAATGGCTAGTTTCACCTCTCATTGTTGTGATCACTGCTGAATGATTTACAGGGGGAGAGTTAAAATAAGTTAAAGGTATGACAAAGTATAATGTCAGAATCCAAGACAAACAAAGATTAAAAGTATATCTTTCAACACTTTTTGTGAAATATACTCCAAGCCATTCTGCTGTTGCAGGTCACTTTTTAAAAAGTTAGCTTTATTAAGTATTTTCTATGATCTCTTTAATAAACAGATCAATTTCTAGGTGTTTCAAAAGACAATCCCGGCTATGGTGTTTCATTTTCCTCATCGCTTATTCAACCGTTAGTTGAATGCTATCATCATTTGACTATCACTTAGTTTTTCAAAGTCATAGTTCATTCTCTTCTATCCAGAGTAGTACTGTAACTTATACCTGTTAAAAATAAAGTCACATGTTCATCTTTAATTCTAATGGGCACTATGGATTATACAGAGAAATGGTAAAATGTACTATTTTTTCAATCTGTGTATTTTTTGCAGCTTAAAAACAGTAGTATTTCTCATGATTTGTTAAACTACCTATTTTAACAACAGCATTTATTAAAATTCAATTTTAAAATAGAACTTAATGAAATTCACCTCCCGTAGATGTATGTCATGATGAAGGGAGTAAAGATGAAATAAAGGCATCTTCGCAACTTATCAGGCTGAAGGATATATTTGAAATCTCCCTATTGGTGAAAAAAGTCAAGTTTATGACTATTTTTGGATGTTTTTCCTTGGCATTTGAAAGCAAAATTATATAAGCCAAAGAATCTTATTCTTAAGTAGGTTATTTCTGTCACCTTCAGGTTTGTGGTTGCTGTCCTTGTTCGGTCCTTTAAAAGCAAAGATGGTGCAAATTAAAAGTCTTTTGTAGATAAGAACATGTATGAGTTTTCGGTCTTTAGCTTTTTCTCTAGCTATATAAACAAAAAGAGACTTTCAATTTCAAACTGCACCGTGGCATTACTTTATATAAAACTCACAGGGTGTAGAAACATAAACAAGTACCTGGAATTACCCCAATCAGTACCAATGCCTGAGACTGATCCTCTTGAGTCAGTTGCATATTTGTAAACCACTAGCAGGCACTGTTTACAAAGTTCAACCAGGCGCTGGCAACATTGGAGCTGCAAAGGAGTCACCACCTCTGGGCTTTTACTGAAAATACTCTCCCAAGAGGATCTGTTGGCATGGAAACAGAAATGACCTCATGTGGCTGTTAAAAATGACAACCAGCTTTATCACTTACCTAGCAACAAACCAGTAAGGAAAAGTAGAAATGGACTCAGACATTTGAATTGACTACAAATGGTTGAAAGGTATAAAACAAATACAAATTTGAAAATTAATCTTTATAATAAAAAATACAAGACAGAATTCACATACTATTTATCTTTAAAGATTTTTACTGATGCCAAATATGGGTAGCTATCAGGATGGTTTCTTAACACCTCTGAAAAAAAAATGAGTTACTCTATATTAAGGCATATGTAAAATACTGAGCTTATTTCTCAAAAGTCAGATATTCTAAAACTTTAGGTTTCCTAGAAAGCCATCTTTACCTTTACATTAGTAATGACCCCACAGTAGAGTTTAAAATTTGCTTCAATTTCACTTGTGGCCTCTCTGTATTAGGAGAATTTAAGTGAATCCCTTGATTATGACCACTCCTCTCAAAACACTTTGAGGTGTAATTATGTCCATGATATTCCTAGCGTACAGGTTCTGTATTCTAGAAGTCATGTTACCTCAGCAGTGCTGCCTGACCATAATCACAAAGGTAAAACTTCCTCCTTAAGTTCACTCAGTTTATACCAAAGCATGTGGTAGTACAAACTATCTTGGTAAACTCCAAGTGTGTGTGTGTGTGTGCATGTGTGCATGCACACAGGTAAAAAAATACATATAATGTACTTATAATTCCTAAATTTACCATACTGACTCAAATCAGGAAACACCTAACCACCCCAACCACCAAAAAGAGAGAGAAACAGAGAGAGAGGAGGAGACTTATTTCCTTAGTGTAAATGAAACTTTTCAAATCTAAAGGGGAAAGTTTCGTTTGATACTTGGTGATGGTTCAAGTCTCATTTTACATAAACTGATTCACTTAACCCTTAGAGAAAGAAAAGAGTAGATTTTCAGAAAAAAAAAATATTAAGGAAAATATTTTTCTGAAGAAATGTACTTCCCAATGGGAAATTCAAAGACTCCATTTTCAATCTTCTATGGACATTTGATACCTTTGGAATTTTTAAAATGTTTTAGAAACACAGAAAGGTATTTTTTAGTAGAAAGGTTACTGTTTATTTTTTCAGGAGAAACATGGTCCTAAAAAGATAGCATGTCATCTGTGAATGACAGGTATTCTTAAAAGGAATTGGACTCAAATGAGTAGACTGAAAGGAATACATTTTCTTCCATATTCTGAGATGTTTGGAACTAAAGATAATACTGTTTTATTATTTTAAAAAAGTTATTTCCATTCAAGAAACAGGAATATGCTAGTTAAATTAACTCTAAAAATAAATTTTAATACTAAATATAAGAAAAACTGGCTATAATACATACGTGTTTGCATATATCCATATATATCTATACATGTGTATATGTGTAATCAACTTAATTTGATCAAGAAAAATACTGGAGAATACCAATTAATTAGGGAATGTGTTTATAATTAGTATGTCCTAATTTCAAAGCCCTATACGTTTAGGCCCAGAGAAATAAAAATTTCATATAAATACATATACATACAGGAAAACCTCCTGTGTTTTGACTGTCTGCTTAGCACTTTCCTCTCCACTGAAATTCTGAGCATTGCTACATCCTCTCCTCTCAATTTGGATATATTTTTATTTTGATCCTTTGGAGCCATTTGATTAGATCCACTATCAAGTTACACACATCATGGTAATTTTTCTTTTCCTGATTTGGAGTATAGAGGTAAGAAAAGAACAAATAAAATGGAGGAAAGATAAAAGAGCTTCTTCTATCATAGTTTAATTTGATGTAACATTCTGAATACTACATTATAATCTGACCAGCTTTGGCTTCTCATTCTCTCATTCTTCCTTAAATATTTAAAATAAACATATGGACTAAAGTCTTTTACCAATTTTTGGTGTGTATGTTCCCCACCCCTAGCCAAAGACCACATTCTACTCTGTTAATCCATATTTAAGTGTCAGCACACCAGAACTCCTTATAAAGAAAAAAAGAAAATGAACAGGTTTTGCTTCATTTGGTACCAGGTTAACTTCTTGTGCACAAAGGAAACCTATCCTTCAAACTGAATGTATTAGAACTACGTCCCTCATCTCCTATCCACCAGCTGGCATAACTGAGTAAACGTGCAATGCCTCTGTAACACTACAGTGTCTCAATTTCAATACTAACACAAAAAAAGTTTTTTTAAGATTTTATTTATTTATTTGACAGAGAGAGATCACAAGTGGGCAGAGAGGCAGGCAGAGAGAGAGGAAGGGAAACCGTCTTCCTGCCGAGCAGAGAGCCCAATGCAGGGCTAGATCCAAGGACCCCGAGACCATGACCTGAGCTGAAGGCAGAGGCTTTAACCCACTGAGCCACCCAGGCGCCCCTAACACAAAAATTTTTAAGAAGGTGAAAGGATGTAGAAATAATTTACAATAGCAGTGCCTTTATCAAAGAACTCAAGGTCTTATCTGCTTTCTTTCTGAATCTAAATTCCAAAACAAAACAGAATTCAAAAAGAAAACTTAAGTGGTTAAGAAGTTCATTTGGTCCTCCCTAATCCTCAGAGATGTTTAACAGGAAAGAACTTTAAATGACACTTTTTAGTAATGTAACAATAAGATACAGAATACTAAATACTTCTATTTAGTATTCTAAATACTAAATACTAAATACTTCTAAATACTAAATACTAAATACAACAAAGGGGAGCTATTATTAATGAAATCCAGAGACTTGAAAAGCCTCTCATTGTCCAGCAATCCAATATTTTTCACCAACTTTCTCATCAAAACATTTAAGAAAGCAGTTACCTAAAAAGTAAAACTGATTCATTTCTTTCTCTTTCTTTGGTAGAAGTCCGAATGCATGACAGAGTGGACCAAAGTAGCAGAAAGGAGAAAGGAAAGTAAAATCAAAGCAAAACAAACAAACAAAAACTGGACTATACCAACTGGATAAATAGCAACAATGAGCTGAAAAGTACTAACAATAATGTATCTAATTGAAAGTGATATGAGAACATAAGATTCAGGTCATTTTCCCTCTGTATGATGCATACATTTTTAAGTAGATAGTAAGTCTAGAAGTAGACTGCTTAGAACAATCCTTACCATTTCCTCTTGCCCAAAGATTCTAAATGAAAAGGTTTTCCATGAGAAACTTCCACTGGAAAATGCCTTTGGCTAAAGGGTCCCAAAAGATTCTCTTCTTTGGGGTTTACATATCCTAGTTTTGAGTGGAGTTTACCAAACAATACATTCCTCTCCCATTTACCCACTGCCTCCTACTCTTTGTTTTACCTGGAAAATTCTTCTTCCTCTTCCTACAAGACTCAGCTGAAATGTTACATCCTTTGGCCACATTTCCTGAGTTCTCAGGCCTGAGTTTGAATCCCATAGCACCTAAACTTCCTATATCCTAGTAAAACATGGCAGATAATTTTATTCATGAAAATTCCAAGAGCTATTCTCCTGTAGAAAATACATTCAGAATGTGATAACAAGAAAAGTTTCCATCTAATAACAAGGGTCACTGAGCATGGACTTCAGCAGTCTGGAAGAACAAGAAAGAGGGATAAAGGTGTGTTCTCTGTTAATGTGTCAGTAAAATCCCTGGACCAACTCTAGGAAAAACTGCCACAGAGATCTTCAATATTCTTGGATGTTTCTGGATGTTGACAGGGAGTTGTTTATTTATTTTGTTTTATTATTGGGGTATTGACAGGCAGAGGCAAGAATCAAGGTGGCCAAGTTATTTGGATTACACTTTTCCAAGATCTTACACCTAACTGTGAAAGACAGTTATGCCTTTTACTAAAATCATTCCTTTAAAAGATACACATGTAGTGAAAAGAAGGGGCACGTGCACCCAAATGTTCATAGTACAATGTCCACAATAGCCAAATTGTGGAAGGAGCTAGATGCCCTTCAGAAGATGAACGGATAAAGATGTGGTTCATATATACAATGGAATATCACTCAGCCATCAGAAAGGATGAATACCCACCATTTGCATCGACATGGATGGAACTGGAGGGGATTAAGCTAATTGAAATAAGTCAATCAGAGAAAGACAATTATCATATGGTTTCACTTGTATGTGGAACATATGCAATAGCACAGAGGACCATAGGGGAAGGGGGGGAAAACGGAAAGGGGAGAAATCAAAGAGGGAGATGAACCATGAGAGACTATGGACCAGGAAACAAACTGAGAGTTTCAGAGGGAAGGGGCTGGAGGTGGGATAACTGGATAAAGGGAATTAAGGAGGGCACATGTTGTGATGAGCACTGGGTATTATATGCAACTAATGAATCATTGGACACTACAAAAACTAATGATGTACTATATAGTGGCTCACTATATAGTGAACATAATAAATTAAATAAATAAATAAAATCATTCCTTTAGAAGTGAGTTAAGAGTAGATTTTTATGACATCTTCATTGCACCTGTCCCCACCTATGATCTGAAACCTGCACTGCTCTAACAGATGCTATTAAAATTAATCAGATTAATCAAATTAATCAAAAGTGAGCAGCGACCAATACTCATTAGTAACAGATGGCTGTAGATCTGAGGTTTAAGTCCTCATGAACCAGCTTTGGAATTCTACTGAATCCTTGGAACAGCATGACTCAGCTCAAACTTCCCTCAAATCCTAAAGAGTCAGATAACCCATGGCTCAGCATTTGTCCTGACTAGGTTAGAAAAGGCCTTTCCCTAGAGTGAGTCATCAGCCTTATAAGAGCCATAGTTAGACATATTTTGACAGTGAAAAGAAGGGGTTAGAGCTTTGAGTAATTCTTTGTAATTAATAAAGTAAGGCATTGAAAAAAAAAAGAGTAGATTTTTACCTTGACTACTAGGCTGTTAGGCCAAAGGTTAAAGGGATATTCATTGATTAGACATGATTCAAAGGATTAATTGAACTACTCTGGGTCCAAATTGAGAATCAAAACACACACAACGCTCTGTGATGTAATTAAATTAAGGAAGTCTAAGAAACCCATTTGTAAGGTTACAAAATAAAATCCAGTGTTAAACTCATCTCTACAGACCACCAAGGTTTTAAAGAAATGGATGGAGAGTGGTCAAATTGGACTCAAAGCTACTCCTGCTCTATTTGCCCAGATGCAATGGGGCTGGGGATTTGGCTAAGACTACGGGACTTAAATCAAGCAAGCCAGGGTGGCTGGGTGGCTCAGTTGGTTAAGCAACTGCCTTCAGCTCAGGTCATGATCTCAGAGTCCCAGAATTGGATCCCACATCAGGCTCCCAGCTCCATGGGGAATCTGCTTCTCCCTCTGACCTTCTCCCCTCTCATGCTTTCTCTCACTCGCTCTCAAATAAATAAAATCTTTAAAAAATATAATAAATCAAGCAAGACTGTCAACCACTGGGAATGCTGCTTTGAGGGGAGTGAATAAAACACAGTTAAGGGCTTGGGCTCTTGACTCAGAAAACTTGGGTTTAGATCCTGGCTCATCTAGGTACTATAAGAACTTGGGCAAATTTTATGTTCTCTTTATGCTTTAATTTCCTCATCTGTACAATGAGAATAATAATAATAATAATAATAATAATAATAATAATAATAATAATATACTCAAAATATTAAAGTGATAATTATAAGAATATATAATATGTAGGATGAATACCCAATTTTTGCATCAACATAGATGGGACAGGAGGAGATTATGCTGAGTGAACTAAGTCAAAAGCAGAGAAAGTCAATTATCATATGGTTTCACTTATTTGTGAAACATAAGGATAGTATGGAGGACATTAGGAGAAGGAAGGGGAAAAAGAAGGGGGGAAATCAGAAGGGGAGACAAACCGTGAGAGACTGTGGACTCCAAGAAACAAAAGGATTGTTTTAGAAGGGAGAGAGTTGGGAAGATGGGGAGCCTGGTGATGGATATTAAGGAGGACACGGATTGCATGGAGCACTGGGTGTTATATGCAAACAACCATGGGAATACTACATCAAAAACTAATGATGTACTACTGTATGGTGACTAACATAACATAATAAAAATTTTTAAAAATTTTAAAAAAGAACATTTGATCTACAGTAAAAGAAAAGACTATATGATATGTAAAATAGTATCAAGCATTTAGTAAGTCAAATGCTATTAACTCTCATTATCAACACTAGTAGTAATAGATACCACCAGGGAAATTTAAGGGGAGTATTGGCTAAGGAAGAAAAAAATGATTCTGAATCAATTAGAATATATTACCAATATAGTTCACAGAAGAGGTGTCAGAGGAAAAGAAGAACCCAACTTTATGGGCATCTTTAGGGTATGGAGTTAGAGATTATCTCATGGACTCAAAACTACCAATACCGATTTCAGTAAAGACTATCTGACCGCTTTCCCTGCTGAAGAATAGCTAGGATTCATATACAGCATTCTAACTGATGTGGAAAACAAAGGCAGATGTAAGTATAGATAAAGTTCCTTATAACGTGCAGCCCAATGACAAATACTTGAGGTGAGCAGAGTATAACCTTTCTTCAGGAACTCCCAACTGTCTTAATGTTAATGCTTTGCTAGAGGGAAAAACAACCTTAGCTTGATGGTAGCTAGGTCTCCAGATTTCTGTGCGTCTTCTTTAGCATACAAAAATCAGGAAGCTTACCTGATCTTTACCTCCCCCAACTCCCCAATAATTGTTCACAAACTGTTCCTCACAATACCAGGGAAGTCTTTCTGCCTGGCCATTCTTTCTGAAGCATTCATTCTTAGCCATTGACTCTGAACCCCAACATTTCCACATCACAACCAATGGATCAACAAGCAGAAACAAAATTCCAATTATAAGTCCAGATTGAGAGAACTTCTACAGAAAACCAACTAATAGGCCATGGAATATAGTTCAAACGTTCCACTTAAATCTCTGTAGAAATAATTTATAGCCAAGATTACTCTCAGATTTTACCACAAGCCAGAGCACCTTATAAATTCTTTCTGTT
Organism: Meles meles; assembly: GCF_922984935.1. Classification (NCBI taxonomy): domain Eukaryota; kingdom Metazoa; phylum Chordata; class Mammalia; order Carnivora; family Mustelidae; genus Meles; species Meles meles. Next base: position 146,034,492 of record NC_060066.1, on the reverse strand, counting down.
TTTAAGTGGCTACTGAGCAACATGATAGTGGTGAGAATAAGTCTTAAAATGGTATGAATTAATCAGTACTAGATGACTAGAATATTTAAATAGAGGACATTGGAGATCATTTCAGACTGTGATAGTCTAAGATTTTACCAAAAAGGGGGATACACCCTAGGTGTTTATATTGCATTTAAATAATACATTAAGGATTGGAGGTTTGGGATTGTAGAAGGCAGCCCATTCAGTCACTCAATAATATCAAAACCTCAGAGCAAGAAAAGAATAAATTTTAAAATTATTTGAAAAATAATGAGTTTCTTTTTCTGGAACAAACTTTAAGTAAAAGAGTAATGAAAGGGAAGATTAGAGAAATAAGAAAGCACCCATGTTAGAAAGTGTTGTGTCTCTTGATAAGTCTAAACTTTAATGATAAATGAGGGAAATCACTAGAGATTTTAGGAAATGACCCTGAGAGTAGGATAGATATGGGAAACAAAAAGCTGGAGACAGAAATGTCTAGAAATCTATTAATTTTACCCAGCCCTTCTACCAAAAGGTTCCTCCTACCTGAAATCCGATAATACTTTATCTAGGTCTCTTTCATAATCATGACTTTTATATATATTTTATTTTATCTACTAGAAGCAGCAGAACTTACTGGTTCAGACTATAAACTCTGGAGCCAGGCTCCCTGAGTCCAAATCCCAGTTGCACGAAGTCCTTAGTGCCTATCTATGCCTCAGTTTCCTTATCTACGAAGTGGAGATAAATCATAGAACTTGTTTCAAGTGTTGTTATAAAGATTAGATCACTCAATATACACGAAATATTTAGTACAAAGCCTGGCACATAGTAAGTAGAATAGCTTTAGCAATTACCATTTTTAAGAGTCCTGACAGCAGATCTGTGTCAAAATCAACTTTGTCTCTCCAAAGGTATTTAACACAGTAGTAAGTACTGGATAATTGCTAAGAACAATGAAAAAGAATCTAAAGTAGCCACAGTGGGAATGTGACGGAAAAATCAACAGGATTCAGCAAACCACTGAATAAAGACTGGGAAGGAGAAGACATATGTAGATGCCCATGAGATATCAAACCTAAGTGACAGTGAGGATAACGGGATTAAGGGAAGGCCAGAAAAAAAGCTGTTTCTGAATGAAAGGGAGGTTCAGAATGTCTGGTTTTAGACATCTTAAGGCTAATATGACAATGAGTTACAACAGCTTTGGCAGGACTGAAACTCTGGTGAGGAGCACAAGTGTAGTCATATTTTGGAAGTCTGTTACACGAAGACAAGAGCAGAAGAACCTTAAAGATACTGATTTGTAATTTAGATTTTTCATTAAGACTACCTTGGCACTGAGGTGGGGGGAGAGTTCCAAGATGGTGGAGTAGTAGGGGGACCTTGAACTTGCCTTGTCCTTTGAATACCATTAGATCAACTTTCATATTTTGAACAACTAGGAAAAGGATCAGAGGAATACAGAAACAACCTGCAGAGCTGGATCCAGAGAATTTGGCAGAGGCAAGTTTCAGAGCCCTGTACTGGGGGATAGGGAAGCCGCGCAGCCGGAAGAGGGGGAAGTCCAGTTGGAGGAGCAGTCAGGAAGAGGGAGAAAGTTGGACAGATTGCAGCGGTTTATAACCTCACAATAAGCCATGACGAGTGGTTCTCTGTGTTACTCAGGGAAAGAGTGCTCCCTTTCCTCAAGGGCATTTGGAGGAGCATATTTGTCCTCTCCAGAGACAGGGACAGCTGGGAGCTGTTGAGTGGAGCTTAGCAGCACCATCAGAGGAGCACCCAGAGGGCAGAAAACCTCTTAACTTGTTGGTGTGAACCACAATAGTCTTAAATCTCTGTGTGCGTGCCAATCGACCCCTTTGCTGGGACTGACAGAGCAAGGGCAGACTGCAACAGATTGAGGATAACCTAATCGCTGCTTTTTGCTGTCTGGCACAATAGATTCAAGCCTCTGCAATGGTTTTTCTGGGACAAAGGGGCGTAGGGGACTGAGTTGAGTGCAGATGGCTGATAACCTGGCTCCAGCTTTTCGCTGAGCATTACAATAAATTCTAGCCTCTGAGTGTCCACTGTGCACCGGCTTTTAAGGAATGGGTCAGTGCTGGGCACACCCTGAGCTTCCCCACTGAGAGGGCATGCACACTACCAGGGCCTTTAAAACTTGGGAGTTTTGAATCCCAGCCACTGGCCAGAGTTAAAATATAGGAAATTTCTAGCTCTGGGTGTACCAACAACCTGGGCACAGCCAGGTTAGGGCAGGGAACTGATGAGGGCCCAGGTCACAGGAGATTGCTCGCTTTCGTAAGACAGACAGCTGAGCAGGAGCTTCTGGGAGTCCTCCTCCCCAGAGACGAGGGTGAGGTGATGTCATATTCTACCTCATGCACTATCCGTTCCTCCTCCCACCCACCAGCACAGTCAGACGCCAGAGAAAAACACAGCACCTCTAGTGGAGGTTGGAGTCCCCTACACTAAACCCCACCCCTCTCACCTGGCAGGAACATCTTTAGGAGAACAAGTCAGTTTGTTAATGAGCACAGAAGGCCTCTCCCTCAGAAGACCAACACAAATCACCCCCCCCCCCGCCATACTAAGTCTACTGATTAAAGAACATCAGCTCCCAGCTTAACTTCACAAACAAGTCATAGCATACCTACTTAAAGGAAAAAACACTTCTCACTACATGCAAGGAGGAACTATGTAGAGGAAGGACCAGGGGAAAGAGCAGTCAAAACACAAAAGCAGAGTGTACACAGCATGTGGCAGAATTGCTCCCTGAAAATGTTGTTGTTGATATTATTGTTGCTGTTTTTGCTGGTTTTTTTTTTTCTTTTTTTCTTTTTCTTTCCACCTTTCTTTTCTGGACAAAGTGACTGGAAGGACAAAATCATAGTAAAAGAAAGAACCAGAGGTAGCATTCTCCAATAGATTTAATCCATATGGATATAAGTAAGATGTTGGACCTAAAATCTAGAACAACTATAAAGATACTAGTTGCCCTTGAAAAAAGCATAAAAGACATTAGAGAATCCCTTACTACAGAAATAAAGGAACTAAAATCTAATTGGGCCAAAATTAAAAATGCTTATGGTTCGCCTCCCCTCCCCAATGTCCACAGCCCGCTCCCCCTCTCCCAATCCCACCTCCCCCCAGCAACCCCCAGTTTGTTTTGTGAGATTAAGAGTCATTTATGGTTTGTCTCCCTCCCAATCTATGTACTCTGAAAAACAACCTGAGGGTTTTGAAGGGTCAGGAGTGGGAGGTTGGGGCAACCTGAGGGTTTTGAAGGGTCAGGGGTGGGAGGTTGGGGGAACAGGTGGTGGGTAATGGGGAGGGCACGTTTTGCATGGAGCACTGGGTGTTGTGCAAAAAGAATGAATACTGTTACACTGAAAAAATAAATAAAATGAAAAAAAAAGATAAAAAAAATTAAAAATGCTATTACTGAAATGCAGTAAAAAAAAAAAAAACACAGAGCCTCTAACTTCTGAGTAAATGAGGCAGAAGAGAAGGTCAGTAATTTAGAAGACAAAATGATGGAAAGTAATGAAGCTGAGAAAAAGAGAAAAACAACTACTGGATCGTGAGGGGAAAATTTGAGAAATCAGTGATACCATAAAGCACAATAATACTTGAATAATAGGGGTGCCAGAAGATGGGGGGGCAGGTTTATTTGACCAAATTAAAGCTAAGAATTTCCCTAATCTGGAGAAGGAAACAGATTCAAATCCAGGAGGCACAGAAAACCCCCATCAAATCAATAAAAATAGGTCAACACCCCAACATATACTAGCGAAGCCTGAAAATTTCAGAGATAAAGAGAAAATCCTGAAAGCAGCTTGAGATAAATGGTTCTTAACCTGCAAATGTTAACATAAGCCAGAAACAGACCTATCCACAGAGACCTGGCAGGCCAGAAAGGACAGGGTGATAAATGAGAAAATATGTAGTCAAGAATACTTTATCCAGCAAGATTTTTATTCAGAATGGAAGGCAAGATAAAGAGCTTCCAGAACAAACAGAAAAGAATGTGTGATCACTAAACCAACCCTGCAAGAAATATTAAAGGGGATCATTTGAGTGAAGAGAGAGTACAAAAGTAACAAAGATCAGAAAGGAACAGAGACAACCTATAAAAACAGTGACTTTAAAGATAATACAGTAACAGCAAATTTATATTTTTCAATAATTCCTCTGGATGGAAATGGACTAAAAGCTCCAACTGAAAGACAATGGATATCAGATTGGATTTAAAAAAAAAAAAAGACACATCAATAGGCTGTCTACCGGAGACTCATTTTAACAATTTTTTTTTTTTTTTAAGATTTATTTATTTGACAGAGAGAAATCACAAGAGAGGCAGGCAGAGAGAGAGGAAGGGAAGCAGGCTCTCCGCTGAGCAGAGAGCCCGACGCGGGACTCGATCCCAGGACCCCGAGATCATGACCCGAGCTGAAGGCAGCGGCCTAACCCACTGAGCCACCCAGGCGCCCCCGGAGACTCATTTTAGACCCAAAGATTGAAAGGGGGCAGGGATAACCATTTATCATGCTAATGGACATCAAAAGAAAGCTAGAGTAGCAATCCTTATCTCAAACAAATTAGATTTTTATTTATTTATTTTCAGCGTAACAGTATTCATTGTTTTTGCACCACACCCAGTGCTCCATGCAATATGTGCTCTCTCTATTACCCACCACCTGGTTCCCCAACCTCCCACCCCCCACCCCTTCAAAACCCTCAGGTTGTTTTTCAGAGTCCATAGTCTCTCATGGTTCACCTCCCCTTCCAATTTCCCTCAACTCCCTTCTCCTCTCCATCTCCCCATGTCCTCCATGGTCTTTGTTATGCTCCACAAATAAGTGAAACCATATGATACTTGACTCTCTCTGCTTGACTTATTTCGCTCAGCATAATCTCCTCCAGTCCCGTCCATGTTGCTACAAAAGTTGGGTATTCATCCTTTCTGATGGAGACATAATACTCCATCGTGTATATGTACCACATCTTCCTTATCCATTCGTCCGTCGAAAGGCATCTTGGTTCTTTCCACAGTTTGGCGACCGTGGCCATTGCTGCTATAAACATTGGGGTACAGATGGCTTTTCTTTTCACTACATCTGTATCTTTGGGGTAAATACCCAGCAGTGCAATTGCAGGGTCATAGGGAAGCTCTATTTTTAATTTCTTGAGGAATCTCCACACTGTTCTCTAAAGTGGCTGCACCAACTTGCATTCCCACCAACAGTGTAAGAGGGTTCTGCTTGGGGCGCCTGGGTGGCTCAGTGGGTTAAAGCCTCTGCCTTCGGCTCGGGTCATGATCCCAGGGTCCTGGGATCGAGCCCCACATCGGGCTCTCTGCTCCGCGGGGAGCCTGCTTCCTCCTCTCTCTCTGCCTGCCTCTCTGCCTAGTTGTGATTTCTCTCTGTCAAATAAATAAAATATTAAAAAAAAAAAAAAGAGGGTTCCCCTTTCTCCACAACCTCTCCAACACACGTTGTTTCCTGTCTTGCTAATCTGGCCATTCTAACTGGTGTAAGGTGATATCTCAGTGTGGTTTTAATTTGAATCTCCCTGGTGGCTAGTGATGATGAACATTTTTTCATGTGTCTGATAGCCAGACAAATTAAATTTTAAACCAAAGACTGTAGTAAGAAATGAAGAGGGACACTATATTATAATTAAAGGGTCTATCCAATAATAAGATCTAACAATTGTAAATATTTATGCCCCTAACTTGGGAGCAGCCAATTAACTAATAACAAAGTTAAAGAAACACATTGATAGTAATACAATAGTAGTAGGGGACTTTAACACTCCACTCACAGCAATGGACAGATCATCTAAGCAGAAGATCAACAATGAAACAAGGGCTTTTGAATGACACACTGGACCAGATAGACTTCACAGATATATTCAGAACATTCCATACTAAAACAATGGAATACACATTCTTCTTGAGTGCACATGGAACATTCGCCAGAACAGACCACGTACTGGCTCACACGTACAGGTCTCAACTGGTACCAAAAGATGAGGATATTCCCTGCATATTCTCAGACCATGACACTTTATAACTTGGAACTCATTCACAAGAGAAAATCTGGAAGGAACACAAATACATGGAGGTTAAAGAGCATCCTCCTAAAGAATAAATGGATCAACCACGAAATTAAAGAAATTTTTTAAAAATCCATGGAAGCAAATGAAAATTAAAACACAAAATTTCAGAACCTTTGGGATGCAGCAAAGTTGGTCCTAGGAAGGCAGTATATAGTAATACAGGCCTTTCTCAGGAACAAGAAAAGGCTCAAATATACAAGCTAATCTTATACCTAAAGGAGCCAGGAAAAAGCACAGCAAATAAAGGCTAAACCCAGAAACAGAAGAGAAATAATAAAGATTAGAGCAGAAACCAATTAAATAGCAGAAACCAATTAAAATAAAAAAAAATAAAAGAAGAACAGTAGAACAGATCAATGAAACTAGGAGGAAGTTCTTTGAAAGAATTAATAAGAACGATAAACCCCTAGCCAGACTTACCAAAAAGAAAAGAGAAAGGATCCAAATTAGTAAAATTACAAATGAAAGAGAAGAGATCACAACACCGAAGAAATACAATTATACAAATATATTACATCAACTATATGTGAACAGATTAGGCAATCTGGAAGAAATGGGTACATTCCTAGAACATATGAACTACCAAAACTTAACCAGGAAGAAATATAAAAACAGAACAGACCCATAACCACTAAGGAAACTGAAGCAGTAATCAAAAATCTCCCAGAAAACAAGAGTCCAGAGCTGGACGGCTTCCCAAGGAAATTCTACTAAACATTTAAAGAATTAATAAGTATTCTTCTGAAGCTGTTTCAAAAAACAGAAACAGAAGAAAAACTTCCAAACTCGTTCTATGTGGTCAGAATTACTTTAATCCCAAAACCAGACAAAATCCACCAAAAAGGAGAATTACAGATCAATATCCCTGACGAACATGGATGCCAAAATTCTCACCAAGATACTAGTCAAGAGGATCCAACAGTGCCTTAAAAGGATTATTCACAACCAAATGAGATTTATTCCTGGGCTGCAAGGATGGTTCAATATTCACAAATCAATCAATTTGATATCCTACATTAATAAAAGAAAGGACAAGAACCATATGATCCTCTCAATAGATGCAGAAAAAGTATCTGACAAAACACAGCATCCTTTCTTGATTTAAAACTCTTCACAGTATAGGGATAGAGGGAACATACCTCAATATCATAGAGGCCATATATGAAAAGCCCACAGTGAATATCATTCTCAATAGGAAACAGAACTATTCCCCTAAGGTCAGGAACCCAACAGGGATGTCCACTTTCACCACTGTTGTTCAACATAGTACTAGAAGTCCTAGCCTAAGCAATCAAAGAAAAAGAAATAAATCAGCATGCGAATTGGCAAAGAACTCAAACTTTCACTCTTCACAGATGACATGATAATCTTCGTGGGAAACACAAAAGACTTCAACCCCAAAATTGCTAGAACTCATCAGGAATTTATCAAAGTTACAAGACATAAAATCAATGCACAGAAATCAGTTGCATTCCTATACACTAACAAGGAAACAGAAGAAAGAGAAATTAAGGAAATGATCCCATTTATAATGGCACCAAATACCATAAGATATCTAGGAATAAACCTAACCAAAGAGGTAAATGATCTGTTACCCAAAAGCTAGAGAACACTTATGAAAGAATTGAGGAAGACATAAAGAAATGGAAAAACTGTCCATGCTCACAGATTGGAAGAACAAATATTGTGAAAATGTCTATAGAGCAATCTATACATTCAATGCAATCCATATCAAAATACCATCAACATTTTTCACAGAGCTGAAACAAATAATCCTAAAATTTGTACAGAACCAGAAAAGACCCCAAATAACCAAAGGAATGTTGAAAAAGAAAACCAAAGCTGTGGCATCACAATTCTGGACTTTAAGCTCTATCACAAAATTGTAATCATCAAGATAGTATGGCACTGGCATAAAAACAGACATACAGATCAAAGGAACAGAATAGAGAACCCAGAAATGAACCCTCAACTCTATGGTCAGCTAATCTTTGACAAAGCAGGAAAGAATGTCCAGTGGAAAAAAGACAGTCTTTTCAACAAACAGTGTTGGGAAAATTGGACATCTACTTGTAGGAGAATGAAACTGGACCACTTTCTTACACCAAACATAAAAATAAACTCAAAATGGATGAAAGACCTAAATGTGAGACAGGAATCAATCAAAATCCATGAGAAGAATATGGGCAGCAACATCTCTGACCTTGGACACAGCAACTTCTTGCTACACAGGTTTCCAAAGGCAAGGAAAACAAAAGCAAAAATGAACTATTGGGACTTCATCAAGATAAAAATCTTGTGCATAGCAAAGGAAACAGCCAATAAAACTAAAAGACAACCAAGAGAATGGGAGAAGATATTTGCAAATGACATATCAGATAAAGGGCTGGTATCCAAAATCTATAAAGAACTTATCAAACTCAACACCCAAAGAACAAATAATCTAGTCAAAAAATGGGCAGAGGACATGAACAGACATTTCTCCAAACATGTCAGACAGACAGATGGTCAATAGACACATGGAGAAATGCTCAATATCGGGGCACCTGGGTGGCTCAGTGGGTTAAAGCCTCTGCCTTCGGCTCAGGTCATGATCCTGGGGTCCTGGGATTGAGCCCCACATCAGGCTCTCTGCTCGGCAGGGAGCCTGCTTCCCTTCCTCTCTCTCTCTGCCTGCCTCTCTGCCTACTTGTGATCTCTGTCTGTCAAAAAATAAATAAAATATTTAAAAAAAAAAAACAAAAGAAATGTTCAATATCACTCAGCATCAAGGAAATACAAACCAAAACCACAATGAGATACCACCTCACACTGGTCAGAATGGCTAAAATGGACAAGTCGGGAAACAAGAAATGTTGGTGAGATGTGGAGAAAGGGGACCCCTTTTACACTGCTGGTGGGCATGCAAGCAGGTACAGAGACTCTGAAAAAAAGCATGGAGATTTCTCAAAAAGTTAAAAATAGAGCTACCCAACAACCCAGCAATTGCACTATTAGGGATTTATCCTAAAGATACAAATGTAGTGACCTGAAGGGGCACCTACATCCTTAATATTTATAGCAGCAATGTCCACAATAGCCAAACTATGGAAAGAGCACAGATGTCCATCGACAGGTAAATGACTAAAGAAATGTGGTATATATATATATATACATACATATGTGTATGTATGTATGTGTGTATATATACATATATACACACATATATATACATATATATATTCTTTATTCATATAAATGTGATGGAATATTATGCAGCCATTAAAAATTAAAATCTTGCCATTTGCAATGATGTGGATGAAACTAGAGAGTATTATGCTAAGTGAAATAAGTCAATCAGAGAAAGAAAATTATCATATGATTTCACTCATATGTAGAATTTAAGTAACAAAACAGAGGATCATAAGGGAAGGGAGGGAAAAATAAAAGAAGGTGAAATCAGAGAGGAAGACAAAATAATGATAGGAAATTAAACTGAAGTTTGCTGGAGGGGATGGGGTGGTGAGATGGGGTAACTGGGAGATGGCCATTAAGGAGGGTACTTGATAATAATGAGTACTGTGTGTTAACATGCATCTAATGAATCACTAACCTCTACCTCTGAAACTAGTAACATACTATATGTAAATTAGTTGAATTTAAATAAAACAAAATTAAAGACGACCTTCTTTCCACTGAATTCAAATTAGTTAGGTGTTGTGTTCATATTCATTATTTCATCTAAATCAGTCTGCTATAAATTATAGCCAAATACAAATCTAAATGAAGTAAAAAAATTCCATATTTTAACAGATCATTATAGAAATTAAACCATTTTATTGGGCTTCCTATATAACTAAATAGTAAAATGTTAAAAGTTAACAATAATAAAAGGTAACTTAGAACTTACCCTGAGTCACAGAAACAGTTCCACAGTCCTTGGCCATGACTCCAGAGTAGGCGATTAAAAACCCGGTTGAAAATCCGATATAAACTTACTTCCTCAACATCAGGTACCTTCCAGATACGTGGAAGAATTGTACGAATACTTGTTTTTACTATGTCCAGAACCTAGTGGAAAAACCAAAGTTATTTCAAAATCTAAGCATGTAAGTGTGTGTCTAAAATTCTAAGATGAATATATATAATTCAAAGACAAATTCATACACACACTTATACACACTCATTCACTGAACAACAGCACAGAGTAAAAATCCCAGAAATAGGTCCATGCATTTGTGAAACTCTAGTGTATGATGTAGGTGGCAAGTCAGACCATTGGTATAAGAAGAGATTAAGTTTAAAATTTAAACTTCAATTAAATCTAAATTAAATCAATAAATGGAGACTGAAAAATAGCAAGTTTTACTAAGAAAGTTGAATCCTCACTCAACTAACACAAATCAACTCTAGAGGGATTAGGACTTTAGGCTTAAAAAATAAATCATTAAATATATTACTGAAAACTCACTATTGGTGAATATCTTTTCATTTTTAGGTTAGAAAAAGATTAAGTCATAAAAAAAGTATAGACCATAAAATATTAATAAATTGATTATACTAAAGTTAAGAACTTCTGGACATCAAAAGATACCTTAAGGAAAATAAAAGATCAAGTTACAAACTTGGAAAATATATTTAAAACATACACCTCCAACAAAAGTTTAATATCAGAAATACATAATGAATGCCTAACAAATTGTTAACACAAACACTCACAACGTAGGGAGAAGAAAACGGACAAAAGTACATGAACTGGAGTTTCACAGAAGAGGAAATAAATTTGCCCAATATATATAATAGATAAATATTAAAACTATAATAAGATATCACTTCATGTCCATTTAACAGACTAAAATTAAAAGTCTGACAATACTAAGTGCTGGAGAGCTAGGGTTATGCAGGGTTTCTTAGACATTATTGGTGGGAGTACAAATTGGTGCAGTCGCTCAAAAACAGCTTGGCATTATCTCCCAAAGTTAAAAATTCATATACCCTATAACCCAGCAATTTTATTCCTAAGAAAAACTCTCTCAGGGGTTAAAAACAAGACTCATGTACAAGAATGTTCTAACAGCTGTTCATAATTGCAAACACCTGGGAACAACCCAATTTTCCTTCAGTGGGAGAGTGAACAAATATACTGGTACACTCATTCCTTGAACTATATAGTAATCAAAATGAATGAAATACAATGCACAAAACACACAGTATCCTAGTAGCATAATATTAAACTTTTTAAAAATGCAAACCTGAGATTATAGATTATATCCTAGTAACATAATATTAAACTTTTAAAAAATGCAAACCTGAGATTATAGTATATATAGTATTTTTTTAAAAGATTTTTTTTTTAATTTATTTACTTGACAAGTAGATAGAGAGGCAGGCAGAGAGAGAGAGAGAGGGAAGCAGGCTCGCTGCCAAGCAGAGAGCCCGATGCAGAACTCGATCCCAGGACCCTGAGATCATGACCTGAGCTGAAGGCAGCGGCTTAACCCACTGAGCCACCCAGGCGCCCCAGTATATATAGTATTTTAATAGAAGTAAAAACAACTAAATTTAAATTCCATATGGAGAACAAACATAGACATAATAAGAATTTATAAAGAAAGAAAAGAACTAGTGAATCCTGAATTTAAGAAAATGGCTACCTGAGACACAGGGAGGATGTCCAGGGAGATGGAGGAGACCCATTTGGTTAGATGAATAAAGATAATAATAATAATATTAAGATAATAATAGGATAAGAAGATAATAATAGGTCATTGCCAGGAACATAGCTTTAGTTTTGGATGTTAAAAACACTAAATGAAAGCAGGCCAAAGACTTACCAATAATGAGAGAGTATCATGAAATAAGGACTATGATTAATCTAATTCTGAACAACTGAAATCCTAGAGGTTCTAAAAAAGAATTGTAAACCCAAAAAGTGACTTTGTCCAATTTGCATGTATTTAATACTTATGCAATGCAAGTCAATGAAAACTTTTTTTTTTAAAGTAAGCACCAACAAATATAGTTATTCAAATTTCAGTTCACCAAAGTAGATTTTCACTTTTTTTTTTAAGTAATCTCTATATCCAACATGGGGCTCGAACTCACAGCCCTGAAAGTTGCATGTTCTACTGACTAAGTCAGGCACCCCAGGTGTTTGCTTCTTATTTTATGTATCTGATTGAAGGAACTGCCTATAAATATGTGTGTGAGTGGTGAGGAGAGAAAGAAGCTTGCAAATGTAAGGGCTGGAGGAAGATGGATTTCTCTTAATTGGCACAAATGTATAGAGAGTTGGAAGCAGATAAAAGAAGAATTTAATTTGTCTCTCTTTAAAATAGCCACAGTTTAAAAAGTGATACTCCTTATTTCTGATAAGGCACATGTAGAATAAACATCCATCAAGTCAATTCAGTAAAAAGTTTTCAAAATATTTTATTTTGAGAAGAATGTCAACCTCGGCTCCTCATGAGGAATGGCATGAGCAGCCTCAGGCTTTCCCTTCCTGTTCCTGCTTCCTTCCGCATGAAGGGGGAACAGTACTGCAACCCCACAGCAGGTCAGGGGCATGTCAGATGAGGGGCGGAGAAAAAGGAGAGAGAACGCAATCTGCAATAAAGTCACTTGGGAAAAGCTTGTTACTACAGACAACAAATGCTTAAGAAGGATTTATTTTTTAAACTTTACTATGATTTACTCACAAGAATACTGCTATGTCCATTGGGCATGAATGCATACCTTTAAATTTTTTACAATTTTCATTTAATCTATTAGTTTAACTCTATTATTTTTTAAGGTGGAAAGCAGTACTCATGACTTATGTGGTAGAAATGTCTACACCAGCAATAAATGATACATTTAAGTCATTTCTCTTTTTCCTTCCTACTTTATCTTTAAAGATTTTGTTTATTTTTTTTATTTAACATACAGAGATCACAAGTAGGCAGAGAGAGGCAGACAGCAAGAGAGAGGGAGAAGAAGGCTCCCCGCTGAGCAGAGAGCTCGAAGCGGGGCTCGATCCCAGGACCCTGTGATCATGACCTGAGCCGAAAGCAGAGGCTTAACCCACTGAGCCATCCAGGCGCCCCTCCTTCCTACTTTCTATGTGAGTAATAACAGGCCAAAAGTTGTAATGCAGGAAAAAATGTAAAAAGTAGCCATGTTTACATTAATTTCATATTCTACTATTTTTTAAAGATTTGTTAATTTATTTTACAGAGGGGAAAAGGACAGAGGGAGGAGAAGAGCAGACTCCCCTCTGAGGGCCTGAGCCAAAAATCAAGAGTCTGCCACTCAAAGGACTGAGCCACCCAGGTGCCCCTTTCATACTCTATTATTAAATAATTATTCAACTTTATAGCAGTTGAGATTATAGCTCACTTATTTCTTTTTGGATACATTTTATGGTAAAATGTATGTGATGCATAAGAACCAAAGAGAAGGGCAGCTAACATGTATGGCCTGCCTGCTCTATACGAAGCACCATACTAGTACATTGTTTCGTGGACACCTCTTGGCCACTACTCTGTACAGGCTTCATTCTTAGGTTAGAGGGAATTTTAAAACCATGATGGTCTAATGTTCTCACCCACACATGACAAAAAGCAACTTCTGAAAGTGGCCAGGGAGGTAGGGGTGACGAATGTTTCTGCTCTACTCCTGATGTTTCCTCCAACATGGAGAGATGAATAAAATATTCTGGGCCTCCTCGAACACAAGCATCTCTGCCTGAGTGGTTTCTCAGAATCGTGAGACTAGTCTGATCTAGGCAACCCAGGAACTTGCCCCTGTTTCTCCTGAGCCGCTTATGGGGAACATACATTCTCCTTTGCTTCTCCTTACTTCAGTTTTAAAGAAGGCAAGCTCCCTGGCCTGAAGAAAGGAATAGACAGACCTATAATTTAGCGATCATTTACAGGGAGACCTTTACCTGCCACTGACCTGTAATCCCTTCATCCCCTGTCCTTCCCCTATTAATAATTAGCTTGATTTATTTTAATTTCCTGTTTAATTAATATAGACCATTACCCACATAAAGAGAAGCATTATGCTCATCTTGGGGGAAAAAAACTTATCACACTCCCAAGGCTCAGCAGGTGTTTATCTTAGTGAAACTGTTCCTTGAAGCCAAGTGAAACTTATGCAGACAAGGTAAAAATCAGAGCTAACACTTATTGAGGGCTTACTATGGACCTCGCTGTGGACCAGGCACTGTTCTAAACACTTTTACATATATCAATTCATTTAGTCCCCAAAACAAGAACATAAAGTAGAAACAAATTGGTCCACGGTCCCTTTTCAAAACATCTTGAGGCTAGATTCCATAATCATACACATTACTATTGCTGCAGGAAAATATGTGAACATGCAAACCAGGAGACAAGACAAAAATAATACATAACTTCCTGTCAGGTCATTGTTACCAAAGGAATTCAGGTAAGTTAGGTTGTGTTGCCTAATGGTTATGAAAATTTTTTTGTTTTGAGGACATTTTTGGGTCTCTTTTTATGGATGAGAACGCTCAGGCATGGAGCAGATAAGCAACTTCGCCAAGATTGCACAGCTGGTAAGTGGACAGCAGTATAAACAGATCTCTCCTCCTAAGCACTACCCAGCAACTCAAAATTACTTCACAATTACTTCGATCTATTCAGGTATCAACAACAAACCCTAGAAAAGAATCAAATTGTCACTTCTTGGATTCAGATTTGCCTCTAGTCAAGTAACACTTGAGAAAATGGGTGGGGTCATTGTGTACAGAGAAGACTGCCCGGGCACCCCCTCCATCAGGGCCAGGGCAAAGGGTCTAATCTGCTTAAAAGGCTATACAGATGGGGAGACACTGACTGCACCTTTAGCAAAACGTCCACTGAATAATTTTAGCAAGGCAGAGAGCAGACAGGCAAGAAATCAGACTGGAAAGAGGTAAACTAATGCTAGCTCATGTGTAATGCTATTTTGGATAACTGGGTGCTTTGGGGTTAGAACAAAAAGGATAGAAGATGACTAATTTGCAAAACATGAAAACAAATGGCCAGCAAGGTGCCCTTTGTGTTTATCTGTGGACTCAAGTGAGGCTAAGTTGTAGAATACAGGTATCCTTTCCTGACATTGCGACTCTTAAAAGCATCCTGATCCAACATTAAGTCTCCAAGGGAAAAAATAAATGGGAGATTCAGTCAATAAAAACATTAATAAAATGGAAATATTTGTCTTTTCCATATGAAATATAGCACATGTGAAGGCATAAAGTACACAGATTCATATTTTGCAAGAACATACAGATGTTGAGTGACAAACTGCTCCATATGGCTGAACAGTTGTTTCTAAATTAAAATAATGGCATGAGGTGAGGGAGGTTTAGAAATAACATTAAAATCACTACATGCTGTACTAATGGTGCATGCAGTAGCCATGGCTATAGGGTAAAGGCATTTCTGCTGATGCAGAATAAACCACTCTGTACAGCATCGATGTCAGCCCAAATGAAAAAGAGATGGAAAATAATAACATCAAAATGCATGCAGAAGCAACTACACTGGGTATTAAAAAGAAATTGCTATTTAGAGAAGAAACACTTGATCAACAAAGATCTTTTAGAAACCCCACATAAATGCAAATATAGTATAAGCTTAATATCACTATATATTTCTCTTCGGCCTCCAATCTTAGTTTATGCCTACATATCACATCAGAGAATAAGCTTTTCAGCAAATCTGGCATTCTTCACAGTGCACCAACACTGCAATATTTTCATACTTCACATATATTCCTTATAAATTATATAAAGCAGCTGCATTCTTGGCAGAAAGCTAAATTATGCAACTGTGGAGTTACCACAACATGATGTTAAATAAGATTAGCTGTTTCCATTTTCACCTGGTGAGGATTCTTTTCAGTATTTAATTCCCTCATCCTTGACCTTTAAAGTTTACATCCATTAAGGAAAATCTGATATAAGGCACATGAAAGAGTTTGTGTTTGTGGGTTCTAATCTTAGCGTTGTATAACATTTTAGTGAGCAACCAGCAAATGCTTTGATCCTGAAACAAAAAAAGGGAGATACATATTTCAACAGTGGTCTATAAATGGAAAAAAGATTTCAATGAGAGTTTCAGGCATTCTGCACCTAGAATAGTGCTTGGGACATGGTGGCCCCCCAATCAATATTGTTGAATGCATGTTAGAATAAGCAAGTAACTAAATGAATGAGTGAACAACTCCCCAAATCTCCAATGTGCTTAGCATAGTTCTTGTACAAAATGGTGACCAATAAATGTTTGTCAACTTAAATCATATCACATACAGCCTCTGTGGGATGCCATTGGACTCACCCTGCTTTCAAGAGTGCAGTTAACAGACAGCTTCCCCGTTCAAGAGCCACTGCCACATTCAAGCTTATGCTCTCCTCTGCTCCCAACCAAAGGATTGAGCATGGATGGGAGAACCACAGAGGGGTCATTTTCATCTAGCAAGGTCCCTCTACAGGCAACCTTTGTTCTGGCTCCCTATCAGCTCTCTGAGGCTCTCTGAGAACTTCACTAGTTTAGGTTCTTCTTCCCCAACCCTCCTGAGCTCCCTTCACCACTGTCAGGTGCAAATAGCAATCTGAAGGCTCTTCCTACATACTTGAACTCTCTCTTATTTTTTGGAGGTGTTTTCTCTTATAAATCTCTTTCACTTCCAATTCTATCTTATCTCTGCTCCCCCAGGAGACCGAGCTGACACAGCTTCCAATGATTACTATCATCCCAGCCCAAAGAAGGATAGATCTGATTAACCCACATCTAAATGTAAAGTAGTTAAATCTCTGGTCTTCTAAACAGGTAATTTTTTATAATATCTAATTCTACATGCTATGGCTGACCACATTCTAGGTTTCTTTATGTTCTCTTAGATGCAGTTTTTGGCTTTATAGTAAGCAATAGCACAGGTTTCAGACAGATAAGCAAATAAATGGCTAATATATTACAACCCGGCAGACAATTTTTTACACCTCATTTCTACATACATCAGCCTGCATTTCATACCTTCCAAGGCCAGAGCACCCTCTCTATGAAGTGTCACATCACAAGAACCCTCCAATACTTAATGTTAAACATCTCAGAGAAGTTATGAGAAGTCACCTGCCCCGAGTAAAGGGCAGAGGCAGTAGTGAACCCAAATTGATGTGACTACAAGTCTAGTACCTCTTTCCACTATGTAATATTAACATATAACATTTTTAGCTTTTAAAATCTTTTTCAATGCACTTTTCAACTCATTATTATACCGGCTGTCATGTTACAAGAAAAAAAATATTTCAGCCAGTCATTCTCTGATCCCACTTTACCTCTCATTTCATCAGAAATGAACACGATTGGGAAGAGGCAGAGGAAAAATATCTTTATGTATAACATATTATATATACATATATAAAGAAATCAAACATATTTAACTTTGTCTCAATGATTATTTTCACCATATATCTCTATACTTATCCTACCTAAGCTAAACGTTAAGTATTTCATTTAATTCATTCTAATGCTACTGATTAAGTGAACAAAATGTTAAAAAAAAAAAAAAAGTCCCAATTAAAAACTCTCTATGTCAGAACTCAAGATCTCTATACTACTGGCTGGCCTGATGATTTGCATTCATGATGAGTGTATTTGTTATGCTTCCTTTTGTGAGCATGGGTGAAAGAACCTATAAACTTGGCAGGGTTAATTTTACAGAAAGGAAAAGTTTTCCAGAAATTCATTTCCTTATTATTCAAATAATTACTCATGGGTGAGAGCTCTTCAATGACCCTTGCTTAAGTAAGGGGAGGAATGCCATCACAATATGAATGCTGCTGAAAGCTGCCTTCTGTTTCTTTTCCTAGGAGTGTCTCACCTTCTACCAACATATCTGAGCAATTACAGTCTGTTTTGGGAAAGGGTTTTAAAGAATAAAATGTTTGAGGGAAGAAAGGGAAACATAGCGATCATGACCACAGCAGGAAAATTGCCACAAATAGGTTGCAAAGGTGTAAATTCTGGGCTTTCCCTTTGTCATCACAGCCTAGCCTACCATTCCTGAGCCATCTTTCAGGGCATCCATGAAAGTGGTCAACTTGCCAGGATGAATTTGGTCTATTAAGATCAGCCCTTACTGCTTAGAGTCAAAATTCAAGCTACAAATTCTTCTGCCAAAAATAGAACCGTCTATTAAATTACCTATGTAGAAGTTCTACTATAATTGCTTAGGTAGTCTAAACTATGGGACTTTAACAAGCTTTGTATTGAAGATGGGATGTCTTACTACTTTTTACAAGGATGGAAGATAAATAGTACTTTTGGTTTATGCTGAAAGTACCAACAAAAGGGCTCAAAAAAAAGGTAACTAGGTATATAAGTTGTACTAAACACCATGACCCCCACACTGATGCTTTCTCCACTTCTGTAACAGAACAGTTTGGATAAACACAGAGATGGAGATGCGGAGGAAAGGATTACACAAACATAACTCCTTCCAAATATTTGTAGATTAAATCAGTAAGGGAGAAGCAAATACTGGCAAAAGTACTTGCAAGTAGATTTTTAAGCAACTGTTTAATTTCACTCAAAATTTATAAACCAAATTGAGTATAACAATCCTAAAACATGAAACAGTTTCTTCCAATTCACAAATATTACTATGCACACACATCATCTGATCATCCCATACCATGTTTATCAGACCTCTCAAACCACATTTAAAAAGCAGAATGACAGTGTCTTAACTTGTTGATACTGTTCAAATAAACACACATCACTAGTGAAGAAAAACGGAAGCAGAAAGAAGCTAGCCTGCCATTGACAGAGTTCTTAAAAGTCTAGAATTGAATCAACTTAATAAGTGTTTACAGAAATCCTCCTACAGGTGACTACAAAGTAAGACAAGCCCCTGGCTTTTAGGGAAGTGGAAAAAAATTAGTACAAAAACCTCTCAATGCAGATCGTGTAAGTACAAATGAGTAAAAGTACCATAAGGACTTAGAATAAAGAAAGTTAATATCTGATTGCAGGGGGGCAGGGCGGGAGGGTAGTCCAGACAGCCTGTGTCATTCTGTTATTTTTAAAAAGATTATTTTAACTTGAAAAAAAATACAGGGAAATACACAAGAACAAGAATGACACCAAATATCACCACTTTCGTTTCCCTGGCTCAGTATGTCTACCTACCCTTGAGAAAAACATTATCTTAACAACTTGGTACCTGGTTTGTAAAAATTTTAAAGAAAAAAAATTTTGGAAGTACGTACACATAAGTCATTTTTAATTTTTTAATAAAATAGTTTATTTTATATATAAAATAATAGTTTATCTGTAAATATGTATAAAATAAATTATATATGTAAAATATAAATATATATAAAATAAAATACTTATTTTAATAAGTAGTATTTAATTTAAAATAGTATTTTAATAAAATAGTTTAAAAAAGTACATGCACGTAAGTCATTTAAAATGGGACAATATATATTATTGTACAACATGATGTGTTCATTTAATTTGCTATCTTGATATCCTTTTTGGCTGGTATATAGAAGGGAAAAAGTTGACAGAGGCATCGCTTCTTAGAGATGCCCATGACAATGATGACCTTACTGGACATTTTTGCAAACCGTCTAATAAAATTTTCTAGCAAAGAGATAAATGAGAAAGTTCTATCAACTACAGTAGCCACTAGACACATTTGGCTATTTAAATTTAAATTAATTAAAATTAAAAGTTTAATTCCTCAATCATAATAGCCACATTTCAAATGCTCAATCAATGGCCACATGTATCTAGTGTCCACTGTACTGGACATCATGAATAAAGAATATTGCCATCTTTGCAGAGAGTTCTATCAGACAACATAGTCAATCAACCTTTTCATTTCAGCTGGCTAGAGAATGGAAATTAGTCACAAAGACTACACGGGTGACTAATGGAGAAGGAATATGAAGGCCACGCAAATCTGGAAGTCTCCCTCTGTACTAAGGTGATCCATACATAGTTGGCACTTATCACCCTGAACCCAGAATGCCTCTGGACATTTGAAAAGGGACACCTGAGAGCTGATGCGCTCACGGCCTCCTGGGCTTACTGACTGTATCCTTCAGTCATAATTAGTAAAGTTTGGCTAACTTTACTAATGTATGTATGTTTCATATGTTGTAAGTCATAATCCTGTTCTACCTCTCAGGTTAAGATCTATGATTTCAGCAGAGTATTCAATGTAATGCAATTTAATAGTGTGAATGCACTATAATTTATTTAAACATAAATCTACTGATAAGACATTTAGGCTGCTTCGAATGTTTTACTTTCACAAATACCATGGCAACGAATGCTCATGTATGTCAATCTTTCCTATACTCACACAATTATTCTGTCAGATAGAACGCTGAAAGTAGTTTTGCTGAGTCATAAGGTTATGAACATTTGTAATTTTAATAGATACTCCAGTTGTACCAATGTATTCTCCCTCTAATTGTATAGCAAGAGCTCTTTTATGCATACTATTTCCATCACTGATATTATCTGTCTTATTAATTTTTGCCAATATGATGGTTTTTACTTGCTTTTCCTTCATCATTAGTGAGGCCAAGTACCTATTTATATGTTAATTGGCTATTTGAAGATCCATAAATAGTCTTTTCATGGCCTTTTTAGGTACTTTGCCATTTTATTTATTAATATTTATAGGGTAGTTTGGTTTTTGCTGGTTGATTTGTAGGTTTTGTTTTATTGGTGTTACTTTGGGTTTTATGTGCTGCAAATATCTATCTTCCTCAATACCCCTCACCCTATTCTCCTCACAGCTTCTGCTTTTTAATTTGTTTCAAAGTTTTCATGTAATCAAAGCTGTCAATATTTTCTTTGCGTTTCCTGGGCTCGAGGTCTTTCTTAAGAAGCGGTTCCCCCACTGTAAGGTTACAAACATATCCTTTTCTTTTAAGCTTTTAATAGTTTCTCTTTTTTACAAATAAAGCTATAATCTATCTAGAATGTATTTTTGCATATGATGAGAGATAAGGCTCCAACCTAATTTTCTTACAAATAGGTAGCCGATTGTTTTAGTATCATTTGGGGGGGGGGTAATTATCTTTCTCTACTGCTTTTAAATAATAAATTCTTTAATCTGCTTCTGGACTTTTTCATTTTAATTAGCAACTTAACCTACAGTTTTCCATCTTCTAGATTACAAAAGGTATATGGACTTGAGGAAATTTAGGGTTCCAATTCTAGTAAGAAGTCCTTATTTTAATCAATCAAGGCCACAGTCAGTGACTTGGCAAACATGTATTCAGGGGTTATAATATGTTTTCAGTCTACCTCTGTACCAGCTTTGCTATAGCTTCCTCAACAGTAGCCCAGTATTTGGCACATGTCAGAACACCAAGTAATTATTAGTTGAATGTGTTAATGCTAAATTGTGAATTCAGTTCACTCAAATCTAAGTATATAATTTAAAGTCATCACTTGGTCAGTGTCAACTTTCAGCTTATTAGCAATAAATCTTGGAAGAGGAAATGATAGCTTGCATTCCCGAAGGAATACAACTTCATTAAAGCTACTAATATAATATACCTCCCCCCAAATAATATTGCAATGCACTTGATGGGCTAGGCAGGCTTGCTGGCCACTCCCCTCTCCTACTGTCCAAGATAACTATCACATACATTTTACCACCTCCTTCAATCTCTAAAACCCCTCCCCAGCAGAAGAAAACCTTTACATCTACCCTCCATGATGCCAGACTCTGCCTTCTCCTACTAGAACAAATGCTCTTGGTTAGGACAAACCATCCCAGCTTACTTACACAAGGATTTTCTATCACCTCTATTTTCTGTGCCATTCCTGTCTTCTACATCATTTTCATCAGCACACAAACAACTGCAAATATCTTCATCTTTAAAAACAAAACAAAACAAAACCTTGTCATTAACCCACATCGCTCTCCAGCTACCATATTTTCCTTATCCTCTCTACAGAGGATATCCTCTGTGCCTTTCATGTCTTGAAACTAACTCCACTCAAGTGTACTCCCTTCCATTCCCCTAATTGTTATGATGAGGTAACTGCTAACTTCCTATTGATGAGGTAACTGCTAAATTCCTATTGCCAAAAACAGCAGTCAGGTCTTCCTGCTCACCATATAGCCCCGATCAGCCACATCCGACTCAGCTGATCACTCTGTCCTTAAAATAATTTCTTAGCTTGGCTTCAGAAACACCCAGTTCTCATGGTTTTTCATGCCACACAGGCTGCTCCTTCTTGGTCCCCTTAACGCCCTTCCCCCGACACACACACACACACACACACACACACACACACACACACACATCCCTGTCTCTGATTTCTACAGGTAGACGTGGCAAAGGGCTCAGCTCCTGAAACTCTTCTCTTCTCTTTCCTGACCACACTCACTCTGGAGGTAATCTTATCTAGTCCCACCAGTTTAAATATCCTGGTTGACCCCTAAATTTTGTATCTCCATACACAGCCTTAGCTCTGAACTCAAAAACTCATATATACAGCTACACAGTCAATACCTTCAACTGGATGCCTAATCAATATATCAGCCTTAGTACGTCCAAAACCAAAATCAAAGTGAAATGAAACAACAGTAATAACAGCAGGAAATCTCTGCTCTTCCCCAGCATCCGCCCATTCAGTTACTCCCCCCAGCTAATCAACCATCAGCTCTTGCCTCCATCACTCTAAAAACCTTCTAATTGGTCTCTGCTTCTATGCTGCTACATTCCCTCTCCCCCACTTTTATTCTCTAAGCTCTCACGATCCTTATAAACTATAAAC
The DNA here is from genome assembly GCF_922984935.1 of Meles meles. NCBI lineage: Eukaryota > Metazoa > Chordata > Mammalia > Carnivora > Mustelidae > Meles > Meles meles. Next base: position 146,011,570 of record NC_060066.1, on the reverse strand, counting down.
CAGACTATGTAACTCTTCTGCTCGAAATTTTCCAGTGACCTCCCATCACTTGGAATAAAAGCCACAGTGTTCATATAGCCTCTGAAGCTGTGATCTGACCCCGGCCCACGCATCCCATTTCAGTGTTCACTACCACTTCACTCTTCACCGCCACAGGCCAACTATCCTATCAAAAGGGAATGAAATGATGCCTTCTGTGCCTCATGCACACATCAAGCTGACTTGTGACTCAGGGCCTTGGTAACTGCTCTTCCCTCCTCCTGATACCTCGTACTTGCAGGTATCTGCACAGCACTAGTCCATTTAGGTCTCTGCTCTAAGGTTACCTTCTCGCTGTTTTCACCATCACTTATTTTTCTTCGTGGAACTTAAAACTACCCAACATTCTATTACACATTGTTTATTATCAAACACCTTAACTAAAATATAAGATCTATGAGATGATGGGGCTTTTCTTAACTTCATTTTTTTTTATCCTCAGAACCTAGAACAGTACCTAAAACACAGTAGTTGTGTAATAAATACGTGGTGAAGAAATGAGTAAATAATTGAACACGAACATAGTTTGATTATGAATATGATTTAATGATCTTAATACATAACCCCAAAGGGCAAATCAATTTTTTTGGCATTACTCACTTTCCGTTGTTTTACAGAGTCCAATTTTATAAGCCAATATGAAGCCACTTTTGTTTTATGATACTTCCAGTTATCAATGATCTGTTTTGGGGGAGAAACATTAAGAAATTTAGTTTAAAATTTTCCTCAAAAGTAATGAAGAATAAATGAATGAGTTGAAATGAATTTTACTAATCTGTGAAACAGAAGCAGTGTAGTATTACTTGCAATAAAGAATGTCTACTTTCATAAAGACAAGTGCAAAGATTTCTAAGTTAAAGTAAAGAAACCATCAGAATCCAAAGTTTCCTCTTCTTGCTATAAAAAGTACACAGTCTCTATAAATGGAAGTCAAATGTCTTCAGGTACATAGGATTGGGAAGAAACCCAAAACACAGATTTTCTATTTTAATTCCAAGACCTATATTTACCACATCACCCTATATAATAACAGAATATTAAACAATACATTAGAAGGTAGCTTATATATAATCAGGATTCTATTATTCCTTTGTTTCGTTTTTACTGGGTTTTTGCTGGTAAAAATCTGCAAAAGTTCTGAATATATACTCTAGCAATATATATTCAGTAGCAAACAAATTAAAATATTTTCTGCATATAGTAAATATATAGTAAACAATCTAATGTCTTATATAATTATCCATTATATTTTATTAATTATGTAAGCTGATATCTTTATAAAACAATCACATCAGCCACAAATATTAGTTCTACTCTCTGATTATCTAATTTTTCTTCTACCTGATTTAAAAGATTGGTGTATAACTAATATCTCTAAGAAATATAAGTAAAATGGTACAAAATTTTTGTCTTTACCTAGAAGAGAACTTGATTGAGTAAGGTGATATGCAAATAAAAACACAGCTAGAGAATGCTGTATAACTAGTGTTTGTTTTTCCTTTTTTCCTTGATGTAACAAATATCAGCTTGTTTGTAAGCAAGATACCATTTTCAGTTTTTTAAATATTCATATAACAAAATAATGTATAATATTTGGGGACTTTGTTTATAATTATGTCATAATTACAAAACAGAAATTGTCACTTTTAATTTTTTAAATTAAGAAAGTTAAATTTTTATTGTTATTTGTTGGGGGGCTTGTTCATTTTGTTTCAGAAAGACAGTTGCTTCAGAGAGGTCTAAAGTAATGATAAAATGTGAAAAGCACCAAGTGCATCATTCTGGGTCTTATCTTCCAACTGGCCACTAGATGGTGCCTTCTCCTCTGGAACAAAAACAGCAACAACAAAACCCAAACCCCCCCAACAAAAAAAAACAAAAACAAAAAAAACCCAAAAACTGCAAACCAAAAACCAAAATCCCAACCAAACTAAACAAAACAGGGAAATCAGAAAACAATCTTCTGTTACTAAGGGATTACCTAGGAATGTCAATTTGAGACAGATGTTTCTAAAGGAAACCAATCTTTGAAGGAATGCTCTTTCACCTGAAATATCTGAATAACTTGACCTTCTTTCTAAAATAGAATTAAGTCATTGACTTTAATGGGAATTTTTAGGCCTGTGTCATTTTAGAATGTTCCACTGGGTGGTGCAAATGTGTTTATAACAAGAAAAACACACCCAATATAAGCCACTTCACAATTTAACAAAAACCATTCACGGTGTCACATTCAAATATTCTTGACATTTTATACCCAGGGCTCTATTTTTTTCATTACAACTCATTCCATGTTAGATCCTTCTAAATCTTTACAGAAGGAGGCTTAACTTTGATATTTCTTTCATCATTAAGAGCAGTAATTATTTAACAGTAATTATTCTCGCTTGATGAAGAAATTGCATCATTAAACAGGACTAGACACTAAAAGATATTTTGCATTATTCATTATGTGATCTCACTGCTCATGGATCATAATAATTAAAATAACCCCTGTATTTTCTAAAGCTTGTTGAGGTTGAAAAGAACATCAGTTAAGCTTACCATGTCATTGAGAATAACACCATCAGGAAATAAATTTTAATATTTTAAAGAATAATAAAAAAAAGTGAGCTCCTTGAAATTTTGTATATGTCATATACTCACATCTTCTATCAGAAGTAATGATTCTGCATCTGATTTTCCTGGAAACCGGATCTTCATGTCCTTGAGGACAAATAAGGTCTGACTTGTTAGATCGTCATCTTGTTCCTTTGTTCTCAGTTGCCGCAAAGACTCACTCTTAAATTTGAAAGAATACAGATATTTGGAGGGGGTCTTATTTCATTGTGCCACTATAATCTGAAAGATATTTCTAGGTAAAAATGATGCACTTTTAATTAAAAAAATAACAGTGAAAAAGAAAATAATTTCTTTTACATTTATTCTTAGGATTAAATGGATATGATTTCCCAAGAGTGTCTTTGGCATTTCCACACAGTTATAGTTTATGTAGCTCAAAATAAAACAAAAATATAAGTGTTTTAAAAAGACTTCCTGGTCAGTTCATTTGTTACATATAACGTAGGCAATTCTTGATTAGAGAAAATAATTATTGATTATTACCAAGTGAAATTCATTCACTTATATTTTCTAAACTCTTCTCTTTGGGAACATGATCCACATTAAATAAACAAATTAAATAAGTTCCTGGCCTATGTGTAGGTACAAGGAGATATCTATTTGAGCATCCACAAGTAAGCCTGGTTGCAAAATAAATTCGCTGACTTCAACACGAATCTCTGGGATTCATGCTAAGGAGAGAATGCTATATGTTACTTTAAATATAAAGAAAACATGATCAATGATGTTAATACTTCAGTGCTCTAAGGATAATTTGTCAATGGTTTGGTTTTTTAACCTATTAATCAGAAGTCCATTAAGGAAAATTTACCATCCAACAAATTCCCCCAAATTTACAGCTGTATTGCATAGTACACTGCAAAATGATGTATTTGATCTGGTGAAATTCAACAAAATTATCTGACACCATTAGCAAATGGAAAATAAAATGCCATTCTCAGTGTCCATACCCTATTCTATGAAATAGGGGAGTCTGCTTTTTAAGTTATAGGTTAAGAGGATGAACAACCCAAATTCCACTAGACCATGAGCTGAATTATAGCTGGGATCTGGAGTTCAATCTGTCTTCCTCCCAGCCAGTCCCTCTGCCACCTAAATCCTGAGTATAGTGCTTCCTGTGATCTCAGAGGACCGAATGGATGACTTACCATCTGAGAGTTAGGAAAGCTGGCATCATTAGTGTGAGGCAGGTGCCTCATGTAGGAGGAGGCACGGTTTAAAGAATGTGACCGAGACCCTGAAGTTGGCCGGGATGCTGGTGTCATTTGTTGAGCAGAAAAGGGGCGGCTGTCTGCGCTGGAAGGTGATTGAGAAGAGATGGACCGAGGGCAGCTGACTGAACGCCTAATGGAGCCTAGGATAATGGAGCAGAGGGGTAGTACAGCAGCAGAGTTAGTAAAGTTTCCCACTGTATTGGAGTTAAACTAACAATTAGACCACATGGTGGCAAAACAGCAATAAATTTAAAAGAATAGTCATCATCATGAGAATATAAGCATAAGTTAATGGACATAACCTTATATTTAGGGATGTATTACAATTTAAACAGTAAACTTGGTGCAGAACCCCTATAATGTATTAAGAATGGCTACAATAGGGACGCCTGGGTGGCTCAGTCCGTTAAGCCACTGCCTTCGGCTCAGTTCATGGTCCCGGAGTCCTGGGATCGAGTCCCACGTCGGGCTCCTTCCTCATTGGGGAGCCTGCTTCTCTCTCTGCCTGCCACTCTGCCTACTTGTGTTTTCTCTCTCTGACAAATTAATTAATTAATTAATTAAAAAGAATGGCTATGATAAGAATGATTTTTCTAACCAGTTCTGTTCTTGAAACATGACTTAAAAGAACCAGAAGAAAGGAAAAGTAGCATTCATGAAGCACTTTCTATAAGCCAGGCATCTTCCTAGGTGCTACCCTTTAATCTTAATCCTCACAGAAACCCTCTGAAGTAGGAATCTGCATCGCCTGGAGACTCAGAACTTTCCCAAGTCACATGACAAGGAAGTGGCCAGGCTCAGGTTTAAGTCCTGAACTATATAACGTCAGTGTCCTTCCTCTTTCTAAAGCATGATGCCACCTATTATCTTTGCATTAGACTGGTCATTTATTAGAATTTGTGTACCGATTCTATAAAATAGAATACTTTATAGCAAGACTCATAGAGGGGGATGGAAAGGAGTCTAGAGAGTGGTCAGAATAAATGGATGTTACAGAATTTAGGGCACAAAAGAAAAAAACCCATAAAACAGAAGAAAAACATAAAGATCATCCTAATGGAGTTTAAATATATAATTGGTTATTACAAGAGTAGTAGTAGACAAGTAGTCTTATTATTTACAGGAGAAAAGAATGAAGAAAAAAAACTAGATTTAAATTCCCACAGTAGAAGATTTAAGTCAAGGAAAAAATGTCTGGATCTAAAGGGTTGTTATCAGAACAAACTAGGGAAAACCAAAGAATATCTTTCCCAATTAATACCATTTAAAAAAAGAGAACCAAGTGTTCCAGGTAAATTTTGACTCCTAAAACAGGGAAATAGAATATCCCTCAATATCATCAAAAGTTATATCTTTTTAGTTCATATTTTGTAAATTCCCTCTGTTCCATATTCTCTCTCTGCTCAGGGAATACATCAATCTTCAGTAATTAAACAATTTAATAAAACTCACATGAGGCAAGTTGAATACCCAAACATTTCTCTTCATTAGCTGTTGAAAAAAAATTAAACCTTTGTAAAGGCAATGGACATACATCTTATATTTAGGGATATATTTCTATAGGATATTTTGAGTCAATGATAATCCTAATACCATTTGGGTTCCGGTGAATGTAAAAAATACACTCATTAAAGCTACAGAAGATGTTTAAAAAAACTTCCATTTGTTCCAATTATTAACTTTCTTCTGAAACTAAAAGTCACATCCAATTTTTGTTAAAGGACCATGCTCCTAGAAAAGGGCTGTGTGAGGAACATATCACTGGTCAGTCTTCTACTAGGAAAATACACAAAGCATGTACTACTACCTACACCTTGGTTCTGCTCTCTTTGAGGGCTTAAAGTGGTAGTTTGGAATGTATAATCTGATCACAGGTGCAGAAGGAAAATATCCTTTCTCTTGAATCACCACAGATTCCCACTTTTTCCCTGCATACACTGGAAATTCAGACAGAATAATTAAATCACTAGATATGGTAATAATATTTAGGTAGATTAGCAAAAAATGGTTATAACTTGCACATACAAGTTATGTGAGAAAACTATTTCATATCGTTTTATGTGTGAACACCTTATATCAACCCAAAATGTATCTTTGAAATTACAGCAAGGGTAAATTTCCTAAGTTATCTCTACACCAGAATATGTTGCACATAATCTGGATTTTGCCCTCCATCATTAGCATCACTTTGGAAAGAAAACTCAAGGAGGGTTTGTGGCTATGGTATTCTTTAGTGTAATATTAAAGAGAGAACATAAAACAAGTGGAAACCTTCATGGTAATTCCTAACGACTATGAAAATAATATATAACTAAAAAGGGAAAATACATATAACTGAATTAAGCTAGCTTTAAAATGTGAATTCACACTCAAAAACATTTTTAGTACACTATTTTTCTGATTTCAATTTATTTTTAGCCTGAGAAAAAAGAACAATCTCTGAGCTTTAGGAATCTCGGCCACATTTCCGCAACCCCAACCTCATCCGCTGTTGGCTCACAGTCTTAGGGATGCCCACCTTTAATGAGGGATTAAACAACTGGTAAGATCTGGACAGGACAATGTCAGCTTCCAAAAGAGAAACAGAGCCATACTTTCAGACACACACTGAAAGCACGTAAGGCATCTTTAGGAAAAAAAGGAAGTAATTGATAAAATAGATTGCAACTCTAGAACAGGTGCTCAATAGACATCTTAAATAAGTACATACATGAAATGGAACATAGTACATTATTTCTCCTCCAAACACATGAACTCTCAAAGACAGGAACACTACCATGTATCTTTATAAAATAATTCAGTAAAAGAAAGTAAAGGAAAAGAAGAAGGAAAAGGCCATCAAAAATCTTCATGATAATTTGGTAAGAGATAATTTAAAATCTTCGTCTGTACTGTATTCCTCATGGCATTTTGCCATAAGTATGCAAGGCCAAGTTTAAAACACACTCATTTCCAGAGAACTGACACATTAAATAAGCCACTGCTGGAGATCAAAGAAGGCTCACAGTTGTGTTTACTGCATGACTGAACTGGTCCCTTTCCTGGAGCCCTGGGACAATGGAGGACGAGGCAGAGACAGGAGAGATGTGAGTTAAGAAAAGCCCTGCCTTGGAGGCAGCATGGGGAAGGGAGATCCAAGTGAGCCTGAGAAAACAGCAATACCACACGGGACATTTGTGGATGAAAGAACTGTGAACACACCTGAAATCAAAGAAGGGATGAATGACCAAATGGAAGAGAGAGAGGATGTGAAAAGAAAGGAAGAAAGAGAAAAGAGGAAGGTGGAAAGGAAGCCGATAGAGCAGCTGGTTGGTTACTGTCCGGAATACTTGCTGTAGGTATCCCAAAGCCCTGACTTGAGTGCTCAGCCCTGATGAAAATAGGAGGAAACAAAACTTCAACTATTTCACAATTGCACGGCTCACAGAGATGTTCAAGTCAAGTACCTAGAGAAAGACACACATTTTTAAAAAGAGGTGAACAGGGGCGCCTGGGTGGCTCAGTGGATTAAGCCACTGCCTTCGGCTCAGGTCATGATCTCAGGGTCTGGGGATCGAGCCCCGCATCGGGCTCTCTGCTCAGCAGGGAGCCTGCTTCCTCCTCTCTCTCTGCCTGCCTCTCTGCCTACTTGTGATCTCTCTCTCTCTCTCTCTGTCAAATAAAAAAAAAAAAAAAATTTTAAAAAGAGGTGAACATATAAGATAAAATTGGTGACCAAAAGGGAGGGACAGCACAGGGGCGTGGGTGGAGAATGGAGCAAGGAAACATAACAGTCTTAAAAGAGAATGCAGCCCCCAGATCAGCTGCCATGAGGCCTGTTTCACAAAATCCATGCAATAATCCAGGACATAACAAAAACTATGAAATAGAGAAGAAAGGGCTCTCAGATATCCTTCATTCAACCTGTTTGTTTTCCCTCTGCAGCCCCTGGAAGGGACTGTGCAGTGTGCCCAGGTCAGGGTTAGGGAACGAAGTGAGGTGGAGTCCAGGTCCCCTCACACAGGACAAGGGTCCATTTGCCCAAGGTCTTTTACTGAGTTCAGTAACTGCCGTTCCGTAATTCTTCACATAACAACAAAACTAGAAGAAATGAACTTACTGGATTGTTGAATTAATTTGTAGTTGTTGGACTGTTTAAAGTTATACGTGACTTGCTTTCCTCTGTTCTTATTTTGGTGCTCTTCTTTCTCATTGTCCTCGGATTCCGAAGCACTGCTGCTACTGTCGTAACTGCTGTCACTGCTGTAGTATTTCTGTCTTTTCATTACCTCAGAGCTCTCAGGCATGGAGGACAGAGGCTGAACCAGAGGGAAATGTGTACTGTTAGAATTCAGAGCAGTACTAATGAACTATGAGCATGATCAGCTACTATTTTCAATTTCCTGCTTACGCTGGCTGCTTTTCACCAAAGCCTGAAACCCTCCCAAAAAGCATGACTGCTACCGTGTGCCATTAGCCTACTGTGCTCTTCATTGAGGCTTCTGTTTCTGCAAAATGTTCCCTCTTAAATGGTACAGATTTCGGTTGTGATGAGGAAAATGCTGTGTGATGTGAAGAAATGACTAGAGTACCCACAAAAAACAGCAAAATAAAATATTTGAGATGAAAATGAAAATATGAAAATCAGAAACATAATCAGCTTTTCTTCATTCCATACAGAGAGATTACTCATTACTCATCAAAACTCAGAGCTGTACTTTTGTTGTATCACTGATGTTCAGAGCCAATCAGTAAATGCGCGTTTGTGGGCTGTGTGTATGTGAGTGTGTGTGAGTATATGTGTGTGTTGCTTTTGAGAGAGAGAAGAAAGGGCCGGGGGAAGAAAGGCAGAAAGAGTAAGAAAAGCCAGTTAAACCACTGCAAGTAAAGGGGCACCTGGATGGCTCAGTCGGTTAAGCATCTCCCTCCGCTCAGGTCATGATCCTGGGGTCCTGGGATCGAGCCCTGCTGGGCTCCCTGCTCAGCAGGGAGTCTGCTTTTCCCTCCGCCCCTCCCCCTACTTGTTCTCTCTCCCTCTCATAAATAAATAAAATCTAAATAAAATCTTTTTAAAAAATCACTGTAGATAAAATAAGAAAAATTACTGTAAGTATAGTAAGGCCACATCATAAAACAGAGCCTATGAGCCTATCCACTCACATAATGTATAACACGAAGCAAGATAGTCTTTACATGTCTAATTTGCTCTGGATATTTTTACAAATCAAAATTTTTAGTTAACTGTCTACTTTCCAAATGGGTTCTGAACAGCTTGTGCCTCTTCTCACAGGATTTCTGAATCTGACATAGAGGTTTGGCCATAACGCAGCAACACTGCTTTTCATTGTCCATGCTACCCAAAAAAGTGGTATCATGTAAAAATGACTACAGCAAGAATTTTTGGAGGATAGATACCATGTAGAAGGGTAAAACTGCAATGCTTAAAATTCCCTGCTGTTATGTTCCAGTATTTCCATTAGAATTACTTGTCTCTAAACCTCCCAAGCACTGTGTTTCCAAGGATGCCAGGTGAGGGAATAAAAAAGATAAGGGAAGCAGGACAGCTTCACTTCACAAAGAATGTACACAACCAAGAACAAGACATTTTTACGACTTAGTCATTTTAAGAGACTATTTATTATACAAACCATATGCCTCTTGCTCCTGCTGGGACAGGTTCCTGTAGCTATACACTAGATTCTTGTTCTCTGTTTAACAAAAATGCTTTGATGCTAGCATACACAATAAGGAAAGCCTTGGTTACCATGGGACTTCACTGAAATAAGGTATATCTTCTCATGTGTCAGTGTAGAATGAAAGATAAAGAGAGAAATAGCATGTCATGAAGTGCCTGGAAGACACCGTAAGCCAAAGCATGATCCTCTTAAAGTTACCGCCTTTGCAAATGGTGTAAAAATACCCAAAGTAGGGTAAGTAATTTAATACACTACGGTACCAACTTGCATTTGAAAGTGTTTTTCTTTTGATAGTCCAATATTTTCCTGAGCACTAAAAATGTTCAAAGAGATATGCATAGAAACACTGACTAGTACACAATCATGGAACATTTTGATAGTCTTGGGGAATATGAATTCTAGAGGAAGCCTGTTTCTTCAGAAGTCTTGCAGGTCCCCAAAGAGACAATGGCACAACCAGGCTTGCTAGTAGTGTCCTCCTTCATGTAGTCAAACAGCTTTCAGGTTTCTCAAAGAGCTTGACTACATAATGAGTTATTGGATCCTATAATGAATCGCTAGGGGAAATGGATAGCTGAACCTTTGTGTCATATATGCATTTGGGACTTTTTGACCAACACACTGTTCAAGCAATAATTAACAAGAAGTGATAGTAGTCTGAACTTCGAACAGTACCTTAACTGCAAAATGGAGTTTATAAATTGGCATTAAGTTAGGATACACATCATACTATACTTATTTTTATGTCCTATTGTATTATGAACTGGGCCATACATAAAAATATATAAATAGCATAAATATTAGTAATCACTCAGCTGAAAAAAAGAACAATGCTCACAGCTAATACCTTATGTGCTATTTATTATTTATAGAACGAATTAATATTTCCTAGTTTCTCAAATAAGTGAAAAATTATTATTTCTCCTAGTACAAGTTTCATTTAACCTTCACTATCTTCACTTATTCTTCTACTATAAACATACTGAAAATTAATGTTTACCATGTGATAGCATACCTCTAAAATGAAAGGCTGCTTTGAAGTTTGGCTCACCCCAGATCCTCAGCGTACATAAAGTTAAAAGTTATAACATGTTTTTACTTCAGACTGATTATGCAACTTTCAACCATTTTGAAATATTACTGGCATTAAGACCTACAGAAACTAGCCAATTCATTTCATTTCAACAAATACAGTTAGCTTCTACTACTTGCCTAGAATAAGAGGGGTTGAAAAAAATATACAATGTGAATTCTGCCTTCCAGGAGCTTATTTTTTTATTTGGATGCTAAATCTTATTTAATGAAGCAAATAAGAGTATGATAGATGGTCTCAGGGCCTTTGCATTTGTCATTCTGCGTCAATTCTATGCCTGCAAGTTGTCTCACAACTGGTTTGCTGAGTTGCAATGATTAATACACAAAGCTTAGAACCTATTCACTTTTAAAGATACTCTAAAATATATTAGAGGCATTATCAACAGCATCAGTCACAATTCTTCAGTATAAAGCACATATTTCAGAAGAAGGGTGCCTGACATCCAAGGTCTCTGATCTCCGCCAGAAACATATTTTTCACCAGGTTCATCTTGTACTATTTTACTCCCCAGGAATCTTCCATTTGAGTGATACCAAATGGTGTCACACCTCTATGTCTTTGCCTTAAATATTCCCTCTAAACTGAATATCCTTCCCCTCGTCCTTAATGTTTAGAGCCCTACTCGTTTTTTAAGACCCAATTCCAACGTCACTTCCTGTGCAAGGGCATCCAGTATACCAGTCCTTTGCTTCTCTATGTAATTATAGCACTTTCCACTCCCTTTATTAAAGCACTTGCCACAATACAGCCTGGACTTTGGTTCACCTACCTGTTCTTCCACTAGCCCATGAGGTCATTGTGGACACATTCAACAAATTTAATTAATGGCTTTTGACAATCTTCTAAGTACCAAACACTGTGCTAGGTGCTAGAGATAACAACATACTTCCTACCCTCAAAGTATTTACAAGTTCATTCTAAACCAAACATGCACACAATTGTCATAACTCACTTAAAGTGTTATTTGTAGCACAAGAGAAAAGGCAGAAGAAGGAAGATCTAAGTCTAACTAGGGGAATGAGGGAAGATTTCACAATGGCAGCAATGGTTCAGCTGCATTAGAAGGGGATCTGTAATCAAGCAATGAATGGATTTTTTTTTTTTTTTAAATAGGAAGGCATTCCCAAGGCTTGGAAAAAGCATGAAAGCATGACAGAGCATGATGATGTGTATGAGGACATAGTGATAGCTTTGTATTGCTGAAATGTAAACTAAAACAACAGCAACAATAATAATGACAACTGAATAAAAAAAGTTTCCAAGACTTTACAAATTCAACACTTTCCAACTCTATTAGCAAGGCCTTTAACACATAAAAAAGGACCATATAGATCATTACTACAAAGAGAATGAAGGTAAGGCAAACACATGTCCATTTTTGCCTGCATGATAGCTTCCTGTTTATTCCTAGAAACCATACCTATTTTAACTAACACAATTTCAATGTTACTGGGTCAACAATAAGTGGGGCTCCCCATGAGGATTTCCAGAGTCATAATTTGCCTTACCTATAATGCTACACATCTCTGAAAATTGTTAAGTCTAGAGACAGGAGAAAAATGTGATACTGAGTATAGAATAAGGGTACTAGTTTTAAGTCCCTCTTAGCCCTAACTAATAGGGTCTTTACTAGCCTTAGGGAAAGAATTTAAAAATGAAGGAAACTTGGAGTACCTGGGTGGGCTCAGTCAATTAAGCATCTGCCTTTGGCTCAAGTCCTGATCCCAGGGTTCTCGGATTGAGTCCTACAGGGGGCTCTCTGCCTCTCTGCTCAGCAGAGAGCCTGTTGTTTCTCCCTGTCCCTCTGCCTGCCACTCTGCCTACTTGTGCTGACTCTCTCTCTCTGACAAATAAATAAATAAAATAAAAACAAATAAAAATTGAGGAAAACTAACAATATGTCTCTTGAGTATATCTCCCTAACTCTAACTGTACTGGTTCATACAGTTCCTTGAAAGTGGCATCAGTCATTCTTACGGTAAGAATAAGGAAGGTAAAATCAACTGTACTTAGTAGCATCTACTATGATAGTAAAGAATGTAGAGGTACTGCACCTTTGGCCCTCGAGGCTTGGCAGTTTTGCCCATCAATTTTTCATCGTCAATTTCACATTGTTCCAGAAGATCTAAAATATCTTCTTCCTTAAAAAAATATTAAAATTGTGATCACTAATGGACTCTACAACCTTTCCAAGGTCATTAATGTCCATAAAATAGTGTACAACAAGGAGTCCTAGAACTATTTAAGGAAGATTGCTTAGATCAAATGAAAAATAAAGAATCATGGAAAAATCTCTTGAGGAAAGCTTCATGGAAATCTGGCAATATAAACAATACATAACTGAAATCTATCATGCATTAATATCATAAACAAATATGTCTTTACATTATAGTACACTATTAAAATCTTAGAGTACAATACTTCAATAAATTACCCTATTGATCATTTGTATTGAGCATATTGAACATTAAAATTTCTAAAAGTGCACTCTAGTTTTCCAGAGCACAATTTCGTCAATCATCTCTATATTAATTAGTGCAAAACAATATTACAACTTCAGAAGAAAACTGATGATGGCCTAATAGTTTCATTTAGAATGATCTAATGTATTTAGTAAATGGGTACAATTTAAGGTGACTCTTTCAAATTTTTAACTATTGTGCAAGAGTACCTTTAGAACTTAGTGAAAGATTTTCATTCTATGGGTATAATACTTGCTCTTCCAGAATCATTGCGAAGTCAACAGGCAAAGTCATACTAAAAACATATACTGAAATAGATTTTGAGCAAACCAAAGCGATAGGAGTATAATAGCTACACTGAAAGAGGTTCCTTGAGTTATTTATTCAATCTATAAAAAATCACATCTCCATTTGTATATTTAAGACATGTTTCAGTGTCTCCTATAAAAAGGTTTTTGAAGAAACTAGAAATCTCACTGTGCAATGGAAATTTGTAAAAATAAGTTACTCTTCATCCCAATCCAATAAAGCTTAGGTATTAAAATACCAAAATACTTTTGCTATAATGTTTTGATTAAACAATAATCCTACAACGAATTCCCATGACAGCAACACAAGATAGTTAAAAAGAAACTCAAAGAGTTCTGCTTCTGCTTAGGAGAAAGAAGATCATAACAGATAATACTTTCATTATAGCAGCTAGAAAAAGACAGATAAACTAAACAATCATAGTTTTTAAGACATCAGAAAGCTGTGGATATAACGTAGTGTAAAATAAACTAAATACCAGAGCGGGGAAAAGTTCTAGGCAAGCAGAGATGAGTAGCCATTTTCTACTTCGGAATCATTTGTCAAGCCTGCACACAGATGGGCAGAGACCACGTCTATAAAAGGCTGGGATAAAGAGAAGAGTTTTCAATGGTCATGTGAGCTAGTGTAACATCTAGAACTGCCCCACAGAGCTTGTTCTCTTGACGTGCTGGGTCTCTCTGACAGCAATTTGAGTGAGCATGTAGTGGAGGAGGAAGATAGAGGCATGTGAAAGCCAGTCTTACAGTTTTTAGATACCAATAGAAAATGAGGTCCATAACAAACACTGAATAAATTTCATCCTTGAAAATGAGATCTTGCCATTTGCGATGACGTGGATGGAACTAGAGGGTATTATGCTTAGCGAAATAAGTCAGTCGGAGAAAGACAACTATCATATGATCTCCCTGATATGAGGAAGTCGAGAAGCAACATGGGGGGGTTGGCAGGTAGGAAAAGAATAAATGAAACAAGATGGGATCAGGAGGGCGACAAACCATAAGAGACTCTTAATCTCACAAAACAAACAGGGTTGTGGGGGTGGATAGGGAGAAAGGGGCAGAGGGGTAGGGAGAGAGTGGTTGGGTTATGGACATTGGGGAGGGTATGTGCTATGGTAAGTGCTGTGAAGTGTGTAAATCTAGTGATTCACAGACCTGTACCCCTGAGGCTAATAATACATTATATGTTAATAATAAAAAAATTTTCATCCTTGAGACCCTTGAAACAAGATGGTAAACTAAAACTACTACAACCCAGACTGGACCAAGTTTAACTTTTCTCTTTTTTTGATAGAAATTAATTTGACATATAACATTGTGTAAAGACACATTTATATATTTCATATGACTGTCATTGTAGTTAATAGCTTCTCCATCATGTCAAATAGTTATTTCTCTTTTGTGATTGGAATAATAAATATCTGTTCTCTTAGCAAATTTCATGCTTAGAAGACAATATTGTCTATATTCACTATACTGTGCATTGGATCTCTAGGACTTATTTACTACTAGTTGCAAGATTGTATCCTTAAACACTCTCTCTCCTATTCCCCCACATCTGAACCCTGGTAAACACCATTTCACTGTTTTTATGAGTTTGGCTTTTTTGGATTCCACATGTAAGGGAAACCCTATAGTGCTTGTCTTTTTTGTCTGACTTAATTAACATAATGTCCTCAAGGTCCATCAGTGTTGTTACAATGGCAGGACTTACTTCTTCCTCATGGCTGAAAACATTCCATTGTACACATATACCACATCATCTTTATCCATTCATCCACTGACAGGCACTTGGAAAATTATTTCCAAGTCTTGGCTACTGCGAATAATGTTGCAATAAACATTAATAAATAAACAGAGTGAATTTATTGCTCTGATATCCTGTTTTCATTTCCTTTGGATATAACCCATAGGTGGAATTGCTGGATCATATGTTAAATCTATTTTTAACTTTTTGGGGAACTTCATATTGCTTTTCATAGTGGATGAACCAATTTATAATCCCACCAACAGTATGCAGCATCCCTTTTCTCCACATCCTCACCAACACTTGCTATCTCTTGTTTTCTTGATGATAGCCATTCTAACAGGTGTGAAATGATACTTCATTGTGGCTTTGATTTGCATTTCCCTGATGATTAGTGATGCTGAGCATTTTCTCATGTACCTATTGGACATTTAGATGGCTTCTTTGGGGAAAAAAAATGTCCATTTAGCTTCTCTGCCCATTTTTTAGATTCTTTTTTGTTGTTGTGGGTATATAGTTCCATGAGTTCTTTAAATGTTTTGGATATTAATTCCTTATCATATATATGATTTACGAAATGTTTCTCGTATTCTGCAGGTCGCATTTTCATGTTGTTAATTATTTCTCGTGCTCTGCAGAAGCTTTAAAGTTTGATGTAGTTCCATTTTGTTGATTTTTGCTTTTGTTCAACTTTTCTTTGGCTCAAAATGATTAGCCCCTTACCTTAGCACCCTGAAAGAAGAAAGATATACCTTTTTTTGGAAAAAATAATATCAGTTCAGTTTTTATGATTCTTTTATAGACACTGTCAAACAAATAAAAACTGTAGGATATCCAAAATAACAGGAAAATGTGACCCATAATATAAAGGAAAAAACATTTTAAAGAGCAGGTCCTTAAGTGATCCAGATGTTAAAATTAACAAATAAGGATTTTAAAATAACTACTACATACATATTAAAGAAAATTGATGAAAAATGGACAAAATGAATGGAAGATGCAGAAGTTCAACAGAGAAATGATATTTTAAAGAAGCAAATGAACATTCTTGAGTTGAAAATATAATCAAAAATTAAGAAGTGACTGGATATGCTTGTAGCAGACTGGGCACAGCAAAGATAATCTCAGTGTAAATTATCCAAACTGAAGCACACAGAAAGATAAAAGAAAAACAGAACAGAGTAAACAAGATACATGGGATGCTGTCCAATCACCTAATATATGTGTCATTAGCGTTCCATAAGAGACAAATACAAAATAACATAGCAACAGTATCTGAAGAAGTAACGGAGGAGAACTTTCCAAAACCAATGGAATACATCAACCCAGAGCCTCAAGAAATTGAGAAAACTGTAAGCTGGATTAATACAAAGAAAACCACACATAAACACATCAAAGTCAAAATGCTGGTGGTGGGGGTGGGGGTGGAATCAGCCAGGGGAAAGGACACATTACATTTAGAAGGAAAATAAAAGTAAGATGGTTGAATCATGAATAGAAACAATAGGAAAAAGCGGACAAATAAGTGATGGCTCTAACAGTGCTGAAACAAACAAAAGAGCCTGTCAAGACAGAATTCTATATCCAGTCAAACTTCACTTAAAGAAGACAAAATGAAAAACAATTTCTTACCAAAACACAAGACAGAGGGAAAACTAATCAATACCACATTTCTGCTACAAGGAATATGAAGTACTAAAGAAAGTTTCTCAAACTGAAGAAAGACAACCCTTGTTAGAAGCACGAATCTGCATGTCAGGAGGGAAGAACACTTTAAGAAAGGGTATATATGTGAGTAAACAGGAAATGTTACTAGACCACTATTAAAGACCACTGCTTGCTTAGACAATACTAACAATGTATTCTGAGGTTCGCAAGAGCAACGTAAGTAAAAGAAAAATATATGTTAACAGCACAAAGTCAGAGGGATGCTACAATATAACTAAAAGCCAGAAGAGAAGATAAAATAGTGTAATAAAAAAATAATTGATTTTTCCAAAAGAATACAGGGAACAACAACAACAACAAAATAATGAACAGATGGGATAGAGAACAAAGAGCAAGAGGGAAGACATAAACCCAACTATACTAGTAAATGTGTAAAATGACTATGAGACAGATAGTGTCAGACTGAATTTTAAAGCAAATATGACCCAACTACATGGTTTTCCCCAGAGATATTTTAAATATAAGAACACAGATGAGTTGATAAATAGATAGAATGATATATCAATCAAACAGGAACCATAACAAAGAAACTAGTTATCCACATAAGTCACACATGTAAGCTTTAAGACACGGGATATTATCAAATGAAAAGGTAAACATTTCATAATGATAAAATAGAAAGGATGAATTCATTAGAAAGACAACTTCATAACTTCAAAGTATATGAAACAAAACGACAGAACCGCATCCACAGTCACAGTTGGTAGTTTTAACAATCTTTTTCAGGAATTGCTAGAACAAATAGGCCAAAAGAAAAAAAAAATTGGAAAGGATTTAGGATATTTGAACAACACTAACAGCCAAATTTACTTTTAACATGTATAAAACTCTATAACCAACACCTGTAGTAGCCTATTATTTTCATATACTTGGAACATTCACAAGAATATGTACTCTATTGACTTAAAGCAAGTATCAATTCATTTTACAATATTGAAATCAGAATGTTCCTAATACCAATGAAATAAACTAGAAATTTTTAACAAAAATAAAGTGAGAAAATTTCAATATATAGAAATTAAACAAAAAACTTCAAAATAACCAAATAAAAACCAGAAATTAATTTAGGATGGCAATTAATAAAAATATAATATATAATGTATAATGTATATTATATAATAAATTATTATATATAATAAAAATATATAATATATAAAATTGCTCTAGGACAATATAAATATAATTGCAAGGACAATATAAAAAAATCAGATGTTACAATGTGAAAAAATTTAAAAGTGAAAAATTTTTTAAATTATATTACTTGCAACAGCAGCAAAAACAACAAATAGTTAAGAATAAATTTAATTAAAGATGTGCAAAAACTATACACCCAAAGCTATAAATACAGTTGCATAATGGACTCAAGTACATGGAGAGATATGCCATATTAGTGGATCAGAAGACTCAGTACTGTTAATATTACTGTTAATATAGATTCCTCACAGTCCCAACTAAAATCCTAGAAGCTACTTTGTAATAAAAAATTAATCAAAATTTAAAATCAAGCCGATCCTAAAATGTAAATGGAAGCATTAAGGACCTACAAAGTCCAGGGGCGCCTGGGTGGCTCAGTGAGTTAGGCCTCTGCCTTCAGCCCAGGTCATGATCTCAGGGTCCTGGGATCGAGCCCCTCATTGGGCTCTCTCCTCGGCGGGGAGCCTGCTTTTCCCTCTCTCTCTGCCTGCCTCTCTGCCTACTTGTGATATCTCTCTGTCAAATAAATAAAATCTTAAAAAAAAAAAAAAAAAAGGACCTACAAAGTCCAAAAGCAACAGTAGAAGAAGTAGTAGAAGATAGTGTGATATTTGTGTAAGAAGAGGCTCACAAACCAATGGAATAGAGCAAGCAAACTGGTGACATTTAAACTAGATTTTGAAGAAGACAAGGAAGAAGGGAATTAGGATTCGAAACCTATTATGTGACAAGTACTTTAAACAGACTATTTTAATTAACCTCAATTTTATTTTAACCACAAGCCTGTTACAGTTTTAATACTACTACATTAGTGATGAGCATACTGATCAAATAGTTAAGTCTAAGGTTACATAATTTACATATGGGGGAGCTGGAATTTGAATGTACGTCTATCTGCTCCAAAATTCCAAGGTTTTCTAGCAGAAAAAGTGGGGGTAGGGGAGCAGAGTAATGAGAAGATGAACAGAAGTGTTAATCACAGGAGAGACCAGTACAGAACAGGTGACAGAAAATGAACAAAGGTCTCCTACTATCTTGATCAAGAAAAACAAAGGGCCACAGAATATAATTCTACTGGTGGAAATGTGTATGTCAAAAGAAAGACTTTTGGAGGAAAAGAACATTGAGGTCCACTTTATTCCTTCAGCTCCTGTCTCAGGTGTAGCCAGCTTGAAAGTGGCCTTGTACTTTGTTGCAGAATTTGAGTGAAAAGACCATAGCAAAATCTATGAATAATAAATTTTATCATTTTTTAATGACTCAATATAACAGGGTATCCAAGAAATGGGAGGTTATCACTGTAGTGAAATGTCCAGTAATATAAACTGCATTTTAATGAGTCCACACAAACTTATTTGTCCAGTGAGATTTTAGCAAGCACAGGCTTGACGAGCACTTGCACACTGGGTATGTCCTCTTGAAATGCTTCCTTTTGAAACTCCAAGCTACCATGTTATGAGATCTGGCTACCTAGCAAAGAAATCATGTAAAGAGAAAGAAACATCAAGCCAGCTCCTCAGACGTTCCAGCTATCTTACTGAGGCACCAGACATGTGAGGCCTTCCTGGATTTCTAATCCCAGTTGAGCTTCCAAGTAAATGCAACTATGATTCACTCCAAGCAAGCCAAGCTGAAGAACTACTCAGCTGAGCTCAGCCAAGATTACAGAATATAAGCAAATAAATGGTTTACTATGCAACAAAAGATAACTGATAGATATTTTGATAAAGAGATTACTCTGTGTGTGTGTATGTGTGTTTTAATTACTTCTCATATACCAGGTCTATGCAGTGTATCAGGGGGAAAAATACTGTATAAAGAAGTTAGTTCAATCCAAATAATGAGAGCATCACAAAACACTAGGTTAATTCAATGGATTTTTTTTTTATTCAGGTACCTATACACACCTCTGTAAGAAGACATGTTTACTATAATAAACTGATATTACAACATAACATCAACATTCTCTACGGCATAATTTGTCCTGTTAGCTTACTTAAGAAATCACTTGGTTGGTTATGAAATGCTAGCAACTGCTAAAATAGAAGGAAAGTGCATCTTAAAACAAATGTTTTTACAAGTGGCGCTAAGGTGGGCTGCTTTTAAAGACATATTATTTGGCTTCATTCACTTCTGTCTTTATAAGCACTCATTCCTTTACCTTCATCCTTTTCAAAGGATTATTCAGCTCTCGCTGGAATGAAGCTGCTCTCCCTGAAAGGAAGGTCTGAAAGGCAACAGCCAACAAATTCTCATACTTTTCAAGCAGAGTTTTATCTTCGGGAGGATAAATTCGTCTACAATAAATCAGACAAACCAATTTGTTTAAAAGAAGCTACTGTAGTGCCATAGCTAAGTTCAATTACACAGACAGTTCTTGACCACCTACTCTCTACCAGTTGCTTCACTAGGTGCTAGAAATAAAGATGAATGCAGCTATAAGAAATTCACACAAATTTTCATCAGTTATTTACACAAATTAAAGTTTATCTAGAGAATGGTCATTAAACAATGAAGCTCCAGAAAGCACAGTAAAAGGGTTTGGTTGTGGAGCAGTGGTTGGAGAAGAATTGCAATTAGGCATATTGAAGAAATACGGATCTTCATGGGACAGAGCAGGTGATGAGGAATAATCTGGAAGTAGGCAATTACTTCCATGTGGTTACTGACATATACAAGAATGTGGGCATTCATCTTGATATTCTCTTTTGGGATGGTGGAAAGTGCCTCTCTGAAGAAGAGAAGAAGGTAGAGGTAGAATGAGAAGAATGTGTTCTCAGAGTTGCTGTTGATGGTGTTAAGGCAGAAAAGAATGATTTACTAAGAGTATAAGAAGCTCTGTGGCCCCAAGTCCTCCTAATCCTTAATGACATTAAGTTAATGTCAAGCTTGGGAAGAGGGGCACTCTGTCCAAGAACACAAGGAATTCAGAAGGGGTGTCCTCTTTTATCTTGTCAGAGGATACCATGGAGGTCCAGTTCAACACAGTCCACCCCTCTTATTGTCTCATACCTGCCTCCTTTAAACATTTTCATTATTTGTCTGGTTCCTGATATATGTGAGTTTAAACAAAGTAGAGCAACCACTCTGAACTGACAGAGAGAAAACAATGAGACCTAAAATCTAACTTTCTCAAAATACTACATTATAAGTAAATAAGGTCACAGAATAGTATCAGATTTAAAAGATCTCATACAACCACCCATGAAGCTGGCTAGCAGGAATGAAACAAACAGTGCTCAAAATAAGTATAAAAGGTTAAAAATGTAGAATAGTTGTTTTGACACTTTACTTTTTCAATCTATAAGAAAATGGAGGCACAGTTACCTATAATTCCCCATATGCCGATTTTCATGTTCTTCTTTTAAAATCTGCTTTCGTAATTGAGCAAGTCTCTCTTTCTAGAAATGAAGAAATTTGACAAATAAAATCTGACCAATGAATTATGCAATTCAAATTCTGAGTATATTCTAAAAATTTTCATACCAACTCTCCTTTCCGCCTCTCTAACTGATGTCTCTGCTGTTCCCAGTCTGAGGACCCTGGTAAGAGCCTTTTAATTGAATTTTGACCATATAGTCTCCTTTGAGCCTCAGCTTTTTGTTTGGCCAAGTTTCTCCTTTTATCACTGGTCCTGAAATTTAAAACACAGGAATTCAAGTAAGTCCCGATCTCCTCCCTGTGAGGAGAATGAGCAGAAGAGGAGACACAGTGGAGCTATGAATCAATGTTTATATATATCCACGTCCGTCATATTCATCTAATCATCCATCAACTATGGGTCTCCTTATACTAAATTGAGGTTCTGTATTCTCAGGAGCTGTGATGGAATACTCTGAGCAATCTACATTCTTTGGGATTTTCTTGAGATTAAAAGCATATATCCTTACAAAATGAGCTTTGAGGTATATATGGAGCCACACTCTAAGTAAAACATTGTGTTAAGAATTGTGCAGACTTGAAAGACAAGTCTAACACATATATGCCCATGGAGCACTCCATCTGGATGGAGAGAAAAGGCACATCTATAATGTAAACTTCATTAGCATATGCCAAAGTGTTAAGAATTGTACTAAATTCTTTTAGTGGAACAACACTAAGAAAAATAAGGAAAACGAATTCCAATTTTCCTTTATTTTTTTTTCCCTTTTTATTTATTTATTTTTTTTTTTCAGCGTAACAGTATTCATTCTTTTTGCACAACACCCAGTGCTCCATGCAAAACGTGCCCTCCCCATCACCCACCACCTGTTCCCCCAACCTCCCACCCCTGACCCTTCAAAACCCTCAGGTTGTTTTTCAGAGTCCATAGTCTCTTATGGTTCGCCTCCCCTCCCCAATGTCCATAGCCCGCTCCCCCTCTCCCAATCCCACCTCCCCCCAACAAACAAATCCTTTATTTTTTTAATTAATTAATTAACTTTTTTTTTTTCAGCATAACAGTATTCATTGTTTTTGCACAACACCCAGTGCTCCATGCAATACGTGCCCTCCCTATTACCCACCACCTGGTAATTTTCCTTTATTTTTAAGTCTAGAAATTTCTCACCTTTTGAACTATGTATATCTCACTTTTAAGAAGACAAAAACACCCATAGATTATGTCCTGAACTGGTTGGCAAAGACACGCAAAAAACAAAAACGAAAACAAAAAAATAATAAGGCTTACTTATATAATAATTGTAAATGTAAAAGTAAGTATAGGTATACTGTTTGAATAATCCAAAATATTTGATGCACTTGTGTAAACTAAATAAACAAAAATTTCACTTTCTATATCTCCTCTATTCATTTCTTTTAGGATAATTGAAATGTCAGTTTAAATTGAGGTGAATCATTCTTTGCTCAAGCAAAAAAGGGGCCATATGAAAATTTCTTAACAAATTTACCTATAAAAAAAAAACAGAAAAACAAATTCATGTATTGATCTCTTTTTTTAATAATGCTTCCCAAGCAGGCATCTGCTAAATGCTTAGAAACATTTAAAATAAATAAATTTCTTGGAAGCATCCCACAACTCTTTTAGAGTTCTTTAAATGACGATTAGAATCAATTGAAATAATAAAATCCTGGGCTTAAATGACCTCAGAGGTCCTTTAATCCAACACCCTAAACACTATTTGAACACTTACAATGGTAAACGCCTTACAACTTCATTAAGCAGTTCAATTAAACTTCTAACAAATTTCTTTCATACTGAGCCAAAAGCTTTCCTACAATATAGCATTTTAAATATTTGAGATCCATGATCATTTACACTGCAACCAACCTAATAATATTCTGTTGGTGCAGCAATCCCCCTTCCAAGTACATATCCAAAGGAGCGGAAATTGGGCTGCAAAGAGATACCTGCACTCCCAAGCTCATTACAGCATTATTCTCAATAGTTAAGACATAGAAGCAAACTAAATATTCCTCAATAAATGAATGATAAAGAAAATGTGGTATATACATAAAATGCACTATTATCCAGCGGGAGGATAGGGAGGAATTACTGGCTATGCTTTTCAAGGAGACGGTTAACCCTGCCTTAACAACTTAACGACTGCCTCTTTTTTCTGTTTACCCAGGCAGCAAGACCCAGTGGGAAGACCTCTGAACAGAAAGGTAGGAAATCCATGTGTTTGAGGGTTGTTACTTTTTTAACTTCCTGAATGAACTCTGCTTTAGTTTCTTCTTGTGAGGTGAGGAAGATAATTGAGATTTTCCTCAGGTATTCTCTAATACAACCTTACACTCTATATTGAATAATTATACGAACACTGTAATTTAACCCATTTACTGAAGATTCAGAACATGATATGGAGAGAAGAAAAAGCAGTTTGTAGAGAGGAAAAGATATTTAAAAAGACAACACTAAATGGGTTTGAAGAATGGAATCAAGAAATTCAAAATATCAAATATGAAAAAATTACAAGCCAATCCCATGTACGAGTGATTGTTCTATGCCAAAGGTGGCAAAACCCCTCCAAAAGATGGAGGAAACACTTTACCTGATGTTTAGTAGCTTTAGTGCATTTAGCAGGACTCCCCTTTTTACATCATAGTCTATTTTCTGATCAGTTCCAAAGCTTGGAGCACGATTAATCTGAAATTTACAAAGGAAAGATGGGAATAGCCAAATGTTGGTTGTTAATTAATATTCAAAACATATTTGTTAAACTAATGCAAGATCCCAACCAGTAGAAAATCTCTACAATAAATCTCAAGGCTCTGCATGGTAGGTGATCCAATTACCACTGCCATACCTCCCTTCCCCACTACCCTAAGTCAAAGAGTTGCAAGGAATTGACTGCTCTCATGGTCCACCTCCCCCTGCTGCCTTAGCTCAGGATCTTCAGTCAGCATTTGTGCCCTCTCCCTCTTCTCCAACCCAACACCTCATGCACTCTAGGTTTTTAAGTTTAGAGAAGTTAAAAGTAACTCATCCTGACAAAATTTTAGAAGACCAGTATTAACAATAATAATAATGATGTAACAAAAATAATATGCATGTTACCAATACAGTAATAATTAAATGTATTTATTTAGCATATAGAAACTCTCAGTGCCCTCTTTGCACTGCTTCAGATCTTCTGGATGATTTCATCTATTTCTGCCTAAAAAAGAAATTATTTTCTTTCTACCTGGATCAAACAATAAATCATCAATTTTCATTTCCAAAGACACTTGACTATAAAGCTCAGAAGATACCATTATAGATAACTGCAGATTAACTTCTATGAGTTTCTCTAACTGTATAAGGACTCATGGGAATAAACAAGCCATTTGTGGGTGTTCTTTTCAACATCTTTTCCAGGATTTCATTAAGATGAAAAATAGGAAGTAACAGTAACTGCATATACCCTGAAATCCATTTTACAATACACTACCACCTCAAGAGCAGGAATTTTTGTCTTTGTCTTTTTTGCTATGAAAACATAACTAGAATAGCAAGTGTTTAAGAAAGTTACTTAATTAATTCAGTTGGCTAGAACACTGCTGAGTTCAAAACTACAGCTTAGCTTCATGACCACCACCAAACCTCATAGCCTATCTCAAAAAAATATGACATCATTAGTCATAGAAGAGGGTTGTCTTATACAATTCTATCCCATAAGAGAAAAAATAACTAACAGTATGCATTTCACAACTGGCAGCTGTAAGAAATATAAATAAGTACAAGTATGTATGTAGAAGACAAACAGACAACAAAAACATCACCTGTAATCCCATTACCCAGTAGACTATAATCCATCTGATAAATGGTGTATTGCTAACCATTTGATAAATGATAAATTTTTGTTATGCATACATATTTATAATTTTTATTTTATCTTCCAAATATATACCTATACTAATGATATTATTCTATAATCCAAGTTTTTAAAAATATATCATGAAAATCTTTCATGTCATCATTTTGACCATGGTATTCCATTTATAGTGATGTGCCAAACTATATTATGCTTTGCTGATCTCTGATTTAGAAGGTGATGGACATATTTCTGTCCATGTGATGTGGTCTCAAGGAGAAGGGAACAGCATGGTAACTGTAAGAACATCCACTTATTTCAGGCAAAATTTAAGAAAGGTAGTTTATTAATCTATTACTTCAAAACTCTAAGTATTTCCACTTACAAGTGTGAAGAAAGGATACAGTAGTATCTTTCATATGAAAAATTTGTAAAAAATAAAGTATTTTCTATACTATTCTATTCTGATTCAAATCTCTGCAATTTGTTATACAACTAACAATAGTTCTGCTGCTACACAGGACAGGATTATAAATTGAACCAGACATTTAGGAACCAATGACTAAATGGGTCACTGAAATGTTATCTATCTTTATAGAATTCCGTAGGTGTTCCATTCCAAAATTGCCATCTGGAATTCTACCAGACATATCTGTCCTCCAGGATGGAAGTAACCTCAGACCCTCTGTTACCTATGTCAGAATATTCCCTCTACTACCATAGAAAAGAAATTGGTCTACAGAGAAATGTACCCACACAAGGTAAACTAATATGTGAAATTTTTTCAATTCACATTTTGGATTTTTCAAAAGTTTTATGAGAAAGGTAAAGTAAAAAATAAAGACAGAAGAAATTCTGAAAAGTAAGGTTCTATTCAGTCAAAATTCTACTCTGGGGTGCCTGGGTAGCACAACGGGTTAAGTGTTCAACTCTTGGCTTTGGCTCAGGTTGTTATCTCAGGGTCATGAGATAGAGCCCAGCATCGAGAGACTCTCTCTCCCACCTCCTATGCCCCTCCCCACTGCCTCTCTCTCTCACAAATAAATAAATAAGTCTTTTAAAAAAAATCTATTCTGTGATGTTGATGGCTTCTTTGGTTCTCATTTCCTACCCCAATTCTGGAACAAAAAAGCTCAGCAGATGTAGAGTCAAAGTTCAGTAGCTTGTAAATGCATGCAAAAATGAAAACTATTGGAAAGAAAATTAGGTTAAATATTATTAGCCAACCAAATCATAATTTTATTACCAAAACAACCAAAATCATTTTATGCATATATCAAAGTATCCATAATAAGATTCAAGGCTCCCAAATTACTGTTGTTCCCTTGGCCCAGTAACTTATCCCCACCCCACCCCCATTTTTCCTAACCCCAGTCCCCACTGCACCATCCATAGCCTTAAGCACTCTGCTCAGATGTTCCCTCCTCTGCAAAGATTTTTTTAACTGCCAAATAAACACATGTACACAGAGAGATTAATCACTCTATTGTTTGTGCTGGTACCCTGGTTCCCTACTTTTACTCGTAACTATTATTGTAAGAAACATATCTGAGTCCCCACTAGACCAGGGTAAGTATTCTGTCTTCTTGGATCTCCACCCCCTGACACAAGGACTTGTTGAAATTAATTCATGGGTAATTAAAGTATCAACAGCTTATTCCTATCCTACCCAATTTCCATATTTCCCCCCCAAAAATTTTCTGTGCTTGAAAACTTCTGCAATTTTGCCACTATGAATCATTACCTGCAATTATTCCAGTTAACTAAAAGTTATCATATTCTCAGATGCACCTTCTATCTTATTCCACTTGATGGTGCCAAAAGGTTTTTAACAACATATGTTAGAACCACTAAAATTGCAGCTGGGAGAAAACACAAAGAAGCAAGATCTAAATAAGATTCTTTTAATTACTTTAACATAACAAATCTTTCATTATCCATAGCTGTTGGTTACTGTAAAGTTTTTGTAATGGTTCTGACTGATCTGGAAATAAAGAAATGAATCAAAAATGAAAATACATTAATGCAAATATTATTATTTAGCTCTTGATTATTGTCAAGTTTTTAATGGTTATTGATCTGGACATGATGAAGAGAATAAAGTATGAAGAAACATTAATAAAAATAATGGTGTTTTGAGCCATTAAAAAAATACAAAATTCAACCATTCAGTCAATTCTGGTATACCAAACTCATACAAAGCTCATTAGACAAATGCTTTTAAAACCAGGTCAACTAATCATCTATAGTCATTATTCCCCGATATACTTTCAGTTCCACCTCATACATGTGCCTTCACTTCTTCCCCACCCCATCAAAGACAAAAGACAAGCGGCAGGATCAGGAAAAATGTATCTATACATTTTTATATATAATATATATATCTATAGTTAAGAACAGGAAAGGAAAATTGCAGACAAAGTAGGAAACCTAAGGAAGAAAATGTCAGGCCCTCTTAAGATGCAAAGTCAAGTGCTTTCATATACGTGTAATGAAGGAAGCAAAGAGACAAGCAAAATTCCTCACATTTATCTTATTTTGAGGACCCAGGCAAGAGCAAAATTAGAACATCTGACACCTATAGTTGATTGGAAACATAAGACACATTCCTGGCACATAGGAGAATGAACACACATACACACACACCCCCCATAAGCCCTCAAATTGGAAAAGTGCTCGTTCCTAAAGATATACTTTGAATCTCTTGATTATCTATCACTCATTCAACTTGCTTTTTCAAGTTACAGATGGAACTTCCAACTTCAAAATCATTACCAAAAAAAGAGATGATCAGCTTAAAATGAAAGGTACTTGGTGACTGTGCCTTCTATAGCGGTATGTCCCACAGTGTAAGTAATCTCATCAACACTGGTGTTAGGTATGTGCTGTTTTCCTGATAAAGTTTCCTAAGCACAGTGTTCTGTGCCCATGCACTCTGTGACTCCAGATCTGGGGTCTGAGAGGGAGCTGCTGAATGGGGTAGTACTGGACCACATAGCTTCTAAGTTTTCTTCTGGATGTAACATAAATATGACTGGAAGGAAATGTACAAAAATCTTAAACACAGAATATTCTTATTTTTCCCTTATATCATCTCATCTTTTCCTAATACTAAGTGACCTTTTATAATAGGAGAAAAGTAATGATGACTCTGACCATAGCAGGGACTGGTAACAAACCCAAAGGAACACAGTTAACAGGCTGGGCATGAGCAGAGCCCCAGGCATATTACATGGCCTTAAGGGAGAATCCATGCCAGCTGGGGTATGATGTACTGTATACTGATTAATGAACCAACGGAGCCTCTCTCTTCTTGGAGAGTTTGAATGGCTGTGGTCCTGAAGCCCAGGCACCCACACAGAAGAAAGACAACACCCAGAAGTCGTGCAGTGGTAGAGGCCGTGAGGCTGGGAAAATAGTGGAGAAAGTAGGTAACAAATCAGTAAAAGCAGATCCATGTTCAAAATTCCTGGCCTAGAAATTCACTCGACATTAGTTTGGGAAAAGTAGTATCAAGCACATACTGGCCCATTCCTGGATCTGTTCTATTCTCTGAAATTTTGTTCTCTTCCTCCCACATGCTCCACTCAAGCCTCTTTCTGCCCAAGAGTTAACAAGCCAACTGTGCCAAGTACACATTTAAAAAACATTTGTTTTCATGCACAAGGACAGTAGTAACTTCCCTCTCTTCTTAAAAGAAATGCCTTACCTCCAGAAGCCATGGCTTTAGTTTTCTGTCCAACAAAATATCAAATCCCAGGACTTCGAAACAGACACTTTCACTTCCTGGAGGTTGACCAGGTCTGCACATTCGATATGCATGCAGGACATGAGGCTCTGCTACAATCAAAGTCTTTACAACCAACTCCTGCATGTATAGTGATTTAAAGAAAAAAAAAAAGGTGAAAATGCCTTACAGGAAAATGTTTACATATATGGAAATTAGGCCTGCACCTACAAACAGCAGCCTGGCCAAGTTCCCAAAGCTCTATGGCATGTGACCCTGCCACTGCTCTGATTCCACTTCATGCCACTCCTGCCCTGCTCCCTACACCCCGCACAGGCTTGCCTGCTCAGGGCCCCTGGCCATAACTGGTTCCTCTTTCTGGATCACCCCTCCTGATAGTCCTATGCCTATGCCTTGATATTCAGAGAGACTTCCCCAATGCTGGAGTCGAAAGTAGCCGCTCTCATCCCTTCTTGCACCACTTCACACGGTATAGAATCAGCACATCTTTTCCTTTTTTTTGTTGAGAGCCATGTCCTTGTGCCTATGTTAGTGCCTGTCATTTAGGAAATGCTCAAAATAGTTATAAATAG
This sequence comes from Meles meles, assembly GCF_922984935.1. NCBI lineage: Eukaryota > Metazoa > Chordata > Mammalia > Carnivora > Mustelidae > Meles > Meles meles. Next base: position 145,981,927 of record NC_060066.1, on the reverse strand, counting down.
GGGCGCCTGGGTGGCTCAGCTGTTAAGTGTCTGCCTTCAGTCCGGTCATGATCCCAGGGTTCTGGGATCAAGCCCCACATCAGGCTCCCTACTCAGCGGGAAGCCTGCTTCTCCCTCTCACACTCCCCTTACTTGTGTTCCCTCTCTCACTGTGTCTCTCTCTGTCTAATAAATAAATAAAATCTTAAAAAAAAAAGTTATAAATAAGTAAAGAAGTTGATAAATGTGGCTTCTATCTGTTAAATAAATAAGGCTAAGATCATATGCTAGCCTTCTCAGAAACCATGCAGAAGGGTTTAGGAGTGGCAGGGAAGAAAAACTGCAAGGAGGATAAACTATTTCACAGACAGCATAGAACTTCCACTTAGACAAAAGCTGGAAAGGTGGGACAGAATCTAGAAGAGGTGGGCTTCTTTGTGTGGTAGTGATTTTGCAGTTCATAAGGTTAACCTGAGATGAGAGTCCTGCCAATTACAGAAATAGCTATCAACACTTTGAGAGGACACACAACACTACTAGAGTGAGTTATGAATGCTCATAAAACAAAAGTTGGTTTACTGAAGTTTAAGAACAAGTTACGGATTGTGGAAAAGCTGTCTTGCAGGGGGTTTTGGCTTAGGAATATATGTATTTTTAAGTCCCTCTCTACAGGTATATGCAATTTAGCAAGGCAGTTAAGAGCTTAGCTCTAAAATCGGGCTTTTTGGGTTTATTCTTGGCTTTGTTTCTTGCTAGATGTACAACTTCAGTTACATTGTTTTAACTTTGTGAGTCTCACTTTCCCCAAAGATAAAAGGGAAGTAGTAGTAATACCTATTGCAAAAGACTGATGTAAGGACAGAATGAGACTCCATATAAAACTCTCAGCATAGTGCCTTGAACAGAGTAAACCTTCAGTAAGTGTTAACTACTACTATTGTTACAGTTACTCTAACATTCTTCCCGAACCCCGCCTCCTGTGTCAGGTCAGAAACAAACATTCCACTACCTGGTGGCAGCAAAATTCACTGAATGAGAGAAGAAAATGAGAGACAGAAATTAACTTTACCAGAACCCCAATCCAGATCATATGTGAGGTAAGTATCAGAGATGGCATGAGAGGCTGTTTTACAAAATTTTCATCAAAATAAAAAATTAACGGTAACACTAAAGGATATAAAGACTAAAGTCAAAAAACCACTTCATATAAGTCTTTGGATATACTAGTGAAGTCACTGGAGAATAGGGGAAAAAAAGTTAAAACCTTGGCTAATAAGTATCTGCATGAAACAACTCATGCAGGGTGGGGAGAGTGAATAAACCCTGAATTACAATCTGTGTTTTTTCTAGATAAAACACACATGTGTAAGGAATGCAAAGCAAGACTGCAGATATATGTGAAAATCAGGAGTGATATAACCAAACATGAATCAAATTCCACGAGTGCTTCTGAGAATTTCCAACATAGCATCATTGCTTTGAAATATGATTTGTAGATTTGTACATATATGTAAGTATATAAAAAGCATTCAGTAAGGATGGTTTTATGAGTGATTACAATGGTTGTAATTTCTGTGGCTTGATTTTCTATTGATTTCTTATTCATTTTTGACCTACACAAAAGTATACATCTCTGTGCTATATAGGGGTTCTACTGTATGTTAGTTTTCAGACACAGTTACTTTTTAGAGAAATTACCCCCCTAAAAAAGGTCATTAGAAAAAAAGTCCCAAGTTAAATTTATGAAATTTGCAAACTATGACATTAAGATAAAAATTTACTGATTGACCACCTTCTCTACCTCCTCCTGTTTTTCTATTATTTCATTAACTCATCTTAAACAGATATCTTTATATACAGTTCTTAGTAAAGATAAATATAATTATAAAATACAATTATAAGATAATTATAAAATATGGAAAAGTTAATAACTTCTTAAGTATTAACTCATTGCTTATTTGTAGATTGTTATTATACATTGTAATTAGGCAAGAACGATGTAAAATTTACCCATTTATAGAAGGGATCATAAATGTTTCTGAGCTTATAGGTGCACATTGACCACATTTAAGTTGTATATGAAAATTATGTTTTAGGCTCTAACAGAAAGGTTCATTTCTATACCCTCTTATTAACATGATTCTTACTTCTATGCCTTCTCCTAATTCAATCATGTAGGGAAAGTACCACTTAACGCCAGTTTTTCTCTCTGATTGATTCTCTCTACTCATTCTTCACCAAGGCCGTCCAAGAAGTTACACCTTTGCACGAGGATTTCTCTGAAGAAGTGAAGACCCAGATGGAAGTGAAAAATTTGGTAAAGAAAAAGGAACATCACAGGGCACAGAGAACTTTCTTGTTCTCACTGAGCTAGTCATCAAATGATCCATTCATTAAATCATCCAGGTATCATCATGACTGATCTTCCATGTATGAGCTACTGCCCCCCAAAACAAATTTCACCCCTTCGATGAATCTAACCTGCTATGATAATAAACTATTATTATTAAAATATTTTTTTGAATTTCTGAAAAACTGGCATTGGTAGAATAAATAAGTAGATAAAGAAGCATAGCATTATTGTACTCAAAATTCTTGTTTGGATGTATTTAGGTTATCAGGAAGATAGAGTAGAAAGTTAACAAGTTGGTGGGCCTCTTACAAAATCCAGTGGACAAACATTTATGCTGGATCCCCTGAATTTCTAAAAAGTTTTGAATGTGTTGCCAATATTTATAAATCAAGAGACTTAGAGTTTTCACTGGCAAATTAGAAGAATGAGTCACACTGGGCCCAGAATACCATGTAGCACCAAAAGACTGGTGCTGAGTTAGTGTCCACCCCCTTCAGATGTCTTATGCTTTTCAAATCACCACGGTAAACACCCTATTTACTTCTTTGCAGACCATTTCACTCCTTTTCACTTGTCTGACACCCAAGGCTCTCTGGATTTATGTTCTGTGATATAAAAAATACGGTGTAAAAAATATCAACCAATAAAACAACAAAAGGATAAATACAATGATGCTAATTTTTCTGATTTTCTCAAGAGAACCAAATTAACTATGAACTTTCATGTCCATTTTCCATGACAGATTTATTTAAATTATATAGTATTTGTCCCCAAAGGCAAGCTAAACCATACTGCATAGCCCTCTCATATTAAGTCCTCTTCTAACTTTTAATACCATTGTGATACCTCTGCTAGGATTAATAAAGGGTCAGATTCGCTGAGGTTATCTTCTCAGATCTTCTTCCTTTATTCTCTTTATCATTACCATTTGCAATGCCACCCACTCCTTTAAGTATCAATCACACCCCAAACCTACACTTAGAACTGCCTGCTTGATCTTTCTACCTGAGAAGCATTTTAAGTTCAACAAATCTCTACTGGAACTCATCATAGCCTCGTGACCTTTTAACAGTTTAGTGCAGGTGTCAGTGCCTCCAGAAAGCCCTTCTTCAATCCCCACCCATAGAAAGCTACTATCTGGTCTTCCTCTACATGCCCACAGAATCCGGTGTGTGGCTCTGTTGTTGTATGTGTTAAATTACACTTTATTAAAAACTTCTATGTGGGTCTTTCCTACCAAACTCTACGTTTTTTGAGGATTGGAGCTGTATCTCATAAATCTTCAGATTATCAGCCAGAAACAAGCGTATATTATGGGTTCATTAAGTGTTTACTGAATGACTGAATGAAAGTAATGAATATAACTCTTTTCCCTCACCTATAAAACTCTAGATTGTCTCAAAATAAATTCCTTTCTACTCTATTTCAGATAAAGCCATGCCCATTCTCCCTATAATTCCTCCTTAAAACTGCAGAGGAATGTCTGACTACTTCTCCCTGATTTTGGACCTTCAGTTAATGTCAATGCTGACCCCACTGTCACCTCTTCTCCTGTGGTTCAATTCAGGCCATTCTTTTCACTTAAACTACCTCTAGGCGCCCTCCTTTACCTACTCTTGGTCTATACTAGACCCATATTCAGATTTACCTTTTAAATTCACAGTCATTGGCCTTACATACTCTCCTCCTACTCTCCTCCCTTAAAATCTGGAAGGAATGAATCCTTACTGCCTATCAAGTTAAGCCTTGATTTTCAGACCTAAAATTTTGCCTCCACATATCTTTTTAGCCATTAAGTCCCCACAAAATTCCCAAAATACCATATGTGTCAACCTGGGCCACTTAAAACTATTTTCACACATCTGTGCCTTTACTTTTGCTTTTATTTGCACCTAGAACTCCCTCTCTCCAATCCCTAGCAATAAAAATAGCATTTATCAAGGTCTGTCACAATTCTCACTTCCCTCATGAAAATAGTGTATCTGCCCAATCTAATGGAATCTGTTCTTTATTTAAAATGCTGATGATGGGGCGCCTGGCTGGCTCAGTGGGTTAAAGATTCTGCCTTCAGCTCAGGTCATGATCCTAAGGTCCTGGGATCGAGCTCCGCATCGGGCTCTGGGCTTAGCAGGGAGCCCGCTTCCTCCTCTCTCTCTCTCTCTCTCTGCCTGCCTCTCTGCCTACTTGTGATCTCTGTCAAATAAATAAATAAAATCTTTTTTAAAATTTTTAAAAATAAAGAATAAAATGCTGATGATCCTTTAAATTAATCTGAAGAAAGACAGTTACAATTGTGAAAATGGTATGATCTTACTGAAATATCACTCCAAAACTTAGCAACATCATGTTGATTTGCTTGTAGGAATTCTGTAAACCACTTGATGGAACGTTTGCTGCCTTTATTTTCCGTCTCATCCCTTTCAAAACGCTCATTGTGCTTGTTCACAGAGTAGTTTGTTAGATGCATGTATAACTGGGTCTGTAACAAGTAAGAACCAAAGTTGTCATCAGCTATGAAATTCTAGAACTGTGAGGGTTCACAGACCATAAAGCAACCAAAGATGAAAGACAATTTTAAAGTTTTAAAATATACAGATCAACAATTTCATGATGATTTAGATAATTTTCAAATTAAATACAATGGCATATTTCTAATAAAAGGATTACAAATGTAGTCATCTACAAAGTTACTTTATATATTATTCAAAATATATCTACCATAAAAAGCATTAAAATAATTATATGAAACTGAAATTACACACTGCTAAGCAAGAAAAACAGTTTGTTTTTGTTAATTTGTTTTTAATGTTTTTACTGATAGTTCTCACCCATATTTATTTTGGGAAGAGAATTTTCTAAGAGAGCATTCTGTGTTTTTTCAAAGAAAATTAAAAAATGAAATCTCAAGTAATGAATCAAAAGGCAGGACTACCAAACACAACCTCTGCCTTGCATAGGAACTAGGAGGCCACCAGAACTCATTCACGAGACAGAGCGCACTTTGAATCAGCAGACAGAAGCAGCACACAAGGCTGTACAGAGTCTAGATGATTAATAGTAAATTAACGTACTCCTTACTGGAGCTGTTATGCCTTAGCCTCTTTACACTTTTATATTTGTTGTTCCTGTTATCCTCAAATAACTTGAAAAAGAATCCAAAATTTTAATCCTTTCGTAATTGTCAACTAATACATATCTAGTGATTCCTTATCAATCTAGCATAAACAGTCATCAAATCTGTATCTCCTACCCTCATGAGCTTATTCCCAGGAGTTACTTTAGAGAGTAATGTTGCATCACAATGAATATATACTTCATGTACATGATTATTATTTAGGTTTGTTAATAACCAAGTATATTTGTATCATATTTTATTTTCACTGCAGTTACTTAGGTCTACAGTATAAAATCCTTGAAACAAATGTGCAGAAGTGATCATTTGAGCTACATGTTGTTTACTAACCCAAGTGCCCATCACTAATTAAGAATTTATTTTTTCATTCTGGGGCACCTGGGTGGCTCAGGTCCTGATCCCAGGGTCCTGGGATGGAGCCCCACATTGGGCTTCCTGCTCAGCAGGAAACCTGCTTCTCCCTCTCCCATTCCCCCCTGCTTGTATTCCCTCCCTCGCTGTCTTTCTCTCTGTCAAATAAACAAAAATCTTTAAATTAAAAAAAAAAGAATTTATTTTTTCATTCATTAAACAGTATTTATGGAGCACCTACTTACTATCTGCAGGAACTGGCACTGGGCACTGTGGATACATAGATAAACAAGACAGATACAGTCCCTACCCTAATGAAACTTAGGAAAAAGCTTTAAATTAAGTGATATTTAAAAGCAAGCATAAGTCTTATGCTTGTCTAACTGTAAGTGTTTGACCTGAAGAAAAAGAAAATTAATCGAACTATAGAATTTCCTAGTTGCCAAAATATAAATCATTTTTCAATTTAAAAAAAGTTGGAAAATAATTTTTTGAGGGGTTCTCCATTTGACAAGAATTTCTTGAAATAAATAATAATAGCAGTAATAAAAACTCTAGCTATCCTAGTGAAAAAGTGAGTAAAAAATGGAACTGTTCATTTTTCTTAAAACAGGATCTTTGGGGGCGCCTGGGTGGCTCAGTGGGTTAAAGCCTCTGCCTTCGGCTCAGGTCATGATCCCAGAGTCCTGGGATCGAGCCCCGCATCGGGCTCTCTGCTCAGCAGGGAGCCTGCTTCCTCCTTCTCTCTCTGCCTGCCTCTCTGCCTACTTGTGATCTCTGTCTGTCAAATAAATAAATAAAATCTTTAAAAAAAAAAAAAAAAAAAAAACACGGGATCTTTGAGGCACCTGGGTGGCTCAGTTGGTTAAGTGACTGCCTTCAGCTCAGGTCATGATCCTGGAGTCTCGGGATCAAGTCCCACATCAGGCTCCCTGCTCGGTAAGGAGTCTGCTTCTCCCGCTGACTTCTCTCCTCTCATGCTCTCTCTCTCAAATAAATAAATAAAATCTTTAAAAAAAAAAAAAAAAAAACAGTATCTTTGCAAGTAGGATTGGAAATTCTAGTTTCATATCCACCTCAACAAAAATCCCCTTCTAAGTAGTTCATTTCCAGTTGGACATTGGCCATAAGCAGTGAAGACAGCTATAAACCAAATAGTAACTTGCAAGGAATGAAAAGGATAAAACTATTCTCTACCCCATTTTTTAGCATGTAGTCTCAATACATTGAATTAGGATATACAAAACTTTTTAAGAACTGGCCGAATGTAACATTGGTAGCAAAAAATAAATGGTTATTATATTTCAATGCCTGAAATTCTCTGTCTTATGATCTCCTTATATACAGTTTACCAATATTTAATTCTTAGAAATACATACAGCTCTTCACAAAATACATGCTATTTTAAAAACTGGAAATAGGAAGAAACAAATACACAACAGTATGCCAGTGAGAAGCACTGATTTATTTTTCTAGCCTTTTTTTCTTAAGCTTACATTTTACATAATTGGGATCTCACTTTACATAAAACTTAAAATTCTCTATATTTTTTTTTACTCTTTCATATCTTAATCTAGGAATCTTATCATGGAGTTGAAAAAGGTGAACTTTTAGACTTTAGAGACCTATTAGGAACACTGACACTTATATAGGAGAAGATCATTATTTTTACATGTGAACCAAAGCCACAAGATTACATAATTCAAAAGCAACTGGAAAAGTGAGACCTTGAGGTTACATTTCCTGACTACCATACTTTCTTTATGATTTCCTAATCTAGTGTATTTAAGCAAATCACATACATATAATTTAAGACATTAAAATAAATCACTTTATTACCTAAAAGAGCTTTTAAGTCTTATTACTCTTTTTTCTCAAAACATGACTATCTACCTTACAATGGATTATTCACACCAATTATTTTAATTATAAGCTAAGAGCTGACGAGTCTCAAATTAGGCCTATACCTTGGTTCTCTCTTCCGAACTCTACACTTATGCTATACATCCAAATGCTTATAGCCTAGATCTATTTGGAGGCTGTGCAGGTATGTCAAATGAAACACACTGGCTTCCTGCAAGACCTTTAATAGCCCCTATATTTCCTACCACGGTGAATCACACATCATCCATCCAATTGGCCCACGCCAAAATTCTTGAATTTTATCCTTAATTTCTCTCTCCTTTTCCTCTTGTTCTACAAATCTAACCTGTCAGTCTACCAATGTTTTCCACATTATCATAAATATATCTTAAATCTATATTCTCATTGTTAGTATAGTCCTTCTGCTACTACTTCAGATAAGGCCATCTTTCCCCTCACAGGTGTTTAGACTGGAAAACAGCTTCTCCCGTACCCTCACCTCTCCCATCCATCTAAATCTACATCCATCTCTCACATTCCCCACAGACAGACCAGGTGACTTTTTAAGATAAAAATCTCACTCCTTCTTTACTTCTTTAAAATTTTTCAATGCTTCCCTTCTTCTTAGGTTAAATTCCAAAATCCTAGACATGGCCTAAAAAGCCCTGAAGGATCTGTTCTGTAGGCTCTTCATCCTCATCTCTGAACACCCACTCCGTCATGGTATGTATTTAGCCACACTGTACATGAGTGCTTTCTCCAGACACACCATACCTCTGGGCCATTTTTCTCTATGAACTTCCACCCCACCCCACCCTGCCCCCAACCGGGCTAGCCTTTCGTTATTCATATTTCACTTAACAATCTCCCTCTCTAAACTTTATCTCCAGCTGCATTAGATGCCCTCGCTATGCACTGCCTTAGCACCCTCAGTGTCGTAGACCATTACACTTACCATCGGGTATTACAATTGCTTATTTTATTTTCTGCCTCCCCACTAGACTGTTGCTTTTGAGAGGTCAACCACTGTATCTGTCTTGGTCACTGTTTTTCCAAAACCAGCACAATGCCTAGAATGCAGTAGAGTTCAAATATTACTTGGTGACTGAATATATTCACACTTTATGACCTTTAAAGAGATGATTCTTTCCTTTATCTTCCTTTCCAGTGAAAACTTTTACAGTTCTCTTATTCTTCCTTTGCCAGGTTTACAACATTTTCCATTAATTGAACATAGCAACGTTTGTGATCAGTCATTATGTAATTTTTAAAATATGACTTTCAGTGCAGTTAATTGTGTGCATAACATTGGAGGAGAACAATAACTAGACTTTTGACAAAATGGGAAATGATCGTAATAATTTTTATTATAAATAGTAGGTCCAAAAATAGGGTAGAGGTTAACTAAACTTTTAAGTATGGATAATAAAATTTGTGACTTTCATGATAAATTATGATAATAAATTTGTTTGACCTTCATAAACCATAAACTGCTATTTTGACTTTCATCAATGTGTTATGCCTATACAAAGCAAATCTTTGTATAGGCATAACATATGGAAAAATGGATGGAAAAATATCTATAGAAAGCTCCATTTAATAGATTTTATTTTTTTTAATATTTTATTTATTTGACAGAGAGAAATCACAACTAGGCAGAGAGGCAGGCAGAGAGAGAGGAGGAAGCAGGCTCCCTGCGGAGCAGAGAGCCCGATGCGGGGCTTGATCCCAGGACCCTGGGATCATGACCTGAGCCGAAGGCAGCAGCTTTAACCCACTGAGCCACCCAGGCGCCCCCACTTAATAGATTTTAAAATGCACACTGAGACTACCAGTTTATGTCTCTACTTTACATTTGGTCAATATAAATTTACCATCTTTTTTGTGCAAAGTGACAAGTTAATAACTCTACTTTCTGATAACTCTCACTTTCTCTGTTTCTCTACTTTCTCCCACATCCTACTTGTTAAACCCCAACCTGTGACATAAAGCTTGCTCCACTACCACCTCCTCCAAGAAAAGCTAAACATAAACTATCCCTCTACTCAACTCCATGATACCCTGTCTGTACTTCTCAATGAGAAATTATTTTTATTTATATTTCTAAATAAATCATTTCTATCCAGGGCCAAAGCATACACACATGTGCTTTGAAATCCATTTCTATATAGGGTTACTGTAAATCCATGTGTACATGTCACTTCTATGCAAGGCCACTACATACACATGTGCTATGAAATCCAGCCTTGTGCTTGCAGATAGCACCCAAAGAGAGTGCCCTCTCCTAATCAGCCTGCTGGAGGGGACACCTTTTTATCTTTCTAATTTTCACAAAGCTGTCTAGAAATGAGAAGAAGTCTTATTTATGTATACAATTCCTAACTGTAAAAACCTGACAAGGGGTACTTTGATTCATATAATCTTTATACACAGTGTATACCCTAAGAAGTACAAGTTGAACAATGAATAAAACCATAGATTCTGTCTGTTATCACTTACCAAATTAGACTCATTAGGTGGAATGTATTTCTCTGTTCCCATTCGCACAAGTCCATCATGGTAGAGAAATATTTTCAGCGGATCACAGGATGTCACCAGAATATAAATTCGTAAATCAAACTTGTAACCTTCCATTAGAAAAGGCTTTTCAATGTATTCTTGAACAATCAAATGATCCTGAGATGGAAGTTTGTCACCATTTCTTATCAAAGAAATTCTAAGTTTAAAAAAAAAGAATTAAAAGACTAATTTGATATGGGGTCAAGATATTTACAAAGTTACAGGTAATACTCAAGAGGAAAATGGTGGAGTAGGGAATCCCAAAGTCTGTCCCTCCACAAAAGCAATAAACAGCCAAAAGATAGTCAGAATCAACTTTTTTGGAAAACTAGAAACTGACCAAAAGCTTATAACAACCAAGGAGCACTTAATTTAAAAAAAAAAAAAAAAGCCAAATCTATATAAAATGAGCTTTGTGGCATTTTAACTTACTCTGGCCCATTCCCCAACCTCAACTCATCCCCAGGCTTGAACAATAGCCCATGTTCCCAGTACAGGTCCTGGTTCTGGAGGGAACAGGATAGACCTTATTCTTGTAGTAGTTTTGTTGCTCTTGTTACTGTTGTTTTACCTGTCTGATGGCTCCCTGAAGGAACTCAAGGACCACTTTTATCTTGCCTAATTAGGAACTCTCCTAGTGTTGAGGCAGCTACTTGTGGGGAAGTGGGGGGGGCGGAAGGGGCATTGTTGAAAACATTTGAAGACAAATGTATTAGTTCCTGCTGCCTATGACAACCAATAAATGTTGGAGAAAACAATATACTAACTAAAAATATTGGAAAGAAAAACTAAAGTATGAGAACCTTTGGGGAATAAAAGTTTTGAAAAGCTCAGACATATTTCTGGGAATCTAGAACATCATGTGCATGCCCAAGGCTAAGTGCATGCTCAGGAAAGACTTTAAAGGCCCTAAGCTCTTACCTCTGGTTAACCATCAGGCTCCGCACAATCATGAAATGAAGACGAGGGCAGAGTTTTAAACTGCCTAGTTGAATGCTGAAGGCATATTCCAACACACATATACACCCCTTCTGCAAGGACTGGGAGTTTGGGTTTGGGGGAGGTTTTCTTGGTTTGTTTCATTTTGTTTTGTTTTGTTGGTTGCAAGTGTTTGAGGAGATGTCTGTCCACTTACAAGCTAAGCACCCACCCAAAAGAACAGGAACTTCAGTGCCACACACAACAAAAAATACAGACTTCACAAAATTATTTCAGAAAGATAACTAAACAAATAAAGAGCAACCATAACAAGCAGCAACAAAAAACCTTTCAGGGGGGAGAATCTGATTTCCAGCATTGCTACATTATAATTCAAAGTGCCTGATTTCCAACAAAAAACTATGAGTCATGCAAAGAAAATTAAAGTATGGCCCATACACAGGAAAGTTACCAATTAATAGAAAGACAGACATTGGACTTACTAGACAATCAATTATTTAGATCAACTGTTTTAAATCTGTTCAAAGGGTTAAAGAAACCATATGGAGAGAACTGAAGGAAACCACGAGAAGAATATCTCACCAAATAGAGAATATCAATAGAGATAGAAGTTTTTTGTTTGTTTGTTTGTTTGTTTGTTTAAAGAAGAGTGGAGGGAACCAAACTGAAATCCTGGAGTTAAAAAATAACAATAACTGAAACAAAAAAATTCATTAGCGAGGCTAAACAGAAGATACAGGAAGTCAGGAAAAAAATTAATGAACTTGAAGGTAGATCAATTGAGACTGACTAGGTCTGAGGAACAGAAAGAAAAGGAATGAAGAAAAATGAACAGAGCTTAAGAGTTCTATGGGACTCCATCAAGAATATCAACATATGAACACATGAAACAAGATGGGATTGGGAGGGAGACAAACCATAAATGACTCTTAATCTCACAAAACAAACTGGGGGTTGCTGGGGGGAGGTGGGATTGGGAGAGGGGGAGGGGGCTATGGACATTGGGGAGGGGAGGCGAACCATAAGAGACTATGGACTCTGAAAAACAACCTGAGGGTTTTGAAGGGTCAGGGGTGGGAGGTTGGGGGAACAGGTGGTGGGTGATGGGGAGGGCACGTTTTGCATGGAGCACTGGGTGTTGTGCAAAAAGAATGAATACTGTTACGCTGAAAAAAAATAAATAAACAGTTATGTTTCCTGTTAAAAAAAAAAAAAAAAAAAAAAAAGAATATCAACATATACATAATAGGAATCTCAAAAGAAGAGGAGAGAAAGAGACAGAATATTTAAAGAATTAATGGCTGCAAACTTCCCAAATTGATGAAAAACATTAACTATATATCCAAAGAACTCAATTAACTCAAAGTAGGATAAATTCAAAGACATCCACACTGATACATATTATAATAAAACTGTCAAAAGCCAAGATGGAGAGAATCTTCAAAGCAAGACTAAATCTACTTATCACACTCTCTTGATCCTCAATAAAATAAATAGCTGATTTCTCAATAGAAACAATGGAGACTAGAGGCAGCAAAATGATACATTCAAAGTGTTGACAGAAATACAGAGGAAAAAATAGAATAAAATAATGTAAAATAAAATAAGATAACCTGTTAAACAATAATTCTATATATGGCGAAAGTATTCAAAATTGAAGAAAGTAAGATATTCCCAGATAAAAACTGATAGCTTGTTAATAATATAGTTGGCCTATAAGAAATGCTGAAGAGAATTCTTCTGACTGAAATGAAAAGACACTAGACAGTAACTCAAATCCACACAAATAAATAAAAAACACCTGGTAAAGGTCACTACATAAGTAAACATGAAAGTCACTATTAATGTAGTTTAGATTTGTAATTCTTTTTTCCTATTTTACATAAAATACAACTGCATTGAAAAATAATTATAAATCTATGTTGATGGGCACACAATGTATGAAAATGTAATTTGTAACAATAATAATATAAAAAGGGACAGAGCTATATAGAAGCAAAGTGAGGGGCTTTTTTGTTTTTGTTTTATTACTGTAATTAAGTTGATATTAATCTAAACAAGATTGTTATAAATTGAGGTATTAATTATAATCCCAGGGAAACCATTTTAAAAAACCTCCAAAACAGATTCAAAGGGGGTGCATGCAACCTGGTGTTTATAGTAGCAATATCAACAATAGCCAACTATGGATAGAGCCCAAGTGTTCACCAACTGATGAATGGATAAAGATGTAGTGTGTATACGTGCAATGGAATATTACTCAGCCATCAAAAAGAATGAAATTTGCCATTTATAGCAATGTGAATGGAGCTAGAGTGCATTATGCTAAGCAAAGTAAGGCAGTCAGGGATAGGCAAATACCATAAGATTTCACTCATATGGGGAATTTAGGAAACAAAATAGATAAACATGTGAGAAGGGGGAAAAAAGAGAGAAGGAGTTGGGGCAAATCATGAGAGGCTCTTAAAAACAGAGGACAAACTGAGGGCTGATGGAGGGAAGTGGGTGGGGAATGAGCTAAATGGGTGATGGGTATTAAGGACAGCACACATGTATGATGAGCACTGGGTACTGCATGTAAGTGAGTCAAAAAATTCTATTCCTGAAAAAAAAGTTAAAATAATTTAAAAATTTTTAAACTCATAAATATATAGTAAAAGAAATGACAAGAAAATAAAATAGACAAGAAAATTAAAATTAAAATAGCACACAATATTATTTAATATAAAAGAGAGTAGAAAAGGAGGAATTGAGGAATGAAAACTATATTAAGACACAGAAAACAAATAGCAAAATGGCTGAGGTAAGTCTTTCCTTATCAATAATTACAAATGGATTAACTCTCCAACTAAGACTAGCGTTGGCAGAATGTATTTTAAAAAAAACATGGTCCATTCATACACTGTCTATAAGAGATTCACTTCAGATTCAAAGATACAAATAACCTGAAAGCGAACAAATAGAAAAGATACTCCATGCCGAAAGTAATAAAAAAGAACTGGAGTGGTATACTAGTATTACACAAAATAGACTTAAAGAGAAAATTTGCTGTAAGAGACAAAGACAATATGTAATGATAAAATGATAAATCAAAAGATTAAAACAACATATATGTGTTTTTATTAAAAGCAGCCTCGGGACATCTGGGTGGCTCAGTTAAGTGTCTGCCTTCAGCTCAGGTCATGATCCTGGGGTCCTGGGATCAAGTCCCGCATCCAGCACCAGCTCAATGGGGAGCCTGCCACTTCCCCTACTTGTGTGCTCTCTCTATGACAAATATGTAAGTAAAATCTTTAAAAATAAAAAAATTAAAGCAGCCTCAGCCATATTTTCTCTGAAAAAGTACACTGCAGAAAATGAACATTAGAAAGCAAAAGGACACAGGAATAGTAAGTTGTGTAATCTATGTTCAGCTAACACATCTAGTTCATGGTACCTTAGCTTAAAATGTGTTTTACTCATTCTTAATTTAATCACCATGGCTCAATAAAGAAAAAAACTTATTTGTAAAGCAAAGAGGATATAATTATTTTGCTTTAAATGTCTAGCTATTGATAAAGTAACTACCTTACTATTTTTTTCTTCCAAGTCAATTTGGCTCTACTATCAACTGAATTTTATCCTCCAAGGTTACTCTAAAATTATTATAAATACAAATTTTATGTTTAAGAAAAAAATCAGAAAACATCTTTTCTCTCTATTTTGTTGTCTCCTATAAAAGTCTTTCAACTGATTTAATCTTTAAATTGAAGAACTGAAGCCTGTGGGACAGGAAAAAAATAGCTCAATAAATATTTAGTTCCAAAAAGCAATAGAGAGCCATTTTATTATATTTTCATATTCAACCATGAGTGAATGCTCACATGTATTCTTTTCCCTCAATTTTTTTTTTAACTTTTACATGTTCTGGGTGAAAAATACCTACCCGTGACCCATTGCACCATTGGCTGGTTTTACTATAAAAGTTTTCTGCTTTCTTTTTTTCTTCAATTCTTTCATGTAGTTCTGGAATTGAGTATATTCAGCAGGGAAAATCCATGTTCGAGGAACAAAGGTATAATCCAGAGGCCGGGACTTGATCATTCTGTAAGTTAGAGATAATATGAAAAGTAATTTCTATTCACACTTTTCTAAATTTTCTTTCTCTGTGCCACTGGCATTTATTGCAAGGATTTAAATTCCCATGACTTCTTCATTTACTGATTCATTCAACATATGTCTATAAAGCACCTACTATGTGCTAGGCATTATTCTGGACACTGGGGATACATCAGTGAAAGAAAAGGACAAGATTCTCTGTCCTATGTACCAATTCATATATTGGTAGATCATTCGAGTATACACTATATGCTAGGCACTAGGGATATTAAGATAAACTAATATTCTCTACCCTAAGGAATTTACAAATAGGCTATTAAATACAATGTGGTAAGTGCAATAAAGACATACATGGCAAGGTAACAAGGAAATAGTCATTAACTCTGCCCCTGGGATGAGAGGGTGGGTAGCAGGAAATAGTTCACCACCAGATGCCGTTCATGTTGCATCTTTGAAGATAACTTTGAGTCCTCTGAGGCACCCATAAGGAGCAGTTTTGATCATTTTTTCCTATACTATTTTTGAAGTTTAACTACTTTTCTGAAAAAACCATGTGAACCTCTGAGTATACCAGAAATTTTGTTTCATTTTGTTTTAACATGAACTACATATGTCTCTACATGTGGTTTTATGGCTACAATGTATGTCCTGATATTTTTATATTTGCTACTAATCAGGCTCCTATTTGATACATAATTTAAGGATAAAACTAGGTATAAAATGCTTACTTTTGATTAATCCCAAATACTGACTATTTCGTACATACTGATTCCCAATAAAAATGAAGAAATTAGAAGAAATATTTTAAAATATTATCTATTAAAGGAAATCTGATTATTTCCCCAAAAAAGCTCCTTTTAATAAATGTAAGCAAGTCTCTTATAGATAAGGAGATATTGTCCCCAGATGAGACTGGTAAAATCTAAAATGAAACCACAGTACATGGGATGCACAGAGGTCAGGCCAACATTCTAAAACTAGGGTGTGGGGCGCCTGGGTGGCTCAGTGGGTTAAGCCGCTGCCTTCAGCTCAGGTCATGATCTCAGGGTCCTGGGATTGAGTCCCGCATCGGGCTCCCTGCTCAGCGGCGAGCCTGCTTCCCTCCCTCTCTCTCTGCCTGCCTCTCTGCCTCCTTGTGATCTCTCTCTGTCAAATAAATAAATAAAATCTTTAAAAAAATAAAATAAAATAAAATAAAACTAGGGTGTGGCATATGGAAGCCACATGGCCTTCCACAGCTATAGGTTCCTATGGTTATTATATTTCAAGTGCTCTTTCAAGAAAACCCTCTAAGAAAGTTATATTTCCACCATGAGAAGGGAAATAATTACCAACTCTCTCAAATACAGAATAAGCCAATAAATAAATAATCTCAATACAAAATAGGCTAACACTGACTGGTTTGGAAAACACACATACACACATACCCACAAAGCTAAAGGAAACACAGGAATAGTGCTGATGTCCTTGTTTTTGTGTCCAATACCTTTAAATGTATTTATTATATTTTTAACAGTGATATGAAATTAGATCAATTTAAAGTTTTAATTAAAATAATATATTTTAAACTAACCACACAGAGTATTTATGAATGATACCATTCTTTCACATACATACATACTTGGAAAAAATCCAAGCACACATATATTCAAGAGAAAACTTTATTCCATTTAGCAATCTAGCACAAATCATTTGGTGTAAAAATGTATAGCTTCAAAACAGACATGCAATCTTACTTAGGAATTTGGAAATATGGAATAATTTCTGTTCATAGTAGTCATGGATTTACTAAATGATATTAAGCATGTAATTTAATTAATTTGATTTTTATATAAGTAGGTCATTACTTTCCATCTAATAGGTTCTTTTTTCCTTAAGGAAAATTCCAAGGATCTTAGAAAAATAAGAAATTGCCTATGTGTAATAACTACTAATGGGTCTACAGTTAACCTTCTTGTTCTCTACAAAGCAGGTAGAATGATCTTTTCAAAATGCAAATCTGTCATTCTACCAGCTCCCCACCCCCCCACTCCTCCTCTCCTGTGGATAGGATAAGGACTATAATCCTAATCATCACCCTTCAGCAATCTCTCCCATTCGCATCAATGTCTCTGTGCTCCAGCTACACTTGACTTTATTTCAGTATCCTGACTATTCCTGCTTTCTCCCACAATATGACCTCAGACCATACAATTTTTCCTGCCCAGAAAACTGTTCTCTACCATTTTCACCAATAAACTCCTCCCAGCATTCATATTTAAGCTTCCATATCACATCCTCAGGGAAACTCTCCAATGTCTCCCTCAGCCCGAAGTCCTTCACTATCCACAAATTGACTACTATGTAACTCTACTTCATTGCACTTATCACAGTTACAACCCGAAGTTGTAAAATCCACAAGTCTGATTTTGATTACCTGATGTGCCCAAAGGCCAGGACATTGCCCAGCGTATAACAGATATTTAATAAATGTTAGATGAAAGTAAATGACTTCAATGAAACACATGTCCAAAAATTTATGGAGGGAATTCCCTTTCCTCTGAAGTCTGTTCTTGCTACAATCCCTGTGTTAGTAAATTGCCCCCACCTACATGTTTCCTAAGCTAGAAGTTTAGCAGTCATCTTTATCACTTCTCTCCTCCGCCCCTTTGATTCGCACCTCATAGCAACTTTCCAGTCCTGTCAATTCTATCTCTTCCCTATTTTCCAGATGCATTTTCTCTCCCCCCTTCCCACTACCTCTCCTTTGGTTTATCAGATGTTGATAATCATCACCTCCTTCACGGCTTCCTCCCTCCTTTCTCCCCCTTCCTTGAATCCATTATCTACAGGCCCACCAAGAGTACGGAAAACATATCATTTCTCTACTCAAAGCCATTTAAAAAGCTCTCATTTTTTTCAGGATAATCAGAAATGTTTGCTAAGTAGTTAAAGAGATTAAAGAATCAATGATTAAATGATTGACTAAAACGTAGTAACATGGTGAATGCAGCCTGGCCTTTGCATTTACCTGCAGCAGCATCACAAACTGAGCCTCCCGAGACCCTATAAAACCACAGAAACTACTTAGAAGTTCCCCCAAACATATCATGTTGGTTTAAGTTTCCATATAGTTCCTCCCACTGCCATCTTTGCCTACAGTCTCCTTGCCTTCTTCTCAAAGGGTGAACTCCTATACACTTTTCAATACCCATTTTGCATTTGAATTCCCCAGAAAACCATCCAAATCCTCCTGGAAATAACCTCTGTCATCATCTCTGTCACTGCCATACACTGACTCTCCCCTAATATGGTACCATCAAACTGTATAATATGTACATCACTCCTTCTCCCTTACTAAAATTTGAGTTCCAGGCAGGGACTAGGCCTTATTCATCTTGTTTACCTGTTAGCAGTCTCTAGTCTGTAACAGACACACAAAAAATATTTGTTGGGTGAGTGTATAAACTTTCACATGATGCACATAAATATTTAGTTATATACCAAGTTTCCTAACCCTTCTCTGTTTGAGTTTTCTTTTTTAAAAATTTTCTTAAACTTCCTTAAACTAAAAAAAAAAAAAAACCTAATCCACAGAAATATAAATTGCATAAAAATTCTGCAGTTCATTTGGTATAAAGTTTGAGAACTTGTGAACAGTTTTTCCCATAACAGTAGATTGTTACTCCAAATAGTGGTCTCAGAGAGAAGTAAATATATATTTATCTCAGAGACATGGGTAGGGACATACACATATGCCTGTGTGTAGGTGTGTGCACAAAATGCACCTACTCTAGTGTCTGGCACACATTAGATGCTCAATAAAACACAGATGTTCAATAAGCACGATATGAACACACACACAGTGTATTATGTTGTTAAACTGCAGTGAAAAGAGTCTGAGATCCTGGAGACCAGGATTCTGCTCCAGCTCTGCTATTAACTATTTGTTTTACTTGTGCAAGATATTCATTTCTCTGATTCTCAGTTACCTCCTCTGCAAAATGAAGAAGAACCAGGAAACGTCTAAGATCTGCTAGCTCTAAAATTCTATCTCTTCCATCAAAATACCATTTCAAATCAATGTAACCTGGTGAAAGATGCACTATAACATTCAAAACAAACTTTGAAAAGGTCTTCTCTATTATAAGAAAATGAAGATTACTTGGTCATATTTCTTGCTAAGAAATCCTTTCTACAGATCTCCCCCATTCCTGGAAAATGGTTGATCCTCTGGAAAATAAAAAGGTAAACATTAATATTCCCATGGACTTAATGAATACATTCATTTACACTACAATAAAGTTACATCCATTCTCTGAGTTTAATGTTCTTAAAAAAACTGACTATTAATGTAAAATATTTAAAATTAAATGACTATAATGACTTTATAGAATTAAAGAATCTACAATAAGCAAAGAAGAAAATCGCAATTTTTTTTAAGAAATCAGAAAACCGTGTTTACAGAGATATCAAAGTTACAAATTTCCATGTTGAATAACTGGTCATTCAATGTCTATTTCTAGTATTTTAAATTAACTATATTCATACAGATAAGCATTGTAGAAATATTAGCAAGAATGGCCTTGTTAGTTTCCTATAGCCAATTTTGTATTACACTCTATACTGACAAACTATACAAAATGTTGATTGTCTAATATTCTGTGTATTTGGCTTTTTAGTTTGATGTCTAGTTTTTAATATGTTTGTTTGACATTCTACAAATAAAAGAATGAAGCCCACATGGCAGACATTACAAGGTATTTCCACTTCCTGATTTCTCTGTGCAATTTTTCCACGTCACTCATCTTTAAGAGTAATGCAAAACACCTGTGTAGGAAGTGTTTTCTCCTATTAATCCTTCCTTAAAGATGGAAAGAGGTTAAAAATTAGATTGGAAGGAACTTGGGCTTTTATGCAAAAAGTCAGTACTACTGGACAGCAACAAAACAGGCTATTTAGGTAAGTTAGAAATGAAATTTAATATGTCCACACATTAAAAATTCCTATCTGAGTAAAATTATGATGGAATTCACAGAACTCTCCAAAAACCAATAACTGGTCATGATTAATCCCCACCTGGTAATTTTGCAGCTCTGCAATCTTCTCCTGCTGAACCGCAGAATCACACCATATAAGGTTACTTGTTTCATCCTCATCTGGAGTTTTCATAAATCCCATTTCATCTATTACTAAACGAACTGCAAGTAAATGATTAAGTTAAATGAAAACTAAAATACTACTGAAATATATTCATTGTGGAAACAGTTTTGATATATGTAAATTTTATCTCACAGTATTTCATTTGCAAAATATCCATTAGTTATAGCATTCCCTTATTTTTAGCTACAACAGTTTATCTAGGGCCAAATTATACTCACAGTAACTGAGAACTGTTTTTAGGTTGCACTCAAAATCCTTGGTTTCAACCGTCAGTTTTAGCAGGTCCACAACTCTGCTAAAAAGTTCAGTGATTATTCATGGCACAGTGAAAACATACACACAGCTGAGACAACACCTCTACTCAGGAAAATGGGCTTCATAGCTTTTTTTTGTGACCTTCGGCTAAAAGGGAAAAGGTAAAAATAGTTCCTGATCATTAGACCTATCCTATACTTTCCACCTCCCCAGTTCAAATTATTTTTAGCAATTAAAACCAAGTCAGTTGTGTTGACTCAGGATATGAAATAATGAAGCAGAATTCACCATAGAGATCTGGAAACTGGCCCTCCTATCTGCTCCTAACACCTTCATCCGATTGAAAAAATTTATGCTCAGAGGAAAGCTTGTTTTTCAGTACAAACTATTTATATGCTCCTCTCTGATCTGGATACCAAATTAACATACTAACACTTTTCTTCCAATGAATTTCAAGTTTAGAATAAAGATAAGCAAAATATTTAGGATAAATTTTCGATCCCAACAGAATTCTGAGTCTTAACAGAAAGGTGTAACTATATGGCAGCCCTTCGATGTTTTCTTTTTAAATGTTTTCCTTCACTGTACACCTTATGCATGAGGAGAAATGGTAAAGGGGGATCAATTGTCTGAATTCACTTGGCTCAAGCACAAAACTGATGAACACACACTTGTCAGTCTCAAGTTTGAGAGATTCTTGATTGCTTTTTGGCTGAGGAGAAAGAAAAGACTTTTTATGCAATGGTTCCTAGACCACAGACATAAAAGAAGAGAACAGTGATTGGAGAGGGATGATGGTAGGGTGGGGAGGAATGCTGAACTGAAATCACCATTCTCCATGAAAGGCTCCGAAAAACTTGGGGCTGTTCTGACGGTGCAGGTGACAATGTACAAAGCAAGACTTGGGGGAAGGGCCGTTGTCTTGTCTGCTCCAGACCACCACGCAACTTTGCTGACCTGAGGGCTCACAGGGAGGGCAAGGACCGCAGCCACCCAGCCTGGGAGACTGCTGTAACTCACTCATAAGCTGTAAAAAATAAAGAGGCCAGAATAGCCGCTCACAAGCAGACCTATTCCTGAGCACAGGAGGTACATTGTCTGGGGTTGTTCAGAGATAACTGAGAAGACCTTAGAGAGAGATGGAACTGGCGGCAGTTCCAGAGGGAGGGAGTATAATGAACTACTAAAATGTACGCATGAATGTACACATGATGAACGTACACATGAACCAGTGAGGCTGGGAACATTCGGGTTACATAACAATAGTGGAAAAGATCCATTATTTCCTTAGATTCACAAAACCAAATCTGTAAGGTCAGTCATATATAAATCTCTTTTATTAAGAAATTCAAAGCTTGGAGAGCTGACAAAGTTGAACTTCAAAGAAAAACACAATGCCAGGTTGTTATAAAGTCCCTTTTCTCAGGTAAGCCATTTAATCAAATTTTTATTTGAACTGAAATTTTAGAAATCAATTGGAATCTTTTAAGGATATCATCCTCCACTGCATGGAAAACAAATTCCTTTAACACATCAGTTCCAAATAGAAACTTGTTGACAGCAAAAGCCTACCTCCATGCCTTGAAATGCTGATATTTTAGGAGCTCTCTTTTAAAAAGGGGGTAAAAAAATAATTGTCTCTACACTGAATTTCTACCAAACCAAACACTCCATTGGTAAAATAGAGATAACCATATGAACCATTTCCTCACATTTCCCTTTATATATTACATACCTCCCACTCCAATTCTTCTTGTCCCTATTAAATAAAAATTACCAAAAGTATACTCCTCATAATTTGTCCTATGATCTTTTCCCTTGATCCATAGAGCTTTCAGAGGCTGTTCAGGAGTTTTAAAAATAGGAATCCAACACTCTCTGAATCTTAGATATAGAAGATACATTTGTGTTTCTCAATTTAAATTTCAATTCACATTTTACTTAGGCAATATGATATAGTAAAAAGAAAACTGAATTTAGAAACAAATGAATTTAGGTTCAAGTTCCACTTTTATCATCTGTGAGAACTTGGGTAAGATGTTAACTCTCACTGGACTTGTTTATTCAACTTTCTATAAAGGATGTATAAAAATAATGTGGAATTTCATAATGTAATAATTATAGAACCAGTGAGAGAACACACTTCATTACTCCATATGTCTTCATATGTCTTCATAAGAAACTATAAGAGAAATTTCTCTCAAGCCTCAGGAATACAGAAATCATATGTCCTTCGAATAACCAATGATTTTATCTTCTGGGCACTGTTCAGTCTATAACTGATTATGTTTTAATATTTGCTTTGGTTGCTAGGAAGCTACAGAGAGTCTCACAGTATGTATTTTGTACTCTTACAGACCCCAAGATTCATCTTAGTTAATCGTCTTTATTTTCCCATGTTTGTCTTCTTAATGCTATTCATTTTCACTTCAAATTCACCTCACCATTAGAGTGTAGAAAGGCAGGGGAAAAGGAGGAAGGGAGTAATGCAGCCTATTTTACAGGGTTATTTGGAAGATTAAATGAGGTAATGCATTTGGAAATGTTTGGTCAACGGCTATAAAAATATTACTATTAAAACTATAGCAAAGTATTCTACATGAGGAAACAGGCAACACCAGGGCAAAAACACAGGTGTTCTGATTATGGCTTAAGTGTATTTCCATTATATAATTCAAAATGCCAAGAGAGCAGTAATTAAATTATAAGAAGTAAGGTGTTGCATAAACTTGCTTAAATAAGGGAAAAAGCAAGGTAGCTTTCTTTCTCCTTGACACATGGCCAATTCCCTCTTTCTCTTCCCTATACTTAGCTCTGTATTCTCCAAACAGTCCCTGATCCCAGGACTGAGCCAGGAATTCTGTTAAACATCTGAGGACTGAGCCAGGAATTCTGTTAAACACCACAGCACAGCAAGGAGGTAGGAATCAGTATAAAGAAAACTGGTGGTGGGTATTAAGGAGGACATGTATTGCACGGAGCACTGGGTGTTATACATAAACAACGAATCTCGGAACACTACATCAAAAACGAATGATGTGGGGGCGCCTGGGTGGCTCGGTGGGTTGGGCCGCTGCCTTCGGCTCGGGTCATGATCTCGGGGTCCTGGGATCGAGTCCCGCATCGGGCTCTCTGCTCAGCAGCGAGCCTGCTTCCCTCTCTCTCTCTCTGCCTACTTGTGATCTCTCTCTGTCAGATAAATAGATGAAATCTTAATAAAAAAAAAAATTTCTTAAAAAACGAATGATGTATGGTGACTAACATAGCACAATAAAAAAATTTTTTTTTAATTTTAAAAAAAGGATGCCAAGGCAACTTCAGCCTTGGGAAAATTTCCTGGGAAAGTGAGAGAGAACTGAATTGAAACACTCTCCTGTAGATCAAGGTTCCTTATGAACCCCACCAAAAACTTAAAGTAAATAATAGGATACCACCACCCATCAATCACTTTAACAATGGTCACCTTACTCTTGTTTCTAGAAAACATGCTGCAAACAAACCCTGAATCTTTCACATCTCACCCTCCCATGCTAACTCGCTTCAAGTCCCCACCTCTGAGGACCACTTATAGGAACAGAATATCAGGGTACCTCAATTCCAATGAAATATTCCCACTGATCATTCAAGAACTTTGGTGAATTACTATAAATGGAAATGAGACTCTCAAAGATGGATAAGAGTAAGAATAATTAACATACTTTGATTTTCCTTAACTCTCTCAATACAAAATGGCTAAGAAGAAGATTAGTTGAGTATTTCTGGTATTTGTTAAGAGTTCTGCAATGCTAGGGGCGCCTGAGGAGCTCAGTAGTTAAGCATCTGTCTTTGGCTCAGGTGGTGATCCCAGGGTCCTGGGATCCAGCCCCGCACCTAGCCCCGCATCTGGCCCCCTGCTCTGAGAGGACCTTGCTTCCTCCTCTCCAGCTATCCCTGCTAGTATTTCCTTTCTTGCTGTGTCTCTCTCTGTCAAATAAATAAAATATTAAAAAAAGAAAAAAAAAAAGAGTTTGGCAATGCTGGGCAAGTGTATCATAATTTAAGACAACTATTCTTCTTATCTACTCTCTATACCATAGATACTGCTTATACATAAAAACTGGAACTTCATTAATAAAAAGCAACAGCATCATCAAAAGAATTTTTTTAAAAACACAGAGAGAAATGTGTTATTCCTCTATTCCTGAAGTCAGTCATTGTTTGATAAATTGTTTGATAAAAATCTCAAAGTTTGTAATTTTTTAATTTTACATCTAACATTTTAATCTCTGTAATGTTTACTTCATACTTGATTTAAAAATTAAGTATTAATCAAAGTCACGTATATATAATACCATCCCATTAATAGCTAAAGCCTTTAGTTTACATTGACGTTCTTTCTGTTTATTAACATGTTAAATATCTCATTAAAAAGAACATTTTATAGAAGGCAATTAAAAATGAATTGCACAAACGGTATCTCCCTGAATTTCAACATTGTTTTCAACATCAAACCAGTCTTTCCAACAGTGATGAAAATCTCATGATTCTGAGGAGACCTACCAATTTCAAACTTTGTCCCAGCAACATTTGCTGTAATGGTTCCCTTCTTTTTCTTTTTTCTGACTTTCCTTTTCATTGTGCTTTGGTAAGGCAATTCTGTATTCAGATCCAGGGGAGAGGGTCCCTGAATAACTTTAAAAGAAATGTAAACCAATCAAGTATCACTAAAATAACAAAAATATCATAGCAGAGAACACAGATGCCCCCCCCACCAAAAAAAAAAAAAAGTAAAACTAAAAATTCTGGTTCGTTAAAAGTCCTCAATTAATTTTTCATTCTTAGAAAAAATTCTCAGTGATGATCTATAATAATATGATTATGTCAATCCACTTACCTCTTTCTTGAGGCAAAGATGGCATTATTGCCTGTGCCTGTTACAATGTGTGCTGTTGTACTAAGCTCTCAGGATATCTGGAAGGCCTGCATTAGTCTAAGTAGGATATGGCTCCAGATCACTGAAAGTTCCTATCATATTATCTTGGTGGAATCCTCAGATTTCAGGACACTGAAGTTATGGGATAAGAAGTTACCTGTAGGGATTTTAAAACAAAGTCATTTAGAAAACAATTTTTATGAAATGTTTCTGTTCTTTTTAAAAGTCAAGTAAAGGTGAAAGTTAATGTACATATTCAATCAACGAATATTTGTTAATTCATTAAACCTTATGCAAAATGCCAAGTGATGGCTCCCTGTCCTAAAAAGTGCACAGAGTAGAAGGGGAGATTTTATTTAAGTCATATATTTGCACACAATGAATAACATGCCATACACCAACAGTAACGATAACCATATTCACTACCAACTATTGAACACTTGCTGTCATGGGTCACTTAAGCCACTTAATCTTTCAACAAAACTATGAGGTAGAACTTTTATCCCTGTCTTACATTTAAGTAAACTGACCTCAGAAAGGACAAATCTTTACCAAAAAAAGTGACAAATTAAAATTAACATCTCTCCAATGTCAAAATCAGTACCCTTAATTAGGACTCCACATAACCTTTAACACAATGTCTGAAACAGGTACAGCATTACTTTTCATCTGAAACAGTGCAGTAAGTGCCAGGATAGAGATCACATAGCAAGAGAATATTTAAAAAAAAGGAATTTCTCATTAGGGAGGGAGGCAGTGGTTAGCGGGGAGGAAGGTGACGACTTTATAAAGTAGACCACATTTGAATTGTAGCTTAAAAAATGGAAACAATTTCGGAAAGGCAGAAAATGAGAGGAGTCGTTATTACAATGAGCTTATCTGGGCACATAGAGGAATGCTGTAAACATTTTTTAATGAACAAATTTGATTTGGCTACACCTCAGCATGGCATATATGACACCTGTATTTTCACTGTGTATGTAGAACCCAGGTATTCATGCCCTGACTATACTGCTCAGTCTATACTATCAATTTCCTAATTTTCCCCTTCACAATGTAAGAATTGTTGAATTCTTGGAAATGTCTCTAAACACAATGAAAAATTATAAAAGTTATCATGACAAACAAAGGTATGGTATCAATCCATTTACCAGGAGATTATTAGGTTTATCAGAAATTCAACTATGTAAAATGTGACTCATATACATCACACCCAATAGTCATTATTAATAATAAGATTCATTATTAAAGAAAATTTAGATCTTAGTTTGTTCTCAGGTACCATTTTTAGTGGAATAATTACCTACACTAATTCAATCTGAAAGCTAGGAAATATTTATTACAGACCAACTGTGGGTAGCACTGTTAGGAATCTAAAATATCTTACCTTATTAACAAACCTGGAATTTAGATACGACTTCTGCAATTTTCGAGATAAATTAAGTCTAAATAAGTTAAATAAATCAAGGTAACAATTTATAAATAGAAAACCTAGGCTTTGAGCCCCATTCTGTCCAATTGTTCATACTATTCACAAAGCCCCATTATTTTCAGACACTGTGCTAATATGCTATGTAGATGTAAAAAAAAATTTTCACAACCCAATTGTATTACAAGCTGCAAGATATGGGCATATTGAGGGAAATCTCAATACTTCAGACCAAACAGAGAAATCACAGTAAACACCCCTAGCCTGATCAAAGCTCGCAATTCCAAGCTGGAAACAGACTGGATTACTTTTCAGAATAAAAGAAAGGAGTGATCTAAAGTTCAGTGTGATTTCTTTCTGGAAGCTCTCTGATACCTCAGGGAGGTAACGATTTGGGTTTATAAGTCCTTGTCCAACATCTTGTTACTGGAGTAAACAAAGATCCTCTTATGGAAACAGAGTACGTATTACATTGAAAGTAGGTGACAAAGTCAACAAGAGTGTGAGACAATGTCTGCCTAACTATACTGACAATAAATTAGTAATTGTTACAGGCTCTAAAACAGATTTGTTAATTTGACTTAAATAATGAGCCAAACACTCTGATTAGAACAAGCTCAGAACAAGAACTATTATCTCTTCCCCTACCACACAAGAATTTAAAGGCCTTTAATTTAGTCTCACCACATATTTGCCCTATTTAATTGCATTTATGTTTTGGTAAAAAACAGTAAGAGTGCTTTAACAAACTCAAGAACTTCATTCTACCGTCCAATTCTAATCATTTCACTTTATTCTTAGTGAGAGACGTGAGACGACAGACTGATCACACCACTCAAATGAGCCATGGTTACCTACTTTTCAGAAGCACACAGCATGGTTCAGTTACCTCCGAAATACTTTAGCCAAGGGTTTCTTAAGCTTGGCTGCAAAGTAGAATCACTTGAGGAACTTTTGAAAATCCTAGTAACCAAACCATACCCCAGACCCCCAGTGGGGCCCAACTATCAGCATGTTTTAAGCTTTCCACATAACTATATCATGCAGCCAAGACTGACAACCTCTGCTCTAAGTATATAGTAACACTGAATCAAATAATAGTTAGTCATAACATACACATATCCAAAAAAAAGTAAAACAAAGAAAAAAAACTCAGCACCTATATAAAAAAAAGGCCAAGTATTTAGGTAAAAATCATCCATTAAAATCCTCATTTCTAGTTGAAGTAAACAAACTGAAACAAAAAAAAGAATTAGAAAATCAGCAGGAATTGGTTTCTCTTTTTTTATTTTTTTTATTTTATTATTGTGTTATGTTAGTCACTATACGGTACATCAATAGTTTTTTTTTCTTTTAAGATTTTATTTATTTATTTCACAGAGAGAGAGATCACAAGTACGTAGAGAGGCAGGCAGAGAGAGAGAGGAGGAAGCAGGCTCCCCGCGGAGCAGAGAGCCCGATGCGGGGCTCGATCCCAGGACTCTGAGATCATGACCTGAGCCAGAGGCAGCAGCTTAATCCACTGAGCCACCCAGGCGCCCCACATCAATAGTTTTTGATGTACTGTTCCATGATTCATTGTTCATGTATAACACCCAGTGCTCCATGCAATCCGTGCCCTCCTTAATACCAATCACCAGGCTCACCCATTCCCACACTCCTGTCCCTTCTAAAACCCTCATTTAGTTTCCTGGAGCCCACAGTCTCTAACAGTTCGTCTCCCATTCTGATTTCCCCTTTCATTTTCCCCTTCCTTCTCCTAATGTCCTCCATGCTATTCCTTATGTTCCACAAATAACTGAAACCACATGATAATTGACTTTCTCTGCTTGACTTATTTCACTTAGCATATTCCCATCCAGTCTCATCCATGTTGATGCAAAGTTGGGTATTCATCATTTCTGATGCCTGAGTAATATTCCATTGTATACATGGACCACATCTTCTTTATCCATTCATCTGCTGAAGGGCATTTCAGCTCTTTTCACAGTTTGGCTATTGTGAACATTGCCGCTATGAACACTGGGGTGCAAATGGCCCTTCTTTTCACTATATCTGTATCTGTAAATATCCAATAGTACAATTACTGGGTCATTGGGTAGCTCTATTTTTAACATTTTGAGGAACTTCCACACTGTTTTTCTATGTGGCTGCACCAACTTACATACCCACCAACAGTGTAAGAGGGTTCCCTTTTCTCCACAACCTCTCCAACACTTGTTTCTTGCCTTGTCAATTTTTGCCATTCTAACTGGTATAAGGTGTATCTCAATGTGGTTTTATAATTTGAATTTCCCTAATGGCTAATGATGATATCTGCAAATGACACTACAAAGGGCTGATATCCAAGATCTATAAAGAACTTCTCAAACTCACCACCCAAAAAACAAATAATCAAGTCAAAAAATGGGCAGAAAACATGAACAGGCACTTCTTAAAAGATGACATACAAATGGCAAACAGACACAGAAACTAATTTCTAAGACAAACAAGCAATTTTACTTTGCAAATAAAGAAGTCATTTCCAAAAGGAATCAATTTCCCAAAATGTTAAGCAAATGGAAACCTCAAATGTAGAAGCTCAAGTGTTACCATGGAAAACAATAGATACATAAGACTAAAACAAAAAAACTGTAATTCCAATACATTTGTGTTGGAGTGCCCTTTCTTCCCAATTCTTCACATTGAATTACAACTTAAAATTCAGATAAACTTCCACTTTTCTCTTAAAGCTTCCTCTGATTATGTTTGAAGAAATTCATTTCTCCCTCTTCCATCCTATCACAGAGGCCATCATATCACCAACCATGAATTAGGAAGGTAAACTCTGCAAAGACAAGTGGTTTTCTTCTATCTTGTTCACTCTTCTGCTCCCAGAGCTTAGAATATTGCCTGACATAATGCTAAAGAAGCACATATTCATGTTACTTACTGCCTGGGAGTAAAGAGAGTTAGTCATGGAGTTCTGAGAAGCAAATACATATCATTTACAAAGATTACTTTCACATTTTTAAATGAAAAAGCAAAGTACCTAAAAGTTTACATTTGGGTAAAATAACAAGAAAATGTGGAATATATGCATTGAGTAGTGGTGGTCTGCTGTGGCTGGGGGCAGAGCTAACAAAGACTTACTTTCATGTACAACTTTTAGTATTCTGTGCATGTATTACCTATTTAAGAAGTAAAATATATGTGATAAAATTGTGTTACAACATTAACATGTTAATAACAAAACACATCAAACTTTGTATTTCATTTATTTTCCTTAAAGATTTATTTATTTGAGAGAGCCTGCATGCACATGAGCTGGGGTAGGGGGAGCAGAGGGAGAGGGAGAGGGAAACGGAGAGAAGCAGACTCCCCACTAAGCACAGGGCACTACATTCAATCTCACAGTGCAAAAGGAATGAATTGATTTTTCCCAGTGGTGGGATTAAGGAGGGCACCTATTACATTCAGCACTCGGTGTGGTGCATAAACAATGAATCTTAGAACACTGAAAAAATAAAATTAAATTTAAAAAATCAAAATAAAATATTTTGCCAACCAATGAAGATAGCATTGGTGGTATTTTTGAATCAACAAGATGAACACAAAACATCTTTTGTATAAATTACACAAGAGAAACTCAGATCTTCCCAACAATCCCCAGAAATACATACCCTGGTGAATGCTATATTAAATGGGTTCTTCATATATACTGGTGAAATTTTAGCTTACCATGGATTGCTAAAACAATCTTCATTAAAGATCAGTGGAAACCAAAATTAGGTTAAGTTGAAAATACATAAAATAACATTAAATAAAAATTTAATAAAAGTTGTTTTTATGGTGAGGGGAGGGAAGAAGAAAGAAATAGATATAAACCAGTACCTACTGTGTACCAAGCATCTTCACATAACTTTGTGTGTATTTACCTCACTCAGTAAATGCCCCAGTATGTTTTATTCTAATTTTACATATAGGAAAATTTAGACTTCATGGCTAAGTAACTTGCCCAAAGTCACACCTAACATATGACAATGAAGAGGCTTGTCTCTAAATTCCATGACATTTTCCACTTTGTATGTTAACTCCAAAATTCAGTCTTTAAATATGATATATTGAAGATTTCACAAAGAAGCTCAATTCTGCTTGCCTGGAACTATTTTAAAAGCTAGGGAATGAGAGCAAGAAAATCAGGCTATGGTTTAAAATGTAGTTGAGATCACAAAGTTGCATGAGAATTATTAATCTCTCTTCTTTGAACACCAGGCAGCTATCGATATTCAGACTGTCTTCCTATTTTTTTCCTTCATGAAGGTACTACAATTCAACAAGTACTCTCATGTAGCAGTATCTATTCTCAGTGAACATAACAGATAACAATTTTCTTTCTTTGTGGTGCTTGCATTCTAGTGTGGGAGAGACAAACAATAACAGCAAACATATTAAGTAAACCATAGAAAATGCGAAGTAGGGAGAGTCAGCACAACTGGTCAGGAGATCAGGAATGTAGGGGAAAAGGAAGGAGAAGAGTTGGAAGGAAAAGTTTTAAATACTGAATCCAGATAGCCCTCATTGGGAAGGTGATATTTCAAGGAGGATAATGACATGTCTCAATTGGAGTTGATAAAAAACCAAATGTATCCTGGAACACTGAAAAGAAATAAAATAAAATGGAAAAAAATAGATATATATGTGTACATACGTGCATGAAAGCATGTGAGGATGTGAACATGTGTGATGGGGAGGGAATGGGGAAACATCATTTCTGAGTACTGAACACTCTTAAAGCCCTCCAATATGGTTCTTTTTCCTAAATCCTGGTGTTCCTAAGTATCTATTTTCTATACTGATTTTTAAATTACTATATTTACACTGACAAGGAGAACAAACATGTTTCACAGTATATATAACTAGTTCAATGTACTTTTGATAGTGTATCACTCTTCTGATGGACAGGGAGATAGGAGGGGCAGGGAGATCCCAACCTTTCCGTGTACTTTGTGTCCCCATTACTGTCAATAGATTTTCACACACTGCTAACTCTCTTTGGTTCTTGTCTCTTAGCATCATAGTTTTTGGCATCTAAATTACTCCCATCCCCCTTTCATACTTACTGCCCTATTGTATGGCTTTTCAGTTCTCAAAACCCATCAAGAAGAATCTGTATTAGGACAGGCTACACTTCATGGCAAAAACATCCCTAAATCTCAGGAGCTTAAAATAACTATGGTCTATTTCTTAATCATGCTACATATCCAACAAAGACCAGCAGGGGTGCTCTGCATTTCACAGTCACACAGGAACCCAAGCTGTTACAGCAGCAATCATCCTAAAACCAGCCACTGCACCAGAGGGAAAGAGTTTTGAAGGATCTCATATAGGCAACTAATAACACATAAAATTTCTACTCACAAGTCAATGACCTAAATAAGTCACATGACCTCTACCAACAAGAGTTCTGGAGTACAGTCATACCATATGGCCAATTGGAATAAAAGCCACCTGGGTGGCTCAGTTGGTTAAGCCACTGATGCTTGATTTTTGGCTCAGGTCATGATCTCAGGGTCATGGGATTGAGACCTCTGTCGGGCTCCACGCAGGGCATAGAGCCTGATAAAGATTCTCTCCTTCCCTCTCTCTTTGCCCCTCCCATAAGAAATGAAAGCTAGTAAGTAACACTAACAACCATTAACCATCACAGATTCCAGTCAATTAATTACTCCCTATTTTAAATTTGCCACCTACCCCTGGACACTATTTTCTAGTTCTCCATAGCTCCACTTTATAGTCTGACTGAAAAAAAGGTGGGGGGGAGCTGAGACTTGTACTGAGTCCAGTCCACCCCTTGACTTTACACAATGGATAATTAAACATCTCTATCCTTGGCCGCTATGGACTGTAATAACACTGATGAGGACAAGGAAGAAAGGGAGAAGGATGGGATTGATGCAGTCACTTAATGTAAAACATGCTATGTGCCCAGGCACTCTTCTAGGTTTTTATATATAAAACTGATCTTCTGGGGCGCCTGGTAGCTCAGTCGGGTAAGTGTCTGCCTTCAGCTCAGGTCATGATCCCAGGGTCCTGAATCAAGCCCCACATTGGGCTCCCTGCTCAGTGGGAAACCTGCTTCTCCCTCTCCCACTTCCCTCTGCTTGTATCCCCCTCTTGTTCTCTCTTTCTCTGTCAAATAAATAAATAAATAAAATCTTTAAAAATTAAATAAATTAATAAATAAATAAAACTCTGATCTTCACAACCGTGAAATATGCCCTGTTATTATTATCCACATAGCTGTCTAAAGAAGAGATGTATAATGAACAATGACATTGAAACACAAGGTATAAGAAAATTTTAAAATAATAATTCTACAAATCTGCCTAGAAGTAATCTTCTCTGCATTTCTAAACTGTAATTATCTGATGAAAGATGTTCCTACTATTACTTCAAAATAATTGAAAAATATTAAATATAGCAAAAATTATATCAAATTAAGCTTTTACTTTGGGGAAAAACACTCTCCACATATATGGTGTATTACTGTAAAGAAGTTATTGCATATTGCAGTCAGAAATCTATTACTTCATGAAAATTATCAAAATGAGGCAGGTTTTTTTTGTGCATAAAGAAGGTAATGCTTCCAGACATCAGGTCATGAATACAATTTTGTCTATTGTTGCACTGTAACACATCATTAAATTTCAGCACTTGGTCCCCAAGCCAAATTTGATAAGCTATTATTATTTTCAAAGAGATAGTGCTTTTTCTTAAGTATAAGAAAATGAAAGTGAGTGAAATGTGTGCCAATGTTTAAACATTAATATCCGAAATGTTTCTTATTTGATATTATCAGGATTGGATTTAATGTGATCTCTAGACCAGGGGCTTCTCAAACTTAATGGCAAGCCAATCATCTGGGAATACTGTTGAAGCTCAGATTCTGATTCATTAGTTCTAGGGTGGGACCTGTGAGTCTACTTTGCTAACAAGTCCCCAGGCATGCTGGTCCACAGCTCACACTTAGAGGAGCAAGGTTCTAGATGACCACAATGTTTAATACTATGCTGACATAATATTTTTAACTTAAAGTCTTTCTGTATAACATGTGACAATTACAAAATTATAAAAATGATTTTAAAATTCATATAAGTGATGTAAAATTACATATTAATGTTAAAAGGCCCCATGAGTCAAAAAAATAAAAATAAAAAATTAGGAAATGTTGACCTAGAGCAGTGGTTCTCAAAATATGGTTCAGGAACAGCAAGCAGTGTCAGCATCACCTGGTAATTTATTAGACATGCATATTCTTGGGCTCAACCCCAGAATTTTTTAATCAAATTCTGGGGGTAGGCCCCAACAACTGACAAGCCCTGCAGGTGATTCTGATGTAGGCTAAAGTTTCAGAACCACTGGACTAGAAGGACAACAGCTAGTAGCATGGGCAAACTCCCAGGAAATGGAGGACACTACTGCTGGAGTCTGCTGGAGTCCACTCCCACCCCACTGGTCTTCTAAAGTAGAACCACGTGGATGACTTAGAAATCCCCTGGCCAAGCAAGAAATGCAGGAGAAAATATTTGCCAAGCTGGACTCTGAGCAGCGAGAAAGGAAGACACTTGCTACAAAGGATCTCATTTACTACTGGAGTAAGCCCTGCTAAATGAGGTGAGGTTTTGTTAATCTAGAAAAACAGTTTACATTCCTTCTTTGAGCCCAAACTAGCTACCAATGCTGACCAACCAAGACATTTGTTTTAAAGATAATCTACCAAAAATCATTAAACATATGAGGAAGATTAACAGCAACCACAAGGATTAATAATATACTCTCTCCTCCAAAGCACTGAGCCAAGAGCATGGTAACTTGACCTTTTTAGAAATGAAAAGTTGGGGGGAGGCGGGGAGAAGGGCTGCAGATGGACAACAACATTGTGTATATTGTTGGTGCACACATACAATGAAAGTACTACACAAGAAAAAATAAATGAACCAGAACTACATGACGAATCACGCAAGTAAGGCTGAGAAATACAAACATTAGTATACTATTAATATAAAGTTTAAAAAATTAGATAAAATAATAACACACGGTATACACCATACATGTATGGTCAGTTAGGAATTAATACATATTAAATAAAAGTGTAAAGAACTACATGGGGATGATAAACATCAACTCTGACACCTCTTGAGTGGAAAGGAGAGGATGCAATAGCCAGTCCTGTCCTACAGAGAAAAAGCACCAAAGATGTCATTCCTAACGTAAAGAATGAATATACTTTTATCATGGCTTAGCTTTCTGAAATAATAGGTAAAAATAAAATAGCCAAGATTCTTTTGTTCGAACCATCATATGTTTCCTTGGAAAAATTGTGTTCTAAGTCACACTGTTGGAAACTGAGGTCTGATCCTGACTCACAAGTAATGTGGAGTCAGTGACAGACTTAAAGAGGAGTAACACAATCCAATTTTCTTTTTAATAGACTACGCTGACAGTAATCATGAGCACTGGATGGGAGAGGGGCAAGAATGGAGACAGGGTCCTAAGAGGGTGTTACAAAATCCAGAAGAGAGATGGTACGAGCTTGCTCACAGATAGTAGCAAAAGATACAGGGCAAAAGAATACTGTTACTACAGAACAGGAACAGAAGTTGGTGATCAATAAAAGAAAAGTAATCTCAGACAACCTGCATATTTCTGATTTAGAGGAACTGGGTAGAAGATGGTATCATTCATCAAGAGAACGCCTGCAGAAAGAAGAGTCACTTTGAGGGGTAAGATGGTATCAGTTTTATATTTGCAGGAAAGGACAGACAGAAAAAAAATAGAAAATTACACAACAGAATTAGTGACTGACTGTAGATAAGGAAAGCCTCTACTTTTATATATAAAATGGTTTAATTAAACACAGAAAGGTCCATTCCAAAGCTAATGGCTCCCATTTCTGTGCTCTCTGCCAAGAAATTACAATAGATTTTCAAAATGCCCAGCTGCCTATCTGGTGAACAAATGACATCACCCAAACAAAAGTCCTAACAATAATACATTGGCACCACTCATTGTGTGTACAATTTTAAAAGGTTTTCAGAGAAGCTACTTACTCCCTGAACATAGAAACTTTTGTATCCCTTTCTCGGAGTGGGTATATTCCAAAAGGCTAGATCTGTAGTGTTTTAGACCTGAAAAAAAACATTTGATCAACCACTTCCAAAAACCTGAAAGAGGCCAAGTGTGACATTATATAAGAATAAACAGAAGAACTATTTGTTCATTCTAGTTACAATTAAAATTGACTTTGAGCAACGGTAGCTCCCTCTAACATACTGCTTGTTTTCCAAATTGCTTTCACCTGCTTCTTATTTGTTTAATGTTTTTGATTTAATTGCAGCATCCACAAAAAACCATCCACTAAGTTCTGTGGAATGTATTATCTTGGAAATTTAGCCTAGTATGACATGAAAAAAAACAAACTAATAAATAGGTAATGATAATACAGCATACCTTGAAGGTACTGTTCCCTTATTAATAGCTGTTTTATTTTCAGTACTTAAAATTATGAAAAGGGCTTATTCAGTAAATGTTGAACTAAATAAATTTCAAAAAGGTTAACATCTATAATTCAGTTAATAAAGGGACAAAACATGGACGGGACTGGAGGTGCTTGTGCTGAGTGAAATAAGTCAAGCAGAGAGAGTCAAGTATCACATGGTTTCACTTATTTGTGGAGCATAACAAATGACATGGAGGACATTGGGAGATGGAGAGGAGAAGGAAGTTGGGGGAAATTGGAAGGGGAGGCGAACCATGAGAGACTATGGATCTGAGAAACAACCTGGGGGTTTTGAAGGGGGGGGTGGGAGGTTGGGGGAACCAGGTGGTGGGTAATAGGGAGGGCACATGTTGCATGGAGCACTGGGTGTTGTGCAAAAACAATGAATACTGTTACGCTGAAAAAATAAATTAATTAATTAAAAAAATAAAAATAAAAAATAAAGGGACAAAAGACAAGGTGATTTCATAAAATGCTCAAGTAGAGTTAAAAGCCATGATGGGTTTATTTCCTTTAGAATATAATCCTGCAGTTCTAATTCTCAGTAGACTAAAAGAAGTCTCACTTGCTCCTTAGGAATAACATGTGATGTTATCAGTTAATTTTTGCATATATCACTCACTTTTGTGAATCCATTTGCCTCCTCTCATTCCCTTGCCCTGCAAAGAACAATACCGTTCTAATAGAGTTGAGCCTCACATCCTCAAAACCCCCAACCTGTGCTTGACTACACCAAGACTTCTCTTGTTCTAAGCTATGGAGTTGGAACTGTGGTCCTGGGGATGCAGCTCTCCCTAACTTTCAGTAACCTAGATCACAAGGTAAAAGAGAGGGACTAAGAGAAGCAGAAAATTTCTAAAATACCCAGTTCTCTGTTCTGTGCCAGAAAATGCACAATAGATATCAAAATGTGCAGCTGCTTAGCTGGTGAACAAATGACATCACCCGAATGTCATCTGATACCAACATTTATAGTTTTAAATGTCCAAAACTTAACTCTTTAACTTCCCCCTGAAAACCTGGCACTTCCTCTTATGTCCCTTATCTTGGCAGAGGACATCACTACAGCCAAACATCTAATAGGCAGATAAATTAGAATCATCTCTTGTTTGGTTAGTTTATTTATTTATTTATTTGAGAGAGAGAGAGAGAGAGAGAATGAGCAGGGTGGGGGGTGGGGGAAGAGCAGAGAAAGAAAGGGAGAAGCAGACTCCCAGCTGAGCAGGGAGCCCAACCCTAGGCTCAATCCCAGGACCCTCACATCATGACCTGAGCTGAAGGCAAACATTTAACTGACTGAGTCACCCAGGTGCCCCAGTCAAAACCATCGTTAACTCTTACTTTGAGTCTCTTATTTGACACCAATTCACTGCACACCTCGTTACCAGTTTTAGGGTATGATTAGTTTTATTATTTATATTTCTACCTACTTCTAAAATA
The DNA here is from genome assembly GCF_922984935.1 of Meles meles. Taxonomy (NCBI): domain Eukaryota; kingdom Metazoa; phylum Chordata; class Mammalia; order Carnivora; family Mustelidae; genus Meles; species Meles meles. The sequence continues at coordinate 145,943,933 of NC_060066.1, read as the reverse complement.
GTTTTAAATCTTATATATATATAAAATTCATTGGGTGGTTAAATAAGCCTCCTATGTCATCCATATCAGTTAATAACACGTGTCCAAAAACCACTAGCTACCTGCCTAATAGCCATTCACTAGTTCTTCCATACTAACAAAATACTTACTGGGTTGTTAAGGGTGGCATTTGCCCCAGTATGAATAACCATATTTCCCAGACTTCCTTTCAAGTGTATATGGTCATGTGACCAATTCCTAGTTATTGAGAGAAAAGTCTAAGTTGTTGAGTAGGAAAGTCGACAATTGGTAGACACTCATTTACTTGCTTTGTTTTTTCCCCTTCCAGCCTGGAACATAAATGCAACTGCAGGAGCTGCAGCAATTCGAAGAGACATTGGTTTCATCGTGGAAATGCTACATCAGTCTTGGACTGCCTACATCCAGAGAAAGTAAACCGCCATCTTGTTAAGCCATTATTATTTTAAGTTTCTGTTATCCCCATCTAAATGCACCTTGTAATGGACGCGCTATGTCAATACAAATTATTGTTTTGGTTTCTGAAAAAGAAATATCAGCCTAAATGCACAGTCATGACCACAATGCCTTTGGACATATCATTTTTGCCACAGCCCACATTTAACTATTTCCTGTGAACAGTAATCTGGATATCCACTGGTAAAGCACTATTCCCCTTCAATCTATGTGCTTTAGATGGAGTTGATGCCAATCCTGGCTCCAATGCTGGACAAATGACTTAGATCTAAAATAACTGTGGAATCCCATCTTCCTGGCCATGCAACTGGTTCAGAGACAAACACAGGATCCAAATAAGACCAGCAAGAGTCAAGCCCAGAACTCATTTCCAGATTCTTAAAGTATATAGTTTCTCTTTTGAGCCAGATTTGAATCTGAGATGGTACCTACCTGCATTGCTGGTCCCCATCTCAAGCCTACACAAAACCTAAGGATGCAGCCATATAAAGAAGGCAGAAAGATAGATAACACGTTCCCAAACTTTTCAGCAACAGAAACTAAAAAATTTCTTTTTTGCTTCAACCAGGTTCCTAACCAATACAAATAATAATGAATTTAATTTCCATTTTTAATTCTGTTTTTTAAATAAAGAGAATTACCTCAAATGTCCTTGCACAAAATGCCACAACTCAAATGAAATAAAAGGAGGCATCATCTACATTTCCTCCATGAGACAACTGGCTCCCAGGCAGCAGCTTTAAAAATGTCTTTTAATTTACATATTCCTCAATCTCAAACGCAGAGTCTGAAATATCGGAGCTAAACTGCTGAGCTGCTGTATCACAGGAATACTATTTGTTAGGATGTTTTGAGCTTAAGATAAGAAATTTTCAATGGTATTAACTTCTAGAATCAGGTAAATTTGTCACGGCTTTCAAATCCCTATAAATTAAATTAAATCCCAGTAAAATTATGCCATGGTCTGAGAGTCATGCAATCAAGGTTCAGAAAATCCATACAGAAAAAAGAAAATGAACAGGCTGAGTTCATATAATGCTCTGCCTGTCTCCATCAGCTAAACTAAGATGTATAAAACGGTTAGATCTTAAGGAAGGAAAGAATAATACAATTATTTTGTTTCTAGGTGCAAAATAAGACACAATGTGTCTTACAATGAACATAATCTTAACTATGATGAAAAATAGCAGTGTATTAACTATCAGAATTTCTAGTGTGTAGACACTGTGGGCTTTTCCTCTATGCTAGCAGTTCTCGAAATTAAATGTGTATCAGAATCTCCTGGAGAGCTTAAATAAGATTGCTGGGCCCCAACCCTGAGCTTGTAGTTCAAGGCAGCACAACTCATACAAGACCAATCTTTAAAGGCCAATCTTGTAAAGAAATAAAATACTAATAGCCTTTATCTAACAGGCCCACTATTAAGAAAACTAATTAAACTTAACTATGTTTCAGTAAGTTTAGCTTATTTTAAAATACGAATATTTCCCAAAAGTCATTCCAGGCATTTAAAAACACCATCTCTCTGGAGCTGTAATCTTTGATGTGAAACTAGTCCTTTTATGGAAATGCAAAGGAAAGAACTATTTTTGTCCTTTATTCTAATGAACAATAATGGAACACAGAACAGAAGCTTTGCCTAAAGTTAACCAGACAGCAGTAATATAACATCTATAGATGCTATACTCTCAAGTAGTATGAATTTATTTTCTAATTGTTCTTTCTTTCTTGGCCTCTCCATTTCCTTTATACATGGAATAAGTAAACACTATCAAGGTATATCACAAATCTGTTTAAAAGTTTACTTATACCGGGGCGCCTGGGTGGCTCAGTGGGTTAAAGCCTCTGCCTTCAGCTCAGGTCACAATCTCAGGGTCCTGGGATAGAGCCCCGCATCAGGCTCTCTGCTCTACAGGGAGCCTGCTTCCTCCTCTCTCTCTGCCTGCCTCTCTGCCTACTTGTGGTTTCTATCTGTCAAATAAATAAATAAAATAATAAAAAAAAAGTTTACTTATACCTTCATTATTTCATTACATTTCTAATTATAGCAATAAATATTTTTTAATGCTAATCATTTTATAAGATGCTCTTGTGAGGGGGAAAAAAAATGTGCCCGGCTTTTACTATCTACATTTTCTTTTAGCAAAGTTAATTAGTAAATCCCAAATTACCCAAAAGAATTCATCCAAAACATATATGATATACAACTATATCAACATAAATACACTCAAGAATGAAAGTTGATCCAAAATATCTATAAAATTATGTATGTAAACATATATAACATCTATATATAACATGAGTCTCAGTGTTGTAAGTTAAATATTATACTAAATCAACAAAGCTGATTTTCAGTTATGCCTCATAAGATTTGGGTTAACTATTTTTAAATCTTGCCTAGTATTCAAAATATCCATGTACACAAGCCTCACTAGGGGAAAAAAAAAACTTTAATCAACGTATTGCAGAATTATCATCTACTTCTGTCTTGAACTGGCTTTGGTGACTGTTACATTACTGGATTTTATACTACCAGATTATTTTTAAAAGCTTCATTTATATTTTCCCAATCTATTGAAAAAAACAGGTTCGCTTTCATAAAGGATATGTAAAAGAAAAAGAAGCAATAACATTATATACTTGGTATGCAATTTTAAATATTGTCTCTATCTACATTATTGCTTTCTGCTATTGTTTGATTAAACTTCCATTTGAATGTCTTCTTTAAACAGCTATAATATAACCTTCTGGGCAGTGCATATATGCAACATTCTCCACAGCACTACACATCTTCAAAATGTGGGTGGGCCTCATTCAATTACCTGAAGGCCTTAAGAGAAAGCACACAGAGGTCCCCCAAGAAAAGAGGAAATTCAGCCTTTGACTATCTTTTTTTTTTAAGATTTTATTTATTTATTTGACACAGAGAGAGAGATCACAAGTAGGCAGAGAGGCAGGCAGAGTGAGAGGGGGAAGGAAGCAGGCTCCCTGCTGAGCAGAGAGCCATCCCCCCCCCACCGATGGCGGGGCTTGATCCCAGGACCCTGAGACCACAACCTGAGCTGAAGGCAGAGGCTTAACCCACTGAGCCACCCAGGCGCCCCAGCCTTTGACTATCTTTGGACTTGAGCTGCAACATCAGCTCTTCCCTGGGTCCCAGCTTGACAACCTACTCTGCACATTTTGGACCTCCATAGTCATATACATACTCAATCTCCATAATCATATAACCCAATTCATACTCATTTATTCTCTCTCTTTCTCTCTGTCTCTCACCCCATTTCCATCTGCTCTTACCTCTCTTTATGTGTGCGTGTGCATGTGTATTACTGGTTCTATTTCTCTAGGGAAGCCTGACTAATATATTCATTATTCTACGGGGTCAGCTACATTTCTTTTTTTTTTCTTTTTAAAGAGTTTATGTATTTATTTGACAGACAGAGATCACAAGTAGGCATAGAGACAGGCAGAGAGAGAGGGGAAATAGGCTCCCTGCTGAGCAGAGAGCCCAATGCGGGGCTTGATCCCAGGACCCTGAGACCATGACCTGAGCTGAAGGCAGAGGCTTAACCTACTGAACCACCCAGGTGCCCCAAGGGTCAGCTACATTTCATGAGACTAAAAATCTATTCTGAAATACTCTTTAAGGCAAGAAGTTTCTGGAGAAAATTATATACCAGCCTAAATATAACCAAGGCCTAAACTATAGATGGTACATTATTACAAAAAGAATGAATCATACAACTGTCTAAAGAACGACTTATGAGAGTTATCTCTAGAATACAAGTGGTAATGGGGACGGCACGTTTTGCATGGAGCACTGGGTGTTGTGCAAAAAGAATGAATACTGTTACGCTGAAAAAATAAATAAAATGGAGAAAAATATATTAAAAAAAAAGAATACAAGTGAGGAAATGAGTAGATAACAGACTACTCCATAATTACCATCATATTTCTTTGATTCTCAGCAATACTGTTTGGTTTCCTAAGAACTTTAAAACATCTGAAATTGTGATGCATCTTATAATCACTGTCAGCCAGGTGGCAGTCCTGAGCGGCTATCATATGCCTGTGTCTACACATCAAAATTAGCCAACTCCATGCCAGGTGCTGAGAGAAAAACTCAGATGTATAATAATAATGGAACACTCTTTTATGAAATGTTGCAATACCGACTCTCCATGACACAGAGGATGATGATGTCTGGAAGAGCCTGCACAATGAATGAAGGAGACATTCAAGTATCTGTCTTTGAATTGGATGAAGTTTAAGGAATGCTTTGATCAATTTATTTTACTTACATTTTCCTTTTTTGTATGCATAAAGTAATGACATTTTTAAAATTTACCTTTCAAAAGGCTCTTCCAACATGTATATAATTATACTAGAAAGAGCTATTCCATAATTGAAATTGTAGAGGTGTTTTTCCCCGAGTAAATAAAAGAACAATGTGTCTTACAATGAACATAATCTTAACTATGATGAAAAATAGCAGTGTATGGACTATCAGAATTTCTAGTGTGTAGAACTAATGACAACTTCAAAGACACTGTGGGCTTTTACTCTATGCCAGCAGTTCTCAAAATTAAATGTGTATCAGAATCTCCTGGAGAGCTTAAATAAGATTGCTGGGCCCCAACCCTGAGCTTGTAGTTCAAGGCAGCACAACTCATACAAGACCTCACTCAGCCCAGGGCTGAGAATCTTCATGTACTCTTTGAATTGGGCAGGATTAGCTCAGGGGCAAAGAGTTGAGCCTGTAGAAAAAGGATGTCAGTACCTGTCCCTCACAGGGAAAGAGGAAGCAATGACTGACTGCCTTGTGAGTGATCCATTTCCAAACCCAATTCTGACACCAACAATCTGTGTCATAACTGCACAAGGCACTCATGTTTCCAATTATTAATCTGAAAAAAAGAGAAAATGGAATTAAGACCTCCTCTAGCTCTAAAATTCTATAATCTTTGACTACAAAAAAAAGTATAATTTAGAGCATTCATGATCTAGAATGGTTGTCTACTCAGGCCTCATTCAAAATATAGCTTCCAACATTCCCAATTAAAATTGGACTCTGATACAGATACAGATGTAGTGAAAAGAAAGGCCATCTGTACCCCAATGCTCATAGCAGCAATGGCCACAGTTGCCAAACTGTGGAAAGAACCAAGATGCCCTTCAACGGACGAATGGATAAGGAAGATGTGGTCCATATATACTATGAAGTATTATGCCTCCATCAGAAAGGATGAATACCCAAATTTTGTAGCAACATGGACAGGACTGGAAGAGATTATGCTGAGTGAAATAAGTCAAGCAGAGAGTGTCAATTATCATGGTTTCACTTATTTGTGGAGCATAAGGAATAACATGGAGGACCTGGGGAGATGGAGAGGAGAAGGGAGTTGGGGGAAATTGGAGAGGGAGACCAAACCATAAGAGATGGTGGACTCCGAAAAACAAACTGAGGGTTTTGGAGGGGTGAGGGGTGAGAGTTTGGGTTAACCTGGTGGTGGGTATTATGGAGGGCTCATATTGCATGGAGCACTGGGTGTGGTGCATAAACAATGAATTCTGGAACACTGAAAAGAAATTTAAAAAATAAATAAAAATAAAAATAAAAATTGGACCCAGAATGCAGAACTTCCAAAACAGTAGAATGAGGAGTTCAGCAATTCCTCTCTCCAAAAACAATGATAAAATGGCACAAAATTGTCCCAGCTCTTTTCAGGAGCCTGGGAAAAGCTCAAAGGCTAACAAGAAAGCTTTATTCAGGGGCGCCTGGGTGACTCAGTGGGTTAAAGCCTCTGCCTTCGGCTCAGGTCATGATCCCAAGTCCTGGGATCGAGCCCCACATCAGGCTCTCTGCTCTGCAGGGAGCCTGCTTCCTCCTCTCTCTCTGCCTGCCTCTCTGCCTACTTGTGATCTCTGTCCGTCAAATAAATAAATAAAATCTTTAAAAAAAAAAAAAAAGAAAGAAAGAAAGCTTTATTCAACAAGAACTACTGAACTTGGGATAAGAACAGAGGAAGTGGCATTTGAGCTTGGAGCTGTCCCCATACTGCAGCACCCTCCACTTCCATCTGTGTAGCTGTTCTATCTGGGCTGGACAAAGCATGAAAGGCAGCAGTTTTGCTGCTTCAGGGAACTCACCTGATTTGGAGCAAAGTGTGGGAAAGCACCATGCCCACAGGCACTGTCAAAAAGGAAAGCAAGCTCTATGGCAAAAATCAGAGAAGGCCACTATCATGGTTGCATGTGGTTGTGACCCTGGCCAACATTATTGGATGAGAAAAATACCACAATCCTGAGTACCTGCCCCTCTATCACACCTAATCCCCAAGGAAGTTGCCTGCCAGTTTCTCTGCTCATCACCTCTACTCCTCACCCACCCACTATGGGGATAAGAATTTTAGTATGAGATTCAAAGGCAAACAGATTATACCTAAATTCGTGTTTTCAATGAAGACATCAATCCACTTCTGCTTTGCAGACAACAATTATATCTACTTCTTAACTCTCAACTGGGTTCTAAGTAGATGAGACTATAAAGCAGCTGAGCTCCAATAAGAACAGGTTTTATCACGAACACTAATTAAAATCAGCTAGGATACTGGAATGGAAAATTACCACTTCTTTTGGCCTCTTGTAACACTGAGGCTAGGGAACACAGTTATTTTTCTCAGCCTTGGCTGAGAAAGATAATCCCCACAACAGAAGTCCCATCTTTTGCTGTCAAAAAAAATTGAGAACACTGACTTCATAATCTCAATCTATAAGGCTGGGAAATGGAATTTTCCTTCACCCAAATAGGCGATAAGTTGCAGTGAGGAATATTCATAATAAACATTAAAGATGTAAAGTTAATAGTAAACATTAAGGAAGTTCTCCCTGCCGATGCTTCAATTTTATAATTTACTTTTATATAATTTATTCTTCTTACTGACAAGGATGAGCTAAAGATTGATAGATGTTTATTTCAATATAAAGTCTATGTTAAGAAAAATTTATACACAAGAGCAATTTTCCCTTGAATTCAGCAACACCTTCTGAGCATCATAGGCACTCCATAAATGTCTTGAATTAAATTAATAATTTTAAACAATTGTTGCAAAAAAAATTCTATTCCTTTTTACTGTTTACAATTATCTGAGAGCAAATATGTATATTCTTAGAAATTTATCAAGAACATCCATTTGATGATATTCAATGTTAGTGCTTTCCTGGTTACATTACTTTACTCAGTATACTGTTAGTAAAATGACCACGAAGTAATGAAGTAATCTGGTAAATAAAATATTTAGGTTTCTAGAAAGGATACAAATACACTAGAACAAGCTGGTTATGACAGATAATGGTTAAATTTCCCAGTTTACTCTCTAGATAATACTAACTCCAATCAATGTTACATCAATAAATTTGAAATGTTATTCATAAGTAATATCTCATATAACAAAAAATTAAACATACTGTTTTGTGTAAATAAGTTATCACTTTAAGAATAATAGGGGGATAGGAGAAGAATAAATGAAACAAGATGGGATTGGGAGGGAGACAAACCATAAATGACTCTTAATCTCACAAAACAAACTGGGGGTTGCTGGGGGGGGTGGGATTGGGAGAGGGGGAGCGGGCTATGGACATTGGGGAGGGGAGGCGAACCATAAGAGACTATGGACTCTGAAAAACAACCTGAGGGTTTTGAAGGGTCAGGGGTGGGAGGTTGGGGCAACCTGAGGGTTTTGAAGGGTCAGGGGTGGGAGGCTGGGGGAACAGGTGGTGGGTAATGGGGAGGGCACGTTTTGCATGGAGCACTGGGTGTTGTGCAAAAAGAATGAATACTGTTACGCTGAAAAAATAAATAAAATGGAAAAAAAAAACTAAAAAAAGTAAAAAAAAGCAAACAAAAAAAAGAATAATCTACAGACTTTAGTACTATTAACATTAGAAAACTGAACATAATAAATTAAAATCCCAATAACTAAAACCAAACTCAAACCAACATGTTATTAATTCACTCATTTTAAGGTAGCTTATAATTTTTTTCACTCACTAAAGAAAATATTCTAGGAAGCAATTAGAAATATAGCAAGAATCTAAATTATGTATATGTTTAAGCTCCTGACTTCATAATTCCACTTCTAGGAAAATCCATCCTAATGAAATCACCCAAAATGTTGAGGCATATTAGTGAACAGGGATGTATCAAGACATCATTTACAGCTGTAACTGAAAACAACCTAAATGTATCCAATAGAGAAATTTAGTAAATTATGATAGAGCCAAACAATGGGTTATTGTATGATCACTTAAACTGGCTATGAAGGGGTGCCTGGGTGGCTCAGTGAGTTAAAGCCTCTGCCTTCGAGGTCCTGGGATTGAGCCCCTCATCGGGCTCTCTGTTCAGTGGGGAGCCCGCTCCCCCCCCCACTCACTCTGCCTCCCTCCTGCCTACTTGTGTTCTCTCTCTGTCAAATAAACAAATAAAATCTTTAAAACTGGCTGTGAAGAATTTTTACTCATGTGGGAGGCATATAATTATTTGAGAAAGAATATAAATGATTCACAATAAATTGTATAATATCATTTATTTTCTCATTAATGAATGAGTGATAAAATTGTAAAAAGTCCATTTTAATTCACCAAACCTAAACAAATATACCTCAGCTGGGATATTATATTCACCATCTATCCACTTTACATGTCACATTCCATTTGTTTTGTGAAAGTTCAGAATATTTTAAAGCAAAGATATGGAAATACTTGGTTACGAATCATATGTCAGGATGAATTTTTCTATACAGTATTAATAAAAAATCTCTTAAAATAGATCTATAAAATGGGCTAATTCCAAAAGAGACTGATTCCTAAGTAGTAGACAAGTATTGAGTGTGAATTACATTTTGCATTTATTTTGGTACATGGAATATTTACTAAATGACCTCTGAGGTTAACACTTCCAGAGTAAATCATTACTTGATTCCAGGAATTCAAGCCAAGATCAGATCATCAAGTAAAAATAGCTAGCAGTGAAGTTACAGTATCATTTATATTTGTTTTGAAGTGCTATTCACACCCCAAATCAGAAAAATTAGGAACATAGAGTACGTACTAAATTCATTTAGATTTTTTTCCTTTTAGAGACAAATGGAAAGAAAGTAAAATCCTAGAAATCTTTTTTTTTTTTTTTCCTAATGAGAGTGGGAGCAACTGTTTTTTAAGTACTGATTTCAATTTGGCCATGTCAGGTTTGAGATTATCAACAGCATGTCTACATAGAAACTCCAGGCAACAGTCAGAAGTTAAAGTAGTTGTTAATCAAAAATAAATAAATAGCCTGAAGTTCTTCCCTTACCTGTCTTTATTTGTGGGTATTATCCAAAAGACCTTGGTTTGAGTTCCCCAGAAACAAATTCTAAAATTAGGATTCAAGTACAAATAGTTCATTTGGAGATGTGCAAGAAACACTGATAGGGGAGCCAGGCAGTGAGACAGGGAAGAGAAGGCAGCCAATAAAGTGTAAGTTACAAAGCCAGCTACACTCCGGGAAGCTGGAGTTTAATTCCCTATGGAACTCCGAGAACAGTGTAAAATATACCTGCTTTAGAGTTAACCCAAAGAGGATTCAATCACTGGTTGAGGGCCACAGTCAAGGTACAATGTGCATTAATTTCATGGCATTTCCAGCCCGCCTGGGGGGAATGAGAATGAGAGCTGGGGGGAAGGAGGGCTGCATAGGGAAGGGGTTCCTAGCCTCATGGCCCCCAGAAAAGTCCTCTTAAGTTAAGCCCTAGGGAAAGAAATGTGGAGATTGGCAGGCAACTGTAAGTAGGAAGAGCATGAGGTGGTAAGGTGCCACGGATTGGGCAAGGCACTGAGGGCGTAAACTCAAACAACTATCCCTAAATCACATTATTTATCCCCAAGACTTCAATCATCTTTTACCTGATGGATCCATTCCACACATGGCCTTTAAATTCAACCAAAAGACCATCCACCATGGCCTGACTATCATGTAAAAGCAAGTTAAAATATTAGCACTGGTTCTTAGCAAAGTCTGGTATCCAGTTTCCATATGGGGGATTTAAGAATGACAATCTGGTTTAGGTGAGTGGCGAAGAAGATTTGATATTGCGTAGCATACATACTATAATTTATATTGTTTGTTGTATTTGCATAGCAGGTTTCTATATTTACTTGGATTGAGTTTGCGTGTGTGTGCAACTTTGATGGAGTTGATGGAGAATGGTCATATGTGGCTCACATCTACAGGATACCCCTCAGTGACCCACTGCTAGAACCTTAATTGTCTGTCAGCTCTACTGCATTGCCTGGAGTTGGCTGGTCTCTAGGCTCAGTATCCCATCCCTGAATGCATCTTCTGGGCCCTTCAGTCTTACAGCCCACTCATTCTTATCTTCTAGCTCTTGGCACACAATCCTCGGTTCTCCCTACTGTTAAGGTTTTGAGGCCTCTGCCATGTCCAATAATGAACTCCCCATTCTAGTCCCTCTGCCCTGTAAAAACCCATCAATAGTCCTAGACATCCTAAAAATAGTAAGTGAAGGACAAAAGAAGAGATGGAAAGAAGGGATTTAGACCAGTTGAACCTCTAGTTCCTAACTCTCCTTAGAACTCCAGATCCTATTGCCAAAGCTTTTCCCTCACATTTCATACTTAGTGTCATTTTCTATCTCAAAATGTCAACAATCCCAATAAGGGCATATGTCTACCAAAAGACCTAGACAAGACTGTTAATATCAGCTTTAGTAATAATAGCCCAAACCTGAAACAACCCAAATATCAACGAAATGTAATATGAATACATAAAATGTGGTATATTCATATGATGGAACTACACAACAATACAAAAGAATGAACTACAGTTATTCACAACATGAACTACTAACAGTATACTGATGAGTGAAGAAAGCTGGGTACAGAAGAGTGTGTCCATATATTCTGTATTATTTCATTTAGATGTGGCTCAAGAATGGAAAAAACGAAAACTGGACCACTTTCTTACACTATATACAAAAATAAATTCAAAATGGATTAAAGATCTAAACGTGAGACCTGAAAACGTAAAAATCCTAGGAGAGAGCATAGGCAGTGATTTCTCTAACATCAGCCGTAGCAATTCTAAAAATGCCTCCTGAGGCACGGGAAATAAAAGCAAAAATAAACTACTGGGACTACATCAAAATAAAAAGCTTCTGCACAGCAAAGGAAATAATCAATAAAATTAAAAGGCAGCCTACTTAAAGGGAGAAGATACTGTAAATGACATATCCAATAAAAAGTCTCCAAAACATATAAAGAATTTAAACAAATCAACACCCCAAAAAACAAATATCCAATTTAAAAATGGGCAGGAGACATGAAGAGACATTTCTTCAAAGAAGACACCCAACAAAGACACACAAAAAGTTGCTCAATATCACTTATCATCAGGGAAATGCAAATCAAAATTACAATGAGATATCACCTTGCACTTGTCGGAATGGCTAAAATAAAAAACACAAGAAACAAGTGTCGGTGAGGATGTGGAGAAAAAGGAACCTTTCTGCACTGTTGGTGGGAATGCAAACCACTATACAACTGTGGAAAAAGTTCCTCAAAAAGTTAAAAGTAGGACTACCCTATATTGTGCTACTCCATATTTAGCCAAAAAACACAAAAACACTAACTCAAAGGGATACATGGACCTCTGTTTACTGCAGCAATGTTTACAATAGCCAAGTTATGGATATAGCCCAAGTATCCATCATAGATGAATGGATAGAGAAGATGGGGTATATATACGCAATGGAATATTATTCAGCCATAAAAACAGAATGAAAGCTTACCATTTGCAATAACATGCATGGAGCTAGAGAGTGTTATACTAAGTGAAATAACTCAGTCGGAGAAAGACAAATACCAGATGAGTTCACTTATATATGAAATTTAAGAAATAGAATAAATGAGCAAAGGAAAAAAGAGAGAAAGAGAGGAGCCAAGAAACAGAGCCTTAACTACAGAAAACAAACTGATGGTTACCAGAGGGGAAGTGGGTGGGGGGATGGGTGAAATAGGTGATGGGGATTAAGAGCACACCTACTGTGATGAGCACTGAGTAATCTATAGACTTGTTGAATCACTGTATTGTACGCCTAAAACTAATATAACACTGTTAACTATACTAGAAGTAAAAGACAGGAAAAACTAAATTTAAAGTGATAGAAGTCAGAATAAAGCTCACTGCTAGGCAGGATCAGGGATCACTGAGAATAGTCATGAGGGAACATTTTGGGGTGCTGGAAATGTTCTATATCTTGACCTAGGTGATGTTTACAAAAATGTATACATACTTAAAAATCCATCAAGCTGTACCCTTAAGATGTGTGCAGTTTATATGTTACATATTTGTGTGTGTGTGTGACCTTCGTTTTTAAAAAGGTAGTAATATATAACCATCAGAAATAGCAGGGGACTCCAGGGTCACAGAATTCAAGGGAGAACAAGATTTCCACAAAGATATGAGTAAAGGAAGGAAAGATCCAAAAAGGAAGAGACTAAGAAGTAGTCATTTCATTAGGAAAGTGGAGGTTGTGATTATTTTGCAGACAGCAACAGAAAAAGATTACCACCAGTTTACTAGACAGGAGGAAGAGATGACCTTCAAAAAGTAACAGCAGGAGGGAAAGATGGCATGAAGTTTAATGGAAAGAAGATCTAAAGGAAAGATTTAGGTTTTCTTTATTTTGTTATTGTTGCTGTTGTTGTTGTTTTGGTGAAAAGGAATATGATAGTAAAAAATACGTTTGAGAGCCAGTATGTTAAAGATAATTAAAAATATAAGAGAAATGAAATGCCTAATGGGTTAGGCACAAGGGTCCAACTACAGTGCACACACCAAATCCAGCCCACTACTTATTTTATAAATAAAGATTTAGTGAAACACAGAAACCCCCATTTCTTTATGCATTGTCTAAGACTGCTTTTGCCCTTTAAAAAGGCAGGATTGAATAGTTGTAATAGAAACCATCTGACCACACACAGAAAAGTTTACTGACCCCTCAACAAGTGTCCTCTAGGAGTCAAGAAGAGATAGAATTAACAGAAGGAGAGAGGTCACCCCTCGGAAAAGAGTAGAAAATGTGTGATTATGCCAATATGTAGTGGATGAGCAAAGGAGGGATATAAAAAAAATTAGTCCTGGGCCACCCCGGTGGCCCAGTCAATTAAGCATCTGACTCTCGGTTTCGGCTCAGGTCATGATCTCAGGGTCATCAGATGAAGCCCTGTACTGGGTTCCAAGATCAGCACAGAGTCTGCTTAAGACTCTCTCTCCTGGGGCGCCTGGGTGGCTCAGTGGGTTAAAGCCTCTGCCTTCGGCTCAGGTCATGATCCCAGGGTCCTGGAATCGAGCCCCGCATCGGGCTCTCTGCTCAGCAGGGAGCCTGCTTCCTCCTCTCTCTCTCTGCCTACTTGTAATTTCTGTCTTTCAAATAAATGAATAAAATCTTTAAAAAAAAAAAAAAGACTCTCTCTCCCTCTACCTCTCCACCCCTAACCCCTCTCTAAAATAAATAAATTATTATTATTTTTAAATTAGTCCTATTCTGTGCTAGGAAATGAGCAGTGCACTGAGTACCAATAAAAGATAAGGAATAATTTCAGGCTCCCAGAAACTAAGTCAACTGTAATATTAACAACTACTACTGATACATCTACAACTACAGCAATGACTAATGTTGATATCATACTGCTTACTGAACACTTCCACCTAGATATTCTCAGTGCCACCACAAACTCAAAATATCCAAAGCAAACTCATGATCTTGGCACCTTCCTCTTTTTCAACCCCTAGTAATTCCACCTCTATCCTATTTTCTTTATCCTCTGAGTATCTCTGGAATCCATCTACTTTTACCATTCCCTTAACCTCCACATCTACTCCTAGCTGCCATCAATCTCTCACTTGTACCACTGCACTAGGTTCCTAACAGAGGTACTGATACCCATGCTTAGTCCCCTGCAATCCACTTTCTACATACAGATTCAAAAAAATGTGTGTGTGTGCGCACACACATGCACGCGTGCAATGGAATATTACTCAGCCATAAAAAAGAATGAGATCTTGCCATTTGCAACAATATGGATGGAGCTAGAAAGTATTAGGCAAAGTGAAATAAGTCAGACAGAGAAAGACAAACACCATACAATTTCACTTATATGTGGTATCTAAAAAACAAAACAAATGAACGAAGTAGAAACAGACCCATAAATACAGTGAACAAATAGTGGTTGCCACAGGGGAGGGGACGGAGGTGGGCAAAAAAGGGGTGAAAGGAAGTGGGAGATACAGGCTTCCAGTTATGGACTGAGTAGGTCATGGGGATGAAAGATATAGCATAAGGAATACAATCAATAGTAACGTAACAGCATCGTATGGTGACATACACTGTGAGCACAGCGTAATATTAAAGTTGTCAAGTCACCGTATTGTATACCTGAAACTAATCTAAGACTGTGTCAACCACACTTCAATTTTTAAATATGCAAATCCAATCACAAATCATGTCGTGTTACTCTCCCATTTCCTTCAACCAACTACCCTAGCTGGCTTAAACTCCTTTGATAGCTTTTCAATTCTCATCTGATAAAATTCAAAAGCCCACTCATGACCAAGAAAGACCTTTCCAAATAAAGCCCTTGGTACTAGTCAATTTAACTAAGCTAACAATATTTCCTAGAAATTAGCTCCAGGTTATTTAGTCAAAAAGAAATCTGCATGCAATTTTGAAGGCACAAGTAAAGCAACAGACATTGTGCTCTGAAGGTCAGTATAAGGCACCATGTGCTGTTTGCTTGTACATTTTGACAATGTTTGCTCCCCTATTGAGATAGGAAGCCACTGAGCCTGCAGTTACTCCAGCTCCTTGCCAGATCTTCAGGTTTCTGAATCCTAACACATCCAGCTTCCCTGGACCAGGCATATGTGAAGCTCTTGGCAAAGAACATCAGCTATTTCTGGGGGTCACCCCCACCGTCAAGACTGGAGGGGTTAAGAGTCAGGCATAGGCTCTAGTTTCATTCCTGTGGGCTCCAATTTATCCTAGTGGGATCTAGTTCATCTCAGTTTTCCCTTCTAACTGCTAACCCTGCTGACCCACCACCAGATATAAGATACAAGCCCTCTATAAACTTCTTCTCATCCCTAACGTAAATGTCTTTTCCATATCACTCTTAGTGATTCTGTTTCCCTGATGGAACCCCTAACAGATATTGTCTACTAGCCTGCTTATCTTTCCAGCCTGATTCTCAGCTACTTTCTCTGTCACTCTCTGTGTCATAACCACCCACTGCATAGACCCACTACATAGACTTTATAATGCTATTCTTTCTGACAGAATCCAACCCCCATCTGTCCCTGGCCTTTGCCTAGTTAGAGCCCACCTTTCCTGACATTACTCTCACAGCATCACGTACCTTTCCTTCATAGCACTTACTGTAGAATTATATATTTATTTTTAATTAATTCTATCTCATTGGCCTAAAAACTTGCAAAGAACAGGGACTTGGATTGATTTTGCTCACAGGTGTATTCCGAGAACCCAGAAGAGCACCTGGGACATGATAAACACTCAGTAAATATTTGTTGAGTAAGTGAATGAATGAATGAATACTTATTCTGTGCCAAGCACTACGTTAAATGCTTTATGTAGATTATCTCATATAATACTTAAAAAACACTTTGAGACTAGTACTATTATCATCCTCATTTTGCATATGAATAGAGGAAATTACATGCTATAAGTGATAAGACTCATATCCTTCCATTTATGTACAAAGAACAGTTTTACTCAGGCATTCATTCTCTTAATCTCTTTGCCCTTCACAGCACTGTAAGACCAGTTTAATACGACTATTTATTTTTTTCATGTAACAAATGAAGAAGCTCATATTTAAGAAGTTAGTTAACTTGCTTAATGCCATACAAGGTATCAGCTACAGCTAGAACACAGATCCAACACCAAGTTCATTGCTTTTTTAAAAACTTGATCCCTCTACTTCCTTACACCAGGCCCCAATTTTATCCCTATACTGCAATCCACATTCAGATTCACCAAATATCTCCTACCATGACTGCCTTCCACAGTAAATTCTCTACAAGCACTATCTTCATTTTAGAAATCAATAAAGGTGATGGGAAGACATAGCACAGCACCTTAAACAATACGTAGTTGTATGGTAATGACAAACAATGCCCTGACTTATACTTTACTAGGATCATTTTAACATATCTCAAACTCATAGTAAAAGGGAATGGGGAAAAATATATAAAATACTATATTTATGTGAAAAAGTTTTTCAAAGGATGCAGTTAATTTTTTATAAGAAGGAAGGAAGAAGAAAGAAAAAGAGTAAGGAAAGAAAGTGAAAGGAAGAAGGTGGGAGGGAAGGGTTGAAAGTTAAATTTTCCTTCCCAGCAAAATCAAGCCAGCTTTTTCAGTCACATGGGAAAGTAAGATTTCATTAGCCTCTACACAATATGCTTAGTCATTAATCCTAAGTAAATCACATGGCCTCTAACAATGCTGTCCTAAAAACCTATCTGTGTGACACATTCTATATTTCAATTTTCAATCAGAAGAGATCCTTACAGTTCCACAATGTCAAAGGAGATTTTGAGAATGATGACAGCAGAAAAAGACGACAAGGCAGATAATCACACTGACAACACATGTCAGTCTTCGTAAAACTCAACTCAATGGTTTAGCTACTTCTCACAAATTCTAGAATCCAATCCAAGTCAATTATTCCTAGCTTGGGTTTTACCATATTCAAATGCCTTAGAAACAATCCTTCATTCAAAACCTACATTCAGAAAACGTTCTTCCATTCTCTATTAATATTTTACCTACAAACTGTTCTATTGCTTTTGAGTGAATTTAATCTTGTGTCTACAAAGGCTAACAATGTAAAGGATTAAGCACTTCTTTAGGCTTAAAATTCTTCAATTTTCTCAATATTCTTTTTTTTTTAAAGATTTTATTTGTTTATTTGACAGACAGAGATCACAAGTAGGCAGCAAGGCAGGTGGGGGTGGGGAGAGCAGGCTTCCCACTGAGCAGAGAGCCCGATGCGGAGCTCGATCCCAGGACCCTGAGACCATGACCCGAGCCTACGGCAGATGCTTAACCCACTGAGCCACCCAGGCACCCCCAATTTTCTTAATATTCTTAATTGCAAAGCTTCTTAAACTAAATTATCTGTAAAGTCTCAAAAAGTTAATTTCCCCTCACAGAATCAGACACTTCAACATTAAATACCTAATTTTAACTTTGAGTATATGATGCCTGTTGGTTTACCAAGCATTTCATTTTCAAGTGCACTGACAAACAGGAATAGCAACTTTTATTCTTAGTCACAAAACTTAAGTTCTTTAATTTCCTTTGCAAATACTTGGATCTACCATAGTACACTTCTGTGTTAGCATTTTTGTAAGTCACTGGCACTGGACCATGAATAACATGTACTAAATGTTTAATAAGCACCAGGTACTACTCTAAAAACTTTACATTTATTAACTCATTTAAGTTTAAGGCTACAGGCACCCCACAAATTTATTACTAAATAATAAATTAAATAAATTAAATATTATTAAACAATATAATTGATTATTAATTTAATAATTAATAGGGCAAAAGAAAACACGCAAAGGAAAAAATTAGATTAATAAGATAAGCATGGGGCGCCTGGGTGGCTCAGTGGGTTAAAGCCTCTGCCTTCAGCTCAGGTCATGATCCCAGGGTCCTGGGATCGAGCCCCACATCGGGCTCTCTGCTCCACGGGGAGCCTGCTTTCTCCTCTCTCTCTGCCTACTTGTGATCTCTGTCTGTGAAATAAATAAATTTTAAAAAAAATAAGATAAGCATGTATTTCATCTAAGCAAAGTTGATATAGCAATTTATAAATCTATTTACTGGGGCCCCTGGGTGGCTCAATGGGTTAAAGCCTCTGCTTTCGGCTCAGGTCATGATCCCAGGGTTCTAGGAAGCCTGCTTCCCCTCCTCTCTCTCTTCCTGCCTCTCTGCCTACTTGTGATCTCTGTCTGTCAAATAAATAAATAAAATCTTTTAATAAATAAATAAATCTATTTACTGGACAGAAGAAATGGTTTGTTGTTATTTGAAGATGTGCAAAACATAAAAAACACATACACCCATGAAAAAAGAATGCTTCCTTTTTGGGGGAGATGGTTTACAAATACAGTTTTTTAAAAATGCTTTCTCAGTCACCATTATAAAGGCTTATTGAAAACCAAGAAGCAAACTAAAGATTATAAGAATGAGTAAACTTCAGGGGTACCTGGGTGGCTCAGTGGGTTAAAGTCTCTGCCTGCTTCTCTGCCTACTTGTGATCTCTTGTCTGTCAAATAAATAAAGAAAATCTTAAAAAAAAAAAAAGAATGAGAAAAATTATATTTAAATGCAAAGAAAATGGGTAAATTATATATTTGAAATAAATCAATAATTTAGATGTTCTTTTTAAACCAGTTACTATAGAAAATTACATTGCAAAATAAATATAATAAATATACTTTCTAAGACCAAAATCAAAACAACAATAACAAGAAACATACCAGCAGATTCCTAAATATATCTACTTCATAAAATGGAAAATACAGACCTTGTTAACAAACATGAAAAATGTTCTTGTCATCATGACATTAAGCCTAACAGATTTTGGTGTCAAGTGAATGATAACATGGAAGAAGCATTTATAGGTTAACACTCACTCCTTTGGGAAATCTAGAAAATATATACCAGATATCATCTACTACACAGTACCAATATACTTCTGCTAAAATTAGGATTGTTGCATATTGGAGGTATTTATCTGTAACAAATTAATGTTACACCTGTCTGCAAGTCATTGTGTAAAGTTTACACTGTAATTTAAAATGACTTTAAAGTATTCAGTCTATATTATTGAGGCAGTTCAATGAAAGCTAACTCCATAACTCATTGAAATAATTACCTGGGTAACTAAGAGCCTGATGATAAAAGTAGCCATTTCCTCCCTAATAAGCAAGTGCTCTCCCTTTTTATGTTAGCCATATGGTATTTTATTATTTGACAGAACAATAACAAAAATAAAGCACAGTGTTTTCTACATAATATGAAAAGTGTTGATCACATTGCCTAAAACACAGTAAGCGCCACAAAAAAGTTAGTGATTTAAAATCATAACTGTTGGGGTTCCTGGGTGGCTCAGCCGTTAAACATCAGGCTCCCTGCTCAGCGGGAAGCCTGCTTCTCCCTCTCCCACTTCCCCTGCTTGTGTTTCCGCTCTTGCTGTCTCTCTCTCTCTGCCAAATAAATAAAATCTTTATAAAAAATAGCCAGACTATGGAAAGAACCTAGATGTCCATCAACAGATGAATGGATAAAGAAGATGTGGTATATATACACAATGGAATACTATGCAGCCATCAAAAGAAATGAAATCTTGCCATTTGCGACGACGTGGATGGAACTAGAGCGTATCATGCTTAGTGAAATAAGTCAATCGGAGAAAGACAACTATCATATGATCTCCCTGATATGAGGACATGGAGAAGCAACATGGGGGGGTAGGGGGATAGGAGAAGAATAAATGAAACAAGATGGGATTGGGAGGGAGACAAACCATAAATGACTCTTAATCTCACAAAACAAACTGGGGGTTGCTGGGGGGAGGTGGGATTGGGAGAGGGGGAGCGGGCTATGGACATTGGGGAGGGGAGGCGAACCATAAGAGACTATGGACTCTGAAAAACAACCTGAGGGTTTTGAAGGGTCAGGGGTGGGAGGTTGGGGGAACAGGTGGTGGGTAATGGGGAGGGCACGTTTTGCATGGAGCACTGGGTGTTGTGCAAAAAGAATGAATACTGTTACGCTGAAAAAATAAATAAAATGGAAAAAAAAAAAAAAAAAAAATCAAAGTTGTTGATATTATTAACCAAGGAAACCAGACATGATTCAAACACCTACCATGTTCCACACATTGCACTACAGCCTTTATGATTAGGCATTTCAACATAGACTGTACCAGAGGAGCTTTAAAAAATATCAATGCCTGTAAAATACTTAGGAATAAACTTAACTAAGGGTGTGAAAGACTGCAAACTACAAAACACTGATGAAAGAAGTTAAAATAGACAAATAAATGAAAAGATATCCCATGTTTGTAGAATGGAACAATTAATACTGTAAAAATGTTCATACTACCCAAAATGATTTATAGATTCAGTGTAATCCTTATCAAAATCCCAAAGGCACTTTTTACAGAAATAGGAAAAACAACCTTAAAATGCACATGAAATTATAAAAAAAACCCAAGAAAACAAAACAATTTTAAGAACAACAAAGCTGAAAGCAGCACACTTACTGATTTCAAAATACATTACAAAGTTTAGTAATTAAAAGAGTAAGATACTGGCATAAAGATAGACGTATAGATCAATGAAAACTAGAAAATCCAGAAATAAAACCATGTAAATACACTAAACTTATCTCCAACAAGGGTTCCAAGAATAAGTGAGGAGAAAGGATAGTCTCTTCAACAAATGGTGTTGGGAAAACTGGATATACACATGCAAAAGAATGAAACTGGACCCTGATCTTACACAATACATTAAAAATCAACTCAAGGGGCGCCTGGGTGGCTCAGTGGGTTAAGCCTCTGCCTTCGGCTCAGGTCGTGATCCCAGGGTCCTAGGATCGAGCCCCACATCGGGCTCTCTGCATGGCGGGGAGCCTGCTTCCTCCTTTCTCTCTGCCTGCCTCTGCCTACTTATGATCTCTCTCTCTCTCTCTCTGTTGAATAAATAAATAAAATCTTTTAAAAAAAAAACTCAAAATGGATTAAAAACTTAAATGTAAGGCTGTAAAATTCCTAAAAGAAAACAGAGAGGAAATGCTTCATGACGATGGTCTTGGCAATAATTTCTTGGATATGACACCAAAAGCACAGGCAACAAAAGCAAAAATAGACAAGTGGGACTACATCAAACTAAAAAGCTTCTGCACAGCAAATGAAACATTTAAGAAAAGTGAAAAGACAACCTACAGAATGAGAGAAAATACTTGCAAACCATGTATCTAAAATGGGCTAATATCCAAATATATAAGAAACTCCTTCAACTCAATAGCAAAAAAATAAAAAGGGCAATTGTTGTCATGAGCACTGGGTGTTGTGAGGAATCACTGAATTCTACTTCAGAAACCAATACAGTGTATGTACACTAAAATTTAAATATAAATAAATAAGCAAGCAAGCAAAGGACTTGAATAGACATTTCTCCAAGGAAGACATGCAAATGGCTAACAGGTGTATGAAAAGATGTTCAACATCACTAATTATTAGAGAAATGAAAATAAAAGCCACAAAGAGATTATCACCTCATACCGATTGAAATGGCTATTATAAAAAACAGAAACAAAAGATAGCCACTCTTGGTGAGGATGAAGAAAAATTGGAATTCTTGCATGATGTCATTGGTATATACAATGGTGCAACCACTGTGAAAAACAGTATGGAGACTCCTCAGAAAATTAAAAAGAGAACTACCCTGTGACCCAGCAGTCCCACTTCTGAGTATATATCTAAAATAATTTAAATCAAAGTTATATAATAAATCAGGGTTACAACAAAGAGATATTTGCACTCCCATGTTCACAGCAGCATGATTCACAAAAGCCAAGATGTGGAAACAGCCTAAAGGTCCATCAGTGGATGAGTGAGTAGATAAAAGAATGTGGTGTATACATATAGATGGAATATTATTCAGCTTTAAAAAAGAAAGAAATCTTGCTCATATATGACAATACAAATGAACTCTGAGGACATTATGTTAGGTAAAATAAACCAGTCACCGAAGGACAAACATTGCATGGTACCATCTTTATGAGGTATTTAAAAAAGCCAAACAAACGGAAACACAGGTAAAATGGTGGCTGCTAAGACATGAAGGGAAGGACACACGGAGAGGTGCTATTCAGAAAGCATTAAGTCTCAAAAGAAAAAAAAAAAAAATACTGATGGATGGGTCCCAGCCCCAAACATTCCAATTTAATTGGTTTGGAATGCAGCCTGGGCACAAAACTTTGTTAAAGCTTGCACATAATTTAAATATACAGCCAAGTTTGAGAACTGCTGTTTAAATAGATATGTTATTTTATTTAGTCCTCAGAGACTGTATTATTAATTCTATTTTACAAAACAGAAAACTGAGACTCAGAGAGATACAGTAACTTGCCAAAGACCCAGATCTGTTCAACTCTCAAAACCTTTGCATTATACTATGTTGCCTTCTGAATTGTAACTATTAAGGCCATCAGTCTGTTTCTTACAATCTTCAAATTCTGCTGAGAAAAAAATCAACTAGTTGCTTTGCAAATCTGCACAGTGGTATTAAAGAGGTCTCCTTATGAATTCTGAGCTCTGGTACAGGATTTTGTTTTTGTTTTGCTTTCAAAAACAGACCTTGACCCACAGAAGGTCATGAAATCAATTCAGTGAGATTCAATAGCATTTTTAAATTAAATAACAGAAGAGATAAAAATGGAACAGTGCCAGACTATATTGCATGTAACAGAAAAAGTATTAACTGTAAGTACTGAGTCTTGAAACTTTTATTTCTGTGTGTGTATGAGTGTGTGTGTGTGTGTGTGTGTGTGTGTGTGTGTGTGTAATGTGTAATATGGCAAGTAGTAAATCCTATTTCTCACCATGAGTTGCAGCCAAATATGTTTAAAAGTTATTCTAGTTGGGATAAAATCATAGGATAAAAAGACAATCCTAAAAACACTATTCATTTTCTTTTTTTTCTTTTTTTTAAGATTTTATTTTTAAGTAATCTCTACACCCAATGTAGGGCTCAAACTCATAAGCCCTAGGTCAAGAGCCACATGCTCCATGACTGAACCAGCCAGGTATCCTTGTTTTCATCTTCTGAATTGTGTACACTTACGTTTAATTCTAGAATGTCTTCATTTGCTACCCAGCATTCAAACCACAGCTTAGCTGTCCCCTCCTTTTCTTCTATCTCCTAGGCAGAATTAACTGTTGTTAACTACTGTTAACAGTATCAAACACACTGTATCATATTTTTAAAGTATTTGATTTAAAAAGAGTAGTATCTCTCATTCTCAGAAATATGAAAAAACACAGAGCCTGATACATAGCATAGCTTAATTTTTTTTTTTTTTAACAATTAGGGACAGCAAGTCTCTATTATTTCATTCATGAAATTCTGATGATACAAAACATAAATTAAGAATGAATCACATCTTCTATCTTCCTGAATAATCACAAATTAGCACTAGAGTTACTTTAACATCTGGCTTATCCACACCTAGTCTAGATGATACTTTTCTCTGCCAAAACCTATATCAAACAGGAAAGAAGACAAACTTTGAAATTAGGTCTGTTGGATTAGCTTACATTGTTTTTACCAGCCTTCTCTCTCTTTTTTTTTTTTAACCAGCCTACTCTCTTATCTTATTCTAATATTAAATAACCTTCTCCAATTCCTATTGCTATGCTTGCTTTAAATTAAATAAATTTATTGAGTACATACCAAATAAAATGTGCTAAATAAGTTGTGATTTGTTTCCATTTTATGAATGATAATAGGAAAAAAATTTTGCTAAAATGCAAATCCAAAGGGAACAAAAAAAATCTATTCTCTTGATCTTAAATTCTTAATTCCATCAAAGTTTTTATCATCTATATTCATCTAAATAAAGGCATTTTAAATCTTTCCCATGTCTTAACTTTACTGAAATATTGGGACTATTTAATCATTCAAGAAGGTATTTTAAAAATAAATATTATATATATACACATATAAGTATATATATACAAATGTAAAAATATATGAGTTTAATATCTTATATTCCTGACTAGCCAAAATTCAAATATTATCATAATAATCTGAATAATTGAGACTTAACAGATATCATCTACTATATCTAGTAAGTTCCAAGTAGCTACAGAAAAAAACCATATAAATTTAAATAAACTAGAACTAAAATTTATTTAACATTAGAAGAAAGTTAAAGTTATAATAGGACAGAAATGAAAATTAAAATTGGAAGAAAGCCAGAGGGCATGCTCCATAAAAATCTATTTCAGTAATCCACGTGAAAAATTCTGCCAGTCTTTCTGCAAAGTTAACCTTGAAATTTTATAGTTACAAATTTATGCAATCTTAAAATGTGAAAAAGAAAACCACATACCATTTCTTTGTTTCAAATTTTTGGCCCCAATTAGATGGCTCTACAATCTACATTATACAGCTTCATATAACATTATGGGCCCATCTATTAGAGTCAACAGCCAGCCATGGTTGGAGCTGACTGGTAGACAGCATCGCTGATTCATCTCAGGAATAAATAAGACGCAGCATCCAGAGCTCTGGTGATGCCCAAAGAGGGTAAAGAACTGGTCACAAGCCAAGTATTTCCTCTTGGAGCACAGACAGGAGGACTCTATGTAGACATTACTCAGAACTTGTTACATTTGAATCTTAACTCAAATGTAGTACTTTGGGAACAGAAAAAGAGGTAGGGGAAGGTATAATTAATAATTTCCAAAGCCATACCATGGTCCCAAGACAGGACAACTTAGGCATGTTTTTGGGATACAACAAGGTTTTCCTTTGTCATTTAATTCCAATAACAAGAGTTATATGACTATACTTATACTATGCTAAATACTTAAGTTCACACTTTAAACATAACTCCCTCTAGGTAGCCTATAACAAAACAATGAATTACTTGTTTCCCTTATTCATTTAATTCCAATAACAAGAGTTATGTGACTATTTCACCTATAGTACACTAAATGTTTAAGTTCATACTTTAAATGTAACTCTCTCTAGGTAGCCTATAACAAAACAATGCATTTATTATTTTCTTCATTTCAGTGCATTAGATTTTATATACTATTTATCTCACCTACCAACTACATATCTAAACATCATAGAGTTAAAATAACCCTTTATCTATTATGGAGTCTGAGGCAACTGCTTAAGTGGGCCATGATGCAGACACCAGTCAGAAAGGGAGATTGAGTTACAAATGTGCCCAGGAGGGCTATATGAACCAAAGCAGCTCTCCTTTCTCAGCTTCCCAGTCCATTTAGCTGGCTCCTCAGATAAGAACCAACAAATTAAAGAATGCAACCCAACCAAGGGACCCTAAACCAGAATCATATCCAACACTCAAATGAGACAGGTAAGTGAAGGAAGAAAGGAAGAAAAGAAGGAAGGAAAGAAGGAAGGAGAAAAGAGGAAAAGAAAGAGAAAGGAAAAGAAGAAAAGAAATGAGAAAAAAGAAAAGAAAGGAAAGGTTGCTCTCCTTAATCACTCTTTAAAATGGCATACTGGAGATCTTATAAATCATGGAGAAGAAATGCTCTTTGCCAAAAATCAAACAGCTATCCTATGAGAAACTACAAATCCAACCATGAAAGCAATATTAATAAAGAAGTGGTATAAATCTAATCTTCAATCTTCTAATATTTTTATAATTGGCTTTTTAATTTATTTTATAACTCATTTCTAAGGATCAGTTTAAATCAAAAGTATACCAGAAAACATTCCAATAAAGCAAGAGGTGTTTTCATATTTGCAGAAGATGAAGCAAATGAGAACTAAAATTTATTTTATTATAACATATAATACTATATATTAGTAATTATTAATATCTAATAATTATATAATTAGTAGAATTCCATTATGTATATATTATAAACAAATGAGCCTTATTAAAACCTGGACATTCTAATCTGGCAGTGATAAAAATGGAGATTTCTCATGTGAAAGACATTTGGCTATGTTATTATGAAATTAGTTGCCTACAATTTCAAAACAGTTATGGGGACTAGGATATAAACTTGATTCTAATTCATTCATTAGTTCAATACATATTAAAAGTACCTAATTGACTCTGAACCTACTAAATTAGTTTGGACAAGAAAGATCTGGGCTTTTCATTGAAGCAGAGAGAAGGGAGTATGCTCTAGCCACTGCAGACAACCACAGTGAAATCTGAGTTAGTCCTCATGGGTCACCCCAGAAGGCTTTTAATGATGTGGAAAATGGATAGGGACTGTAGGACTTGCTTAAGGCATTCTCAAGGGATTACTACTGAAAGAAAATTCTACTCTAATAAAGACTCGAAAGATTTTAAAAATCACACACTGATTTACACTGTTTTGATAGTTGACTTTAAAAGACTACTAAGGAAGAAAACGAATCTTTTGGAATGTTTGCAAAATTACTACAAAATAACTTTATTGCTCTGTTCAAAAAAATCTAGGGCCTAATTCAACTTTTACTAAGTGAGAATTTACCAGACCCCAACAATCTGGTTTTTAGCCTCCCTCTATAGAGACTTGACTGATGGTTTAAAAAACACTCTAGAAAAAATACTTTGGTCTGAAGAAAAAAAAATTATGTTTCTCTATAAGAAAGGTGGAAGTGGTAGTTCCACGTCTTTTATTTGTACAGAAGACTGTGCCACCTTAAATAAGCATTTGAAGCCACATTCCATGTCATAAGTTTGGGCTTCCATCACCCACTTCTGTGGTGCAAAACTGACTTTGGAGGAAGTTTTAAAACTAGTCTAGGGTCATTCCTTTAGTGGAGACCTGCAACAGCCTTCTAGTTAGGTAAGAGAAATTTGATAAGACCCTGTCACTCAACCCAGCAGACTCTCAAATCATGGGATTCTTTACTTGTCTGAAAACAAATTAATTTGAGGGAATAAAGCCTCAAATGCATTACCCCTCAAAATAATATGCGTGAAGGAATTCCTAAAAGATATGCAGAACTTTCATTCTTTGAGACACTATAATGTCCACTCATGAATGAAGCCAGCTTATCAGAGACTATGTACCGGGCGCACACCACAGCCACCCTAACAGAACTGCTTTAAGAAAAAGAATAGTTATTTATTAAGCACATACAATCTTTACCAAGATAGATGTTATTCTCAGGTTAGAGACGAAAATAATTAGATCTCAAGAGGTTATTCCCCCGCAAAGACACAGAGCCACATCATGGGCCTAGATGAAGGACATTATGAAAAATGGCCCAATGAATCCTGCTAAACTTTAGGTGTAAGAGTGTTGAGGAAACTGTATTACACTATACTGAATCCACTTTTAAGGAAACTATAGGAAAAATTTCATTCTGGATTCTAGACAGGAACAGTTTTGTTCTTCTTGGGCAACTGGTTTGTTTTTCTCATAGGTGAGCTTTTCAATCATCACATTTTTCATGTTTTCCTCTTTGCCTGGAAGTTAGAAAACTCAAAATTAAGTGTGTGCCCAGCTCTAATACACATACAGGATTTCAAACATGGATTTTATGAGTTAATGTTTCTCCTAGCTCCTTTCATCTTGTTTTATTCTTCATTGATATTCTCAGATTCAAAATTCTCATATGTTTATCCTATTATGAACTATGTATTTTCAAATGCTATTTTGCAAAATCTTGCAAAAACTCTCCAAATTATACATTATACAATATATGTTATATTCAATAAAGTACAAAGGAAAAACCATTTATAATAATCAAAATCAAAGACAATAATTCAAATATCTCCTATACTATCTCTGAGTCAATTCTTGACAAAACACTTTAAATTACTTTTTCCTTGCATAAACAATCACAGAATTAACATTATAATTCTATATGTGGATTTATTAAAGTTAGAATGGAGATAATTTTGAGGGATTTCATTTCATAAAGATTACATTGTAAGATTCTATTGGTCTTTTTATCATATTTACCCTTGGGGAAAGGAATACATATTGGTGAGTCATTGTGGATGAAAAAGCATCTTAGTTTTATAAGTCTTAATGGGGAAAAAGGAAAACAAGCACATGCAACAACTTGGTAAAACCAATGCCAGTGTGAGAGGCACATGCCCATGCCTTTGGCTTTACTTTTCTCCTTGTCTTGGTTGTCTTGGTAGTGAGTCTCTAATTTTTTTGGTGTTTAAAGAACTCTTTACACTCTTTAAATTTTGTTGACTTTTAGTTTTTGTAGGTTATACCTACTAATATTTACCCTATTAGAAACTAAAATTGATATATGTTGAAAACCATTTGTGTATCAATAAGAACATTTTACTTTTTTTTAAGATTGTATTTATTTATTTGACAGAGATCACAAGTAGGCAGAGAGGCAGGCAGAAAGAGAGGAGGAAGCAGGCTCCCTGCTGAGGAGAGAGACTGGGCTGGATCCCAGGACCCTGAGATCATGACCTGAGCCGAAAGCAGAGGCTTAACCCACTGAGCCACCCAGGTGCCCCAAAAAACCTTTTATTTTTAAATAACTATATGTTTTTCAAAAAAAAAAAGAAATGAGTGGTGCTTTGTACTTTTATTTTTTTTAAGATTTTATTTTTTTTATTTGACAGAGACAGACACAGCGAGAGAGAGAGAGAACACAAGCAGAGGTAGAGGGAGTGGGAGAAGCAGGCTTCCAGCCGAGCAGGGAGCCCAATGTGGGGCTCTATCCCAGGAGCCTAGGATGATGACCTGAGCTGAAGGCAGACACTTAAAGACTTAGCCACCCAGGCGCCCCAAGTGCTTTGTACTTTTTAAAATCTCTTTAACATCTTGCTTCATAGAGCAGATTCTCATATCCACTTCTGCATATATTCTGAGAAGTTGTTTTGTTGGAAGTACATGAAAAAATTCGGCCACACAGAGATATGTAGTGGAAAAAGAAGTATTTTAATAGCCTTCTCAGGTAATTATGGATATCTGAATTTGAAACAACCCCAAATTCAATGAATTGTAGTTTCTTAGTACCACATGAGGCTGGTAGTATTCTAACAAGCAGACCGAAATAAAGAAAGTACAACAGAAAGGAAACCACAACGATTATCCCTCTTGAACTTAAATACAAAAATCCTTAATAAAAATTCAGCAAATCAAATTCAACAATATGTGTGTGATATGTTTATATGACCAAAAAGGATTTAATCTATGTGTGCAAGGTTCATTCAATCTTCAAAAATTAATGAGTGTACTCCACCATATCAAGAAGATAAGGAAAAAGTTGTACGTTCACATCAATTAATGCAAAAATAAATCTGATGTAATTCAACTTCCATTCAGGATAAAAAAATCTCAGTACACTAGAATCCAAAGGGAAATCTTTTCAACCTAATAAAGAACATCTACAAAAAGCCTACAGTCAACATCACATTTAATAGTAAAAGACTGAATAATTTTCCTTTAAGATCAGGAACAAGGCAGGGATATCCACTCTCACCATTCTTATTTGGCAATACTAAATTTTCTAGCACATGCAATAAGGCAAGAAAAACAAAGATGTACTTTAATTTTAACAGACTGAAAAGAATGAAAGAGTCTTGGTTTGCAGATGATAAAGAAAAAAAAAAAATTCTCAAAGGATCTACAATCCTAGATCCAAAATGTGCCTTCAGTAAGGTTTCAGGATACAAGATCAATACATGGAAACCAACTGCATTTTTATATATTGACAACAAACAAATGGAAACAAATTAAGATGCATGTCATTTACAGTTACTTCAAACAAAATGAAATAATTAGGTTAATTCTAACAAAGGGACACCTCGTGGCTCAGCTGATTAAGCATCTGTCTTTGGTTCAGGTTCTGATCCCAGGAGCATGGAACAGAGTTAAGCATCTAGGCTTCTTGCTCAGCAGGAAGACTGCTTCTCCCTCTGCCAGCTGGTCCCCTATTTGTGCTCACTCGTGTTCTCTCTCACTCTCTCTCTCCTGACAAATAAATGGGTAAGATCTTTTAAAAAAAATTCTAACAAAACATGGGTAACATCTGTATAATGAAAATTATAAATTGCTAATTAAGGAGATCAAAGAAGACCTAAATCCTGAAGACATTCCATGTTTACAGATTGGAAAAGTGAACATAGTAAATAAGTCAAGTCTCCCTAAATTGATGTACAGGTTTAACACAATTCCTATTAACATATGGTTAAATTACAGCAATCAAGTTCTTACACTGGACATTTTAAAAAGTGACTCCTCAAAAAAAACTTCTTTAAAAATTCAGTTTAATTTGTTTAATAATTACACCAGTCATCATAATTCCATAATCTCAAAAATAATCATGTACGCGTGAAAGAATAAGGTAGGAAAGAATTAGTAAACAGCAACTTGGAACAATTCTGTGAATACATTTTTAAAATGCTAAAAGTAATCAATGCTACGTGGGCAACAAAAGCAAAAAAAGAAAAATGGGACTATATTAAACAATTTTTTTTTTGTACATCAAAGGACACAATCAATAGAGTTCAAAGGCAACCTATGGAGCAGGAGAAAATCATATATCTGATAAGGGGTTAATATCCAGAATATAGAAAGAACTCCAACAACTCAAAAACAAACAAACAAACAAAAATGCAATAACCAAATTTAAAAAATGGAGAAAAACCCTAAGTAGACATTTCTCCAAAGATGATATACAAAGAGCTGACAGGCACATGAAAAGATGCTCAATAGCACTAATCATTAGAGCAATGCAAATCAAAATCACAATGACATATCCACCTCACACCCATTAGGATGACTACAATAGAACAATTAATCAATTAATTAATCAATAACCAGTGTTGGTATGTGTGTGTGTGTGTGTGTGTGTGGAAAAATTCGAATCCTTACACACTGTTGGGAATGTAAAATAGTGCAACCACTATGGAAAACAGTATGAAAGTTTTCCAAAAAATTAAAAATAGAACAACCCTGTGATCCAGTAATCTACTTCTGGGTATACATCTAAAAGAATTGAAAGCAGGGCCTCAGGGAGATATTTGCACAATTATGTTCATAGCAGTACTATTTTCAGTGACAAAAAGGTGAAAGCAACCCCAATGTCCACTGACAAATGAATGTATAAACAAAATGTGGTCTACATATACAATGGAACATTATTAAGCTTTAAAAGAGAGGGCAGGGGCGCCTGGGTGGCTCAGTGGGTTAAGCCTCTGCCTTCAGCTCAGGTCATGATCTCAGGGTCCTGGGATCGAGCCCCACATCAGGATCTCTGCTCAGCCAGGAGCCTGCTTCCCCTCTCTCTCTCTCTCTCTGCCTGCCTCTCTGCCGACTTGTGTTCTCTGTCGAATAAATAAATAAAATCTTTAAAAATAATAAAAAATTAGCGAACCATAAGAGACTATGGACTCTGAAAAACAACCTGAGGGTTTTGAAGGGTCAGGAGTGGGAGGTTGGGGCAACCTGAGGGTTTTGAAGGGTCAGGGGTGGGAGGTTGGGGGAACAGGTGGTGGGTAATGGAGAGGGCACGTTTTGCATGGAGCACTGGGTGTTGTGCAAAAAGAATGAATACTGTTACGCTGAAAAAATAAATAAAATGAGAAAAAAAAATAATAATAAAAAATTAAAAATTAAAAATAAAATAAAAGAGAGGGTGATCCTTACATATACTACAAAATGGATGAACCTTTAGGGCATTACATTAAGTGAAACAAATCAGTCACAAAAAGACAAATACTGTATGATTTCATTTATATGAAGTATCTAAAGTAGTAAAATTCATAAAAAAAGAAAAAAAAATCATAAAAACCAGGGACTTGGGGAGGGGGAAATGAAGGTTGTTTAATGAGTATAGAATTCCAGATTTTTAAGATGAGAAAGTTCTGAAGATCTGTTTCACAACAATGTAATTATATTTAGCATTACCAACTGTACTTAAAAATGGTTAACATGGTAAATTTTATGTCATGTGTTTTTTACAACAATAAAAATTATATAAAAATATTAAATATTAAGTGGAAGAAAAAGTTGCATTTGTGGAATCCCTACAAAATGTCAGAAATCACCCAAATAAATACATAAGTCACATATTTTTATTTTACTCTGAAAGAAAAAAGTTATTACCTTTTTCTTCTAGAAAGCATGATAATCTATTTCATAATACCATAATATGTTTGGTTATATCAAAGACAGCAAAACTACTGGACCACTAGGTAATTTTATCTAGAGATCTAAATATATATAAACATGGACATTACTAAGTCTATTTGCTTAATTTTATTCCCAATAGAAGCTACACTTTAGGGGTGCCTGTGTGGCTCAGTCAGGTAAGCTGCTGTCTTCGGCTCCGGTCATAATCCCAGGGTCCTGGTATCCAGTCCCTCATCAGGCTCCTTGCTCAGTCAGGAGCCTATTTCTCCTTCTGCCACTCCCCCTGCTTTCCCTGCTTGTGCTTGCTCGCGCGCTCTCTCTCTCTCTCTCTCTGACAAATAAATAAAATCTTTAAAAAAAAATAAAAGGAGCTACACTTTAGGAACCTTACTTCATCTTTTTATTTATTCTGGTTCCTTATAGATTCTAAAAACAAAATTCACAGATATACTCTTAAGTACGTTATTGAAGTAAATATGCTATACTATAACCAATGAGGAAAACATTTAACTTTTAATTCCTTAGTTGAGGATGAAAATAGCTATCACATATTCTATGCCCAAGATAAATTTTTAAAAAAGAGAAAATGCCTCCTATTCTGAAATGACAGCCCCCTCACATATGGAGCAGTAAACTTTTCTTTCTTCCTGAAATACTCATTTGGCACTGATTTTCGACAAGCAAAAAAGCTTTTCCACACACTTACAGTCCACCTGATTTTTAAGAAGCACTGATCACCGCTCTTTCAAACTTTCCTTAATATTTAAGATGTCTACTTTCCTTTAATTTTTGTAACAAGTTGCAGAAATAACTTTTGATTTTCCAAAAACAATGGGTTGAAATGTGTGTGTTGACCAAGGGGAATGCTGATGTGGACTAAATGTAGATGTCAGAGATATTAAAAAATATTCAGTGGGGGCACCTGAGTGGCTTAGTCGGTTAAGCGTCCAACTCTTTTTTTTTTTTTTAAGATTTTATTTATTTATTTGCCAGACAGAGATCACAAGTAGGTAGAGAGGCAGGCAGAGAGAGAAGAGGAAACAGGCTCCCTGCAGAGCAGAAAGCCTGATGTGGGGCTCAATCCCAGGACCCTGGGATCATGACCTGAGCCGAAGGCAGAGGCTTTAACCCACTGAGCCACCCAGGCACCCCAAGCTTCCAACTCTTGATCTCAGCTCAGGTCTGGATCTCAGTGTCATGAGTTCAAACCTTGCACTGGGCTCCACACAGGGTATGGAGCCTACTTAAAAAATATAAAGGAATGAAAAAATGAATGAATGAATGAATGAATGTTCAATGAATTTGACAAGTTATTTTTTCCTCAAATATCCTAAAAGAAGTAAAACTATTAAAACTATTGATTAAATGAATAAAAGTCATTCTTTTGTTAATATATAATAGTAAATAGGAGCACCTATTATCAAAATTAGTATCTAAAGGGGCAGCTGTAGATCAATTTTTAATTGTACTATGTTTGGGCATACAAATTACACCTTTTTTTCTCTCTCACTTGATTTTTTTACATTGTTTAAATTAAGAAACAATATTTAATATTCTAGATTGAGACACACTAAGTAACTAAATGTTATCATCTTGCATGTGATCAAACCTAAAGCTAAATAAAAATGCCCCCATCTGGTTTCATGTAAATTGAGCTGATTATAGAAAGTGTCCAATTTCTATCATTCCTCTCCATAAAGTAGCTAGCATATATTTGTTGGGTAACTGCAGACTGACTGATTCTAAATATAAATCGAGCTGAGTGCTAAAATTACTGTCCTGATTTTTTAAGCAATCACTATGAGTATCACGCATGGTTACAGATTTTATTAAGTACCTTGAAAAAATAGTTTAAATAATAATGACAAAACTACACATGAAAATTCTCCCATTAAACATAATGATTCAAATTAAGTCCATAGTTGCTAACTTCTCATACTCCACACATATAGTCATCCATATCATAAAACCCATCAAACCGAGTATTAGGACCACATCAATTAAAGCAGATTTTACACAAAAAAGTTTTAAGTGAGATCACTTCTCTTACAAAAGAAACATGATACTACTTTAAAAGAGAGGTATACTTCAGCAGCTCTAAAATTCTAATCTAACAAAAAGCCTCAAAATAATCTTGAAGCTGTTACCTGGATTACTGCTGATCCATCTTCCAAATCTACAAATGCTCAATTTACTTTAAAAAGTCCATTTCACAAAAATACACTAATGGAGAAGAAAGGAAAATTTGTGTAAAAATAAGCTAATGCCATCTTATTGAATTAGATAGATGTGACACAGGCCAGACTTGGCAAAGTAGTGGGTAAAAGAGATAGAAATGTTTGAAATAATCCTTTGTCAAACATAATGTTCCATTTCACATGGCTAAGCAGAAGAACAAAATAACATAGAAGTTCGGAAACTCAGAAGCCACAACACAATGTTTAAAAAATCCAACAACGTGGATGGTTCAGTGTACCCAGTGAACCAAGAATACCATCAATTTCAAAGGCAAGGAGTTCTCAGACCTCTGGGTCAGCCTCGGAGAATACCCAGTGATCACTTGGCCACCTAACTCCAAACCTTCAAAGGAGTCAAAGGAACATAGGTCAACCAGTCACTTGCAAGAAAAAGTGAAGGAAAAAAGAGTAAAACTGTTTTATCACTCACTTCCCCAGAGCCCAAACAATCCCAACACTTAGGCTTTGTCAACTACTATGTATACTATGGTGGGAGTAGGTAAACAAATAATGTTAAATAGGAATTAACAGAAATAAGGGTAGTGGAGAAAAATAGGCAAGCATATTTTAAGTTGTTTAACTTTAAGTTAACCCTAGGGAAACTGTTGGCTAAGCCCAGTTCAACTTTGACAGATAATACCTAAAAGGAATGGAAATAAATTTGCCACTTTCTAAGAGTTTAAGGAAATTGTTTTAAATAACATGTCTCAACTACACACAGGACAAATTCTCCCTCAATGTCAAGCTCCACCAGAAATCATCTCTCAGGTCCTAAGAAGGGGGTGCTATTTTGGATATGTAAAGTTGATGCTTCAGTTTTCATTTCCTTTCAGGTCTCCCAAGACTAATAGTGCATTACAAAAACCTGCCTATGCCCCATACTTGCGCCCTCAAGGTACATTCATATCCCAGTGATTCCACTCCAATGGTTCCCAGTGACCCTTAATGGCCTCCCTGCCTCAATGGCTTCTGATATTCCAAGTAGGATGGGAGTAGGACCCAGAGGAAGCACAGGTGAGAGACTGTTCAGAGGAATAAGAGACCCAGCTAAAGCAAAGGAGGTAGTGTCACTCATCACAACTGGTGGAGTAAGGGAGGCATAGTCTCTCTCCTCCTTCTGGGGAATTTCCTTTGGTGGAGGATTACTGGAAACAAGGGGAAGGTAGAGGGTTACTGGAAACGAGGGGAAGGAAGCATCTGAATGCTCAGGGGAAATGCTGGGAATGCCCTGTGTCTCTCAAAGGCCACTATTCTCAAAGGCTGTCTCTAGCAATGTCAAGGCAGAGGGGGCAGAAGTCGTCGACGTCCACCACACTCTCTTGTTACTTGTAACCAGGGCTTCTGCTGAGAACTGAAAGGAGGTCTGAAATCCCCACCCTCACCCACATGGATTCTCTAAATTAGAGTGCAAGAGTAAGTTCACATGCTTTACATTGCCAGGATACTGATACAGGAGGACGGAAGAAGTTGAAGCTTGAAAGACATAAGGGCGGGGGTAGATACTTAAAGGGAGGATGGAGGGAAGGAAATTGAGGCCCACAAAGACAATGCTAAAACCAGAAGGTAGTCCATCATATATTCCCTTCACTGACTATAAACTCTTGCCAACTCACCAAACATGCTCTCCAGCTTCATTTATATCTTCTCTCCTTGGGCCGCAACTGCCTGCCTTTCTCCCACTGCTCATAACTTTTTTTTTAATTGAAGTACAGTTGACATACAATATTACATTAGTTTCAGGTGTAAAACAAAGTGATTTGACCATGCTATACCTTATGCAATGCTCACCACTGCACCAAATAAGTAGAGATATCATCAGTCACCATACAAAGTCATTATAATATTACTGACTATATTCTCTATGTTGTCCTTTTCATCCCCATGGCTTATTTATTTTATAACTGGAAGTTTGTACCTTTAAATCCCTTTCATCTGTTTCGCCCAATAGTCATGACTAAAACAGTTTTTCTAATCAGAAGAGAGAGTGCCTGAAAAAGCATAATGTGAGGAACCACAAATAGAAGTGTTAGTTAATTAATAATATGCCAATATCTTATACTTAATTTGTGATATCCAAAGAACATGCAGAATCTAGTAGAGTTTCAAAAGTTGCATAAAATAGTCAAACTACACATCATAAGAAAAAATAACTGTAACTGTGTGATGGATATTAACTAGACTTAGTGTGGTGATCATCTGCAATATATATAAATACCAAATCATTATGTTACACCTGAAACTGATATGTTATATGTCAATTATACCTCAATTTAAAAACAATTTGAACTAAGATTTCATACTTTTTTACCCAGAAATTTCATTTCTGAGGCTCTGCAGTAAGAAACCAACTTCTAAAATATAGAAAAAAGTTTATGAACAAAGATGTTCACCACAGTGTTAGTTGTTATCATCAAAAAGGTAGTTGGGGCACCTGGGTGGCTCAGTGGGTTAAGCCGCTGCCTGCAGCTCAAGTCATGATCTCAGGGTCCTGGGATCGAGTCTCACATCGGGTTCTCTGCTTGGCGGGGAGCCTGCTTCCCCTTCTCTCTCCCTGCCTGCTTGAGATCTCGCTCTCTCTATCAAATAAATAAATAAAATATTTAAAAAAAAAAGGTAGCAATGCTGAGAAATGGTTAAGAAATTATTGTACATCTACCTAATGGAAAATTATGTAGATATTTTAAAAGTTCACTTTCCAGTTGTAATTAAGTGAAATTTAATGTTATAAAATTTAAAGTAAAAATATTTTTTTAAGTTTTTTTTTATTTATTTATTTGACAGAGAGAAATCACAAGCAGGCAGAGAGGCAAGCAGAGAGAGAGGAAGGGAAGCAGGCTCCCCACTGAGCAGAGAACCCAATGTGGGGCTCGATCCCAGGACCCTGAGATCATGACCCGAGCCGAAGGCAGAGGCTTAACCCACTGAGCCACCCAGGCGCCCCTAAAGTAAAAATATTTTAAAAGTTATATATAAATATCATGATTAAAACCATGCACAGAACACTCAGTGGATTAAGCCGCTGCCTTCGGCTCAGGTCATGATCTCAGGGTCCTGGGATCGAGCCCCGCATCGGGCTCTCTGCTCCTCAAGGAGCCTGCTTCCTCCTCTATCTCTGCCTGCCTCTCTGCCTACTTGTGATCTCTCCCTCTGGCAAATAAATAAATAAAATCTTTAAAAAAAAAAAAAGAAAATATCAAAATCATATCAAAATATTAATAGTGCCTATCTTTAGTACAAGTATGGTGATTTTTTTCCCTTTTATATTCTTATAGTTTCTAAATTGTTCATAATTCTCTAATGGAAAGGGAATGCTTTTAAAAGGGCAAGCTTCTTTGAAAGAGGAAAAATGTTACTTGTGTAGAAAACTCTTTCTGGGTTCAGTTGACAATTATTCCTCTTCATATCAGTATCCAGGAACTAAAGCATTTTCTGGAAGGGCACTTAGAACAAGGAATATGGAGAATGTGAGGAAGACCAGCCAAAGAGAAACCTGGCCTGCTTAGTAACCTACACTGCTAGTTCCCTATCTATGACTACCAGAGGAGGAGCAGAGTTCAGTGCCTGAGATGCAAGGTTCTTCACAATTTGTCACTGTGCATTCAAACAGTATATGAGCACTTAGCTGAACTTCCTTGTCTGGCTTTGTCTTTCCATGAAAATCCTTCCCATCTGGCAGAGTAATTTAATTCACTTCCACTCGTGAAGAGTTTCCTGATTCTCTTATGAAATCAGCCTCTATGATTTCTCCTTCTTTGGGGGTTCATATAGCATTTATAGCACCACCTTTCCCTGGTATTAGGCCAATTCTAATTATTTTGTTGATTATTCATGTGTAAGTAAATACCTCCCCAGCTAGACTTTTAAGTTCCTTGAAGTCAAGAATTTGAAACGTCTGCAGACAGTAGTCATTCAACAAATACATAGATTATGTAGAAAGAGAGACAGAAGAGTAAGAAAAGACGCAGTGCTAAAGTCAGGTTGGTATTATATTCATACTTGGTGATGCTTTCTAAATAAAATGTGTTGCCTCTATTTTAAAATGTTCCTCCTGGGGTGCCTGAGTGGCTCAGTGGGTTAAGCCTCTGCCTTCAGCTCAGGTCATGGTCTCAGGGTCCTGGGACGGAGGCCCACATCGAGCTCTCTGCTCAGCAGGGAGCCTGCTTTCTCCTCTCTCTCTGCCTGCCTCTCTGCCTACTTGTGATCTCTCTCTCTCTGTCAAATAAATAAATAAAATAAAATAAAATAAAATAAAATGTTCCTCCTGACCATCACTAGGACATGCACTTTCTTTCTTTCTTTTTTTTTTTCAAACAGCAGTGGGATCATAGTTTTGCTTATTTATTCATACCAATTCTGCCATCCTCCTTATAGTTAAACAGATTGGACTGCAAGATGCCTCACTGAGGTTCAGGATATAGTCAACAACCACATAATCAACAAAAAGAAATGATCTCCAAGAAATCAAATTTGAGTCATCACATGATACTACTACTCTTACAGTCTTGTGAGAACAACATATATAAATTTGTGCCTCCATTTTATGGCCTTATTTAGGCAATGGGCTTTAGTCTCTCGATATCCTCATTAATAATTCTTCAATGTAAATAGTTCAATACTTTAGAAATGACAAACTAAGATGATTGTGTTCCTATCTGCCATCAAGTTACTATTCCAGTACTTAGAGATAATGAGCATTTGTACTATAGCAACCTGCCTCCGGAGACATCAAGAAGAGTTTCACATCTTAAGGGAGAATATATAAATCATAAATGAAAGCAAATCCAATGGCCAAGCAACAGACAAAGAAAAACCCAGCATCCGTTATTTTTTCAGAAAGAGTACACAGGTCAATATAATTGATACAATAATATAATTGTTGACTCTGAAGGGCAGAGCAAAAACAAATCAATGCAGTTTCCCTGTAGACAGAACTACGTTTTGCTACAAATCACATATTTTTTTTGTAAGTCAATGTT
Organism: Meles meles; assembly: GCF_922984935.1. Lineage (NCBI taxonomy): Eukaryota > Metazoa > Chordata > Mammalia > Carnivora > Mustelidae > Meles > Meles meles. The sequence goes on along the minus strand of NC_060066.1, from coordinate 145,904,260 downwards.
TGTCCAGATTCCACCACTTACTAGTCATGTGATTTTGAACCTTCTATTTCAGTTCCTTAGTCTGTAAAATGGAGTTATCACCTACTATGCCAAATCACAGTAGAAATGAATCAAATAACATTATCAGTCTGGGTTTATCTGAGTTTATCAGTCACCCTATTAGGGGATGACACACCCCATAAAAACAGTTCAGTCACACACCCCATGAAGTAAATAACCATTCTTTTGCAAATGTTTCCATTAAGTTTTAAAAAAGAAAACCATTTCCAGTTGTTTTGTTTTATTTTACTTTCCTAGTTGATTTTCCAACATTTGAGCATTCATCGTGTATCACTGCCAAAAACGTGTTAAACATCTGCTAGACCTAGCTCTCCTTTGCAATGTTGTCCAGATACTTTTTGTCATATGCTTTCTAAGAAAATGTTTTTTTTCCACATAATTCAAAGCCTTTTCTTACTAAAGGAACAATAATTCCATATACAGTAAGTTTACAGGCTGTTGCTATTGTTTAAGATCCCTCTTATGGAAAATTAATTTTGTTTAATATCTAATGGGCCATCTATATGTTCGCTTACATTTGGGACACACAGCTCTGTAATACAGGGGAAGATCCATGAGCTTTGGAGTCAGGGAGACTTGTATTCAAATTCCTGTTCTGTGACCTTGAGCATGTAATTTAACTTCCAGGCTCCTCACTTTCCACCTTTGGTTTTGGGTAGTTGTGATGATTTAATAAAATAATACATCTAAAAATAAGTGTCTAGACTCTGAAACTATTACGTCCTACCTCCTTTACATCTTCTCCTCTGCCAAGACCAAGCAAACCCACTCCGAACAAGACAACTTGGACGCCGCATCTGTTTCACACATTAGCAGGGGGATGCTATGCAATCAAAAACGGAGCGGACCATGGCTTCAGTTAGGTATCCAAGGGAGCAAGAAGTAAAGAAACTGACAGGTATAGACAAGCGCCCCATACTCCACTCGCATGTGGGAAAAAGACACTAATCTGACACACTTTAAAGACTGCACGGCACACTCACAGAGCTCTGTACCACGCTCTGGGAAAAAGACGGAATTACGGAACAAGCCAGCAGGGAGCCTCCTTGTTCACCCTACCCGACCCCGCCCGCCCGGGTGGTACCTCAGAAGCCTAGACACTGAGGGGACAGCACAGCGACTGACCTCGTCCCCCCCCCCACACACACACACCCTCCCCCATTCTGCCCAAATCTCTCTCGGGGCACGAATGGTGCTGAATCATTAGTCCTCACAGTAGCAGTTCCCGGTTCCGCCGCTCCCGCGAGAGCCAGGGTCCCTAGGGCTGTGACCGTCCCCGGTGGGGGCCAACACCTCGGGGCGGTGGGGGCAGTGAAAGGGGGTCGGGAGGATCCGGGCAGCAGGTACTCACCGGGGTGAGGAAAGCCCAGCCCCGGTCCTCGCCTCCCCGCTTGCAGGCGGTCCCTCCGCGGCCCGTCCGCTTCCCGGTTGGTTTCCCGCGGGCGGTTGCCCCCCGGGCCCGGCAGCCTGCGCTGGTGGTCCGGTGCTCCGCTCCGCCCGCCGCCCGAAGCAGCCGCGGCTCGGGGCTCGGGCGCTCCACCCGGAGCAGCTGGAGCAGCTGGAGCTGCCGAAGTGGGTGGCGGCTACCGGCGGGCCAGACCATTCGCGGGCTGCGGCCGGGGGTGCGCGACGTGCGGAGCGGGGCGGACGTGGAGGGCGCCGAGGACCGGCGACGGTTGGGAGGAACCAAGAACGAGGGGAATCCTCCGCCTCCCAGCCGCGCCGGGAGGGCTTGGGGGCCGAAGCGACCAACAGAGGAGCCGCCGTTCTCCCTGACTGTTGACTGAACACAACCCCTTCTCTTTTCCGGGCACCCCCCTCCGAGTCCGCCTTGGTTCCGCTCAGGACTCCTTTAGAACGCGGCAAACAGAGGACCTAGCAACCGGCGCGCCTGGGCGGTGGCCCCTGCTGGGGAGATGCGAAAGGGCGCTGGCCGAGCCCTGCTTTCGAGCCACCACCTCCTGCTCCACAGTGGGGCCCTATGGCGCCAGTTTCTGGGGCATCTCTTACTCTAGACGTCTTGCCACAAAACGGAGAGGGACATCTGGGTCCTTGAAGGGGCTCCTGAGATCTTTTACTTAAGCATCTTTGTGGAGCAAAGAATTAAAAGGTATCTAAGCCCAGCCTGAGAGTTAGAAAATAAAATTAAATGAGCCCCCATCCTATAGGTGCTTTGTAGATACAGGAAAGTAAGGGACAGTCTTGAATCACAGAGTTACTGTTCCACAAATGTTAAACCACTACAGTTGGAAAATGTACATTTAGGAAACCCTTTTAACAGTTTTATAAAAGATTAAACAAATTCAAAAACACTTCACTTTCCACCATTTTAAAGATTAGTGTCTTGGGAGTGAGGAGGAAATCATACCCTTATATGAAATTAACTTTTATAGAACTGGAAAGAGAAGTTCCTGCCACAACATCCCTTACACTTTACTGAAAACACTCAAGTGGTCCCTGCCCCTTTCACAACCAGGCTAAAGCAGGTTCATTTCAGACCATGGTGAAGGTGGAGACAAGTGTATAGTTTTCCTTATAGAAAGAAAAAAAGAGTTGACAACTACCTTTAAAATGTAATTTGGGGCGCCTGGGTGGCTCAGTGGTTAAAGCCTCTGCCTTCAGCTCAGGTCATGATCTCAAGGTCCTGGGATCGAGCCCTGCATCCCGCTCTCTGCTCAGCGGGGAGCCTGCTTCCTCCCTTCTCTCTCTCTACCTGCCTCTCTGCCTACTTGTGATCTGTCAAATAAATAAATAAAATCTTTTTTTAAAAAAGTAATTTAAATGTGGGGGATTAAAGACCCTCCAAATACCTGTTAAAAGCCCTTCCACTGTTAAAAAGCCATTTACTCTGAATTAAGGTTTTTTTTTTAATTAAAAACCATTTACTCTGAATTAAGGTTTTGTCCTTCTTTGAGTTAACATAATTTTTTAACATAAATTGAGCACGTACTATGGACCACACTGAGTGTTTGCAGTTTTAATCCTTCATTTATTCTAAAAACTCCTGAAAAATTGGTGACATCATTGCTATTTTTAAAATGGATTTGGGTCAGAAAGTTTGTTGTGCTGGGTTCACATCTCATAGTTAGTGAGTGGTAGAACAAACATTGCAATCTAGAGTTTCTGACTAGTGTCTTTCCACTAGAATGCTCCGGGAAACATACACTAACCCTTACCATATCCAAGATTGGTCCTTGAATGTGAGTTTATTTATTCTTCCTTTATGAAAACTAGGTTTCATGGTGGAGAAAAGGACATTTAAATACCTAAGGTGCATGTCACCCTGAGGTTAGAAGTAGGGATCTGAAAAGGGGGGCTGTATTGTACCCAGAATTAACCTGGAAACATTAAAATTTTTTTTTAAATTTAGAAAAAAAAAATCATGGCTAGTGTCACATGAGGGTTAGGAGGAATTCACTGCTTTTTATTAATCATTTTTACATCATCATTTATACTATATTGTGCATTATACTACCCTTAAACTATTATTCTATATTAAGCTTTGTGCTATTATTCTTCCCAAAAAGGAGCAAGAGTTTTTAAATGGACTTAATGTCATGGGTCCTCATATACTTTACCAGGATTTAAAGAAATAGGCCATTAATAACTCTCACACCATGTTAAGGAAACTTTTTGAGAAATAAGGAATAAAATTTAATGGTTACCCCATATTGTGCCATTGTTACTATGTTAACTGTTATTGTAATTTTTCACACATCAGTACCAGCAAAACAGAAATCCCCAGAGTGCCATGTTACTGAGGAGCTAGAGTTCTAAATCCCTAGTGTGGCTAGGCATCTGTGCCTCGGGGCTGGGATGCCCTCAGCCTCAGAAATATGTGATTCTTCTCTCCATATGCAGTTTCACTTTCAAAGGAGGCAAAAAGGAACAGAATTGCAATGCAACAAAAAGTATTCTCTCTCTGACTGATAGGGATATGAGAAGGAAGGAAAAGGTCTCAGGTGGTTTACCTAAGACCAAACTGTGATTTAGAAGCTGGTTACCCATGACATCTCCCGCCATCTGTCTGTATAAGTTGAACTTCTTGGAGGGTATGTTTCTGACTGAAAGGAAGGGGATATTTTGTGCCGGTGGCCTTGAGAAACTGTCAAAAGGAATGAAGTGAATAGTGTGATGCCTGTATTCCCTCCTCTCCCACAGAGTCTTCAAATGCTTTTGAGCCCATTGGGGAAAGAAGTTAGGAATTATTTTTACAAATGACTTTGTGCAATTTCGGGTATAAGAAGTACTGTTTTGGACCCTAGTGACACAGAGCTAGGGGAGAGGGCCATTCTCTCACCCAGTCTTCCATAGACCTTCATGCAACCTTGCCACCAATAAGGAAGGGCTCTGCCAGGGAAGGTATATTCTTATAAAGGGCAATGGCAGCCAATACACAGTCAAGATAACTTGACTAGGAGCCCAGAGCATTAGTAGAATTGTTCCAGAGCACCTGGGAAACCCATCTGAGGATTTCCTGTCACAAATGAGGGAGGTTGGTGGGGGAAGGTGATTGTTAAACTTAGATGATTATTAAACCTTACGTAGGGGGCGCCTGGGTGCCTCAGTGGGTTAAATCCTCTGCCTTTGGCTCAGGCCATGATCCCAGGGTCCTGGGATAGAGCCCTGCATGGGGCTCTCTACTCAGCAGGGAACCTGCTTCCTCCTCTCTCTCTGCCTGCCTCTCTGTCTGTCAAATAAATAAATAAATAAATACCTTATGTAGGCTACAGTATTAAGGTGAATTTATTTGTATTTACAAAACCAGCATGACCTGGGGACATTCAAATATTACTTTTAAAATGAAATGAACAAGAGAACTAGAGACAAAGAAAATAGGTAATCCCTTTGATAAAACTACAGTATGAGCCACACCATGTTGAGCTTCGATTCAAGAGTATTAAATACCTGGGGTGTCTGGGTGGCTCAGTCGGTTAAGCATCCGACTCTTGATTTCTGCTCGGTCATGATCTCAGCATCGTGAGTTCAAGCCCTGCATTCAGTACACATATGTACTGAAATCAGTAAAATGTACTTCTCACTGTGGATTACTGTTAAAAAAAATAAAGAATATTAAGTACCTACTATGTATTGGCCACATACTAAGGCCAAGGTATGACATTAACATCCCAAGGTACTCTTGTTGAGAATATTTAGTGGCATTATCTCTGTTTGTTTTTAACTATTATTTTTTTAATCATAGTATTATTTTTAATTTAATTTATTTTTTCAATGTTCCAAGATTCATTGTTTATGCGCCACACCCAGTGCTCCATGCCATACATGCCCTCCTTAATACCCACCACCAGGCCCACCCAATCACCCAACCCCCACCCCTCCAAAACCCTCAGGTTGTTTCTCAGAGTTCACAGTCTCTCACGGTTTGTCTCCCCCTCTGATTTCCCCCTACTCACTTCTCTCCATCTCCCAATGTCCTCTGTGTTACTCCTTATGCTCCACAAGTAAGTGAAACCATGATAATTGACTCTCTCTGCTTGACTTATTTCACTCAGCATAATCTCCTCCAGTCCTGTCCATGTTAATACAAAAGTTGGGTATTCACCCTTTTTGATGGAGGCATAATACTCCATTGTATATATGGACCATATCTTCTTTATCCATTTGTCTGTTGAAGGGCATCTTGGCTCTTTCCACAGTTTGGCGACTGTGGCCATTGCTGCTATGAACATTGGGGTACAGATTGCCCTTCTTTTCACTACATCTGTATCTTTGGGGTAAATACACAGTAGTGCAATTGCAGGATCATAGGGTAGCTCTATTTTTAATTTCTTAAGGAATCTCCACGCTGTTTTTCAAAGTGGCTGCACCAACTTGCATTCCCACCAACAGTGTAAGAAGGTTCATAATATTTCTGAGGTAAGTACTATTATTATGTGAAGTACTATTTTTTTAAAGATTTTATTTATTTTATTTGACAGACAGAGATTACAAGTAGACAGAGAGGCAGGCAGAGAGAGAGAGGAGGAAGCAGGCTCCCTGCTGAGCAGAGAGCATTCTTATCCTCATTTTATAGGTGAAGAAACTGAGAATTACAACAATTAATTTCTCAAAGGTAACACAGCTAGAAAGCGGCCAAGCTGGGTTCCAAACCCAAACCAACACATGACATTACTTTCCACATACCTTTACTGCCTCCTGCTAGGCAGACGCAGGTTGTACATTGCAATTTTTGTTACAATAGAAAATCTATTTTGTATCTGTTCTTTAAAATCTATTTTCAACTCTCCCCTTAAAAGGAAATGAGTCAATTCCAAAGAGGATTTAAATGAGAGTCCTCCCAATGGAAACATTGGGTACTCTTTTCCAGGTTTCTGTGCTTAGAAAAGAAACCCTGAAACAAGAAGTGATCATTGCAGCATAGAGTTGGCCTGTGATTTCTAAATTCTTGCTACAGATTCTGATTCCAGGAACTCTTGGGTGAGACCTTGGAATCTACATTCCTATTAATCATCATAAGTGATCCTAATGCACAACTGTTTGACCAGTTTGACCACACCATACAGCACAGTAGCATGAGGCTCACAAACCTCCCGTCTCCTAGACTTAACCCTCTAACCCCATCACTTGTTGAAAAGGAAATGGAAGGCTAGTCTTCACCTTTATTATACAGAAATGTATTTATTAATTTTCAACCGCCTTTTTCAGTATTCTTTTGATCATTCTGAAAAGTCTTCAGAAATCTTCAAGTTAAAGATTCTACTCATTCACAGTTACTATTGTATGTGGATACTTAGGGCTCTTTTCAACTATTACATGGTATTTTACTTTAGAGAAAAAAAGAGACTAATTAGCACAGCATTTCATTTATGTACGAATTTCTGGAGAATTATCATGTTGGTAACAGTAAGACATTCCATCCAACATGATAGCCTTCTTCAATTTTCTCTATTTTAGCTTGCATTTCCCAAGAATATTCTTATAATTTTTTCATGTATGTTCTGCACTTCTCTTACCAAATTATTTTTTGGCATTTGTCTTCCAAATGAAATATTCTTCCCACTTAACTTTTCTATGTGATTTTGCTTAAATAGAGATGGGTTATTTCTGTAATTTATTTTTTGTTAATCCAACACAACAAATTCTCTTACTGTTTTTTCATGAAAATCTCTTGGGCTTCTAAGAAAACAGGCGTATCATAGCAGCTGGAAATTTATCTCTCTTTCTGTTATTTATTCTTGTTATGTCATTTACATTTGCTAGACTCACCAATACAAGTGATTATAGTGTTGCCTGTCTCATTCCTGATTTTAAGTGAAATATTTAATTTTTGCCATTTCAGATTTGTTATTGGGCTTTTCTTTATTACATAAATAATTTCCTTCTGTTCCAGTTTTGCTCCAAATTTCTCTTGGTGTTGGTTGCTTGACCTTTATCTAATGGCATTTCACCACCTATTGATAATGGTTGGATTTTTCCCCTTTAATTATTAATGTAATCAATATGTAGATAGACCTCCTGGAATTGAACTGCCTTTTCACTCCTATGAGGCTGTTTTGTCACAAGTGGATTAGTCTTTTGTTTCATTCCTCTATTATATTCTCTAATATATTATTTAAACCTGTGGCTTCTATAGTCAGAGATGAAATTGGCCCATACTTTGTCATTGTTGTTGTTGTAGTCCTTTTTGGTTTTGGTGTTGAGATATTCTGGGTTCATAAAATGAACTGGAGAATTTCAATCTTTTTCTAAGTCCCACGATAGTTTAAATAATATTGGAATTATCTCTTCCTTAATGGTCTGATTAAAAATTCAGCTGTGCATCCATCTGCCTGCTGCCTTTTTCAATAGGAAACCATTAATCACCTTTTCCATCTCTTCTGTAATAATTGGTCTACTTAAATTTTCACTTTTTCTGGGTCATTTGTGGTAATGTATATTTTCCTAAGAAAATATTCTTTTCTTCTAGGTTTTTATTTTTTTTAATGTACTCTTCCAGAGTCACCTTTAGTATTTACTTAAAATTCTTTTCATCTCTTTCCTACTTTCATATTGTTAATCTTGCCCAGCTGTCAGGTTCTAGTCCTGAGAAGAGGAGGGCTCAAGAAAAACTAAAGCCTGTTTTATTAGAAACCCAGTAAGACATCGAAGGCACAAAACATTAATATTTGGGACCGCCCTGATTGAGAGGGGTGGGAATCTTTTTGTTTAACTTGGGGGTTATTGCTACTTGTTTGTTTTCCTAATTTCAGCTGGGCCCATCTTGAGGGCACGAACTTATCACAGGGATCAGCAATACCAGCAAACTAGAGAGGAACAGCACCAAAGACAGCAAGAGAGTCTGATGTCTTACAAGCTCAAGCAGAGGGGCAGGAAAATGGCAAATGCTTTATGGTAAATGGATGTCCTAAGTTCTGAGGCAACTGTGTCCAGACTCATTTCCCTCCCTGAAATAACTGAGGGACACACTGAGTGGAATTAAAGGTACTTCAGGGGAAGATGAAGAAAGAAAGAACCTAGAAAAGATGGAAAAAGAAAGCAAACAAGAATACTAATTGTTATAGTTACAGTGCCTCTACTTTACCCATAGCTACTGAAGTTTAAGGAAACAATTTTGTAATAAAAGTTTGATGGAGAAGAAAACTGAGTCACAGAACCATTTCCAGAGTCAAAGAAGAAATCAAAGTCTGGTCCAAGGAGTAATATCTAGCTTATCTAGTTTATAACCCATAATGTTACCCCTCTTTCACTTAGGAAGGAATGATTCAAAATAAATCACCAACAAGGCATATAAGAAATAAAAACTCTCAAATATTTGCCCTCCTGACGTTGATTCTATGATTTTATGATTGGATTTGAAGGACTACAAACTTACCTTACCTTACCAAGGAAAGAGAGTGATCTTCAGTCTTGTGGAAGGTTTCCATGTAAGACTGATATGTCTTGAAGAAGAAAAGTGGTCCTTCCTCTGCAGGGCAACACCACTTCTTCATTCCATCAAGGATGTGGTTTATGGCTGTTTGATACTCCAATGACAGACACCTTTTTTCTTATAATTGTAATTTGTATGTCTGGTTATTTTAACGGTGAGACTGTAACATTTATGGTTGATAATTATAATAAGCCAATTTGCTAATAACAGGGTTTCAGTTCATCAAGTTCATCTCCAGAAAAAATTGTAAATAATTTAATCTAAACCATCTGGAAAAGATATGAGCCTGGTAGATTATTATGGTAAGAGAACTAATAATAATAGATTATTTATAATGATAGTTATTTTTATTCACTTTTCCATAAGTAAAATACACTATACTAAGTACTTCATTTACTTCATACAATCCTCACTTAAAGCCCATGAAGAAACCATATCACTCTCATCTTATAGGTTTAAAAACTGAAATTTTAAGTGTATTAAGTAAGTTCCCCAAGGTGCCTGGGTGGCTCAGTGGGTTAACTCTCTGCCTTTGGCTCAGGTCATGATCCCGGGTCCTGGGATCGAGTCCTGCCTTGGGCTCTCTGCTCAGCAGGGGGCCTGCTTCCCTCTCTCTCTCTCTCTCTCTCTCTCTCTCTGTCTGTCTCCCTCTCTGCCTGCTTGTGTTCTCTCTCTCTCTCTGTCAAATAAATAAATAAAATCTTAAAAAAAAATAATAAGTTCCCCAGTGTTACAAAGCTAGAAATTGCCAAAGTAGGACTTAAGTGCAAGTTTTTCTAAATCTAGCTCTCTCTGATTCCTAAGCTCCCATCCTTATTGTTCTGCTTTACTGCTTTACTAAGAGAAGCTGATGTATCCCATCCATTTGTGGACCCAAGTATTCCAGACATTTGACATTTTATCACCAGGCCAATTCCTTATTGCCAGGCAGATAATACAAAATTAAACTTGCAAAACTTTTGGCCCACTCTCACATTCCAAGAAGAGTAATTTCCTTAGAAGTACAAGGAATGAAAATATGACTCACAAGAAATAATTCTATCAAATATATTTCTGTACTGCCTCTGACCTTGCCTTTTGGCTTAAATCACTGCCAAGACTAATAGATCCCATAATACTTTCAGGATATAGAGAATAATTAATGAAACTCATCTAATGATACAAATTTAAAAAGTATTTTTGATACTAGAGGTAACATTTATCTTCCAAAGTCTATTATTCTCTTTTTCTTAAAGTAACCTATAATAATCCACATGATCATTTTGCATTTTCAGTAAGTAAAAATAGGTTCCCTAATATTATTGCCTATTCTTCCCTTATAACTCACTGCCAAAACAAAGTAGATTTGCATTTCACATGCTCATTATTATCTAAATATTCAAAAATAAGACCAAGAACATGGAAGAAAGCAAAAATAGAATACATAACAAAAATGAATAATTTGATTCATTAAACATTTATTTTGTGGTCATTTGTCTGTAATTCTAATAAGAACATTTTCTTGCATATAGCAAATACCTAAAATAGTTGGAATTCATTCCTTCCATAAAGGTAACTTGACAAGATAATTAAGAAGTCCTTGTTCTACCTCCTTTCAATAGATTACCCTAGTTCTTATCTAATTTGTGCTTGGTTCTTTACCTTACTTGTGGCTTTTATTGATTCTCCAGTATCAATACGTCAATATACCAAGATTTTCTGCTTAAATTATCCAGAATTAATTTCTATAACTTAAAAATGAAAAACACAATAATTCAGCTCCCACTTAGGATGTACAAAGTTGTAAAGATTATCGCACTGGAACTAAAAACTGAAAAGAAGAGTAGTTAATTGAGAAGAACATAACTTTCCTTGAGGTTCAGAAAGTTGAGATCACAAAGCAGCTGAGTAATCTGGGTTCCAATGAGGCACAAGCTCCTTCAAGGAGAGCTAGAACACATGAACCTTTTGACCTATAGCAGTGTAGGGGGAAAACTGGAGATTGCACTCACCCTCAAGTTTTCCCATAGGCCTCTATAAGGTAGTCACAAAAAGACTGGTGGCAGGGAGGAGATTTGAGAGAGCCACTTCACTAAGGCAGGTATAAAGAAATAATAAGTGACTTCAGAAATGAGCGCAAGGCCTTACATTCTTCCCTGTTTTCTCTTATATGAAGCAAAAAGTTTAAATCACAGGGAGGAGAGGCAGAAAACCCTCTTGCTTACAGATTATAGGCAAAAAGTCAATGCATCTAAGGAAAGACTAGAAACGAAAATCACCTGCTTCTGGAGGAGATACCAAAAGCCGATCTTGGATCTTGAATCTTACCAAATTTCTGCTGCCACTGGACCAACGCCAGACATAACGCAGAGTTTGATTGCCACGGGCAGGATGTGTAGACATACTGAGAAAACTCAACCTCCAAACCCTAGCTGTATAAGACTTACCAGAGAATGAGTTTGGAACAGGACAACAGAGAATCTGTCCTGCAACAGCATTCTACCATTGGGGGAGGGGCAAGTGTGGGAGCAGAGATCAGACCCTGAAAGTGGAGCAGAACCAGTGAGAGAAACACTTTAGCACTCTGTCTCCCATCCAAGCCACAAGGAGTAGTAACTCAACTGTTAGAAGAATTTGAACCCTGTGGTACACTGAAGGAAACAAAAGCAAAAAGAATACCCAAACCTAGTTCGACCTTTCACTATATTGACCCAAACCCACACTAAAAGTCTGACAGAAGAGGTATTTCTCTAACCAGGAGTAAATATAACTTACTTTTGTCTCTACTCTCTTACACATAATGTCCAGCAGTCAATAAAAAAATTACAAGATTTTTAAAAAGCAAGAGAAAACAACCTACTGAGAAGAAATAGAACAAAAAACATAAATAGACTCAGAAATAACACAGATGTTGAACTATCCATTTTTAAAATAATTATGATTAGTATATTAAAGGATCAAATGTAAAAGAGAACACAAAAATCAATGAGGAATTTCAACAGAGAAATAAGGAGCTTCCTAAATGTCTGAAGAAATTATATTATCAAAGAAGATATGCATATAGACTAAAACACCACTTAACTCTGTGAGATTTAAAACAAACGTAGGTTCCCAAACTTGTACCAGAAAAAAATGATGAGCTGTGAAATGAGCTGTGAAAGCTGGACAGGGCTGTCCAGAAGGATTTGCTTGTGGATTGGACATGGGTTATGAGAGAAAGAGAGGAGTCAAGCAGGCCCTATTCATTCTGACTAATTGGAAATATGGACATATATTAACTGATCTCTAGAAGCATATGGGAGAAGAAGGTTTGTTGGAGGTATAGGGGAGAGGTTGGAGGGAGAAATAAGAGTTCCATTTTAGACACGTTAAGCTTGAGATATTTATCAAAGATTCAAATAGAAAGTGAAGCAGTCAAATAGAAAGTTGTATGTATGAGTTTGGAATTTGGTAAAGATATCTGGGCTTGAGAAATAAAATTGGGAGTTAAAAACATATAGATGGGGTTTAAAATCATGAGTCTAGACAAAAGTATTAAGAGAATGGATATTCATAAGAACAGAAAGGGACCCAAAACAGCATTCTGATCTTAAAAGTTCAAGAAGAAGAGGAGGACCCAACAAAGGAGGCTGATCCATTATCCCTCAATACACCTTATTGTATGAGGGACTGTATAATCCTGACAGACTGACAGTTATCACTGAGCCATATTTGATTGGTCACTTTAAAGATCTGGAAATATGCTCTATTTAAATAAAAAGTCATAATATTGTTTCTCCTGTATTAGATTTTTGAGCTATTTAAATTTTTCTTGCCAAAGCAAAATAATTTAGTATGAAAAAATGTCATTTGCTGTTCCTACAGTATTTTTTTAAAAGGTACAGTGTGGTTAATTTTGAAACAATTTGCATTTAGCCAAATGTCATACCATTTATACAATCTGTCAATGTAGCAAATGAGATAAGAAAAGAAGAAATAAAAAAATTTGACAAAATTTATTTTTTTTAAAGATTTTGTTTATTTATTTGAGTGAGAGAGAGAGAGAGAATGCACAGGTTGGGAGGGGGGCAGAGGAAGAGGGAGAGCAGGGAGCTGAGCAGGGGGACCCATGTGGGATTCTATCCCAGGACTCCAGGACTGCGACCTGAGCCGAAGGCAGATGCTTAACTGACTGAAACACCCAGGCACCCCATGTTTTGCAAAATTTACACTTAAACATGAGCTATTCCAAATGGTAGTAAAGAAAGTAAATTTGAAGTTAAAATTGAACTATGGCTTTTATGTATTGATGAGAAAACTTTAAAGTTTTTCAGAGTTTTCTGTTTTCATTATGAATTGTGGCTGAATATTTTTCCGACTCAGTTATGAAGTATGACATATTTCTGTGCAATAATCATGTGATCTAGCTTCTTATTTTGACACTTTGCCATCCGGGGCTTTGCTGAACCCAGAAGGACTATTCCTCCCAGGGAAAGCTAATTCCTAGAGATTCCTAGCAAGATGCTAGCATGTCTTTCATGTAGAAGCTACCAATTCAGAGTCCACATACCCAACCACATCCTCAAATGGACTCTCAAACTCTGGGCCACTTTTACTAATAACCCCAGGGCCAGGTACCACTCAACTAGCCCAATCTCCCAAAGACCAGTGAAATTATTCAAACTAGCAAATCATAAACCTGCTTACCCACCTCCCCTGTTTCTTCCCTCAGAAACCACAGTAAGGTTCTTGCCCACATTTTCCTCTCTTCCTTTGCCTCTGGGCTTGCTGTGATATTCCCTGTGTGGTCTTGCAGGATGTGCTTGGCCTTCTCCCTCCAGGGATCTGTGGGTATAAACTTTCTTTTTTTATTATTTATGTTTTTATTAACATATAATGTATTATTAGCCCCAGGGGTACAGGTCTGTGAATCGCCAGGTTTACACACTTCACAGCACTCACCATAGCACATACCTTCCCCAATGTTCATAACCCCAGCTCCCTCTCCCTACACCCTTCCCCCCGGCAATGCTCAGTTTGTTTTGTGAGATTAAGAGTCTCTTACGGTTTGTCTCCCTCCCGATCCCATCTTGTTGCATTTATTCTTTTCCTACCCCCAAACCCCCACGTTACCTCTCAACTTCCTCAAATCAGGGAGAGCATATGGTAATTGTCTTTCTCTGATTGACTTATTTTGCTAAGCATAATACCCTCTAGTTCCGTACACGTCATCACAAATGGCAAGATTTCATTTCTTTTGATGGCTGCATAGTATTCCATTGTATATATATACCACCTCTTCTTTATCCATTCATCTGTTGATGGATATTTAGGTTCTTTCCATAGTTTGGCTATTATGGACATTGTTGCCATAAACATTCGGGTGCACGTGCCCCTTCAGATCACTACATTTGTATCTTTATGGTAAATACCCACGAGTGTGATTGCTGGGTTGTAGAGTATCTCTATTTTCAACTTTTTGAGGAACCTCCATGCTTTCAGAGTGGCTGCATCAGCTTGCATTCCCACCAACAGTATAGGAGGGTTCCCCTTTCTCTGCATTCTCGCCAGCATCTGTCATTTCCTGACTTGTTAATTTTAGCCATTCTGACTGGTGTGAGGTGGTATCTCATTGTGGTTTGGATTTGTATTTCCCTGATGCCGAGTGATGTGGAATACTTTTTCATGTGTCTGTTGGCCCTCTGATGTCTTCTTTGCAGAAATGTCTGTTCGTGTCCTCTGCCCATTTCTTGATTGGATTATTTGTTCTTTGGGTGTTGAGTTTGCTAAGCTCTTTATAGATTTTGGATACTAGCCCTTTATCTGATATGTCGTTTGCAAATATCTTCTCCCATTCTGTCAGTTGTCTTTTGGTTTTGTTAACCGTTACCTTTGCTGTGCAAAAGCTTTTGATCTTGATGAAGTCCTAATAGCTCATTTTTGTCCTTGCTTCCCTTGCCTTTGGCGATGTTCCTAGGAAGAAGTTGCTGCAACTGAGGTCAAAGAGGTTGCTGCCTGTGTTCTCCTCAAGGATTCTGATGGATTCCTGTCTCACATTGAGGTCCTTCATCCATTTTGAGTCTATTTTCATGTGTGGTGTAAGGAAATAAACTTTCTTCATAACAACATCTTTGTTTGCATCTTATATCATGTGATTAAGATAAATCCCAGATAACTGATTAAAACAGTCTACATTTCACCCCACAGTAGGAGCTTTACTGTAACAATACCAAAACACAAAAACTAGCTCAGAAAAGGCAAAAATCCTCCCAATTCTAGCTTTTCTTAATGTCTGGCTGGCTTCTTACTTTGGGAAACAAACAACAGGTTAACTGTCATTTGCTGCAGGAAGTGTTAACTAGGAGAATAAAGCTTTCCATCTTCATCGTGCGTAATTGAAGACCTCAAGGTGAAAGGTTTTCAGTTTTAGAAGCTTTCATCATGTTTCTCTTTTTCTTTGGGTTATTTTTTTTTAATTCATCTTTGAAATGATAATCTTACTCCAATTCTACCATATTTTCCAGTTTTCTTTTCTGCTAATTCTGTGCAGCCACTTTAATTTTTGCCTTTCCTATGTATATCTCAAATTAATGCAAGTTGAGTCTTAATAAATTGCTCTTTGACATCCTTTTATTGAAGTTATTAATGGGGAAATTAATGATATTTTAATATGGGGAAAAGGATGTGGAAAGTTTTTGCCCTTAAGACATCTAAAGTGAGATTGAATGTTTATCTTTCGTGAGAGGAGATGCCCTAAATCTTCAGAAGATTTGACTGCTGTGTCTAAGGAGCACTCCTGTGCATCCTTCCAGGGCCTCTCTCTGTCCTGCATTCAGAAGCCACTGAAGCCATGTGGTGCTTGTAGATGGAGGTTCCTCTGAGTGTTCTAATGACACTCCATGCTCTGACGTAAGTTCAAAGAAGTCCCAGGAGTCCGAATCATTAAATTGTGTTGGTCTTTAGGATGGTTTTGGATGAAAGCTTTATAAAGATTTATAAAGTGATAGATGTTAATAATATGTGTCAATATCACTTAGCAGTTCACAAAGAAATTAGCTGAAAGTACCCAAGTGGAGGATGCTATTATTCATATTGGGCTGAATGCAAAATAAAATTCATCACCGCATTAGTTTTTACTTTATTATTGATTTTTACAATAAATTCAAATTTATTGTTATTATTTTAATTTAAAGAGTTCTCTGTCAAGTGGTTGGGGTCTTCTGTGGGGAGGATGATACCAAAGGAATCCTTAAAACATTGAAAAAATTTAGATTGCATTTACCTAATTCTTTTTCCAATGAAAGGACTGATGTGCATAAATAATAACTATTGTCAATTTCTAATCACTTAGATTCTGAGTTAGGTGCTAAGGTGTCAACCTCCTTATCATTTTAAATGTTAAAACACTAATTCTGGAGTAGATCACAGCTCTTCCCAAACTAAGTGTATTCTTCTGTATGTTATTGTCATATCATATTATAGCATATCATATTATATTGTGTCATATTGTGCTGTAAGAACCGAGGCTGATAGAAAGATAGAATTTCAGGCAACTGAACCCAATTTGGAGTAATGAAGAGGAGGCTATCAAAGAAGCTAGAAGGGTCACGTAGAAGGGATGAAAATATAACTTGCAGACACCTTATTGTCCGGCATGAGAGCATTCAGGAGAGTATGCTGCTGGTTGACTTGTATGGAATACAACCTTCTCTACAATTGAGCTCAAAATAGAGCTTTCTCCTGTCCCCCATGGGGTTATTTTTGTCATTCCTTTTTGTTTGTGCTGTTTCACCAACTCTGTTTTTGATCACTATCTGAAATTAAATAGGTCATGACCTACCACAGGTTTATATTTTGCATGCCAAATTCAAGTCCAGTCTCACTGGAGCAATGATTGGTTCACTGTACTGGGCTCTGGGACATATACTGCAGATCCCTGAGTGGCCTTGCTCCTTGCTCTTTCCTCATTCCTTTCCTGCTTCCCCTCTCCACCCCCCCCACCTTGGGACAAGGGTGGGGACAAGAGCCCAGGAAAGTTTTATGAAGCCCTGTCTCAGATACACTACAGAGTGCTTGCCAATTTGCAAATTAAAAATTTCTTAAAAAAAGAAAATTTCTGGTGCATCTCAGGACTATGTTACCAATTTAGGATTCCTGGAGACAGCTGAAAGACATATCAATGCTAGACTAGTTCCAAAGACACAATACTATTCATAAACAACAATTATAATGATAGCTGGTATAATTATTGTGCTAGACACAGCATTATTTCCTCTAATCATGCTAAGAGTCTTATGAGGTAGGTACAATGATCATCCCCAGCTTACAGTTAAGAAAACTGGTTTAAAGAGGTTACCCAAGATGACACAGTATATAGCAGATTTGGAATTCAAACCTAGGACTACATAACATCTAGACTCTACTTCTGCACAAAAGAAATGGTAATTTATTCCCTCAAAGTCAAAATTTGCATCTCTTTCTTTATGCCAAACTGCCTTTTACACAGACTACCCTAAGTCCTCTAATTGTAGGTAGCCAAAGCCTACTCTACTTCTCATCATGCATTTTATTACCTTTTTTGCTGTCTGCCTTCTGAGCTCTGTATGGGTAGAACCAAGTCTGCCTTACTGCTCACTCTATCTTCCAGGCCAAGCACGTAGTAGTCACTCAATAAGAGATTCTGAGTATTTTTAAACTCTCATAATTTTGGAGTTTTCACTTTAAAATAATTGAAGCATATGATACACACACCCTTTGCAACAAATTCTTTTCTATATGTATTCCTCATGAGATGAATACGCTAAATCAAAGAATTTGACTCCCTATGAATAAAATCTCTCTTATAGTAGCCGTATATATAGAATACAGAATATGACCATTAGAAAATGATCAATTCTGTTATTTAACAATTACATGACTAGACCAAAGTCACTTAGTTATGTATAACAGCTGAAACCAGAAGCCTGACTTCTAGTTTAGTGATCTTTTGAAGTCCACGTATCATTTAATTCAGGTGGCAGCTTTTCATTTATGGAAATAAAAATTCAGGGGTTTTTTTATTGTAGGGGGAAGCAATCTGACCAGTGGAGTTTCAGGGGGTTTAGTACCACGTGTACATGTAGAGAACCTGGGGGATTAAAAGGTACCAGAATAATACTGACAGAATCCTCAGGTGTATTCAATCCACTCAATGTCAAAGATAGCATAGAGAAGAATAGGAACTGGGGTGGAGTGTTGGCAGTAAAGCAACAAAAGAAACTTGGACTTCTTTGTGAACATAAAAATACTTTTCTCTTTTTAGATTTACATTTATTTTCTCTGCTTCTTTAGCATTGTGATCATTGTCACATTATGTTACATAGCTTTAAGCTTTTCATACACATCCAGCATACATAATATGGGAGTAGACTCCCCGCCTTGTCTGGCAAATAAATAAAGTCCTGTTGGTGCTGATACCAAAACAAATACTCCACGATATGATTTCTGAGGGTCAAGAGAGCCATAATACTCATAAAGCCTATGCATCTTTAAAAACATGCTTGAGAATCCCCTACTTTCACTCACAATATATTCCTCCAAAAGTCAAATAAATTTGATAATTCAAATAATAGGCAGGCATGTTACAGAGTCCTCCTTCTCATTCAGCCTTCTCATCCAATCAGTCACCAAGTCCTATTCTTTTAACTCTGATACTTTTCCACTTGTTTTAACTTTTCTATTACTACTGGCCCTGGCCTAGTTTTAGGGCTTTTCACTTCTAGCCAACATTACTCTAATTCTAATAATTACTTAGTCTGCCTTGAATTTTGTCCCATTTCCAATCCAACCTCCATATTATTGCCTGAGTGGTTCTGATCTTGTCTCTTGCATGCTTAAAAAGCCTCTTTATTAGCTCTCAATAGCCTCCAAAGTAAGTGCAGACACTTAGTTTGCTATAAGAACCTTAGAAATCTTCCCTCTTCTTATCTCTTTTATTTTGACCCAACTCCATCACCAGCTTCTCTACCCAGCCTAGCAGTCTGTACATAAAACAGGGTCATATGCCTATCATCCAAGCAATTCACATGATGGAATTACAGAGAATAATTCTGTATCTCTAAGAGTAATTATCTAAAAAAATTTTAAAGATTTATTTATTTACTTATTTATTTATTTCAGAAAGGGAGAGAGTGTGTATGAGCAGGGGGCAAGCAGAGAGAGAGAGAGAGAAAATCCTTAAGCAGACTCCATGCTAAGCACAGAACCCGAAATGGTGCTCGATCCCATGACTGGGAGCTCGAGATCCATCAAGAGTTGGCTTCTTAATTGACTGAGGCATCCAGGTGCCCTCCAAATTTTATTTTTAAAGGACAGAGCTTTAATCAACTATATTAGGTCGACGTAGATATTTATATTTCTATAAGTTTCTTCGTAGACAATGATGAAATATAAGAAGATGCTTTTTTCCCTGCAACTCTGCAACTATCCCTGCTACAAATGTCTGGTTAGTTCCATTTTCTCTTTCTGCACTGAAGTAGGTAGTAGGTTTTTAGGTTACTCTAATTTTTGGTGGGAGAAATTACCTCCAAAATAAATGTTATATAAAAAAAGTATTTCTTACTCCCTAGAAGTTATTTATTTTACCGTGTGGAATTGCGAAATGTCAAATCATGACTATAGGACTTTATATAGCATGTTAAGGGTAGTCAAAATATTTTCTTTCTCTCAGGGCCATCTTTCCCATCCTTTTGATGGCAGGCTTAGTCATATATCTTGCTGTGACCAATGAAATGGAGCAGAAATGGTGACACCAACTTTAAGCAGAAGTTGTAAGGGCCTTCTTGTGGTTCTGTAATTCCAGCAATGTCTAGATGCAGGCTTCTTTTTCAGTCTGGACTTTGAAGAGAGTAGAAGATGTGGTCCAGAGTTTAGTCAGTCTTCAGCTTACACATAATGAGAGTACAAAAGAAACCATTGTGTAGCAAGCCATCAACATTTTGGGATTATTTGTAGCTCTACCATTTCTAGTAAAAGTGGACTGCTGCAGTGGGAGCTTCGATATTTTCCTGTTTCATTGCTCCACCATGTGGATTATGTGGATTATTTACACATCCTCATCCATAATCATTTAAGTATCTTCAGTTGGCTTCTATATGGACCATAGACGGCTCTTAGCTTGGATCTTCAAAATTCAAAAGGGAGCAGGCATTTACTCTCAAAAGTCTTGGGTTTGAAAAGGGACCCTATTGTCATTTGGCCCAATTCCCTACAATTCCCAATATTCTATTTCATATCCCTGACAGACTTCTGCTTAAATAATTCTAGTGATGAGAAATTCACTCCTTCCCAAAGAAGCTCACATCATTTGAGAGAGTCTTACATGTTAGAAAATTCTTTCTCACATTTAGTGGAACTTAGTTTGACCTTAACTTCATATAGCTAGTAATTCTAATTCTACTCTCTGTGACCATATGCTTCTCTCTCTTTTCTTTGCCCACTCTCCTCTAGGCAAATTATTTCTGGATCATTCCAATGTTTGTCATAGATCACAATTCAACTTTCTCATTACTGTAGTGGTTGCTTTCATCTGAAAGCACTACAGTTTGCACTGTTCCTCTTTTTTTTTTTTTTTGTAAATATTTATTTATTCGAGAGAGAGCACAAGTGGAAGAGGCAGAGGGAGAATCTCAGACTCTGTGCTGAGCACAGAGCCCAATGCAAGGCTCAATCTCAGGACCCTGAGATTAGGATTTGAGCCAAAACCAAAAGTCACATGCTTAACTGACTACACTACCCAGGCACCCTTGCGTTGTCCCTTTTAATGTTGTATACTCGGAACTGACTATAGTAATGAGAATAGATTTTGATACTTTATGCAGTGTAGAGAGAACTGAGCATCTCTCTTTTTCTGGATTCTACATTGTAATTTTTTTGACAATTGTATCATATAATGGGGGAAGAGAGTTTTTTAAGTACTATTGATGTTTAGAAAAAGAAAACAGAAAAAAAACAAATTGTAAATATGAATGAAATCATAATACTGGATATGGCTGAAAAGTTTTGCATTATATCTCAAAACCATTTCAATGGCTTGAGCTAAACCTCGGGAATTTTTGCCTTTGATTTCTCTATCTAAATAATCTTCCTCAACATGTTCTTAGAGAAATACACTTCTCCCTCAATTTGAACTAAAAAATCATCTTGTTTTTATAACATTCCCCAATTTCCCTATACATTGCCTTCTCCCTTTTTTTGTTTTCCTATAGCACTTTTAGATATTTCTATTAAGCCACTTACCACACTGCATCATAGTTATGTAGATATTTCTGTAAGAATTCTCCTAAGAGATACTGTCAAATTTAAATTTTTCTCCCTTGAACTTCATAACTATGTGTTTATGGTTGTACACAAACATACTTAGTATATACCAGATGTTGTGTTAACCATTGTACATATATTATCTAATTTAATGCTTATCACAACTCTATGAACTAGGTACTATTATTATCCACATATTTTATATGAGCAAGTAAAGGCTAGAAAGGGTTAAATAACTTGTCCAAAGTGGCACATCTAATAAGGGGGAAGAGCTGGTATTCAAATTCAGGTCTGTCTACCTCCAGAGTTTATAGCAAATTCAATAAAAATGTATGGTTTGGGTTATATGTTAATTTTTCAAAACTCTGATGTTATGAATATAACAAAAGTACTGTTTCAAATAAAACATTACAAAATAGATAGCCAAAGACAACATTCCTTAGCAATCACTGCTCCAAAACAAGTGAAAGTCCTGCCCCAGATCCTTCCCATTCCTTAGCAGGGTCCTGGTGTTTGTTGCTCATTTGGCTTTCCTCTGGGTTTCTGTCCATCTCTGCTCCACTACTTGGTTAGATGCCTCTAACACCATCATTGCCTATTTCAAATCTTGTTGGCTCTGCTTCTTAAAGCTTAAATATGTTGCCTTTTAAAAGAAATATTAATTCTACTGGAATGACTGGATATCCACAAGCAAAAAAAAAAAAAAAAAAACAAACAAACAAACTAGGCAGACCTTACACCCTTCATGAAAGTTAACCCGAAATGGATCATAGACCTAAATGTCTGTGGCTCTCAGTCAGCCTCTTTCCCCAGTAACCCTTGCATCACCCAATGGGCTCAAGAATAAAGTAGCCATGATGATAGAGATGAAGGTTATGCATGGGTTCAACAACACTGACTTCCATGACCACAGCTGAGTATCCAATCTACTGGCATCAGAAACTTACCTGGGGCCCTCAATATGACACCATTCCCCAGGGTGATCATTCAACTATCTAGCAGCAGATTGATTACATTGGACTACTTCTATCATTTTGTTCTTACTGACATAGACACTTAGTCTGGATACAGACTTGCCTTCCCTACATTCAACACTTCTGCTAAAAGTACCATCTGTAGACTTATAGAATGCCTTGTCTACCATTAAGGTATTCCACACAGCATTGCTTCTGGTCAAGGTACTCCACAGCAAAAGAAGTGTGACTATGGACCCATTCTCATGGAATTCGCTTGTTTTATCATGATCCCCACCATCTGGAAGCAGCAGCTTTGACAGACACTGAAAGGGCCTTTTGAAAACTTGGTTCTGACACCAGCTAGGCGGCAATAACTTACAGGGCTGGATCAGGGCTCTCCAAAAGGTGTATATTCTTTGGATTAGTGTCCAGTATATGGTGCTATTTCTTCAAAACTGAGGATTTATGGATCCCGGAATCAAGGGATAGAAATGGAAAGGCACCTTAATATGACCCTTCGTGCCCCACTAGCCAAAATTTTTGCTTCTTTTTCCCAGGACCTTATGTTTAGAGGTCTTAATTCCAAAGGGAAGAATTCTTCTACCAGGAAACACACAATAATTTTATTAAACTGAAAATCGTGATGGCTTTGCAGCCACTTTGGACTCCTTCATGCCTCCAAATTAACAATAAGGAAGGGAGTTACTGTGTTGGCTGAGTTATTGATCCTGACTACTAAGGAGAAATTGGACTACTACTCCACAGTGGAGGTAAGGACAAGTATGCCTGAAATACAAGAGATCCCTTAGGATATCTTTTAGTATTACCATGTTCTGTGATTTACAGTCAATAGAAAACTATAATAATCCCATCTAGGTAGGAATACTAATGGCCCAGACCCTTTAAGAACGAAGATTTGTGTCACCCCATCAGGTAGAGGACCAAGATCAGCTGAGGTGCTTTCTAAAGACAAAGGGACTACAGAATGCTAATAGAAGAAGGTAGTTATAAATACCAGCCATGTGACCAGCTTTAAAAAATGCAGACTTGAGGGGCGCCTGGGTGGCTCAGTGGGTTAAAGCCTCTGCCTTCGGCTCAGATCACGATCTCAGGGTCCTGGGATCAAGCCCCGCATCAGGTTCTCTGCTCAGTGGGGACCCTGCTTCCTCCTCTCTCTCTGCCTGCCTCTCTGCCTACTTGTGGTCTCTCTCTCTGTCAAGTTAATAAAATCTTAAAAAAAAAAAGAATCTTTAAAAAAATGCAGACTTGTTAAGAGTATTCCTCCTTATTTTGTTATAAATATGTTTGTGTATGTGTGTATACATATAATATCCAATGTCTCTGATTTCTTCCCTCTCTCATTCTCTATTATGTGACATATGATGTATTGACTTATTACAAAGTATTATTAATCTCGCATCATTGTATTTATGTTATGGGATATCAAGGAAAAGAGTAACCATTACTTAAGGACATTATCTTCTTTACTGGGGAAAGGGTTAGTGCATTTCAGTTGTATGCAGAATAGCTGCATCATGTTAGGTAAAATTATGACCTTGTGCTGTCTTTATTTGGAGATTAAATATGATTTAAGGAGATGTGTATGGCTGCCAAGTTGACAAGGGGTGGACTTGTGATGGATAATTTTATGGGTAAACTTCTGTTAATTTCATGTATCAACTTGACTAGACCAAGGGATCGTCAGTTGGTTGTTAAAACGTTATTTCTGGGTAGGTATGTAGGGGTGTTTCTAGATGATAATTAACATTTAAATTGGTAGACTGAAGAAAGCAGATTGCCCTCTCCAATGTGGGCAAGGTTCATATAATGTGTTGGTGGCCTGAGCAGAACAAAGGCAAAGTATGAGAGACTTTGCTCTCTATACCTGACTGTATGAGCTGGGACCTTGGTATTTTGCTTTGAACTGGGATTTACATTATGGCTTTCCTGGTTTTCAGACTTTTGGAACTACATCACCAATTTCCCTGTGTTTCCAGTTTGCAGATGAAGATCGTGGTATTTTTCCATAATTGTGTGAGCCAATTCCCTATAATAAATATCTTAATTAATTAATTAGTCTGACATGCACATGCATCTACTGTTTCCCTGGAAAGACTTAACTATCGAGGGCAATTTTCTTCAGGATGTAAATGGAGTTATTTTCAAACTCAAACATCCATCTGGCTTTTCATCCTTTTCAAGGATTATCTTCTCACTTTTTTTTCCTTCAGTAGTTCTGGATACAAAGGAAATAAAACCTTGAATCTATCAAATTCTAGCAACCATAATTTTCTGTATTTCATTGCCTCATCTTTAAAGTAGTGACAATAACACTACCAATCTCAAGGGTTATTAGAATTAAATTAGAGAAAGCGTGTGAACACTTAGAACACCTGTTCTACAACATAATAAGTGCTCAGTAAATGTTAGCTATTATCATTGTAGTGGAAGAGGGGGCTTTTGGTTCTCTTGATGCCCTTTTATTCTTACCTGCCTCACCTGCTGATGGTGTAGCTTGTCATCTGATGTCTGAGAGTGAGTAGGACTGGATAAGTATCCCAGGCATCACTGGCTCTCATATGCTTGATGGTTCTTTGAGAATCTTCATCTGGCCTCCCTATTTTGGGCAGTCTATCTGTAGCTTTTGCTTACAGGGTTTCCTGGCCTCCTGCTGTAGTGACTCCCTATATGACTTTTTGACTGACAGTTATTTTCTGTGCCTCTGAGGAGCTGATGTCATATTCCACATTTTGCTCTACTCAGCATTTATTTTTTATAATATTTACACTCTAGTGCTAGAGGCTTTGGCTTTGATGATCCAAACTAAATCTTTTTAGAAATCAAAATAAACAAATTTCCTCTGAAGTCCTAGCCCTTGAGAATCAAAATCTCTTTGGTTTCAGACTGTGATGCCTGCTGAGTATTTTAAAAATTCTATTTAACATTTCTACAGACTTCTTTGTTGTAGAACTTTATTCTACTTTGCCCTGAAGCAGTGACTATTAAAGCCAATAGGTGGAGAATTTAGGGGCAAAGAAAATAATTTCAAGGAAAGAAAGAATTCCCAAATAATAGAAATGTGGCAGATATGATGGATAGATCTGACATGGAAGATATATTATGTACCCGCTTTAAACACAGAAACATTGCATAAAATACAAAACATTTTTTCAACTTATTGGTGAACTCAAAAATAAGAAAAGGAAAATCCAAAGTGCCAGAAATGAGCAGAAATTCAAGTTGGAATGGTAAATAATAGCTTATCAGGACTGAAAATAGTCTTTAAAAGCAGAGAGCTAGAATTTTAATGTTTGTATGGGTAGGCAAATCCATGGCATAGGTGCCATGCAGGGTTGACAATAGAGTTGAAATAGCTACATAAAGCTGGGGAAGGGGTTGTCTGCCTGACTCAGTTGATAGAGAATGAGACTCTTGACTTTGGGGTTGTAAGTTCAGTCCCCACATTGGGTATAGAGATTACTTAAAAGTAAATCTTGGGGCACCAGGGTGGCTCAGTGGGTTAAGCCTCTGCTTTTGGCTCCGGTCATGATCTCAGGGTCCTGGGATCATGTCCTGCATCGGGCTCCCTGCTGAGCAGGGAGCCTGCTTCCCCCCTCTCCCTCTGCTGCTCCCCCTGCTTGTGCTCTCTCTCCTTCTCTCACTCTCGGTCAAGTAAATAAATTCTTCTAAAAAATAATAAATAAAATAAAATCTTTAAAAAAAAAAAAAGAAAGCTGGGAAAAACTTTATGCTTCCTTCTCTGTGGACTTCCCAGTGGTTCCAGGAACAATAAAACATACATACATATGAAGCAGACATGTAGAACTAAATGAAATATTCAGAAACAAATGTGTGAATATGTGGAATCTTGGTATGTGGCAAGGGTAGAATGAGAAATTATTGGTGAAGAGATGAACTATTCAATAGATGTTGCTAAAAATTGCTACTCATGGGGAGCCTGGGTGGCTCAGTGGGTTAAAGTCTCTGCCTTCTGCTCGGGTCATGATCTCAGGGTCCTGGGATCGAGCCCCATCTCGGGCTCTCTGCTCAGCGGGGAGCCTGCTTCCCTTCCTCTCTCTCTGCCTGCCTCTCTGCCTACTTGTGATCTCTGTCTGTCAAATAAATAAATAAAATCTTTTAAAAAAATTGCTACTCACATGAAAAAATTATATGCTTACCTACCCCAAGTGCAAAAATGTATTCAAAATTGAGTAAATTCATAAATAAAGAGGAAAAACCCTACAACTCTTAAAAGATAATGAGAAAAATAACACAAGGTTTTTCTTAAATGTAAGGCTAGGGATTTTAGATTTGTCCTACAGGTTGAGGAAAATATTGGACCCATGCAGAAGATAGATGAACCCTGAAGAATGCTGTAAACAACGCAATCAGAGGTTAATGTCAACTGCAGTTGCCTGTTTCATATGACATTCTGTTGCTAGTGCAAATCAACATATCCCTGAGCCTTGAATGCAAAGTGTTGATGCAACATATACTTTTATTCTCTAAACCAATTAGGAAAATTACCAAAAACAGTTCATTTTCAGCTATGAGGGCCAGCAATACACCTTCATGTTCCTATCTCATTATAGCAATTCTTTATCCCATGCCGACATCTCGTCTTTAGGGACCTTAATGGCCTCTGCATGGAGCAGGACATTACTATGCTATATTTCATGGATGATATCATGATGGATGACCTGGTATGCAGAAGGGAGAAACTCTTCTAGACACTTTGGTAAGATGCATGAAAGGTGGTAGTAAATAAATTCACAAAAATTCAGAGGCCTGACAACTAAATGAATCTCTAGGGTTCCAATTCCTAATTTCTAGGATCATGTTAAATTACCTCAACCAAGGTGAGGGACAAGTCGTTCTATCTGTCTCCCTTATTACAAAGAAAAAAAGCATAACAACTAGTGGGCTTCTTTGGATTTGGGAGGTAACACATACTCATTTGGGTGTGCTATTCTGACCTATTTGTTGTATGATTAGAAAAGTTGCCAATTTTGAGTGGGATGCAGAAGAAATGGAGGTTCTGGAATAGGCCAGGCTGCTATGCAAGCTGCTCTTCCACTTGGGTCATATAACTCAGCTACATGTTGGTGCTGAAAGTATATGTAGTAAACAGGATGTTGCATGGAACTTTTGACAGGTATCTACAAATGAATTACAGTCAGACATTACAGATTTTGGAACAAAGTTATCCCATTCTCAAAATATAACTACACTTCTTCCAAGAAACAGAATCTGTGTTCTATTGGACCCCTTCAGTAGAAAGGGAATACTGAGTTACCATGGGCCATAAAGTAACATGCAACCAGAGCTGTCTTCACGAACTGAGTGTTGTCTAATCCACCAAATCATAAGTGCTGGATGTATACAATAGCACTCTGTCAAAATAAAAGTTATGTATGCAAGATTGGTCTTGAGAAGGCCCTGAAGATACAAGTAAGTTGTAGGAGCAAATAGCCCAGATAGCCCTGGCTTCTATTCCTATAATTTCTCCTTCTTCTTATGGGATGTTCTCTTTGGCCAGTTGATTTAGGGGTGGGGGAAGTGTTTAATTTTACATCTAGTTCTGCATGATATGCTGACACTACACAAAAATGGACTGTGGGCTAATACAACACTTTAGCCCCACTCTGGAGAGACCCTGAAGGGAAGTCCTGCCAGTGGGCAGAACTTTAACCAGTATATCTGGTTGTCCATTTTCCTGGAATACCAGAGGTGGAAATCTACTATAAGCCTTGGGCAGTGGCTAATGATTTAACTGGATGGTGAGAAAATTGGTTGGAACACAATTGGAAAACTGGTGACAGGATGTGTGGAGAAGAGATATGTGGATAGATGTCTTTGGAAATAAAGATATTTGTGTCCCAAGTAAATGTTCATCAAAGAACAGGCTCAACAGAAAAGTCTTTCAATAAGCAGGTGGACATGATGACCAATTTTGTGGGCATCAGTCAACCTCTTTCCCTAGCCACCTCATCTTTGTCTAGTACAATCATGACAAACTGTCCAAGGCAGCAGGAATAAAGGTTATATATTTGCTTAGCAACACATACTTCTAATTCCCAAGGCAGAGCTGGCTAAGTAACCTACCAACCAACCATATTGGGCTATTCCCCAGGGAAATCAGAGAGCCTCCTGACTGATTATATTGCTTATTTATGTCATGAAAGAGCACTTTGTTCTCACTATAATAGACACTTACTCAAGATGCGGATTTGTCTTCCCTGCCTACAATACTTCTACTACAACGCTTCTACTCAGTTCATAGATGGTGCTACAATGCATCTATGAACTTAGAGAATGTCTTATTCACCATCCTTATATTCCACACCTCACTTCACACCAAGAAGCTCAATTTACAGCAAAATGAAGTATGACAACAAAACACATGAATTCACTGGTCCCGTCATGTACTCCATCACCCTGAAGTACATGCTGGCTTGATAGGATGGTGGAATAGCCTTTTGAAGACTCAGTTAAAAGTAGTAGTTAGATGACAACACCTTACAAGGCTGGCATTATGTACCCTAGGATACAGTGTGTGTTCAAAATCAGTACGATGCTCTCCCATTTCCAAGAGTTTATAGGTCAGGGAATAAATTGACCAAAATGGGAACATTCATTCTCAGTATCACCTCTAATCAGGGCCAGAATTAGGATGAAATGAGTGAAGAATTCATATAGGGTACAAAATTTAAATGAGTGTCAAAAACCTTAGTAATCAAGATCAATAATATTCAATGCAATATTTTTAAAATCAAAGTTTATGCAAAAAATACACATTTTAAATAACATCTTTGTTTGGCTTGTGACTCTATGTTATTGTGTAAAGGGAACAGTCATTTTCCATAAGCTCAGAGTTCTCAGGCCCATAGAGACATATGAACATCACACCATCACAGATTATAATGGCATGCAAATAATATAATATAAAGCAATATAATAATATTATAAATAAAATAATAAAATATTATATAATATATAATAAATATAATATAATAAACACAAAATAATATAATATAATATATAATAAAATATTATAATAAAATAACATAAGGCAAATATGGGCTACCTATATAGTCATGTTTTTTAGTTGTTGTTTTTGCATATTTTCCCTTTATACATAGGTGTTTCCCTTTGTGATACTCTATGAAAAGTTTTGCTTCCTATGTCCTATATGACTCTGGGATGTTGATCTAGAGTTTGGGCTCTGCTGGTCTAGAGTTCTTAGTTCCCAAGGGTAGCATATTTCCATCAGGAGACACAGCAGCAGTTCGATTAAATTAGAAGTTAAGATTGCTACCTGCCTGTTTGGGGTTTGTTATGCCTGTGAATTAATAAGAAAGAAAGTTAAATGTATTATTGGGATAATTGATTCTATCAAGAGAACATTGCATTGCTACTCTACAAAGAGGTAAGGAAGAATATGTCTGGAACATAAAAGATCAATAGAAACATCTCATAATACTTCCATGTTCTTTGATATGACTCAAAAGAAAAAACTACCAATACATACTACAACACAGATGACCCTCAGAAACATTATGCTACTTAAAAGAAGCCAAATGCAGAAGTTCACATATTGTATGATTTCATTTATATGAAATGTCCAGAAAGGGCAAATCTGCAGTCAGAAAGTAGGTTCATTGTTTCCTGGCTGAGGGTAGGAATGGGAATTGTTTACAAAGGGACATGAGAGATGTCTTCTAGTGTCCTAGGCCAGGTATATGTGAAACTCTGTGGTAAAGAAATACCAGCTTCTCCAGCAGGTCCCTCACACCATTGAGGTTCAAGTTCCTCATGGAATCCAGTTTGTTCTCATGGGTTCCATTCATCATTGCAAGATCTAGTCTGTCCTTGCTCTCTCCCAGTCCTCTTCCTGCTCTCTTGAACTGCCAGCTGAGTTAACCAGCTGAGTTAACCAGTGGCATTAGGCCCCTCAACCAGGTGCAGAGGCCATACAGTCTGACATAGACTTCTTTTTTTTTTTAAGATTTTATTTATTTATTTGACAGACAGAGATCACAAGTAGGCAGAGAGGCAGGCAGAGAGAGGGGGGGAAGCAGGCTCCCTGCTGAGCAGAGACCCCGATGCGGGGCTTGATCCCAGGACCCTGAGATCATGACCTGAGCCGAAGGCAGAGGCTTAACCCACTGAGCCACCCAGGCGCCCCTGACATAGACTTCTTGACTAGCTTCTTCTACATCAGTGTGAAATCTATCCCATATAATAAATCCCTTATTCTGCCTGGCTCATGAGTTGTGTTTCTTCTCTGAATGAACTCTGCTGATACAGAAGCTGTGGTATCAATGCTGGCAAAAGGTAATCAACATTTTTATTTAGCATTTACTTTGCATCATATAACATGCTAATGACTTTACATGATTTAACCCATTTTAATGTTCATAGCAATACCATAAGATAGACACTGGTTTCTCTCATTTTGCTGATGAGGTAAATGAGGGTTAGAAAGTTGATGGAATAGAGATATAGAGCATCTAATACTGCACAAGGACTGGCCTTGAAAGCAGTGCTTATATCTTTGTCTCCAAAGTTCCATACTTATGTTCTACCTTTTATACATTTTTCTCTTGTGTCCTCCTTTTAGTAGACTGGAATTACTCTTGAAATTTCCAGAACTAGACATAGCCCATGACTGTGTGCTTTTAAAGACTTACTTTTATGGATGGGATGCCTGGGTGGCTCAGTTGGTTAAGCAGCTGCCTTCAGCTCAGGTCATGATCCCAGCATCCTGGGATCCAGTCCCACATCGGGCTCCTTGCTCAGCAGGGAGCCTGCTTCTCCCTCTTCCTCTGCCTGCCACTCTGTCTGCCTGTGCTCACTCTCTCTCTCTCTGACAAATAAATAAATAAATAAATAAATAAATAAATAAGACTTACTTTTATGGAATACTTAATCTAGACTTCCAGGTCATAAGTCTCTTCAGGTCATAGCCCTTGTGCTACCCCATTGTCATCTGTCTATAACCCCAGAATGCAGTTGTAGTAAAATAAACATAATGCAGTTGTAGTAAAATATCATCTTAAGAGGATATCTGAATTAAAAATACATGAATCAGCCTTCATTCTATTTATTTCATAAACTGTTTTGTACAGTCACTGATTCTGTGTTGAGAAAATTATATATATCCAGATATGTAGGTATAGTTGCACTTTTCCTTACTTTAATATTTCAAAAGAAAAATCAAGAATTTTAGATTTATTCAAATCCTCTTATTTAAAGCTTAGAAACTATTTTCCTACTTTTCCCCAATTATGTGAGTCACTTCTATTTTCTAAGGATATAAATTGAATATTTTGATATTTTTAGAAGAACAAGATAAATTACATAAGTTACTTATTGGCTTGGTCAATTTATTTTTTCTGTAACTAGGAAAAAAATTACGTAGAATTAATAAATTAGACCTAGAATCCCAAGGAGATCACAAAACTTCCCCTCAGGATCTTCTTCCTTATAAATATTGCATGTTTTTAATTGAAGAGAATTCTTGACGTTTCTAAGCCCAAGGAACATAAAAATTAATTTCCATTCAGAAACCATTTTTCATCATTATATCAAAGACTTTGAGAGTATGCAAGTTGTCATAAATTAGTCAATGTAATACTACAATGAGAGCTTAAAATGCATCTTGTCCTAGTTACCTTTACCTAGTATCTAGGCTAACTAAAGCCAAAAAATCCCAAACACTTTCTTAACCTTGTAATTGTCCTCAAAAATCTACTAACACACACATATACACCCTGAGGGTGAAAAATTGTTTTTTATTCTTATTTTTAAGTTTCAAAGAATACGTTATTTTAAAAGCACATCAGGGCATGGGTCCAGGAAAGACATTATACTGATTGTCCACTTTCGTAATATGTGTGCTCCTTCACTGAGACTATGAGGTTTCTTATTTTCATCAGAACTGCAATGTTAATCAAAATAAATAGGTAAATGCAATTAAATCAACTACAAATATTTCCTTCTGATTTACTTTACTAAATTAGAGGCCTTAAAGACAGTACACTGTCCAGACAAAACTAACTTACAAATTTTAGTATGAATCATATTCCTAAAGGAAAAAGTTTATCATCATATTCTTGTTTTCAGATGCTATAAAATGGTCTCCAAATACTAGTCCAATCCAAGTAAAATTTCTAATAAAAGCCTTATAGGCTCTCTAGAATTTAAACCCACCCAAGCTATTTTCTTTTGTATTCTAGCCCATGTTCTGCACTCCAGTCTCAGATAGGTCTACTTATGAATGTTCCTTCATGTTGTTCACCCACTGAAGGTACCCTCCAAAACCCCCTTATCTAATCATACCTCCAGCCATTTCAGAATATCATTCCTGAATCTTCTCTGTGGAACGACAAAGACTCTAACATTCTTGTGCAGCTGAAATGAAGCTATGGATCTTAGAGTTTATCATCAGTGAGAGAAGACTAGAGGTAATTAAGCAATGGAGTGGTATAATATGCTTATAAATGTCTTGTTTTTCCTGTAGTGGCCTGACTTAAGTAAAAGTAGACATTTTGGAAAAAAAAGTGATTTAAATTCTGAACTAAAGTGATAAATAAGAATTTGATCTAGCCAATGATTCAGACCATAAGGAAAGACTGCTTAAACAATCTTATTGGAAATGTAAAGCAAACTTGTAGTTAACTATAACATCGATTTTCTTATGACACCTTATTTCTTAATAATAATATCTACAAACATTCTGTTATGTATCAAAATAAAGTTTTAATTGAATAATAAAAGTATTAAAAGAGAAATCAATGGAATACTACTGGCATGAGAATTTATTTTTAGGAGTTTCACTGGACAAATAATATCAGAGGTTAGGTGTAGGTCTCTGATGGATTTATATGGCTCTGAAGAATTTACTGTTTGCCGTTTCTTGTCCCTATTCTGCTTGGTAATGTCATGCTAGTTCTGATCCTGACCCCTTGAGGAAGTACTGGTCAGTGGGAAAGGCAGGACTGCAGCCATTAGGGCCAATGGTTGCCTCTTCTTGAGGAATCAGAAAACAGGACCCAAAACGTCTTTTAATTTTCTAAGCAGTATAGCAGGATGGTGAAGGAAGAAAGTAAAAGAGAACAGAAAATAGAAAAGAAAAGAGAGAGGAGAGGAGAGGCAGGAAGAGGTGAGGTGAGGTGAAGAGAGGAGAGGAGAGGACAGGGGAGGGGAGGGGATGGGGGAGAAGAGGGGAAGAGAGGGAAGGGGAAAGGAAGAGGGAAGGAAGGAGGACAGGGATGAAGAGAGAGACAGAGGGAGAAGCAATTGACTTTGGTCTGGTGACAGAGTTTGAGAGTGAGACGCTAATTTTGGATGCAGCATGCCCTGAAATGTTACTTTAAATGTCTTCTGGACAAGTGTTTCAGAGAACTTATGCGAGGTTCTTAGAGGTGTAATTATAAGATACTTGTACACAAGGGGCAATTATATCTCTAACTTCTCACATAAGCTGGAGATTCATATATCTGGTTGTCTCTTTGACACTGATCCTTGAATGTCTAATGGTCATCTCTAAATTTGAATGGGTTCAAAACCAAATTCTTGATTTCTGCTGTCAATCCTCACCAAACCTGCTTCCTCTCACTTCTCTTAGCTTAATTAATGTCAAATTTTATTCTTTGAATTCTTACTAAATTCTTTGTTCTGGCTAAAAAATTATGTATCTTCCTTGATCCCATTTCTCCTCCAACATGACACAATCAATACCTCAGCAAATCCTATTATTGACTTCTAGTTTTATACCATTATAATCAGAAAAGATACTTGGTATGGATCACTCTTCTTAGATGAATCATCTATCCTGGATACTGTTCCATATGTGCTTGAGAAGAATGTGTATTCTGCTGCTGTTGGATGGAATATTCTATAAATGTCTGTTAGGCCCCTTTGTTCTAATGTATGGTTCAACTCCAATATTTCCTTGTTGAATTTCTGTCTAAATGATCTATGTATTGTTAAAAATGGGGTACTGAAATACCCTACTCTTATAATATTGTTGTTTATTTCTCCCTTCAGGTCTGTTAGTATTTGCTTAATATACTTAGGTGTCCTAATGTTGGGTACACATATTTTTTTTTATTTTTATTAACATAAAATGTATTATTAGCCCCAGGGGTACAGGTATGTGAGTCGCCAGGTTTACACACTTCACAGCACTCACCATAGCACATACCTTCCCCAATGTCCATAACCCCACCACTCTCTCCCTTCCCCCTCCTCCCAACAACCCTCAGTTTGTTTTGTGAGATTAAGAGTCTCTTGTGGTTTGTCTCCCTGCTGATCCCATCTTGTTTCATTTATTCTCTGGGTGCACATATACTTAGGATTTTTTAAAAATAAATTAACCCCTTTATCATTATATAATAACCTTTATCTCTAGTTATCATTTTTAGCTTAAAGCCTATGTTTTTCTAATAAAAATACAGTTTCCCTGTGTTCTTTTTTTTTTTTTTTCCATTTGCATGGTCTATCTTTTACAGTCCTTTCACTTTGAGCTTTTGTTTGCCCTTAAAACTGGAATGAATCTTGTAGGAAGCATATAGTTGGATCTTATTTTGTTTTGCTTTTCCATTCAGCCACTGTATGCCTTTTCATTGGAGAATTCAAGCCATCCACATATGAAATAATTATTGATAGGTAAGGACTTATTCGCTGTTGTGTAGTTCCTTTATTTCTTTCTTCCTCTCTTGCTGCTTTCCTTTATGATTTGATGGTTTTTCCACAATAGTATGCTCTGATTCTCTTCTCTTTATCTTTTGTGAATCTACTCTAGGTTTTTGTTTTGCAGTTAGTATGAGGCTTACATAAAACATCTTACAGGTATGTCTATTTTTACACTAATAACAACTTAACCTTGATTACATAGAAAAACTCTACTCACTCTTTTCTGTTTCTGATGTCAGAATTTACTTCTTTTTATATTATATAATCATTAACAAATTATTGTATCCATAATTTTTTAAATACACTTGCCCTTTCATCCTGTACTAGTGGAGTTAACATACCATCATATTATAGTGTTTGAGTACTCTGAATTTGACCATATATATGTTCTTACTTTTATCACTGTTTTGTATATTTTCATATGTACAAACTAGCGTCCTTTCTTTTCAGCTTGAAGAACTCCTTTCAGCATTTCTCATAAGATAGGTTTAGTGGTAGTGAATTCCCACAGGTTTTGTCTGTCTGGGAAAATCTTTATCTTGCCTTTATTTCTGAAGGCTAGCTTTGCCAAGTAAAATATTCTTGGTTGACAGGTTTTTTTTTTCTTTTTCTTTCTTTCTTTTTTTTTTTTTTTCTTTCAGCACTTTGAATATATTATCCCACTCTCTCCCAGCCTGTAATTTTTCTGCTGAGAAATTCACTGATAGCCTTGTAGGGACTCCTTTGTAAGTTATAAGCCTTTTTCCCCACAGCTGCTTTTAAGATTCTCTTTTTGTCCTTGATTTTTTATAGTTTTTAAATAATGTGTCTTGGAGAGAGTTTCTTTAAGTTGATATTGTTGAGTGATCTATAAACTTCATGAACTTGGCTATCCAAATTTCTCTACAGATTTGGGAAGTTCTTAGCCATAATTTGTTTAAATAAGCTTTCTTCCCCCCCTTTTCTCTTCTTCTTCTGGAACTCCAGTGACTTGCAAACTGGTCCTTTCAATGGTACCCTGTAGTTCAAGTAGGCTTTCTTCATTCCTCCTATTTTTTTTTTCTTTGTCTTCCTCTGGATAATCTCAAAGTTCTTGTCTTCAATTTCACTGATTTTTCTGTTTGATCAAGTCTGCTGTTGGTGTTCTCTGTGGCATTTTTCCTGTCATTCATTGAATTCTTCAGCTCCAGAATTTGTTTGGTTCTTTTTTAATAATTTATGTCTATTCATTAAACTTCTAGTCTTGTTCATGTGTTGTTTTCCTGACTTCACTGAAGTATTTTTCTGTGTTTTCTTGTAGCTCATTGAGTTCCCTTTAAAAAGTTAATTTGAATTCTTTATTGCATAAATTATGGATCTGCATGTCTTTGGGTATATTTACTGGAAGATACTGTGATCCTTCAGTCATTCAGTCAAGAAATCAAGTTTTCTTGATTTTTTTTAAATGTTCTTTAGAGTTTTGTGTTACTATCTTCTCATTTGAAATAATATCTACTTCTCCAGTCTTTACTAAATGCCTTTGGGTGAGAAGTACCATCCTTTAGCCTTGCTAGAGATTCTGAGGTTTTCTCAAACCTGTTAATACATCTGCTCCATGCATCTTGCTCCTTCTTGGGGTAGAATTCTCAAGCTTGTATGCCTTCTCTCAATTCTGCAACACACCAGGCCCAGTGCCCATAGCCTCTTGTTTTCACTAAGGTGGTGACACATCTCAAATTTGTGGTCTCTCACTGGCCTGCAGATTTGGGCCTGCTTTCTCTGCATGTTTACTAGCCATCCTCTAAAGCTTTCTTTTGTCCATTGTCTTCAGAACCGTGCACAGGGTGTTGGCCAGATTGGAGAGGCTGTGTGGGTGAGTCACATAAGATGTTGGGGTTGCCCTGCCCATGGGCCAATTAGGGGTATCCAGAGACGGGGTTTTTCTCAGCACTATGTGAGTAGGCTTCTTGATAGAGTGAGTAGGCTACTTGATAGAGTTCATAATGCAGTTAATAGTACCTAGTGTCCCTTTAATGCCCTCTGAGTCATATGTATCTCTTCCCCAGACTTTTCCCACCCTCCAGCATTTAGTTCTCTAAACAGGGTGAGAGAGAAATGACTTTCTTTGGCAGCATCCACACAGTTGGGAAAGCTGGGTGCTCACTCACTCATCATGGGCATAGGAAAAGCTCTCTTAGCCCTAAACTGTGCCGCTTTGAGGGAGGAGTTATTTGGGTAAAATCAAACTATTCCTCTTATTCACTCCAATGCACCCAAACTCAAAACTCACATTCCTCTTCTCTAACAGAGTGCTAGAATTTCTCTTCTGGAAACCTAGACTTCAGCAAACGGTCTCTCATCCAAAAGTGATTTTCTAAGACTGTGTTCTCCAGGGTCTCCAGGTTTGGGTTCAAGAAGGGATGGAGCTGGTGCAGCCACTCTGGCAAACAGAATGGAGGTTCCTCAGAAAGTTGAAAATAGAGCTATCCTATGACCCAGCAATCACACTACTGGGTATTTACCCTAAGGATATAAATGTAGTGATCTGAAGGGTCATGTGCACCTGAATGTTTATAGCAGCAATGTCCACAATAGCCAAACTATGAAAGAGGCTAGATGTTCATCAATAGATGAATGGATAAAGATGTGGTATACACACACACACACACACACACACACACACACACACACACACTAGAATACTATAGAGCCATCAAAAACCGAAATCTTGCCATTTCGATAATGTGGATGGAACTAGAGGGTATTATGCTAAGCGAAATAAGTCAATCAGAGAAAGACAACTATCGTATGATCTCTCTGATATGAGGAATTTGAGAGGCAAGGCAGGGGATCATGGGGAGAAGGGAGGGAAAAATGAAACAAGATGGGACCAGGGAAGGAGATAAACCATAAGAGACTCTTAATCTCAGGAAACAAACTGAGGGTTGCTGGAGGGAAGGAGGGTGGGATGGATAGGGTGGCTGGGTGATGGACGTTGGGGACGGTATGTGCTGTGGTGAGTGCTGTGAATTGTGTAAGACTGATGATTCACATACCTGTACCCCTGAAACAAATAATACATTGTATTTTCATAATAAAAAAAAGAAGGGCTGGAGCTACTTAATGCACCACTTCACTATCTCTAGCAAGGATCAAGGTCCATCTGCCTATATTACCTGATGCATAGGTGAATGAGACTCCTCCTGGTGTCCTTGGCCCAGAGCGGTGGTGCTGGATCACACAGCTCCCACATAGTCACTCTTATTCATAGATGGGTGCTGAATATTTGTTGTTGGGGAGAGAGGAATAACACATTAAACCCACAGCCAATAGCACTATAACACATGCCTGAATGAAGCTTATCTAACACACGTATTTTTCTGTAAGGTACATTACAGTTTCCTTGCATGTAGTAACACATTCTCTCCCCCTGCCCCACACTGACAACTAAAGAGAATCCCTCTCACCACCTTCTTAACAGGGGAAGAGAGCCTGGTAGCTCTCAGATTTTACTGTCCTCATTGTACCCCCAGCCCCACAGGGTCAAGCATGACCCAAGCAGAGCCTCAGAAGCTGTCACCATCTCTGCACTTCGAAATAATAAGGACTTCAAATCTTCTACTAATTCCATTCACCAGTCCAACACACCTCCCACATACAGGAACAGGAGGATAGATATCAGGAAACCTCATTAAGAGAAATAAAGGAGAAAATGATTTTAAGTGGTATCAACATTTTCTAAAGCTCAAATTATGCCACTGCCCTAAAACTGACAAATTAAATAACCCAGCAAATGGCCATGATGCAGGTCAAAGGGAATTAATGTTGTTCCCTTCATTGTGAGGGAAAGGACAGAAACAACTGTTTCTGTCTTATGTCTTATGTCACCATAATGCTGATGTCATTTCACCTTGGCTTTAAAATATATTTTAACACCTGATAAATAAAGTTAGCTCTCTCTTTACTTTTTGTTTTTAGAACTTTTCTGGCTATTCTCCCTTTTTTTGTGGTAGTGGATTAGGACTGGAATGGTTCAAGGTAAAAAATAGAGCATTGAATTAAAGGGTGGCTATGGCATTTGGAAAGTATGGGAACAATGGTAGTCGTAAGAACTGTGGAGCTGTTATAAGCTCTTGTTAACTCTTTTAGAAACCTGTAGAAGAGAAAGACAAACTCAGGCCATCCAACTACTAATTCATACATTTGTGACTTAATAATATTGTTTAAGGTAATCCTTACCTTCTCCAAGCTCTATGAAAATTAGACTCAAGATCCGTTTGTTTATAAGAGTATCAGTGCTATGATAAATATGAAATTCCCAGCCTTTCCAGGTCTCCAGTGTCAGCAGGGCCATAATAGAAAAAGGATGGGATCCTAAAACTCATTGGCAAGCTGAAACTAATACCACCAGAATACTCCGAATGGCAGAGCAGATCCCTACTGCATGTTGGAAGAGAGCAGTCCCTCTTAGCTAAAAATCTTGCAAGAACCTCATCTGACACATG
This sequence comes from Meles meles, assembly GCF_922984935.1. Classification (NCBI taxonomy): domain Eukaryota; kingdom Metazoa; phylum Chordata; class Mammalia; order Carnivora; family Mustelidae; genus Meles; species Meles meles. Next base: position 145,864,934 of record NC_060066.1, on the reverse strand, counting down.
TGCCTCAAAGATTATGTGTGTCAGCATCAAGATCTACCTTCTTGAACAGAAAGAGGCTGTCTCTCCTTGAGGAGAAAATACAGTTGATTGTGACTCTTCATTAACTATTTGTGAATTTGCCTACTCACTAAAATTTATTTGTAGTCCAAAATCAATACTCACAACACTTTCATGGTCATTTGTCATCATATGCATAGATGCAAAAAATCCGAGCTGCTTGCTGCACACACACCCAGCTGAAGTCAGACAAGACCGTGTTCTACCTTCTTGTTTCAGTGTTTATACTGTAAACAAGGATCCTTTTTCCAGCCTAGTTAGTACTGTGTTTTCCACATTTTTGTGTTTCTTGTTGGTGATTTTTCTGTTTAAAATGTTTCCCGGAGTAGTTTTGAAATGCTGCCTAGTGTTTCCAAGTGCAAGAAAGCTATGATGTCTTACAGAGTAAATATATGTTAGATTATCTTCATTTAGTTGTGATTTATAGTGCTACTAGCTGTGAGTTCATTGATAATTAATTGATATTATATATTTTTAAAAGATTTTATGTGTTTGACAGAGAGAGGGAGAGAGAGAGAGAGAGAAAGCAAAAGTAGGCAGAGAGGCAGGCAGAGAGATAGGGAGAACAGGCTCCCCACTGAGCAGGGAGCCTGATGCAGGGCTCTATCCCAGGACCCTGGGATCATGTCCTGAGCTTAAGACAGACGCTTAACCAACTGAGCCACCCAGGTGCCACAATAGATATTACATATTAAATAAGGGTTTTAAAACAGAAACATATATAAAGCAAGGTGTGTGTTGACCAGTGTAGGGAAGTGTTATGACTCCAGACTAGTAGAAATCTAACCATGTATTTATCCTACAAGTAATGACTCGGCGACTTTATAGAAAATAACTACCTCAAATAACAAGAGTTGACTGCACCTTATACATGAAAGGAATTTCAAGTTCCACCTACGAAGTACTTGCAGGAACTAAAAGAATACCTGTGGGAGTAGACTGGTGGTAGTGAAGGTAAGGAAATATAAGACTGGATAGGGAAAATTCTATTGACATAGGGAACATCCTCCCCTGCCTTGTGATTCAACATTCTGGCAAGGGTGCCTGGAGCCAGTCCCAATATGGTTTCAGACAGCATTTGGAAACTTGAACATGATGATGCTTACATTAATGAGGTGGAGATAATAGAAATGTTTTGGAACAGTATTAAAGAGAGACTTAGAAAGCTCCAGATATTAAAATTTTGAATAGATATTTATAGTGAGACTGGAGAACCCACCACCTGACTTCATTTCATGGACAAACCCAGAGGACACATTCTTCACTAAGGCAACGAGGAATCTACAAATGAGAGAGCTCAATAGCTCAGGTTGACAGTAGGATATACTGCCATGGAATAGACTGTCTTACTTATTACTGGAAGATTTCCTTTCATGCAGGCTTGTAGCATGTACAGAATTTGACCACATATCTGCCCATAAAGTAAGTACACACAAATTCAAAGAGTGAATAATGCAAAGAATTTACTTTAACAACTATGCAACAGCTATTAGAAATTAATAGCAAAATCTGACTAGAAACTCTCTTAAAGTTTTAGGTTTTACATTTATATATAGAAAGAGTTAATTTTTCTTTGTTGTGTGACATATGGATTAAAGTTTTTTAAATATGGATATTCTAATTGTTGTGGAACCATTTGTTTAAAGACTATCTTTCTGCACTGAAAGTGTAACTTAACCTTATTACACCTTTTTCAAGAATCAATTGAAAACATATATATAGGTCTATGTCCAGATTCTCTATTCTGTTCCATTGATCTCTTGTCTATCTTTATGCCAACAGCACATTCTGTTGATTTACTGTACCTATGCTTAATTTCATGTTTCAACTTTCCTGAGCTAAGGGATGCCTAGCTAGCTGGAGAGACAATTTCTGAGTATGTTTGTGAGAGTGTTGCTAGAACAGATTAGCATTTAATCGGTACACCAAGTAAAGAATATCCACCCTCACCAGTGTGGGTGGGCATTATCCAATCTGTTAATGGCCCAGATAGAACCAAAAGACAGAAGAAGGATGAATTCTCTTTTCTTGAGCTGGGGCATCCATTTTCTCCTGCCCACAGATGACAAGAGCTCCTGGTTCTGGGGCCTTTGTACTCTGGGACTCATATCAGCTGTGCAGCCTGCTCCCCCAGGCCTTCAGTCTCAAACTGAAGTTACACCAGCAGCTCCCTCGCTTCTCAGGTTGTCACTCAGGCTGAATTATACCACCATCTTTCCTGTTCTCCAGCTTACAGTTAGTTATTGTGGGACTTCTCAGCCTCCAGCACTGTGTGAATCAATTTATATATTAAATCTCTTGTATTTAACTCTATATGTCCTAATAGTTTTGTTTCTCTGGAGAAATCTACTACTCTATAATTTTAAGTCAGGTAGTGTAAGTTTCCCAACTTGGTTCTTTTACAAAGTTGTTTTAACTATTCTAAGTCTTTGGCAGTCTATATGAATTTCAGAATCAGCTTGCCAATTTTACAAGAAAAACCTGCTGTAATTTTGCTTGTGATTGGACTGAATCAACAGATGAGTGTTGGGGGAACTAACGTCTTAAACAGAGTCTTCTGATTCATGAACAACGTGTTTCTCTCCATTTATTTAGTTCTTCTTTAACCTCTTGCAGCAATGTTTTATAGGTTTCAGTTTATAGGTCTTGCACATCTTTTGTCAGATTTATTCCTAAGCATTCCATATTTGTTGATGATATTTAAACTTGATTTTTAAAATTTCAAATTTCTAATTGCTTATTACTAAAATATAAAAATACAATTGATTTTAAAATAATGAGCCGGTATCAGGCAACCTTGCTAAACTCATTTATTAGTTCTAAAAGGTTTTTAATAAATTCTACCATATTTTCTACATGGACAATCTTCTGCAAATAAAATATTACTTCTTTCTTTCCAATCTGGAGGGATTTTACTATTTTTCTTGCTTAATTGCACTGGATAGAAGCTCTAGTAAAATGTTAAATAGAAGTGGTGAGAGCAGCCATCCACATCATGTTTCTAACCTTAGGAAAAAAACGTTCGATCTTTCACCACTGAGAATATTAGTTGTAGGATTTTTGTAGAGGTCTTTTTATCCATTTGAAGAAATTCCCTCTCCTAGTTTGCTGAGAGGTTTGGTGGGGGTTTTTTTTGTTGTTGTTATTGTTGTTGTTTTTTCCAAATTAGGAATGGAAGTTGGCTTTTGTCAAATGATTTTCTGCATCTACTGAGATGATTGTGGCTTTTCCCCCCTCTGCTAATGTGTATTACATTGATTTTCAAATGTTAAGACAATTTTACATTTTTTAGGATAAGCCCTACTTGGCCACGATACATTATCCCTTCTATATATTGTTGGATTTGGTTTGTTAAAATCTCACTTAGAATTTTTACATATGTGTTCATGATTGATACTGTTCTGTAGTTTTCTTTTCTTGCAGTATCTTCGTGTGGTTTTGGTATCAGAGTAGTGCTGGCTCTAACCATTAAGTGAGTTGAGAAGTATGCTCTCCTCTTCAATTTTCTGCAGAACTGGCATTCTTTCTTTCTCAAATGTTTGGAGAATTCAGCAGAGCTTGGAATTTGTGACTCAGGGTTAGACAAAAATTTGTTAGATATGACACAAAAGCATGATCAAAAAAATGATTAATAAACTTAATAACTTTTCTTTGAAAGACACTTAATAGAATGAAAAGACAAAATACAAGCTGAAGGAATATATTTATAAAAACATATCTGATTAAAGACTTGTATTCAAAATATATAAAGAACTCCCAGAAATGCAATAACAAAGAGGAAAAAAAAACCCAGTAACAAATAGGTATAAAGTGTGAACAGATGTTTTGCCAAAAAAGATTCATGGATGAAAAATAAGCACAGGAAGAAGTGGTCAGAATCAGCAGTCATTAGGTAAATGTAAATTACAACCACAGCAAGATGATGTACTTTGTTAGAATGTCTGAAATTTAAAAGATTGTTTTACTAAAGTGCTAATGTGGAGGAACTGAAACCTTTGTACAATGCTGTTGGGAATATGAAATGGTAGAATATCTTAAGGAAATAATTTGGCAGTTTCTTTAAAAGTTAAACATGTATGTCCCATATAATCCAGCCATTGTACTCCTATGTATTTACCCAAGATAAATGAAAGTATATGTCCATATGAGGACTTGTAAGCAAATATTCATAGTAGCCTTATTGAATTAGACAAAAATTGGAAACCTAAAGATTGATCAATAGGTAAAAGAACAGCCATAAATAGAATACTACTCAGCAATAAAAATCAACTGTTGATACATGAAACAGCACGGATTAATCTAAAAATTATTACACTAAGTGAAAGAAGTCACAACAAAAAATTGTACATATCGCATGAGGACATGACATAAAATGTTATAACATGCAAATTAATCTATACTGACAGAAAGCAGGTAAGTCATTGCCTGGAAATACATGGGCAAGGAGAGGTATAAAGGAAAGATTACAAAGGGGCATGGTGAAACTTTTAAAGATGATGGATATGTTCAATATTATGATTGTAGTGATGGCCTCATGGGTGTGTGTTTATGTATTTTATTTTTAAAAACGTTTGTACATTTAAATGTGTGCAGTTTATTATGTTAAATTTTCTTCAGTAAAGCTTATAAAAATTTAAATACATTAAAAATATCATAAAGAAAATAAAAACTCAAACCACGAATGGAGACAAGATAATTTGCCATAGTATGGATCACAAAGGATTGGGATTCAGTAAATCCCCTAAAAATCAATAAGAAAATAGGGGACAACTCAAAAGAAAAACAGGTTAAAGTAATGAATAGAAATTTCACAGATGAGGATGCATACGTGGCTCTCAAATACATAAAATTATATTTAGTTTCTTCAGTATGGAAAGTAAGAGCACTTTCCAGATGGGTTAAAATGGAAAAATTAAAATTAAATATATGTGAGGATGTGGAATAATAGGAATTGGATATAAATTGGTATAACCACTTTTGAAAACAGTTTGCTATATCCAGGAAAATTGAACACACTTAAATTCTACCTCCCCATAATTCCACTCTTGGCCATATGCCTAAATAAACTGTTGAATGTGTATTTATAAGCAAGAATACTTATTGCAACATTGTTTAAAAATTATATAAACAGTCTCAATATCCATTAACAGTATAAAGGGTATATAATTTATGGTATATTCATGCAACAGTATACTTATAAACATGTAAAATGAATGAACTATAGTGTATATATCCACATGATTATAACTTAAAAACAATGTTGAGTGAAAGAAGCAAGTTACAGAAGAATTCTTACAAATCTTATAAATTTCAAAAGCAGGCAAAACTGAAGAGTGTATTTTAAGAGCTATATACTTAGGTAGCAAAATAAAAACAAAAACAAAAGTCCCACAATAAACATACAGGAAAGCAAGAGAATGATCAATTCAGGGTACTGTTTATCTTTGGATAGGGACAATGAATGAGAAGGTCTCATAGGATGTATCTGAGATATGGTAATATTCTGTTTCTGGGCTTGATATGGGTACATGGATTTTGGTTTATTACTACCACTGAATTTGTACATTTATATTTTGCACAGTCTTTGTTAGGTATGCTCTATTTCACATTTTTTGAACGTTTAATAGAAAGTATAGGAGAGATGACAGCGAGGAGACTGGTTAAAAGGCTAATGCATTTATGGTTTGTCTCCCTCCCAATCCCATCTTGTTTCATTTATTCTTCTCCTATCCCCCTACCCCCCCATGTTGCTTCTCCATGTCCTCATATCAGGGAGATCATATGATAGTTGTCTTTCTCCGATTGACTTATTTCACTAAGCATGATACGCTCTAGTTCCATCCACGTCGTCGCAAATGGCAAGATTTCATTTCTTTTGATGGCTGCATAGTATTCCATTGTGTATATATACCACATCTTCTTTATCCATTCATCTGTTGATGGACATCTAGGTTCTTTCCATAGTCTGGCTATTGTAGACATTGCTGCTATAAACATTCGGGTACACGTGCCCCTTCGGATCACTATGTTTGTATCTTTAGGGTAAATACCCAGTAGTGCAATTGCTGGGTCATAGGGTAGTTCTATTTTCAACATTTTGAGGAACCTCCATGCTGTTTTCCAGAGTGGTTGCACCAGCTTGCATTCCCACCAACAGTGGAGGAGGGTTCCCCTTTCTCCACATCCTCTCCAGCATCTGTCATTTCCTGACTTGTTAATTTTAGCCATTCTGACTGGTGTGAGGTGATATCTCATTGTGGTTTTGATTTGTATTTCCCTGATGCCGAGTGACGTGGAGCACTTTTTCATGTGTCTGTTGGCCATCTGGATGTCTTCTTTGCAGAAATGTCTGTTCATGTCCTCTGCCCATTTCTTGATTGGATTGTTTGTTCTTTGGGTGTTGAGTTTGCTAAGTTCCTTATAGATTTTGGATACTAGCCCTTTATCTGAAAACAAACTGGGGGTTGCTGGGGGGAGGTGGGATTGGGAGAGGGGGAGCGGGCTATGGACATTGGGGAGGGGAGGCGAACCATAAGAGACTATGGACTCTGAAAAACAACCTGAGGGTTTTGAAGGGTCAGGGGTGGGAGGTTGGGGGAACAGGTGGTGGGTAATGGGGAGGGCACGTTTTGCATGGAGCACTGGGTGTTGTGCAAAAAGAATGAATACTGTTACGCTGAAAAAATAAATAAAATGAAAAGCTACAAAAAAAAAAAAAAAGGCTAATGCAATTATTTACAAAAAAGAAATCTAAACACTTGGAGCTCTATATTATCTGTAAGTCAGGGTAGTTAGTTTGAATAATTATTTGAAATTAAATGAGTTAACCTAAGTGCTATGCATAGTATATCCCCAAAGCAAGACTCAATAATTACTTGTTTTCCACCTCTCTTTTCTCACTGATTCCTATACTGTACGTGTATATACATAGGTAGCAAAGAGTGAATATACTAGATAAGTTTTCAGTACCAATTCCGGAAGTCTAGTGCTATCCTAAGTATTCTTAAGAGTTGCCTGACCAAACTTGTGTTGAGACTGTTGATTTGGCTTTGGATGAAACACAATAGGGTAGTAGTTCTCAAACTTAAATGTGCCTAAGGATCACACTTAAACATAAGGATTACACACACATAAGCGTCCTATTTTGTTAAGAGGCGGATTAATTAGAACTTACACAAAAAAACTCTGATATAACAGATTTGAATGGGACCCAGAAACCTGCATTTTAAAAACAAGGACTTCTCAATCATATTCACACAGATGGTCTAGACTAGACTTTTGGAAATGCTGGTTTTACTGATTAAAAGTTCTGGAATGAGACTGATCTGGGTTCAAATGAAGTGTATCTAGTTCTTTATTTCCTAGGGGTAAAATCTTGGGCCAGTTATTTTACCTCTTTATGACTCATGATCATCTAGTGAAATGGGACCATAACAGTTCCCACTTTATAGGACTGCTATGTGAGTTACATGAAGTGGTATATTTAAAAGGTTAAGTGCAGAGTCTGGTGTATACATAGTGAACTTTTATTTACAATTACAATTCTTGGTGGTGGTGGTGGTGACTTTGTAGTCAATTTAGCTTCTTAACTCTGTACAAAAAGTTGATTCAAATCCCTATTACATGCATTTTATTTTATTTTATAGATTGATTTATTTGAGAGAGAGAGAGAGAATGAGTGAGTGCAGGGGGAGTGAGAACCTCAAGAAGACTCCCCACCAAGTGTGGGGCCTGGTTTGGTTCAATCCCACAACCCTGAGGTCATGACCTGAGCTGAAATCAAGAGTAGGATGCTCAACAAACTGAGCCACCCAGGTGCCCCTACATGCATTTTAGCATCTAGTCCTCCTTATGATTCTATACACATTTCTGATGGGCTTGTATTTTCACGGACTCCTCCGGCCCTGATTATCTGTTCCTGAGCAATTTTTGTTCCCTGTTCTATATTACCTATGGCTATTTACTTCTTTGTCATAATTTCAAGGCAAAGGCAAAAATCGTCCTTTATACTTCATCATTTCCTTTAGAGCAATCACAAATATAAAGCTGTTGCATGTAGCAAAAATGTAGTTGAAGATCTGGGAGCTACGTCAAGTGCTATGTAGGACACAACTTGGAATCACATGTTAGATCTTTTAGCTGCCATTGTCTTCACCACTCCATATAAAAAACCCCAGTCCCCAGACTTCTTGCTAACTGTTCCCTTCCCATCTCTCCTCCTTGGGATTACTCTGGAATTTTGAATTCCAGACTGAGCAATTCAGCTCTCTCTAGCCAGTCCTAAACCTGAAGTTACTCATAAAAAAACTCTGTACCTTTTATGCAGCAAGATTCATAGCTTCTTAGAGCGTAATTATAATTATAAATAGTATATAATATAAACTAAGACATTTAGAAATTAATATTGAGAAAAAAGTACTTGCCAGACGGAAAAGAAACAAAGAAGTTGAAAAATCACCTTAAATATTTTCTACCAGGTTCTGCCATATTCCACATATATTCAAATAACCCCTTCAACTTCCAGATCACAAAAACTAAAAGTTCATATTTAACTTTTCTATTTAATTGGATACTCAATAGTTATTTAACAGAATAGTTTAGAAGAAAATTAAAGTGCCTTTTTCTTCTTTATCTTATTTCTAGGAAATCAGTGCTTCCAAATAATGACTTTAAATGTAAAGAATTTCATTTATTTATTTATTTATTTATTTATTTGACAGAGAGAGAAACAGCGAGAGCAGGAATATGAGCAGGGGGAGTGGGAGAGAGAAAGCAGGCTTCCTGCTGAGCAGGGAGCCGGATGTGGGGGTCTATCCTAGGACCCTGAGGACATCACCTGACCGAAGGCAGATGCTTGACAACTGAGCCACCCAGGCGCCCTATGTAAAGAATTTCTAACACACCTGTGTGAAGTGTAGAGAACTTCTTGAGACTCTAGAGTTTGGGTTTCAGTTCTGGTTTTGCCTCAGACAATTTAACAATTCAATAACCTCTCTTTACTTTTTAAAATAGGGTGAGGTATGTTAGTTTTTTTACTGCTGCTGAAACAAATTGCCTTTAACTTGGTGGTTTTTAAAATTATCTTTACACTTCAGTACAGCAGAAATCAGACCAGGATCTCATTGGGTTAAAACCAAGGTATCAGCACTGTTGTGTTCCTTTCTGAAGACCCTCAGAGAGAATCTATTTCTTTGACCTTTCTAACTTCTTGAGGCTGCCTACATTGCTTGGCTCATGGCTCCCTTCTTCCATCTTTAATGTCAGCAATGATGTAGAGGTCTCACATCACATCACTCTAAACTCTTTTTTTTCCCTCTTCCACTTTTAAGGAGCCATGTGACAACACTGGGCCCACAGGATAGTGCAGGATAATCTCCCTATTTTAATGTCAGCTAATTAACAAACAACTCAATCTGCAATCTTTATTTCCCTTTATCAGTCAAGGTAACATATCCACAGAATCTGGTAATTAAGACTTGGATATCTTTGGGAGGGCCTTATTCTGCCTACTGCATCAGGTAACAGAGTATTACTCATGCATTTAACTGAAAACTTCTATGATTTTATGTAAAGTCCATCACATTTTGGGTGGGGGGAGGAGTAGTCCTTTATAGTACCACTGAGGAGAAATACTTATGTTTACTAACACCATTAAATAAAATCTCTGTAATGGACATTGTTGTTTTACCGAGGGGTCAACTTATAGTCCATCCTTTTTTGGTACTGGGAAATTTCTGCTTCCCCACTGATGAATCCCAGGATTGCTAATCATTTGCCTTATCCTGGGCAAGAAGCAAAAACTGAACCTAAGATAGGCCAACTGAATTCTCTCATTAGAAACTGAATTGTGGGAAAAAAAAAAAAACAAGATTGAAGACAATACATATTTTGTTGTTCCATTGGCTATTACGGCAAAAATGTCAATCAGCAACAAATATTTCAAATCTTTGGAGCTGCCTGGCTCCTGAGGATGCCAAGCCCAGTCCTTCAGCTTTCTTTTCCTTCCTATAAACGTCTGTATATTCTCCCAGTATTTTGCTTATATTAGTTAACTTCTAGCATGCAATCAAACTGATACTCTCTCATTCTTTGACCTCTTTGACTACATTTCCTGTTTCTCTCTCAGCTTGTCTGACCACTCCAGGCTCCTACCATGTGAGGTTCCTTTTAGAACTCTCCTCTCTTTTCTGTTCCATAATTGTCCATTCTTAGATTTTTTCTTTATTCTTGGGGCACCTGGGTGGCTCAGTGGGCTAAGCCTCTGCCTTCGGCTCAGGTCATGATCTCAGGCTCCTGGGATCCAGTCCCGCATCGGGTTCTTTGATCGGCAGGGAGCCTGGTTCCTCCTCTCTCTGCCTGCCTCTCTGCCTACTTGTGATCTCTCTCTCTGTCAAATAAATAAATAAATAAAGTCTTTAAAAAAAAAGATTTATTCTTTATTCTTTACATTTTCATTGAGATTTCAGTCAGATCTGTGGCTTTGACTCTTATCTTTATACTGAATTCTCAACTCCTGTATTGAATTAACTCTACATTTTCCTGCTATTCATCATCTGCATTTAGATGTCACACTACCAACTCAAACTCCGTAGGACCCAAGTCATATACCTCTCATTAATTTAAAAGCTGGTTTATGTTCTTCATTCCTGACTTCTGTTATCCAGTCCCCCAGGATGGAAAATTGATTAGGAGCAGTATTTCTGATTTTTACTGTATTAGATATCTGTTGCTTTTACCTATCCTATATGACAATTTCTTCGAGAAAACTACACTTCTCTCATTCCATGACAGTCATGGTACCCTGCCTCCACCCTTCACAGAAATGGTTATGTGATTATACAGAACCAATATGTATAATCATTTAGAATGTAATATTTATTATAATTATACTGTTAAATTTTTTATTAATTTTAGAGAGAGACAGAGATAACAAGCGAGCATGAGCAGAGGGAGGGAGTTGAGGGAGAGGAGAGAAAGATTCTCAAGCAGACTCCACACTAGGTGTGGAGTCCAATGTGGGACTTGATCTACAACCCTGAGATCATGACCTGGGCTGAAATTAAGAGTTGGATGCTTAACAGACTGAGCCACCCAGGTGCCCCATTGTTATATTAGTATAATCATATGTAATACACAACATAATAATTATAACATTTAAAATATGATATTGGGAAAGAGAAGTCATTGTTCTTTAAGTAGCTAAGCTGGAAGAATATAAGTCTGTCATGTAGAGTGAGCCTGTCTGGCTCATTATTAGGAGAGAGTTTTATTTTAAAAGTGCCATCTGGGGGCGCCTGGGTGGCTCAGTGGGTTAAGCCGCTGCCTTCAGCTCAGGTCATGATCTCGGGGTCCTGGGATCGAGTCCCGCATCGGGCTCTCTGCTCAGCGGAGAGCCTGCTTCCCTTCCTCTCTCTCTGCCTGCCTCTCTTGTGATTTCTCTCTGTCAAATAAATAAATCTTTAAAAAAAAAAAAAGTGCCATCTGGGGGCACCTGGGTGGCTCAGTGGGTTGGGGCTCTGCCTTCAGCTCAGGGTCCTGGGATTGAGCCCCACGTTGGGCTCCCTGCTAAGTGGGGAGCATGCTTCTCCCTCTCTCTGCCTGGTTGTGATCTCTTTCAAATAAATAAATAAAATCTTTAAAAAAAAAAGTGTCATCTTAAACTGCAAGGATATCCATGAAACATCACAATTAAACATGACAAAGGAGAAGCCATGTTGTCAAAATGTCCATTTAACCCACCCAAACATCTCAAACCCCGCTTTGCTGACCTTTGATCACCTCATTTTTTAAAGTTTCTTTTCCTTTTTTTAAACAAGAGAAAGCAGACAGGTACATGTTGGTAAATGTTAATTGCACAAATTCACATAAAGACACAGTGTAATCTCTGAGCGCAATATACAGAGGAGGGAAAAGGCTAGAATTCTATGCACTACTACACAGGGGCCTAGTACATTCCAGGTTTCAGCATAGCTAAGGGAGCAGAAGGCTTTTCTTTTTTCCCCACAGAGCACAGTGGTGTTCACGATTCCATAAAGTTTTTGTTGAGACAAGGAGAAATAAAAATGAATTTGGAACAAAAGCAGGTAGAGATTCTTTTCCCACTATATTCCCCCTGAGTAAGTTGAGAACCATGGTATAAAGAGAGAGAAAAGAGACTTCAGAAAACAGGGTGAATGAACACCAGAGGGAGGGGAAAAACACTGCAACTTGATCCCAGGGATTAGAGAAAATTAAAAAAGGAAGGTTGGAATCCATCAGTGTTCCATTAAGTCATCTTCTCCTGCATCCTCCTCCTTCCTTCCCCTCAACATCATTGTCATCTTCCTCATCTCCTTCTTCAATATCTTCCAATCATTCTTCATCGGCAGCAGCATTTTATTTCCTTCCCCTTTTTCATCATCCATATGAAAAAACAAGTAGTACTATAATGGATTTGGCCAAATACCATCTTTTTTTTTAAATATTTTATTTATTTATTTGACAGAGAGAGATCACAAGTAGATAGAGAGGCAGGCAGAGAGAGAGAGAGAGGGAAGCAGGCTCCCCGCTGAGCAGAGAGCCCGATGCGGGACTCGATCCCAGGACCCTGAGATCATGACCTGAGCCGAAGGCAGCGGCTTAACCCACTGAGCCACCCAGGCGCCCCCCAAATACCATATTTGATGACCACTCCTCTCATCTGCACCTGTCTCAGAATGTTCAGTAAATCAGGTGGAGCTCTCTGGTTCCTCATGCTGTCTCTTCCTGCTGGTTTTATTCTACGTTTGACTTGAATGTTTTGTCAATTCCTTTCCAGATTTCCATTTGATTTCAGTGGACTTTGATGATGGATCACTACTCTTATTCAGATGAAATTCTTTGGGGAGAACTTTATTTTCAAAGTAAGGGTTTTCATCAAAATTAAAATCTATTCTGTAACCTGATTTAATACTCCAAGAAGTGCAGACACTTGTGGATGGCTGACATATGTTGTTACCCAAAGATTTGGGATTTTGGCAATAAATTCCAACCTCTTCTGGAAAAATGATTGGCGGAGTTGTTACATTTCTTTTCTACTTTCAAAATAAGCTCAGTGGCTTGTTCATTAAGTCTGTCTATTTCATTTTGTACTTCATCAATATGTTCAGTTGCTTCTTGCTGTTCTTTTTCTCTCTTGGCAAGTGCTGAGAGGTTGACATCGCCTCTGGCTAGGGGGCAGGAGGCAATCTTGGTTTCTTCCTTTGAGGTAGGACTGAAGACTGGCGTTTGGGGGCCATGCTGTGAGGAAACTCCATAAAAACAGGAGAGATGCACATCTGGAAGAAGTTCTGATTACTCCAAAGTTAACTTATCTTATTTTAAATAATTATTTACATGTCCATTTTGCCTTACACAAATACTTGATTTTATTCATCTTTATATTCTTTTTTTTTATTTTTATCTGTATTCTTTTTTTTTGTTTTTGTTTTTTTTTCCCATTTTATTTATTTTTTCAGCGTAACAGTATTCATTCTTTTTGCACAACACCCAGTGCTCCATGCAAAACGTGCCCTCCCCATTACCCACCACCTGTTCCCCCAACCTCCCACCCCTGACCCTTCAAAACCCTCAGGTTGCCCCAACCTCCCACCCCTGACCCTTCAAAACCCTCAGGTTGTTTTTCAGAGTCCATAGTCTCTTATGGTTCGCCTCCCCTCCCCAATGTCCATAGCCCGCTCCCCCTCTCCCAATCCCACCTCCCCCCAGCAACCCCCAGTTTGTTTTGTGAGATTAAGAGTCATTTATGGTTTGTCTCCCTCCCAATCCCATCTCGTTTCATTTATTCTTCATCTTTATATTCTTATCATGCTTTCCATATAGTAAGAACTAACTGAATGATTACTGTTGAAACATAAATACAAGAAAACATTGTTATTGCAGGGTGGGCACAGGATTACAGTGACTATTTTATGGCAAAAATTATCCTAGTACTTTTCACAGATGACTTAATTTAATCCATGTAACTTCACACTTTGGGAAACCAAGACCAAGGGAAATAAGGATAGTTGTGTGAAGGTCAAAGATGGTGACTATAACAGAACATGAATCCAGATTTTTCTGAATATAAAACTCAAACCCTTTCTACTTCATCATACACCACTCTGGTTTGTTACTGCCAATACTATGAATACAGTTTTATTTCAGTGGGCCAGATTCACCTGAGTCAAAAGATGGGCTTAAATTGTAAAAGCTGAGATTTCATGAAAGCTCTTGCTGTTTCATGATTTCATAAAGAAACAAATGTTTTGTAAACTTAGGCGTTATTTTTGCTCTATAGGCATAGTCCCAAAATGCATAACACAAAACTGAAATAGCAGAAATTTAGCCATAGTTTTGCTAAAACACGCTAGTATAACCAGAATATCCAAAATAAACATACCTTTTCTGAAATAGTGTATTACATATTAAGAAAGCAAAAAAAGTTGGTTTTGTTCTCCCAAGTTTTTTTCCCCCCCTTAGGCTACAATTCTACTGTTACTAGCTCATTTTTGTTGAATTTGAGCAGGTTACTTAACCACAATCAACTATTTTAGTCTCGTCTGTAAAAAAAAAAAACAAAACAAAAAAAACCCAGAGACAAATATTGAAATTTAGATAATAAATTTGTCATCAAACAAAGGGATTAGAATTCAGCTCAAGAAGAAAACTTCATACTGTACAACCACTTGAACAATTATCACAACATATTTGTAACTTATTAACTACAAAATTACTTCTTCATTTTGGAAGTATTATTCTGCCCTTTGCCTGCCTGATATTTAGTGTGGTATCATTTGGTTTAGGACATACAATACTGTACAATAATGAAATATCAGACTATGTGGGTTACTAATATTATTCAAAAAATTATAATCTTAGGATGGTTAAGTACGTTTTTACTTGCATTTATTTGGTGTAAAATACAGTATAAAAACAAATGATCTGGTCATATTCTCCAACAGTCACCAACTTCAGCTTATCCGTCCTTGTGATTATAAAGGAAAAACAAATATATCTGATATACATTATTTTTGAGGGTGTTTTGCTTTAAAAAGTCTTGGAAATCAAGTTAATAATATAATTAAAAACTACAAAATAAACTGAAATAACAATTTACTAGTTTTTCCCCATTTTCTCATTCCCAAGTAAAGAGATATCTCTAAGAAGAAAAGGGCTAAGGCTCTTAAATCTAGGGCCTTATTTTTCTCATCTGTAAATTGGGAATACTAAAATCTAGATCTTAATGTGGATTGAGATTGCATTTGTCTCTCAGAAAAGGACACAAAACCTAGCATTCTTCCACTTATCATTTGACCGATCTTGCCCAAGTTACTTTACTTCTTTGAACTTTTGTTTTACTCATTTGTAAAATAGGGCTAATATGTCTAGCTTATGTAGGTTTGTTTTGAGGATCAGATTTAAAAAAGGGAAAGTGTTTTTACAAAGTATAAGAAAATGTAGGACTAATTATTTCCAAAATGAAATATAATTTTCCCTGCTACAAAGTGCTGCAGATTCTCAGATAAAATATCATATGAAAAAGAACTCAAAGTCTTTTCTCTGTAATGACCCACTTCTTACTGTGTCTGCTTTCCTATGGAAATAGTTCTATCTTCGTACTTGTCTAGGTTATAGTAAAGTCATTTGTGGCAAAGGACAGCAATTGCCCCATGTTACTGCTAATCATCTAAAGAATAACTGAACAGTTAATGACATTTCTGCCCCTTCTGGAATGTAAAAAAAAAAAATTCTTGAAAAATAGTTTTCTATGTGCTAAACAATGGTTTCCTATAGAGAACTCTTCTCTAATAATGAAAAGGCAACTTGTACATAATGACAACTAAATGACTGTGAATGTTAACTAACTGAAAATTATGAAACTATATTCCTAAAGTATAATCTTCCTTGAATCAGAGAAGCAGTGTAAGCTAATATAACAAACAGTACAAGGAAAAAAGAATAAGAAGATATTTCTAATTGTTGATTTTTTTTATTAATAATTAATTTACTTTCTTAACCAATGATAAAGTTAAATTGAGAAAGGGACAAATTTTGTAAAGCTGAATATTTTACTTATTAATTTTCCAGAATGTAGTTATGATATATGTAACTCTGTAATAGTTGTCAACAGTATCCTTTGCAAATTAATGATTTATTCAGCTGCCCTCTAATTAGAGGCCTAGAACTCAAAATCATGTCAAGGAAAGGGACAAATTTTGCCTATAACCACTCTTTTATTATTAAAACTGGTCTATAAAAAGGCATACATTTAAAAACTCACCCCAGTGAGGACAGTATGAATATTCCAGGATTCTAGAAAGATTCCCTCCAGAATAAAATATACCAAAAAGTTGTCTTTAATTTGGTATATAAGTGGCTTAATGTTATTTAGTGAATTTTCCATATGTAGGGCAAATGTCATATCTACAGCACAAAACAAAATATGACTGAAAAGATGTGACATTGTTGCAACACTGTTACATGCTGACACATAGACTATATAGTAACCTATATAGTCCAAACCCTTTTTTTTCTGTTATTTTTATATTAGCTGGATTTAATGGAAACCCTCAAAACAATACAGTAGTCCCTCCCCACTTATCTGTGGGGGATACATTCCAAGAACCCCAGTCAATGCCTAAAACCACAGATAGTTCCAAATCTCATACATACAATATCTTTTCTTATGCATGCACACTACCAATGATATAGTTTAATTTATAAAACAGGGACAGCAAGAGATTGATGATAAATAACAATAAAATGGAATAATTTTAACAATTTATTATATTAACAATATTAACAATATATTATAGGGGCGCCTGGGTGGCTCAGTGGGTTAAAGCCTCTGCCTTCGGCTCAGGTCATGATCCCAGGGTTCTGGGATCGAGCCCCGCATCGGGTTCTCTGCTCAGCAAGGAGCCTGCTTCCTCCTCTCTCTCTCTCTCTGCCTACTTGTGATCTCTGTCTGTCAAAAAAAACCCAAAAAACAAAAAACAATATATTATAATAAAGTTATGTGTATATGGTCTCTTTCTGATCTTATTCTATATTCACCTCTCTTGTGATGCTGTAGGATGATAAAATGCTTTCATGACGAGAAGAAGTAAAGTGAAGGACGTATAGACTATGACTTAGTGTTAGGCTACCACTGACCTCCTGACAGGTCAGAAGGACAATCACTGGCTTCCTTACGGTGGATAACTGAAACTGTGGAGAGCAAAACTGGATAAGGGGGAACCAGAGTATAATGAAATTCCCCCAAAAGTAAACTGTATCTTTTAATCTCTTCTATCTCAAATCAGTGGATTTCAAATGAGAAAGCAATTTACCACAACTTCCGCGGGTTTCTGACCAACATTACAGAGAAAAGGATGGACTTTGGAGTGCAGCCCCCTAGGTTTAAATCCTGCTTCCGCCAGATGATAGCTGTGTAACCTAGAGTAAATTGCTTAACTTCTCTGTCCCTCAGTTTGCATATTAAATAACGATAGTAAAGCTACATTATCTCACAGGATTTTGAGGAACAATTTGTTAATATTTATACAGTACTTGGAATACAGTGTCTATAATACAAATATTTGTTTAGTTAATTTAACAGAATTGATAATACGATATAGAGTTTACCGAGGAACTTCCTCAGTTAGCACTCCGTTTTGGTCAGTAATGAAAAATATTTTTAAAAAAAATTCTGAAAAATATCCTCAGCTTACTTTCAAGTCAGCAGGTGTCCATTAAACCCTGTGCACCTGGTGCCTTGGGGACACAAAACAGGTTTATGTGGTCTCGCCCTCGGGAAGTTAACAGACTTTCCGCACTAGGTTTGGAACAAATGCTCACAGAACAGGGTCCAAAGGAACATGCAAAAGGAAAATACTACACCGCCACATAAATCACCTGATAAATAAAGGTACTTGAAAATTCAAGTGCTCTAAGTATATGAGTAAGTGCTCTATGTGTATCGATAAAAAGCAATTATCAATTGGGAATGCATTTAACATCTACACAGAAAGCTGCTAAATACAATGCCTCGCATCAACAGACATTGTGCAGAAGTAAAATTTTCCTTATCTCCGCCCGGGGTGTCTGATAAAACCTTGAGTGACCCCACAAAAGAGCGGCGAAGGAAACCCGCACTGGAAACATACAAGGGCTTGCGACGGATGCCCCAGAACCCGGAAGACAACGGGCTCCCAGGCTCCCAGCCACAATCGAGATTAGGGACCAGTCTGCCCCCGCCAGAAGCAAGAACGACGGGGCTCCCCTCGCATATGATCTTCTACACGTACGTGCTGTTCTCCTCGGCCTGTCGGGAGCAGGCGACTTTGAATGAGGAGCCGTTGGGATACGGAGCACAAAGAAAGCAACCGAGCGCCCACAGGGCTTCCCGCGGCCCAGCTCCAGGACATGGAGGAAGACAGGTTCCTCGAAGCTAACGGTTCTCACGCCACCTCCCACATCTGAGGGATGAACATCCGAGCTCAATCCCGTGCGACAACACGCCAGTTCAGCCAGCCGCCGAGGTGCCAGCCAGTTACCCCACTCAGCCGCCCCAGATCAGGGCCCCCCACCCAGCCGCCCTCGTCCGGACCATACGTCACTTCCGGCGCGCGCCAGCCCGCGGAGATAGAACTGGGCCTGGGCGGGCGGGCGGGGGGAGCAAAGGGGGCGGGGCGGGGGAAAGGGGAGTGTCTGCCCCCGCCGCCGCAGCCGCCGCGGGTGCTACAGCTGCTGCCTCCCGGGCTGAGGAGTTGGCTGAAGCCCGCCCTCCGAACCGGCCCAATCTTCCCGCCTGGTCTCGGGGCGCCAGAGCCGGGAGCGCTCATCGCTTCGACCCGTGCAGAAGCGGGACTTGCTTCAGCCGGTGGAGTGGCAGGGACGGCCCTGGCCCCCTTTCCCGTCCCTGATCCCTTCTTTCCATCGCCCCAGTCATGGGGAACGCGGCGACCGCCAAGAAAGGCAGCGAGGTGGAGAGCGGTGAGTCTAGGGCCGGGTCTGGGTACCGTACGGGCGGGCGGGCGCGGGGCATCGACCGCCCGTCCGGTTCGGAGCCCCGAGGCCGCGGGCATGGTCCAGGCCTCGCAGCGGCAGCCGGGAACTGCTCGTGGGGGCCCTAGGGACCAGCTGCCTTCCTCCTCCACAGCCTCCCCCCCCGCCCCGCCTCCGGCGTGAGGGCAGAGCGCGAGGGGCCGGATGGAGAGATTGAGAGAGTGTTCCCCGAGATTCCCTTTCTCTTTAGAGCGAGGGGACGCACTCGCTAGAACAATTCCCCAAATATGGTCCGGATAAAGAAGTACCTCGTACCACTCCAATCCTCGCTTCCCCTACCCTCGACCACCTCTTTGGGAGCCACAGGTAGTGCTGTGGGCAGAGTTGGCCCTTTTCCCTCCATCACTTGGGTTCTGCCCAACCTAATCACAGCTTAGGTAAGGGACTGCTAGTCTGGCTCTCTGCAGGTAAGATTAATTCTGAATAAGCAACTGTGGTTTTGAGATCTTGCATCTCTTAGGAATGGAAGATGTAACAACTAAACTGCAACTTTATCCATGAAAAAAACCAAGGCAGGTTTGCCTTTGCTTGAAACATTTCAGGAATCTCCTAGAGTGTCTGTAAAACTTAAAGGTCTCTGGAGTTGGAGTGCTTCCACAATAAGGTGAATTTCTTCTGACGCTGAAAGTGCAGGCACCCTGCACTTTACACCAGATCGTAAAAAATCATGCAAGTTGAATTTCTGTATAGTTCAATCAATCAGGATGGTTGTGAAAAAAAAAATTAATCTGCCTTTGTCAGGTTCATCTCTGATTTTATAATTCAGAATAAGACAACAAATGGTACTTGTTATGTCACCAGGACTGAATGACATTTTAGCACTTGAGGGAATGCCAATGGTTTATTCCAGTTTGTATCATTAGTATCTTTTAATGTTTCTATGTTTGTAACGTGTTTTCGGTTAATTTTGTAATTTAGCATGAAGGAAATAGCTTTTTTTTAAACAACAAAGCAGAATCAATTCAGAAAGATTTAGTCATTCATTTTGTTTAATGTGAATAATGAGATCAGATTATATGTTTACGTTTCACCAGTGAGGTATTGGTGTTAATTTTCAGGAGCTCCAGAAAAGTTTGTTGTAATGTCATACAGATTATCAGTGACCATACTTTAGTATGTGATAGGGAAATTTTAAAAAGCCAATGTAGAGGTAGAACTTTGTTATCTTTTCTAACTGCACAAATGTAGTAACTGTACAGAAAGAATAGGAATGTGGAAGGTGTAAAGAATTATTTGTGTCTGATGAGTTATTTTTCCTTTTAAAGATAAAACGTGCTAATTGTGTTACAAAGGAGTGTGCTTGGTAATTGAATCATGTCAGTGATTTTCATTGGCAAGTACTGATATGTACAGTGTTTCCACTTTTAATAATGATAGTAGACTCTGATCTATACATTTACATTATTAAGTTACCAAACTCATTCTCCCCAAGACAGTTCTGATTTGAAGCTCAGAACTATTGGCTAATCTTGGAATATTTATAGAAAACAGGATGGAAACTTTAAATGTTTATCTAAATATATTTAAATGATTCCTATGAATAAATTCTTTACTGAGCTTCAACTATTAGTGACAGCCTATTTAGTAAGTATGTTAGCCAGCTTTTTATGTAAGTTTATTTATGGAAACCGAAGATCACTATAGTAGTTTAAATGACTGTTGTGAAGAATAAAAGAAAATAGCGAGTGATATCTCATAGGGACAGTTAATAGAAATGCCATGTGTTGATCACTCTGTAATTTCATCTGGAGTAATGTTATCATGTGTGTTGTTGACATCCTATAGTCAATAAAGTTTATTGATATCTCTTAAAACTTAATGAAAGGGCAGCTTTTACCATTGCAAACCTAATTGTTCTGTGTATTTCTTTAAAAAAATTATTCTTGAAAATAAATGCCTTTGAAAATTTGAACATAGTTATTTAAACTTCAGTTGATACATAACAACATAAACTTCAGGAAATATAAGTAATCTTAGAAATCAGCCTGTATAATCATTCCATTTAATGATTATAAACGGTGATAAATGATTCTAAAGCCAAAGAGCCTGACCTTTGAAGAAGCTAAAGTTGAGATCAGATTATTAGTGATACCAGAGTATCACTAGAATCTGGTGCTCTGACTCCATTCTGCCTCATGAAATAATCAATTAATACCTGTATTTTCAAAACGTCTGCAAAGTGTATTAGTTTCATTTGGAGACTAAGTAAAAGTTCAAGAAATCTTCTACCTAGTATAAGTGAAAAAAATGTATTAATAAAAGTTAACTGAAGAGCAAAATATGGTAAGCGCTGATATTTTGGAAAGTGAAGTTAGAACTCTGCAAACTATAAGTAGGAAAATGTTTGATTTGAAATGATGATTAAAATGTATAAAGTTGACTAAAATTTGAGGTTTGGTTTGGACCATGCCTGATATAGGTGACTCTGGAGCTTTGTTATAAAAATATTCCAGAAGAATGAAGCTTTGACCGTTTGGTGCCTCTGTTGTAATCTATTCAATCTCTCTACTCTTAGAATAAAACATTTTCCAGGGTAGGACTTGGAGATGCCATTCTCATCCGTATACTTTCTGGAGATAACATTAAGTTGGGTATCTATTTTTCTACCATAGTGAACTAGGAAATTGTATTGATATATTTTAAAACTTATTGAAAGAACATTTCTTATCATTACATACCAACTGTTCTGTGTATTTATAAAAACTTACTCTCAAAAATATGGATTTAAGTGTAGTTACTTCAACTTCCACTAATGTACAGAAGCATAAATTTTAAATATATAAGTATATGATTCTCTGAGAAGTTATAAACTCTGGTCATTCAAAATTGTTTTACTTATCCAGTCTCCCACTTCTTACTTTACCCACAGTCACCAATATAAAAAATACATGCTGCCATTTTAACATGGGAAGGTTTTTTTGTGATTTATTTCATTAAAAAAAAAAAAAATTGACCACATAGGTTGCTTGTGGGGCTTTGTATTACACTTGAATGGCAAAGGTGTTGAAGCCAATGGGTGAAGTGCTGGTAGAGATTTGGATGCAGATTGTCCTATGACTGTAAGTGGTAGAACAACCATGTAACCTAGTGTTTGCATAATGATCTTTGAATGTTTTCCAAAGTATCTCTCTGTCTTAGGAGTGTGAGGGTGAATAGAAATTAATCAAAGAAGGTCCCCAGTAGTCTAGGTTCAACCAAATGCAAGTTCCTTAACAACTTGCATTTTTGGAGGGCTTACTATGAACCAGGTTCTCTGTGCACTTTACATACATAATTTCACTTAATCGTTCCAAACCTATGAAGTATTTTAATTATTTTTCTATTTTATAAATGAGGAAATGGAGACTCAGAGAACCTAAATGACTTGCCTAAATTCATACAGCTAAGAAGTCAAGGAGCAACATCTGAACCTAGGCAGCTTAACCCTGGACCCGAAATCCTAACCACTGTGCCAACAGCACATGTGTATCCAATGGGAAAACTGATTCTGAGACACACAGAATAGCTTAGACTTCACTTTGTTTCAGTTTATTATCCATTATAGGAAATTTTGGTTGTTTCTAATAGTGACTTCATTTGTATATATTAAGTATCTTAAATGAGAGTTATTTTTTCTTGTACTGTTCTCCAGACTCCATTTCCTCACCTGTAAAATGAGGATGTAGGATTAAACTGTCTTGAAAATCCTTCAGATAGTTAGGAGTTGACCATAAATCATTTTGATATTCCATTAAATTAATAAAATTAAGCAATTAGTATAATTTGCAAAATTGTCTGTATATCCAGGTAATATTAATGCTACTATACAATGTACCCAGATTTTTTCAAAGGAATAAATCTTGAGTTTTTAATGAATAAACTATGTTAAATAGAAAATGGAATTTATGGTCAGTACCAAATTATTTTGATTATTTTAATTTAAAAATATTCCTTCAGGAGGATCCTATATGGTTATGTTCTTTGTTGGCTCATTCATTCCTTCCACATAATGGAATTCCTAATATGTGATGGACTCTATGAAAATCTATGGGAGTAAAGATTGATTATGACACAGTACCTGCTTCAGAGTGCCTGCATTCCAGAAAGGGGAGACCTACTTGTCAACAAATTAATGAGGGAGAAAAACTGTTACAAATGCTTTCATAAAAGCTCAGTGGGGGAACCATAGAAGGTATGGTCATTTCCATTGGCATGGAGAGGGTGAGATTCAAAAAGGACTTCAGGGGGCGCCTGGGTGGCTCAGTGGTTAAAGCCGCTGCCTTCGGCTCAGGTCATGATCTCAGGGTCCTGGGATCGAGTCCCGCATGGGGCTCTCTGCTCAGCAGCAAGCCTGCTTCCCTCTCTCTCTGCCTGCCTCTCTGCCTACTTGTGATCTCTCTCTGTCAAATAAGTAAATAAAAAATCTTTAAAAAAAAAAAAAAAAAAAGGACTTCAGAAAGGAGGTGAGCTCTGAGTTGAGTATTGAAAATGGTAAATGTTCAACAGTGGGATTACAGGGGGAAGTGTCTTCTGAGTAGAAGGAACACAGTGAGCAAAAATGCAGAGGAGTGAAACAAAATGGAATATACAGGAAAAGGAAAGTAAGTTTTCTATTATGACTAACTTTAAGGGTGGAATTGGTGGTAGGGAAGAAGGGAAATTATAAAATGAAAGATAAGACTGAAGAAATGGATAGAGGCCATGTAATGCAAAGATTTTGAATTTTACCCCATAGATATTAGAGAGCTATTATAGACTTGGTAATAAGGGAGAGACATGATCAAATTTGGGTTTTAGAGAGCTCACTTCGGTGGTAAGAAGATGAGTCACTGTGGGACAAGTGGAGTAGAGGTAGGATGATCAGTGAGAAGACTCTCATGCAAGTAAGGGAATTAGAGGGTCTGAATCAAGGTGATAGAGATAGGGATGCAGGAAAAAATCTAAAATTTGATAGCTTTGGAAAACGAAAATGAGCAAACTATACTTGGAGAATGAGGAAAAACAGGATTTGGGAATAACACCCAAGTTATTGTGCCTTAGTGGATGGGTTATGATGTCAGTAATAGAGTCAGGAAATAAAAACAAGTTGAGTTGAGGAGCAGAATTGGGGAGCATATTGAATTCAGGATGGCTGTGGCATTTCTGAGAAAAATGGTATCTGATTGGTTGTTTGGTATGTGTGTTGTCTTTGATTCTCCCAGCCACGGCGGCGGGGGGGGGGATGACCTTGGATGGTCAGAGGATCTGTTCCATATAACATCCTCATTTTGCTCCCTTTTTTAATGCCAGCTGTTTAGAAACTATAGAACTGCAACATCTAACACAATTCTACTAAAAACTTAGCTTTTTTGTTTTGAAAAGAGTGAAAGCTAAGGCACTGAAGAAAATGCAACTTTTGAAGAACACAATAATTTAAAATCAGATAAAATATTGCTTTCATAATTAAAGTATGTATCCTATAAGCTATTGAGTTTTGTAGAGCCATGTGTAATAGAACGAAAATGTGAAATACAGAATCAATATATTTTACAAAGTAAATATTAGTTTTCTCCCCCTAGAGTGCTTTCAAGTAGATATTAAAAATTTGGGGTATAATTTAATAGTAAGAACTTGAACTTAGAATAAGAAAAATCTAGATTCTGTTTCCTAGTACTTTCTATTACTTCACCTTGAATAAGTGTTTGTTTTAATGTCTCCAGTCTATAGTGTAAATTTGAGAAGGGTGGATTTGATAATGAGGCTATGGTCTTTTCCAGTTTTATAATCCAATGATTCCAATATATTTATTAAGAGAAAGAATGTATATTTAAAAAGTACCAAGACTTGGGGAAAAATTATAGAAGGTTTTCATAAAATTATGTGATTAGAGAAGTGGCAAATGAGCCTCAGTGTGAGCACATATAAGGTACTGTCTTTAGGGAAAGTTTGTTTTGTTTTGTGATTTACCTGTACTTAAAGGATCATAGCCTCTGCATTTTGACCTAGGAAGCAAATTTATGAATCACCATATTAGTCTTTGAAGATATTCTCATGTTCTGTTACAGGTAAAGGGATCATTTAAATGTTGGTGATCAGAGGAATGTATTGGAAGTAGAACATACAGCATCCTACTATTAATGTAAAAGCCCTTAACATACTATGTGTAGTTGAATTTTTTTTATGATTTTAAAAATTTCTTCAAAGATTTTATTTATTAATTTGGGGGAGAGAGAAAGGAGAGGGAAGGAGCAGACAGAGAGGGAGAAGCAGACTCCCCGCTGATCACAGAGACCAACTCAGGGCTCAGTCTCAGGACCCCGAGATCATAACCTGAGCTGAAGTCAGACGCTTAGCCGAATAAGCCACCCAAGAGCTCCAGTTGTGATGTTTTGGATGTAGCAGAACCAGGGAAAGTTAAGATCAGAGGCAGCTAATAGGAGAAGAGAATAGAATATCCAGTGTATGAGAGTAAACTAAAAAAAAAGAAAAAAAAACAGAACAGAACTTTTCAAACTACAACAGTTATGGCTACATGATTGAAGTGTATAGATCAAGTAGCATTGACAGAAAATCTGTGATTGTTCACCTAAATTTGAAATACTAGAACTCATGGGATTTTCCTCAAAACTTAGAAAAGCTAGTTGTAGAGCAAATAAAATACAGCAAAACCTTGATAAAATAGGCTTAGAGAATAAATATATTAAACTACTTTTTAATCATTTATGTTTAAAGGTAAAAAGATCTGTGCTTGTAAATTCAGCTAGTATTCTTAGCAACTTAAAAATTACTAGAAAATTTTAATGCCTTTTTACTCTTTTTATAGGTCTAATAACCCCCTCAATTTCTTACCAACTTCTGAAAAAGTCACCTTTTTCTTACTATTGAGGTTTAATTACTGTAATGCAGATAATAAATTGTTTCCCCTGATATGAAGGTATAGCTTGAATTGCTTAAATGATACGGAGGTATAGCTTAAATTTTTACTTTAATCTTAAAATTCATCCAGTTAATTTTTTTTTAAGAGCGAGGCTTCTTTTTTTTTTAATATTTTATTTATTTATTTGACAGAGACAGAGGTCACAAGTAGGCAGAGAGGCAGGCAGAGAGAAAGGGAGAAACAGGCTCCCCACTGAGCAGAGAACCCGATGCGGGGCTCGATCCCAGGACCCTGAGATCATGACCTGAGCCGAAGGCAGAGACTTAATCCACTGAGCCACCCAGGGGCCCCCAGTTACTTAATTTTTAAAAATCCCTTGAGGATGGGAGATAAAGAGTTGCCATTATGTAGCTCATAGTCGTTTGGAAGATTTAAATAAGTAAAAGCATAATTATGAGACATTTGTGGGAAGCATAGTATAGGATGTTTCCTATAGTAATACTTTGGTTTTTAAGTTTTTGGTTGTCATGTAAATTAGACTCAGTAATGTTGTGAATCTATGCGGATGATTTTCTGAATCAAATTTGGGACTCTTTTAAAAAAGAGAGAAATGCACTAATTGACAATTCACAATGAAGAATGATACACTAGTACATTTGACATTAAAGCTGCCTTAGAAAATCCAGTGTAGATGCTGTATCTTATCTGACCTGCTCTTTACAGGGTAAAAAGTCCCAGGTTTTATGGCCATGATTTAAGGTTGTATTCCCTGCTGCCTACTATTCATATAACATTAACCGTTCAGTGGCTTTTGAAATTTTTGTTTTCTTGTACAATAACTATTGAACCTAAACCTTAAGTCCTTGGCAAATCTGTATGCTCCATCTGGACTTTGTCCTCAAAAAATTAAAGATACTGTCTTGGAGCGCCTGAGTGGCTCAGTGGGTTAAAGCCTCTGCCTTCAGCTCAGGTCATGATCCCAAGGTCCTGGGATCCAGCCCCACATTGGGCTCTCTGCTCAGCAGGGAGCCTGCTCCCCCACCCCCTGCCTGCCTCTCTGCCTACTTGTGATCTCTGTCAAATAAATAAAATCTTAAAAAAAAAAAGATACTGTCTTGAGATCTCACTTTAGAATCCTACTTAATAAAATGAGTATTCAGTTTCTGTATTACTTATTCTTTTTTTTTAACTTTTTTTTTTAAAGATTTTATTTATTTGACAGAGAGAGATCACAAGTAGGCAGAGAGGCAGGCAGAGAGAGAGAGAGGGAAGCAGGCTCCCCGCTGAGCAGAGAGCCCGATGTGGGACTCGATCCCAGGACCCTGAGATCATGACCTGAGCCGAAAGCAGCGGCTTAACCCACTGAGCCACCCAGGCGCCCTATATTACTTACTCTTAAGTAGATGATGTAGTATCAGCACATCATTGTCTGTGAGCCACAAACTTAAGAGAACATGTTTGTACAAGTATTACTTAGCTTCTTTTGTAGGTGCTGGTTCTATTGATAATTTAGCCCCTCTAATCCAAGGAGAAGCTTCCTAGCTGAGTAGGAGCCATGAAAGGTTAAACTGGGGGAAATATGAATTCCTCTTTAGGCTATAATCTTAAAGTTACTAAATAAGCCATAGTTCATGATAGAATGACAGAGACAGAACAGTCATTATTTTTGTCATTCATTCAGTCCTTTAGTCATTGGTCAGTATTTATTGAGTACCTACTGTGTACCAGACTATATGCTAGTCCACAGATGCAAATATGTGAGTAAGAATAAGACTTGGTTCCTATTTTAAGCTGGGAGACAGATACATACAGATATTTATGATACAACGTACAGTGATACCTTTTATCATAAGATTGCTACTGGGTTGAAAATACAACATAGGAGTTTATGTAAGAATAAGTATAGAATTTCTGACTAACTGACTGAAATAGAAACTGGCTTTGAGTCCGTTTTGGAGATGTTTACGTTTGTGATTGTAGCACTTATACTAGTATTGATTTGTCAGTTGTTTCTCTGACTAGGTCTTGTGATCTGTAAGGGCAGAGATAGTATCTATCTTGCTTAGAGTTTTAACACCTAAAATTTGGCACAGTTCCTAGCTCATAGTGGAAACTAAAATCATGGATAGTTAAATGGATAAAAAAAATTCAAGCCTCTTGTAGAAGTTTTCACTCCCCATCTTTCCCCTCAGTTGGCAGGTACTTTCTCTGCAATATATGGACTATTTGGACCTGTTAGTTGATTTTCTTGTTAGGAGGATACCTCTTTTTCTCTTTCTTAGCATATAGTAATTTGACATTTATACGTCAAAATTGTGTCACTTTTAGTTGGTATGGTGAGATTGGCATCAGGCTTCAGGTAGAAAGACATTGGATTAGGAAAAACTCTTAGGCTCCCAACTTCTTAAAAAATTCCTGCTCATGGGGCACCTGGGTAGCTCAGTGGGTTAAGCCTCTGCCTTTGGCTCAAGTCATGATCCTAGGGTCCTGGGATTGAGCTCCACATCGGGCTCTCTGCTCGTCAAGGAGCCTGCTCTCCTCCACTCCGCCGCCTGCTTGTGTGCCTACTTGTGATCTCTCTCTGTGTCAAATAAACAAAATCTTAAAAAAAAAAAAAAAACAAAAAAAAAAACCTGCTTATTTGAGGCCTGCTATAGTCTGAATTCATATGTTGAAATCCAACCCCCCAAGGTGATAATATTAGAAGGTGCAACATTTTAGAGGTGATTAGATCATGAGGTCTCTGCCCCATGAAGACCCTAAAGAATGAGGTTAGCGCCCCTATAAGAGAGGCCCAAGAGAGCTCCCTTGCCCCCTCTGCCAGATCAGATTACGGTGAGAAGATGGTGGAAGTGAAGAAGGGGCTCTTACCAGACAATCTGCTGGCACCATAATCTTGAACTTTCAGTCTTCAGAACTGTAAGAAATAAATTTCTTTTGTTTATAAGTCACTCCATCTATGATATCTTGTTATAGCAGCCCAAACAGGACCAAGATAGGGTCTATACTATTAAGCTGTACTACTGTGTTCCCATCTTTGTTGCTTTCATTTACCAGTCTCTTGTTCAGTTCTCTTCGTTCATCAAAACTTTGACACCTGGCTCACAATCTTTCTCTATACTCTAAGCCCTGCATTTATCCTAGGTGGCTTCAAATTCTGTGTGGATGACCTATTTCTTACCATTGCGTTTCAGTTCCTTGACCACGTTATTTCCTATCCCCTTCTGTTGACTTGATTTATTAACTGCTCAAGAATCATTAATGTACACATACCATTTTCTGATCCCAACATCCTCTCCTTTTTCTTTGCTCTTTAAATATTCTTACTGTTATTTTTCATCAGAATCTTTCATCCATTCATCCATGATGTCTCTCACGTCTTCGTTTTCCTTCTTAACCAGTTTGGATTACATAGTCCCCAAGATCTGTTGTGCTTTTATCTTTTTATCACATCTTTCTGACAGAACTCTAGCTGATAAACTCAACTTTCTCAGTGCTTTCAGCTAAGAGCTAAAAAACCACTAGAGAAAACCATGTAAAAGGGCAATATAAATTCAGCCTCAAATAGACTGTCAGCATGATTTGACAATTCTACCATATTTCTCTGATCAACATTGTCCCATTCTTTATAATTTCTATTTTATTCTCTTCACCCTTCTGAATCTTCATTATCACTCTCATTTTAAGAGATGATCTTACCTCAGATCTCACAAAGAAAATAAAATATATCGGACAAGAATCCCTTCACCTTCTTTCTATCAAACATGCACACCAGCTAGATTTATCTTAATTTATTTTGTTATTTTGTTTTAATAGAAGAATTATCTGTTCCATTTATCTGTTCTTACATCACATATCACTCCTTCATTTAGTGGCTTAAAGCAATGATAACATTTATTTTGCTTCGGAAAGTACAGTTTGGGCAGAGCTCTACAAGGATACCTCATCTCTGCTTTGATAGCAAGTAGCTCAGCTTAAAGGCTAGGGCCTAGAATCACCAAAAGACTTGCCCATTCCCATTTCCTTGTGCTGGCTGTAGGTAGTTGGAACATTATCCGGGACTTGCAGCTGGAACATCTACACGTGGCCTCTACGTGTGGCTTGGGCTTTCTTATGGTGGCTAAGTTCTAAGGAAACGGGAGAGATCTAGGTGGAAGCTGTATCACTTTTTATGACCTAGCCTCTGAAGTCAAACAGTGTCATTTTTGTGGCCCTCTCTTTATTAGTAGTAAGTCACTTAGAGGAGTCCATATTTGAAGGAAGGTGAATTAAATTCCACCCTTCAATGGGAGGACTTGAAATAACTTTTTTGACTTGTTTCAAAAGTGACTATTGGCTGATACACCTTCCTTTACAAGGCCAATCCTTCCACCATTATTTTGGATCCTAAGGACCGTATGCTGTTGCATCTTCTTCTCTTTTATATTCAACCTGCTTTTCATTTTTTTTTTTTTAAGATTTTATTGTATTTGTCAGAGAGAGAGAGAGCGCGCACGCACAGGCAGAAGGAGAAGCAGGCTCCCCGCTGAGCAAGGAGCCTTTATAAGACTATCCCAGGACCCTGGGATCACTACCCAAGCTGAAGGCAGACACTTAACTGTCTGAGACACCCAGGTGTCCCTCACTTGTTTTTAAATTAGACCCCTTTTTCTTTACCTTTCTGTTTTGCTTTTTGACTCTACATTGCCTTTCTTCTTCATCTCTTACCTAGTAAAGTGAACTGGCCTATGATTTATAGGTAATTTAAATGTGTGTTGATAAAACCTGAGAATAGTATTTAAAGAAAAAAGAGTTTGTTTTCTCTTTCTGTAGTATAGATATTTATAGTTATCGTGCAGAGAACATAACTTGTATTTAATACAGTTCAACTTTTAAAATACAACTTGTTTGAAAGTTGCAGTCTGCCTTATAAACACTTAAGTATGTAACAACATAAAAACAAAAAAAAAAAGTTAAAATGAGAGTGGGCTGGAAGTGTATGTATGCAGAGAGGTGATTATAATGCTTAAGCTTGCAATTTATGCTTTTTAAGGAGGAAAAAGAATGTTAAAATATAAAGTATAGTGAAAAGGACTAGAGTCTTGTTAAGGTCTGAAGATTGTTGAAATTAGATATTAAAGGGAGAGAGCTAAATAGATAGATGGTTGTCAGAGGATAGAATGAAATGGATCTAGGGTATAATCTTTGACTTAAGTATTGTAGAGTGGGGGCGCCTGGGTGGCTCAGTGGGTTAAGCCGCTGCCTTCGGCTCAGGTCATGATCTCAGGGTCCTGGGATCGAGTCCCACATCGGGCTCTCTGCTCAGCGGCGAGCCTGCTTCCCTCTCTCTCTCTCTGCCTGCCTCTCTGTCTACTTGTGATCTCTCTCTGTCAAATAAATAAATAAAATATTTAAAAAAAGTATTGTAGAGTGGGAATGTACATATTAAGTACATATCTAAATATAGATATTAAATATAAAAAGTTGGAGTATGTACACATTCAACCAACATATATATTAAATGAACTACAAGTAGCCCAATTTTATTGTAGCATTAAGTATAACATATGGACAATGCCTGTTTAAAAATTCTATTAAAAATTTAGCAAAGTACTTAAAAATTTGCTTTTTAACAATGTAATTTCTGGATAAGAAGAAAATATATTAAATGTATTTTAATGGTATGAATTTTCAATTTATGGTGTATAACCAAAACAAAGTAATATCATGTTGGTTTATATGTTCTATATACATATACTTCAGTTTAAATTTGTATCTCTTCTTGATTTTAAAATAGTCATACTTTCATAGTTAAATGGGAACATATTTTTATTCTCTGTGAAGACAGAGCTTTTATTAACTGCAAATATAAATTCTTCTAATTGAGAAAGGAATTGAATTACATGCCCTCCCCCCACTTTTAAATAAATTAACTGAATATCCTATGAGAATTTAGAAGCCAGCTACTTTGGTGTTTAGAAATTACTTATTTGGGGACGCCTGGGTGGCTCAGTGGGTTAAGCCGTTGCCTTCGGCTCAGGTCATGATCTCAGGGTCCTGGGATCGAGTCCCGCATGGGGCTCTCTGCTCAGCGGCGAGCCTGCTTCCCCCTCTCTCTCTCTCTGCCTGCCTCTCTGTCTACTTGTGGTCTCTCTCTGTCAAATAAATAAATAAATAAATCTTTAAAGAAATTACTTATTTGGGCATTTAACGTTATTAACCTGGTGTCTGTATCACACTGAAATCCATAAAGTAGTAGAAGTGTTCTCAAAGAAACAATAATAGATGTTATAGCATACTTCTCTCAGCTCACACAGTTACTTTCAAAATCTTTCCTAATCTGCAAAATGGATATAGTGCTAACTTGTGAGGTTTAGAAATCATATATGCTGTGTTTCTTTTGGGACCAGGAAGATGGTCATAAATGATAGCTATAGTTTTTGAGAGAAATCCTTAACTACTGTCTATAGATTGGGCACATTTTTTAACAAGTTGTCTGAATTACCGGTCAGTGAACAGTTAGAAACTGCAAATTAATTTAGTAGAGTACTGTTATATTAGGTTACAAGTAGTTGACTTATTAACTATTATATTAACAATTATAATTAACAATTAAATATAAGTATATTCATACTTTCAAGATCATCAAGAATAAGAAGATAAAAATTCAGAGGGAAATTTTAGAGTTATCTGTCAAAACTTTAAAAATTACATGAAGCACCTTAAGTCATTTATTTCTCATAACCCTGTGTGGTAGATACTATTATTATCTTTTTTTCTAGTAAGAAACCAAGGTTATAGAAGTTAAACACACAGCTAGTTAAATGGCAGAGCTGAGGGTGACACAGACTTATGTGGTCTAAGTCAAGGCCCTTATAAACACTGTGTTACGCTGCTCCCCGAACATGATGATGATGTTTTCTTTTAAAAATTGTGCATTTGAAACTGTCCTAGAATCCAAGGGCCTCTCAAAGCTCTATCTACATATCACCTTTTTAGAAATTACTTAATTTTTCCTACTGCCAGACACTGATAGCACTGCATGTATAATAATTCATTTAATCTTCACAACCTTTTGAGTTAGGAACAATGATTGCTCTTATTTTATACAAGAGGAAATTTAGGCCCAGAAAGGTTAGGTAGCTTGTCCAAAGTTATATTGCTGGTAAGCAGTGAAGCTAGAATTTGAACCCAGGAAATCTAACTCTAGAGTCTGTTCCTAACCACCACACTATATTGGCCACTTCTCTAAAACTTTGTAGTTTTTTTCCTTCATTTTTTGTAATCATCTTTCTAGTGACAGAAAACTCATTACTCTGTAAGGCAATATATCGGTCAGGGATACACCAGAGAAAGAGAATCAGTGGATTATGTATTAAGAGATACATTGCAAGCAATTGACTTAACTTATTGTGGGAGCTGGCTAGGCAAGTCCAAAGGGCCAGTCTAAAATCCACAGGCATTTAGGAAGGGCAAGCTGGAATTCTTGGCTGGGCTGAAGCTGCAGTCCACAGGCTTAATTTCTTCAGGGAAGCTTTAGTTCTGCTATAAAGACTTTTCAGCTGATTGAATTGGACCCAGATGATCTAGGATAATCTTTTTTACTTTAAGTAAACTGATTATAGGCTTTAATCACATCTAAAAAATACTTCTATAGCAACACCTAGATTAGTGTTTGACTGGATAACTATTTAGATACTGTACCCTAGCCAAGTTGACCCAAAAGTGATCATCACTGGCATTTTTTTTTTTTTTAAACCCTGGGGTGGGTTTGGGGTGGTCAGCTGCTTTCATTTTCCTAAGCTAGGAATGAAGCTTCTGTTTTCTTTTGATCTTCCATGTATTTATTGATTACTCCTGCCACCTCTTCAAGTCTGCCCCACCCCATTATCACACCAAAAGGATTTCAGGTATTTTGCCATAGAAGACATCTACATAAAACACATTACCTTTAAAACAAAATTTTAAAAATGAACAAGAACCTCAAAATAAAAGGTAGAGCAATGATTGAACCAGAAAACCCATGCTAAAGCTAGTTACTTTTTTGAGCATAAAATTAGCACTTTTTACATGGCAAGGGAGTCATATAGTATAGAATCTCTTTCCCAAATTCACAAATATCCTAATAAGAATTTAACATCAAATTCTAACAGGAAATAAATCTATAAAAATACATATATACATATATAAATAAATATAAATACATATATAAATAAATATAAATTGGCCTACAAGATAATTATTACTTAATAAAAGAGAATTCTCTGTAGATTTCGAGGTACAAGAATGAGGGTTTCAGAGAGATGCATACAGTTATTTTTATTGTTGCTGTTATTATTTTGGTAATTCTTATTTATATCTTGATCTTTTCTTATCCTCTTTTGATAAAATTTAAAATGCTATAAGCTCCTTTACTAAGACTTGGAGATTTAAAGTGATGTCTCATAGACCTTTAACCTGACTAAAAAGTTTATCTTAAGTGTGTGTCGCTCTCAACTTAAGAAAGTTGGGATTTATTGGAATAAGGACATTCATTGTCTTATAGCAGCCTAATGTGAGGCACAAGGTAGAGAAGCTGTCTCAGAAAGAAACATGAATGCAGCCTTTGTCTATTGAAGTTGATTATAATTTGATAATAAGAAACCTATAATCTTTTATTATTATTATCAAAGTGTAGTTGACTTACAATATATTAGTTTCAGGTATACAACATAATGATTCAATATTTATGTGTATTACAAAATGATCACCATGATAAATCTAGCTACTATGTATCGTCATGCAATATACATTGTTACATATTATTAGGTATATTCTTTCTGCTATACATTGTATCCCTTGTCTTATTTATTTTAAGATTTTATTTATTTTTTGACAGAGAGAGAGAGATCACAAGTAGGCAGAGAGGAGGGGGAAACAGGCTCCCTGCTGAGCAGAGAGTCCGATGCGGGACTCGATCCCAGGACCCTGAGATCATGACCTGAGCCAAAGGCAGTGGCTTAACCGAGCCACCCGGGCGCCCTTATTTATTTTAAAACTGAAAGTTTATACCTTTTAATCTCCTTCCCGCCATTTGCCCATCCCAACACTCACTTTCCCTCTGGCAGCCACAGATTATTTGTATCTATGAGTCTATTTCTGTTTGGGACTTTTTAATTTTGCTGTTAATCTATTTTATTTTTTATTTTTCACATATAAGTGAAATCATATGGTATTTGTCTTTATCTGACTTATTTCACTTAACATAATACCTTCTAGGACCATCCAAGTTGTCACAATGGCAAGATTCATTCTTTTTTATGGCTGAATAATATTCCATATACTTATTAATTTGTTGAGGTATGTTCTCTCTATAACCACTAGGTTGAGTTTTTATCATAATGGATGTTGAATTTTATCAAATGCTATTGTGCACCTATTGAGATGATCATATGAGTTTTATTACTTCACTTCATTTCTAGTTTATCATATTGATTGATTTGTGGATATTGAACCATCCCTTGCATCCCTGGGGTAAATCCCACTTGATAAGGGTGATGATCCATTTAATGTATTGTTGAATTTGGTTTGTTAATATTTGTTGAGGATTTTTACATCAATGTTCATCAGGGATATTGCCCTGTAATTTTCTTTTTTGTGGTGGCCTTTCAGTTTTTTGCAATAGTTTGAGAAGGATATATATTAAGCCTTCTTTACATGTTTGGTTGATTTTACTTGTGAAGGCATCTGGTCCTGGACTTCTGTTGATTGGGATTTTTTTATAACTGATACAAACTCATAACTACTAATCAGTCTGTTTAGATTTTCTATTTCTTCTTGGTTCAGTTTTTGATTGATGCAGTTTTGGAAGATTGTATGTGTCTAGGAATTTATCCATGTCTTCTAGGTTGTCCCATCTGTTGACATATAATTGTTAATAGTTGTCTCCTTAGACCCTTTGTGTCTGTGGTACAAGTTGTAACTGATCTTTCATTTTTTATTTTGTTTGTTTGGTTCCTCTCTTTGCTTTCTTGAGAGTCTGGCTAAAGACTTACCAGTTTTATTGATTAACCAGCCATTAGTTTCATTGATCTTTTCTCTTGTTTGTTAGTCTCTATTTCATTTATTTCCCCTCTGACCTTTATTATTTCTTTCCTTCTATTAACTTTGAGCTTTGTTTGTTCTTCTTTATCTACTTCTGTTAGGTGTAAGGTTGGATGGTTTATTTGGGATTTTTCTTGTTTCTTGAAGTGGGCCTGTATCACCATAACTTCCCTCTTAGAACTGCTTTAGTTGCATCCCATAGATTTTGTATTTCATGTTTCCCTTTTCCTTTGTCTCCAGGTATTTTTAAAAATTTTCTCTTTGATTTCTTTGTGTACCCACTGGTTATTAAGTAACATGTTGTTTAGGCTGTGTTGGTGTTTTTTTCCAGGTGATTTTACTACTTTTGTCTTTTAATCTTCATACTAATTATGCAGGCAGTTGGTCCACTACCTTTACTGTATGTTTACCTTCACTAGCAAGAGTTTTTCTTTCATTATTTTCTTCTTTCTAGTTATGGCCTTTTCTTTTTCATTTAATGAAGATCTTTAACATTTCTTGTAAGGCCACTTTGGCGTTGATGAACTCATTTATCTTTTGCTTGTTTGGGAATCTCCTATTCCTCCTTCAATTCTGAGCTATAATCTTGCTGGGTAGAGTAATCTTGTTTTAAGTTTTTTCCTTTCAGCATTTTGAATGTATTATGCCAGTCCCTCTGGCTTGTAAAATTTCAGCTGAAATATCAACTGATAGCCCTATGTGGGTTCTGTTGTATGTGATTAGTTTTTCTCTTGCTGCTTTTAAAATTCTCTCTTCAACAATTGACACTTTGGTTATGTGTCTTGGTGTGGATCTCTTTTGGTTAATGTTATCTGGAACACTCTTTGCTTCCTGGATTTGGATGTCTATCTCCTTCACCAGGTTAGAAAAGTTTTCAGCCAATTTTCTTTCAAGTAGGTTTTCTGTTTCTTTCTCTCTTATTCTCCTGGGGCTCCTGCAAATGTTAGTGTGTGTGATGTTATGTCAGAATTTCCTTAAACTAACCTTATTTTTAAAATTTTTCTTTCTTATTTTTGTTCAGATTGGTTGATTTCCACTGCCCTATATTCCAGATTGCTGATCTGGTCATCTGCATCATCTAATCTGCTGTTGATTCCCTCTAGTGTAGTTTTCATTTTGGTTATATTCTTCAGTTCCAGTTGGTTCTTTTTTTATATTTTCTGTCTCTTTGTTGAAGTTCTCACTGTGTATCTTCTTTTTCTTGCTTTGGTGAGTATCTTCATGACATTACTTGAACTCTTTTCTAGTAGATTGGTTATCTCCATTTCATTTCATCCTTTTTCTGAGGTTTTGTCTTATTTCTTAATTTGGAATATACCTCTGTCTTCTAATTTTGCCTAAGTCTGTTTGTTTCTATATATTAAGTGGATCTGTTATGTCTCCCAATATTGAAGGAGTACCTTTATACAGAAAATATCTTAAGGGGCACAGTAGTGTAAACCTTCCTTGTCTCCATAGTCAGGGGCCCCAAGAGTGACCTGTGTGGGCTGTGTACACCCTCCTGTTGTGACTGGGTTGTGATTGGTACACTCATGGTATATGGAACTTTCCCTCAACACAGCTCTCTGCAAGGTTTAGCCATGACTGTTTCAGGTAGCTAATGTGAGTCTGACCCATGCCCATCTGACTGAGAGGCCTGGCTGTAAGTTTACTATTGAAGTGAACTGATATGTGGGGTTGGCCCCTAGCAAGGCTGGCTGCAAGGCCCAGCTGCCATATTTTTAGCCAGCCAGGTGGTTGGGGCAGTCCTCTGGCATGGTTCACTTCAAGATTGGGCTATGATTGTTGTAGGTATTCTAGTGTGCCAGACTGGCCCTCCAGGGCAGGGATACTTGGAAGAGGCTTTGGTGCTGGCCAGGCCACACACCAGGAGGTACTCTGGACCAGGGGTGTGATTGAGTGAGGTGATTCTGCAGGGGCATGTGGTAATAGGGTGAGCAGTGCTAGTGCAATAGATGGAGAGTGTCAGAAATGGCACCCACCAGCACTGGGCCAGCGAGGAGGAAGGGAAGTGCCAAGAGGAAAAAAAATGGTGCTTCTCTGGCACATGCCCTAAAATTAGTCAATAACTTATTGATCTCCTTCATGTGTTACCCAGGGTGTTTTTAAACTGCTGCCTCTGCTCTGGTACTTGGAATGAGTGAGATTGTGCACATGCCTTTTTAAGAGCAAACTCTCAATTTCACTGTTCCCCAGCTCCCCTGGACATAAGCCAGGGGAGTTTCGAAAACCAGAAGTTGTGGGGGCTTGTCTTACTGGTGCAGGTCCCCTGGGCTTTGGAGCCTAATGAGGGGCTCATACCCCTCATTCCTCAGGGAGGGCTTGTTTGATTGTGCTATCTCTTCTGCTAGTAGGTCCTTGCACTGAGGGTATAAGTCCTAAATGAACCTCATCTCCACTCCTCCTAATCCTCTCAATGTGGCTTTATCTTTATATCCTTAGTAGTGTATGATTAGTTCTGCTAGTGTTTAGTCATTCTTAGAGATATTTGTTCTATATGTAGTATAGATTTTGATGTGTTCCTGGGAGGAGGCAGCTCATCCCATCTTGGTCCCACCCCCTAACCCAGAGTTTGTTTGTTTTTAAGTTTTTATTTTATTTATTTGACAGACAGAGAGAGAGAGATCACAAACAGGCAGAGAGGCAGGCAGAGGGGGAGGGGGAAGCAGGCTTCCTGCTCAGCAGAAAGTCCAATGGGGGGCTCGATCCCAGGACCCTGAGATCATGATCTGAGCCGAAGGCTTAACCCACTGAGCCACCCAGGCACCCCCTAACCCAGAGTTGTAACAGAAGTTTTATCTCATTGATTAAAAGGGCAGAGAGAGTTCATAGTGAAAAGAAGCTTCTGAGCTCTCAAAGTCCTGTGAATAGGATGCAGGGTCAGTAGCTGTTCAGCTCTAAACAATGGCCATTTCTTATGGAAAATGAAAGATGACTCAGAGGATGCCGCCAAGAAGCCAGAGAGCTAAAAGACATGAAAAACCACTGCCAAGACTAATCAGGGAACTGGTGACATGTGCCCTTTGGATTTCAGAATTGTTATTGACCAATGACTGTTATCTTTTCTGGTTTTCTCCCTTTTTGAATGGGAGTGTCCACTGAAATTTTCATATTCTTTCCTGACCATTGTATGGTAGGTGTGTGTTGGGCAGTTAACTTGTATCGTTAGTTCATCTTCATATTGGAGGAATTGTACTTGAGAAGCTGCAACAAAGAAACTGGGTCTGAGAAGCCTCATCCATATATAACTGTACCTGATTTAGATTAGGTCCTGGACTTTGAGCTGATTGTAATGTGATGAGACTTTTGGAGCTTGGGGGATTTTGATATATTTTGAAAAATAAAGGAGTATAAATAATATGTGGTCAGAGGGTAGACTGTGACAGTAAAGATGGGTGCAAAATTTTAACCATCCTTTCCATCCAGAGGCTTAGTTGATTTCTTTAGCCTATTGAATCTGTGATTGTTTAACCAGTAAAATATGGTGGATGTGATGCTGGTCAGTTCCAGGCTTTGAGAGGACTGACAGCCTCTTCTGTCATAGAAGCCAGCTGCTGTGTGAGAAGTCTGGCTATTCTGAGACCAGTGTACTGTTAGAAGTCCAACTAGCCACTTGGAGAAAGAGAGGAAGAAAGATGAGAATGTGAAAGATTGGCCATATGGAGTAGCTCCTAAGTATAAACAAATGAAGGTTTCTTAGACCTTTCAGTGAGCGTAGCCTTCAGCTGAAATCAGATAAGTTAATGACTCAGGCAATAATGATATGCGAGATGCCAGACAGATAACCTCAGTTGTGCTATTCCAGCTTCTCCATCTGTTTGAGTAACTAGCTCAGACACCTTACCTTGTAGAACTGTACCTTATCCAAATGCTTGAATCACAGAATTATGAGCAACATATCATTATTGTTAAAGCTAAGTTTTGGTGTTTATTACATAGGAATAGACAACTGAAATATAAATGAAGGAACTGAAATACAGAAAAATTCTATCACTTGCCTAACTTCAAAGAGATAATAGAACCCTTGCCTTCAATCACATTTTAAACTGCCTGTGTGCCTTTTCTTTACAGAAGACACACTGGGGCCCCTTTTTGATCATTAATGAACCTGTCTACACCTACAGGTTTTCCTTATTATGCATTTATTCCTACCACTTTTCATCTAATAGTTGGACAGTTATGGTTAGCATATTCCTTGACTTAATTCTACAGTAATGTTATAATCTGAGGGTACAGTTGGGTACTGTCCCTTAGTTTAAAAAAGAAATCTCAGAAGGCATCGTCTCTGAGCATTTTGTAACAGAAATCCTGCACACAAAAGCATTTAGTTAGCAAGGTGCAACTGACTGAAAATTTCTTAAAGGAAATTCAGGATAGTTTATATAATTTACCAAAAGGTAAGCTACTTAATTCTCATAAGGCATTAAAGTTTTTCTCAGATGTCCTTCAGATTACATTAGAGGTTTTCTGTCTTGACTATTTGCTAGAACAAAATTCTATCCTGGTCACTTTCTTCCTTCTGGATGATTTCATTTGGAACATTCAATTCCTTCCCACCTCCTTATTCACAGAGGAATGTCTCTCTTTCACAAAAAACTCAATCTAACATTGAAACACTGACACTTGCTTTTGTTTTTCTCAGAGTGAATTTATCAAACCATTTTTCTCAATAAAGGAATTTTCATAACTATTAAGGTGAAAACTTCCACTCATCATTACTTATACATAAGAAAAAAAAAGAAGACAAATCTTAGCCAGAATCCTTCTAGTCACAGATCAACTCTGTTACCATTTTTGTTCAATATATTTTTTATAAGTATATGGGTACCTAAGAATAAATGAGATTAAAATAATAATAATGACATAGTGCTTATTATGTGCCAGACACTGTTATAAGTGCTTTAATCTGGTTTATTTTATTTAATCCACCTCACAACCCAGTGAGGTCTGTACTTTTTGCAGGTGAAGAAACTAAAGTATTTAAGTAATTTGCCCAAGGTCACATAACCAAGGTTCAAGTCCAGGCCATTTTTACCTTAAAGATTTTTTTTTTAATTTTTTTTTAATTTAGTTATTTGACAGAGAGAGATCACAAGTAGACAGAGAAGAAGGCAGAGAGAGAGAGGGAAGCAGGCTCCTGCTGAGCAGAGAGCCCGATGCGGGACTCGATCCCAGGACCCTGAGATCATGACCTGTGCCGAAGGCAGTGGCTCAACCCACTGAGCCACCCAGGCACCCAGGCCATTTTTACCTTATAGCCTGCCCTTTTAACCATTGTTCTAACCTGCCATCCATATTAAACATACTGACTTGTAGTTTGGTTTTTTGTTTTTTTATGTCATGAATTTTTCCATGCAGCCCGATATTATTTAGTAGGGAGTTTTTTTTTTATATTCGGTAGGTTACATTTATTAAAATAATAGCATGTATAGACTAATTTTTTAACTCTCCACTTCAATAGTAACCATTCTCTCTACTTGAAGTAGCATTGATGAGTTTTGCCTTTTTTATAAATGTAATCATACAGTATGTACTCTTTTCTGTTTGGTTTCTTTTGCATGACAGTTTGTAGGATTCATCCATATGGTTGGACATAGTTGGAAATTGTCCATTCTATTTGCCATATAATAGTCCATATTTTGAGTATATTGTAGTTTACCCATTCTGTTGAAATGTGATTAAGTTTCCATTTTGGGGCTATCATAAATGGTGCTGCAATAAACATTCCATGTATATTGGTGAACATATGTATACATTTCTATAAAATATGTTGCTGATTGTAGATATTTAGCTTTAATAGATACGGTCAAATAAGTTTCCAAAGTGGTTGGTCCAACTTGCATTACTACCAGCACTGTATGAGAATTCTCATTGTTCTACATTCTTACTAACTTTTGGTTGTTTCTTTCTTTTTGCTCAACCTTTCTGGTGGGTGTTACAATAATATTTGTATAACTGTGTAGTGTTCCACTGTATGGATATGTACTTTTTTTTTTTTAAAGGCACTTCCTATGGTTAAACATTTAACTTGTTTCTATTCTTTCTTTGAAAAAAAAAATGATGTGTTGACACTAATGGTCTTGTCTGTTTTTTTAAGACTTCTAATACATGTTTTTTATGCACCTAATTGTACAAATAATATATGAGTGTTTCACTGAAGCATTACAAAAATGAGTTATTATAACTCTTCCAACTTCAGTTACTCAATAAAAGATAGCATCTCATATTTTTAATTTAATTTCCAGCAAAAGTTGAACATTGTGTTTATGGCAGTTTTTATATTTTTAATAAACAGTGTGTTCTCATTCTGTGCTCATATTTCTCTTGAAATATTTATAAATGTCTATATAATACCATTATTAACCCTTTCTGGTATTATATGTTATAAACTTTTCCTGTTTATCCTTCAACTTTATAAAAACTAAGTTGTTTGTAATCAAATATATATTTTACAGTTTTTTTTTAAAGATTTTACTTCTTTATTTGACAAACAGAGATCACAAGTAGGCAGAGAAGCAGGCAGAGAGAGAGGAGGAAGCAGGCTCCCTGCCAAGCTGAGAGCCTGATGCGGGGCTCGATCCCAGGACCTTGGGATCATGACCTGAGCTGAAGGCAGAGGCTTTAACCCACTGAGCCACCCAGGCGCCCCATATTTTACAGTTTTTATTGTTGGTATACTTTAAAGGGCTTACTCATATTTTCACCTCTTCCATTCTGCTCTCTTCTTTCCTTTTGTATATGTATATGTATGAATGCATGTATGCACAGAAGCATACATGCATACATATATATGTGTCTGGTAAGCATCATCAGTAATTCTAGTGTTGTTCTATGAACTTTTTTCTTTACTCTGTAATGAGTTTCCCTACTCTATAGTGTTTCCCCAAAAGAATTACTTAAAGTACCACCACTTCCTTTTTTTTTTTTTTTAATCTTTGTGACCAACACATATCTCTATTCTATTCTCCAGGCATATCTAATTTTTACTGGATGTGTTTCCTAGAAAGTCAAATTGAGGAAATTTTCTTTTCCCTAAATCTCCATCTCCTTTGGGGAACTTACCTTGTCATGTAAGTCAAAGATCTAGAAGTCTAGATTCCTTCATTTTTCTTATTCCCGGCTTCTCATTGGTGACAGGATCTTATTAATGATTTGTCCTCTCATTTCCAGTTTCACTATGCCTAGCTTATTTTAGGTCTTTATCATCCTTTTCACTGATATATAAAATAGTTGCTCAACCATTCCCCTACGTTTATTTTTCTTGGCCATCTCTCAAATCTGATCTAGTTACTCCCTGCCTAAGATTATTTTTATTGTGCTTCATTGCATATAGGATAGAACCTATTCTTAGCATGGTATGTAAGGCCTGTTATGATTGGGCATGATTTCCTTTCTGTTGCACCACATAGTGCTTTCAAGACACAATAAGATTTTACTATGAGTGCACTGATATTGTTTCTGATTTTAACACCCAAAGTTGAATTCAGAAGTGTGTCTCATACAAAACAATTCTTTCTGTACTGCTAGGTAATATTTTTTTATATTTTACAAGTCAGCTTTTTTAAGCAAAACAATATACTAGGAAAATATATTGGCTTAATTCAAAATTAAATCAAAATTATTTTGCCTGCTGTTTCCTACTTGGGATTACCTATATTAATATCTTTCATTAGTATGAATTATTGAAGATTTACCGTACCTGAACTTTTCTTTCATTATTTGATTTTATGGAAATATCTCAAAGGAATTAACCAAAGATATAAACAGTATGTTATAAATACATGATTACTGATTTCTTGTTGGTATCTTTAAGTATGCTTTTTTTAAATATAGTTTCTGAAATTCACCCCCCCCCCCCATAAGGCCTTTAACCGTACTATTATTTCCTGCCTGGAGATCTTTCTGTCTTATCTCCCAGTTCCTGATGAACCCTTTGTCATATCCTTTACATTTCATTTCAGTCATTATGCTTTTCAGAAGGTGTTCTTTGATCTTCCCACACTAGATTAAGGTCTCTTGTTATCTTTTTATGGAATCATGGAACTGTTTTTTGTTTTTTGTTTTTTTTTAATACTACAATCTTCTCACTGAACTGTAATGTCTGTTTTTGCTCAGATTGAAATCTACCACATAGTACTGTGTGTGGCACATAGTTGGCACTCATGAAATAGTTGATGAATAAATAGTTTCTTGATAGGCAAAAGAGGATAGATCTGAAATATTTTTCAGAGAGGTGCTTGTTTTAAATATGGCTGTGACAACTTAGATATATCTAAAAATTACTGTAAAAAATATCTATTGACCCTATAGAATCATGTGCTGACAATTTTTATTTTACATTTATTTCTAAATATAAGATTGAGAAGATACCCATCAAGATACTAGCAGTATACTTAGTAGTAGAGAATACTAATAGTTATGTGCCTGGAGATAGTTGTAACTATGTTTTTCAACTTCAGGCCAGGGTTAACTTGTTAGATTAGACAAAATGTCTCAATAAGAAACTAATATTGCAAGAGTCTTGTAAACTTGACTCACAGACATAAGATCAAACATTATTTTGCAGAATTGAGAAGATAGTGGGATAGCAGTGACTGTTCATTGGTGGTGTTGCTATCAGTATTGGAGATGACTGTTCATTTCACAACAGATTGCTTTTCAACTGTGTCTT
Source organism: Meles meles (assembly GCF_922984935.1). NCBI lineage: Eukaryota > Metazoa > Chordata > Mammalia > Carnivora > Mustelidae > Meles > Meles meles. The sequence goes on along the minus strand of NC_060066.1, from coordinate 145,820,262 downwards.
GCCTTCTTTGGTTCATATCTTTATCTAGTTTTCCAGTCTTCCTCTGTACGACTCTGTAATGTACCCATTGAATAAATTCTTTTTCTGCTTAAATTAATATTTTTTATTGTTTTGTTTTTTACTACTAACAACCTGCTATATGTCCTAAGGGGGTACCTAATTTACATTAGTGAATTAATTAATGTCCACCCAGGAAAGGCAACTTGGGAGCTTCTTTTTGTATGCATGTTTCATATGGCTTCCTGTAAACTACTGTAAAGTATTCTTAGGATGCATAGTTAAGCTCTTTGGCATAGGAATCAAGGAGCATAAGACTGTAAATAATAGTTCAGAGAAATATTTTTGTGTAGAACTCTGAAAGACAGTGTTTCATACTCCTTAAGAAAAGAGATTGGCAGGAAATATTTTCAGTGAATAAAACTGATAAGATTAATATCTAGAATGAAGATATTTTATAAGTCAACAAAAAGATAGCATATGAAAAAGGAAAGAAAAATAAAGTATATGAATAGATAAATTACCAAAGATGAAATTCAGATGATCAATTGACATATGAAGATATTTTACCTCACAAATAATCAGTCAAACATGATTTAAAGTGAGAGGTCTTTTTTTTTTTTTTCATTTGCCAGATTTAGCAAAGATGAACAAGTCATGGCAAGTCATGGCAAGCATGTTGAGTATAAATTGCAATAGCCACTCCTGGGATGATTTGGTTGTATTTATTAAAACTGAAAATGGGTATAAATTAGACTCAGGAATTCCCCTTTTTTGGTACCTCCTGAATAGAAACACATATGTACATGTATTTTTAAAAAAGGAAAAGAGAAGAATTGGCAAGGATGTGAAGAAATTGGAACCCTCATACATCATTGGTGGAAATGTGCACCCACTTTAGAAACAGTGTGGCAGTTTCTCAAAATGTTAAGCACCAAATTACCACACACAGAAGTTTTATTCCTAGAAATCTATTCAGGAGAAAACAAATTTACTCAAAATTAAGAATTACTTAATTTTTTTAAAAGTATAAACAGAAAAATGGACTTGAAGCAAATATTCCAATTTGTCAATTGTAGTATTTCTGGGCAATGGGATTAAAAATGAGTAAAGAAACCAAAATCTAAGAACAAATACGCAAGAGCCATCTTTCTCTTTGGTTACCAAATATAAAGGTGTTTTTTAAAAAAAAAAATAATGTAGAAGTGGGAAAAAAAAAAACAACCCAAAACTTGAAAAATGGCAGTGATAACCCTGTGAGCCCAAAGCAGACCTGGCAGAAACAATACCAGAACAGCAGCTTACAATTAAGGTCACTGACTTTGGGAACAGAGTATCAGTGACTACAACAGGAAAAGCTAGGATTCTGCCTATAATCAGAGGGAATTTAGGGATCATGGTATTTTATTGGCAGGGGCCATAATATTATTATTAGTGAATAACATTATTCACTAATATTCACATAATATTATTAGTGAACTTTCCAAATTTTAATATTTTGAACATTGTATAGCCACGTGTCACACTTACCATCCTCTATTTCTTATTAAACAACAATTAATCTTGCTTTTATAAAATCTGATATTTTTCAGACCACTTACATTATTCATTTCTTCAGTTGAGGAAAGGGGGAACTCACTGCTGTCACTACCTGGCAGCTTTTTAAATTGATTTACTTATAGAAAATATTTGCTTTTTATAAAAAGTGGAATAATCCAAAAAATTATACTTGTTTTCAGATTATGTATTAAATGGGTATCTTTCAGTTGCAAGAAGTAGAAGCCCAATTGAAACTGATTAAAATGCAAAGAGAATCAATTTTCTAAAATAATTTGAAAGTTCGAGTGATGAACCAGTCTTTAGGAATTGTAGCCATGACCTTAAATGATGTTACTAGATATATCTGTCTTTCTGTTTTTCTTTTTCCGTTTTACAGTATTGATAGTTTGGGTTTGTTTTTTTTAATAGTCAGAACCTGCGGCTGTAGGTCACTAAGATACTGACTCTGAGAAACCTTATTTCCATGATCTGTGCTTGCCATCAAACTTTACCCGTATTTACCTTCCAAGTATCATAGAAGTGCATTTAACAGAGAGGACTTTATTTGCATCCAAACTTTAGGAAGTCCAGGAAATATATTTTATAGCTTTCCAGCCTCTTCTACTATTACAGAATAGAAAGGATGTTGTTGAATGAGGCTATTTCCAACATCCAACACAATTCACTCCTTTGGCTGCTTATCACCTATACACACCCTTTTACTGATGTTTCCAAACAACAATGGCAACCACAATATGCTACATCTAATTTAATGCTGCTATCCTTCATATAAATGAAAGCACACGCAAGCGTCTACCCAAAGGGAGAGACTCAAAATACCATCAGCTCCTGTATCAATCTGTGGGTGATACTCATCTCAGTCATTAATTTATCACAGTGATTTTCTGCTGCCTTGGTTTTAAATTATAAAGTTAATCACCACTATTATCCCTTATATGAAATTCTTGGGTGAAAGGCAGAAGGAAATCAATGTGTTTATATATTATATACACTTATATTCATATGTACACACATACAGAGCAAGGTAGTATTTATGGGTAGCTGCCGCCATCCTTGTTTTGTCTAGAAGTTGGTATTATATATATAACCTCCCCAGTGTTCACCCATGTTCTATCTGCCAGCATATAAATTAGAAGGGGTTCTATTTTAGAATAGTAGTTTAGATCATCATTCTTGAGTTACTGAGCACTTGATAGTGTTTCCTATAGTGGAATGTTGAGGTAACCCATGTGTTTTTCACCATTTAATGTGGAAATTACAAGAAGACACCTCACAAGATCTCCTAGGATCTTCTTCTCTGCTTGCATTTTGTAGCAACAACCTGTCAGTGATAACCAGATTAATTACCCAAACAAAAATAATAATTCCTCTTTTTGCCTTATTGTAGTGCAGTGAGGAGACCAGAATACTCAGGTGGCACTCTTAACTTCTAGTTCAAGGGGTTCATTGTTATGTCTTCTTGGTAGATGTATCACTTTTTTTTTTTTTTTTTTAAAGAAGTATCCCTTTCATGGGTGCTAAGATTTCTAAATCATCCAGGATCACAGGAACTGGAAGCAAACATTCCTCAAATGGATAATTAAATATGATACTACATTTCATTAATTCTAGGATACATACTTTTCTCATAGATTATTGTCTCTGAAATTAGGATGCTTCCTACACTTAGTGTTATCCTGTAGTTACTGTCAGGCAGTACTTGTGACATACTTGTCATTATCTTTGCATATACAACATCAGAACAGATATATTGGAAGAAAATCTAGGAGGTGGTAGTAGAGCACTGCAAGAAATATTGCATGAACAATATTTTGATGTCATATAGGACAATAATTGCATAAAAACACAATGACTGTGAGTCAAAAATTACTCTATAGTTAAAATATAAATGTGAAGGAGTTTTAGGAATTCCTTAACCAATTTTTTTATGTTTTTTTTTTCATTTTATGTATGCACAAGTGATGTAAAATAGAAAGTTATGAAAAAATAGGTCTAAAGTAGTTCTAAAGAAAGACAGAAATTGTGACTAATAAAGCATTATCTCATCATAGTTTAATTGCTGTACTTTTTTCCTTTTTTCTTTCTTAGTGGTAAATAAAACAATAATGATTCTTAAAACTGTTTAGTCTTAGATTCAATGAAATAGTGAAGTCTGCCACTTCTACCTCTAGCCTCTGGTTCTCACATTTATGTTTTTTTATGGTTGAAGAAACATCACTATGACAGATTTCTTTCACAAAAAAGACTTCAGTACATTTCAGGTTTTCCCGACAATAATTAACCTTCAGTAATTTTTGAGTTAATGTTAATCAGTTTTTCTTCAACAGCCTTATACTGGCTGTTACAAGTTTTATGTATTTCTGTCAATGTTCATATTTTGTGTTAAACAGCAAGAAATTTTATTAAAATTAAATTAATTCACATATAATGTATTATGGTTTCAGAGGTAGAAGTCAGTCTTACATAATACCCAGTGCTCATCATATCACGGGTCCTCCTTGATCCCCATCACCCACATACCAACCATCCCCCCAACTACCCCCCCTCCAGCAACCCTCAGTTTGTTTCCTATAATTAAGAGTCTCTTATTTTTTGCCTCCCTCTCTGATTTCATCTTGTTTTATTTTTTCCTCTCTTTTCCTATGATCCTCTGTTTTGTTTCTTAAATCCCACATATGAGTGAGATCATATGATTATTGTCTTTCTCTGGTTGACTTAGCATAATACCCTCTAGTTCCATCCATTTTATTGCAAATGGCAAGATTTCAGTTTTTGACAGCTGAGTAGTATTCCATTATGTATATATAACATATAGCATATCTTCTTTATCTATTCATCTGTCGATGGACATCTGGGCTCTTTCCATAGTTTGGCTGTTGTGGACATTGCTGCTATAAACATTGGGATATAGATGACCCTTCGGATCACTCTATTTGTATCTTTTGGGTAAATGTCCATAATACAGTTGCTGGGTCATAGAGTAACTCTATTTTCAACTTCTTGAGGAACCTCCAGTCTGTTTTCCAGAGTGGCTGCACCAGCTTGCATTCCCACCAACAATGTAAGAGGGTTCCCCTTTCTCCATAGCCTCACCAACATCTGTTGTTTCCTGACTTGTTAATTTTAGCCATTCTGACTGGTGTGAGGTGGTATCTCGTTGCAGTTTTGTCTTGTGTTTCCCTGATGCTGAGTGATGTCGAGTATTTTTCATGTATCTGTTGGCCATTTGGATGTCTTTGGAAAAATATTTATCCATGTCTTTTGCCCATTTCTTGATTGGATTTTTTGTTCTTAGGGTGTTAAGTTTGATAAGTTCTTTATAGATTTTGGTTACTAGCCTTTTATCTGATAAGACATTAACAGCAAGAAATTTAAAAATCTTTTCCTAACATGTTCGTATTTCTCTTCATTAATTTAATTATGAGACAAAGTAGCCTATTCATTTTTTTTAAATAACTTACTGTTTTTGTGTGACCTAGAAAATTTTTGTTGTGTCACTTTTCTAAGTAAGAATAATATTGATTTTGTGGCTCTTTTTCATCTGTTTCATATTCCATTATGTTTCTATCTAAATACTATCTTGGTACTTTAATACATAAATTTAAAGATGAAAAAGGAGGTACTCTTCATGTATGTTCAAGTCATAGGTTTATCATTTCTTCTTTATTGAAAAATCCCCAAACTTTTTCCAAGTTGCAGCTAAAATGACATATTCCTATATCAGTTCCCCTTCTCTTAAGTTGCCTGCCGCCACTTTTTTTTTTAAAGATTTTATTTATTTATTTGATAGACAGAGATGACAAGCAGGCAGAGAGGCAGGCAGAGAGAGGGGGTAAGCAGGCTCCCTGCTGAGCAGAGAGCCCGATATGGGGCTCGATCCCAGGACCCTGGGATCATGACCTGAGCCGAAGGCAGAGGCTTTAACCCACTGAGCCACCCAGGCGCCCCGCCTGCCGCCACTTCTTAACACCTGACATAATGGGTAGTATGAAGAGGGAAAGTTGGAATGAAAGGAGACAGGAGTTTTAACCAAAAGTAGTGTAAAATATCTCACTTTTGCAAATCTTACAAAAGCATATATTTGGGAACACAATGCTTGAGTCTCTCCCAGGGCATTAGAATTTTCTCCTGCACCTGGAGGTTCCTGAAATTTAAGTTTCTTTAGCTTGGCAGGTAATTTGTTGTGGATCTTGGATTTCAGTTCTCTTTATGAGGGAATGCCTCTCTTTTGACTGGCCACTTACGACTCCCTTGTCTACACATCTTTCCCTCGGTCTCTAAGACAAAAAACATTTTTCTGGGCATTGCAAGGGAAACTCCCTCTCTGTGCTATTTTACTCTGCCAGTGGACCTAAGTAGCTTCATCTACCATAGTATCTACATTTGGTGCATTTGGTAAATCTCCTGAAACAGTCTCTAACTTCTGTGGACTCTAGAGGACAGGAGATAGGTCTCATCTCTGAGTGGGTCCCCAGAAGCTCCTTATTTGATTTGAGGTTAGGGTGAAATACCGCCTTTGATGTTGCCTACCTCACAACTCAGTACATGACAGTTCTTTCCAGGACTCTTCTACTTCTGCTTCTGTTGTAAATTGGTTAATGTTGGCAGATCTGGTATTATGATCTTAGCGTGTCTCTTTATACATGGCTTAGTCCCTTTTTGAGAGTAATTAGCATCTCTTCCTTTGTGTTCCATTTGGAGAGGCTGGTCACCTGATGGAAAACTAAAGAGAACAATTTTAATACTAATTGGTGTCTTAGGTATCTACTGAATTACTTTTGGCTCTAAGTTTTCTCCTGGAAATCCTACTGGGCACAAGTTTTTGAGGGCTTATGTATTCTATTCTAGGTTCTTTGACTGTTACCGGGAAAGCAAAAATAAATGGATCTATTATGAACATTCAAATGTAATATGAAGAATAATATGGTTAATTTGCCATATATTAAGTGGTAGTTTTTTTTTAAAGATTTTAAAATTTATTTTAGAGAGAGACCATGAGTAGGTGGAGAGGCAGAGGGAGCAGAGAAGAGATCCTCAAGCATACTCTCTGCAGAGCAGGGGAGGCTAATGCCTCGGCTGGACCCCGAGATCATAACCTGAGCTGAAATCCAGAGTCGCTTAACCAATTGAGCCACCCAGGTGCCCCTTAAGCCGTAGTTTCTAAACCCCACTTGAACCACCCAATATAAGAACAACTGTTTTCTTTAAAGTTATATGAGATTTTACAGAAGATTTGGCTTTACCATAGCAACTATGATTGAACTTATGAAATTAAATATATAATACATTTGCTAGTAATTTTTCATTAAATTATTAATGAATTCAAATGTGATATTGCAATGTTATAGCTGACTTTAAAGGACTTCATTTTTTCATTGAGTTTTGTAAATAGGGAAGAGTTACCAGAGCAGGTAAATGGGGGGATCAGTTTCTAATATCCTTTAAATGGGAATTTTATAGTTTGATTTGTGTATTTGAAATGATGCTCTTTTATATTTCTAGTACATAAAATTTTTGTGTTAGGGTCTAAAATTGTGAGTTGTTTTTTGTATACTGCTAAAACCTTAGGTGATGAAAATAAAAGATTTCTCTGGATTTGTATGTAAAACCTAAGTGGCCCCATTCTGCCACCTTCTGGCTGACTTCATATCTTCTAGTGGTATGAACTGAGACTCATCTAACTGTTCCTGCCATGGATGGCACCATATCATTTATTTTGGGCCCTGGGAGATTTCACATGGGGTCAGTTTAAGCTATAACTAGTTCTAGTGCTCTAGGCTCACATCTGTTTCTCAGTTCTAAAATGTCTCAGTTTATAGAATGTGATACCACATGATTATGTGAAGTGTTGTTGCCTTTAACAGTACGTAGTTATAACTACTTTTGGCTTTTCCTCAATATCAATAAATATTACTTGAAATTAAGACATATCAAGTTTGTTAGATATTTATCACAGTCACAATAAGAAAATTATTTGGAGAGTGATGTAGGAATGGAGTTTACTGAAATCTGTGCTAATTTCTTGGAAACTAATGTTAGGTTCAATAATCACTTAACAGAGCTTGAAATAAAAGGAGAAAACATGTGCATGTTAATGAAATCTTAGTACTTCCTTGGTTTTGTGACTCAAGTGTATTTTCATTTATTCAAGAAAGATGTTGGTAAAGGTTTAAAACTTGAAGATATATTTGAAATAAGTACGATATACTTTTTAGGTAGAAGGAATTAGAATATAGGATATTGCGATTTTGTGACCTTTTACAACATGCTTTACCTCTCTGTTCCTCTGGAAAATGAGATAATTATTCATCTCAAAGGTATGTTGTTATGAGAAGTATATGCATTATTTAGTTAATGCAAATGCTTACAATAGTGTCTGACATGTATTAAGTAAGCATTATCAATCTTAAAACATTCAGAATATATTTCATATTCTTATATATATTTTTTAATTAACATATAATGTATTATTTGCCCCAGGGGTACAGGTCTGTGAATGATCAGGCTTACACACTTCAAAGCACTCACCATAAAACATACTCTCCCTAATGCCCATAACCCAGCCACCCTCTTCCTAACCCCCATCCCCCAGCAACCCTCAGTTTGTTTTGTGAGATTAAGAGTCTCTTATGATTTGTCTCCTTCCTGATCACATCTTGTTTCATCATATTCTTATATATTTTATAAGTAAATAGACTCCAAAATATCCTGGACAATGTTTTATGTTTTCTTACAGTTTTATGTCCAATGTGAAATTAGAATAGAGAAATTGAAGATAATGAAAATGCATAGCCTCCTAAAGTAGTGTAGAAATATATGTGATATACTGGGGCATATCTTTGTGTGACTTATATTTGACTTGAAAAATCTAAAATTGTCTCATAAGAGCTATGGTGTGTCTTAAAAAATGACTCAGTTCAAAAACATTTATAGAATGTGTACTTTGTGGTCTCCATTGTTATAGATTCTAGAGATAGAAAATTAGGGGAGAAGATCACAAGAAGAGTTAGAAGTATAAGCTAATTATTGTACACTGTGGTCAGTATAATGATGTGGGTGTTAATGTATTTTAGGAGTTAGAACTGAGGAAATAACATTGAAATAAACTTTGGGTAACAAGTAAGAATTTGCCAGGAGAAACTCATCTTAACTAAATGGAATTTTTATGCTTAATATTTTGACTACTGGTTTATCTGTACATTCCCACATTTTGTATTAGTAATATTATACTTTCTTTCATATCCAGAATGCTTCATCACGCATCACCTGAAGAATGAGATTCTCAAGTGTTTGTATTTTAGTAGGGAAGGTCTGGCTTCCATTATGCTAATTCTGAGTAAAAGTAAACTGTATTTTTCTGGGTGGGCATTTGCAATGTTGGTATCTGAATCTGTAGCCCCCTACAATCACTTCCCCATTCTGTGGAGGTAGACCTATCACACTGGTAGTCCTGAGGCCAGAGTTTGCCCTTATCTATATCGATGAAGACCCTCATTTGAGTGAAGGGAATGATTCCATTTACGTAGTGGTAGTGGGAGTTGAAGGGATAAATTTTATATTCTTCACTTCTGTATCAAGGATTTAGAAAATCCCTCCATGGAGATTTAGATGTTGGGCTGCCTGGCCATTATCTTGGCTAGTGAGTCAGTAGCGAGTCAGTTTCATCAACATGAAGGACTATAAATGGTAGAGGGAGAGAGCCCCTACATCACCTATGATTAGAAGCTTAATATTTTCAATTTCACATATTTAGTATTCTGAAAATAGAATGCCACTTTCCCCATCCCAATCACCTTATTACATTTAACTCTTGTATCAGTTTTCTCTTAATGCCATGACAAATTACCATAAATTTAGTGGTTTAAAACAACATCCATTTATTATCTCATAATTTTTTAAGTCATGGTTGTGTTAGGCTCTTATCTGGAGTTTCTGGGGAAGATTCTGCTTCCAGGGTCATTAATATTTTTAGCAGAAATCATTTTCTTGTGGTTACACAACCGAGGTCTCTGTTTCCTTGATGGCTGTCATCTGGGGGCTGTCCATAGCTCCTAGAGGCCTTTCGCTGGTCCTTGCACATTGACTCTAATATCTCAGAGCCAGTAATGCCGTGTTGAATCCTTTTCATGCTTAGAATCTGGCAGTTTCTTGTCCTGGCTCTCTTCTGCTTCAACTAGAGAGTCTCTGCTCTTAAGAACTAATATGATTAGATCAGTCCCACCTAGATATCCTTAAGAATCTATTTTAAGGTCATTAATTAGTAACCTTAATTATATCTGCAAAGTCTCTTTAGCCATGTATTACAGCATATTTACAGGATCCATTGTTTCACTTTCAAGTATGGTTTTGAACCAAAGTGGAAGATTGTGTGTACAAAGGCAGTAGAGTTAAAAAAAAAAAAAAAGGTCATGTTGTACTCAAGAAATGGTAGTTAAGGTAGTATTGTTATTGTTTGAGATATAAATTGGTAAAATGGAGGTAAACAGACCTGCTTGAGGTTGGCAAAAGTCCTTGATTACTGTGCTAAGGGTTTAGATTTTTGTAGGCCATGGGAAGTCACTTGAGTTTGTTTTTCTTTGGAATAACATAGGATTGTGTTTTAGTAATAGACAAATATGAGAGAACTAAGACATTGGGAGCTTAGAGAAAAGAGTATCTTTTCTCCAAACCTCTGGTATGTATATCACAGTTTCATAGTCATCACCAAGAGAGAGATTTATTTACCATTTTAAGTAAATTCAAGCCATTCTTTTTTACCCTGAGTAACCAGAAGTATAAAACACTTGATAAGGTTATTTTAAAATAAAGTTTAGAATACAATAATGTGTTCTAGACTCCAGTGCAACTATTTTTGAAATTTCCAATTTGATGTCTGTCTGACAAAACCTTTGTCATACTTCCAACCTATTCTTTACCCTTCCCCCATCTTAGTAATTGGCATGACTATTTACCCAGATGCTCAAGAAAAAACATTGGTTATTTTTATAACTTTCATTTATTCATTCTCCAGGTTCAGTGTGTCACCAGATTTCCTTGTTTCTCTAAAATATATAAATGAAATTTGTCCATTTTTCTCTCTCACCACAATCTCAGTGTAAGTGACTACCATCTCTTGCCTGGACTTTGTAATACAGTCTCGTTGTTTTCCCTGCTTCCATTCTTACTCTGAGCTTAACACAGCCAGTCATCTCCCAATCCATTCTCTGCCTAGAAGTCCTGTTATTTCTGTCCATTCTTCTGTCAGGGTCTTTCATTTACTGATTCTTCTTCCTGGATTGCTCTTTTTCCATTAGCCTTTGGTTTGCTCCTTTTCTTTATACTTCAGGTCTTGACAACTCAAAGTCATGTTCCTTAGACATCTTTGATCACCCAATATAAAATAATCATCTCCCTGCAAGTTACACACCGTCATATCTTCTCTTATTTCCTTCTTCACATTTCTTAATCTGAAAAGGGGAGTAACTGGGAAGGGTAGAGCCCATCATATTTATTCTTACCTATAGCCCTCGTTTATATAGATTGATCTTCTTGCATTGCTATTTTCACTTTTTCTGGTCTATGTAAATCCTGCTTTTCCTCCCAGACCCTTCTCAAGTTTTACATATTCCATTCCATTTTCCTCAGTACCTAGTATACACTGAACCCTTCTTTCTATTCTTTATGGTTTTTTGGTGCTATAACATCCCTTTAGGCCTTTAAATTCCCTTAAGTAGAAAATACTAATAGGGATGTTAGAGTTCTAAATGGTCCGTCTTTATATTTGCTGTGGGGTCTTCCATATAGAACAAGTAGCTAGAGTTCCTTGATACGTGAGTTCTTTGTTTGTTTGGGATAGTATATCAGTAAGGTTACTTTGTTAAAAAAAATTATTATCTCAAGCCATAAAAAATTAATTATACAGAAAAATTTGCATCCATTCTACAGCTGTATATTTAGTTATATGTGATATAAATCTTCAATTATTATCTGTAGCAAATACTACTAGTTTTTACTTGACTTTTAAATTTCTTGAGTAGTTACTCTTACATAATTATTTTATATTCTCTATAATTCAACACTTGGACGTTATGGATACTGAGTACATATTTATGGGTGGTTATATATTCTCTGTTTCTTTGTTGATTAGGAAAAAAGAATTCAGGTCCACCAGCATGTGTTCATAAGTTCTCTGGAATGAAAATTACATAAGGTAAATAAATGAGTGTGATATATCAATATCAAAAATATTTTCTGAGAAGTTAATAAAACTAACTCATTTTTTGAAATATCTGCCATTTTCCCAGGGAATAAAATATTCACTAGTAGAATTTACTGTTTCAAGACATAACTTGTATGTCCTAATTTTTTGTTTTGTTTTTAAGATTTTATTTATTTATTTGATAGAGATCACAAGAAGGCAGAGAGGCAGGCAGGGGGAGGGGGAAGCAGGCTCCCTGCTGAGCAGAAAGGCTGATGCGGGACTCGATCCCAGGACCCTGAGATCATGACCTGAGCCGAAGGCAGCGGCTTAACCCGCTGAGCCACCCAGACGCCCAACCAGTATGTCCTTGCTGAGTGAATGTAGGGAAATGGAAAAAAAATCCACTGTATATATTACCCAAGATACATTATAAAATGTGTACTTTTACACATCAGGTGAAGATAAATAAGGGAGGAAAACCAAAGAGTAGCATAAGCTGGCTAAGTTGAAAAATTAGAAAATAGTGATTCATCAAAAAAAAAAAATCTGAAAAACAGGTGCATCAGAAGATTTAAACATATCATTAGGAAGCAAAACAGGTGCATCAGAGGTTTAAACATATCATTAGGAAACATGATAATTTCCCTGTGTCCCTTAAAAATACCTGGAAAACATTGAGTTAGGTATTCTAAAGCCTTTATTTGTTGGAAAAATAAAAACTGATAACAAAAATGTTGTATTGTGGGACTCTTCAGGAGGTATACCCAACTGCTATCAGTATTTTAAAAAATCTGCCCTTCCAGGAAAGAATGAAGGTAACTTACCTGCTAGTATTACTGATAGTTGCATTTAATTAGGTAAACAGTGTGAGTTCAGAACAATTAATCATTTGCCATAACTGTTTATTCATGATTCATTACTGAACTAGTTTACTGTCACTGGCTACGATTTAAATGAGAATTTTGTGTTTTTTTCTTTTTTCTTTTTTTTTTATATTTGATAGCTATACACAGTAAATTTAGTTCTTATTCCCTGTTGGACTCTGACTTTTGAAAAGTTATTTTAATAATACACTGAATTATCTATATTAACTATTTTCCTGTTTGAGGATTTACAGGTTTGTTTTTTTGTTTTTTTTTGTTTTTTTTTTTTTTAAAGATTTTTATTTATTTATTTATTTGACAGACAGAGATCACAAGTAGGCAGAGAGGCAGGCAGAGAGAGAGGAGGAAGAAGGCTCCCCGCGGAGCAGAGAGCCCGATGTGGGGCTCAATCTCAGGACCCTGGGATCATGACCCGAGCCGAAGGCAGAAGCCTTAACCCACTGAGCCACCCAGGCCCCCCTACAGGTTTGTTTTGATAATACTTCAGTGAATACACTTTATGCTTTGAAATAAACTTATTATTTCCTATTCTTATATAATAAAATTATATTAAAGATGAATATATGTTCAATGAGAATTTTTTATTTAAAGAAAACTGATTTGCAAAATTTTTCATTATGTTAAAGAAAAGAAAGGAATTAAAAAGAAGTGTTTTGCCCAGGACTCTTCAGTTTCTGATCCATTTTTCATTAAGATTATTTCTATAATAGGGGTACCGCATCTGCTAAAAAATACAATTTTAAACAGGGTGTTTTGACATACAGTATGGGACCAGAGAACTGACACCTTTCATATTTTTAGATCAATATTGACTTGATGTCAAATAAATGTCTATTTCTCTTTTGATGTGGAATAATAAGGTACTATCTTTGTATCTTAAATCAGTTTATCTTATTCCTTAATAAGCAAGATTATAAACTTTTAGGTTGTTATACTTTGAGTTTTTTTACTGTGTGATAATTTAGGCATTATGGAGAGTGTAAGGATGAAAAATATAGAGTATGATTATGAAAATTTATATATTTGAAAATATATCATTTTACCAAGTGTGAAACCATTAATTCCATATTAATGATGGCACCATCTTTGTTATTAGTAATAATTGTGCAGGAAGAGGGAAGGGTAATCATTGTGAAATATGCCCAAAGCATTGTTCAATAATGGTCTACTCTATGAGGGAAAAGATATTATTAGAGCTTTATCTCAGTTTGGGGAGGGCATCCCTCCTAGTCCAGCCCCCTGTAGGCTTCCTTTCTCAAGAGGGAGAAAAGCTACATCATGGAGAAACACCTGTAAAGGTCACAGCCCAGAGAAACAGTCCAAACAAGAAACTGAGATTTAATTCTAAAATTATGGAATGCTTTTCCTCCCCCATACTTTACCCTCATACCAAACAAAGAAAGAAAACACCAATTATGCAAACTGAGAAAACCAAAAACTATGAAATCTTGAAAGGGCCTTAGGAGGATGGTAAAAACCTTACTGGTTAGAGGAATTATGACAGCCTTCTCATCACCCACCAAATGAGAAGAGTATGGAGTAAAGTATTTTAAGAGTTGAAAGAAAAAAAGGCCACTAACCGATAATTCTGTATCCATTGAAATTATTCTTAAAAAGTGAAAGAGAAAGTCTAAGGGTATTTATTGTCAGCAGACTTGTCGTATAAGAAAAGACAAAAAGTTCTTCAGGAAGAAGGAAAATTATATAGGTTAGAAATTTGGATGTACATTAAAAAAAAAGGAAAAGCATAAGAAAAAAGGAAGATAAAGTATTTTTATTATTCATTGATCTAAAACATAACTAAGGTAATAGTAACAAGGTACCAGGTGATTATGGAATATGGATAAATGAGATGAAGGACAGCAGTGTCTATAAGGCTTACAAGAAAGGGTCTGGGAATGCTCAATTATAAGGTACCCACACTACAAGAGCAGTATACTGCTATTTAAGGGTGGACTGAGATTACTTAAAAATGTATATTTCAGGGCATCTTGCACACTCAGTGAGTAGAACATGCAACCCTTGATCTCAGGGTTGTAAGTTCAAGCACCACATTGGGTGTAGAGCTTTCTTTAAAAAATGTATACTGCAAACCTTGGAATAACCACTAAAATTTTTCTGAAAAGAATAATTCATACATTAAGAGAGTAGATTAAGTGTAATAATATAAAATGTTCATTAAAATCAGAAGAGACAGAAAAGTAGGGGGAAAACATATGCAATGGGTAGAAAACAATTATAAATATGGTAGATATTAATATACTTATGATAATAGTCACTTTAAATGTGAATGGTTTAAATGCACTAATTAAAAGACAGATTTTGTCAGAGTGGGTAAAAAAATAAGCCCCTTATATAAAAAGAAAGACCCAGCTATGTTCTATAAGAAACTCACTTTAAATATTAAAAATTAGATTAAAAAAAATAAAGGGATGGAGAAAGATATACCATGCTATCACTAACCAAAAGAAAGCTGGAGTAACTATATTTCAGACAAAGTAGATTTCAGAACAAGGAAAATTATGAAGGATAAAAACAACATTACATAATGATTTGGTGGTTAATTTTGCAAGAATACTTAACAATCCTAAATATTGTACTTAACAAGAGTATCAAAATACCTGAGGCAAAACCTAATAGAATTGAAAAGAGATATAGAAAAAGCCACTATAGCTGGAGACTTTAACACCCCTCTTAAGCAGAAAATCTGTAAGTATATAGATAATTGAACTACACTATCAGTCAATTGATCTAATTAACACTTATAGACTATTCCATTCAACCACATCAGAATATATATTCTTCTCCAGCTTGTGTTGAGCATTCACCAAAATAGATCACATTCTGGGCCATAAACCCCACCTTATCATGTTTGAAGAAATAGTACTCATGCAAAGTATATTCTCAGATCACAGTGGAATTCAACTAGAAACTGATAACAAATTAAGCTGGAAAAATTCCAATTATAGAAATTAATTGAAGGATGTACTTTAAATAACACATGGGTCAAAGAAGAAGTCTCGAGAAATTTTAAAATAAATGAAAATGAAAATACAATTTATCACAATTTGGGGGATTTAGCAAAAGCAGTGCTTAGCAGGTAATTTATAACCTTAAATGCATATACAGGAAAAGATGAAATATCTAAAATCAGTAACATGAGATTCTACCTTGGGAAAATAGAAAAAGAAAAAAAATTTAAGCCCAATGCAAGCTGAAGAAAGAAATAATACAGAGCAGAAATTGAATACAAGAAAACAATGAGAAAAATTGTTTTTAAAAGTTTGGTATAGGGAAAAATTAACAAAATCGATAAATATCTAGCGAGCCTAATTAAAAAAAACAAAACAAAACATGAAAAGCCCAAATTACCAATATCAGAACTAAAAGCTGGATGATCAGTATAGCCCCTAGGGGCATTAAAAGGTAATAAAAGAATACTATGAAATAGTAGCATACTATTAACATACTACTAATACTAGGCCCACAAAGTGATAGCTCCGATGAAATGGGCCAGTTTCTTGAAGGACATAGATTATCAAAACTGACGAAAGGAGAAATAGATAATCTGAATAGGTCTATATCTATTAAAACTAAATCAATAATTTAAAAATTAATAAGAAATTTATAAGAAAATTTATAAGAAATCCATCTGAAAAGGATCAGGATCAGATGGATTCACTAGTGAATTCTACCAGATAAAACTCAATTATAAGAACAAACATGGTTGCCTGGGTGGCTCAGTTTGTTAAGCATCGACTCTTGATTTCAGATTAGATCTTGATCTCAGGATTGTGAGATCAAGCCCTGCATCAGGCTCCATGCTGGGCATGGAGCCTGCTTAAGATTCTGTTTCCCTCTGTCCTTCCTCCCTGCCACTTGCACTCTCTTTCCCTTAAAAAAGGGGGAAAAAATATCCAATTAAGAAGTGGGCAAAAGATCTGGACAGACATCTCACTAACAATAATGATGGTAAATAAGCATGTAAGAAGATGCTCAACATCATTGTCACTAGGGAATTGCAAATTAAAATAACAGTAGGATACTACTATACATCTTTTAGAATAACTAAAGTGAGGACATACACAGAGTTGCCATTTTCTTTTTTTTTTTTTAAGAAGATTTTATTTATTTATTTGATAAGAGATCACAAGTAGGCAGAGAGGCAGGCAGAGAGAGAGAGAGGAGGAAGCAGACTCCATGCTGAGCAGAGAGCCCGATGTGGGGCTCGATCCCAGGACCCTGAGATCATGACCTGAGCTGAACAGAGGCTTAACCCACTGAGCTACTCAGGCGCCCCCTGAGTTGCCAATTTCTTATAAGGACGCAGAACAGCAGGAACTCTTTTCACTGGTGATGGTGATAAAAAATGGTACAGCCACTTTGGAAGACATTTAGGCAATTTCCTGCAAAGCTAAGCATAGCCTTACCATACATGTCAATAATCACACTGCTAGGAATTTAATTTACTACACTGATTTTACAGCTATGTCCACACAAAAACCTGCACATGAAAATTTACAGCTTCTGTTCGTAATTGCCAAAACCTGGAAGCAACCGTGGTCCTTCAGTAGGTGAATTGATAAACAGATTGTGGTATATCCATATGATAGGTTATTATTCAGTGATAAAAAGAAATAAGCCATAAAGCCACAGAAAGACATGCATGAATTTTAAATGCATATTGCTAAGTGGTAGAAGCAGTCTGAAAAGTCTGCATGGGATGTGACTCCAATTTTGACACCATGGAAAAGGCAAAACTCTAGTAACGGTTAAAAGTTTAGTAGGTGCCAAAGATTGGGAAACCACAGGATATTTACAAAGGTGGTAAAATTTCTGTATGATAATGTAATTGTGGTTCATGACATGCATTTGTCCAAATCCATAGTGCCTTCATACAGAGTAAATCTGAATGTATGTAATTTTTTAATATATAATTTTTTAAAACATCATTTAGAAAATTGAGGGATCTCAGAATGAAATTCAGACTGTGACAAAACAATCTAATGTATTGCAAACTCGTGAAACAACCTTACTGAAGATGAGTCAAAAGGTGCTGACCTGAGTAAATTTGGAAAAAAGTGAAATCTGTAAGAGTAGAGGCAAAAGAAATTGCATAGTAGTATATGCTAGTTGATAAAGTTGTTTCCCATGGGGTTAAAGTTATTAACTGTACCAGGTTAACAATTCTGATACTGCCACGTGTATACTGAAATTGAACAAGTAAGTAAATGAATGGTGGATGGTGGAAGCCAGGTTTCTCACTGTTGGAGTGGGAGTTTTTAAGTAAGTAAGGAGGAGGAATAAAATGAATCATGCAGTAATAGATTAGAGTTGGAGATACTAGGAAGAACTCATCTTTACTTCATTATAGACACAACTGATTGCATGTGGAAATACAGATATGGGTGTAAAACATTTGTATACACATATATTTCTTGGCTCCATCAGCTGAGAAGGCCTAGAAGCAACAGCACTCTAGTAGCAACATGCTCACCTAGTTCTCAGATCTTTGTTTTAATACCATTCTCCAGTAAAAGGAACTAGGGCTCCTTAGAGAAATGGCTGATTCTAGAATTGGGGCAGGAAGTATACAAAATGAGCATGGGCCATGTTGTAGTGTTAGAAAGTAAATGTTCAAACATATATGCATGTGTGCATGTGCTCATGCAAACATGATTGTATCTTAGTGGGACATAGGAGGCAATTGAAAGAGTTTCCAATGGTCAAAGCTTGAATAATTTAAGCAAAAAAAAAAAATTAATAGCACAGTATTGGGTTATAGCTCAAAATATAAAGTGAATATCCATGTGTCCATACTGAATGTAAATAAATGATTGAATGAATAAATTGGGGAGAAGAGACACATTGTCCAGGCAGAGGAATTCCACTCTGTCTTCAAGGAATTAGAGTATAACTTCCCTTTCTTTAAGTGTGCACTGGGCATAGTAACTTCATTCCAACAAGTACAGTATGGATGAGGGGGAAGGGAGTAACTATAGTGGAGGCACTTGAAAAACACTACCTAAACCAGGTTAACAAGAATACCATTCACAGTGATAAGTCATGTTGATAGTATATATCCTTGATATGATGTGATACAAGTGGCACTTTACGTCTGTTTCCTCAGTAGCCCATAACCCCAGCTAATCATGAAAAATAAACAAACAAAACCCAAAAATACTGAGGAACACTTTACTACATACTTGACCAATACTCCTCAAAATTGTCAAGGTCATCAAAGCAAGGAAAATCTGAGAAGGAATCTAAGGAAACATGAGTCATGACAGCCAAGAGGAGCCAAAGGAGTCATGAGTACTAAATGCAATGTAATATCCTAGATGGGGTCCTGGAACAGGAAAAGGACATTAGATTAAAGCTAAGGAAATCTGAATAAACTATGGCCTTTGGTTAACAATAATGTATCAAAATTGACTCATTAATTGTACAAATTTGCCATAACTAATGTGAGATGTTAATAATAACTGAAACTTGTGTGTTGGGTATATGGCAACCCTATAGTATCTTTGCAGTTTTTCCGTAAATCTAAAAACTGTTCTAAAATTAAAGTTTATTTTGCCAAAAAGTTCCATTTTATATAGGTCTTAAAATGCAAATTATGTATTTTGTCAGGAAGTATCAAGTTGCCAAGGATTTGGAATGGAAAGAAGGAAAGCTTATGAAGAGGCATGAGAAAAGTTCATTATCTTGATTTATGGTCTCACAGTTGTATTTATATGTCAAAACGCCAAATTCCACACTTTGGATATTTGCAGTTTATTGAATGCCAGTTATATTCATGAAAGCCTTTTTTTTTAACAGATAGGGAACAAACAGAAAAGAAATAAAAAAACAATAGACCTAGAGCCAATAGTATCAATAATTACAGCAAATATAAATGATTTAAACAAGACTCAGCTACGTGTTGTAACAAGAAGTCAACTTTAAATATACTGATATAACATTTAAAAGCAAAAGAATGGGGGAAGATAAGTCCATCTTGATAGTCTTGTTTGACATTATTACTGAAAGTCCTAGAAGTAGAACAAACTATATCTGTTCAAAGATGATATGCTTGCCTACATAGAAAATCCTAAGAAATCTACAAGAAGAAAAAGGCTCCTAAAACTTGTAAGTGTGCTTAGCAAGGTTGCAATATACAAGGTTGAAATATAAAAATAAGTCATGTTTCTGTATACTAGCAATGAACAATTGCAAATATTCTCAAAGTACCATTTACAATCACAATCACAATCAATAACTCCAATTTAAAAAAATAGTATGTAGGTATAACTCTTAACAAAATATTTGCAGGATCTTTATGCTCAAGATTATAAAACACTGATGAAAGAAATCAAAGACCCAAGTAAATGAAGAGATAACTCTATGATCATAGATTGAAAGACTCAGTATATTGAGATGTCATTTCTCTCAATAAACACAATAAAGTCCCAGCAAGGGAGCGCCTGGGTGGCTCAGTCATTAAGTGTCTGCCTTTGGCTCAGATCATGATCCCACAGTCCTAGGATGGACCTCTGCATCCTGCTCCCTGCTCAGCGAGAAGCCTACTTCTTCCTCTTCCACTCCCTCTGCTTGTGTTCCCTCTCTTGCTGTCTCTGTCTGTCAAATAAATAATAAAATCTTTAAAAATAAAAATAAATAAAAAATGAAAAAATAAAGTCCCAGCAAGATTATTTTTGTAGACATAGACAATCTTAAAATATATATGGAAAGGTTAAGGAACTCTGATAGTCAAAACAACTAAGAAGAAAAAAATGTTGGAACATTTACACTATCAGATTTAAGATTTACTAGAAAACTATAATAACCAACACACTACGGTGTAGATGAAAGAATTGACACATACACAAATTGGTGGAACATGATAAAGTCCAGAATAGACCCAGACAAATATTGTTAATTGATTTTTGACAAAGGTGCAAAGGCAATTCAGTTGTTAATGGATATATAAATTGTGGTAAATCCATACAATTCAGCAATAAAAAAAAATGAGTGAACTATTGAAACACAACATGGATGAGCCTCAGGTGTTAACACTGTGCTAAATGAAATAAGCCAGTCTTAAAGGGTTGAATCCATTCATAAAAGATATGAATCCATTTAAGTCATTTTTTGAAAGGCAAAAACCATTACCCTAAAATCTTTATTTGAATAGCAGGGGTCATGGTCATATTATTTGCCCTCTACATGGAACAAATACATCATTTATGTATCAAATATGCTTCCATGTTTTGCTTTTCTTTAACCTTGAAATTCTAAAGTACATAGTTGTTCTTGGCCTCAGCATGATTGTGAACCTGAAGGTAGACAATGAAGTCACAGGCTCTAAGGTGACCGATCATCTGAATGGAAACATTCTAATAAAAAAGATTCTTAGACTCTGAACAGTATTTCCAAGAACTAATTCCACCCTCCTGCTGTTCTTTTATTTTTGACTTCCCCATCTTTTTTTTTTTTTTTTTAAGATTTTGTTATTTGAGACAGAGATAGAGAGAGGGAGAGGGAGAAGCAGACTCCCTGCTGAGCCCCCCACTTCCCTATCCCTATTGGAAAAATACTGCATTTGAAAAAATCTTTACTTCCTTTGTTGATCACTGTTGTGCAGTACAAAGGAGCTTTGATCTAGGAGCCAGAAGACTTGACTTTGGGCAAGTCACTTAGTGTTTCTAAGTTTATTTTCTCATCTTAAAGTAGAGATAATAACACCTGCCCTGCCTACTTCATTTGTAAAGATCTGATGAGCCAGTGGAAATTCCCATTTTGTATGTTGTAAAGTAATTGGTAAATAAATGTAAGGTTTCACCACTATTACTAAATATAGGGAACAAAAACTTTTTGTGGTATAACAGGAGATTCAACTCTGAAAATTGTTATAATCTCAAAAATTAATGCAGAATGAATAATAAGGACTTCATAATCTCAAAGTTGATTACTCTGGTTTTATTATCATACATTATTTAATTAAGTTATTAATAGAGTATAAAATATGCTATTATACCAAATTTGGAGTACAGGGCTAGACATTTTAGTATAAATTAAAGTTCTGTAAATACCATCAGGATGAATAGCAAGCAATATACTTCTTAAGATTAATTTCAATTAATCAATTATGAAGGAAGGAATTCAGTTTTAGTAAAAGCTGTAGTTGTTTCCTTTCAGCAGTAGATGCCAGTAGAGTTCTTCTTTTTAATAAAAATCAAGTTGCCTAAGTACTTACATAGCAACAACTTCCTGGTCACATTACCATATATAGAAACATTGCTCTGCAGACTAAAGATTTTACTTTCTGTAAGGACTTTGTAACAAATAGAAACAGTTTTACTGAAAGAAAAAAAAAAAAAAGTCCAGGTTTCAGATGTAGGGTTTTCACTCATCTAGTAAGGCTTACTTCCTCCCCCTCCTTCCCCTCCTTCTTCTACTTACTTTGCTGTTAATAGCCTTATGCATTGTTTTAAATAAATGAATCTTAGTGTTCTAGTTAGGACTCTGGAATATCTGTACTAAGCTTGAGCAACGTTGAATATGCCTGGCTAAACATGTTAAAGATGATATGGTGGGGCTGAAGTGTTAGGATTAGTTCGTTCATTTGGCAAGGGAATACCATGAGTTGAATATTTTGGGAAGGTTAATGTGTCAGAGATGAGTGATCGAAAGAAATGACTGGAAGCAGGGAAAACAAGTTATTTTAGAAATTCACATTTGCACATTACAAAAATGAAACCCAAAGAATGAACAAAATTTAGTAACTGACTGAATATAGAGAAAAAGAGTTCAATGACATTGCATAAATAAAACATTTTCAAGTATTTAATGATTTTACTTAGACCTTTAATTTGTTAAAAATGAATGCTTTCGTTTTTAGGGGGAGACAAACCATGAGAGACTGGACTCTGAGAAACAAACTGAGGGTTTTGGAGGGGAAGAGGCTAGGGGGTTGGGTGAACCTAGAGGTGGGTATTAAGGACGGCACATATTGTATGGAGCACTGGGTGTGGTGCATAAAAAATGAATCTTGGGACACTGAAAAAAAAATAAAATTATAAAAAAAAATGAATGCTTTCTTGAACATATTGAGTACATAATACATGCACTATATTGATGAATTCAAGTAACATAATTTGAGACTTAAATTTATAAACAGCAAGTTTTAACACAGAAGTTTAAATCAGTGGAGAAAGGAGAGAGCAATTTATTTTCTAAGAAATATGTTGGAAAATTCAGTGAAGAGGTGACACTTGGAGTGAGTCTCAAGAATGAAAGGAATTTCTCCTAAGACAGCAAGGCAGAGAATTAAGGGATTTCATCCACTTCAGGCCCTATAGTCCTTCCATGCTCTGTAGAGACTGATTACAGACTGCGAACACTTGTTCAATGTCTGTTTTGTGTAAAGCACTGTCAGATGTTAAAAAAAATTATCTATTCTTATACTCACATGTTTATACAGAAAGCTACAGATTTTAAAAGCTTAGTATTATAGATACTGTTCCCTATTTGGTTACATTGATACTAATTTTATTACACAAAACAAAATATACAACAGTAGAGCTGTTACTTGGCAAAATTCATAAGTCAATTTTTGTGTGTGTGTATGTGTTGTCCTAAACTGATTATATTATTGTTCCAATTCTTTTTATTATTGTTGTTCCTATTCTATTTGTCAAGCAGTTGGCAGGAAATTTGGACTAAGATATTTTTAGGTAGATCCTCTCTCTCCCCCAAGGAGAAAAGTATATAGATTTTTCATCCTTTAATTAGTGTCAAAAGGCAAGTACTTGAGTTCATCATTAAGTGTCACAGGTTACTTTTTTCCTGCAAATGGACTATGGCAAATTTTACTTTCTTTTAATCAAAGGAGTTGTTTCTAAGTCAGACCTAAAGTTAGGGATCAGTGAAGCAGTAGTACTCAGTGTTAAGTTTTAAAAATTAAGATGTTTCAGTAAGCTAGAAGGAATTTTTTTTTTCAGTTGAAATGTTTTGCTGTGGCTGATTTTACATAACTTTAAATCTTATATTTTGTTCATTTTTTCATATTTTAAAATGTTTTAAAAAGTACTGCTGATAAACACTTGTCAGCAGATGGTAAGTTTGATAAGCAGTACTCATACTACGTTTTTGTAGTTCCTGTATATTTTAGACTTAAGTCAATGAGTTAGCAACATTCAGTTCTTTTTTTTAAGTGCTAGTTCAGATATTTCTTAGTTAAAACATGTTATAAAGTTGTTTTGCAAGGGCTTTTAATATCCATTTTATATGAGTTGCCAATGAAAAGTTAACTGCTTATCAGGATTCATAAAATCTGTACATTAGCTGATTTCCTGGAAAAAAAAAACACACACACACAACCTTTTTAACATATTATATTTGGAGAATGGTTTGGCCTTGAATTGTTTGCATGGAGTTGTAATACATGTTTAACTAGTTTTCTTTTTGAAAAGTTTTTTTCAGTCTCTATATAAAGTCTTATCTTTAATGTTCTCATTAATATTAAACACTCTTAAGCATAAAACCTTTTAGGCTGATATTGCAAGTCTTTAAAATCCCCATCTCTAGTTGAGATGGAGGGTTTGCTAAGAAAGGCTCAGTAATGTACTGTTTTATATTAACAGGAAACAGAGCAGCAGTAGTGGTTTGAATACCCTGCAAACAGGAAGTTTGACACATGCATAGCTCTTAGCTTTGTGTAAGAATTTGTTGAGCTCCTTCTGGAAATATTTTCATTTACTTTAAGTAAAGTGTAAATGCACATGAATGGCAGCTTATAAAGAACTACCCTGTAACCAGTATACAGGTACAACTGCTCTTCAGAAATTGGAAGGTTTTGCTAGCCGATTATTTCATAGACATTCTAAAAGTACTGCACATGATCAGAAAACTGCTCTGGAAAATGACAGCCTTCATTTCTCTGAACATACTGCTTTATGGGACAAATCAAGTAAGTTTTGTTTGTTTTTTTTTTTAATGGTACATTTTAACTAGAAGCTAAAATACTAATTGGAGTTTTAGAATCAAACATAAAAAACAATGTTTTGTCTTTTTGTGATTTGTACAAGGACATTTTGCAGAACGAAGTTGCAAAATTCCACAAAACTTGATTATAAGTTGAACTGAATCGTGTAGTTTATTGTTTTGTTTTATATGTGACCATTAAGTCACATGTCAGTAGGAAATTTTCTACAGAATTTTATGTCATTTCTAGTGAATGTTTGTTTTTATTTTTTGTTCTTATATAAAAGTGAAAATCCTAAATTTTAGAAAGAATCAGTTTATTTTTTAAAAAGTTTTTTTGGATTCATAATCCTTAAAATTTAAAAGGGCAGAAGACTCTGGAATTTATAATTAAAGTTCTACTGTGTTTACCATTTTTTATTTTTAAGTGCCTGTGTAAAAGTTACTTCAGGTTTTTTTACAAGCAGGATTTCTAATATGAAAGCATAGTATAATTACTCTATGTAAAATCTTATATTTATAACATAATAAATATCAAAAGCTTTTATAATTATATTTTATGTTCTTTTAATTGCGGTTAAAGGAGGAAAAACTTGTTTATGCATACATCACATTCTTTCCAGGCATGTTAAAATGTTTGAACTTGCTACTTTGCTAAAATGTAACCATTTTTGGTGACATGCACTTTAAAAGATAAATTTCAGGTATAAAAAATACCAGTTCCTCCATTCCACATCTCACCTTGGACCCTCCCCAAGGTATTTTTGTCATTGTGATTAAAGGAACAATAGAATTACCCTTGGTACCTTTGCCCTTTTTGATGTGTTTGATGATCAAATAGCACTAGGTTTTGCTTTTTTCTGTTTATATATTCCATAGCAGTTTAAAACTCAATTAAAAAAAAAAAAAAAAACAAACCAAGAATAGTTTATGAAATTTAGTCCTAGGTTTTTTACAGTACCTTCATGGTTCTATAGAAGTTTATTTGAATTATTTATTTACTGCATCAGAATTTTTTTTTTTTTACCTTCTTTGAGCTGGTTTAAGGAGAAAGTAAAGAACACATACATTGTTAAAATTCTTCTTACTTAAAGGTTTTGATTGTTTATAATTAATCCTTACTGTAAAGCAGGTTGATAGATGAGGAATCTCAAATATCTTCAAGTTAATGAACTGCTAAATATTAGACATAATTCTACATTATTAAAATTAACCAAACAGCAGAAGTTTGTTATTCATTCCACTTGTCCTGTTCTATTAAATTGCATTCTCTTAGGTCCCTTTGGAAATCTTTTTCATGCATTTGGAAGACTTTTAATTAAGCATTCAATTAAGAATGGGGACAGTACTGAATTAGTTTCTGTTTCACTAGTACCTACTCCTCCAAAACAGACATAGTAGGTGTTTGTTTAGTAAATGTATCTCACATGTGTTTGATGAATGAATGAGATCACAGGCTTGTAATAAAACTTATGTTTGAACCATACTGTCACCATTTTTAAAAATGTATGGGACCTGTGATGTTTTCTGAAACACATTTTAAAACTAACAATTGAAGATAACAACATGAGCGTGATTTCTTTTAGAAAAAAAGAGACTGATGGGGCGCCTGGATGGCTCAGTGGGTTAAAGCCTCTGCCTTTGGCTCAGGTTGTGATCCCAGGGTCCTGGAATCAAGCCCCACATTGGGCTCTCTGCTCAGCAGGGAGCCTGCTCCCGCCCCCAACCGCCTGCCTCTCTGCCTACTTGTGATCTCTGTCTGTCAAATAAATAAATAAAATCTTTAAAATAAAAAAGAAAGAAAAAAGAGACTGATAAAATGCTGTTAACTTTTTTCTGAATTGTGATGTCACAAAATAAAATAAATAGTACGCTTGTAACACAAGTAAAATTTAGGTGCAAGCCTTGTAGCCCTGTAAATAATAGGCATGACACAAGAAATATTTAGAATAACTGAATATTCATTAATCAAGTATTCTTCTATAATCAAGTATTTTTCTACTCTCTTCTCTCTTTCATATCCCAAAAATATCAAAAGACACAATAATTTTATATACATAATGATGGGTATAGTAAACACAAGCTCTAGTTTTCTATTATGGAGTGTGTTACTGTAGAGGAGAAAACACTGATGCAACAGAAACAGAAATCCTATCATTTCAAAATTCCAGGGTTTATTTTTGTGATGAAAGCACAAATTATCACTTACAGAGTGAGTTATAGAAGGAACTTTGACTATATGAAGTTTTTATGAAAACCACATTCTTTAAAGCTACTTAAAGTATTCTACTTGTATGACTTGTTTGACAACAAAAAGGAATGTACTGTCTCCTGATAATAAACACTCTGAATATGCTTGTTCCAAAAGTGCTATTTTAAGAAATCAACTAAGCACTGAAAATACATGTAATTTTTTTAATTGAACTGTTGAGTAAAGATTAATTACCAATTTAAGCATTTATGAAATGTAACAAGTTTTAATCCAAGATTTTTCTCTAGTGATAGTAAATATAGGAAGAAATACAATATAAAAGCCACATAGAACTGTGTTTTATCTTCTATTATTAAATTAAGTAACAGGAATTCCTGTTTGATAACATAAATATTTAACAGCTGATTCCATCTACATGTAAGTACAAGAAGTTCAAAAGAAAAACATGGAGGAATTCTGCTTTTCGTTCTGACTCAGAATGAACAGGAGTATTGATGTTCATTGAATTCTCTTTGTAGCAAATGTATTATGGTTAGCTTTTAAATCTTCCTTTGATCATAAGTGGTGTATCAAATTATACAATGCTGAACTTAATTGAAGTTTTCACGATTTAAATCTTGGACTTTATACACTTAATGAATGTCTAATAACATTTTAAGGACTGAATAGGTGAATACCATCAAACACTTTTCTTATTCTCCTTCCCCATGAATTGACTAGCTATTTTTCTGGTAGATAAAAAGCCGTATGAGTGAATCTTAGATTTAAATATCATATTAAACAAATAAACAATTTTGTATATAGATTTCTTCAGGTAGGATTAGATAACTAAAATGGTTTATCAGGCCACTTTATCTAGTTAGTTTTACCCTTCCAAAGCTCATGCAATCTTTAAGACAATTCACTTTCATGTTTCTTTTTTTTTTCCTTGAAGATTAATTTATTCATTTTAGAGAGGGGCAGGGAGGAGCAGCAGGAGAGAGAGAAATCTCAAGCAGACTCCATACTGAGTGTGGAGCCCAATGTGGGGCTGGATCTCATGACCCTGAGATCATGTCATGAATTGAAATCAAGAGTCAGACACTTAACTGACTGAGCCACCCAGATACCCCTTTCATGTTTATTTCTTAGGCCACTGAATCTGTGTTACTGTAACTTCCTTTTTTTCCCCATTGTAACTTCTAAGCTAGAACACCATCCACATTATCCTTTTATCTGCTTTTTCTATCAGCAGCTATTCCATAAGTTTCTTGGTAGTAATCCGTTTTTAGTCACTTGGCAAATGTTTTTGAGAATTTACTGTATCATGGTCTACAGATGGGCTATGGGAAAAATAAGATCTAGTTCGTACCCTCAAAAACAAGAGTAGGAAGAGCAAACATACAACCAACATAATATTTAAGGTATAGTGAAATGGTTACTTAAAATTGTAAGTTTATGTAGGAGCTTAGTGTAAGAAGAAATTAACATTAAGGGGAGATGTGAACCTTCAAGAACATGAAGAATGAATTAACTTCTGAGACTCAGAAAAGGAGGAAAAGATATTTTAATATAAGAAAATAACATACGGGGCGCCTGGGTGGCTCAGTGGTTTAAGCCGCTGCCTTCGGCTCAGGTCATGATCTCAGGGTCCTGGGATCGAGTCCCGCATTGGGCTCTCTGCTCGGCAGGGAGCCTGCTTCCCTCTCACTCTCTCTGCCTGCCTCTCTGCCTACTTGTGATCTCTCTCTGTCAAATAAATAAATAAAATCTTAAAAAAAAAAAAAAAAGAAAATAACATACAAAAATATGTGAAAACATGAAAATTTAGGATTTACTTAAAAGACATGGTAAAATATTAGAAGGGTAGCCTGTAGATCTGATCTTTGAAATCTATCACATACTCAGAATTTTGAACTACATTCTAATAGACAGTGGGGAGCTAATCTGTTTTTTTTAAAGCAGAAGATAATATATGTGCGGTCTTTGTTAAAAGGGCCTAAAATGTTAAATTAAATTATGTTAAAAGCATAATAAAGGAAAAGTTAACTTGCTTATTCTGCAAGGAAATGTATTTGGATACTAAAGATTTTCTATTTGAGCTGGGCGGGTATTTACAACTAAGACTTTTGGTCAGTACATGACCATGGCAAATGAATAGTCAGACACTGGATTCCCTTTACAATAACAGTGCTAATTTAAGATGTTTCTTCTCCCTGGAATTCCTTTTCCTTTCTCCCACCAGTGGTAAGATCTGCTCTTACGTTCAGACTCTGTTCAATTATTATCTCTAACAAAAATCACCAGAGCATTCTTTTCCTATTTTTCATTCCAGTAAAATTCATAATCTTCTTCCTTTGTTCTCCTGTCATCTTATGCTCACATCAATTATGGTTTATTTTAATAGATTTAAAGTTATATTAAATTATTCCTTAAGTTACATATCTCCCATATTTGACTTTAAACTCCTAGAGGGCATAAATTTGTCAATTTATTTTTGGTATTACCAGCCTATTTCTCAATAAACACTGAGTTGTTTGTTAGATTGCCTTTAAATATCACTATGGTCTTACACTAATAAGCATTCTTTAATTTGTTCTATTATGATCTTTGCAATTTACTTCAAAGGCTTATGGTTACTAACCAAAAGCAGTAAGATGCTGACCTGAACATGGAAAATACCACATTCCAGAGCACTAAACTCTTCAGCGTGATCTGTGTATTTTTATCATGATTGCTTATAAGAATTTGAATAATCAGCTGACCTTATACTAAGCTAATTGGAAAATTAAATAATTTAACATTAGAAAATGTTTCCATGGGCTACTTAGCAATGCCATATCGTATATCAAGTTTAATAACATAAAGAGTAGCTTCTATTTGCTTGTGTTTTGCAAGAGTAACCATACTACATGGTTAGAGAAAAAGGAAGATTAAGTATATATTCTAGGTATTGTCTTGCTACTCGAAGTGTGTTGCCAATCCAACAGCATTAGCATCACCTGGGAGCCTGTTACAAAGGAAGACTCTTGGAATGCCTGGGTGACTCAGTCAGTTAAGTGTCTGCCTTTGGCTCATGTTCTGATCCCTGGGTCCTGGATAGAGTCCCACATCGGGCTCCTTGCTTAGCAGGGAATCTGCCTGTTGCTCCCCTTACTTGTGCTCTCTCCCTCTGACAAATAAATAAATAAAATATTTTTTTAAAAAAAGAAAAACCCTCAGGCCCTATCAAACCTGAGTCAGAATCTTCATTTTAACAGAATTATCCAGCTGATTGATATGCACATTAAAGTTAGAGAAGCACTTTTTCCCTAGTAATATTTTAATCCAATTACCAAATAATGTATCTTCCTTGGAGAAAATTTGCAAACCATAGAAAAGAACAAAAAAAAAAAAAAGAAATCACACAATTCCACCAAAAGATAACCACTGCTAACATCTTTTATATATATAGTCTTGTAGCTCTAGATATCTTTTGTATATATAGACTGCTTTTTGCATAGATAAATTTCCACCAGCCCCTCAACTTGGATCTTTTAGTGTACAGCATTTTATTACATTTTTGCTTGTCATAAAGAGTTGTTCCACAATACATTTTAAGATGGCTGTTTTGTATTCAATTGTATTCAATCTGTATTCATTTGAAGGATGTAACACAATTTATTTAACTGATCACTGGCCATCTAGATTGTTTTTAATTTTTGCTATTATAAAAAAAATGCTGTGATAAACATCCTTTTAGCTAAATCTTTGTATATATTATTTTTATATTTTATAGGACAAATTTAGAGAACTGTTATGACTATTTTCAGACTTCTATATTAATTGCACCCCAGATATACAAGTAATATAATTTTTGGAGTTAAATTTGTTTCACTATTCAGGGAAGATGTTTAAATTCCCTGCCTTATTTTCTCCTTTATTACTAGTTTTTATCAGAATTCTCCATTTTTCAAAACTGATCAATTATTAGGAGCAAATGGTCTGAAAGACATATTTTAGTTGCTGAATAGAGCATTATCATTATATGTTTCTTGGTAGTCAATAGACTATAATCTACTTGGAGATTCAGACATACTATAAAGTATATCACATACTTCTGATTGTGCAATATAGCTGTGACTCTTATCCCTTCATTCCCACATTCCCTGGGTAGAATATTGTCATATACATTATTACATTTTCATTTATCTATTGTCAGATGTTGTTCTAAGGACATTGCATGTATTCATTTATGTAATCCTTTAAAAAGCCCAGTAGGGTTTACAGATGAAGAGATTAAAGCACTTTGAGGGACAGTAATTTCTTCAGGATAACATACGTAAAGGAAGAAATTTGAACCCAGGCGGTCTGGCTCCAAAGCCATGCTTTTAGTACCTATTCTGTGAAATCTTTCTATATGTGTATAAGAAAAATGGGTCTCTGGCTCCGATAGCAAAGATTTTGTGTCTTGGGTTTCCTGTCAGATGAGAGACAGTGTGTGTATTATGAGGACCAAGAAGATCAACAGGCTAGAAAGAGAACTTTGAGAATAAGATGCCTTCCAAAAAGAGCTAATAAATTGAAACTGGACTGATATATTCTCTGAAGGATTGAATATTACTTGCAAAGTCCTAAAATAATGGCTGCTTTTAACTCAGCTTTTAACTAGTTATATAACTAATATGGCCACTTACGATACAAATAAGGTTTCGTCTTTTAAATATTCAGATTAATCACTTACACTAATCTGTCCATATTAGCAGGACTGCTAAGTAGCTCTTTTCTTGGTGTCACCTTCCACTCCCCTTTCACATACTGCTAAACTTTTGACAGTTTACTCATTACAGAGAGGCTAACCTTTCTTTCAAAGCATAGACGAATAAAGAGATGAGAATTTTGATTAGTATATAAGCTAGTGGTCTCATTTTTAGCTTCATTTGATTTTGTCACTGCTACATGGTTTCGTGGATTAAAACTTATCCCCAAGAATTTGATGTATCCTTGCTCTTAATGTGATGACACTGACCCTTGTGGAGACCTCAGTGGTTCTTAATAGGAGGATGACCACCCTTTCCAGTGTTATGTTTATCCAAGGGATATAGCACAGGATTTAGTTTCCTTAATTTATACTTACATGCTTCATGAGCCCGACTTCCACGCCAGGTCAGATGTGTGACAACGTTATCTTTCAGCCCTTTCCCCACACTGTACCAAAATCAGCCTTCCTTTCTTAAACATCTTGTCCAGGAATAGCAAACTGGTTGTCTGTAACTCAGATGTACCTCACAGATAAATTTTGTTTGGTCCTCATGGTATTTTTTTAATAATTGAATTTTATACTATTATTTTATATAAAAATATAAAATAATGATTTTTAAACAAAAGATTTCATATTAATATTGGACCTTTGTATCCTTGAAACATTAGAAAAGTTGATTTCAGAGGCCCCTTATTCCATTTAAGAACAAATGGGCACTGAATGAATATCCTTTTTAATCAGGATTTATACTGTGTGATTTACTCTGGCCTTTACTTCCATTGTTTTGCCTATATGTCCTCTGTAGACACTAAATTTGGCCTATAGTGCGTCTAATTTAGACCCTAAATCACCAACTCAGATTCTCCTTTCCTTTTTGATAAAACTTGTTTAGTGTGCCTTCCTACTTATGGACCACGGATACTATCACTAAAATTCATGGAAGAAATTCTGGTAATTCTAAACCTTAAAAAGAATGATGTCTAGTTTTAATCCCTCCCTTTCAGGATCCCTATTTTATTTTTAATGTAGATCTACTTACCTCCTTCTCTTTAATTAATTTTGTTTACCATTAGGTATTGGGAAGGAACAGCCTTTACTAGCTCCAAAGGGTTTTTGTTAGATCATTTCCCCCCAGCTAATGAATGCCTACTAGCCTTACACTTACATAATTAAGTTGTCCACTGAAGTGATTCTTCCCAGAGCAAAGAAGATCTGCTTCAGTCAATTGTCTCTACTTACACAGAGGAGCACTTAACAACATTTTATTTTAAAGATTTATTTATTTATTGGAGAGAGAGAGAATGAGAGAGAAAGAGAGTACATACATGTGCCCTTGCAAGCATGGGGAGGGGCAGAAGGTGAGAGAAAGAGGGAAAGAATCTTAAACAGACTCCGCACTGAGCGTGGAGACTGATATAACAGAGGGCTCAATATCACAACCCTGAGACCATGACATCAGCCGAAATCAAGAGTTGGGGATGTAACTGAACCGCCTAGGAACCATGACAACTTTAAAAAAATTAATTATAATTTATATACCATAAAACTTTGTCATTGGAGTTCAATGTAGAGTTCAGTTTTTTATTAATAAATTTGTAGAATTGTGCAGCCATCTCCACAATTCATTTTTAGAATATTTCCATCACTTCAGAAAGTTTTATACCCTTTGGCAATCAGTCTCCACTTTTTAATCTCAACCACAAACAAACTCTGATATGTTTTCTGGGCCTACAGATTTCCTTTTCTGTACATTTTCTATCTCTACAGATTTTCTGTCCCTATAGATTTTTGTCATTACAGATTTTTTGTTTCTGGATGTTTTATATAAATGGAATTATACAATATGTAATCTATTGTTTCTGGCTTCTTGCGCTTAGAGTTATTTTTGATGCTTATCCATGTGATAGAACATAACAATAATTTTATTGCTGAATTATAGCATGCTGTATGGATATAATACATTTTGTTTAACCATTCAGCAATTGATAAACATTAAGATTATTTCCAGTTTTGGATTATTTGGATAATGTCACGATAAACATTTGCATGCAAGACTGAGCAGACAAATGCTTTTAGTTCTCTTAAGCAGATATCTAGGAGTAGAATTGCTGGGTCATATGCTAAGTTTATATTTATTCTTTTAAGAAACTTCCAAATTGTTTCAAGTGGCTTTACCCTTTTACATTGCCAGCAATATATGAGGGTTATAGTTTCTTCACATTCTTGTTAATACTTGATATCATCAGTCTTTTTTTTTCTTTTCATTTTTTTTTCATCAGTCTTTTTAATTATAACCATTCTGTTATATGTGAATTGGTATTTCATTGTGATTTGTTTGTATTTCCCTAATAATTGATGTTGAGCATATTTTCATATGTTTTTAGAATCCATTTGTGTATCTTCTTTGAAGAAACTTATTTTCAAATCTTTGAACTTTGAGAACTTTGAGAATAAGATGCCTTCCAAAAAGAGCTAATAAATTGAAACTGGACTGATATATTCTCTGAAGGATTGAATATTACTTGCAAAGTCCTAAAATAATGGCTGCTTTTAACTCAGCTTTTAACTAGTTATATAACTAGTATGGCCCACCTTCAAAACTGAGGATTTTTGCCTTCTTATTATCAAGTCTTAAAAATTCTATATATATTCTGAACACAAGTTCTTTACCAAATACATAATTTGCAAATATTTGCTCTTGGTCTATGGCTTGTCTTATTTTCTTAAAGGATGTCTCTGAAGAGTAAAAGTTTGTGTTTTTAATGAAGTACAGTTTATCATTTTTTTCCTTTGTACTTTTGTTGCCAAATTAAATCATTGTCTAACCCAAGGCAATGAAGATTTTTATTCTCTGCTTTCATCCAGAAATCCATTTTTTAAATTGTCCTGGTATTTATGATATGAGGCATGGAGTAAAGTCCTTTCCCCCCCACCTTCATATGGCTATCCAATTTTTACTGTACTTTTTTAATCCAATTTTTAGCATCAGCTATCAGTTTCTTTTTTTTTAATTTAATTTTATTTTTTCAGTGTTCCAAGATTCATTGTTTATGCACCACACCCAGTACTCCATACAATATGTGCCCTCTTTAATACCCACCACCAGGCTCACCCAATCCCCCACCCCCCACCTCCAAAACCCTCAGTTTGTTTGTCAGGGTCTAGAGTCTCTCATGGTTCATCCCTCCGCTCTGATTTCCCCGAACTCACTTCTCTTCTTCTTCTCCCATGCCCTCCATGTTATTCCTTATGCTCCACAATTAAGTGAAACCAAATGATAATTGACTCTTTCTGCTTGACTTATTTCACTCAGCATCTATGTTGGTACAAAAGTTGGGTATTCATCCTTTCTGATGGAGGCATAATATTCCGTTGTATATGTGGACCATATCTTCTTAATTATTTTTATTAACATATAATGTATATTTGTCCCAGGGGTATAGGTCTGTGAATTGTCAGGCTTACACACTTAACAGCACTCACCATATCACATACCCTCCCCAATGTCCATAAACCTAACACCCTCTCCATACCCTCCCTCCATCCAGCAACCCTCAGCTTGTTTTGGGAGATTAAGAGTATCTTATGGTTTGTCTCCTGATCCCATCTTGTTTCATTTTTTCCTTCCCTGCCCCCCAAACCCCCCACTCTACCTCACAAAATCCTCATATCAGGGAGATCATATATATATCAGAATATATATAGAATTTTTAAGACTTGATAATAAGGCAAAAATCCTCAGATCAATCTTTCTCTGATTGACTTATTTCACTCAGCATAATACCCTCTAATTCCATCCACATCATCACAAATGGCAAGATTTCATTTCTTTCGATGGCTGCATAGTATTCCATTGTATTTATATACCACCTCTTCTTTTTCCATTCATCTGTTGATGGGCATCTAGGTTCTTTCCACAGTTTGGCTGTTGTGGACATTGCTGCTATAAACATTTGGGTGCACGTGCCCCTTCGGACCACTACATTTGTATCTTTAGGGTAAATACCCAGTAGTGTGATTCCTGGGTTGTAGGGTAGCTCTATTTCCAACTTTTTGAGGAACCTCCATGCTGT
This sequence comes from Meles meles, assembly GCF_922984935.1. NCBI lineage: Eukaryota > Metazoa > Chordata > Mammalia > Carnivora > Mustelidae > Meles > Meles meles. The sequence continues at coordinate 145,784,669 of NC_060066.1, read as the reverse complement.
TTTCCAGAGTGATTGCATCAGCTTGCATTCCCACCAACAGTGTAGGAGGATTCCCCTTTCTCCGCATCCTCTCCAACATCTGTCATTTCCTGACTTGTTAATTTTACCATTCAGATTGGTATGAGGTAGTATCTCACCATGGTTTTGATTAGTATTTCCCTGATGCTGAGTGATGTGGATACTTTTTCATGTGTCTGTTGGCCATCTGGATGTCTTTGCAGAAATGTCTGTTCATGTCTTCTGCCCATTTCTTGATTGGATTGTTTATTCTTTGGGTGTTGAGTTTGATAAGTTCTTTATAGATTTTGGATACTAGCCCTTTATCTGATATGTCTTTGCAAATATCTTCTTCCATTCTGTCAGTTGTCTTTTGGTTTTGTTGACTATTTTCTTTGCTGTGCAAAAGCTTTTCATCTTGATGAAGTCCCAATAGTTCATTTTTGCCCTTGCTTCCCTTGCCTTTGGCAATGTTTCTATGAAGAAGTTGCTGCCGCTGAGGTCCAAGAGGTTGCTGCCTGTGTCCTCTTCAAGGATTTTGATGGATTCCTGTCTCACATTGAGGTCTTTCATCCATCTGGAGTCTATTTTTGTGTGTGGTGTAAGGAAATGGTCCAGTTTCATTTTTCTGCAAGTGGCTGTCCAATTTTCCCAACACCATTTGTTGAAGAGACTGTCTTTTTCCCATTGGACGTTCTTTCCTGCTTTGTTGAGGATTAGTTGACCATAGAGTTGAGGGTCTGTTTCTGGGCTCCCTATTATGTTCCATTGATCTATGTGTCTGTTTTTGTGCCAGTACCATACTGTCTTGATGATGCAGCTTTGTAATAGAGCTTGAAGTCTGGAATTGTGATACCACCAACTTTCTCTTTGTTTTTCAACATACCTCTAGCCATTCGGGGTCTTTTCTGGTTCTACATAATTGTTAGGATTATTTGTTCGATTTCTTTGAAAAAAACCGATGGTATTTTGGTAGGAATTGCATTAGATGTATAGATTGCTTTAGGTATCATAGACATTTTCACAATATTTGTTTTTCCAATCCATGGAACATTTTTCCATTTCTTTGTGTCTTCCTCAATTTCTTTCATGAGTACTTTATAATTTTCTGAGTACAGATTCTTTGCCTCTTTGGTTAGGTTTATTCCTAGGTATCTTATGGTTTTGGGTGCAATTGTAAATGGAATTGACTCCTTAATTTCTCTTTCTTCTGTCTTGCTGTTGGTGTCTAGAAATGCAACTGATTTCTGTGCATTGATTTTTTTTTTTTTTTTATTTGACAGAGAGAAACCACAACCAGGCAGAGAGGCAGGCAGAGAGAGAGGAGGAAGCAGGCTCCCCGCGGAGCAGAGAGCCCGACGTGGGGCTCGATCCCAGGACCCCTGGGTGGCTCAGTGGGTTAAGGCCTCTGCCTGTGCATTGATTTTATATCCTGACACTTTACTGAATTTCTGTATGAGTTCTGGCAGTTTTGGAGTGGAGTCTTTTGTGTTTTCCACATAAAGTATCATATCATCTGCAAAGAGTGAGAGTTTGACTTCTTCTTTGCCTATTTGGATGCCTTTAATTTCTTTTTGTTGTCTGATTGCTGAGGCTAGGACTTCTAGTACTATGTTGAATAGCAGGGGTGATAGTGGAAATCCCTGCCGTGTTCCTTACCTTAGGGGAAAAGCTCTCAGTTTTTCCCCGTTGAGAATGATATTCGCTGTGGGTTTTTCATAGATGGCTTTAATGATATTGAGGTATGTAACCTCTATCCCTACACTTTGAAGAGTTTTGATCAAGAAAGGATGCTGTACTTTGTCAAATGCTTTTTTAGCATCTATTGAGAGTATCATATGGTTCTTGTTCTTTCTTTTATTAATGTATTGTATCACATTGATTGATTTGCAGATGTTGAACCAACCTTGCAGCCCAGGAATAAATCCCACTTGGTTGTAGTGAATAATCCTTTTAATGTACTGTTGGAGCCTATTGGCTAGTATTTTGGTGAGAATTTTTGCTTCTGTGTTCATCAAGGATATTGGTCTATAATTCTCCTTTTTGATGGGGTCTTTGTCTGGTTTTAGGATCAAGGTAATGCTGGCCTCATAAAATGAGTTTGGAAGTTTCCCTTCCATTTCTTCTTCTTTTTTTTTTTTTTTTTTTTTTTTTGGAACAGTTTCAGGAGAATATTAGAATTCCCCTGGGAAGCCATCCAATCCTGGGCTCTTCTTTCTTGGGAGATTTTTTGTTGACTGCTTCAATCTCCTTGTGGTTATGGATCTGTTCAAGTTTTCTATTTCTTCCTGGTTCAGTTTTGGTAGTTTTTACATCTCTAGGAATGCATCCATTTCTTCCAGATTGTCACATTTGCTGGTGTATTGTTGCTCATAATATGTTCTTATAATTGTATTTCTTTGGTGTTGGTTGTGATCTCCTCTTTTCATCTTGATTTTATTTATTTGGGTCCTTTCTCTTTTCTTTTTGATAAGTCTGGCCAGGGGTTTATCAATCTTATTAATTCTTTCAAAGAACCAGCTCTTAGTTTCATTGATTTGTTCTACTGTTCTTTTGGTTTCTATTTCATTGTTTTCTGTTCTGATCTTTATTATTTCTCTTCTGCTGGGTTTAGGCTTTGTGTGCTGTTCTTTCTCCAACTCCTTTAGGTGTAGGGTTAGGATGTGTATTTGAGACCTTTCTTGTTTCTTGAGAAAGACTTATATCATTATATACTTTTCTTTCAGGACCACCTTTGCTGTGGCTCACAGATTTTAACCGTGTGTTTTCATTTTCATTTGTTTCCATGAGTTTTTTCAGTTCTTCTTTAATTTCCTGGTTGACCCATTCATTCTTTAGTAGGATGCTCTTTAGCCTCCATGTATTTGAGTTCTTTCCAACTCTCCTCTTGTGATTGAGTTCTGGCTTCAGAGCATTGTGGTCTGAAAATATGCAGGGAATGATCCCAATCTTTTGGTACTGGTTGAGGCCTGATTTGTGACCCAGGATGTGATCTATTCTGGAGAATGTTCCATGTGCCCTAGAGAAGAATGTGTATTCTGTTGCTTTGGGATGGAATGTTCTGAATATATCTGTGACACCATCTAGTCCAGTGTGTCATTTAAGGCCTTTATTTCCTTGTTGATCTTTTGCTTGGATGATCTGTCCATTTCAGTGAGGGAGGGTGTTAAAGTCCCCTAGTATTATTGTATTATTGTTGATGTGTTTCTTTGATTTTGTTATTGATTGGTTTATATAGTTGGCTGTTCCCATATTAGGGGCATACACATTTAAATTGTTAGATTTTCATGTTGGACAGACCCTTTGAGTATGATATAGTGTCCTTCCTCATCTCTTATTATAGTCTTTGGCTTAAAAACTAAATTATCTGATATGAGGATTACACCCCAGCTTCCTTTTGGTGTCCATTAGCATGGTAAATTGTTTTTCACCCCCTCACTTTCAACCTGGAGGTGTCTTTGGGTCTAAAATGAGTTTCTGGTAGACCGTATATTGATTAGTTTTTTTTTTTTAATTATTTATTTATTTATTTGACAGAGAGAGAGATCACAAGTAGACAGAGAGGCAGGCAGAGAGAGAGAGAGGGAAGCAGGCTCCCTGCTGAGCAGAGAGCCCAACGCGGGACTCGATCCCAGGACCCTGAGATCATGACCTGAGCCGAAGGCAGTGGCTCAACCTACTGAGCCACCCAGGTGCCCCCTGGGTTTTGTTTAGTTTTTAAATCCATTTTGATACCTTGTGTCTTTTGATTGTGTCTTTTGATTTGTTTAGTTTTTAAATCCATTTTGATACCTTGTGTCTTTTGATTGCAGCATTTAGCCAATTTACATTCAGGGTAACTATTGAGAAGTACGAATTTAGTGCCATTGTATTGCCTATTAGGTGACTGTTACTGTATATTGTCTCTTCCTTTCTGGTCTACTACTTTTAGGCTCTTTCTTTGCATAGAGGACCCCTTTCAATATTTCCTAAAGGGCTGGTTTGTTGTTTGCAAATTCTTTTAATTTTTCTCTGTCCTGGAAGCTTTTTATCTCTCCTTCTGTTTTCAATGATAACCTAGCTGGATAAAGTATTCTTGGCTGCATATTTTTCTCATTTAATGCTCTGAATATATCATGCCAGTTCTTTCTGGCCTGCCAGGTCTCTGTGAATAAGTCTGCTGCCCATCTAATATTTCTACCATTGTATGTTATAGACTTCTTTTCCCGGGTTGCTTTCAGGATTTTCTCTTTGTCACTAAGACTTTTAAGTTTTACTATTAGATGACAGGGTGGACCTATTTTTATTGATTTTGAGGGGGGTTCTCTGTGCCTCCTGGATTTTGATGCTTGTTTCCTTTGCCATAGTAGGGAAATTCTGTACTATAATTTGCTCCAGTATACTTTCTGCCCCTCTCTCTCTTTCTTCTCTTCTGGAATCCCAATTTTTCTGATATTGTTTCGTCTTATGGTATCACTTATTTCTCGAATTCTCCCCTCCTTGGACTATATCTTCTTTATCCATTCATCTTTTGAAGGGCATCTTGGCTCTTTCCACAGTTTGGCAACTGTGGTCATTGCTGCTCTGAACATTGGGGGTACAGATGGCCCTTCTTTTCACTATATCTGTATCTTTGGGGTAAATATGCAGAAGTGCAATTGCAGGGTCGTAGGGTAGCTCTATTTTTAATTTCTTAAGGAATCTCCACACTGTTTTCCAAAGTGGCTGCACCAACTTGCATTCCCACCAACAGTGTAAGAGGGTTCCCCTTTCTCCACATCCTCTCCAGTACTTGTTGTTTACTGTCTTGTTAATTTTGGCCATTCTAACTGGTGTAAGGTGGTATCTCATTGTGGTTTTGATTTGAATCTCCCTGATGGCTAAAGATGATGAACATTTTTTCATGTGTCTGTTAGCCATTTGTATGTCTTCATTGGAGAAGTGTCTGTTCATGTCTTCTGCCCATTTTTTAAGTGTTGAGTTTGAGGAGTTCTTTATAGATCTTTGATATCAGCCCTTTGTCTGTAGTGTCATTTGGGAATATCTTCTCCCATTCTATGGGTTGCCTCTTTGTTTTGTTGACTCTTTGCTTTGATCAGCTATCAGTTTCTTAAAAAAAAAAAAATCTGCTGGCATTTTTCATAGAAATTGTACTGAATCTGTAGATTAATTTGTAAAGAATTGCTATTTTAACAATATTGAGTGTTATAATCCATGAAGATGAAATATTTCTGCATTTTATAGATGTTCTTTAATTTCTATGCAGTGTTTCCTATTTTTTTAGTGAAGAGTCTTGTTAAAATTGACTTTTAAATATTTTATTTCTATTAACACTGTTGTGAATGGAGTGGTTTCTTTTTTATGTTTAGATTGTTTGTTCCTAGTATATTAAAATGTTATTGATTTTTCTATATTAATCTTACATCCTATAATGTTAATAAACTCATTTTTTAGTTCTAGTAGTTTCTTTGTAGATTCCTTAAAATTTTCTGCATGTAGAGTTATGTCATCTACAAATAAAGACAGCTTTCTTTCTTTTCAATCTATATGCCTTTTTTCTTACCTCATTGCACTGGCTAGAACTTCTAACACAAAATTGCATAGAAGTGGTGAATGCCAAGATCTTTGCCTTATTCCCCATTCTTGGAGGGAAAATAGTCCATATTTCACCATTATATATGAGATAAGCTATAGAGTGCCCCCCCCACACACACACATGCCCTTTTTTAGCTTGATGAAGTTCCCTTCTAGTCCTAGTTTGTTAAAAGCTTTTATCACAGGTGTTGAATTTTATGGAATGCTTCTTCCTTATACTTTCAGATTTTGTCTTTTATTTTTTGTCTTTTATTTTATTAATACAGCATATTTCCTTAATTGATTTTCAATGTTGAACCAACCTTGCATTCCTGGGACAAAGCCTACATGGTCATGGTATATAATCCTTTTTATATACTGTTGGATTAGGTTTGTTAATATTTTGATTAAGATAGTTGCATTGTGGTGGATGTTGGTATGTAATTTTCTTTTGATCTTTGCCTAGCTTTGTCTAGCTTTGGTATCAGACATTATAGAATAAATTGGGCAGTGTCACATCCTCCTTTATATTCTGAAAAAGTTTATGTAGTATTGGTACGAAATCTTTGGATGTTTCATAGAATCCCCTGAGGAAACTTTATGGAAATGAGCTTTTCCTTGTGGGAACAATTTTAATTACTAATTCAGCATTTTAATTTGTTCATAGGTCTTCTCAGATTTTCTGTTTCTTCTTGAGTTAGTTTCAGTAACTTGTCTTTCTATGAATTTGTCCAGTTCATCTAAGTTATATAAACAAGATAAAGTTGTTTACAGTATTCCCTTATAATTTTTTAAAATTTCTCTAATGTCAGTGATGATGTTCTTTCATTTTTCATTTGGGTAATTAGTACTGTCCCTTTTTTGTCTTGTTTTATTATGTTTTATGAGTATTAATGTTTCATCGGTCTAGCTTGAGGTTTATCAGTAAGACTTTGGTCTTATTCATTTTCTCTGTTGTTTTCCTATTTTCTATTTCATTGAATTTTGCTCTGACCTGCTGTTTGGTTTTGGTTTAATTTGATCTAATTTCTTGAGTTTCTTAAGGTAGAAGCTGCTTAGATTATTGTTTGAGACTTTTCTTCTTTTCTAATATAGGTGTTTAAATCTACAGATTTCCCTCTAAGCTCTGCTCTGTCTCCATTTCATAAAATGTTGATTTCTTGTAGGTGTTTTTATTCAGTTCAAAATATTTTCTAGGGGCGCCTGGGTGGCTCAGTGGTTTAAGCCGCTGCCTTCGGCTCAGGTCATGATCTCAGGGTCCTGGGATCAAGTCCCGCATCGGGCTCTCTGCTCAGCACCCTCTCACTCTCTCTGCCTGCCTCTCTGCCTACTTGTGATCTCTCTCTGTCAAATAAATAAATAAAATCTTTAAAAAAAAAATAAAAAAGTCTAACACAAAATATTTTCTAATCATCCTCTAGATTTCTTTGTGATTTAAATCCAAATATTTGGGGCTTTCCGAATTTTCTCTTTTTGATTTCTAATATAATTCTGCTGTAATCAAAGAACATGTTTTGAATGATCTCTAGTCCTTTCTGATTAATATATTATTTAGCTTATGCTTAATATGGAAATTTCCATTTGTGCTGGAAAAGACTATGTATTTTGATGATGTTAGGTGCTATGTTTTATAAGTGTCAAATTTTAATGGTATTATTCAAGTTTTCTGTATCTTTGCTGATTATTTGTCTAGTTTTTCCATGAATTATTGAGAGGGGAATATTGAAATCTTCAACTATAATTGTTGAATTATCTACTTCTTCTTTCAATTCTACTATTTTTGTTTTAGTATTTTGGAAGCTGTTTTGTTCAGTGTATATAGATTTCTAATTGTTAAATCTCTAAGATATATTGGCCATTTTATCATTATGAAATGTCCTTTTTTGTCTGAAGTACTATTTTTTTTCCTCTTAAAGTCTATTTTGTCTGATACTGATTTAGGTACTCCAGCTGTCTTGTGGTTACTTTTTGCATGGTGTATCTTTTTCTTTTCCTTTTAATCTATTTATATCTTCAAATCTGGCTTTTGTAGATAGCATATAGTTGGACCTTGCTTTTTTTTTAATCCGGTCTGATAATTTCTGCCTTTTAATCTGTCTTTATTCCATTCATATTCAATGTAATAATTGATATAGTTGGATTTCCATTTTCCTTAGTGCTATTTGTTTTCTATGTGTCTTATAGTTTTTGTGTTATTTTTCTCTTTTATGTCTTTAGTGTTAAGCAAATATGTATTAGGTACCATTTTAATTTTCCTTTGTTTTTTAACTAAATTTTTAAAAGATATTTTCTTGATGTTTAAGCGTTATAGTATACATTTTATCTTATCACAGTCTCCTTCAGGATAGTACTGACTTAATTCTAGTGAAATATAGCTATTTTAATCCAATATAGCTCCATTTCTTCTCCAGCTCTGTGTTATTTTCACATATAGTACATGTATATTTTTGTAAACCCAGCATAGCAATTTCATACAATTTAAGTCCTTTAAAGAAATTAAGAGAAGACAGAAAAGTATATATTTATAAAGTCTTTTACTTATATTCTTACCATTTCCCATATTCTTCATTCTTCCTATCAATTTGAGTATTGTCTAGTATCATTTCTTCAGCCTGTAGGTCATCCTTAAGTATTTTTGTTTGCAACAAACATTCTCAGCTGTTATTTATTTGGAAAGGTCTATTTCGCCTTGTTTTTTGAGAATAATGTTTTGGGTAGGAAATTTTTGTGAACAGGTTTGTTTCTTTTTTCTCTTAGCAGTCTGAACATATCATTGACTGCCTTCTAACTTCCCTATTTCTGGTAATTCTATTGCTTTCCCTTTGTACATGATTAGTCATTTTTCTCTTGCTGCTTTTAAGATTTTCTCTTTGACTTTGTCTTTCAAAAACTTGAGTATGATGTGTCTGGGTATAGATCTCTTTGTGTTTATTCTAGTTGATATTATTTGAACTTCTGTATCTGTGGGGTAATATTTTCCATCCAGTTGGATTTTCAACCAGTATTTCTTCAAATATTTTTTCTTTGCCCTTTGTCTTTCTCCTCTCTTTCTAGGATTCCTATACATGTATGCTGCTACCCTTGGTATCCCACAGATTTGTGAGAGTCTGTTCATTTTTTTCCTATCTTTTGTTCCTGTATTTTTCAGTTTGGATATTTGTATTGATCTCTCTTCACCTTCACTGATTCAATGTTTGGCCTCAGAACTTCTGTTGGGTCTATGTAGTCAGTTTGTAAATTTTGGTTATTATACTTTTAAAGTCTATAATTTTTTTTTAAGATTTTATTTTATTTATTTGACAGAGTGAGAAATCACAAGTAGGCAGAGAGGCAGGCAGAGAGGGAGAAGCAGGCTCCCTGCTGAGCAGAGAGCCCGATGTGGGGCTTGATCCCAGGACCCTGAGATCAGGACCTGAGCCGAAGATAGAGGCTTAGCCCATTGAGCCACCCAGGCGCCCCTGAAGCCTATAATTTTTATATTATAAATAATTTATCTTTCTGTATTGAAACATTATTATTACATTGCCATTACATTTTCCTTTAATTCTTTAAACATTTCCTTTTATTCATTAATGTGCTTATAATAGCTGTTTTAAAGTCTTTTGTCTGTTAAATCCTATATCTTATCCTATTCAGAGAAATTTTCTACTGACTGCCTTTCCTCTTCGTTATGGATTATATAATATTTTTGCTAAAAAATTGTTTTTTTAAAAGATATTCTTGTGGCAGTTCTAGATTCTGATTATTTTTTCTTCCCTGTTTGTTTTTATTTATTTCTTTTTAATAAGTTTTTAGCCTTAATGTATGGTCTGTCCCCTGTGATGTCTGGCTGCTGATTTCTCTGCTAGGGTTTACCCTGTGTCTGTGTAACTTAGTTGTTGTTCAATGACTGATCAGAGGTTGTGCTCAAACACTTTGAGCAAGTCTGTGTTGGTGGAGCTGTTTGTGGGTTGAAGGGGACATTCAGGCAGTTTTCAAGTCTGTACCAGCTTTAACTTTCTGCACGGCCCTCTTGGGTCTCCCCTATGGGATTAGCTTCCCAGTTAGCCAGGGATACGTGAGGAGCTTATTTAGGTCCTCTTTGACTCTTTCATTTCCATTTTCCATGTTAAATTTCTTGCTAGACCACCAGTCTGCTGCTCACCCCTATGAAAGGCCACAACTTCAGAGTAGCAAAGCTGGATACTTTCCCTATTCATTTCCTACAGTTTGCCATTTTTATTGACAACATCATGTGTGGGATGATTTTTTTTTTCTTGTCTCCTCTGTATATCACGTCAGCCCTCTCTGGCAGCAAAGCTGCTAGTTGTCATGGCCAGCCTTACCTGATAGAAATACTGCACTGACTGAGCTGTTGAGGGAACAGGAGCAGCACTAAGCAAGACCACCACACTTCCACTGTTCTTATACAAAGTTTAGCAGTTTTTCATGAATACATGCTTCTCGATTTGTTGTTTGTGATTGCTAGATTTCCAGAACCACAAGGTTGTTGTTTTTGACCACTTTGTTCAGTTTCATATTTGTTTCTTAGAGAAAAGATTTGCTGACTTACTCATTCCTCCATCACCAGAAGCCCTATCTCACCTGGCAGCTTTCAAAATGGCAAGTTCACTTGCTGAAGTTCCAAACTTAATAAGATACTATTCTATAGAGGGCGCCTGAGTGGCTCAGTGGGTTAGGCCGCTGCCTTCGGCTCAGGTCATGGTCTCAGGGTCCTGGGATCGAACCCCGCATCCGGCTCTCTGCTCCGTGGGGAGCCTGCTTCCCCCTCTCTCTCTGCCTGCTGCTCTACTTGTGATCTCTCTCTCTGTGTCAAATAAATAAATAAAAGAAAAAAAGATTTAAAAAAAAAAAAGATACTATTCTATAGATCCTTTGTACCATTTTGTTACAAAATTTAGGTCTCTAAGAATCAGAATAGTCTATTCCCCATGTTATCCAGTCTGCCCACCTTGCTATACAACTGTCATCATCATCTTTTTTGATGTAAGGGATTTTACATATCAATAGTAATCTTAAGTAACTTTTTGTATATTTTTCTCTTTTGAAAACCACTAAGTGGCATCTGACACTGTTTGTAATGCTGAATTTAATGGAAGTTTATAAATAAATTATTTTATGATTCTGCTTTATAAACGAAGGAACATATAGGGTTGTTTTTTGTTTCTTCCATAATACAGAATGTTTAAATGGTTAACATTTGTGCTGCAGTATAGCTTTCTGGCTCATGAAAAATGAAAGCTATCAGCGATCTGGGCAATAAGATTCATCGCCAATAGTCACTAGCAACAGCACACAGCATTTTAATATCAGTGAGGTCCACAGCTAGCAGTAAGAGCTGGTGTAATTGAAAGACGTTTAGGTGCAATCATTCTGCTGTTTGTTCCTTACCAGGTTCATCATGGGATTGTGTGAGTATTTGAAGAAAACAGCATTTTTTTTATATCTTTGAAAGATGTAAAAAGGGTAGATAAGTGCTTGAATTTAAGAAACGTGGTAATTTTTAAATCATGTGGCTCTAAAATAAAAAGATATTTTATTTGTCTTGCTTGATTAAAGCTTTAGAAAAGCTACTCCTTGGTTACAAGTGAACCGATAATTCTGGTCTAATGTTGCCGTGGTAACAACTCATGCTGATATAATTGAGAACATCTTATACATCCTGGTTTGAACATTTTCTCCCTGCCATTTTGAGTTGTTCTAGTGGTATATGAAGGAGGCTACGATAACCAGCTTGAAAGAAATTAAATCTCGTTATATACGTCTTTGGCATTAATCTGATGTTTACTAGTGATATCTCATGCCGGGCAGTTATGCTTTGCTTCTAGGGGCTTTTCTTTTTTAAACAAAAGAAAGCTATTTTCATTTTCTGTGTGCTGCATGTTCCAGTGTATGTGTTTACACCATCGGTTCGTCTACCTCTAGAGATTAGCATAACTCCCTTTGCTGTTGGATTGTTGTTTTGAGCAATGTTTTGGAAAGGTTGATTTTCATCATGAGTGGTAAGTATGCTCTCTGAGCCTCTGCAGCTATATGTTTTAAAAATATTTAAATATAAAAGGAAAAAATATTTTCTAAAGGGGAAATTGTAAAGCCAGAGCTATATTGAATTACATTTTCTGTTAATGCTTTTGCATTTTGGCATTATAGTAATTTGCTTTTAAAATCCATTGAGAACTGTGAATAAGTAAAACCACTATTAATAGTCAATGCCAATAACCAGTCTCTAATTTTCTTTATGGTTTGATTTATTGTAGTCATTAAGTACTGTTGTTATTGTTTTACAAATGAGTGAGTATTTTAAAGACCCACCATGATAAGAGAGGAATTTCTTTTTAGTATATGATCCTGAAGATAATTAAACTTTCCATTTATTGGTTTATCATTCTAATATTAATTTTTGTTAGTTTATTTTTTATATTTTTCAAATATTAATCTTTAAAAAATATTAATCTTAAATAAGATGCTAGAATTTTGTTGATTTATTGGTTGCTTTTAACTACAGTTCTTGAGAAATAAAGATTTGATGATGAAATAAATATGTGCATTTTGGTTTTGGAGGCTTTGTTAAAATTTTCAAAGATACTGTTGTGGGGGGAAATAATTTGTTAGAATAAGTACTTTTGTGATCATTAGTTTCCTTTTTTGTTTTTATATTGACTTTTTTGGAAACATGTCCAAAAATGTTTTTTGAGAAAACATCCTACAGTATATACTGCAGTTTATCATAGGGTAAAAGCTGTTCACTTTAAGCCAAACCTGCAGCTAAAAATAGATATCCTGTTGTTAGAGTGAGAAATATTTGCTTAGAGCATAATTCATTAGCATCTTTTTGCTTAACTAAAAAAGAGGATGTTTATAAGTTAACCTTTGAATCAGATACCTTTTTAGGAGAACTTATTTTTTTTAATAATATGTAACAGTCTATAATTTACACTTAAAGGATTTGGAATTGGAATTTAGAACCTGAGAGAGTTGGATTTTTTGCTATAAAATGATGGAATTCAAAATAGATGTGCCTTTTCTTCCATAATTAGAGATCACCTCATTACTGCCAGTAATTTTTTTTTCATCCTGCCGCCATATACCATAAGTCTCTACAACACTGTTAGGTATTTGTTTATAAAATGATACTAGACATTAAAGGACATTTTTATATGCAAGATATTAAGAATTGTTACTCTTATTTTTCTGCTAATAGATGGATCCTTCTGATCTAGTTTTTGAAATTTGGGCTAATACTACAAAATCAACATGTTAACATTCCTTAGGATTTCTATGGATATCAAAATTGAATATACCTGGTTATCATACTTAAAATATTAGATTTCTTTGGCTCTAGCCAGTAAGTGTTTTTTCTTTGAAAGTTTTGTTTAAAACAGAATTTTTAGGTAACCACTGTGGTATTCTAGAGGTTTTACAGTTGGATGTATTGCTTTTAGCTGAAGAAAATTTTTGCTCCTTTTCTATTGCTATTTGTATTTCTCTTTGAAGAATGTATGGATTATTCAGATAATGTTTGATATACTTGAACATATTGGCTTGTCTTTATAGCCCTTTCTACCACAGGAATCTTACTAATCACAATTAGACATTCTGACTTTCTCAGTATTGTCCAATCTCAACTAATTTTACTCCTGTCAGAGTGGTTACAAGCCTTAACCATTTCAAAATGTGGGAAATCACAAATGAAGTGTGATTTTACTTATAAAAATAAGCAACTACTAGTCTTTTTTATCTGAGTTTATAGCTATATATGTGGTATTTATATGCATGTGATATTTTTCTAGTTAAAAAGCTATTCTTTTTCTCCTTCCTGCCTATTAAGTGTTAGCTTTCTCTGAGAATCTATCTTTGGCCCTCTCTTAATGCTATATTTTCTCCAAATGATCTCATCCATGCCCATATCTTCAGTTGTTACCTGAAGATTCAGCTCAAATGTGAATTTCCTCTTTCCATCCCAAATCTACTCCTTTTTCATCAATTCCAATTTCTGTTAATGAGCCCAGTGCCCATGTAGGAATTTAAAACAGAAACCTTATAGTAATTCCTAACTTGTTTTTAACCCCACCCCTGAGGCAGGCACTCAGTGATTAATTTTTATTGATTCTATATCAGAAATGCCTCAGGAATCACTCAATATTCTCTAGTCACACTAACACTGGGAATGCTTAAGATTAGACATTGTATATATTCTCAGTCCTACTCTAGAAATTGCTTCACTAGCCTCTCAGCTTCTAGTTTTATATTCCTCCAGATCATTTATTTAGCATGCTGCCATTTTTAAAATGCCAGTATGCCCATTTTGTGACCCAACATGAAAACTTTCAGTTATTCCTTATTGTCTCTAAGATAAAGGTTAAATTCCTTAAAGTAAAGTAAGTAAGATCAATCACCTACCTTTCTGGCTTTATTTATCTGCATCTCTCTCATAAAATTCTGACCTGGCCATACTATACTACATATAATTCCTTGCTACCTTTTCATATTTATATCTTCTATCATAAAAATTATGAAAACCAGTTACGCTTTTCAGTGCCTTAATCATTGACTGTATATAGAGTTAGGTGATTCCCCTGTACCCCCAAAACAGACTTAAAAACTATAACAATTGTTTGTATTATACTGAAATTATATACTGGCATTTCAGTTTCCAATCTCCAAACTTTGAACTCCTTAAGTCAAGGGTAGTGCTGGTTAATCTCTTGTTTCTAGTAGCTACCCCAGTGCACCAAATGTGGTAATGAATTCATAAATTCTTACAGAATAAATGAATAACAAAATTACCTATATTTGAGTACTTTTCTTACATTATCAATGAAAAATATCAGTCCTGTGTTTTAGTTTTTGATTCATATGCTTATCAGAACAAAACTAGCACCCTTATTTCAAAATTCCAGAAGAAAATTCTTATTGGCTAGCTGCAGTGAAGGGCAAACTTCTGAAGAAGCAGCTTAACCTGCTATGAATGACAGGAAAGTTATAGAGCTGAGCACAAGAATTTACTTAAGCTCCCCTTCCTAGGTCTGTATTTTCTAGATTAAAAATATAAGAATACAAAACTGGAAAAACAGTTTATCAGTTCTCAGTTTTGGAATTAAGAAACTGTACTTGAGGGGCACCTGGGTGGCTCAGTGGGTTAAAGCCTCTGCCTTCGGCTCAGGTCATGGTCCCAGGGTCCTGGGATCGAGCCCCGCGTCAGGCTCTCTGCTCAGTGGGGAGCCTGCTTCCCCCTCTCTCTCTGCCTGCCTCTCTGCCTACTTGTGATCTCTGTCTGTCAAGTAAATAAATAAAATCTTTAAAAAAAAAAAGAAAGAAACTGTACTTGACCAAAAATATACAGTATCAGATTGAAGATCATACATCAAATCTAACTAACAGTTTTACTTTGAGTAGCTTGCCTTTATGGAAAATTAATAAACAATAGTTCTACCCTCACTAACTTGAAGGGATGGATGAAGCTTATAGGAAAGGCTTTGGGGGAGATGAGTAGAAGATCCAACACTGGTGATTTCTTTCATTTTAAAACAGTTATGGGACACCCAAGAATTTGTTAAGCTATTCCAAGTTTAAAAGGTGGCTTTTTTACTTCCATATATATATATATATATATATATATATTTTGCTTCCTTATATATATATATATAAATAAATAACAGGGCTCTTCCTTGATGTGGTGGGTATCACCACCAGCAAGAAACCCTTTGGTACTGCCTCCATTCCCATTTCTGAAAGTCCCTGAATTTTTTAAGTGATAATATAAATATGTGCCAACTAAAAGATTTGAGAAATTGATTCTAACACAGCAAAGTAGGAGGTAAGATAATCCACCTTATTTGGGGGTGTTTGTAAAGTTTTGAAAGGCTTCTCATTGTTTATAAATGGATAAAAAAGAAAAGCAACAACATGGAGCCCATGAATGAGATTATGCATCATTAAAGGATAAATCACAGAATTTGAGAGGAAAAGAATGAACTTATATTTAGAAAATATGTTGGGGAGAGTTTAAAAATAAGAAATTATAAATAGTATCTGTGTTGAATTCTTAAAAATTCCAAGTGAACATGAATCTGTGTTCACTTGAAAGATAAGATTAAAAAAAAATTTTAAAAATGAAGAGAGTAGGATGAGAAGAGAGCTGTCTGACAGACAGGAATAGAAAAGAAATTATGATAAGGGATGGATATAAGAAAATGAACCTGGCATTTGCAGAACATAAAGCTGCATTAAAAGCAATAAAGAACAAAATAATCACTGCAGGGAAGTACATTAATGATGTAGAGAATTAGCTTGATAAAACCTACCAGGATCTAGGGGGAATGGACCGGATAAAAATTATGTTAGAGTAGGAAACGCTACAAATTGAATAAATAGCATTCCTTCAGAACAGATAATGACCAAAAAAATAGGACCAATAATAAAAACAAATATGATTCAGGGAAACTTCTTAGGTGAAAAAAACCCTGAATCTATAGATTCAATGAGCTCATTGTGTTTTGACAAAGATTAATACAAATACTAATACCTAAATATATCTTGATAGAAGTTTTTAATTTCAAAGATAAAAAATTATACAAAAATCAAGCTATCTTTGCATCTTACAACTTAACACAAAACTTGTCTTACAAAGAAAAAAAATCTAAGCATTTTTAGATTAGATAATTTTAAAAGCTTTCTGGAGCAAAAATTAACGATGATACAACAGCATCTAGGAATGCTAAATAAAATATAACAAGCATCCCTTTAAGTGAATACCTGAACTTACAAGAATATAATAGAAATCTTCAGTGTACAAAAAGTGAAGTGGTAAATGGAAACCATAGTTGTAAGGGGGAGCATACTTTAACTACCCTGAGGAGATTTTCTATCTTGGCTAACCAGAGGGCTTTCATTTTAAATGGCCTCACAGAGACAGAAGACAACTTATTTGATCCATGCATCTTCCGATTTCCTAGTCTCCTACATAAAGCCAAGATCCTCAAAGGATTATAACCTCAGTGAAAGCATAGATTAGAAAATAAAGCCTCTCTACTGACACAAGGAGAAAATAAGGAAGTTTTTATTTCTTGGCTTGGATTCCGGGGACATGGGAGGAGTAGGTATGCATGTGTGTGGGATTCCTCTCCTGAGAGTTTGTAATCAACTGCTTCTCCAGTAAATTTCATGTTTTAATCTGTATTAATTATGTAGTCTAAGAATCACCAATAAAATAAAATACATTATTGTAACAGTCCCAGGCTAGTAACATCTACTGGATGCCAGGCAGAAGCTAATACAAACTGTATCTTCAAGTCGAGCCCTGCAGGTTTCTCACAGATAAAGCTCAACTGAACTTTAAATTCACAATCCAAAATCAAAATAGATACACACACACTCTACTACAAAAAATATTCAGCAGATACAACAGGATTACACGCTTCTAAGAATGTTAGAGAGTAGAATTATCACAGGCTACCATTTAAAATTAATCGCATAAAAAAGAAATATAAGAGAAAAAAACTATGCATCTCTAACAGAATCTCAAAACATAGAAAATAAAGATGACCCATTTAGAAGGAAAAATTGTAAGTATATAATGTTTATGGATGTTTATAGAGAATGCTCACCCAGTAATTGGAGGATATACAGAAATTTATAGAACACTTAGAAAACTGATTATACAACCAAACATGTTCAAAATATTTTAAAGAATTGATATATGGGCCATGATCTCTGACCACAGAGCAATTATGTTTAATCAGTAAAAAGGACTTATTAAACGGATTAACAAACACACAAATATTACATTAAGGGATTTAAAAATTCAGATAACTCACAGGTCAAGAATAAACTCAATATAAAATTGAAATTGAGCTATGTATGAAAATTTATGGGGTGCAGCTAAAGCGGATTTAGAAACAAAGTTTTAAATGCTTACATCTGGAAAGGAGACATTCATGATGTAAGTATTCAAGTAAATAAGTTAGAGAAGGCACAGTATGGTTAATCCAAAAACAAACAAACTAATGAAGACATGAGCAAAACTCAATAAAATAGAAAATTAAAATCCATTGGAACCAAAGGTTAGTTCATGAGAAAGAGTTTTAAAAGAGCTGATGAGAACTATAGCTATTTAAGTTTTAATCATAATTAAAATCTTTATTCAAAACTTAACAAAATTAGGACTGGGCAGTTTTAAGATTAAGTTCTAGGATGAATTCAAAGAACAAAAATTTCAGTCTTGTACAAAATCTATCAAAGAACTGAAAAAGAGGAGAAACTTTTAAATTTATTTATTGAGTCAAGTATAGCTTTACAAGTAAATTATGGGAAAAGAAAATTAATTAGAAACATGTTCTCTGAAGTTAGGAACAGGAAAAGGATGCTCATTGTCTGTTTCTGTAAAGTATTGAAATGTTAGTCATAACCTGCACAATAAGACAATAAAAAAATGGAGGAAACAAAATTGTCATTATTCACAGATGATTCTCTGCATAGAGAATTCAAGAGAATCTACCAATGCTATTTTAGAATTAATAAGAGAGATACAGTAAGATCAGTATATAAACATCAACCATACATCAGCAAGAAACAAATGGTATTCTTTTAAAAATTCTCCCTTTACAATAGTAACCCAAGTCCTAAAGAACCTAGGACTATATCTAATAAAAATATAATAAGACTTGTAAGGAAAAAAATTATAAAATTTTACTGAGAGATATTTACCTTATCTTTAACAATAAGATATGATTTCATACCCATTATGTTAGTAACACATTTTATTAAGGATATGGATCATCAAAGATATGGTGGCAAAATAAACTGGCACAACATTTATTGAGGCAGTTTTTACTATCTAGTAAAGTTGAAAATGTGCATACCCCATGATCTAGGGATCCACTCCTAGCTCTATATTGTCCGGTAGCAAGACAGAATATTTTAATTTAGAACTGAGTGGAAAATCTTTAACATATGATTGTGATGATATAATATTTCTCTAAGGAAAAGTCTCAGTGGACAACTAAGAAAGTCAAGTACATTTCAAAGAGTACTTCAAAGATCGCTTGGGTCATTTATGGCTGTAAATTTAAAGTTTTTATTACAAAATCCTACAAGGAACATCTCCAAACAAACATGACTTGGAAGGCCTAGAAAATCCACAACATCCCTAAATCAAGTGCAAGTTGGGAGAGAAAGTATGTAAATGTCATTAGTTGTGAATGATTACACTATGTGGATTCATGGTGTATCCATTTCTCCATGTAGATACTAGTTAAATAAATTAATATGTTTCTATAATTTGATCATTTAAATGTATATGTTTCACAAAAAAATTTTATTTGTTAACAGTTTAGTGAAAGTTAGTCAATTATACTGTTCACTTGTAACCAAGACTTGATAATTAACCAATTAAAAAAATAAGAGAAAGAATAGTAAAATAGATATTATAATAGGAAATATAATTTTCATTGCCTATTAAATTTCTAAATACCCTTTCACATGTGACTTTATGCATGACAGCTACATGATATCTTAGTAAACAAAAGTAGGCATGGTTCCATCCACTGAAGTGCACAAATACAATTGTAGTAATTAAAATTGTTTTTTTTATATTCCCTATCACTTTTAAAATTACAGTGAACTTGCTCTGAGTGAACATGCTTGAAAATGGTGAGGCAAATTAAGTGTCCCTTCAGTAAAGTGATCACAACTGGTCTTTACATTTAAGGGATAGAATATATTTCATTAACAGATTTCCAGAATAGGGCTTGGTTGGTTAAAAAAAAAAAAAAAAAAAAAAAAAAAAAAAAATATATATATATATATATATATATATATATATATATATATCCAGAGAATATGTTGTAATCCTTAGATAAAACACTTCTGAATATGTATGCCCAAGTATTTTTTATTCTTTTCCTATGTGTAAATATACTAGTGAACATATACGAATGGGTTACTTCTTGTGGGTATGTTATTTTATGTGTTATTTAATCTGTTTAACTTATTTATTCTTTTTGACCAAGCTCGCAAATCATCAGAAGCATCTGGTAGGAAACTGTTTTTTACAGAATAATTCTGTTGCTTTGTTGCTATAAACTGGATTTTTATTAGGTATCTTGTGGCAATTAGAATGTTTTATATTTAGTTTACTGAAAATATTTGTAGTACAGTGTATGTGTTTGGGGGTTATTCTTAGAAATAACAATTGAGGAGCTCTAAAGAGGTGGGTGTTTGAAATAGGGGTGACAGAAGACAGACTATTACACTCAACTAGATTTACACTTTCCAGAGGTTTTGGAAAGGATTGTACTGTTCTGTTATTTGTTGATAGAACTTGGTATTTTCATAGGTAATTAACCTCAGTTTCCATCCTGTTCTGCATTTTCAGATATACACAAAATAACTCTTAAATAGACTAATGCTTTCATTAAGGTAAAGGAGAAAGATAACAATAATTTAATTGCAGGGAGATCAGGAGGCCCATGAATTACAATCTCTTCAATAAGAAAAAATTTTAAACTATTACTACAAAACATATTAAGAAACATACCATTGTTTATAATAACTTTCTCTTTTCCTAATGGGAAATACTAGAGGAATAACCTTCTTCCTTATTCCCTGCATAGACAGCCATCAAAGTTTAAACCCCAGGCCTTAAACCCTAACCATTAAATGCTCCTTACTTCATCTGGCCCCCTCTTCCTTAGCAAATGATCTTGCTTCCTGTTTCCCAGAAGAAATGAGTCTCGCAGGTGTGAATAACTTAGTTTACTTCCATTCCTTTCTACACATTGAAAAGCATCACCACGGCAAATACTTTCTCTCATGATTGGGCACCTTCATACTTATACACTTCTAGCTCAGTTTCTGGCACCACTAAACAGTACTCAATAAATGTTATTGAGAGATTGTTAAATGAGCACCAAGGAAGTAAATGCCTGAAAGACACTAATGTCTTTCAAAAGGGAGTTACAAAGTGTTATAATTAATAGTGTTGTTCCTTCAGTGAAGTTTCGAATAAATAATAGAAGTCCAATGATGGCATTGCAATAGTTACAGGGTGTGTATTTCAGTATACACTACTTAACGTTATTAGCACTATTGCTACAAGTTTGTTAGTTGTTTTAAGGAGAATTAGAATGGTATTGATTTTGACACTAAACAAAAATTACTGTTTTTATTTCTTTACCATTTCATTTTAAAAAGCCCTCTTCGAATATGTCAAAAAATTGAGTTTCTATAATAAAGTTTTATTTCTGTTTATAATATTCTAAGAAAATGTGTATAGGTGACATCATGCTAATATGTTGATTTTGTGAGTGTTATTTAATCACTGTTTATTTTTTTTTGGATACAAGCTTGCTCCTCTTCAGAAATATCTGGTAGGCAACTACTTTTTAATAAAACAAATGTTACCTTTAAACTTTTTATCTGGTTGTTTGCAAGTTGTTATGCTCCTTATAAGTTATATTTTTGTAAAATATATAGAGTTAATAAAATATTTTAGTTGATAGAGGAAGTGGTTTAGTTTTATATTGAGTTGGATTTATAGAAATGATTTATATTGCAGTTTCTTACGTGATATTTTAGAAACAACAAATATAACACGAAGTAGTTGGAGTTGTACAGGGTAGCAGAAGACAGATTAATACACACCACTTAAATTAGATAACCCAGGTTAATGGATGGTTTTTTAAAGAAAATATCCTGTTGTAAATTTGGAACAAAACAGCTAATATTTTAATTGGGTATTTACCTTAGAAAGTTTATAGTCTGATTTGTTCTATTTTCTGATTGTTTCCCTTTATTTTTTCTGACATATATTAACTAAAAGTTTAATAAAGTTGTGTTTTTACTATAAAACATGTGTTAATAAGGGAAATGCCATTTATCTCATTACAAAGAAACTGGAGAACATAACATCAGAGTAGTTGTAATCAGTATAGTAATGAATTTCTAAATTCTTCTTACAAACCGTCAACAACAACCTCTTTTAAGCATTGTATAGTGCATACTATAATAACATGCTCTTTTTATAATAAGCAGTAATGTAAGTATATTTAACATAGAATCCAAAAGTACCCAATAAATACATTTATTTTGAAACATTCTTACTCATTGTAGGATTATCTGCATAACATGGAGTAAAGATACGCCATACTTGACTTTTTAATGAATTTTCCTAATGTTTAAAATGAACTTTGTAATCAATTTTTAAGCTGTGTCCTGTGTATAAATATATTCAAAAATATTTTGAAGGCGAAAAGAATTAAATTTTTTATGTACTTGAGGAAACACATAAAATTGTCATTTTGTTTCTTCTTTCTTTATCTCATGAGTGTGGGTAAACATTCAGTCCTCTTTGTAGGAATAGATTCCTTTGGTATGCTCATGTCTTTTGAATGCAGTGTGAGATCTTTAAATGATACAGATGGAAAAGAAAGTAAGTTTATTTGGAAAAAATGTATAATTGAAATGTGTACTCCTAGGAAGAAATTGATTTAATTTTTGGTAGTCCTTTTCATTTTTTGTAGTACATTATTGACCAGTACAGAACAAAATATATTTGCAGAAAAATTCTTCATTGAGATCTTTTCCTAAAGAAAGTTACTAATCACCATTAGGTACTTAGTTACCCATAATCATGTAGCTAAGAAGTATTAGAGCTAATATTCTAACTTAGCTATCCCAACCTCCCAAACTTGTGGCTGTTTCAGTACATCAAAGTGGTTTAAATGGTTAAATTTAGATATTGCATACCTATTAGAATATAACAAGAAGAGCAAAAAATTTGAGAACTTCAAGTATATGCTTTAGAGGGAACTCTGGATTGAATGTGCTGCAGTATTTGAATTTGGCTAACTCTCCTACCGCTTATTTTATTAATTAGCTGCCAATACCTTATGTCAGTGGATATAAAATTTTTAAACAACTAGAGAAAAACATTTAGAAAGTGAAATTCAACATTGTCTAAAAATAGTAAAAACCAAACCGAATACATATGGTTCTAGATTGCTTATTGTTCGTTATTCATAACCAGCATATTGTGAAATATTTTATTTCTGGTGTTTATATTTGTAAGATGTATATTTAGGTTAACTTACATTTTTACAGAGTTAACTGTGTTCATCTTTGTATCTAAATAGTGCACATATGAACTAGAGATTTTATGTTTGTATATATACTTATGTGACAAAAAATGTTGCAGTATAGAGTTTGCTTCATGGAACTATTTAATGACATTATAATTAATACTTATCCTTACTTTATAAAAGGGAATCTCTTAATTTGTTGGAATAATTCACAAAATTTAGTGTCTTTGATTCCTATCCATTTCTGATAATTTTCATCTAAGACCTTTTTGAGAATTATTACTTTCTGTAATGTTACTTAGCAATGAACTTGGAATATTGATGAATACAGAGAATTTCCTGAATATCCTACTAGTGAATGAAATTAAGAAGTACCTGAAATTTTTCCTCTAGCTCATACACCAAGGAGGGAGAAGGAAATTTTCTTTCAGTGTACCATCTTTGGCAAATACTGCCAGTCCTTCCTTGACCAGTTACTTTTTCCTTAACTCCAGATCCACTTAGCAGGAAGTGACAGGAGAAGCTGAAACAGGATGTTAGGAATATATTTTTTTTCCTTTCCCTGATTCCCTTCCTTGTCTCCAAATTATCTACACTCGTGCAGGCATCTGGAGAGTTTATACCACAACTTGATGTGCAAGTTCTATAAATAGAAGATAACCAAAAATATTTTTCAAAAGAAATCAGTTGTATATTTTGAGAATCACAAGTTGTTGTTTCTTAAAAACCACAGTAGCATTTAGCAGGAAATTTTGTTTTTAATTTATTTTAGCTGTCATCTCTAAGTCAGTGCAATTGCAAATATGTCAGCGCCATGAGATGAATAAATAAAATAAAATAAAATATAATCTTCTAAAACCACTCATCCTCAGTTGTAACTAATACATTAACTTTTAGGAGTAGAGTAACTTGAACCATCCTAAACTCAAAATGTAAGACTTTTCCACCCCCAAATCCACCCTCAGGAGGAATTAGATCATATTTGCATAATTAGGTGCAGTTATTTTATTCATTGTTTTGGTGGTTGAGATTTTCATACAAAGGAAAGATTCTAATTTTAAAAATTGTTTTTCTCAAGTTTTCTAAAACAGGTATTTTGAGAGTACTTTACAGCAAAAAACAAATGACAGTTTATATGAAGTAGTGAAATAATGTCTTCAGAAATGAACACTCTAATGTTACTTAAAAAACTAATGTCTGCTCCTGGTGCTTATCATCACCATTTTGAAATCTCAAAACATTTGGAATGCCAGCAGCCTTTTTTGGTTAGCAACAGTGTTTTGGCAAAGGTAATTTACACAGGTAAAAGAGGAAATAATAATTTACATCTTAAAATGCCGCACTTAAATACCACTATATCATTAGATGATCTTATCAAAGAATTTGTGACCCCTCATTTCCACTATTAGTTTGGCCTTTTCTTCATCATCACCATCACTCTTAGTATTTCTGAAATAAATGACAGTGTCCCACTCTAAGTTCATTTTGCCTAGCTTTTTACTATTTCAGCATTATTTAAATTCAGTTGTCTTCTTTATTTATAGATTTAGATATCAGAGAAATATCAGGAACTTCCAAACAAAAAGAAATACTGAAATAAATACTTCTTGAATTGCCAGGTTTTGCTCTCATACCTGACTACAGGAACAAGTATACATTTTGTTAATGCTGTCTTATCTCTGGAATCTTTTTCCTATTTCTTTTTAAACTCCTGAAGTCATTCTGTAAACAGAAGTCATTATGGAAACTTTGTGGAAAGAAAATGAAAAAGAGGAAACCTTTTAAATGATTTGTTATTTAACAAATCTTAAAACTTCAAACCATAGTTTCATAACGTAGCTGTTATTGATCACAGAAACATCTGGTTTTGAATGCTTTACTTTAGTGTACATTTTAATTTTGCTTCAAATTTAGAATATGAGATCTTTAAAGCTGTTTGGGTGTTTTGTTTTTGGTGTTTTTGTTCTTTTTTGTTTTTAAGTCTTTGTGGGTATCCTTTATGTGTAGCCTGTATTTTTCCTTTTCTCTCTACCACCAGTAGAGAAAACACAAATCTAATAACATAAATCCTTATACCTGAAAACAGCCTTTTATTGAAGTCAGTTATATTTGAAATTCCACAAATCAACAAGTTCACATTCTCCAGATGTCTTCAGTTCTTATATTTAACAGCTTTGTTAATACCACTGCTGGCTTATTTACAATGAATATTTTCTCCTAGACTGATTTCTGACTGTTTTACATTACTTTCAGGTATGTTTTCAGGAATGGCATTTTTATTATTAGATTTGAAATTATGAAAGTGATCTCCATATAGAATAGTATTAGAGCTTCTTAGAAATTTAAGAAAATATTTGCTTCTTGTTTAGAGGAAGTAAATAGCCCTCTAGTTTATCATGGTTATGAATACACATTTCATGGTAACAATTGTTGACAAAAGTCTGTGTTTTTAAAATATATTTAAATGTAATATAAATATTCTTACAAGACAAAATTTGTTTTTGTTTGTTTGTTTTAATTATATTTTCAGTGAAAGAGTTTCTAGCCAAAGCCAAAGAAGACTTTCTTAGAAAATGGGAAAATCCTGCTCCGGTAAGGAAAATTTAAAATTTTCTACTGTTTAAAAGTCCTGTTATATAAAATCATGATTTTTGCCCAGGTAATTTACTATTTAAGAAACTGTAAAATAGCATTAAACATTCAAGTCACATTTTAAAAAGTAAGCTTAACATAGGAATTTTACCATAATATTATAACATTATGTTTTGATTTCCTAACTAGTAATTTTAGGTAGACCTAAATTGGAGAAGAACCTAATTTCCATTACAATATGTGATTACATAAAATTTGATACTAATTATAAGTTGCTACAAACTCTTGATATTTTTAATGTATAGTAATTTTGATTTGTGCCTTTGATACTATTGTGCAGCTTCAAATTCTTAATCACAAATACTTAGCTATTGGCAACATACCAAGTACACAGGAATCCTTTCTCATAAACATTGGATGGGGTAAATTCTACATAACTTAAGTACTTTAAATTGTAACTAAGACCTAAAAACTGTGTATAAAAAGAGCATTTATGTTTGTCAAAAAAATCTCTTTTTAAAGTTAAAAATAATTAATGAACTTTAATACCAAATTCAATTTTGAACATCAATTTTCCTACCACAAAAATTTTTTTCTTTTTTTTTTTATTTTATTTATTTTTTCAGTGTAACAGTATTCATTCTTTTTGCACAACACCCAGTGCTCCATGCAAAACGTGCCCTCCCCATTACCCACCACCTGTTCCCCCAACCTCCCACCCCTGACCCTTCAAAACCCTCAGGTTGCCCCAACCTCCCACCCCTGACCCTTCAAAACCCTCAGGTTGTTTTTCAGAGTCCATAGTCTCTTATGGTTCGCCTCCCCTCCCCAATGTCCATAGCCCGCTCCCCCTCTCCCAATCCCACCTCCCCCCAGCAACCCCCAGTTTGTTTTGTGAGATTAAGAGTCATTTATGGTTTGTCTCCCTCCCAATCCCATCTTGTTTCATTTACTCTTCTCCTATCCCCCTACCCCCCCATGTTGCTTCTCCATGTCCTCATATCAGGGAGATCATATGATAGTTGTCTTTCTCCGATTGACTTATTTCACTAAGCATGATACGCTCTAGTTCCATCCACGTCGTCGTATTTCAAGTATCTTTTTCACTAAAAAATACTTAATTCTAAATATTTTTTGAAGATGCCATTATATTGCCATTTTTTATAAAGATACTAAGATTAAAAGCACGAATTGTACTTTAAAACATAATTACTCTAGCAGTCATGAGAAGTTAGACATTGTCTAACATCAAACACTGAGGAAGGTGAGGAGGATGGCACATTTGTATGAAAAGCAATAACTAACAAAAAGAGATGTTCAGTTTGTTGTCTGTTACTTAGATCTGCTTCCATTATTTACTTGGGAACTATATTAAACATTTCAATTGGTGTTGTTAAGACCAAAATATTAAGCATTAATCCATAAAATTAAATAATGCAATCAGAATTCTAAGAGCTTTTTCTTTCTATCTTGATATAGAATCTCATAGCAATTTAAAATCATTAGAAATTTGAAATTAAGTTTCATGAAGCAAGTTTTATAACTAGAGCTGCTTGCTCTCTCTGTAATGATTCAGCGAGAAGCTATGCTGTGTCTCCAATGGCAAGCTTTGATTTGTAAAAGAGATTAAATCCAATGACAGTGAACTGCAGTAACTGTCCAGATTTCTTACTTATACAAGAATCACATTACCTCATATTTTTCTCAAGCTAAACACTATATAGACTGACACTCAGAAATACTTTTTTCCAAGATTTTCATGAAGATCTTTGTAATGAAAAACCTATTAAACAAATGGGTCAGCAATTACTACTTGTGGCTATTTAGCACATAATTTCTTCCCGGTAATTTTCATTTTGTTGTGGCAGCAACAAATTCAATAGATTGATGTCTCCAATTCTTTGCTTCTGTGCTATAGCCAAAGTCAAACAAAGATGTTTGCTCATAACAAAGCATCTGTTGAGGGAGGAAAAAGAGCCTGATTATTGTTCTGAGACTCTGACTTTCAGTTATCTTTGTGGGAATGAGGAACTCTTCTTCCTTATTATTACTGTTTTAGGTAATACCAGTTATTATAACATCAGAGAAAGAGCCATTAGGATCTTTCATGCTGTTATTATCCAGTCCTATAAGCTTGTATAAAGATAGAAATGAAGTAAGACAGTGCTTTCTTCAGACGTAACTCTAGTGAAAGGACTCTGACCCTCAGTTTATTTATTCATTAGAATTATTTGTAAGTACAGTGAGATTATGACTTCCATGATTGGCTGTGTCAATATACTGCTGGTCAGTATGAGATTATTAAAATATGGAATTTGTTTATTAAAAGTCTAATACTAGGAATTCATATTGGAATTCATTATGAGCTTAATATTTCAGCTTAGGCTCTTATTTTCTCCCATTACTGTTATGCTTTGTTCTGCAATATAATTCTCTGTTCAAATATTAGTTCATTTCTTCTTATTCAAAGGGAAAAATGGAACCAATAGCCTGGAATCTCAGTAGTCTTTTTGTATTATTTTTAAATGGATAATTTTAAATAATCTCTTCTGACTATATATAACTAAATCTATTATAGCTACCATAGTCTTATGAGAATTTCTTAATTTTAAAGTTTATTTTATTTTTCATATATATGTAGAATAATGCAGGGCTGGAGGATTTTGAAAGGAAAAAAACCCTTGGAACGGGTTCATTTGGAAGAGTCATGTTGGTAAAGCATAAAGCCACTGAACAGTATTATGCCATGAAGATCTTAGATAAGCAGAAGGTGAGTGTATTTGTCTTTATTTACCTGAAGGGTAAACTTCAGTTTTATCAGCTAGATTATTAAACAGATGCAATATAATGACCTTCCATTGATACCTGCAGATACTTTTATTGTTGCATTTAATTTCATTCTTATTTATTGTGACTATCTGATACACAGTTAATAAGTATATGGGGATACATTATTATTTCAATAATGTTATTTATATAAGTTTGTGTATGTTTACTAACAAAATATTGAATTCAACATGTAAAGAACAGGCATCTCTACTACATTCTGCCTTGTGGAAAATATAGAGATCAATTGTACTGGATCTTTAGATTGAGGTAACAGAAACTTGGTGATTTTATTTTATGACTTGTTTTGATTGACAGTGGAAGGCCTTTGTTTAACATGATTGAGTTTGTTGAGTTTAAAATGTCAGTTAAACCAGAAAAAAAGTTGGAATACTAATACTATAAAAAATATCAAGTGATTGTTATATACCTGAAACTAATATAATGTTAGGTGTCAATTATATCTCAATAAAAAGATTAAATCATTTTGAAAAACCAGTTTTTAAGTTTTTATCACATATTGGTATATCTGATGAATCTGGATGTCTGAATTATTTACGCTTTAATTGTTAAACTTCCATTTTCCTGGTAATCACATACAAGTAAGGGAATGTGAAAGAAAATGGTAAATCTTGAATATTATCTTACAGGTATTATGTTTCCAAAAATGACATTTTGGCTTACCAGAATATAGAAAAAATGTGGGGTAAACAGTACTGAGCTGGATGTGGAGTAAACAGTACTGAGCTAGTTAGTCAAGGATACAGCTAGTGGCTAGACTGATGCTATCCAATAGAAATAGAATGTGAGCCACTTAAGTAATTTAAAATTTTTTAATAGCCACATTTAAAAAGTAAAAAGAAATAGTTGAAATCAATCTTAATCGATTTTATTTAGCTCAGTGTATCTAAAATATTGTCATTGCAACATGTAATTAACATAAAAATGGAGACATTTTACTTTCTTCACACTGAGTCTTCAATATCTGATGTATATATTACAGTACATCTCCGTCTAGGAGTAGCCACAATTCAAGTGTTAAATAACCCCATGTTAGTGTGGCTATCATGTTGGACAGCACAACATTAGACTGGTCTGAAGTTCAGTCCAAAAAGTACTTTAAAACAAAAAACAAATTTAACCTCCAACATGAAAAAGAGTAATGACTTACATCTCTCTAAAATTAAATACACCCATACACACATTTAGTTGTGTATCTTTGTCTACTACCCTTTTTCATACCTTTTTAACCGTGCTTCCTGAAAAAAAAGTTTAATCACTCTATCCACTAAGTCACTTCCTCTTAAGTCTTTAACCCACGATAATTTAACTGTCTCCTTGTTTATCTCCTTCCTCTTGCTACTCCACTGAAATGGCTCTGCAAGGGTCACCAATCCAGTGTTCTAATCAATAAAACCAGTGGGCTCTTTTTACTCATCTTATATGACATTATAGAACCTATGACTCTGCTGACCACTCCCTTGAAACTCTCTTGTCCCTGGACTTCTGTCACCCTTTTTTCTTCTAATTATGCTTACCCCTCTGGGCTCTTCTTTTTTAGAGGCATTTTCCTGTTATTTTTTCCCTGTCTACTCTTTAAAGATTGCTAATCTCAATCTCTGGACTATTCCCTCGTCTTGTTTTCATGTTTTATACCCTCTCCCTCTGGACTCTGTCCAAGCTTCGATTCATCTTTGAGCCCTATACCCCTAATTTGTGCAATCTGAGCACAGAGCTCTTAGAGACTGACTAGTCCTTGCTCTAATTTTCTAGATGAGGTCATTGGGTCTCAGAGAGAGTAAGTGACTTGTACACTTGTGCTGGTAACACACAAAATGCTTCAAAATTCTGATTTGAATGAAATATTCTTTATTAAATCTGTCATTAAAATGTTATTATCTGGATAGGCCCTAATATTTTGCTATCTTTCTTAAGGAATTAATAGACTATGCTTTAGTCATAAAATATTAAAGGGGTTACATAATATGCCATTTTTACATTTAAAGTATTTAGGGAAGAAGTTTTTAATTCCTTTTTTTTTTCTTAACAAGGTGGTGACTTGTTAAGTAAATTACTAAGAAGGTTACCCCATAGATAAATCATGAAAAGAGAGTATTTGCCACCCTAAGTCACTTCAGCTATGGCAGTGTTCTGAATCCATTCATAATTGGGACAAAGACTTTATATTCTGAAATTTTTCAAGTTCATTTGAATTTGATGAAGATAAGTAATAAAATAACACTCCATGATCACCTTCTTTTCTGTTAATGAAGTTACAAGCCTTTCAATTTTGGCTTCTCCTATCTTAGGGTATATAGGTTAAGAGGAAAATATCAGTACAGAAATGAAAGAAATCGCATTTCTTCATTCCATACAATTGTCAAGCATTGCTAGGAACTTCATATTTACTGTATCAGTGAATCTTCACAACTTTGCATGGCATTAATCTCCCTTTTAAGCCAATGACCTTTCTATTCAAGTAGTTTTTCCAATATCAAAAAGGCTAGTAAGATAAACCAAGAATTTGGCTAGGTTGGTCTGATTTCTGTGCCTCTGCTTCTCCCATCCAAGTACTAACCAGGCCCGACCCTGCTTAGCCTCCGAGATCAGATGAGATCAGGCGCGTTCAGGGTGGTATGGCCGTAGACCGTGCCTATGCTTCTTCTTAATTTTTCCTTTGAAATGTATTTGTTACTCCTAAGATCCTTTCTACCACTACCTAGTTTGGTCGGTCCCTCATTAATGTTAACTGGGCTTTCACAATAACATCTTAATTTCTACAACCCCAGACTTTGCACCTTCTATTAATTTACCTTCCTCACTGCCAAGAAAGTTTTTCTTACCATATCATGTAATTTTATTTACTCGCTCAAAAAGCTTCCTAATATTAATTCAATACAAGCAGAACTCTGCATCCTACTTCTAAACCCTTCATAACTTTCTTCCATACTCTCCCATAGTCTTATTTCATACTGATCCCCTGCATGTCCTCTATTCTCTACTTCTCTGATTGAAACTTGACTCCCCAGGAGTATACGTGCCATGCTGGGTGGGCTGCGGGAGTATGTGATGATATAGAGCCCATCTTCCTTATCAAAAAACTCCTCAAGTATTTGGCTAAAAGAAAGTTAGCCAATAAGTAATCATTTGTAAATGCTTTTAAATATACATATTTAAACCAACAGAAATATTAAAAAGTAAATATAAATTTTATATGCATGTTGAAAATAAAGCATGGACTAAACCCCCAAGGTTACTTGTTATTTTTTTCTCTGCCATTTAAGGGTATTTTCTTACCGAATCTTGAGAAACATTGTCCTAAGCTATTGTCAGATGAAACTAGCATTCAGACTTACCTTTGTGTATTACCCCTTTCAGGTAATGGTTCTAGATATTAACCAGACCACACTATCTCCTGTCTTTTCCTAATCTGTGTTATCTATTCATCTGTAAGGCTCAGCTGAACCCTCACCCTTTTTAATAGATTTTAATAACAGTACGTATCTTTTTGAGCTTTTACTTTGTGCTCGGCACTGTGTTAATCACTTCACATGCATTATGTGACACAGTCACCTTTAAAGTAGGTATTATTATCAACGTTTTATAGATGAAGAATCTGGAATTAGATTATGTATTGGGCCTAACATAAACATTTTCTTGTCTGAACACTTACAACATTATAATTGGCAACTATTTGCATATTAATATTTACATATTCATATGCCATACTTCCAAATAGATGTTTTAAATTAACATATAATGTATTATTTGTTTCAGGAATACAGGTCTGTGATTCATCAGTGTAACACAATTCACAGCACTCACGATAGTACATACCCTTCCCAATGTTCATCACCCAGCCGTCCTATCCCCCCCACCCTCCTTCACTGAGAAACCCTCAGTTTGTTTCCTAAGATTAAGAGTCTCTTATGGTTTGTCTCCCTCTCTGGTTTCATCTTGTTTCCTCTCTTCTCCTGTGATCCTCTGCCTTGTTTCTTTAATTCTGCATATCAGTGAGATCACATGATAATTGTTTTTCTCTGACTGACTTATTTTGCTTAGCATAATAGCCTCTAGTTCTAAGTAGAATTTATGCAGCGTTAAGGCAGACACTTCTTTGTCTTTATCTCAGTTGCATTATTATGCCTTTTATGTAGTTGTATGCAAACTTATAAGTAAATTAGATTTTAATTAGCTAACTTTTTAAATTAACTTAAAAATTAACTGGGCATTTATGCTTTGCCAGTTCATTTATCATATATATATCATGTATCATTTATTTCTATTTTTAATTGTTATGCCCTATTTTTAATTGTTATGCATAGTTGGCTTAGAGATATAATGCAGAAAGCCTATTACAGTTTTTATTACTTATTTCATATTACTTATTTACTTATTACATATTACTTATTTCATATTATCAGTGCCTAACTAGAAGCCTACTATATCAAAATATACAGAGATAAGCATATGTTACATCTAGACAATGAAGTATTATTCATCACTCAAAAGAAATGAACTATCAAGCCATTACAAAGTGAAAGAAGCCAGTTTGAAAAGGCTATATAGTCTGTGATTCCAACTATATGACATTCAACAAGAGGCAAAACTAGGAAGACAGTAAGAAGCAGTGATTGCCTGTGGTTAGTAGAGAGGAATGGATGATTAAGTGAAACACAGAAATTTTAGGACAGTGAAAGTACTCGGTATGGTATTATAATGGTGTGCACATGTCATTCTATATTTGTCCAAACCCACAGAATATACAACACCAAGAGTAAAACCCTACTATAAAGTATGGACTCTTGGTGATAAAGGTGTGTCGGTGTAAGTTCATCACTTGTAACAAACGTATCACTCTGGTCAGGGGGGATGTTGATATTGGGGGAGGCTATGCCTGTGTGGGGAGGGGATTCTCTTGGAAAATCCCTGTATCTTCTGTTCAATTCTGTGAACCTGAAACTGTTAGAAAAATAAATAATAAAATAAATAATAAATTTTTAAAAATCTATTTTTAAAATTAAATACAAAGCAATAGTAATCTTCCAGCTAATGTTGCATAATTTATTGTAATAAGTATGGACTAATTAGTTATGTAACTGTTAGAATTTGGACGGAAGTGCTTCGACCACTTCATATTACAGTTAAAAAAACCAAAATCCTAAGGGTTGAAATAACATCTCCAAAATCACAAAACTGCTTGATTAGAAGGCCTAGATTAGAATACAGATCTTCTGACTCTGAGTCAAGTATTCTTTGCTCAGTACTATTTTTATACTATAATTGTATATGCTAATAACTGGATGGTATATTTACCTTTCTTATTTATGTTCAACTTCTTGAATTCACTGACAATAAGCCTCTAGCAAGAAAGAATGCTGCATTCTAATGATTTGCACATATACTGGACAACTATTTATATCCCGAAGGTCACCTCTTCTTAAATTAAAAATAGAATCACATGTGGGATAGAAACATAGTCTTCACGAAGATAAGTTACTTTCCCCTGCCATCTATTTGATTGAGTAGACAATCTGGAGTAGGCTTGATTAATTCTAAATGACCTATTTGTTATAAGATATAGTTGGTTTTTTGCCAGTATTTTGTGTGTCCTCTCTTGTGACTGCACAAATTAAATTTTTAGAATTTAATCTTGTATTTATTCAGGTATTAGGAAAGGAACAGATTGCTCATTTTTACCCACTGTTTTTCAGTTATTGGCTTTTCTTCAATCCTTAATTTCCTTGATAATCTTCTGAAGACGTAAAAGCAATACCAACTTACTGCAGTGATTTGTAGCAACTACTTTAGTGGACTGACTATATAAGTCATTACGAGCTAAGTTATTTTCACATACCAGTTTTTTAAGTACTGTATTAGAAGTCTGTTTCTTCTTAGTTTTTACTTCTTGACTGAAAATCATAGTTGACCTTCATAAGACCAAATTCTAAATCTTCTGTTAGGTTTTTCATTTGAATCTGAGAAACCTCATTGGTGGTTATTATCACCCATATCCAACTTAGTGATTTGCTTATCCAAGCTCATTATTACATAAAAAACATTTTATTTAAGTTTTTTCTTTTAAAATTACAGTGAGTTTTAAATTCTGTTCAAGTACATTAAATATATTTATCTCTCAATCACAGGTTGTTAAGCTGAAGCAAATAGAGCACACCTTGAATGAGAAAAGAATATTACAGGCAGTGAATTTTCCTTTTCTTGTTCGACTGGAGTACGCTTTTAAGGTAGATTTTACAATATTCAAATAAAATATTTTTACCCTCATATATTTTTAAAAATATGAAACTGTGATAAGATTCTAAGCCAGATGTTAAACCTGGAGAATATGAGTAACCAAAAAAAGTAATATATTTAGATTTTACATAATTAAATCCTATTGTGCTTATAAACTTAGGTTAACATTTGACAAGGTTTTGGCCCTCCCTAGGGAAATTTTTAAAGGTAATATGTAACTTCTCATGAGATGGTATTACAAATTCAAATATTTCAGTTTATCAAAATCCATAGAAATATCTTATTAAGCAGTTCTTAAACTTATGCAGATGACCACATATGTTCCTTTTAAACCTTTTCTGATACAATTGTACCATCTTCTTTTCCTTAGTAATTTGTTCTAGTCTTTCCATTTATACAAAGCAGAACAGTCTTTGGCCTTCCATTCAGGTATCTCATAAGGCTGCACAAGATTTATTCTTGAAGTTGGCAGCTTTTCAGCTCTTTAGAATGATTCTTGGCATCTCTGCAATATTAATTCATATGAACCATTTTAACATTTTTTCCTTTTCCTCCTTTATTCTTTAAGTCAGATGAACATCTATGTATTTAGGATGATGTTAAAAATCATTAATCTCTCTGACCTAATTTAGTATATAAAATGTAAATATTCTTACTTTTGCAAATTGTTATTTTAACTGTAATTCTTTTGCATACACTATAACATTAAGTCATTGCCTCAGTGTCTAATTGTTCAAAAGTTAGTGTTCCCTGCAAGGACAGGAACAGCAAAAATCCCAGACTAATTTGTGACAGGAATACTAGGAGAAAATAAAAATGAATTCCCCACTGTTGAAAAATGAGAGCATCTTCCATTTATTCTCTCTTTCCCAATGTTAGTAATCTCTCAGGTGGATTTTAAATTTGTCTTTTTCTAATTTGACATCGTATTATCTTAAAATATTTTCTTGAAATAATCTAGGTTTCATAATTTTGGTTTATTCTTTTTGTTTGTTCATAGGATAATTCTAATTTATACATGGTTATGGAATATGTCCCTGGGGGCGAAATGTTTTCACACCTAAGAAGAATTGGAAGGTTCAGGTAACTAATATTTTATCCTCCTCAAATCTTTATATTCTGTGTGTTTGTTTAAAACCAAATTTTTAAGTTTTGTCAGTGCTAAAAATTTATTTCTTTTAATTTAGTAATATGTTAGCTATATGAAGAAATTATGTAGAAACATTAATAAAAGGCCACACCATACTGAGTTTTGAAAAGAGCATCTGGGTGGCTCAGTCAGTTAAGCGTCTGCCTTCGGCTCAGGTCATGATCCCAGGGTCCTGGGATGGAGCCTGATGTCTGCTTTTCCCTTTCCCTCTGTCCCACCCCAGCCCGCCCCACCCCCAACTCCTGTGTGCTCTCTCTCTCTCTCTCAAATTTTAAAAACCTTAAAAAAAAAAAAAAATGAAAGCACCATAGTACCATTGTAAATATTCTACCCTTGGTAGGTATTATGAAGGTCCATTATTTAAGGAATTTCTAGAACACACAAAAATTTAATTTAAACATACCAATATTAATTGAACAAATATTAATACAACTCTGGGAAAGAGGTTTGCGTAAACATGAAGATAAGAAAGGGAGTACCTAGAAAAGATAATAACAGTATCATAGTGATAAGATTATGAAAGTTTGTTTCAAACAAATTTAATTCTCCTTAAAGTTGTTGCTATATTGAGTTTTTAAATATATACATGTAATTTGGGCA
The DNA here is from genome assembly GCF_922984935.1 of Meles meles. Taxonomy (NCBI): domain Eukaryota; kingdom Metazoa; phylum Chordata; class Mammalia; order Carnivora; family Mustelidae; genus Meles; species Meles meles. The sequence goes on along the minus strand of NC_060066.1, from coordinate 145,748,618 downwards.
CCTGGATGGCTCAGTCAGTTAAATGTCTGCCTTTGGGTTAGGTCATGGTCTCAGGGTCTTGGGATCAAGCCCCACATCGGGCACTCTGCTCAGTGGGGAGCCTGCTTCTCCCTCTCCTTCTGCCTGCTGCTCCCCCTGCTTGTGTTCTCTCTCTCTCAAATAAATAAGTAAATAAAATCTTTAAAACAGAGTATATGCCTAATCATTAGGTTATTACTGAAAAAGCTACACAATTTTAAAAATAGATTCTGTTAACCTTACCTGTGTGTAATAGTTTGTAAGCTACTACTGTTTATTAGAAATCACTAACAGAATGAAGCTGAAACCCAGAGCAGGTTCAGCTTCATTTAGCACATTATATGTTGTCATGATGAAAATGTGTGCAGGAGTTCAAACTGGGCTGATGGTAATCTGATTCAGAAAAAGACAATGATTGATTCAGATTATCACAAGATCATATTCAATTATGGGCCAACATTAGAGTTATTTTAGTTATCTGAGGCCTAAGCCAAAATACAATTTTTTTTTAATTTTTTGGTATTTTCAATTTTATTTATTTTTTCAGGGTAACAGTATTCATTCTTTTTGCACAACACCCAGTGCTCCATGCAAAACGTGCCCTCCCCATTACCCACCACCTGTTCCCCCAACCTCCCACCCCTGACCCTTCAAAACCCTCAGGTTGTTTTTCAGAGTCCATAGTCTCTTATGGTTCGCCTCCCCTCCCCAATGTCCATAGCCCGCTCCCCCTCTCCCAATCCCACCTCCCCCCAGCAACCCCCAGTTTGTTTTGTGAGATTAAGAGTCATTTATGGTTTGTCTCCCTCCCAATCCCATCTTGTTTCATTTATTCTTCTCCTATCCCCCTACCCCCCCATGTTGCTACTCCATGTCCTCATATCAGGGAGATCATATGATAGTTGTCTTTCTCCGATTGACTTATTTCACTAAGCATGATACGCTCTAGTTCCATCCACGTCGTCGCAAATGGCAAGATTTCATTTCTTTTGATGGCTGCATAGTATTCCATTGTGTATATATACCACATCTTCTTTATCCATTCATCTGTTGATGGACATCTAGAACCTAGAGAACCAAAATACATTTATTGACCTAATATGATAAGGCACCTAATATGTTTCGGGCACTACGCTAATGCAAAGCAACTTCTGTTTATTTTTAATGATTCTTTTCATCTATTTTCCTCTCTCCTACTACTCTTGTCCACACAGACCCAGAATCCTCAGATTGCCCTTTGATAACTCAAAGTTTTACACTGAAGCACTACACCTAAACCAGTCTTCAAAAACTATTTTGTCCATTTTTTTATAATTACTAACTTCTTTCCTTTGCAACTTCCCACACTCGTATTTCTTTAATACTTGGTACTAGGAGGAAAAGCAAGTTGATTGCAATAATTCACACTGAGACACTGTCTTTTCTACTGCCTGTATACTTAAGAGGTTACTAACTCCTATTTAAGAAACTTTGAGACGACAAGAATACTGAGTTCTTGTTGAGAATGGCTTAACAATATTGTTGAGCATGGCTTAAAGCTGTTTTAGCATTTTCAGAAATATTTCAGAATATTTCAAAATATTTCAGGATATTTTCCTTTCATCTTTCAACAATTTGATTACAGATCCATGTAATGTTCATGTTCCTTCTTTCAAATATCAATGTGTGGAAATAAATATAAAATGCTTAGTACATCTTATATTCTGACGAATTTATATTTATTTATAAGGTACTAAGTGCATCTTGTATTTACAGATGCATGGAAAATTGGAGGGGACCTTCCAAGTCAAATGTTTCCAAAGTGAGGGATGTTTCAGTGACAAGGATGATTCTTCCAGTTTCCCTTTAAAATGTCCCTCCCCCCAATTCCTTGTCATACAATGTATGATACAGATTTTACAGTCTTGAGATGGGGCTGGAACTCTAAAGGTATTATAAAATATTTTCCCCTAAAAGTATTTTTCTTTATATATTCATTTATTCAACAAATATTTCCTGAGCATCTGATATGTATCAGGCTAGAACCTAGGAAATATAGTGACAGGCAAAAGGAGCAGCATATATAATCTTTTTTGGAATTTCTATTTCTGGTGCTGAGAGATCAAATTAATGCCAGCCATCTTGAGGGAAATTCTATTCATAGTTCATGTTATTTATTGAGGACATAAAGTCATTGTAGTTTATCAGGCCAGTTAGCAGAATTCATTGTATACACTAGCAGATGAAAGAGAAACTCAAATTAGAAAATCAGTACATCCTTTGGTACTTGATACTCAGAATGTAGCATCAACATTACACTGATCTATCAATTGATCTAATTTGTGCATACAAGAACTGTACATGTTTACACATACTAATTACACCTATGTTTATATATCTGTATAAACATGGATAGTAGAAGATTTGGAAATTCAGACACTAGGATTGTATCTACGGTTTCCAGATAGCATTATGGGTGCTCTTTACTCTTCATCAATATTTTATGATTATTTTTTATAATGAGACTATATCATTTTTGTAATAGGAATAGTGTGGGTGAAATGGCATTAGTCTTCAGATTAATTCAGTTAAACAACTTCTGTGTTTATTTTTGTGAAATTCTTTAAGCACTTAAATTTCTGAGAAAGGTAGACAGAGCCTATCAATGGTAACAATGCCCTGGTAGACCATGTAATTGACGCATTTGCTTTTCAGTCATTCTCAAGGTCAGATATAAGTATAAAAACATCAATATCTTCTAATATGGCCAATAATAATTTAAAATAAGATGATTATTTTAGAGTTATATTTTTCTTCAATATATGCTGCTTCCTAAGTATATTAAAAAGTATTATTATTTGAAGATAATTCAGAGGTTTAGTAGATATTCAGAAAATAACAAGATTCTTTATATACGTTTAAAAGAAAAAATTTCTTTTTGCTTCCACAATATCTCTACCCTATATTAATTTTTTTATATAATCTACTAATTACCATGTGTTAACTCATTTTATAGAAAAGTCGATGTTTTTTTCTTTGTAGTGAACCTCATGCACGGTTCTATGCGGCTCAGATAGTGCTAACATTCGAGTACCTCCATTCGCTAGACCTCATCTACAGAGATCTAAAACCTGAAAATCTCTTAATTGACCACCAAGGGTATATCCAGGTATGACTTGAACACATTTATATAAGGTATTTGAGAATATACTAGGTAAAAGTTGTATATATTTAACCTCAACTACCAATATTGGATTTTTTTTTTTCCTTGAGCGAGACAATTACTTCTTCCTAATAGCTTAAATTGAGCTCATAGTTCTGCCACTATTACAGAGACCTAAAATCTCATCAAGAATAGAACCTGTTTATACCTCCCATAGTCTGTAGCTGTGAACAGAACACAGGCTCCTACATACGGGAATATATAGAATAGCTAAATTTGTGAGTTCTCGTTTAGTGCCAGGCATTATTCCAAGTGTTTTACATGTATCATCTTTTTTAGTCCTGATAACCTTATGAAGTATAAGTACTGCTGTTATCCTCATTTTAAGGCTAACAAAATTAAGGCACAGCAGGTCACATGGGCAGTAGTGTCAGAATTTGAACCCAGTCTGTCGCCAGAGTCTTTGCTCCTTTAACACTACACTGCAGCTGCTAAAGAGCCCTGGCTTCCAGTACTGAACTAGTGGAGGTGTTTTCTTTCTGCTGCTTCTATCAGTAGAGTGAGAGCATCCCTTTTTACACAGTTACCAATGGGTTCTCCTGTTGATGCTTTTGCACTTCTAATGACATAATTCATGGTAGAGCACATCCTGGACTTAAGGAACACTTTCAGCACTGCTTCATTTGTGTTAAAACTATCTACTGTTACCCTTTTTGATGTTTATTTCTTTGTTTGAGTCAGGGAAAAGTTCTCCAGAGTGAACATTCATTCACTAATAGTGGCCTGCATGGATTAGTCTCAATTACATTGACTTAATTTTTTTCCCATGGTTTTAATTTTAACCCTGATTTTTAACTTTCAAGTTAAGTATGATAAATACATTTATTGTGAATTAATGAATGTTCACAAGCTTTGTTGTTTTTTTTTTTTCTTTCATAGGTTACAGACTTTGGGTTTGCCAAAAGAGTTAAAGGGAGAACTTGGACATTATGTGGCACTCCAGAATATTTGGCTCCAGAGATAATCCTCAGCAAGGTATATTTATAATCCCATTATACAAGAAGTAAAAATATAAGGCATGCATCACTGAAGACTTTTATAAAAAGAGTTTACTGATCTAATATTACACTTCTATCTCATCTAAATTATGAATTTGTCTGATTACTAAAATAATAATTACTTACTATCTACCACTAATCCAGTAACCTCTCAATTTTAACTCTGGATCTAAGAGAAATAGTATGGTAGAGTATAGGAAATACAGTCAATAATATTGTGATAACTTTGTATTGTGGTACATGCTAACTAGATTAATCATGGTAACCATAATCATGGTAATCATAATACATATGAAATGTTGAATTATTGTGTTTTCCACCTGTAAGTAATATTGTATGTTAACTCTACTTCAAAAAATATAATGTGAATAAATCTAACCTCTAGATTCATATTTTTTTCTTCCAATTTTACTGAGACTAAGTGCCATAAATCACTGTATAAATTTAAGGCATACAGCATCATGGTTTGATTTACACAGACTGTGGAATAGATTACCACACATCATATCATATAGACGTAGTAAAAAGAAAAGGAAAAGTCCATGTTTTGAAACCAAAAGATAGCCTTTTCATAATTATTCCCAGTAACAGGAGTGTGGGAAACTTTTGCATGTGTTATCCCACAAGGCAAATGTAAAAATGATAGGTCCTAGTTCTCAATTCTTCTTGTTTCAGCTTTACCACTTAAATGAAGGAAATGTATGCAGACTTCTTTTTATTTTAAACAGAAATACTATAGCAATTGAATAGTCTTTTTTAAGATAGTTTTACTTTTCAAAGCAGTGAAGATGTCGTGAGAGAAATTTGTATCATTATCTAAAAGGATGATTTCGGTTCTGTTTTCCTTCCCACTGCCATCCCTATGCCGGGAAAGGTAGAAAGGAGAAATTAACAATGACTGAACACAAATAATGCCAAGAAAAGAGAAAGGGACAGCACACATGCCTTAATATTTACAAACTAGAGAACGACCCCCTGAATAATTGAAATTTGGCTAACCTATATATACCTAAATATAAGAATAACATAAAGGACCTCATTCAACTTTCCTCTCATTATCTTTATAATTTAAATCATCTATAACTTTTCAGTCTTTTGCAATCTAAATATCATTGCTGTTAACACATTTCTTCTGTGAGAACATTTAACAATGTGATGACAGAATAAGCACCAAAACTTTAAAAAATGTGGATATATTATAAAAATAATGATGTTCATTGCACAAAATTTGGAAAAGGGAGAAAAATAAAAAGAAACAACCCAAAAAACCTGTCATCTCACCATCCAGAGATAGCCTTTTTAAAAATATTTTTTTAGTATATTTTTCTGTGCATGTTATCATAGTTGAGATATAGTGAATGTATAGTTTGTACTCAGCTTTTTTCACTTGAATGATAACAAGCATGCAAACATCATTCTAATGGCTTATTTGCAAATGTATGAAAAAGTATTTTGCCATTCTTTTGTTGCTAAATATTCAGATCATTCCTTTTTCTTTTTCTTTTTTTTTGCTGTTATAAATAACTGTGATAAACATAAACATTTTGTGCAGAAAGCTTTTTCTGCGTTTCAAATTATTTTTTCAGACAGATTCCCAGAAGTAAAGTTACTGGGACGAAGGGTATGAATATTTTTAAGTCTCTCCATAAATATTGCCAGAGTGCTTTCCAAAAACATTGTAACATTTTACACTCTTATTAGCAGTGTGAGAGTGACTGTTCAGTCACACTATCCAGCATTAGATATTCTTATTTTTAAAATCGTTACAATTTAATAGGCAATAAATGATATTTTATTATTTTAAGTCTCATGTCTTTGGTTATTGTTTTTTTTAATGCTTTATAGACATTTGGTAGATTTTGTTTGTGTGTGTGTCTGAATTATTAGTTCCTTTCTTTTGCCCATTTCCTATTGTAATTTAGTTTTTCTTACTGATTTAATTCTCTATACCTAGGGTATTAAAATATCTGGCATAATGTTTACAAACATTAGCACACAATCTGAAAAATAGAAATCGAAGTTTACTAAAGGATCTGACTCAACATCACATGCTTTCATTATAGTAGAAGTATTGTAATAAATGGCATTACTAGTGAGTTGATTAAAGCAAAGTTGATGCCCATTTCTTTTTTTTTTTTTTTTTTTTTTTTTTGACAGAGAGAGATCACAAGTAGGCAGAGAGGCAGGTAGAGAGAGAGAGGAGGAAGCAGGCTCCCTGCTGAGCAGAGAGCCCAATGCGGGACTCGATCCCAGGACTCTGGGATCATGACCCGAGCCCTATTAGCGAAACAAAGTGCTATTTTTATGCTAGTCTCCCTTTAAAAACACATATAGTAAAAAAAAAAAAAATGGTATTATAGTTTATTTTAGCTAATAATTTGAAAATTAAATGGTTTGTAAAGCTAAAATTTTAACAAAAATTTGAAGTATGGGGAGCAGTGAAGATAATTTGAGGACAGACCAAAAGATGTGGCAAAAACTCAGTTCATTTCTCTCCGTGATTGAGTTGGGCTTTTTCCCGTATCTTTTGTGCCAACTGACATTGATCATAATTGATAACAAACTATATAAACATGCTAATATTTTATTTTTATTTTCTTATAAATACTGCTAGTTCTTAATTTTAGCAAGTTTAGTATGAGAGAAAAAAAACAATTAGAAATAACCTTAGAATTATACATTTGGGTTGCAGTGTACTTTTACGTACATTATTTCCTTTTATTTGATAAAGTCCTTACAAAAACCCCATGAATTAGTAATTTTTTTCTGTATACTTTTACAGATGAGAAGCAAGACAGTAGGATAACTAAAACAAACTTGAATATTTACATTTGTTAGGCTCCAAATGAAACTTATAGCTTTCAATAAGATCCTGTGAAGTGGATAAGAATGCCCATAGTATATTCATTTCCTAACACCAACAGTATAGAGTATTGTGAAGTCAATTCTACTGTTTACTATGAAATCCAGTATTTACCATTTTGTTTTAAAAACCTTTGCTTTTCTAAGAATGCTCTAGAAAACTTGATATATAAGGTTATGTGCCTAGAATGGACTTGGAAAGGTAATTTAGTAACTCCTTTCCTATTGTTGAGCAACAACTAAATTATCCCAATTAACGAGGGGATATATATTGTCTACAATATTCTTAATGATTTTAGGAAGAAGATTTAATAGTATTTCCTGATCCAATATCTGGAAATTCTCACTGTTGTTTAATTCAAATGTGATGATATATTTTGTTCATTTCTTTATTCTATCCTGAATAGCTAGCTGCTCAGCAACTGCTCTTTAACAAATTTCATATGCTTCAAGATCATTTTGAAATCATCTATGACTTCAGTCTCTTCTGAGTAGATTAAGTAATAATTAATATTTTCTGCTGTTTGTCTTAGGGCTACAATAAGGCAGTGGATTGGTGGGCATTAGGCGTGTTAATCTATGAAATGGCAGCTGGCTATCCCCCATTCTTTGCAGACCAACCAATTCAGATTTATGAGAAGATTGTTTCTGGAAAGGTAAGTAGTATATTTTATTATTCCTCTGTCATTCATTATTTCTATAATGTTGCATAAGCTTTGTAGATCAACACCATTATGTAGCTTATGTAAGATCTCAAGAAAGAATAAGAACCAAAGATGATATGAAGAATGTTGAGAGAACTAAAATACTTTAAAATCACTGAATGAGAGAAGCATACAGTAGTTTACCCTTATCTGCAGTTTCAGTGATCTGCAGTCAACTACAGTCCAAAGTAGGTGATCCTCCTTCTGAGCTATCATCAGAAGGTTAGTCATAGCCTACCACTATATCACAACACCTACGTCATTCACCTCACTTCATGGCATCAGGTAGGAATTGCATCATCTCATGTCATCACTAGAGGGTGAGTAACGTACAATATTGTACGTACAATATTGTGAGTAACGTACAATAAGATAGTTTGAGAGAGGGACAGAGAGAAAGACCACACCCACATAATTTTTATTACAGCAGATTGTTATAATTATTCATTATTTTTAATTTCTTACTGAGCCTAATTCATAAATCAAACATTATCAGAGGTATGTTTATATAGGAAAAAACAGTATATATAGGGCTCAACCAAGATTAAAAATGCAGAAATTACACTAATAGTTCCAAATAATTTAATTATAGATCATTACAAAGTTCCTGAATCCTTACTACATTGCTTTTATTTATACTTAACTTTATAAAAGGAATAAAAATGTCTGACAAGGATGCCGTAACTAAATTTCACTTACTTAGAAAAATTGCTTTATTTAAAATGAATGTACCTTTATTTGTATGAATTGGCCTTCATCAGGTAATCATTACATTGTGTAAAAATTTTTTAACTGCTTATGAATGTGTTTTTATTTCAAATCAAACTCTAATAGTCAGGATACAATATTAACTTAATATTTAAATCTGCATATATTCTAAAATCATAACTGTTTAAATCTGAGTCACCTTGACAACACATTAGCAACATAAAATTTTATCTTATCACAGATATTTTTCTTCACTTACTTAGAAATAGAATAGGATGTTTGGTGTACTGTTGTTTTTAACTAAAGGCACCAGATTGCCAGATTATCTCTTCCCATATTGGATATAAAGTTATTTTCATCCCTTTCCCCTATGCTGCTAGAGTAGAACTCATGAAAGCAGAATATTGCCATTAAGTGATCTCTAGGATCTGTTTTATGTGAACATAAAGTCTTCTGCACTATTTGCAATAAAACTATCTGTTTCAACACTCAAATCCAAACTAGAATGTATCTTCACTACCTTACAAAAGTATTATTATCTCTCTAGCTAGTAAATAAAAGCCAAATTGGATACAAATATTTTAATTTTGTAATTACTCATCATTAAAAATCAAATTATGGTCTTACAAATCCTGTATTTGTATTTAAAATCATCAGTGGTTTGGATGATTTATCATTTAAAAATATATGTTTCAAAGAGAATTATTTTTTCTAATTTTTTAGAAGTCTGTTATTTTATGCTACATTTTATATTTATTATATTTTTCCATACTGAAACCATGTTACAAAAACTATAGGTGTAGTAACATCAAAATTAAAATAAAATGTATTTAATGAAGTGATTAATTCATTGGAATACATACATTCAAAAATTAGATTGTTAAGTACTTTCTCTATTACAATATTTTAACTCAGCTTGGTATTTTTAATGCACAGAAAGATGATCAATCAGCTTGTTAGCTTCTCTCCTACACATATTTGCCTTTAAAAAAGGAAGAGGTAGTATTTTAAATGTCAAATTATTCATGCAATATTAAGGTTCAGGTTTAGAAATGATAGTTGACAGAAAAGTCTTATAATTCTCATATTAAAGTTGCCATATCCTAGCAATATATATGCTGAGTTTCTGTATATAGTCTTTAAATTTCATACTTCAGTGCCATATACTCTATGACAAGAATCAGTTATGGTTTCCACAGCAACTCTGTCTGGTTGCATTACTCTTAGAAATATAAAATTAATATTGTGTTCAAAACTGGTACTTGTAAATTAGGTGGTCAAGTAACAGCTGTTGTGGAAACCATAACTTTACAGTCCTTGAAATTATATAATTAAAAAAAAAATTCTGAGCTTCATTACATATAAAGTAAATATTATCCCATTATTAATGAGCACCAGAAATGCACACAGAGACACTCTACAAAATGTAAAATGTAAAGTTGTAAACACAAGTATATAGAGAATGATCCAAGAGGTAGTGCCTTTTTTCCTTGAGGGAAATTCACATTCACATGAAGGGTAATTGATTAGCAGTTAACTGATGATTCCTTTTTGTGTCATGGGTCCCTAGAACCATTCCCAGTTTAGGTGATTCACTAGGAAGAGTCTTAGACTTCAGCATATAGTAATATCCAAGAAATTAATACCATCTATTCTAACAAGTACATTCATTATAAGATACCTTATAACAGGGCGCCTGGGTGGCTCAGTGGTTTAGGCCGCTGCCTTCAGCTCAGGTCATGATCTCAGGGTCCTGGGATCAAGTCCCACGTCAGGCTCTCTGCTCAGCGGAGAGCCTGCTTCCCTTCCTCTCTCTCTGCCTGCCTCTCTTGTGATTTCTCTCTGTCAAATAAATAAATAAAATCTTAAAAAAAAAAAAGACACCTTATAACAAAAAGGTAAAATAAAATCAGCAAAGGGAAAGGCTCATGGGGCAGTCTCTTGAGGAAACTAGGCACTGCTTTCAAGAGTCTTCTCCCAGTGGAGTTAACAAGGGATGAACTTAATTCTTCCAGCAACAAATTGTTGTCTACCAGGGAAGCTCATTAGAGACTCAGTGCCCAGCGATTTTATTGGGATTGTATATACACCTTCTGCCTAGTGCATACCTACATCCCAAACTCACAGAGCAAAATAGATATTCAGTATAAGCCATACTGTTTGTACAATCTAGGTACAGTGAACGCTCATTATTTAGGGAAAGCTTCATATCATTCTGAGGAACTGTTACCATGCCACTTCCCAGATACCTGCCTAGGGCTAAATTTGCAAGCAGGCATTCCTTAAGGGTAACAGCCCCAACCTGCTACATTATCTCTTTTCTGCACAAATTCTATTTCCTAAATAATAAACACATGTGCAGAAATACCACTATACTTTTTCTAAGATGCTATTGTTAATGCTTTTGGGAAATTTAAATGATTTTCTGTTCGTCTATGGCTATAGTTAAAGAAACTTCAAAACTCAGTAGTCATTTCCATAAAATTCAGAAGCAGTTTTACCAATGCCGAAAACCCAGGCCATTTCTTAACACTTTGCTGTGGTCATTTAAAATTCTTCTTAATAGTTTCTTTGAGACAGTCCTTACTCTAGTGGTCTTTTGGGCAAATGACGGCAACTTGTTTTGCAGTGAAGGGAATGAGGATCTGGTGGGTAATGGTCCTTTGTAACCATCCTAACTCCCACTCTTTTTGCATAGATAAAAGAACAGATCAGAGAGCCCACATTTGTAGTTTTCATATTTAATAAGTATTTTTTAAATGTACTGGTTCTTTTTATTTATAAAGATCCAGGCTGATTAAAGTTGCCTCAGATCCTATGAAACAGTGTGGAGGTTGGTACCATATCTATAGGAAATCTAATGTATGAAAGTTGTTATGCCTTTTGAAAAATTTATTAATATATATCCTCATTTTTGCTAGATAAATTTGTTACTGGGATATAGATTTCTTAGAACTGTACCTAATTTAGAAACGTAATTTTTTTTCTTTTTTAAAATTTAAATTCAATTAGCCAACATGTGGTACATTAGTTTCAGATACAGAAAGGTAATTTTTAAAAATTTATTCCAGCATGCTTATGGACAGGAGTTAACAGATTATTGCTTGGTGGCTGTGTGCAAACTCTTTTGAGTCATTTAAGCCAGTAAATTTTATCCCAATGCATAAAAAGTCATATTACTAGTTAAGCCATCTCCCTGTCACTTGCAGAGTAACAGCAGTAAAAATTTTCCCTTCTTCAGTCAGAGATCAACTTTGTAATTCTGTGATTAAACTGAGTGTACACAAATTTGATTTTGGTTTTATTTTATTTCTAAAAGTAAAAAAAAAGTACAAGATTTTATAAGCAGAACCAATATTCTATCAAGTTTGATAATTCAGAGTGAATTTTGTAGTGGGTTTAACATATTACATGATGTGATTTGGTGAAGTTGTTTAAAATATCAGCTATAGGGGGCGCCTGGGTGGCTCAGTGGGTTAAGCCGCTGCCTTCAGCTCAGGTCATGATCTCAGGGTCCTGGGATCGAGTCCCGCATCTGGCTCTCTGCTCGGCGGAGAGCCTGCTTCCCTTCCTCTTTTGCCTGCCTCTCTTGTGATTTCTCTCTGTCAAATAAATAAATAAAATCTTTAAAAAAAAAAAATATCAGCTATATTTACAATACTGTCTTTCTAAAATAGGGTCATTTCCTTTTTCTCCTTCACTCTACCAAATTTAAGTACCATAAGAAAAGAAGAAAATGCTCTTCTATAAATTAAAAGGTACAGCGTAAGACAAGAAGGAACTTCTTGCCTTCTCCAAATGACTTTTCTAGCACAGACTGTCCTTGAGTAGTCCAGATATCTAGTTAAGAGATATTGCTATCTTCCAAGTTCCTTCTTTGATTCGAAAATTCAACTTATTAAAATATTATTCTAACAGAAAGGTCAAAAAATTAAAAATGTATTGAATTAGTGCCTTGCATCAGTTTCATAAAAATTACCTAATTTCTTTTCAAACCGGGGGATGAAGTACACTTTCATCATTTTATAGATGAGGTAGCTGAGACTCAGAAAAGTGAAAGTTTGCAAAAGTATAGAGCATGTATGTGACTGAGTTGGAATTGAAACTCAGATATTCTTTCTACGGAAGTGAGAGACTAGTAGAATTTTTGAGATGATCAAAAAGGCTCAGTTTTACTTAGCTTAATTCTCTTATCCTGTATGGAGGTAAATCAAGATTCAGAATTGCCCAAAGATAAAAGGTAGTTTGTAGCAAAGCCAGAAACAGAATCTAATTCAGTGCTTCATTTATTATCTGTACCCTTGGCTTCAGTGACTCTTCACAATGTTAGTTTTATTCCTGCATTACTAATCTTTCCTTGTCACCCTCCTTGCCTTGGTCCTCTTCTCCTCTCTGCACTTTCTCCATTGGTGCTTTCATGCAGCTTCATGACTTTAAATACCAACTGACGATTTCCAAATTCAGTTTTTCAGTCCATTCCTGACTCTTGGGTTGCAGACACCTGTAGCCAACTTCTGAGATCTCTATTCAGGTATCTAATTAGTATCCTAAACTAACTCTGTCCATAACTAACAGATTTTTATTTTCCCTAGCAAATCTGTTCCTCCCACTGCCCTTCCATCTCAGTTGATGGCAACATGATCCTTTCAGTTACTCAGGCCAAGACACTGTGGAGTCTTCACTCTGTATCTAATGCACAGGAAAACCATTTGGGATCTATCTTTATCTACCTTTAGAATATACAGAATTCAACCACTTCTTACCACCTCCACTGATAACTGCTGTCTTCTGAGTCACTGGTTCTTTAAAGATTTTAAATTAGACCGTGTTACTCCTTCCAGAACCTTGCAATGATTCCCCATTTTCTTCAGAGTAAAAATCAAAAACCTTACAGTGCAAGAGTTTGTGGGGGATGAGTGAATGACAACATTTTGGTTAATTACTATCATTTCTCTTCCTTACTAGGATGGAAATTCTGTGAAGATAGGACTGTTTGTCTTATTTTGTTTACTACTGTATCCCAAGCACTATGTGCCTAACACATAGAAGGTGCTCGATCATTATTTGTCAAATTTGAATTCTTGCATTCATTTAATATTGAGTACATATTGTATGTCAGACCAGTGGTAGATACAGCAATTAGTTATGATCTCTGCTTTCATGAAGCTTTCATGAAGTGGACACTCATTCTCAGAGATACTGACTCAGTTGGTCTTCTGTATATTCCAAACATCTGTATTTTTTAAATGATCGCAGACTACTTTGATACACAGTCTATGTCAAAAGCTTGTTCTGTATGTCTGTACCTCACCATAGAAATAGATCTACTCTCAAGAATACTTTATTAGGAAACTCAGAAGTAACTTAGTCTCTAAAGGTTGTTAAAGAATCCTAACCAGGAAATATTACTGTATATTGTGCAAACACCTCTTTCATGTTAATGCCAGTTTCCAATAATCTTATCTCTCAGATATAATGGTTTAATGGATCTAGACTTTTTCTTTTCCATATCTGGCTCTTTTTCAGGTACTTTCACATTGTTTGCCCAATAATGGACTGGCTGAAGGACATAGAAGTCAGGAGGATTAAGTTATTTTCCCAGGAATGAAACTAAGTTGGTAGTCTCACCAGAGCTTGGGTTCCTTATTTTAAAGGTTTAGACTTATCTGAAAGTTTAGACTAAATTAAACTAAAACTTCCTTTGCTCCAATATTCTAGAATTCTGATTTTAATTTCTACAGCAGTTATAATTATTAATAATAATAGAAATAATACTCTTCTTAATATAATTTTGAAGGAAAAATTAGTCATTCTTCCCATTATAGATATCTTTGGTGTTTCCAAGTTAATATACCATAAATAAAAGCCTTGCATCTAAAATATAATTGTGTTTAAGTCATTTTCTGGTTTTTGCTAATTTCAGTTTGATGAATCAGCATGGCTCTTTGGAAAGTCAAATCAACAAAGAAACTACATTTCTGATCATGTTTCAGATCATAGAAAAAAATACTTTCATAATGACTCCCATTATTTCTCCTTCAGTATACTTAAAAGATCTGACATATTCTCATCATTACCATGCTTACTATGTAAGTGTGGGCTACCTAACAGAATCTCTGGGGGAGAACAGGGTGTGATATAGAGGTGAAGAGGATATGTCTATCATTTGATAAGGTTTCCAGATAACTCTGATGTCTACCATCACAACCCCCTATTTGAGAATAACTCTTCTAAAGATTACAAATGTATACACACACATTAATTAAACACCAGTTAATTAAACACCAATACTTCATCTGAATTCCAAAATAAAGAACTATTCTATTTAGGTGTGTATATTCTTTAGGCATTCTGTTGCACATTACCTGAATCTGAAAGAATGGTACATTGTCAAGTGTTCCGAGCATCATGAAAGGGAAATTAACTGGCACTCTACATTGAGCAGTTCATGCAGACTCTGTTCCAAACAAGGACAGCTCCACTTCTATTAAGTTATATCTTTGCAATCTAAGCAAAGTTGGAATATAACCACTGTGTAAATATATCATGTTATTTTTAGACAGTATGCCTTTCGAATACCACATATTCTCTAGTTTCTACTCCCAACTATGATAAATGAGGAAGTGTGCAGCAAATATTTTTAAGATGAAAATTTCATTCTTTTGGAAGTGTCCTGACAATAACTATTTTCAGGTTATTGAATCATGAAAACAGTCTGGAATAATTAAGAGTGTATACTCTAAAGTCAGAATACCTGGTTTGAAATTACAGCTGTGTTACCGCTTATTAGCTCTATAGTCTTGGCAAATAACTTAATCTGTGTAAGTTTCAATTATATCACCTGTAAAATGGAAGTCATAATCATGTTTACTTTAATGTTAAATTTTGGTTTTTATGAGCCAGTGTGCAGTAAGTTTAGCACAGTGCTGAACTTCTAATAAGCTATTATAGCAATAAAACTTTACTTTTAGAACTAAAAACTAAAGATGGTAGCAATTCACTTTTTTTTTTTTTAAGAACACAAACCCTCTTCTAATCTGTGGTAATATAAGCTTTGCAAAAATGAGGATTTTAGTTGCTAATTTCTATGAGTTGACCCCAAATCCTATTCAGTTATTAGCTATTTGACCTTCAATTAGTCTTTGGTTGTTGGACACAAATATTAGTTTTCCTCTAGTATAATGATTTTAGTTTGCTTACATTAAAATTTTTTGTATCTGTCGCTGACAGAAAAAATAAAACTTATGCACAAAGTAGTGAATAGAGTTGCAAACAGTGTTTCTCAAGCTTTCATGCACATATGAATGAATTACTTAGAGATAAAAACCTCAGAATTTCAGACCCAGTGCCCTCATCATTTGAAGTGAGCCCCAGAAATCAACACTTTTATCCCTCCATGCTCCCAGTTGACTCTGATGAAAGTGGGTCCTAGGAACACACTTTGTACATAAACACACTTTCAGTACAAAATAGCATCAGTAGCAGGAGACTAGAGTTAGGAATCTGGCTTTGCCACAGAGTCTGGCTTTACCTGCTAATGGTTTAACTTATACTTTGAAAATATGAGAATGTACATCATGTTGAGCTTTTTTAAAGTCAGACTGTAAATTGAAGACCATGTAATAAAGAACAAAACTCATGAGCCTAGCAATCATGGCTAGATTTTTAGTCCCAACTCTGCCACTTCGTAGTCTAATGATTGGGTAAGTTATACAATGTCTGCGGATCCTGATTTCTCCATCTTAAGAATAGAATTAATACCATATTCACCAGGTATGCCATAGTTCATTGCTGTATATCCAGCACGAGAGCAGTGTAGTATACAGTAGGTCTCAATTACGGTTAGCTGGATGAACTACATTATTTGAAATGGTGTAATAAATTTGGGAATAACGACACAAAAGTAGCACAGTACCCTCCCCCCAGAAGTTCATGGTCCGGGGGAAAGAGACATACACAGATAATACAGCATACCTAAATGAAGATCAACTGAGGTGATGTCATGACACGCAATAGGAGTTAGGTGATGACGGCACTGGCAGAAAACCACAGCCAGAATGTAAAGAGCTCAGAAATGGATCTGTTAACCCTTTAAAGCATTTTCTTCAGAGGTCTCTGGTCTGTTTAAAGTTGAGGCCATGCTAACCATTGGAATGTTTGTTTGACAACATGGTGTGTTGGTACAGGTCCGATTCCCATCGCACTTCAGTTCAGATCTCAAGGACCTTCTAAGGAACCTGCTGCAGGTGGATTTGACAAAGCGGTTTGGAAACCTGAAGAATGGCGTGAGTGACATAAAAACTCACAAGTGGTTTGCCACCACAGATTGGATTGCTATTTACCAGAGGAAGGTGAGCCGTTTCTTTAATTTAAAAGCTTTGAAAGGCTGGTATTTAAATTATATATAGGTAATAGAGATTGTTTCAACTTAACACAACCTTTGAATTAATACTATGCAGGACTTAAGGGACCTTTCCAACCCAAAGCTTAAAAACGAGTTTTCTCCTTGGTAAAAGAGAAAGCATATTCTGTTTTGACCATCAACCTGAAATGTTTTCAGTGTCAAATTTTTCCTACCTAGGCCTCTTATTCTTCAAATATCAGGTAATGATACAGCAGACAATGTCCCAAAGGTTTGTATTTCAAAACTGATATGAAACCACATTAGAAAAACAACATATAAACAAATAGAATCTCCCACTGGAACTGGCACAAGCTAGATTCAATAACATTTAATAGCTAGATTCATCAGATATTTTTCAGTGTTTATCACTTCACCTTTATAACAAATTGAGACATTTAACAAAAGCTTTTGCTGTGCTGAATTACTTTTATCTCACCTTTGTTTCTTAAATGCCTGGTTAAAGATAATTTGTATTTATAAAGTGTTTGCATCTTGAATATATTGCTTTTTTTTCCATAAAACAAAAACTTCTAATGTTTCAGAGACTTGCCATATTTAATGATGTTGTGCAGCACGAGTGAATTTCCTTAGGAAAAAAATGTAAATGCTGTCATTGAATATTAATAGCACATTTTTCCAAGTTTATATCTTTTAGAAAAAATAACAAAAAAAAAAGCATTAAAAGAATTTAATAATGCAACAAAAACCAAAACAAGGCAGATACAGTAGTCTCTGCATCTTATAAGATAGGTTCAGAAACTCCCTAGCCATTAAATCATGAAACAGTCCTTAGCATCATTACCTCAGCTGGATGTGCTGTATGGCCAAGAGCAATTCTATTTGGGGGACTTACTGATTCTATATTTTCGTTCAGTGCTTTTTTTTTTTTTTTTTAAGATTTTATTTATTTATTTGACAGAGAGAGATCACAAGTAGGCAGAGAGGCAGGCAGAGAGAGAGGAGGAAGCAGGCTCCCCGCTGAGCAGAGAGCCCGATGCGGGGCTCGATCCCAGGACCCTGAGATCATGACCTGAGCCGAAGGCAGCGGCTTAATCCACTGAGCCACCCAGGCGTCCCTCGTTCAGTGCTTTTTGATCTGACTTCTCTTTGTTCTCTCAGCATTTGTTGAATGAATTGAATTTTTTGGCCCCGTATTTTAAATTCCACCTTTACTAATGCTAATTTATTAAATATTTCAGTCTGTTTGTGAAATTTATTTTTTTTTTA
The DNA here is from genome assembly GCF_922984935.1 of Meles meles. Classification (NCBI taxonomy): domain Eukaryota; kingdom Metazoa; phylum Chordata; class Mammalia; order Carnivora; family Mustelidae; genus Meles; species Meles meles. The sequence goes on along the minus strand of NC_060066.1, from coordinate 145,730,495 downwards.
AGATTTTATTTATTTGGGGCACCTGGGTGGCTCAGTGGGTTAAAGCCTCTGCCTTCGGCCCAGGTCATGGTCCCAGGGTCCTGGGATGGAGCCCTGCATCGGGCTCTCTGCTCAGCAGGGAGCCTGCTTCCCCTCCTCTCTCTCTGGCTGCCTCTCTGCCTACCTGTGATCTCTGTCTGTCAAATAAATAAATAAAATCTTTTAAAAAAAAAAGATTTTATTTATTTATTTGACAGAGAGAGATCACAAGTAGGCAGAGCAGCAGGCAGACAGAGAGGGGGAAGCAGGCTCCCCACTGAGCAGAGACCCCAATGAGAGGTGAGAGAGTCAGCGGGAGAAGCATACACCCTGCTGAGGCGGGAGCCTGATGCAGCACTTGATTCTGGAACTCCAGGATCATGACCTGAACCCAAAGCAGATGCTTAACCAACTGGTTAAACTGGTTATAGGGGCACCCAGGTGCCCCTATAATTATTCTTAAAGAGGGATTACACTGAACTGCTACTGCCCATTTAGAGTTCATGTGCTTTCCAGAGGGCTTGACTTACCTTAGATAGTGAACAGCTTATCTGCCAAGAAGTAGCACCCTATAGCAAACAGGTTGTAGTATTGAACAGATTGATCAACTGTAGATCTTGACTATCAGTTGGACTTGAAGATCCCTGGATAATTTATAAATAGAAATAATTGAGGGGCGCCTGGGTGGCTCAGCGGGTTAAAGCCTCTGCCTTCGGCTCAGGTCATGATCCCAGGGTCCTGGGATCGAGCCCTGCATCGGGCTCTCTGCTTGGCTGGGAGCCTGCTTCCTCCTCTCTCTCTCTCTCTGCCTGCCTCTCTGCCTGGTTGCCTACTTGTAATCTCTATCTGTCAAATAAATAAATCTTTAAAAAAAAAAAAAAATAATTGAGTACATCAGTGTAGCCATTTGTTTTAATGTCATCTCAGTTATAACTGTGCACACCAATACCAAATTATCAAAAATGATAATTTGAATAGTTTTCATAGGCTTTGTTATTCTCTGACCAAGTGCTCACGAGCAATGAAATAGTCCAATAGTCCAAGGCATCTAGCAGAGAGACAAGAAACAGAAGAAAGAGGCCTGGACAACTCAAACTGTGCAATCACTGTACATGTAGAGATGATCCCAACAGGTGTGATCCTAAATTGCTGCCTGGCTAGATGTGAGGCAGCTGTCTGCATAGCTGATTACTCTGCATGGTGCAGAACCGCAGTCCCCAGAGCGTGCATGTGAGGCAACCAGCTGGCAAACTAAAAGATAATATTAGACTTCCCAGTCCTATGGTCTTTTTACCTTGTTCTTTTTAAATGTCTTGTTTGTGTATATATCTTATACTAACATACTTATGTGAGTAAATAATTTATAAATAGCTACACATATATTGGTGATTTGTAATGTTTTATTAAAAGGCATATAAATCAAAAAACTTTGGAGACCACTGGCTTACATATTAGAAAGAACTCTGTATCAGAAGCAGGGAATCATGAGTCACCTGGGTGGTTCAGTTGTTTGAATATCCAACTCTTGTTTTCTGCTCAGGTCATAAGATCAAGTTTCCATCAGGCTCAGCACAGAATCAGCTTGCGTTTATCTCCCTCTCCCTCCCTCCTCCTGCTCACTCACACCCTCTCTCTCTCAAATAAATAAAATTTTTAAAAAGGAAGGAACTGATAAAGAAAAATCTAGAATTCTGTAACCTGAAGTGCTGGCATTTTAATACCATTGGTTAATTATCCTAGACATCTCTTAAGTATTGTACCATTCCTTGAATGAAAATGTTGAGATAATAGCAAACCTACTGTTTGCTGCTTTTTCTAATGCTGCTATCATTTAGGTACTTAAAGGCATTTAAAGATGTTACCATATAGTAATAGTGGGAATGTATTTTCTTTGGTGTTTAGAACTCCCAAGCATTCATTTTTCTTCTTTATTATTCCAATATGTGTGTCCTCCTCGCCACACACACACACCACCACCACACAATTAACTCAAGTCTTAACACTATCTACCTGGAGATAGCATCAGACCCCATAGATTGAGGTCTCAGTCCTATAAGAGTGCCCCTCTCCCCCACCACTTCAGACATTCATCACAAGTCTAACCACCTGTTTTGACTCGGAGGCTATAGATCAGAGGTTCCCACAAACTCCTCCTGGGTTTCAATTACTTTGCTAGAGCAGCTCACAGAACTCAGAAACTTCACTTACTATTACCAGTTTATTATAAAAGAATGTAACTCAGAGTAGCCAGATGGAAGAGATGCAAAGGACATGTATGTGGAAAGGGCTCAGAGCTTCCTGCTACCTTCAAGCACAACACTCTCCCCAAATCCCCATTTGTTCATCAACCTGGAAACTCTCCGGACCCCATCCTTGTGAAGTTTTATGGCTTCATTACGTAGACATGATTGTTTAAATCATTGGCCATTGGCAACTACATTAATCTCCAGCCCCTCTTCCCTCCTGCAGGTCAGGGGCTAAGACTGAAAGTTCCAAGTGCCTAATCAGCACCCATCCTTAGGTTAGCTGGGGGCTTTCCAAAAGTCATCTCATTAACATAACATTTATGAAGTCCAAGAGTTTAAAGAGCTCTGTGCTCAGGACTGGAATGAAAACCAAATATATTTTTCCTATTATAAATCTTTTTTTTTTTAAGATTTTATTTATTTATTTATTTATTTGACAGAGAAAGAGAGATCACAAGTAGGCAGAGAGGCAGGCAGAGAGAGAGAGAGGGAGAAGCAGGCTCCCTGCTGAGCAGAGAGCCCGATGTGGGACTCGATCCCAGGACCCTGAGATCATGACCTGATTTGAAGGCAGAGGCTTAACCCACTGAGCCACCGAGGTACCCCCTGTTATAAATCTTTAATATCACAGTTTCGTTTCCTTCTCAAATGTAGGTTGAAGCACCGTTCATACCAAAGTTCAGAGGCTCTGGAGATACCAGCAACTTTGATGACTATGAAGAAGAAGATATCCGCGTCTCTATAACAGAAAAATGTACAAAAGAATTTGATGAATTTTAAAGCCGAGCAACAAGATGACATCAGAACTCACACTCAGTCTTTGCACCCTGTTGGGAGATACGGTGGAGCTGAGACTGTCCTTGTTGAAGCAGTTACCTAGTTCCGTCATTCCAGCGACTGAGTGAGGTCTTTATTGCCATCCGTGTGTGCGCTCTGCATCCACCTCTGTAACAAGGCACCGCTAAGCAAAGCATTGTCTGTGCCATAACACAAAACTAGACACTTTCCTGCTTCCCTCTGGTTTGTTGTTCTCCTGCCCTATGTCCATTTCTTCCTTTTTCATTTTCATCAGTTTTTCTCCAAACAGTGCTCCACTTTATTTTGTTGGCATTTCGGACGGGCAGTGTTACGGCTCTGTGATATTTCCAAGGAAGGATAAGTGTTGCCTTTGGTAGTTCTTGCCATTATTTTTGTTGGTCAGTGGCTTGAGGATATACTTCCGATAACTATTTTTACTTTGAGTAGCTCAGACTCAGTTTTGCCAAAACTTTTGACAATTTTTGAAGACAATTTTTTGTCTCATCAACAAGGCAGTTTATACAAAACTAAACAATAACTTTCGTAGAATTCACTGTTCTGGCAAGACACTTGGATAGACTAACATCGAGTAGCTAGCCCCAGCAGTTTGGATTCCTAGAGATCAGAGCCGCTATTTCCCTTCACTACCTTTTGTATCATCTTCCCCTTGAGTAATTAAGTGACCAGCTGTGTAGTGTGACAGATGTGTCTCATTCACAGGAAAAACTAATGCTATGGATCATCACTTGGTACCAGCATTTCTGTAGGTATCTAGAGCTAGCTCTAGATTTCTAAACCTTCACTTCTCCATAAGGGTTTTAGCCAGTATTTTAACAGAAGGTGACTGAAGAAGAAAGTGACAAATTTTAAGTTTCTCAAATAGTCCTCACTGTAAACTTTTTAAAGGAAAAGAACTAAAAACATTAATACGGACAAATACCTTGCTGAGTCAAACAAATGGCTTGATACTTGTAAACAGTATAGAGATGCTCTTATTTATATGAGGTTTTTCTTTGTTTCGCTTTGCTTTGTTTTGCAGTAATGTTTTGTTAAGAACAAAAGGAATCGTTGCCAGTTATTCTGATGTACTCTATTTGTCAGCCTGAGGGAGAGGCACTGTTGAAGCTTCGGCTTTCATCCTATGCCTCATCAATGAGGAAAAGGGACAAAATTTTTTAAAACTGCCACAATTGTGTTTTAATTTTGAGGTGTGATATTTTTAGACATGTCAGAATTTCAAGCCGTTTTCTTTTAGTAAACAGAATGTATGATCATGCAGATACAATTTTTGTATTTGAGTTTTATTTTTTTTTAATACTTCATTGCCAACAACATTGCTGTCACGTGGAAATTTCAGGCACTTTTGCACAGTTAGTTCAACATTTGTTGAGAATCCATGGCTTAACTCTGTTTATTAAATATTTTTGTCTTTGCTTTTAAATTTTGCCATCTGGTTTTATCTCCGTGTGTCAGTGACCTATCTTAAAACAACACACCAAAAAAGTCGAAAGTAAACTGTTTTCATTTTTTGTGATCAATTACGTGCATATAAGTTGTTTTTAATCAAACCGATCTTCATGTATATATAAGCATTCTATTTGCTTCCTTATTGGTGCAGGTCACTGACTACTTCTTTTCCTTTGTACCACACCCCTGTATAAAACCTTTGAAGACATTGAAAAAAGCCTGTCTGGAATATTCTCTGCATCAATCTATACATCTATTGGTTGTCAAGTGTTGTTGCATGGTTATGTCATTTAAAAGCTGATGCTGATTTCAGTTGGTCCACCTATATTTAAAATGTGTAAGGAAAATATGAAATACTTTGCTGTATCAAGTTTTATGTGACAAAAATATATCATCATGTTAATAAATTTAACACATCATTTGTATAAAATATTTTAATTAGTTTTTGGCCCAAGAACATGCTGATCATTGTATTCTATGTGTATGCTACAAATTCTATAGTAGCTTTATTGTATATTATTGTAAAAGTATTTTAATAAGTCATGGGGGTGACACTTTGATTATTACATTTTAGTTTTCAGCAATTAAAAAGATTTAGACTCTGCCTAGGTAGATTACCCCTAGGTGTACATTGGTTTTGAGGGCTATTTCGCCATTCCCATTTTACTCTCCATTTAAAGGACATGAGCAGGCTCTCCGATATGCCAGGAGAGTCTATTTCCAACCAATCAAGTACACTGAATTAGAATATCTTAAAGTTATATAAAACTCACAGTTTCGGCCACAGTTTAGCCAAGAACGAAATAAAAACTTGAATAATCAGTGGAATAAATCAGTATTTAACCTCAAATCACATTATTCGAAACAGAAGAACTGACATTTTTCCTCAGTAAATAATAAGGAGATGGCATTGCAGAGGAAGGACCCCTGACTCAAAAGTCAAGACATTTGGGTCTCAGGCTTGTCTGTCACAGTCAGGATGACCTTGGCCTTAGCTCTACAAAATGAGTTCCATTAGGCAATTTCTAAGGTCTTCTAATTTTCACATGTCATGACAAGATTCTTTTTATTTGACAGTTTGAAGGGATAATGTGCTTTGAAGTAAGTCTTGGTAAGGTGATATTTTAGGGCCTTTCTTCTCTTTCTTCTCCTTATCTCTTACAGTGTTCTTATAATTTTTTAAATATCACAAGGACTTCATATCTCTTTTGATTCCTTCCTCCTCACTGATGCTAAAAATCCAATTGATATCAAACTGTCAACCTACCAAAAAAGATATTGTGGCTTGTGGGTATTGCTGTCTTTTTTTGATATGTTCTTGTATTGACTGCCCATTGGCCTGAAAATACTCATCAAAAGCCTAAAAAAAAAAATCATTTTTTCCCACTGTTTTATCTGCTTGTTGTAAGAATCAAATGAAATAATGTATGTGAAAGCACCTTGTAAACTGTAACCTATCAATGTAAAATGTTAAGGTGTGTTGTTATTTCATTAATTAATTCTTTGTTTAGAATGGAATTTCCTATGCACTACTGTAGCTAGGAAATGCTGAAAACAACTGTGTTTTTAAAGTAATCATAACAGCAAAATTAAAGTATCTTCAAAGGATAAACAGTGTATTGAGTCTTGCGTTCTATTTGGCGCCCTTACCTCCCGATTTCTTTTCTGCAGATACTATAGATGCTTATAGATTGCAGTTTTCAGGCATTTGGGTTGATCTGTGGTAGTGGGAACAGTAATAGGAGAGAAACATCCACCAATCAAATCCAATTGAGTATATATTAAGAAACTACTAAATTCATTCCACAGTTTTTAAAAAGTGGATCTACTTCTTCCTCATGCTCTTACTCCAAATAACTCTTAACAGAATGTTGAAAATATTCATAGTTAAATGACTGACACTACAAGAGACATCTCCTTATATTGGAACAATGAACTATGAATTTTTACTTTTTTTAAAGATTTTATTTATTTATTTGACAGATAGAAATCACAAGTAGGCTGAGAGGCAGGCAGAGAGAGAAAGAGAGGAGGATGCAGGCTCCCTGCTGAGCAGAGAGCCCGATGTGGGGCTCGATCCCAGGACCCTGGGATCATGACCCGAGCCAAAGGCAGAGGCTTTAACCCATTGAGCCACCCACGCACCCCAAATGTTTACTTTCTTTTTTCAGAAGTGTTGTTGAGTTCACATTACCTCTTTTGATTTCAGCCAGGTTGATTAGTGTGTGTTTCTGTAGTTGTCCTTCACCTCAAGAAATGATGTTTTAGGTAATTACTTTAACAGCTTACTATTTTTTATTATTAGGATTATTACTACAAAAATTTGTAAATATTGATGTACTTTATAACACCATGTTTACTATCTTTATACCAGTGTTTGCTTTATTTTATCATTGTCAGGGCTTAGCACAAAATGCCAATTTTCTCATTTCTATATATAAGTAATAACAAAAATCTAGGCATATCTTCACTCCAAATCATCATTTGAAAGCCATTTAAATTTTCTCTTATGCACAAATATTGGATGTGAAGTTAAATACTTTTCATTTTTGTTTTCTTGAACATTTTCCATATGCCTTACTAAAATTGCCTTTGATAAGGGCTCTCTGATAAGGGCTGAATTGTGTTTCTTCAGAATGTATATGTTGAAGTCCTCCCTGCTGTAGCTCAGAATATGACTATATTTGAAGGCAGCACCGTTATTTTTTTTAAAGATTTTATTTATATTTGGGGGGGAGAGCAGGAGCAGCGGAGGGGAGGGGCAGGCAAAGGGAGAAGCAGGCTCTCCATTGGGCAGAGACCCTGATGTGGGGCTCTGATCTAAAGGCAGATGCTTAACCAGCTGAGCCACCCAGGCACCCCTGAATGTAGGACCTTTAATTAGGGTAAAATGAGGTCCTATGGATGGGCCCTAATCTGACAACTGGTGAATCTGTAAGAAGAGATTATGACATAGAAAATGCAGGCCCAGAAAAACCGTGTGGAGACATAAGAGGGAGATGGCCCTCTCCCAGTCAAGGAGAGAGGATTCAAAAGAAGCCAATCCTGCTAAAACCTTGATTTTGGACCTCTAACCCTTCGAATTTATTGAGAAAATAAATTTGTGCTGCTTAAGCTGCCCACTCTGTGGTAACAAACTAGTACACCCACCAGTACTCCTGTGTATACACTGTATTCCTCTGATGAAGGTCTTGCACTGATCTCACTTCAAATGCTTTGTAACTGACACAAATTGAAATAACTTACCATAAGCAAAAACCAAGCAAACAAAACTATGTCAGTGTGATCACAAACCTCAGTGTACCTGCTGTCTTACTTCTAATCTTTTCTGGACTATAAGCAGGAAACAGAAGACAGTAGTTACTGAGGATAGGGGAAAAGATGGGTAACTGAAACCAATTCTAACTCCTGGTTAGAATTACTCTTGCCATCAAGCTATCTTCTTGAAGCTGTGATAATACAACCTAAAATTGAGCAAATCATTAAATTTAGAGTCTCTGTCATGTCTTAATGGTGAGGTTAATGAAATGGCCAAAAGGAAAGTTGGAAGGGGATAAAGTGTTGGTGAATAAGCTGCAGTTGGTTCAGTGGTAGCAACTGTCACAGTAAATTATTACCTCAGTGTGTTAATTTTCTATTGCTACTGTAACAAATTGCCATAAACTTAGTGGCTTAAAACAACATAAATACATTATCTTACAGCTCTGGAAGTCTGGTATTAAAAATGTGTTTCATTGGGTTAAAATCAACTTATCAGCCGGAGTGTATTCTTTCTAGAGACTGAAGGGGAGAGTCTGTTTCTTTTCTAGCTTCTGGAAACTGCTTACTTTCCTTAACTGGTGACCCCTTTCCTCCACCTTCAAAGCCAGCAATATCGAGCTGGGTCTTTATGTTGCATCCCTCTAACCTCCTCTTCCTCCTCCCTCTCACATTTAAAGACCCTTGTGACTTTATTGACCCACCTGGATGTCCAGGCTATTCACCCTATTGTAAGATCAGCTAATGAGCAACCTTCATTCCCCTCTGCCATATAACCTATCACATTCACAAGTTCTGGGAATTTGGGCATGAACATCTAGTGCATTTAGTGCAAACTAAAACCACAATTGGATATCACTACATACCCACAGAAAGACTAAAATCAGTAACACTGGTAATGCCAAGTGTTGGTGAGGATGGAGAGCAACTGGATGGAAGGGTCATGCATTCCCAGTGGGAACGTAAAATGGCACAGCCACTGTGCCAAACAGTATGGCCGTCTGTACAAAGTTGACCATTCACTTGTCATATGATCACCCATTCTACTTCTAGGTATTTACCCAAGATAATGAGAACATATGCTTATACAAAGACATAAATGTTCAGCAACTCTTTGCAACAGTCCCAAAAGAGAACAATTCAAACAAACAGCAGCAGATGAACAGATCAGCAAATGGTGCTATGTCCATGCAATGAAATAGTACTCACCAGGAAGAAGGAAGACACTACTGACACAAGCAGCAACATAAGAGCATCTAAAAAGCATCTTGATTGTCTACACTTGTAAAAACTCATTGAACTTTGTACTTAAAAATGAGTACATTATACCTTTGTAAAGATGCTTCAAAAAACAATTATGCAAAGGAAATAAATTTTAGAGTACATAGGATTTAAATAGAAGGTTAGTGATCTGGAAGATAGAATTTAGGAAATCTCAGAATTTATACTCAAATGGTAGAGATAGAAAAATATGAGAGAAAAGTTAAGAAACATGGGAGGTCACCCTTGAGACATAATTGTCTGAAGTTTTAAAGAGAGGAGACATAAAAATGGAAAAGTAATGTCTCCAAAGTTCTCAATGCCTTTTTTTAAACTTAGAATTATAGTCCCAAGCAAACGGCTGTTTTGTTGCAAGGTGGAGGACGTTCTTCCAAGGCATCCTAGGCCTCTAGCAACCAGATAGGTTTGACCAGTAAGAAGTGATAGTAAGACAGAGAAGGGAGCAGAAAGGTATAAGCAGAGTGTTTCCCTTCCTATCTCTCTCTCTGTTCTGTACCATCGCTGCAGTCTTCTCCATTGTCCCAGCTCCTGGTCACTGTTACGGTTCTCCACTAGGTAGCCCTTGCTTCTCAGCTCTGTGAACCCCACTCTTCCTTTTTTCCTCCAGGCCAAGGCAATAAATTGCTCTGCTGTTACTCATCTTTGGGTGACTTCACCATTTTAGTGTTTGTCTTTATCTTTGGCTGGTTTTATAAATATGACTGATACTTTTTTTGTTATATTAAGTGCAGCTATTGGACTCCCTATGCTTCCATCACCTGTAGAACCAATTTCTTCTATTGAATCTCCTCTGTTGAAATACCTAGAATGGTTTCTGTTTTCCCAGCTGGACTCTGATTGATGTTCCCATTATCATCACTCTTATTCTATATTGTGTTGAAGGATCCTAGCCATCATAATAACAGAACAAAGAACAAAGGTAATCCTAGCCATCACAGTAAGAGAAGAAACGACAGAGGTAAAAGTAAGGCCACTCCAAATAAAATACATTGTAAAAATTTTTTACCTACAGGGACTCAATAAGGCACTTGTAAAGGTATATGTGAAGGAAAATGGTCCCTCAAGGAAGAAATAGCTTCTGGAAAGCTTGAAGAGAACCACTCCCTGTCCCCCACCCACCCCCCCAAAAAAACTTCATTAGAAATAAAAATGAGATAGACATAGAAGAGCTTTAAAAATTCTGGTCATTCTAAAATTTAAAAAATACACAAACCCTCCTTTTTTTCCTATGCCCTCCATCCCCAAACATATAGAAATGATGGAATATATTTTAAAATATCTTTAAAGGCATAGATTCCACTCAAAACAAAATAAACATCTCCACAGACCAGAAACACGATGGAAAATACACAGTGGTAAGTGGAGATGACTCTGCAGACTCACTAACATACAGAGCAGATTTTTTCTTACAATGAGATAATTACAGAGCAGAGAATAAAAAGGTGAAGAGATTAAAGAAAATTCAGAAATGGTTATAGATACTGAGAACAAATATGATCCACTGTTGGCATCCTGAATTTTGAAACGAATGAAACAAAAAATATTCAAATATATCACATAGAAATGTTCTGCTAAAATGAAGCAAAAACGGAATTTATATATTGAAAGAATACACTGTTTTTCAAGGGGAAATGACACAGAGCTTTCAACATCAAGCCATACTATGGTGAGGATTTTGAACTCCAATGATTAAAATGTTATGCATAATCACTTCTCGGCCTTTTGGCGAAGATCAAGTGTAAAATGTTATGCGTAAGAATGAAGTCACCTTAAGGTGCGGGCAGAAACAGATTGGCCTCCGATGTCTCCACAGTAATACTTGGTGCCAAAAGACAATTCAATAACGCCTATAAGGGAAAGAAAGTACAAGCAAAGTGTATTATACCTAGCCAAGTTGCTTTTCATTTAAAAACACAAGACAGGTCCCTGTTAATAAATGAAAGAAATTGAAAACCTATGAGCCCTTCATACCCAACTGGATATATGAATCAATGTAAAGAACTTAGTATTGAAGAAGCCATGAGAAAAAGCCCATAGTGAACACTGAATCTGTCTAAATGTCATACTAATTATAAGCAACTATGGTAATTAGAACTATAGAACCAAATGGAAGTGTTTTAAACCTTGGCAAAACTGAAATAAGATAACCAGCAAAATTGGAAGGTAGGGAAAGGAAGTGAGACTGGTAATTTCTTACCCTTTATTACAGGAAGTCAACTAATAGAATCTAAAATTAGTATGTGTGGTTAAATAAGATAATGACTCTAACTTCTGAACGATTTTTTTTTATAATTGTGTAACTATTTTGTAAGGAAGAACAATTTATCAGCAGGTTTTCCAACTTCTTTTTCTTGTGTTAAATTCGATTACATTTATTTTCATTTCAGTTTCTCCTGGTAAATTGGATTTTATAATATAAATAAAATGAAGTTGAAGACCTTCTGTTAAAAAGTATGATGTAATTTTTATAAAATGCATGCTATCTAGTGATGTACCTCTCCCATCTCTCTGGCCTTCTTGCTCTATGTGTGCATAGGGTGAAGCCTGGGAGGTAACTCACAGTATGGGATTTGGGGTTATCTCCTAATTTCTCCTTTGTACTTCGCTGAATTGCTTGCATTCTTTAAAATGGTAAAGCAATTAATCAAAAATCCATATGACCAATAACGGAGCATTGAAATTTTTAAATTTTTATCCATTTTCCAAAAAGCAAATGTTATGATACTTACTCTTAGCAAGTAAGCTATTTTCACCAGAGTACTGTCTTCTCAAGAAAGCCCAATGTCTTTCTTTCAAGATTGAAAATGAGACAGCATATCATTGATAATGCTTTTCAGCAAACCACCAGATATCACTGAAATAGCCTCATGAGCATTATCACTGCCACAAAGAAGTGTTTTCATCTTCTTCCTCATTTCTCAAACCCTTCCCTTTAACAGCCAGACCACTGCTATATGGAAAAAAAGACTCTTGTCTTCACTGCCCATTTCTTCAGAGTACACTGAAAACTCAGACTCAATGAGCACAACCACTTGTTCCTAAAATTTTACTGTTTTCTTTATATTAAATCGAAGTCAGGAAGCACACAGTTAAGTGCAGCCTGTTCTCTCTGAATAAATCATGTGGTTACTGGCATCCAGAAAAAGGCTCTTTCATTCAAGTAGCAATGTCCTTCTTTGTTGCTTACGGATCTGTGGATAACTTCATTCCTGTCTGTACCACGCCTCAGAAAATAATCGCAAACCAAACACAAGTTTTCTTCCATATGATAAACAAACAAAAATCTGCTGAGCACTTCACATATACTCAACACCTAAAACCGATCATAGAATCTTCTCATCGTTGGTCTCACCTACACTGTTCTGGATAGCATACCAGTGATTTTTTCCCCTCTTTTTGCTTTCTCTCCATACATACTTGTTATTTATGGAAACTGGCTTGCACCTTTCTGAATATAATGTGTTGGTACCAATTCTTGCTACAAAGAGGAAGACTCTGAATCTTGCTTTTGTATTTTGGGAACAAATAGTAGTCCTAGATTCTCTCCCTAGCAAATAACAGACCACAAAATGCAAAGCACTTTTAGCAAAAAAAAAAGGGGGGGGGGCGGAGCAGAATTCACATAACCAGGAATTCTGAGGGTGGACTTCTGTCACAGTAAAGTCTAAAAGACCAAACTACATCACCAGAATTTTGCCTCTCTCTCAACCACTTGGCCCTGTCCTCAGAATTCACTTCACCCTCAATAGGTACACTCCATGGAACAGAAAATAAATCCACCAGCCCCTCCAGACTTGCACTTGTGAAAGTGCCCATGGTCTCAGATGAAGGAGATGGAAGTTTCAGAAGTTTCTCCTGCACTATGTAAGTCCCCCAAGGGCATTCATGGTCCAGCCTGGGTCAGAGCCTACATCTGAGCCTGGATGAGGAGATAGCCATGATTAACAGCCTCACCAGAATTCTGTGGACTGGGGAGAGGTAGTTTTCCAAAGAAAGTTGTGCTGGTCAGACAGGAAAAAGTTGATGTTCACCAAAGTCTTCTAAATTTTCCACAAAAAACCACAACAATTTTGTATGGAAAAGCATTATTGTGTGTTCTGGAAAAACTTTGTGGGTTTACCAGAGTGACGGGTGTAAAAAATTTCACTGTACCATGCCAGCTCTTAAGAAATTATCCTAATAAACAACATCATGAGCTAGGGGCAAATGACTCATCAATCCTACAAAACCCTTTCAATTTACATGTGGTTCAACCTTAGGAAATCAATTATTTTGTTCCTGGAATTCACAACATTAACATCCATTCCTAACTTTAAAATTTTAAAAATATTTTAGTAAGTTATGAAAAGGAAGCTTTAGTAACATGGTAGTAGTAATATCCAAGAAATCTGTCATAAATATTTACTTTATAGTGAGACACTAGAAGCATTCATATGTAAGTGAAGAACAGGACACCATTATTATTCAACATTTTCTTGAGACTGTAGTCAATGCAATAACTTCCGAAAAATAAGCAGAGATTTAAATATTGTCACTAAGCAGGCAAATGTGTCTACACTTAAAATCTAAGACAATAAATTGAAAAATTACTGGACTTAACAAGAGACCAGAGTAAGAGTGCTAAACATAAAATTAACCTATAAAAATCAATCATTTTTTCTTATGATTTAAGTAAACAATAATTGGAACCTGCCTCCTTAGTGCAGTAAGCAGCATGTCAGCCTCATAAATAAATAATAACTAGAAATGTAATTTTTAAAACCCCATTCACAATATCAACAAAACTATATCATACCAAAGGCTAAATGTAATGAAAAAGGAGTATGCTTTGCTTGAGGTCAACAATGGTTACAGAAGAACACAGAATATAAATACATCCACAAATAAAATTTTAAAATAAATAAATTCTGAAGCAAATTTTGCAATATATAGTACGAAGGATTAATGCCCACCACACATAAAAGGAGTCCTAGCAAAAGGCAACCCAACTAAAAGTAAGAAAAAAGAATATGAATAAGTGACAAAAAAACATAAATGGAAAATTTTTTTTTAGAAAGCCCAGGCATATGAGGAATCAGCATGAAGTGAACACAAGATGGCAAAACAATGTAAAAGATTTGGGGGTGAGGGAATATTTTCCACATGTAAGAACTCAGAAAGGTTCTCTCTTACGCATTGTTTCACAGCAAGTTGTTTGGAGGCTGGGGTAAAACACAACAAACGTGAGGATGTGGAATGTAAGCAATGGTGAGACCAAACCAAGAGTTCAAGAACAAGAAATGCCAGGTAAAAACAGAGCAGTGGGCCTAGAAAGCAAGTGCTCCACACTAGAACAAGAACTTGGTGAGCTCCCAAAAACGGGCTTTAAAAAAACATAAAAAGGCGGGCACCTGGATGGCTTGGTAGGTTAAGTATCTGCCCTCAGCTCAGGTCATGATCTCAGGTCCTGGGATAGAGCTCTGCATCGGGCTCCCTGCTCAGTGGCGAGTCTGCTCCTCCTTCTCCTCCCCACTCATGCTCTCTCTCACTATCTCTCTCCCTCCCGAATAAATAAACAAAATCTTTACAAATTAAGTAAATAAATAGGCTAAAATGGATCTCAATAACACATAAGGTAGAGGTAAAAAGCAGGAAGATATAAGGATTTGGTGAACAGAAAATGTACTTCTAACAAAAAACAAGGACTCCGCTAAAAACAAAAGACATCTAAACAAGAAAACTTGAGTCTAAAAAATGCAGCATATTAAAATATGGTGTGTGAGCAATGATGGAGTGTAGGAAGTAGAATCCATTCCTTGTCATTTTTTAAACACCAGGAACATTTATGGTGAGCAGAATACGGACCCCTTAGAGATGCCCATGCCCTATTCCTTAGAACCTGTGACTATCTTACCCTTGTGCAGCAAAAGAAATTTTGCAGATGTGATGAAGATTATGAAATTTGGTATGGAGAACTACCCTGGATTGTCCAGGTAGGCCCCATCTAATCACATGAGTGCTTCGTAGCAGACACATCTCCAGGCTACAATCGCAGAAAACCACGATGATGGAAGAATGATCGGAGAAATCCAACAACTGGCTCTGGATGTGGAGGAAGGAGCCATGAGCCTAGGCGGGTGACCTGTAATAGCTGGGAAAGGCAAGGGAATAAATTCATCCACAGAAACTCCAGCAGGACAGCCCTACTGACACTTTGATTTTAGCCCAGTGAGACCCGTGGAGGCTTCCGACTCCCAAAACCGTAGATTCGTGTTGCTTTCGTCAGTCACTAAGCAACTGTGGTGTTCGGGAGGGCACTTAGTCTACAGGAATTTGTGACAGCAGCAGCTGGGGGCTAAAACGCTCTGCAAAGTGCAGGAGTCATAACACTGACATGTGACCCCACACTGAAAAGGATTTCATAGTCTCAGTAGCATAAATCTACTTCTGATACTCAACCTTTTAGACTCAACCTACAAATACTATAAGCCTTGGAGAAGGTTACCGGATAGAAGGCAAACATGAATTATCCAAACGAAAGAAAGGAGAAGGTAGAAAGAGCAGTTGATGGAAGCGTCCTTACCCTACCAAATAGGAACCAGGAGACATCACCGAAAGTTGGCAAAATAAGAGAGAAAGATTTAAGTATGAAATGTGAAGTTACACAAAGGTACCAACAGAAGAACTAAAGATAGTGTTAACTATCAGAAATCAGGATGCAAAGGGAGAAAGTGACACGGGGTGGTATGGTATCAAAAATGGAAAAACCAGTAAGTAATATCAATGTGGTAGTTACACAAAATTGTCTGCACCCACCACTTAAAGCAGAGAATATGTAACTGCTTTGGTCCTTATCATTCCAGCCCTTCTCCCAATCCCACGCCCTCTGGCCAAGGGAAGAAAGAGTTTCTATACTGTTTGACTAAAAGCATACTCCAGACTAATACATCAAACAATTCCTTTAGAAAATATTCAGTCTCTCCTGAGAGTTTCCCTTCCCCCTGATCCCCTGATCATGTGTTTGCAGGAGGGGTTGGGGCTGTGGTTCCCTCATGCGTCCTCACTGCACTGGGAAAGGGGGTCCTGCCTCATGCTGGACCTTGGGTGTGCCCTGCGTTTTTCAATTTGGTTCATTTGTTAAGCTCCGCATGTCCGGCACGACGCTCAGCATGAGTCTAAGTCATCTGCTCTTCCAGGTCAGACACCCCATCTGCTCCGGCCCCACCGAGCCCCCCCATCTCAGGTCACAGTGTGTTCTGTCCACATTAGACATTTGGCTGCCCTCTGTGTTGATGGTCAGGCACAGAAGCTCTGAACATATGGGTGTACCACCATCTGTCGTGAAATTGC
This sequence comes from Meles meles, assembly GCF_922984935.1. Taxonomy (NCBI): domain Eukaryota; kingdom Metazoa; phylum Chordata; class Mammalia; order Carnivora; family Mustelidae; genus Meles; species Meles meles. The sequence goes on along the minus strand of NC_060066.1, from coordinate 145,714,098 downwards.
CACTGGCATGTCACTACTCATGATGAAAATACCAAACACCCTCCTTGATTCAAGGAATCCCTTTAATGGCAAGCCCTCAATTACCTGCCATCCAGTACATGCTCTCGAGTGAGCGACAGAGAAGGCATGGCGGCTCTGGCCCCACAAGCACCCAGGAGAGCATGGAGCCCATGAGAACACCATCAGCATGTCATGGCAGAAATGTCCAGCATTGCCAGCATGTTTATTTGCGGCAGACCCTGGGCTCTCGTGTGCTCTAGTGTTCCTCCTTCACTTCTCCCGCTACCCAAGAAGCCTCCAAGTCCTGGCAGGCGGGGGCTGGTTCTCATGCGCCTTCAGGTCAACCTGGCAAGTTGACCTACCCTTCACCTAACGAGTGTTGATTTGTTGCCCGAATGTGGGCCTGAGAATACTCTGGACATGGTAGCCAATAAAATTAAAAATCGGATAGGCTCACAGAAGCTGTCTGTTCTGGCACACAAGCACGAAAATCAGATGTGACAGCTATTCTCCTGGATCAGCTGTGTCATCAACGGAACAAGTGTGGGCTTTGAAATAACATCTACTGAATAATATCTTGGCCCCATCGTTCACTGGTTGTTCAGAAATGAGCAAGTTGCTTGGCCTCACTGATGCTCAGTCTCCTCACTTATAAAATGGAGATGTAAGAAGGCAAATAAAATTGAAACAAGTTTAAAAAGAAAAGCATTTAAAGCCTCTACATTGCCTGGTTCACAACAGGTACACAGTGAATGGTATAGAGTGAATGTTCATTTCTTTCCCCCTCTCTCTTTCCCTCAAAGTGGGGGGAGGAGGGTGTGTGGATAATATACCCAGAGACACAGGAGAAGAGTAAACCTTGGGCATCAAAAAAGGTGATGTTTGGGGCACGTGAGTGGCTCAGCAGGTTGAGCATTGGACTCTTGGTTTCAGCTCAGGTCCTGCTACAGAACTCCACAGTGGACTCTGCACTCAGAGCACAGTCTGCTTGAGATTCTCTTCCTCTCCCTCCCCCAACCCCTTCCCTCTCTCAAATAAATAAATAAAATCAATCTTGGGAAAAAAAAAAAAAAAAGTGATGTCCGGTAACTATGTGGGTCTAGGAGCTGGGTTTCTTTTTGCCCCTGGGTCTGCTGCCCTCGTACAGTCAGGCAGATTGGGAGTGACCGTGGGACTGCCCTTGAGCTGATCGTCTCCCCCCCACCCCCCAAGTCTTCCGGTCCGTCTACAGGCTTTGCTGGGGGCTCTGCTGGCCAGGCTCCCAGTGAAGACAAGTGCCCCTTTGTGCCTGTTCCTTCCATTTTTAGAAAGATGACTAATCTGCTCTCTGTCTGAGAGAAATGCTTTATAAATCATGGTCATTGCCCAGATCTATGACTAAGTTGCAGGAGCCTGCAAGGTTCACAGGGTCTGAGCACTTCCTGAGATGGCGTCACCGTGAGACTAAAAGCAGGCCATGCAGTTGCCTTCCCCTGAGCGTCCACACAGGGAAGAGTCCTCACATATGGAAAGAAATACCTAGGGATCACCAAGGAAAGGGGCAGAACTAAAATCCACTCATGTTCACTTCTTTATCCCTGAAAAAAAATTCTTTTTTTAATGAAACATTACCTAAGGGTTGCTCTTTTGTCTGGGTCATGGGGAAAGTCACGTTATTTTAGAAAGGAAATGAAGTGGCATTTCTTGGCAGCCAATTTTGAATTCTACATTTTAAATCATTCAAAGAGCTTCTGCAGCTGGCGGAAGATAGAAACTTATTTGAAGAGAGGACTGAGAAACTCATCAAAGAATTACAACTCTTTGGGGTAATTTTGATCCTAAATAGGACAGATGCCATCTGTGTGGCATGGTTCCTTCCTTCATTCATTCGTTCATTCAGAAATACTATTAGGCGTGATTGTATTGAGGGCCCTCTGCTAAGTACTCATGACACAAAGATAGGAGACATGGACATGAACAAATAATCAAAGCACGTGAGACAGATAAAGGATGTATTAGCAGAGCACAACGATTGCTGGGAAGAAGGGCTGCAGAAAGGCTGAAGGGAAGGAGTTGGGGAACACTGCACAGCTTAAGTAAGCCCTGACCTTCAGGGGTAAGGACGAGAAGGTCTCCAGGTGTATTCATGGGGAAGGGCATCCCAATCAGAGAGACCAGTGAGTGGTAAGCCACGCCCCAGATACAGGGAACTGCAATCAACGTACTGGAATATGGAAATACGAGATAGCAATGGAAAAGTGGTGACAGATGCGGCTGGAGAGGTAATGCTGGGTCACAACGTGAGAGGCATGGAATGCTAGATTATGGACTTTGGACTTCACCCTGTGGGTTATTGGAATCCACTGAAGAAGGCTCAGTAGAAGCATAAAATGATGTGGTCTAAGTTGCATTTTAGAGTGTAGACTGGAATCAGGAAGAATGGAGCCTAAGAGATGAGTCAAACCAGCGTTATAATAATCCAGTAAAGAGGCAATCTTGGCCGCAGGTGCAAAGGAGGGGACTTGGTGACCACTGGACTAGAAAGTGAGGGGCTCCCAGGTCTCAGGCTCAAGAAGCAGATTTGAGCATGAGTGCATATGGTTGTTGAAATGTAGTCGGTGAGGTTGTGCTCAGCACATCAGAGAAGTGTATGTAAACACGGAGGTTTGGGAGTCAGCACACACAGTACAGGTGGCAGCTGAATCCTCAGGCATAATGAGATCGTTTCCAGGGGCGATACATGGAGCTGAGGTTATAAATGGACATCTCAAAGCCAAATACGGCAATAGATGTGGCTCCCATAATGCTTTTAAACATTAAAATTCCCTGCCAATCATTAAAAGCTGTGGGATATATCAAAGAAACAAAATTGAATGTTCTGACTTTTTTTGAAAAAGCGAAAGATCTGACAACAGCATAGTCACAACTGGCTGGTTGGTCAGCCAGTGCCCCTTTACCCCCCTGTCCAGCCTCACTCACTCATTGCACCTGTTTGGTCTCTGAAGACCTGGTTTGCAGAGAAAGGGCTATAGAACAAGCACAGTAAGGGGCTGGCAGCAGCTGGCACCCGGACGCTACCCAAAGACATGCACGTCCCAATCCCCAGCACCTCTGAAGAGGTTAGGATACATGACAAAGGGGGCAGCAGATGGAATCAAGTTGCTCAGAGTTGTGTGGATTACCCCAGTGGGCCCAGTCTAATCACAAAGTGTCCAAAAGTAGAAGGGGGAGACAGAAGAAGAAGTTGGAGTGATGCAGCATAAGAAGGATGCAGCCCCAGGTTGCTGGTTGGAAGATGGATGAAGGCCATGAGCTTCTGGGAACTGGGAAAGGCAAGGAAATAGACTCCCCCCCCTCTGAGCCTCCAGAAGGAAACACAGCCCCCGCTGACACCTTGATTTTAGCCCAGTGAGATCTGTGTATATCAGTTTTGATGTACAAAACTGCACAACAATAACTTTGTGTTATTTCAAGCCACTAAGTTTGAGGTTATGACAGCCATAGAAAACTAGCACACAGCTGAAAGAAAATTAGTAGCCCGTAAAAGAGATGGAGAAAAAAACCAGGAGAGAACCAGAGGGAGCATAGTTAGATAATCAAGAGAGGACCCATTTTCAAGAATATGCCGTCGAATGACACTTTCATGGCAAGTCCAGTTCTGAGGAAGAGTGCAGTGTACCAGTGGTGTCCAAACCGAGAGGAACACATCAGATCCACTCTGGAACATTGTTAGAGAGATCAGTCCCAGCGCCCACCCCAGGCTACCGCCCTCCGCCAACTCAGAGCCAGGTTTAGCCATCACCGAATGAGATGAATCGGCGTTTTACTAGATTAAATGGGTACTTTGCATTTGTTGACTTAGCTCTTACTCTTAAGGCTCCTTGTAGCCTTTTAACAGAAGAAAGCCCATTTGAAATTTAATGCCACATTTTATTAAAGCCATTTATCTGCACAATTTTTGTCCCTAGGTGGATAATGAACTCCTTGCAGATGGTAGGTGCTTGTCAAATATTTGCTGAGTGCCTACATGAAATGGATGTAGCCACCGGAGGACTCTGCTGTTTTCTAGAGCTAGCAGGAAGAGCAGAGATTGTTTATCTCTTAAGCCTCTATAAATTAAACAATTCAGGTTATTTATGCACTTGCACTTGTTATATGGATGAAGTTATAATTTTCTCCTTAGATGCCTAGAATCCTCCACTACTCATCAGGTCAGCAGAACAAGCCAGGATTAATTCCCAGAGGGCTCCTGGAACAGTTGGCAAGGTACCTCCTTTCACAGGCTCATTCCTGAAATGACCTTAGGTAATAGTACACTATCCTCCATAAAATGAAATCTGTCTCTCACCTAATCCTGGAGGTTGCAGAGAAAATATCAGTTCAATACCCAAAATGTGGACTTAGGCAACAGGCCTCTGAAAATCACTGAGCTAAGAGCGTCAGCCTCAGAGCCACGGTGGCCATCCTCCACTTGGTATAACTCTGAAGGTCAAAATGTGACATCAGTGTGGGCCCTGGACACACTGGCTAATGGAGACCTGATCTACTTTACCACCGGCAGCAAATTACCAAGGCCAAGGAGAGTATTGTGCTGCTGTAGTCTCAATGTGGGAAAAGAATTCCAAATTCTGTTAACAGAAGGTTAGGATTGAAGCAGAGATTTCAGGCAAAAGCAAGAGCCATAAGCTGAGATCTAGAAAGCAGATTCTAGAAGATTCTGAGGGACATCCTGCCTTCTGGGAAGAAGGGGTATCGATCAACTGTATGGACTGTAATAAGAGTGCCTGACAGAGAGTGCTACGTGCATTCGAGCCAAGCATGTCAGGAATGAGTATGACAGCACAGAAATCGTTGGAATGGAAGCCACGTTGCAGTGTGTTAAGAATATGCTTTTGAAAAGCTCAGATAAGATGGGAAAGTAGGTCAGGGTGCTAGAAAGAAATGCCATAATAAAGGAAGATTTTTATTTTGTTGTTATGTGCTTGGTTCTATTTTTAGGATTAAGAGGACTCAGAAATATATACTATCTGAGGAAGGGAGAGGCTTAAAACACAGGAAAGAAAATGAAAAAGGAACAAAGATGGAGCTGAAGTGAAGAGATGGAAGCATCAACACCAGGCACAGGTAGGGTTAGTCAAGAAATATCTCTTGAGAACTTACTATGCGCCAGGCACTCTCCGAAGTGCCGGGAACGAACAATGCAGACACAGACGCCGTCCTTCCCTGCTGACATTTACAGTCTAGAAGAGCGTACTTCCTTTCGGTCCCCTTTAGTTGTGAGGGACAGAAGCCAACCAGCTTAAGGGGAAAAGAGAGTTAACTCATGAAACTGAAAAAAAAAAAAAACAGGCATGACTGCCTCTAAAGAGTGATTGAGGGGCGCCTGGGTGGCTCAGTCGTTTAAACCGCTGCCTTCGGCTCAGGTCATGATCTCAGGGTCCTGGGATCGAGTCCCACGTCGGGTTCTCTGCTCTGAAGGGAGCCTGCTTCCCTCTCACTCTCTCTGCCTGCCTCTCTGCCTACTTGTGATCTCTCTCTGTCAAATAAATAAATAAAATCTTAAAAAAAAAAAAAAGAGTGATTGAAATATTACAGGACTCTCTCTGCCTCCCACTTGGTTTCATTTTTCTCTGCTACCCTGTGGTAGCAGAGATGGTGCCCACCATCTCCATCATGACACGGTCTATAACGCCTAGAGTCTCAGTAAAATTAATAGACCACATCTCAGGGGCTCTGTGAAGAGCCTGTGGACTGACTGAAGAGACAAGGCGCCAGAGTGAACGACGTTGAAGATGCAGAGATTCGAGGATGAGAAAGGGGATGCCTAGAAAACGGCTTTTCTCAGAAAATGGGAAGCCAGTCCATATGCAGAGAAGGTGGGGCAGAAGTAAGTTTGGGGGTTTGTGGAAAAGGGTGAAGGCTTGGAAGAGTAGCTGAAGAAAATAGGAAAAGGGGAAGACCCTTGCCAAAAGGATGATTAAGGGTTAAACGATTTCGAAAACCATGACTTTGTCAGGGCCCTAAGCTGCCCAGCTATATAATTTTCTCTGCAGGCACAGCCCTGAATAATGACAGCTGTGGCCATTTGTGTAGAAAAGCACAGTGAGGAGCCCAATCTTCCTACCCTTCTGGGAGAACTTGGCTATCGCGCAGACCCCCAGGAGTCCAGGAGCGGTATTTGTACAAGGGTTCCCAAGGCTCTCAGGAAAGAAGACCAGAGGGTGGCCTTGTAGGACACTGACTTTAGGCAATGCAACCTCCCACATCTCGGGAAACCACCCACTAAGAACAGGACGTTCATTTAATGGCACAAGGATGCCCAGACGTTAGATCCCTCCCGGACCCCATCTCCTTGAAAAGGAGGCTGCGCTTCTGGCTGCTACCTGGCAAATGCTTCATGGCCTTGGCCCTGGTACATTTTCCCCTCCAATTTGTTAAGGAATTAACTTTTCTTATGCTTCCCCCCAAACACCAAGTGCTTTAAGTTTGATGTCTCCTTTAGCCTTGTCATCATATTGCTAAAATGGGTATGACCACCCCAGTGTTATAGAAGAGGATGTTAAAACTCAAGATGCTGGTAAATTTGCCCAAAGTGACACAGCTAGCAAGGAGAGGCCCTGGGGTATGGAAAGGCCATTCTTTCGTCTCTTACTTGTGCTCCTGTTTTCCATCATTGGGTTTCCTAGAATATCATTTGCTACACTGGGAGCCACGGATTTCTGGAGGTCCTCAAATGTATTCTCAACGTCTGTGAGGCTTTCTGCCTTTAGAGAGCCTTTCCTTTGCTTGGGTTTCAGCGATATTGGCCTACAGAATGGTGCTCACTTGCAGGGAGCTGCCTCTTCGCCCTGAGCAGGTGTGGACGGGAACTTCGGGAGCAAGTACTGAGCTTGTCACTGTATGGGTTGCGAAGGGCGTGGGCCCCCCTGGCTTACCATAGCCGTGCCTTTGCCAGGGATGTGTCAGAAGAGGGATGGCAGTGGCTTCCAAGGAAGACAGGAGGAGCCATGCAAGCTGCCAAGTGGAAAATATCAAGGACAATAATGATCAAAAGCAGAAACAAAACAAAACAAAACAAAACAAAACAAAACAAAACAAAACTGCATTGGCCTTCAAAAGGCAAAGTCCAGGGGGCTTGGAGCTTTGCTTCTAACCCTCGAGGAGGCCCAGACCAAACACCATGGCCAGTGTCACCCCTCCCACACTTGTTCCCAGGACCAGTGGAAAAAGTCAGATTCAAAGGTTAGGGCTACATAGAACATTACATTTTAAAAGTACCTCTACTTTAAAAAAAAAAACAAAAACGTTTACTCCTTCCCAAAGCTCCTCCAGTAAGGTATTATTAAGCCCATCTTATAGGGGAAGAAAAAGAGCGGAAGGTCACAAGACAGTGGCAGGGGCAGAATCAATTGCTGAACATTCCAGGGCAGGTTGCTTCCACTGAGCCCACTCAAAGTACCTTTCCCAGCAGTAATAGAAGACATCACCATGGAGGTCAACTGCCATCTCCTTGAGTTATCTAGTTAATATACTTCCAAGAAAAAAAGTATATATATATGTACATACATATATATATTTCCAGATCGACATTCTATTTTCTCCTCCTGCAAATACTGAGTCAACAGATGTTTCACAATGGAATATTCTGGACAATGAAATAAAGGTCTTTAATGCTCCACGTCTGGTTGATGGTAAGTTTTCTCTGCCTCCTCATCAGGTGAGGCCCTTTCTTAAAAAAAGCCGAATGTGTAATTTGTTCTCATTGCTGTGGCAAGCGCAGGTAAGGCTTCGGAAACAGAAGGAAACAAAACCGGATTTTGGAAACCACCGCTTTTGTCAGGGAATGCCCTTCCTTTGGTCCTTCCTACCAGGTTTTGCTTTCTGGATGATCCCCCGTGGAGACATCCATACCCATCGAGGGCCGCGGCAGTGAGCTGGCAGCACTGGGACCAGCGCCACTGTCTAATAGGGTTTGTTTGACCTCCACTGCTGTTGGGAGCTTGTTTCCCATGTTTTTCAAATGGTTACTTAGTAACCAGTATTTAAAATTTGCTTAAGACGGTTTAAAAAAAAAATCAGATCTGACCCAACTCAAACACAAACAACATGATTAGAAAATTGGCAAAGACTTGAACAGACTTTGCTTCAAAGAAGATACATGAGTGGCCAACAAGCCCACGAAGAGATGCACCTCATGAATCATGAGGGAAATAAAAATCAAAACGACAAGGAGATACCACTTCCCACCCATTAGGTTAGCTAATTACAGAAGGAGGAGGCAGAGGAAGAGAAAAGGAAATGACAAGAGTTGGTTAGGACGTGGAAAATTGGAACTCCTGTGTACCACTAGAGGAAATGTAAAACGGTGTAGCCACTGAGGAAAATAGCATGGCAATTCCCCACAAATACTGAAAATAGAATTACCACACAATCCAGCAATTCTAATTCTGAGTCTACACCCAATATAACTAAAAGCGAGGATTCGATCAGATATGTGTATTCTCCTCTTCATGGAGCATTATTCATGATAGCCCAAAGACGGAAGCCACCCAAAGTCCAGTGAGGGATAAATGGATATGCATAATGTGACATACGCACACAGGAAAGAGTGTTCAGCCTTAAAAAGGAAGAAAATTCTGCCACATGGTATCACATGGATAAACCTTAAAGACATTATGCTAAAGAGAAATAAGCCAGTCTCAAAACAAAAAATGTAAATCCACCAATGTGAGGTACCTGGAGTAGTAAATTCACAGAGAAAGTAATTTCAGGCAGGACCCCAACATAATTTCTGAGCAAGGAACATTCTCCTGCATGTAAGAACTTGTCCTGGGCCTGGCTGGTCAGGTGAAGGCCTCTCATACCACAAGCTATCTGACCTGGGACCCAGGTAGCCTGGAGATTTCATAAATTTCTCCAGCCAGGGCAAGAAACCCAGGAGCACAGTCTCCAGTTCTGTATGTAAGGAGCTTGGAAATCACCATTCTGTCCCCACAACAAATAAAAAGTAGAACAAACTGAAAAATAAACAACGCTTCTTGAACATTTTAAAGAGACAGGAGGACAAGGCATACCACTACTCCTAATATAGGAAACACAGACAAATACAGGAAATCACAGCTTACCCGAGCGGACTCTTGAGTAGAAACCACCATGGGAACCAGCGCCAGGGTGGGAAAAGCTGACTTGCAATTAATGAATTATAAAAGGCTCAATGTGGGGAGGTCTGAGAGTTAAAAGCTATAGAACCTAGTTTTACACATGGCCCCAAACATTATGAGCTTTAACTCCAAGAACCTGACCAGGTTCTCATAGTAAATAGCCTAGAAAAATCCCCTGGGGCTTCTGGTGGTGGGGGGGGAGGGGGGGGAACCATTTTGAAACACACCAGAGCTCTCCATTCTCAGTAAGTCCTGCCCACGGGGGAAACTAATTAACCAGAAAAAACCTGCTGAGGTAATATGAGAAATTAACTGGCCTGGGGGAAGAGAAATACCTAACTTCAGATAGCCCACCCTGTCCCACCTAAAGAGGGGAGGGGTATGTGGAGAAAAAAAACCCTGAGAAATACTTGTGTAGTTCAACGGCCAGAGACCTCCGCTCACTAAGAGATGGAGACTTAATCCTAGGGCTATAAAACTCTCCCTCCTTCTCCACACCTCACACCACATTACTGAAGGTCCATTTACAGCAGTTCATTTTACTTGGTGCATCATGTCCAGTTATCAAGAAAAAATTACAAGGCATACTAAAAGGCAAAAAAAAATTTTTTTTGAAGAGACAGAGCAAATCGCCAAACCAGACATGGCAGGGATGTTAGAATTATCAGACTGGGGCTTTAAAACAACTAGGACTGGTTCTAAGGAATAAGTAGACAGCATGGAAAGAATGGAAAGGCAATGTAAGCAGAGAGAAGGAAACCCTAAGAAAGAACCAAAAAGAAAAGCTAGAGATTAAAAAAAAACCACACACTGTAAAAGAAATGAGCACCTCGATGGGCTCTTTTTAGTAGACTGGGCACAGCTGAGGAAAGAATCTCTGAGCTTGGGGATGTATATCAGTAGAAATTTCCAAAACTGAAAAGTAAAGAATAAAGATTGAAAAAAAAAGGACAGACTATCCAAGAACTATGGGACAACTGCAAAAGATGTAATATATGTGTAATGAGAACGTCAAAAATAGAAGAAATTGAGAAAGGAACAGAAGAAATATTGAAACAATAATGAATCAGAACTACCCAAGTTTATGTCAGTTACCAAACCATATATCCAGGAAATTCAGAAACCCCAAGCAGGATACATGCAACAAACAAACAAAAACCACCTATATGTAGGCATATCATTTTCAAATGACAGAAAATCAAAAATGAAGAAGAAGTCCTGAAAAAAGCCGAAGGGGAGGGGGGAAATCTTACCTATAGAGAAACAAAGGTAAGAATTATATTCACCTTTTCCTCAGAAATCATCCTAGTTCATCCACATAGACCAAACATTCTAGAATTCTGAACCGTACAAAATTAGCATTTAAATTTAAATTAGCATTTAAAACCCAAAGAGAAATAAAAATTTCCTCAAACAAAAGTGGAAGGAATATTTTACCAACAGACCTGTCTTACAAGAAGTGTTAAAAGAACTTCTTTAGAGAGGAGAATAATATAGATTAGAAATTCAGATCTACATAAAGAAAGGAAGAGCATCAGAGAAGAAACAGTGAAAATAAAATAAAAACTTCTAATTTTCTTATTCTTAGTTGATCTTGCCAGATAACAGTTTGTTCACTACCCGGGAATGAATCTAGACATAGACCTTACACCTTCACAAAAATTAAAATGAATCACAGACCTAAATATAAAGCACAAAACTATAAAACTCCTGGAACACCACATTGGAGAGAACCTAGATGACCTTGGACATGGAAATGACTTTTAAATACAAACCAAAGCCACAATCCATGAAAGAAAAAATTGGTAAATATATTGCATTAAAATTAAAAACTTCTGGGGGCACCTGGGTGGCTCAGTTGGTAAGCATCAGACACTTGATTTCTGCTCGGGTCACGATCTCAGGGTTGTGAGATCGAGCATCACATCAAGCCCCATGTTGGGCTCCATGATGGGCATAGAACCTGCTTAAGATTCTCTCTCTCCCTTTCCCTCTCCCTCTCCCTCTGCCCCTCCTCCACCAACACTCTCTCCCCCACCTCAAAAAAACAAAACAAAACAAAACAAAAAGAACTTCTGTTCTGTGAATATTCTCAAGAAGGGTGACTAATATTACTTTTTTTAATCTTTATTTTTTAAAGTAATCTCTATACCCAGTGTGGGGCTCAAAGTCACTACCCCAAGATCAAGAGTCACATGGTCCACTGACTGAGCCGGTCAGGCACCCCAAAACTTCTGCTGTGTAAGGCAATGATAAGAAAATGAGATGACAACCCAGAGACTGGGAGCATACCTTGTAACAGACCCATCTGATAAAGCACTATTACCCAAAATATACAAACACCGCTTAAAAACTGACAATACGAAAATGAACAACCTAGTGAAAATGGGCCAAACCTCTTAACAGACACCTCACCAAAGAAGACCTAGCGATGACAAGCATATGAGCTCTTTGCCACATCTGCTGTGGTCAGCAATCAGAAGACTGACATTCCAGAAAATGTCGACATTACTCTGAAGGGTTGCACAGCTATTGTGAAGTGCCTCAAAAGAGCCCTGCAGAAGGACTTCAAGCGCATCAGTATAAAACTCCGTCTTCTTGGAAAGAAAAAGAAGAGGCTCTGGGTTAACAAATGGTGGGGAAATAGAAAGGAAACGGCTACTGTTCACACTTTCCATAGTCACGTACAGAACGTGATCGAGGGTGTTACACTGGGTTTTCATTACAAGATGAGGTCTATGTATGCTCACTTCCCCCATAAACGTCATTAGTCAGAGGAATAGGTCTTTGACTGAAGTCCAAAATTTCTTGGGTGACAAATACATCTGCAGTGTTTGGATGAGGCCAGACATCGCTTGGGTTCAATGTCTCATGCCCAGAAAGATGAGTTAATTCTGGAAGGAACACTCAACTTATATCACATTCAGCTGCTTTGATTCAGCAAGCCACAACAGTTGAAAACAAGGTTATCAGAAAATTTGAAGATGGATCCATGTCTCTGAAGAAGGAATAGCTCCTCAGGCTGGTGAATAACTTCTAAGTTGTTCAGGAACATAAATAAAATGATAAGATGATTCTTGGGACCCAGTTGTGATATTTTAAAGATACACTAAATGTGCAGTTCTTTTTAAGAAAGCATATGAAAAGTTGCTCCACATCATGGGTCATCAGGAGAAGGCACATTAAAAGCATGATGAGATACTACACACACCTATCTAGAATGGCCAAAGTCCACAACACTGTCAACACTAAATGTTGGTGGGGTGGGGAGCAACAGGACCTCTCAGACATTGGTTGAGAGAATGCAAAACACATAGTCACTTTGAAACACAGTCTGGCAGTTTCTTACAAAACTAAACATACTCTTACTGCATGATCCAGCAAACCATGCTCCTTGACATTTGCCCAAAAGAATTGAAAACTTACGTCCACACAAAAACCTGCACAAGAATGTTTATGACAGCTGTTCTCAGAATTTTAAGAGCTTAGAAGCAGTCAAGATGTCCTTCAGTAAGGGAACAGATAAATAAACTGAGGTCCATTCAGACAGTGGAGTATTATCCAGTGCTAAGAGAAAATGAGTTATCAAGCCATAAAAGGACACAGAGAAAGCTCAAATGCATACTGCTTAAGTGAAAGAAGCCAATCTGAAAAGCTACATACTATATGATTCCAACTATATGACATCCTAGAACAGCAAAACTATGGACATGGTCATTTCCAGGGGTTAGTGTAGGGAAAGGGTTGAATAGGTGGATCACAGAGGATTTTTAAGGCAATGAAAACACTCTGTATGGTACATGTCATTATACATTCGTTCAAACCCATAGAACACACAATGCCAAGAGAGAACCCTAAGGGATGATCACCAGAGGGGATGGGTGGGTGGAAGGATGGTGAAGAGGAGTGAGAGATACAAGCTTGCTTCCAGTTGTGGAATGACTAAATCGTGGGAATAAAAGGTACAGCATTGGGAATATAGACAATGGTATTGTAATAGGGTCATGTGGTAACAGATGGTAGCTACACTTGCGGTGAGCACAGCATAACATATAGAGAAGTGGAAGCACTATCTTGTACACCTGAAAGTAATGTAATATCATGTGTCAAATGTTCAAAAAAAAAAAAAAAAGTAAGCCCTAATGTAAACTATAGACTTTGAATGATTTTGACATGTCCATGAAGATCCATCCATGTAATGAATATACAACTCTGGTGGCAGATGTTGATAATGGGAGAGGCTAAGCATGTGGGGGGGGGGCAGGAAGGTATATAGAAAATCTGTATACCTTCGTCTAAATTTTTCTGTGAACCTCAAACTACACTAAGAAAGTAGAGTCTTGAAAGAAACTCAGGAGCTGGCTGAGGTCTCCCGGATATGGCTCAGCATTGCCACAGGAAGTGATCCGGGGCTGAGCAGGAGAGGTAAGTTACAATGACCAGTGTGCTTGAAACAGGCACCAGATCAAAGAAGAGGGGACAAAAGAGCAGATGGAAGGAGAAAGAAGAAGGAAACCCGTCAGTTGGAATAGAGTTTCTTAACTGGAAGGACTAACAAGACAAAACAGGAAGAGAAGCTAAGAGTTATTCTGGAGTCAGAGGTGAGGTGCTGGGGCTTGTCAGTCTGGTACCATCAGGACCTCAGCAGTACAGAGCACCAGCCTGTGTATTCCTGTCCTATGTGGCTCCTGGTGTCACCTCTCCCTAGAGACAGCTAGATGTGTCCCTGAGAGGGAGGAGAACAGCAAACACACCAAATTCCACCCTGAAATACAATTTTGGAATTTTATCTCATTCTTTGAAAATCTGTCAGACAATGTCCATTTCGGTAATGTCATCAAATGATTTATTCAACTGGCAAAATTTATAATAGTAGGCTTATAAAGACAATTAGAGAAAACTTGGACAAGTTGGGCAAACAGGCAATTGTTACTAAGGTCCTACTCAGCCAACATTTGCTAATGTCCTAATGTTAACGTCCAGTCTGCTGACCTTCTAACACTCTAAGATTCCTGTGACTGTGGCAGGTAAAAGAGTTTCACACTGAAGGCTAAATGTGTCCATGGACTACTTCCTTCTGGCCCTGAACTGATTTCCCATGACTGACTTAGCCATATAATGTGTGATAACAACAAGCTAACATGTCATAAATCTTCATATATCCAGCACTTGACTTTATTACAGTGGGCCTCCTAGAAATGTGGATTACTTCCCTGTCAGGCAGTCTTTACCTGGTTTTGCTGTCCTTAGCCCATGCGTGGGAATGTGTGCATTTTTATGATGTTGGTACAAACAAGTATATTGATAGGCATCTAATCACCATATTAATTGTTAACCTGGACTGGAAAAGTTTCATAATTTTCTTTTACTTAATAGACATTTCTTTCAATAGAGAAACAAGAGATAGAAGGAAAAAGCATGTGTTAAGATTTGTCAAGTAAGAAATTCAGTTGATGAGCTTTAATTAAATTAATTTGACTTAAATGCGAATGTCCTGAAACCTAAAACTGGAACCAGAAATTTTGTCAAGACCTATGGGCTATACCTGTGTCCCATAAGTTGAATGATGACTTAGAACTCCCCAAAATAATGTGCTGTTTTATATACCTCACTAACAAATAATGAAGAAAATTGAGATGGAACCTATTTTCCTTCTAACACTGGATGGTTCCTAGGTAATTCAGGGCGGGAACGTATGACGTATGATCAAGTAAAAAGGCAAGGACGAGAGAACTGAATAAAAAAGTGAAAAGCCACTTTATGCTGGGGGTTCCGCAAATTCTGAGGGTAGAGCAGGGGAGAGGCAGGAGGGGGTTAAGTTAGGGAAATGGGAGATGCAGTTCTCCGATGTCCAGAGGTGTCTGGGCACCTCCATTGCTGAACCTTCTGGGCTCATCCCTCACTTGTCTACTTCTCTAGTTTCAGCGAAGCTCTGTTGCTTGGAAACGCACATAAAATGTGAAGTGGGAGTGTTGCAAACCAACCTATCATAACCCTGTTTTTATTACCCGTATGGCATTTCAAGGTGAAAGACTATATTTAGCCTTGTATTTTGCTTTCTCCGGGAAATTCCAGACAACTGCAAAGAAGCTGTGAAGTTTCTCGCACCCTTCGGTGGGACTCTGTGCTTTCACACTCTGATCTTCAGGAAGCCTGAGGTCCAGAGGTCCATCTACTCTAGGACACGAATGGTTTAGGAGCCACTTACAAAGCAGGGCATGACTGCCATTCCCTTTATCCCCTCTTAAATTCCACAGTACAACCTTAGATACAGGACTTTTTTTTTTTTTTTAAACCTAAGTTTTACATAAAGAAAGGACTGCTAGCTATTTCCAGACCAATTTATCTGCTGTTATGGGAACCCTCTCTAAGAAAAAGACATGATCTGTCTGACATCCTTCATCCACCCACTCCACTTTCTCTTTTCTAATGAAAAATATGCTGTGGTAAAGTACCTTTGTATCATGCTTAGGCTTAAAAGACAACTGGCATCTGGCAACATAGGACACTAGACTTTCCCGTAACAAGAGAACAAGCAACTTGGGTCTTTTTAAGCGAATGAAAGCACTTCCACATATTTTTTCAGAAATAACAAAAAACTGGCAGAGGGTCCCAGGGAAAAGCTAGCAAGCACTGCCATATGCGGAAGTCTCTACATATTTGAAAGGAAGAGGGCGTTTGACCCTTTGTCCAAACCACCGCATACGTGGATTCCTGATCTTGTTCCTGCTTTATTTATTGCTGTCTCTCACATGTCAGGTAATAAATTGTCCCTTCATGTCACCCCGACCCTGCTGGAAAACATCTCTAGTTCTATAAGGCACACTGTAGATGGCTTTCCAATTAAGGGCACAGATCTGCAGTCAAAAGATCTGGATTTGAGACTTGTGTCTGTCACGTACTTGCTACATAATTGAGCACTGCTGTTTACACTAAGACTGTGTCCTCCTCTGTAAAATAGGATACTTGCAGTACCTACTTCAGTTGCCTCATCTAACCAAAGGAAATAATAACATGGCAGATCTCACTGGGTTAGGGTGAGGACACAATGAAGTAAATGAATGCAAGGTTCATAGCAGAGTAGGGTATGCAGCAGGCGTTCAAAAATATCATCTAAAGATGGTATTATAAAGATGGCATTTCGAAAATGACTCTCATGTCAACCATGTCTTTCACTGTAGATTTGTTGATTGGTATCTATCCCTCCTGCAAACCAGGACTCACTCTGAGGCCTCCCTCCCCCACCCTCTGCCTCCCAAACTATTCCACCTCCTGAAAATGCCCAGAAACCATCATCCTTGGCACTCCTTGACCACCAGTGCCTTCTATCAAGGAGTGCCAAGGATGATGATGGCTATCAAGCCTCATCCTCTCTCTGCTATCCTCTTGCAATAGCCTCTTAGCAACTTTTTCTCCCTAATCTCTTTGCCCTCTGCTTTCCCTTCTTATATCCTTACCACACACACAGTGATCGTTCTTCTTCTTCTTCTTTTTTAAGATTTTTATTTATTTATTTGTCAGAGAGAGAGAGAGCAAGCACCACAGGGGGAGCGGCAGGCAGAGGGAGAAGCAGGCTCCCCATGGAGCAAGGAGCCTGAACTCTGGATCATGACCTGAGCCAAAGGGAGACACTCTACCGACTGAGCCACCCAGGAATCCCCACAGCGATCATTCTAAAAAGCAGTTTGGTCATGTCCCTTCGCTAATGAAGACCCTACAATAGCTCTCTATTAATAAAAGGATTATCTCCAAACTCCTTGGCCAAACATACAGCCCTCCACGCTCTGGCTATCCCTTCCTATGCCAACCTCGTTCCTGCCAATCTCTCATGACTGCCCTACAGACCAGCAACCACAGAAACTCTTCTAATTCCAAGAATATTGGAGTAGCCACACTCCAAGATGGTCGCCAATGACCCCCACCTCCCCACCTCCTAGTATTCATGCCCTTATGAAGTCTTCTCCCACACAGTCCCAGAGTTACTCTGGGTGACCAACAGAATGGCAGAGGTGGTGGTGTGTCACTTGCAAGATGAGGTTATAAGTAACGGAGGCTCCTATCTTCACCTCCATCTGCCTTTCAGATTACTTGCGCTCAGGGAAACTATACCATGTAAGTAACCCTGTGGAAAGGCCTACCTGGTAAGGAACTGAAAATTTTCACTGATAGTCACATGAGTGAGCTCAGGTACTGCTCTTCCTGCCCCTTCAGATGACTGTGGTCCCAGCCAATGCCTGAGCACAACTTCACGAGAGACCATAAGGCAAGACCATCCAGTCAGGAGTTGCCCAGGTTCATGACTCTCAGCAACTGTATGAGATCTCACTTGTTATTTTAAGCTGCTAATTTGGAAGTAATTTGTTAGGTAGCCACAGATAATTCATGTAAAAGCCCTCTTTGTTTATACCTCCTTTCCCTTGCACATTCCTTTAGACGTGATGCCTGTTGTCCATTCCCATCATGTAAGCCTCAGCGCAAAGTCACTTACTCCATAAAACACTGCCACTCCTGCTCCACACCCTGTCTGGTCTGTCATTTGTGTTTACATAACATCTGGCATTTACCTCCACTGTGGCACCTGTCATATTGTCCTGTATGGTAGCCTTAATAATAGTTCCCCAAGATACTCACGTCCTCATCCCCAGAACCTACAAATTTTACCTTCTATAGCAATGGGGACTTTGCAGATGTGATTAAGTTATATCCCTGAGATAGAGAGATTATGGATTATGGATTATGTGGGTGGGTGGATATCATTGCAAAGATCCATGTAAGAGGAACCCAGGAGGATTCAGTGTAAGAGAGATGACCAGGGATGGTGGAAGCAGATACTGGAGTGACATGTTCTCAAGAGGGAAACAGGGAGCCACAACCAAGGAATACAGGCAGTCAGTAACAGTTGAAAAAAGGCAAGAAAACGAATCCTCCCCTAGAGCTTCCAGAAGGGACACAGCTTCGTGGCACCTTAATTTTAGTCAAATAAGAACCATTTTAGATTTCTCATTCCCAGAACTGCTAAAACAACAAATGTGTATTTTAAATCACTAAACTTGTGATCATTCGTTACAGCAACATAGGAAACTCATATATCCTGTGTGTTTGTTAACCACACCCCTGACACCATACACACACACACACGAGGCTCTTGGCTCCCTGAAAATCATGTTTGTTTCCAAAACCTTAAACAATACCTGGAATATGCTAGTAAGATATGTTGGTTAGTCAAATACATAAACTAGTTTAAATTCTTCAGGCTATAAATTAAATATTCCATTGTATAATCAAATGTTATGGTTTCCTCCAAGAAATCTTTCCTGGTGAAGTGTCAATTGTTTCCAGGCAGATCTACAATTCCTGTCTAGAAAAAAATCTTAAAGGCTTATTCTTAAAGCAAAAAGGAATGTCAGAGGTCATCTCTTAGGTGTGACGACAGAGGTGAAATATATTTCTGAGTAGATCTTTCTTTCCTTAAGTGTAAGACTTAGAAGAGACACAAAAATGTGGACAGTCTGGTGAAGAAACACAAATGTAAGTAAAGGGTCAGGACGCTAGGGGATGGCGCCTGCATTTCTGATTGATAGCACTGATCTTACTGAGGGTACATACACTCTGCCCCTCACTCACTGTGAAACCCTACTTATTCTCAGTCCCTTCACCCATATAATTAAGTGATTGATTAAAATTCATTCAGTATTTATTCAACAAATATTTGTTGAGAATCTACCATGTTCCCAGCATAGTTCCAGATGTCAGGAGCATAGTTTTAAACAAGACATCCTACCGTCATGGATTCTAGAGTAAGTTAGATAATAAAAATAAATATGAAAAAATATATAGTATGACAAACACTGTGGAGAACAGTAAGTTAGGAAAGGAGCTCAGTGAATACGGGAATAGAGGTGGATGAAGAAAGAGAAAAATTCATTGAGACCGTGAATGTGTTGAATCAAGTCCAGGGGAGGTTAAGGAGCAAATAATTCAGATAATTGGAAGGAAATGAAGGAGTGGAAACAGCAGGTGCAAAGGCCCCGAAGCAGGAGAATGCCTGGTATGCTCCTATCTTCAAAGACTAGCAAGGAGTCAGCATATCTGTATTGGAGTGAGCAAAAACAGGAGGGAGCAGGAAACAAGATCCGGAAAGGTTTTAGGGAAGGACCAGATACTATAGACCAATGCTGACCAATACAAATCTAATGCAAGGCAGAAATGTGGAGTCATATATGCAACTTAAAATTTTCTACTAGCCACTCTACAAGAATAAAAAGAGACTGGTGAAATTAATTTAATACTATATTTTGTTTATCCAATATATCCAAAATATTATAATTTCAATACATATTCAGTATAGAGATGACTGAATATTTTACATTTTTATGTTTTATTTTTCCAGGTTTTTAAAAAAATATTTTATTTATTTATTTGAGAGAGAGTGAGAGTGAGAGAGAACATGAGAGGACGAGAGGTGAGAGAGTCAGCAGAAGAAGCATACACCCTGCTGAGCCGGGAGCCTGATGCAGCACTTGATTCTGGGACTCCAGGATCATGACCTGAGCCGAAGGCAGTCGCTTAACCAACTGAGCCACCCAGAACCCCTGTTTTTCCAGTTTTATTGAGATATAATTGACATATAATATTGTATTAGTTTAGGATGTACAATATAATGATTTGATGTATGTATACATTGGAAAATGCTTTGCACAGTACATTCAGTTAACTTCTATCACCTCACACAATTACAATTTTTCCTATGATGAGAACTTTTAAGATCTACTCTCTTAGCAACTTTCAAATATACAACACAGTATTATGAACTATAGATACCATGTTATATATTACATTCTCATGACTTACTTATAATATAACTACAGGTTTGTACCTACTGACTCCTACACCTATTCCCTCAATACCCTGCCCACCACCTACCACCAGTCCCTGCCCTAGGCCAACATTAATCTTCACATTCTTTTTTCTCAAACGAATTCCTCAAAATCTACTGTGTGTTTTACTTTTCAATTCAGACTGATGCTACCTCGAGTGATCTCTAACCACATGCCACCGGTGGTCACCTGTTTGGACAGCATAGCTATAGAGCTTTAGAAGTCTTTGTAAGGGCATTGGCTTTGACTCCATAGGAAATAGGGAGCCATGACAGAGTTTTGAGAAAAGAAGTGACATGATCTAATTTATATTTGAAAGGATCACTTCATTGCCAAGTTGAGATAGCCTATAAGGGGTGAGAGGAGAAGCAAGAGACAAGATGGGAGGCTGTGGCGGTAATGCTGACAAGAGATGGTGGTGGTCCCACCCAAAGGGGAACAGCAGAGATGGAAGAAATGGTTGAACTCATAACATATTTTGCAGATAGAACCAATAGGGTTTCTTGACCGACAGAAGTATGAAAGAAAAAGGAGAGTCAAGAGTGAGACCAGTAGAAAAACATGAATGTTTTCATGGATTTTAATCACTTGGTCAAACCACTTAACTCTCCCGAGACCATGTGTCTTTCTCTGTAACAAGGTGACAACATTCTAGTTAGAGGAGCCCCAAGATCATAGGCTGGAGGGCTAAAGTGTGCCAGGTGTGCTCAGGGAAGACCAGTGTGGTTGAAGAGATACCAGTAAGGAGGAAAAGTAGCAGGGATGTGGTCAGAAAGGTAACGGGGATGTGGGTTATAAAGGAACCATGTTGCTGTCTCTTCAATTTCAGGGAATACAGAGGATAACAAGTAAACTCACCAAAAAACAAAACTTAGGCCACCGTGTTATGGTTAAAAACTCAGCGTCAGACTTGTCCAGGCCGGAACTATCAATTTTTATGGTCTTTTGTTTTTCTTTTCCACAAATTCAGTTCATCTTATACAGAAGGTGTAGACAAGAGAGTTCTTTTGATTTGCTCCAGAAAGAGAAAGCCATTCGGAGACAGAATTCCCATGAAGGTGATGAAGCTTAATTTTGAAGCCTCTTCTAGCACTCTAGACTCGATTTCGTATACATCCTTTTTTTTCTTAAAGAAAAATAAATAGATACACTTCAGGATCAACAAAACCTAGATCTTCTCCTACTTATGAAAAACATTCCGTCTTAGACATCTCTTGGGAATAAAACTAACTGACTTGGGTAAAAGCAGAGAGGACCTGCACATCCCTGTGAAGCACACCTGGCCAGGACCAGTCATTATGCCCCAGGAAAGGAGTCAACACCTCCCCAGCTTCTGCCCTTTGGAAAGGTACAGTTAAGAGAATTATGTAGGAGGATTTATGTTTGTCCTTCCTAAGTCTGGTTGATCACAAAATCAGCTGTGTTGCTTTAAAAAGTATAGATTCCTAGGTCTTACCCCAGATCCACTAATTCGATCTCACAGGGCAGAGCCCAGGAATCTTTATTGTAAGGAAGCTCCACCCATGGGCACCAATGCATTAGGGCTTCTGAAACATAATTTTGAAATAATAAGGCATAAATCTGGGAATTCCTGGGAGGAAGAGCAGTCTCGGTCGTGAAAACTGGGTGGGGGAGTTCCCGAGCTGTTCATTACTTCAAGAGACACTCAATCACAGATTCATAGTTTGGGCAGCTCTTTCTCTACCTTTGAAGGTGCATCCAATAAGAGGGAGGGCCAACATTGGCCATCTGAGACCAGGCACGGGTAAGAAGAGAAGAACTCATGATGGGGTCCTTGGGTGGCCTTCAAGGATGTGGTCGTGTTTCTCTCCCAGGAGGGGCCTTCTGCTCCTCCTGGGACCTGCAGGGGAGAGAAAAAAAAAAAAAAAGTTTGCTTCCTGGATTTCCAGTTTCCACACCTGGCCTAAGACTGGCTGGGCTACAAGGTGAGGCTCAGGAAAGTGAGTCCAGGCACATTTGCTTACATGATAGAGCAGCAGTTAGGAGAGGCCAAAAAATGAGCTCAGAGTTATCCAACAATTAGGCTGGCAGATCTGGGAGGACGTGAGCCTGAAGGTGTCAGTAGGGGCAACTCTCCCTGCCCCTACTGCATGGAATAAAAAGTTTGTTTTCTTCTGGGAAAGAATGAAGGCAAAACAGAGCATCAGTGCTGAGAAATGGAAAAAGAAGGAATCCTGAAGATGCTGTTGGGTCTCCGGAGACAAACCTTTCTGAGGCCAGCCCTGCCTTTCTTCCCCTCGCTCTGGAGTACCAGTAAATGCTCTTTTTTTGCTTGAGATAGTTTGAGTTGGGTTTCTGTAACTTGCAGTCAGAGTGTTCTAACTAATAGAAGTTCTGTAAACATTAAAAGAGTAATAGACAAATGTAAACGATGAATAAATGAAAAAAAGTCAATTTGCAGAATCAAATCTTTGGTAGCATTCTATTTGTGTATATAAAGTGTGTTTTGTGTGTGAATTTTATTTTATTTCATTTCATTTCACTTTTTTTTTCTTTCTTTCTTTCTTTTTTTTTTTTTTTTTTTTTTTTTTGTAAATGCCTAGGAACGACTGGAAGAACACTTAATACACTGTTAGCAAGGGATAAGACTGGGGAATTCTTACAGTCTTAGACTGGTTACTGATAATGGGCATGCATTACCTTCATAATAAAAATACTAAATGTAAAAAGAAAAGGGAAAAAAGTTAGTCACTGAGTGGACCAGATACTTGCCTGCCCCCAAAGCCTTGATTTTCTTGGAGAGAGAAGAGAGAATTAGAGGCAGAAAATAGAATAGATTCTGCTGTTATCCAATCAATACTATATTGATTGAGCTGGTAAGGCAGGGAGAAATAGACAGACTTAGTTATATACAACTAGGAGTTTGCGTCATAGGAAATGATATGCTCGGAGCTTAACGTTGGTCGATGAAAATACAAAAAGAGCCGAAAAGTGACCATTACTATTTAAGTCTCACAGTCTGGGGATGGGGAAGGTGGGTGTGGGAGAGGGAAGCAGTATCTCTGTAGAGGTGCCAATTGGAGACTGGAACCCGCTGACTAGAAGACAGAGGGAGCTTCTGCAGGTGCTCAGAACTTGCAACATTACCACTTCCGGTTACATGGGCGGCCAGGAAGCCCTCCTTGAAACAGTCACTTTAAAGGGAAGACATTAGAGGAGAGGAGGCGGAGAGAGCTCTTGCGGAAGGATTAAAAGGAGTCAGCAAGTCACCGGAATTAAAAAGGATAATCCAGAAGCAAAAACTCTCCCGCCAACCATCAACCGCAGTGGGATGAACCCCAAGAGGGTGGCTTTCATGAATTCTGTTACCTCATTCAAAGGACTCAAAGTAAAGAAGACCCCCAGGACCATATATATAAAATATATTGCCTCTGATCTATAGTACATCAACTTCCAGGGGTTAATAAAACAAAGTTCTAATCTCTCAGTAATTACAAATTTCACAGATTTTTGCAAATCTGGCATGTAGCAAAGGAATCTGAGCTGAGTTGATACTTTAGGGCAAACGTACCAGAAAGAACACGAGGTGAGAGGGATTGAGTCAGAGGCAGTATCAGCTTCTATTTTCAGAAAATAGCCACTCTGGACACAAACCAAAAAGGTAGGCAGTGTATATGCACTTGCCCTGAGACCGAGTCCACATCAGTCTCTGGTCACAGCTGCACACAGAGATAGCAAAGCACTATCTCCCTATCCCAGGAACTAAGATAAAGATTGCATATGACAACATAGTTTTTCCACAAAGAAAATTTGCATCAGCAGTCACCCCGCCTCTGAGTAGAGACTTTCTGGCCTCCTCCTTGATCAACAGCTTGTAGTCTAAGTTCTTTCTCCACCCAGAAGCCTACTTGCCATACTAATCACCCCTGGATACACTTATCATTCAAGAGCATGCCTATTTTAGCAGCTAGATAGAGGCAGAGGCTGACCCCAAGCGCAAGTATTCTCAGCCTGATTTCAACTTTGGCTTTGTTCTTCTTTCTTTGAAACCTGGATTTATGGCAAGCCAGGCCATCCATCCATCCATCCCCAACCATTTAATCAGGAAATTGTCAGCACTAATGACAGGTACTAGAGAGATGGAGTCAAATTAGACATTAATGGAACCAGATGTGAGTAAGATGATGCTGCCGTTATGATGGCATGACCATGCTTACTACCCCACTCTTGAAACTTCAGTTTCTTCAACCTTAAAATGCAGCTAAAGGTTGGTACCTTTTGGAGTTGGACTGAGGCATGTCAATTGCCTAGAACAGCTCCCTAAGTCACAGTTATTATTATTACAGACTATTAGTGGAGGAGACAACGGAATACACCACAGGTTACAAGGTCATGCCACCTACATAATCTAGGATGCTCGCCTCATTTTCTCATCGACGGTTAGCAATCTTAATTCCATCTGCAACCTTCATGCTCCTTTGCCATGTAACCAAACACATCCACAGGTTCTGGGGATTAGGACGTGGTCTTGGGAGTGTATGAATTATTCTGTGTACCATAGCTATAAATCTAGTTGCAGAATTGCTGAAAAATAGAGTATACAGATTTTCAATTTTGCTTCATAATGTCAAATTATTTTCCAAATTAATCACACCAGTTTATACTCATTCCAGCAAAGTAAGAGCTGTGTTTGCTCCACACCTCATTAACACATCCTGCTCAGACTTCTAAAACTTTGCCTATCTGGGGGGTGTAAAACTATATCTCAGAGTTTGGATTTTTATTTTGCTAATACTGAGATTGAGTATTTTAATATGTTGATTGGTTACATGGGTTTCCTCTTTTGTGAAATGCCTGCTTTTCTATTTGGTTACTAGCTTTTTTCCTTAAATTCATAGCGATTCTTTATTCATCTGGATATTAGTATTTTGTCAGTTAAATACTATAAATATTTTCTCCCCATTTACGTTACGTTCTGATGAACCAAATCTTTTACTCTGATTGTGATCAGATTTCTTCAATATTTTTCTTTACAAATTATATTTTTGTGTCTTTAGAAAATTCTTTCTTCTCCTGTTGGCATAAGGAAGGACTCTTATATTTGCTTCCAAAAATTTTAAAGTTTTCCCTTTCATATTTATGTTTCTAATCTGCCTGAAATTGATGTTTTTGGCATGATGTGAGGCAAAGATCTAATTACATTATGTCTTCTGTCAGCTGGCTAACCAATTGTCCAAGACCGTTTGCATCATAGATCAAGTTCCTCATATACCATGTCCATTTGGGGGCTTTCTCTTATATTCTATTAGTCATTATTTTCTTCTTCTGCCAGTACCACAGTTGCTTCATGCATTATCTCTGTAACACATCTCTATATTCGATAAGACAAACCTCTACTACCTGTGTTCCTTTTTGATAGTAACTTAGATATTCCTTATCCTTTATGTTTCCATATATTTTAGACCCAGCTCAATTTCTTCAAAACACCCTGTTGAGATCTTTATTACAACTTCACTGTGACTCTGCATTATTTGTGGTAGAGGTGAAATCTTCACAATAATGAACACCTCTATTCATGAACATGATATTTTTCTATTTACTTAAACATTCTCTAATGTCTTACAATAAAGTTATATGATGTTTTCATAAAAGTCTTGCAACATATTTGGTGAGAGTTATTCCCAGGTACATTGTAGTTTTGCTGTACTTGAAAATGACATATTTTTCAAAGTACATTTTCTTACTCTTTTTGTTAGTAATTGATATTAATCTCATATCTACCAAATTATATTAATTTTAATTTTCAACTTTATTTTAATTCTAATTATTAATGTATTAATTTTTATAATTTTCCATAGTTTTAAAAAATTTTTATATGTGGCTAATTACATCATCTATGAAGTGATGGTAATTAAAAAAAAACTTGTTATTCCTTTTCTTTTCTTTTTTTTTTAAGGTTTTATTTATTTATTTGACAGAGAGAGAGATCACAAGTAGGCAGATTGGGGGTGGGGGGAAGCAGGCTCCCTGCTGAGCAGAGAGCCCAATGCAGGGCTCAATCCCAGGACCCTGTGACCACGACCTGAGCTGAAGGTAGAGTCTTAACCCACTGAGCCACCCAGGTGCCCCCTGTTCTTTTCTAACCGTGCAGCTAGGACTTCCAGTATGTGTTGGCTAGACATAGCATTTGCAGACATTCTTCCCATCTTACTGATTTCTAAAGGAATGCTTCTAACCTTTCACCAATGAGTAAAATTGTTGTGAGTCTTTGGCAAATATTTTTCTCAACTCAAGGGATGGAATGTCTATTCCTAGTTGACTAAGAGTTTCTGTTTGCTTGTTTGTTTGCTTGTTTGTCTTAACATGAATATTAAATTTTAAACAACGATTTGTCTGCAACTATTGAGATGAGCATGTGTTTATTCTTCATTAACCTATAATTTGGTGAATTACATTAACTGATTTTTCAAAGGTTAAACTATTCTCTGTTCTAAGGATAAACTCAATTTCTGTATTGTCTAATCATATCTTTCATGCTTTTAGGAATATTTTATCTATCAATTACTGAGAAAGATACATTTAAATGATTCCCTATAGTGAAGAATTTGACAATTTCTCTTTGTAATTATGTCACATTTCCTTTTATGCTATTGAAGCTATGTTATTAGGTATGTAAAAATTGAGTCATTTTATCTTCTCAGTGAATTAAGTTTGTTATCATTCCTGAAGGATCTCTTTTGTCTATCAAGTTTTTTGCCCTAACATCTATTTTATATGATCAGATATACTCCAACTCTTTTTTTAAATATTTGCCTAAAATATCTCTTTAATTACAGCTCCTCTTTACTTATATTTTAGGCATGTCTCTGATAACCAGCTCAGACATAGGGTTTTTTTTAAAGATTTTATTTGTCAGAGAGAGTGCATGCACATAAGCAGGCAGAGTGGCAGGCAGAGGTGGAGAAAGAAGCAGGATCCCTGCCGAGAAAAGAGCCCCATGCGGGACTCGATCCCAAAACCCTGGAATCATGACCTGAGCTGAAGGCAGCAGCTTAACCGACTGAGCCACCCAGGCATCCCTAGATTTTGATTTTCTTTTTTTAAGATTTTTATTTATTTATTTGACAGACAGAGATCATAAGTAGGCAGAGAGGCAGGCAGAGAGAGAGAGAGAGAGGAGGAAGCAGGCTCCCCGTGGAGCAGAGAACCCCATGTGGGGCTCGATCCCAGGACTCTAGGATCATGAACTGAGCCGAAGGCAGAGGCTTTAACCCACTGAGCCACCCAGGCGCCCCTAGATTTTGATTTTTTAATTCAATCTCACAACCTGTTTTCAACTGGAAGTTTAGTCCACTTGCTTTTATTGATACATTTTAATTTGTCTCTATCATCTATTTTTAAACTTTCTATTTGTTCTGACTTTTCTGTTTTTTTCCTTCTTGCCTTATTTTAATTTATTCAATTTTTTAATTCCAAAAATTTCCCTCCTCTAGTTTTGTAATTATCAGCTTTATTTGTGTTCATTAAGTAGTTCCTTTGAAATCAGAATATGCATGCTTAACCTAACAGAGTCTATACTTACTATCTTTATAACCTTCCCAAATATATAAGGATGTGAGAATGTTTTAACTCCTATCATCACTCTACCTTAAAATCTATTATTTTTTAATCTATTTTAATCTATTTAATCTATTTTAATCTATTATTTTGTAATAAATTTTGTTGTACTTTTATTATTTATTATTTGTATTTTTTGTATTCAGTTTTATCCAACCATTGTGCCTTTTCCTTTACTCAACATCAGTTTTTGTTACTCAAACTTTCCTTCTGGATAATTTTCCTTCTTTTTAGAAAAAATTTTTTAAAGTTTTTTTTTGTTTGTTTATCTGTTTGTTTTTAGTTTTAAGTGATCTCTACACCCAACGTGGGGCTCAAATTTACAACCCCACGATGAGGAGTGCCATGTTCCACTGACTGAGCCAGCCAGGCATGCCTCATTTTCCTCCTTCTCGAAGACACTATTTGAAGTTCTTTAATTAAGAGGTATTGATGTTAAATTTTCTCAGTGTGTGTTTATCCAAACTACCTCTATTTTATCCCCATTTTGAAAAAGAGTTTTGGTAAAGAAAGTTAGTATTTACTAAATATCCACATAATTCTCTTCATTTCTCACTCTCTTTTGCAGATGGTGTGGGACTTTGTGACTCATTCTGGTCAAAGGACTGTAATTACAAAAAATGTTTCCCTTCAAGAAAAAGGTAGTTAGAATCTGTGTTCCTCCATGTTCCTCTTTCCCTTGTGAAATGATCTCATCACTCATGTAACCCTGGGTGATGTAGCTAGAAAGAGCAGAGCCACTGTCAGCCTGAGTCCCTCGGTGACTGTGTAGAGCAGGGCACACACACTCTGACCTATCCTTGATGCATAATGCAAGAGATAAACTTTTGTAAAGCCACAGAGGTTTCAGCCTTAATTTGTTACTATAGCATAATCTAACTCATTCTGATGAGCAGTTTTAAGGGGTAAGTAATTATTTGAGTTACTATCTGTCAGCACATTTAAAATATTTTCCCACAATCTTTTGTTTTCCATTTTTGGTATTCAGAATTCACCTGTCTCATTGTTATTGCCTTATTAGTAAATTGTATTTTTCAGCTTTGGGATACTTTTAATATCTTCTGTCTTTGACATTCTGAAGTTTTGCAACAATGTGTTTAAGTGAATATGTGTCTGTGTCTGTTTAAATTTATCTCATTGAGGGTCCTCCGGGTTTTAGAATCTGAGGTTACTATCTTTCATCAGTTCTGAAATGACTCATTAATTGGGTCCTCAAATATTGTTTTTTTTCTTTCTTGTATTATCTCCTCTTGAAATTCTGATTAGAGGCATACTGAGCCCTCTCATTCTATCTTCCATGACTGAACGTCTCTGTCGTATTTCCTAGCAATTTTCTCTCTGCGCTGCATTTTGTGTAAGTTTCCCAATCCGTGCTTCCCACTCCCTAATTCTCTGTCAGCTATGGTTTCCTCCACTCTCAATTCTTCCACTGGGTTTTTAATTTCAGTCTTTTCATCTTTCCTTTCTAGAAGTTCTATTTTATTATTTTTCAAATGAGATGGGTATTTTTATATTCTCTATCTCCTTCCTCACATTTTTATTTCCTTTATAATTTACCATGTTAAACATTCATTTTACTTTTAAATTTATCCATATATCTAACAAATGATTTATATATTATATCACTTAAGTGCTTCAGAGTAAGAGAAGTGCTCCATCTATTTTTATTTTAATATTTTTATTACTTCAAATTGTTTATACCTTAGAATATACAAAACTTAACACTGGATTCTTCCCTGTTCCTAGATGTCTAATTCTGTGTCCAGCTGTCACTATGGACACAAATATCAATATATAACATTCATTACTGTAGCTAAACCAATCACCCTACCTCTGCTGATAAGTGTGTCTTTCTCATGTCACTAAGTCGGCCTCCAACTGGCCTTATCTCTACTGCAAACTTCATGATTTTAATTCAGGAGTTTATGATTATTTCTAAATCTCAAGATCTACCCCCTTCTTTCCATATCTCTAGACTGCTGCTGTGTTTTGGAGAATGTCCAAAAATCTGACCTTTGGATAAGGGGATGAGACTGTACAAATTTTTGCTTCTTAGTACCATCTGCCTGGGAATAAAAATCTCTGGGCAGGAAGAAATAAGAAAGGAAGGAAGACAATTTTGGGGAAGACAATCCTTCCCACTATGGAGAACATGAGGGTAAGTATCCTGTATCCCAGTGATGAGTTTTCAATAATTAGGGGTAGTTTCAACAACAATTTGATCTACTATCTACTCATTGTTATAAATCCTGGCTTATGAATTATACTAAAATTATCCTGCATTTTCTAACTGATTTATGGATTGTGATCCTGTGTCAGTCCAATTGTCCAATTCTTACAGTAAGGAGTAGGTATTACGTGTTTTGTAAACTTTCTGGACTAAATCATTTCAGCAACGTTTATTTATTTCATGTGATAAAACAAATCCCACACTGTTTAAAAAAAAAAAAAAAAACCCTGAATTTGTTTTTAAGTGTATGCTTGACCCTTCATACATGTAGGTATGATGGCCAGCATTCTAGGTGTGAATTTTATGTATAACAATGTTCACAAGGAATGTTTACCTTAACAATATTTACAGGTTTTTCATTTAAAGCATATGGATTCATCTTCAATATCAGCACACAAGACCTCCTGTAGTCCCTTAACAAACTTTCTACTATCCAACACCAAATGTCAATATCCAATATCAAAGTAGCCAATATCAAATCTTGGTTGGGAGAACTAATTGTTATAAAACACTGTTGAATGAAATGCAGTCTATCCGTATTAGTGTCTTAAGACTGCTGTAATGAAGTCCCGCAAATTGGGTGCCTTAAAACAACAGAAATGTATGCTCTCATAGTCTGGAAGCCAGGGTCTGCATCAAAGTTTTGGTAGAACCAGCCTCCCTCTGACACATCTACGGAAGGGTCCTTCCTTGCCTCTTCCAGCTTCTGGCAGCCCCAGGTGTCCCTTAGCTTGAGGCCGCATAACTCGTCTTTCCCTTCATCTTCCCTCTATGATTCTGTCCTCACACAGCACCTTTCTCTCTGTCTCACTTCTTCTTGCAAGAATACCTCCTACTCCAGTACAACCTCATCTAAATAATTATATCTGCAATGTCTCTATTTCCAAATAAGGTTGCATTCTAAGGTACTGGGGATTAGGACTTCAACATTTTTTTTGTGTGGAGGACACATTTCAACCCAAAGATATTATTTACTCCTCCAAAGAGAAGATTTTATCTTCCAAATAGGCTTGGATCCCACTATATATGAACCACAGGAATTTGCCTTCTCTGGACTACATGTAGATGCTAGATTTTCACCTTTCATTAAGCAATGCTGTAAGAAATAGCTTAATGAATGCCACTATTGTATTTACTAATCAAATTCATTAAGAACCCTGCTCCCTTTGATTTCTTTTCAGAACCAAACATGACAAAAATTTTCCCCCTGAATAACTCATAGGTTTTCATTTAGAGTCAATGAAAACCGTATATTAAATATGTGTTTTTTCTTTTCTTTTTTTTTTTAATTATGTATGTTTTCTTGCTTTGGTTGCTAAGAAGCTTAAAAACTCAGCCATAATTTAATTATCAACTTCGTAGGATGCTGCAGCTACATATCTTCATTTTTATTTCTCCTCTGGTATTGATAATTTATTTTCATTTGGATATTGAGTAGTTTTTAAAATTGCTTCTTATATTATTATGAGTCACTTGAATACTTTGTTTAAAAATGTTAGTAATAAGTAAGTGGGAAAAAAAAAAAGTAAATTTCTCTCTCTCCCTCCTTCTCCGCCTCCCCTACTTTCTTTCTCCATGTCTGTCTTCTTTATTCACAGAAGATTTTCCTCCTGTCCCAGCTTATCCATCACTGAATGACTGACCAAAGACTATGAGCCATCGTTTACATTTTAGATGGATGATTCGAACAGTACACAGGTCAACAAAGCAAGGCAAGATGCTCACTTTATTCTTGATGAAATCAACTGATAAATCTCCTCGACTTCCTTCAAGAAAGGTCCGGGGGAAAAAATAGCACAGGACCCATGCAACAGTAAAAATAAAAGAACTCTGGAAAAGCAGAGGAAATAAGTAGAAAAAATTAAATCCCTGAAAATCACACTGAGAGCATCAAGGAGTAGAATTTAAACTGAAGAAAATTGGACATGGAGGGCAAGCTATTGAAAAAAAATCACACAGAATTTAGTGGAAAATGACACAGAATGAAAGTGATGAGGGGAAAGATGAAAGAGGCAGAAAACAAACAGAAAACTGACAGGAATGACTGCTATCTTTGAAGCTGTGAATGAATACATGGAACCAAAAAAATTTACATAATAGAAGAATTTTCTGAAATAAAAAAGATCTTAAAATTACATTTTGAAAGGGCTTAGCACATTCCAAGAAAATTTAACAAAAGCTTTTTTTTTCTGGAACTTCAAGGACTATTAAAACAAACAAACAAACAAACTATGGTCATCCAGGCCAAAGGAAAAATGTCATCCTCAAAAATGAAATCAGATAATATTAGATGCTAGGAGAAAATGGAACATGTTTCCATGGTTAATGGTGGTTAATGAATATGAAAGGAAAAAAATTTCTATGCCTGGTCTAACCTTTCATATGTAATGGTAAGAAAAAGAAATTCTCAAATACATAAGAACTCAAGAAGCATAACATTTATGAACTTCTGAAGAATCTGTCAGCAAAAAAAAAAAAAAATCAGGACAATGAACAGATGAGTAACAATAATGAATTCATGAATGAGAAAGTCAGGAGGTAGAAAAGGTTTGGTGATGAGCTTTGAATCTCTTTGTACATGAAATTATATTTAAGTAACTAGGATTCTATGCCATAAAATGAAATATAATTGCTATAACACTTAGAAGAAAAATTATATAATATAAAGAATAATATTTTGATGATAATAGAGAGAGAGAGACAAGAATCATGTTTGCTCTCCAAACTAACAGAAAGGGGGAGGGTGGGGAGAAGAAAATAATCTAAGTAGATTAATTTCATCATCTTTCACTATCATTTCATTTCTAAGGTAAACTAAGAAGTATAAATGTAAACATATAATTTAATATACTTTACAACTTCCAAATTGCTAGAGAGTGGTAGGTGGCCTTCTCAAGTGGCTCCCAATGATCCCCAACTCCTGGTAGCATGCCTTTATGTGTAGGCTAGACATAATGACTTGTCTCTAACAAAGAGAATGTGGCAAAGTGATGGATTTCCGTTCCGAAGTTGTGCTTTTAAAGACTGTGAGTTCCATCTTGCTGACACCCTTTCTCTGCCTCTTCTCTCATACTTGTTTTGATTAAGCCAGCTGCCATGTTGTGAGCGGCCCTATGCTGAGGCCCACCGTGACAGGAAATGGAGGCTCTCTAGCTGCCCAAGAGGAACTAAATCCTGTCAACAACCATGTGGGGAAGCTTGAAAGCAGATCCTCCCCGATGGGAGCCTTTAGCTGAGTACAGTGCCCAGCACAACACCTGTGAAAATCGAACAGGACAAACCCTAAAGCGGAGGACTCAGCTAAGCCATGCCAGGATTCCTGACCCACAGAACGTACAAGGTTAATGTGTGTGCTGTTTTAAGCTGCTAGGGTTGGGGGTAGTTTGGTCCACAGCAAAAGATAACTACTACACAGAGGAAGATAAACAAAAACAAAGCAAAACGAGAATGAAGAAAACAGATCTTAAAGCAAAAGAGAAAACAAAGGAACCAGCATTCCAAATGTATACAGACACAACAGATAAAGTTAAACATATCTCATTAAAATAATTTCAAGTAGGATAGAATAAACCATTTTTTAAAAAAATGATTAAATGGGACAAAGAGAGACACTTTATGACAGCAAAGAATATACAACTGCTTCATAAGCAATGAAGTTAGTATTGCTAGTATGAATCTTCATATATCAAATAATATAAAATACATAAAGGAAAACTTCAAGAAATAAAAAAATAAGTAAAAGAAATGTTAGGAGACTTTTCCCAAAGTGTCCTTCCCACAAGGCTCGAAACATTCCCTCATCCGTCTCCATGTTCCCGGCTTCCCCATCCCCTGAAACTCTTCCACTGAGTCCTCTGGAATTTGTGATTCCTCTCCCACATCGGTTTTCATTGCTACCGCTCTGGTTCAAGCCACTATTATTTCTTGCCTGGGTTACCGCAATCGCTCCTTGCCCATTCAGCTTTCTCCATTGCTCTCTATGATCCCTTCTAGATACAGCAACCAGGATGATCCTTCCAAAATATGCCTGACCACGTCACTCCTCTGCTCTAAACTCTCTGGTAGCTGCCCATTTCATTCAGCGTGTAAGCCCAAGTCCTTGTTATACTCTCCAAGCCTTATATCACCTGTCCTAACCCAGTGGTCACCCTCAGTCCTCCTCTTTCTCACCCTGGCTTTCTCTAGTCCAGCCACACTGACATCGTGGCTGTTTCTTGAAAACTCCAGCCACACGCTCACCTTGTGGCCTATGCCTAACTGTTCTCTCTCCCTGGAATGTTCTTTTCTCAGAAGTCCACACAGTCATCCTTTTACCAACTCTGAATTGTTTCTTGAATGTCATCTTCTCAATAAAATTGATCCTGATCATTATATTTAACCTTTCAACCGACAGTCTCCTGTCTTCCCAATCTCCTTTATCCTACTTTATTTTTTCAAAACACTTTCTAATATACCATAGAATTTACTTACTTAATTTATGTTTATTATTTATTGTCTGCCTCTTCCCACACTCACATTAGAGTATAAGCTCCATAAGAGCAGTAAACTTCTGTTTCATTTATTTATGTAGCTCAAGTATCTAGAAAGGTGCCCAGTACATAATGGGCACTCAAAAGATATTTGTCGACTGACCAAATACATGATTCCCAGCCTTGTCAAACGTAATGCCTCTTTTCATAATAAATCAGGGCAATCTGCTCCTTAACACTGTGAAAGGAAAGTCATAAACTATCTACATATATAATTTTTTTTTAAATTCAAAGTGATGCCTTAACTGTAATATAAAGGAAAAAGTAAATGTGTGATTCATTATGGAACTGCTCAGGCATCCCTAAACTAAAAGACACAATGAAGCAATCAGATGCCTGCATTCATTTGTGGAATCCCCGTGAAATGGACAGCCAAAAAATGACCTGTATTGGTGATTCAAATTCCAAACACTGTATTGCCATTCAACGTACTGCATTCCAGGAAAAGTCAATATATCTTAAAACTATGTGAAAAACACTTTATGTTTATATATAAAAGAGACTCTAGGCTCCAGTAAATGTAAATAGTTTTTCATCTACATGAATGGACAGTAGAATAATCAAGTCACACCAAATGCAGGAAATTCTTGCTGTGCAGTACTAGCCTGGGCACTGCAAGATATCTAGCATCTTTGGCTCCACCAACTACATTCCAGTAGTTCTCCCTCCCCGGTCCCAGGGACAAGCAAAATCACTCTGGTAAATTTCCAAAACAACTCCCAGAGATAGATCCATCCCAACAGACTGGCTCTGTAAATCCAGTAGCCTGCTGTTCTATTGTCATTGGCTACCTCTCTATAGCATTTGACCTGTTAATAAACCCCTCTTCACTTCTCCTTCCTTCCTTGACTTCCGAGTCATGGCACTCCTGCAGCTTTCCCAATTTCACTTCTGCAGTTCCTGCCAGGTGTCATTGACTCTTCCCCTCCCTTTGCCCATCTCCAATGCCCTTCCTTTAAAAAGAAAAAAGAAAAAAAAAGATTTATTTATTTGAGAGAAAGAGAGAGCAGGGAGAGGGACAGAGAGAAAAGGAGAGAGACTCTCAAGCAGACTCCCTGCTGAGCATAGTCCCAAGCAAGGCTCATCTCACAACCCTGAGTTCATGACTTGAGCTGAAATCAAAGCAGGATGCCTAAACAACAGAGCCACCCAGATGCCCCTGCCCTTCCTTTTCCCACTCCACGAGGTCTTCAACTCACAAAGTTTTTGTTTTCTACACAGTTTTGTTTCTACACAGAATACCCAAGTCCACACTTCCAACTGACATTCTGTCATTCATACACAGAAAGCCTCAGTTATACATGTCCAAAATCAAACTAGTCATCTTCCTCTAAAACCTATTATTCCATTCATTGTGCCTATCATCTACTTAGTCAATCTAGAAGTGACATTTATCTTTGGACCCTAGTCCTCAAGCCCACATTCAGTTGATTGCCCTGCTCCCTGTTCATTTTGCCTTGGAAGTGTCTCATATCTGCTCCCTTTTTATTACTGTAGTTTAAGCTCGTATTACCTGTGACTTAGAATACTGTCACAGCCTCCCAACTGGAACTTCTACTCCCATTTATCTTTTGATATTTCCGCAAAAGGAGGTAATGATAGTATTTATTAGTATTTATAATTAACATGTTATTTATATTTAGTATAGTGGCGATCAAGTGCTCATTATACGCCAGCCACTATACTAAATGCTTCCCATCTCTTTTAATCTGTATGACCACATAATAAAGTAGGAGTTATTGTTATTGAAATTTTAAAGATGAGGAAAAGAGGTATGGGGAAGTCAAATAACTTAGTAAGTTCATAAAGCTAGCTCTATCTGGCTTCTAAAATCCCTGTTGTTTTTTGCTTTTTTTTTTTTTCTGATACAACATTTTCATATTTTCTCTAGTCTCATCACAACCTTCTAGTCAGTCTTTACACCCTGTCCCCATTCACACACCCCCCACCCCACCCCCACCCCCCCCACCCCCGCCATTTCTTTCCTCTTCCTCCCTCCATTATCCATCTACCACTTTTCCATATTGCCTCTAGCCTGATCACAATCTTCCATTCTGTCTCTGTGCTTCCGGATCCATTCTTCCAACCCATAGGTTCCTTGATTTTACTTATTCCTTACTAAGGATTCACCCCTCAGCTATTTCAAGAGAGTCCTTCAGAGCAGGCTCTTCTTTTACTGCGCCCACCACATCTGCCCAAAGCCCTCCTCCTCTCCCAGCTGCTGAGAGCAGGGTTCGAAAAGGAAATGAATAAAGCGGATACAGAAAACTCCCTGCATCTTAAGTTTTTCTCTGCCTAACTCAGTGTTGTTTTATCGTTTCAACAAAAGGAACCAAATGAAAAGTGCTCTGTGAACTGTGGAGAGCTCTACAAATGTTCAGTGCGATATATCCACCCTACCTTCCCATGCCCCGGGGTTCAGCTGAGTTACTCTGTGAACGAAAGCAAAGGTGTTCCAAGTAGAGCACGCCACGTTTGTGCTCGGAGGGAAGGAAGAGTAAGGCCCCAAATCATATGAATTTGCCTCGGGAAATGTCTACTTGTCATTACCGCCAAACCCAGCTTAAGAAGTTCAACAGGTCGTGAGCGAGTAAGACCGGGCGACCGTGGTATTGGCCTGAACACCCCCAATTTAAAACTCTCTCTAGGAATGTTTCCTTCCCCCAGCTCCCTGGAGGTCTTTAGTTGTTGCAAATGTCGTCCCCGACTTTCAAACGGCCCCCGCCCTGCCCCCTCCCTTCGCGACCTCTCCGCTTCCTGGTGGCCCCAGCCCTAGGACCCCCGCCCCGCCCGCCGGCGGAGGACTACAAGTCCCGGCGTGCCGCGCGCGCGCCCGGCCGGCTGCACCGGGGTTGGGCGCGTGGCGGCCGCCGAGCTCTGCGCGGGGGAAAGCCTCCCGGCGCTGGCCATGCGGGGAGGTAAGTGTTACGCTCGTGCTGCGAGGGCACTGGGAACGCGGCCACTCTCTACCCTCTCCAGGATTAAAGGAAACGAAGAAAAGTACAATAAAAACCGCCCTGCCCTCCCTCGTTACTGCTGTGTGTCCGGTGCTCCCTCAGCTTGTTGCACCCACGAGCGTGGAATCTGTCACCCCGGAGTGGAACTGGGGGCAGAAGCGTGCCGGGCTCGGCCGAGAGCTGCGGCTCGCCGGGGCTGCGGGGCAGAGTTCGCAGGATGGGACTGGGTGGTGGCACGGCGCGGCTGGGCGCCCAGCGAGCGCCACAGCCCCACACTCCCTTTCCACAGACGGGCTCCCCGGGGAGCCCCCAAACTCAAAGACGGTCTCTTCTTGAAAGTCTTAGAAACTTTCCCTCTTCTCGCCGGTGCCACCAGCGAGTCGTTTGTCTGTCAGACGGCGCCGCTCATCCAAGAGGCTTCCAGGCGTCCCCTCTCCTGCCTTCAGTCTTGTCCCACCGCTCGCTCTCCAGGCCACTCTTCCCTCTCCCCTGAGACGCCCTTAGGGACGCGGTGAGCACAGCCCTGCCCTCCGGCGACTTCTCGAGGCTTCTTGGGCAGCCACGTGGACGCAGGTCTGCACTCTGCGATGTGGGCTGGACACTCCTGCGGGCCGGTTCCCTAACGGGAGGCAGGGCGAGTGGGTCCTTTGGGACGCCGCCGGTTCCCGGGGTGGGGGTGGGATGGGGGAATGAGTCCTGAGCAATAAAAGAAGCTCTGTCAGAGGCACCAGCTTCCCGCCCTTGCTGACTCATCTCCCCTCCTCAGCCCATTCTCAAGTGTGCCCGAAAGTTCTGCTTCAGGGTCCCAACACGAGGATCTCCCAAGTTATTCTAGCGCATCCCGTAACATCAGAATAATGGATCAGAAGATCTTGTTTCTCTCTCACCCTGCACTTACCACACTACACACCCACGCCCGTAAAAACACACCGTGCACGCTACACACGCCACAAACACATACCATACGCATTACACACCGCATACACATCACATAAACATACATTACGTACACACACTTTGTTTATCCTACAGGCTGTATCCACGTACCATATACAATATATATACACATTTTTATTAGTGGAGAAGAGAGTTAAATCAGTTTGTTGGAGAGAGTAAGGAGGAAGTGGGTGAGTACCAGTATATATACTTATACCCACAAATGTCGATTTATTCCAAAGTTAGAAACTAGCTGATGAGTGAAACCTGCCCTTATTAGAATTTAGAATGCTTTCTTGTCTCTTTTTTTCCCCATAAAATGAGATTGATTTCTTACATCACCTTCTGAAACCTTTACCCTTATCTAACAGGCAAACTTGATCACAGCAGGGGAGAGAGAAGGAGATGTCCTCTATGTGTAGGAAGAAAATCTTGAAGAAACTTCACAGAAACCTTCCTCCTGTAGGGGTGTTTAAGGAAAAGTTACGTGTAACTAGATTTTCTTTGACTCTCCTTTCAAGATTCAGAGCTGACCTGATTTTTGTCCTGGGCCATTGGCGTGACAGTGCTGTTGAGACACGTTTCCCATCCATCCTTCCCCCCAGGACCCACACCCCAGCCCATCTGAATTTAGTTGGAACACATTTCAGGAATTTCAGATCAAGTCCCAAAGCATTATGAAATCTGTTGGTGAAAGGGCTATCTCCAGAAGAGTTCATCATTTTGATCAGTGGTGATAAGACTCCCCTGTTTGACCAGACTCAAAAAAATGGTCCTCAAAAATAAATGAACACTTAGAATTTGTCCCTAAATTATTGTTATAATTATTGTTGTTTTTAGAATTTGTCCCTAAATTAACATTTGCTTTTTCAAAGGAGGAATGGTGACGATGGGCAGAGAGAGCCTTTGAAATCTTTCTCAGTGATGATCTTTCATGAAGTTGAACATTTCTAATATCCTTCTTGGAATAAATGAAGGGAAAAGAAATTTGACTTTGAAAGTCAGGTTGCAAATTTAGATTATAATTTCTGATCTTCTTCTAGGGCCCTTAAAAAATTATTAAAGAAAAGGGAGACCTGTTACTTTCTCCTCAATTCTTACTGAATTCTACGCAGTCATATAGCAACAGATGATTTTTTTTTTCTACAATCCTTCTTGGGAACCTGTATTCTTTCTGCCCTATCTTAAGTAGTTTAGTTGACATCTTGACTTAAAAGTCAAAAGATTGTTGTTTCTTTTCATGACAGCTATGCATGCTTTCTGTGTATCTATGGCACATTTGTGGAATGGGAATGTTTCCATTCAGCCGTGGTTCCCAGCCAAGCAAGGGAACTGTGAGATTGACCAGGATATTAATAGATCATGCCTAGGGGCACCTGGGTAGTTCAGTGTGTTAGGCCTCTGCCTTCAGCTCAGGTCATGGTCTCGGGTCCTGGGATCAAGCCCCCCGTATCGGGTATCGGGCTCTCTGCTCAGCAGGGAACCTGCTTCCCCCTCTCTCTCTGCCTGCCTCTCTGCTGACTTGTGATCTCTGTCTGTCAAATAAATAAATAAAATCTTAAAAAAAAAAAAAAAGTTCATGCCTAGTCTCCCTATGCCACCTTCCCATTTCCTGAATGGGCAGAGATACTATGAATTTGGAGGTTGGCATAGTATCTTCTTTTTCCCATATAACTAATATAGGACCCAGTGCTCATGGATAGTGTTAGATTTGTTAAATTATGCTTTGTATGCAACTGGAATAAACAGTTAAGATTAAACCTCCCAGAACTAATTGTTTTTGTAGAATGAGATTGTTTCATTTTTCATTTTGGCTGACTTCATCTGGTAGGTTGAATGCCAAAATAAAAGAATGTAAGTGTTCTCAAAAGATCTGGTCATCCACTTTGCATTCTCTGAAATATGTTCCTTCCTGCATAACGAAGAAAAGGATTTTCTGCTGGGCAGTGCTTTCCTTATTCTTAAAGAGACTGCTTAAAAGCCAACCCTGGGAACTTTGTCCATGAGTCTCTGTTAGGAAGAAAGTGTCACACAGATCTGCAGCTCCTGAGTATTTAGTGATTATAACCAGTAGTGCTAGGTTCTTTCTCTTATTTTCTCTTGTTTTTTTCTCCCATGGGGGAGAAAAATAGTTTTCAAAACATGACATTCCTGCTCAGAACAATAGCAAGGATCTATCACGCAGCAACCATGAAGAGGGGGTAGTAAATTAGAGGCTATCGATACTGCAGGTTTTTCTTTACAAGACAGGTGCAGGGAGAATTCTGCAGTTCTTGGACTCCTGATTCATTCACTTCCACTAATTGTGCTGAAGGTAGTTAGCAAAAGTGAACAGGCACACTGTAGCTTTAAAAAGTCAGCCATGAACCAGAAGGCAGTTGGTGCAGCTTGTGTGTGATTCCTAACGTCATGTTGGCTGAGAGCCAGCCTGGTTTTATTTCACTGTGTCAAATTGTACCTCCTTATTGAATTCCTTTGCCAGCCTACTTTGTGAAAGAAAACATTGGGGTTTCTTTGGCTGCTCTTGATAAGCCTATAAAAAATGACATGTTTTAGTTGCTTCTAGGTAGGTTTTCTTTTTACTCTTCCACAAAAAAGAAAAGAATAGTAATAATAATAAGAATAAGACAATGTAGTATGGTGTTACAGAGTATCATTGTTAGTGTTTTGTTTTGTTTTGTTTTGTTTTTCTGAGATGCTTAGAAAATGGTGAATGTGTAACAGTTTCCAACTGAAGTGAAATCATTCTTTTGGCATGGAGCAGCAGCACTATCTTCTGTCTACTCTGTAACGGTGTGTGAATGTATGTTAATATCTATATGTATATTAAATGTTGGATTTCTCTATGAATGATCTAAGTGGTTTAGCAACTGGAAGTTTGTGTGTGTGTGTGTGTGCACGTGCACGTGTGTGTATGTATGTGTGTATATCAGAAGTGAAGATTATCCCACACTTAAGAGTATTATTTGTTAATCATCTACTTCTCGAACAGTGATAAAATCTTGTGAATATACTAAATGATGCACTTGTCATGTCAGAGTAATCCCTAGAGAAGGAGTGCCGAAGTATAAAGTAATTTGAGAGGAAATGTATTTAATTTATGGCTTCAGCTGTAGAACAAGCACGTTTCAGAACTAGTTTTTTAAAGCAGTTTTGTTCATAGCTTTTTCATCTTGCTAATTGCATATTAATTGTGGAGGGTTTTTTATTTTTTCACAGTCCTCATCCTACTAAACAAAAAGACAAAGTGATGGATGCTACTATATATCTCCTTGGATGTTTTGGTGATTTTTACATAAATCTAATGAGCTGCCTCCCCTCTCTTACACACACACACACACACACACACACACACACCCCAGCACCAACCTTCTGTGCTAAGGGATATCTGACATTTTTGTGAGCTTCCAGCTTTACCACAGCGTGGCCATCTCACAGACAGGTTTTGAGGCTTTCGTTGAGCATATGTGAGGTAGGGGAATACTTGCTGACAAAAGCTTTAAGTGCTCTTTTGCATTGCAATGAAAAAATAGAAGGTTTGTGAGTGAACAAACAAAAAAAAAATACAATTTTTTAAAAAAGAGAAAAAAAGAAATCCTAGCCCGTGGTCTGAAGGGGCAGGAAAAGGGTGATTGTTTTCCTTGACTTTGACTCATTTATGAGTTGCAGTGTCTTAAGTGAGAGCTTGGCACCCAGGGGAAGCTTTGCCAGTTCACACAGCACTTGTTTTGAAGGAGGATTCAATTTCATTTGTAAATGCTTATTGTCAAGGCAGGGAGTGCCAGTACAGATGAAAGCACCCCAATCCGTCTCCTCCAGTTCTTTAGGTTTAATCACATCTCTCCTATCGCTGAGGGACTGGAGGTTTAAACAAACATACGTGAACTGGTGTGAAGCTGTAAAAGGGACCACTATGTTTCCGATTCAGAATATATATTCTTCTCCCACTTTCTAAGAATTAAACACAAGCTTTTCTCCCTTATTGATTAGTTGCTGAAGTAAAGGAACCCTGCAGCCTTCCCATGCTATCTGTTGACATGGAAAACAAGGAAAATGGCTCTGTCGGTGTAAAAAAGTAAGTGAAACTGGCTTGTGAGTTCTGCTTCTGCAAACAACAGAGGGACTTGGTTTCTATTTTTATACTTCTTGCTTATCTACTACAATATACTGTTTGGGGGTGATTTTGCGTGGTCTGCACTGGCCACCAGACTCCCTCCCCCTCCCCCACAACCCCGGTTGCCTTTTTCTTTATTCCATTTCTAAGACAGAGATGTCTCAGGCATCAAACTGTGCATAAAGGGTTAGGGTGTCAGGCTTTGGAACAGGGACCGTGGAGGATCTCAGCTCCACATTCTGTATATTGAAACAAAACACTGAGCAAACAGACTCTGCCTTCCAAGTCCATTAGCTACAAGGGTGGGGGCAGAATAGAGAATTAGAGTCTTTTTAAATAAAATCACCTCTATCAAAACTGAGACCTGTAGTAAAGGAAAGAAAAAAGCTTTAGTTAGAATACAAAGTTGAACAACTGTGTCCTACTAATTTTATGAACTGATCCTTGAATGTGAAATATTTCAGTCCATAACATAGTGTATTTTCATGTCTGTTCTCACATTTGAAACTTTG
Organism: Meles meles; assembly: GCF_922984935.1. Lineage (NCBI taxonomy): Eukaryota > Metazoa > Chordata > Mammalia > Carnivora > Mustelidae > Meles > Meles meles. The sequence continues at coordinate 145,671,225 of NC_060066.1, read as the reverse complement.
TGGTGAGTTATATGCTTGATTCTTTTAGAAAAGAAAATTTAGTTGCATTATGTAGCATATTCTGAAAATGCTACATATTTCAGGGTAACTTGTAGAATATCTGTGAGTATATAAAAAATATGTATATCCCTAGTTAGATGTTATTTTGAAGCTACAACCACTTGGACTACCAGGAGAAAGTAAGTTCCAAGAGAGTGTTATTGTTCCATTTTTTCCACGTCATTTAGTTTAAAATTACCTTCAACTTGAGCTTTGGAAAAAACTAATTAAATAAATAATGCATAGAAGTTATGATATCTAAATGAGGGAATAGTGTGCTATGTGATTGTGAATAGAGGGTATATTTTGCTTCACACCAAAGTTTCATTAAAATAAACTTAATAAAATCTGCTTTTAAAGATTCTTGGGTAATGTATCAGTGCCCTGCTGGCATGTTTATCCCATTCTTGAAGTTTAGGGTTGGTAAATACCGGAGAAACAAAAGAAAGAGATGCGCCTTTTTTTTTTTTCCTTTATGAGTTACATCTGTGCTCTCCAGTAAGTCTAGTACTTTGAACAGTGATGGAAATGTTCTTTACTTGCGCTGTCCAAAATGGTAGCCACTGGTCACATGTGGTTGTTTAAAAATTTACAGTGTGACTAATGTAACTGATAATTGAACTTTTAAGCAATTTTAAAAAAGTTAACAGCTTTATTGATATGTAATTGACATGTAATAAACTGCATGTATTTAAAGTATAAAATTTATAAGTTTTGATACTTATGTATGCCTGTGGAACAATTACCACAATCAAGATAACCACCCAAATTTCCTCATAACCCTTTATAATCTCTCCCTCCTGTTCTTCCCTGCCACCATATCCCCAGGCAACCACTGATATACTGTCTGTCATTGTAGATTAGTTTACTTTTTCTAGAATTTTATATAAATGGTATTATTCAGAATGTACCTTTTTGAGGGGAGTGTGGGGGTGTGGTTTCTTTTACCCAGCATAATTAATTTGGGATTCACCCATGTTATAGTGTCTATCAGTAGTTCATTACTTTTTATTACTGAGTAATATTTCATTGCATGGATATACACCAGTTTGTTCACTGTTTATCCATCCGTTTGCTGATAGACATTTGGATTGTTTCCATTTTTTAGGTATTACAAATAAAGCTGCTTCGACTCTTTGTGTACAGGTCTGTGTGTGGACATATGCTTTCATTTCTTTTGGATATATAGGAATGGAATGACTGGGCTATTGGGCAGATATATATTTAACTTTTTAAGAAACTTAGAAATTGTTTTCTCAACTGGTTGTTATTTTAAATTCCCACCAGCAGTGTATAAACATTCCAATTTTTCCATATCCTCATCAACTCAATATGATCAGTCTTTTTCCTATTTGATATTATAGTTTGCATTTTCATTTCCCTAATGACTAAAGATGTTGAGCATCTTTTCATGTGCTTATTTGACATCCATACATCTTTCTTAAGTAAAATATGGTCCAAATCTTTTGCTCATCTTTTTATTGGGCTAGTTATTTATGTCTATTTTGTAGATAATTTTTGTATATTCTGGATACAAGTCCTTTATATACACGATTTGATAATATTTTCCAGTAGTATGTGACTTGTCTTTTCATTCTCTCTACAGTGTCTTTCAAAGCGTAGGAATTTTTAATTCCAATGAACTCCAGTTTATCAGTTTTTTTAATTTTATGAATAATGTTTATTATTTTATTTTATTTTATTTTAAAGATTTTATTTATTTATTTGACACACACAGAGAGAGAGAGAGAGAGAGACAGCAACCGAGGGACTACAAGTAGGAGGAATGGGAGATGGAGAGGCAAGCTTCCTGCTGAGCAGGGAGCCTGATGCGGGGTTCAATCCCAGGGCACTGGGATCATGACCTGAGCCAAAGGCAGATGATTAACAACTGAGCCACCCAGACACCCCTATTTTTTTTTAAAGAATTTATTTATTTATTTGATAGAGAGAGATCACAAGTAGATACAGAGGCAGGCAGAGAGAGAGAGAGAGAGGGAAGCAGGCTCCCTGCTGAGCAGAGAGCCCGATGCAGGACTCCATCCCAGGACCCCGAGATCATGACCTGAGCCGAAGGCAGCGGCTTAACCCACTGAGCCACCCAGGCGCCCCTATATTTTTATTTTTTAAGATTTATTTATGTATGGGGGCGCCTGGGTGGCTCAGTCATTAAGCGTCTGCCTTCGGCTCAGGTCATGATCTCGGGGTCCTGGTCCACATTGGGCTCTCTGCTCAGCAGGAAGCCTGCTTCCTCCTCTCTCTCTCTCTGCCTGCCTCTCTGCCTACTTGTGATCTCTGTCTGTCAAATAAATTAAAAAAAAAAAAGAAAAAAAAAGATTTATTTATGTATGCATGTATTTATTTAAGACTATGCACAGACATGTGAGAGGAGGGGAGGGGAGGGGCAGAGAGAGAGGGAGAGAGAATCTTAAGCAGGCTCCATGTCCCTGATGACCCAACATGGGGCTTGATCTCATGACCCTGAGATCATGACCTGAGCCAAAATCAAGAGTCACATGCTTAACTGACTGAGCCACCCAGGCGCCCCATAAATAGTCCTTTTATGTCCTGTCTAAGAATAATTGCCTAATCTGAATTTGCGAAGACTTACATTTTCTTAGATTTGGGACTGTGAGTTTTGAGTGAATTTTTGTGTATGTTATAAGATAAAGATTAAATTAGTTTCTGTTTGTAGTGGTGGTGGTAGGATTTTTTGTCTATGAATATCCAATTGTTCATACACTATTTGTTGAAATGTTTCTGCAACTTTGTTGAAAAATAATTGACTATATATGTGTGGATCTATTTCTGGAATTTTTATCCCATTCATAATTTTGTATATATTTATGTCAATATAACATAGTTGATAGCTATAGCTGTATAGCAAATCTTGAAATCAAGTAGTGTTATCTATTTAACTTTGTTCTTTTTCAGACTTGCTTTGTTTCTCCTAGCTTCTTTGCATTTCCAAATGATTTTTAGAATCAATTTGTCAATTTCTACCAAAAAACCCCAAAAAACAAAACACACAAAAAAACAAAAAACACCTGTGGTGCTTTGATGGCATTGCATTGTATTATATAGATCAACTTAGGGAGAATTGATCTCTTAACAGTATTGGGTCTCCAACCCATTAACATAGTATTTTTCTCCATTTGCTTATGTCTTCTGTAATTTCTCTCAGCGATGTTTTATAGTTTCCCATCTGTATGTCATGCACATCTTTTGTCAGATATATCCCTACATAACTTTATAATTTCATGCTATTATAAATGGTATTGCTTCTTAAATTTTAATATCCAATTGTTTGTTGATAGTGTATAGAAATACTATTGATTTTTGCATATTGACCTTATACTCCACAATCTTGATAAACTCATTCTAGTAGCTTTTTGGTAGATTCCATTAGATATTTAACATAGATAATTATGGGGGTACCTGGGTGGCTTAGTTGGTTAAGTGTCTGCCTTCAGCTCTGGTCATGATCTGAGGATCCTGGGATCAAGCCCTGCATCAAGCTTCCTGCTCAGTTGGGAACCTACTTCTTCCTCTCCTTCTGGTGATCCCCCTGCTTGTACTCTCTCCCATTCTCTCTCTGTCAAATAAATAAATAAATCTTTTAAAAAATAGATAATTAGGGGCGCCTGGGTGGCTCAGTGGGTTAAGCTGCTGCCTTCGGCTCAGGTCATGATCTCAGGTCCTGGGATCGAGTCCCGCATCGGGCTCTCTGCTCAGCAGGGAGCCTGCTTCCCTTTCTCTCTCTCTGCCTGCCTCTCTATCTACCTGTGATCTCTCTCTGTCAAATAAATAAATAAAATCTTTAAAAAAAATAGATAATTATATCTTGTAAGTGAAGAGAATCTGGCGTTTTCCTTCGCAATGTGAATGTATTTTGTTTCTTTTACTGGCTTTATTGCACAGAATAGGATCTTCACTAACAAGTTGCATAGAAGTGGTGAGATTAGACAAACTAGTTTTGTTTCCTAAGGGAAAGCATTTAGTCTTTTTCCTATCTTTAATTTTCTATATGTGTCTCTTTTTTGTCTGCTTTTAAGATGTTTTTCTTTATCATTGATTTTAAAGCAATTTGATTATGAGATGTGGTATAGTTTTCTTCATTTTTCTTGTGCTTGGAATTTTGTTTTGTTTTGTTTTTCGGCTCTATCGGCTATTTTCATCAAGTTTAGAAGTTTTCCAGGCATTATTTTTTGGTTTCCCTCATTCCTCCTTTGGTGATTCCAATTATAGTATATTTGATCACTTGATATAGTGCCACAATTCACTAAGGTTTTTTTTTTTAAAGGCCTAGGTTTTTTAAAGGCCTTTTTTTAAGCCCTAGGTTTTTTTTTTCATTCATTTTTCTCTGTTTCATTTTGGATGGTTTCTATTGTTTTGCCTTCAAGGTCACTAATCTTTCCTCCTGAAATGTATCATCTATTGTTAATCCCACTCACTGTGTTTTCCCCTTCAGACAATGTAGGTTTCATCTCTAGAAGTTCAAATTGGGTCTTATTTTTTATACATTGATATTGCTGTTTAACATATTTAGTCTTTCCTTTTGCTTCTGAACATATGAAGTACAGTCATTGTAACTGTTTCAGTGTCCCTGTCTACTAATTCTGTCATTTCTCAGTCCATTTCAGTTGACTGATTTCTCAGTGAGAATGGGTTGTATTTTTCTACTCCTTTTCATACCTGATAACTTTTGAGTGTCAGATATTGTGAATTTTTATGTTGTTGGGTGCTGGGTATTTTTATAGGAATTATAAATCTCCCTGATCTCTGTCCTGGGTGCAGATAGGCTACTGGGAAACAATTTTTTATCCTATTATGTCTTTTAAGTTTTGTTAGGTAGGACCAGAGCTTCGTTTAGTCTAAGGGTATTTTTCCCCACTTACTGAGGCAAGACCCATCTTTGTACTCCAGCCAGTGCTCATGAATTATGAGGTTTTCCTCTCTGGCAGATGGAGACATGCACTTTTCCCATCCCTGCATGACCCCTGAGGATTGTGCTCTCTAATTATTTGGGGTGGTTCTTTCCCCAGACTCAGTTAGTTTCCTCACATGTACGTGATAATCATTGCTCTGCTGTGTACTTGAGAAAGCCTCTATGCATCTCCAGAGTTTTCCTGCTGAGAGCTTTCTCCTCCCTAGTCTTTAGACTCTCCTCTGTGAACTCTTTCTTCAGGGAGTAGTGAATAGAACTTACCTTGCTCGTTTTCCATCCCTCAGGAATTACTGTCCTTTATTACCTATGTCCAGTGTCTTGAATGTCATTCTTTTATATATTTTTTTCTTTTTTCATTACTTAGGCAGAAGGATAAATCTGGGCCTTTTTACTCCATCTTGACCAGGAACAGAAGTTCCAGTTAATTATTACAACCACAAATGGTTAGTGGTTAACCTAATGGATAGTGTAGAGTTAGATTATAATAGAATCCCAAAAGGCACAAGATGTAGACCCTTACAGCTGTTTCTGAGATCTGCCAAAACTGGGGCTTGTTTTGCTTTCATTTTATTTCCAGACACGGAAAATATTGTTGCTTTACTTGGGAAAGTACTGTCACAAAGGGTCATTTCCAAAGAAGTCTAGGATAATAACCCTTATTCACTGGCCACATACTTCTGATCAGAGCTTTAGTTTTGCAAGGATACTGTTTATGAAGTCCCTTCATATGTTTAGTACTTTTGTGTGAGACTTGTCAATCCTCACAACAACATTTTGAGACATATGTTATTATTCTCATCTTACAGATGAGAAAACTAAAGCTCCAGGAGGTTGAAACCATATTATTAAAGTGGTATTTTACATGTTTTATACTAAAATTTCTAAATCCATTTTGTATTTTATCCCCTATACCTCAATTTGGAAATAAAATTTTCATTGGAAATATTTGATCTGTATTAGATTTCATAAGATTTACAGTTGAAAAAATAGAATCACATATCCAGATAACTCCAAGCATAGTTAAAAGTTCCAATAAATGAATCAAGTACCAAAAAATTATTTTTGTATTATATGCATATACATTGACACAACTGGTTCTTCTTTTTTTAGAAGATTTTATTTGACTTTGAAACAAATGCATATCAATTTCAAAATGTCTTTCCAAGTTAAATAAATTTACTAAAACTTATACCAACTCTATGTAATTAACATTGAATTCAAAGTGGTGTTATATAAATTTATAAACAACTAAGTTTATCAATGTCAGTATATCAGTTTTCAAATTTTTCTTAAAATTGTTTTATGTTAGAAAAATGTAAAATTATTATTGCATACTATCATTGGTCTATTGTATACTCTGAAAAATTTCAAATTTATACAAAAAATTTCAAATTTATACAAAAAATTCAATTTCAAATTTTGTGCCTGTCTGGCTGGGTCACAAATCAGCTTTTTTTTTTTCCCCCCCTGGGGAGGTATAAATTTAGTTCATTCACATGTAGTGTGATATCAATGAGAAAATATAATATACTGTGCCATTTTTTGATCTTCATTGAAAATTTGGCAAGCACTCATTTGCTTTAATAAAATCTTGAATTAGAATAATAGTAGATCTTTGTAAACTTCTAGGACTTATCCAACAAGCATTGGCAAAGAACACACATCATTATATTCCTTGTATTCTATTTTTCTCCCACAATTCCATTATATGACATTGCAATGGCATTTCCAAATATATAATGAATTATTTAACAATGATATCCATGACATTTCAAGAGTCTGCTTTAGAAAACTGAACATGAATATCATACAGTAGAATAAAGCATTAAGGAAAACATTAGTCAGTTGTTTTAGATTACATTAAACCCAGATTTTTTTTTTGTTAACGTGGCTGAAGTACCATTATTAGAATAGAATTTAATAGAAATTAATAGAATATGGCAGATATAAAAGATTTAAAAATATTTATGTCTGAGTTCAATTTTTCAGGTCATAAATTGACAATATTTCTTTATAAATTTGGAAGTTTTTCAAGACGAAGCATACTTCCAGTATTAATTGGGCAGTGTCTTTTATGTTGCACTATTCATCAAAAGCTAAAGAAAAGTAATGGTGTTTTTCAAATTTTGAACCAGTTGATATTGTTAAAAAATTTTGTCTTCAGGCAATTTTTGGGTGCCATTTTAGTCTTTTCTCATAATATCCTAAGAAAACTGAATATAACCAGATGTCTATGGAAAAATTGTTTTCTTTTTAGTGCAAGAATCCAAGCCATTTATAGCTATACAAATTTATAAGCTCAGATTCTGTTTGAAATCACTTCAAAACATTTTGTTGGACATTTAATTTTGAATTCATGTGGCTAATAGCATTAATTCTTTTTTGATCGTTGAGAAGAAACTTGCCAAATTTACTATATAGCTACTGAAAATGTCTTAATACTGTCCATTTTATTATCTTTATCATTTTTTTTTGCACAACAAACAAACAGCTTTTTTTCCTTTTGCTCTGCTCCAGCAAATTGCAATTGCTATTCATTGTGAAATTTCCAGTATACTTTCAGACAGCCTCCTTTTTTCTCCAACCTCCCTTTTTCTTTACTGTTCTGGTTCTAGTGCTAGTTTCTGCATCTCCTCTCAATTTTTCATCAGTAGTATGCTACCTTTTTAAACTTTAAAAATTTATCCATACTTATTTCAACTAAAAAATATTTATTAAAATTAAAATAGTTAAGAATGTCAACTTAATTACCACTTGTGACATACAAAGAGATTCTCATAACTTGAGCTGTCTGCATCAGACACATTACAGTGTTACATGAGTATGTAAGAAAACATCATTTGAACCGAATCAGTTGATACCAACCAGACTGGCTATGTGTTTATGTATAATACTGGAGAGGACACATGCATCTGATAGGAGAACTCTCAGCACATTAGCCTAGGGGATGCAGCAGTTAAAGTGAAAGGCTGTCACACCAAAACAATGGAGCTGTGTTTAACAGAAACGTATTTTATACCTATTAAAGTTTTTACATTTAAATTTAAACTGATAGGGATGCCTAGGTGGCTCAGTTGGTTAAGCCGCTGCCTTCGGCTCAGGTCATGATCCCAGGGTCCTGGGATCAAGTCCCACATCGGACTCCTTGCTCAGTGGGGAGCCTGCTTCTCTCTCTGCCTCTGCCTGCTGCTCTGCCTCCTTGTGTTCTCCCTCTCTCTCTCTGACAAATAAATAAATAAAATCTTAAAAAAATTAAAAAATAAATTTAAACTAATAAAAAGTAAATACAATTAATAATTCAGTTCCTCAGTCAAATAGTAAATGCCCAATAGCTACATGGGACTAATGGCTACCATACTGCATAGGTTATTGCCAAGTGAAGCTCTTGCACACCTTCACCAGGAGAAAGATTACATGAACATGAAACTGAGGATGATGATTACCTTAGGTGAAGGGAAACAGATGTAGTTATTGTCCAGATCCTAACTTTTATTTTGCCTGGCGAGTTCATGGGTGTTTATTAAGTTTTGAAATAACTAACTAAATAACTAAGAGGGAGCCATTTTAATAGTTTGAACTATATCCCTCTACAGTTTGTATACAAGTACTTTCTATATCCATATGTGTACACATAGTCATGCAATACAAGAATGTACACAAACAGACACATATATATTCAAAGGACACATAAAATAAGCTTTTATTGAACAAATGGGATTATAGTATTCTCTTTTTGTGGATTGTAGATGCACAGATTTTTGGATTAATCATAAACCTTGGGACATATCACTCTTATCATTGTTCTACGTTTGGACATGTTACATCAATGTTAGAATTTTTACTAAATTCTAAAATTATAGGTATTTTACATGTATGTGCCTATCTGTACAAATCATAAATGTTCAATGTCAAAAATATATGTAATATATAATTTAATTTAATACTTACATATGTTGTATATATATATATTTTTTGCCATTCACTTAGTCTTGCTCCCTTTTTCAACAGTGGGCCTTTTTTCCCCTTCTTTCATTGTCTTCTAGGATAGAGGAGGAACCAATGCTCCCACACAATATATGCTTATAATAAGTTAGCAGCTTTTCAACAGGAAGCAGTTTATTTCTCTTTCACCACCATGCCCCTCACCCCTCAGTGGGGAAGCTCTACTGCAATAGAAAACTCACAGTAGCAAGGTTTAGGAAGGGCTTCCTTTTAAGATTTTATTTATTTATTTGACACAGAGAGAGAAGGAGGGTCCTAGTGTGGGGAGGGGAAGAGGGAGAAGGAGAACCAGGGCTCCATCCCAGAACCCTGGGATCATGACCTGAGCCGAAGGCAGAGGCTTAACCCACTGAACCATCCAGGCACCCACGGACTTTCAAAAGAAGCTACTTCTTATTAATGTCATATCTTTTCTTGCATCTATATTTCACCATATCCTCTGCCTTTGCAGTCAGTGTATGGTTTCATTTTGAAGAAGGGCTTTTTTTTTTTTTTTTAAATTTTGGAACTAAAATTCCTTTTATAATTAGGAATGTGATACTTTTCTTTTTAATGGGTACTATAAAGTTTTAACTTGATTTAATAGTGTAATACTAATGAGTCTGTTACCTGTAGTAACTATTAAGCATTAATTTTTGCCCATGTGAATTAGAGGGTTAGCAGGTGAATGGTAGAAGTAAAATGTTAGGGTAGAGTTAGAAATTATTATTAGCATTGCTAGAATTTAAAAACTCTGAACTTATTGTAGAATTATCAAAGAGACTTTTCATATAAGAGTAATAACAATGGCTATTCTTACTTTACCTCGTTAAAAAAAAATCTAACAATGTGTATGGGTACAACAATCCACCAGTCAGGTCTCCATCTCTAAGGGAAGCAGTCACATCTATGGTTAAATAAAGAACTTCATGGAATAGGATACTTGGTTATTTGCCTGGAACACTTGCCTGGCTACACAGCAAAGGAAAAAGAGGAAATTGGTAGGAATAATTATGTGTCTGATCACTGGGTTTCAGCTTTTGCTCATTTACTCCTAATCCTGTCCTTTTGTGGTACTGCATAAATAACTAGCAGTCCTTAGATATATGTTCTTTGAAAGCAATGAGGAATTGTATCCAGCTGCTAGGTAGTTCCTGGGTACTCTCTCCCCATCAAGCCCCTCTCATCTGTTCTGTCCACCTTTCCCAGACCCACAACCACACTGCTTGACTCTCTACCTGAATGCAATGAATGATGGTTCCCACCATGCTGTTCTTTCCAGGGAACAGCAATCTGGAACAGGGAGGTGATCATGATGGTGAGATACCTCTATACTAAATGCAAGGGAAATAGAACCCCAAAACATTTTAAGGGGCTAAATACCAAATGCCTCTTAATGGTTTGTTAGGGAAGGAAGGCAGGCAGGAGGGAAGGAGGGAGGGAAGAAGAAAAGAATAGCAGGGGAGGGGAGGTAGCCTGAGTCCTGAGCCCATAATTCAAACTTGAAAAATAATCTTTCTTACCAAGATCCAATGTTATAACTCTTCTGCAGATATGTTTGGTGGGATAAGTCAGGGTACTATATGGTTTCTTGAAGACAGATGTTATATAGGAGTTAATGGTGATTCTTGTAACTGGTACAGTTTTATTTTTCTTAGTGAGGCTAGAATTCATTCCTTAATATTATATAGTGATCTGTTCACTCTGATATATACTGTATGGCTCAGGCAGCCATAACAAAAAACCATAGATTGGGTAGTTTAAAGAACAGAAATTTATTACTCACAGTTTGGGAAATGGGGAAGATCAAGGTACCAGCAGATTCAGCTCCTTGATAAGAGCTGTGTTTCTAGCTTGTAGACGGTCACATTCTCGTTAGATCTTTATGTGGACTTCCTGGGGTGTGTGTATGCTGGCTTTTACAAGGCCACCAATCCTATTGGATTAGGATCCCACACTTAGGACCTCATTTAAGCTTAATTGTCCTATCTCCTAAAAGCCCTAAGTCTAAATGCAATCACCTCAAGGGGTAGGGCTTCACCATAGGAATTGATGGGGAGGAGGGCATAATTCACTTTTGTCATATGGCCTTATGATAAATATTTCATTATTCCCTTAAATGATAACTTGAGTTAAGAATTGAGTCTGTTTAGTGTTTTGATTTGTACCATTATGTCCATTGCAAATGACTACCTTAAAGAAGTGTACATTTCAAAAGGGTAAAATGCATAAAACCATAGAGTCAGCCAGACATGTCATTTAAAGCATGAAAACAACAGGAGTTTCATCAAATCCAGCAAAATTCACAAACGTGCATTATATATGTTTTATACATGATCAGCCCTGAGGGTTTGCTGTTTTCTACATAGTGTCTGGTATGCTACAGTCATCCCTACAGAAGGAAAACCGAGTTTGTCTAAACAATAAAGCCATACCTAAGTCCTTTGGCAGAGTGAGCTCCGTGCTGTGGCTCAGAACAGAGAGGGAAAACTCTTCAGGTGGTCCTTGACGATTGTCTTTAGTACTGCCTGGGGTATGAAACACATGCGTGTCTGTGCTTAGCCTGAATTTTGGTGTGACTTATATCTGATGATGAATAAAAAATTAATTCATTGCATGCTCCTGAGAGGAGTGTCCTTATTTACACTTGTTCAGAGGTCTTTTTTTGTCCTACAAAGTTGAGAACAGGTAGGGAAGGGGGGCAGTTATAGAAATCCCTTGTTTTCAGAAAGATGGGGTGGAGTGCTGGGGAGGCGTTCCCAGCAGAGATATGTCAAAGACAGAGTGCCATGTGCTTCCAGAAGGGAGCCCTCAGCCTGAAGTAATTTCTGTTACAGAGGAAAGAAGTACAGGAAGATGTCCTGTCTGTCCCTGCAACCTGCTCCTGTTGTTTCTTCTGATTCGGGGCTCCAGGGTCTCTCTACATACCTAACACAGCCTGACTCCCCTTGCCATGGTGACTCTTACTTCTCTTCCTTCCTCTGTCTCTCAATTCCTCCTGCTCCTGACCACCCTCTGGAATAAGGCAGGTGACACACATAACCATAACCTTTTTCATCATTTAGCTGACTCGAGATTTTCCCAAGGCTCATCAAGTGCTTGGCAGATTCAAATTAATTAATGATTGGAATAAAAGATTGGGCATATTAGGAACAGGACTTTTAACCAGTACCTTTTAAAATGACTAAGGTTCTAATCTTTGGAAGCTGAACCACAGAGCTTTGAAGCGTAACCAAGCTGTGGATATGGGAAAATCCAGGATGTTGCCCAGTTGGATTTCAGTACAAACTTAGAATGGGAAATAAGCCTGGGAAATTATGTTTGAATCAAATTTCTGAATGCCAGGCTAAAGAATTTGAAATATACAGGAGGCTTGAAGAATTATTTGCTTTTTCAGTGTTTCCATTGCTTGAGTATTCTGCAGCTAAATGCAGACAACTTTTATTTATCGGAGTATTAAAAAATGAAAAATGTCCCGTCAAGAACCTTTGAATCATCCTTTCTCTTTTTAATCCTGCCTTTTAGCCAGATTCCCTGCTAGTTTGGTTGAAGGGAGAGGAAGAAAGAAGTAGAGATAAAATTAAAGCCCATTTAGTGGCTTCATTGTTACATATGTCACAGGCAAAAAAAAAAAAAAAAAAAATTTTAATTTATTACAATCAGAATTATATTGCTTTTAGCCATAGGCTGGTCTAAGATATGGGCAAAGAGTAGTTTAATTTTGAAATAAGTTATAAAGATCAAGGCAGTACAGAATTGGAATGCATTTCTGAGTGGAAACATAAGTAACATTGAGAGTTACCTTTATAAAAGGAGTAATGTGATAAATATATCACTGTAATATATTACCTAGCGTCTAAAATAACTTTTGCTCTGAACTTTAAAGCAGAAATGCAATTAATGAGTATAATGGAGTTTTGAAGTCTCATATAGATTGTATTTATCCACAGTTTCCTTTTGGTCTGATCAACCTTCAGAATCTAGAATATCGCGAGTACTAAAAACTATACACATGCTAGATTCCGAGAAAGGGTTTCAACTATGTTCCACCTGCCTTCACTAATGTGTAAAGGGGAAATGGAAACCTCGGCTGCCAATGTTTAAAATTATAATATGTCAACATGAAAAACACTCACAATAACGTTTCCATCTGCATGTACCTGCCAAATTTGTTATTTACTGCATTTTTGTCCCAATAATTGTGTCTCTAGCTCTCTTTAAAAGTGAGGTGATTGTTTAATTAAGGGATAATTGTTTCCCAGTGTGAATTATCCATGCATGATATAATTTTTACCAATATATGATGCACTTAACCCATATGCACAGCAACTAAATGGTGATTGGGTTAAATGGAAACATTGGTTTGATTAGGTGATGGGATCATAGATAAATTCTGCCCTGCATTTCTTGCTAATTTTCTGTAATAAGTTAAAATACATACATATTTTTTAAAGATCCCATGCCTGGAAAAATATTCATGAATTTATCATCTTTATACATTATATTTTAAGAAATATTTTTTTGCCATGATGATAGTGAAATAATAAATATCAAACGATAATGGAACTTTTATATCTGCCATCTCATTTCATCAGTGCAAAATTAACAGCCGCAATGGGAACCACCATCTGGGAGGTGTTTTAGACAGCACCATTTAAATTCCTTCTGGAATTTGACGTGCACAAGTTATAAGAAAAGATCTGGAGAGAATGGTCCATTTAAAAGGAAACAGAGTGTCTCGGTTTGCTCACAAATAGCAGTCCTTTAGGAGATGTATGGCTTTCTCAGTGAGGAAGGGTGGCACTTAAATCCATCCTGTGAAATACACTCATAATTTCATATAGCCTCAGCACTCCATGTGCCCCACCCCCCAGCTCCCACTTTCAGATTGCCCTTGATCATCACCAGTTTTCTCCTTAAAACTGTTTACCAAAATCACTAGATGCCCAGCGAAATTATTCATCATACTTTAAAATAAATAATCTTGAAGTGACAACATGTGCCCACATGTACCTACCTCTGCAAGCCATCCCTCCTAAGGCCTAACTTAGGATGTATTTGGAGCAATAGATGCCTTTCAGAATTGCCCTTGAAGATCCTAAGGTGTCCTAATTAGGCAGAACCTTTTGGGCCCTCCAGCAGGTGTGTCCTCAGTAGCACTTGTTCAGCCCTCAGCTCTAGTATCACTTAGAGTTAGCTGTTCACATGTCTGCTTCCCTCCCCAGATCGCTAGATCTCTGAGGGCAGGGACTATGCATTCCTATCCATGTAACCCGGCATCCAGCCCTGGACTGGAAAGTCAGTAGGCTTAAATATTTGTTGTATCGAGGAGTTGATTGGAAAATCATAGATTTGGAAGCAAGCAGGTATAGAATCCAATCCTGGCTTTATCTACTATGTGGTTTGGGGTGTGTTTCTTAACCTTTCTGAGCCCTGGTTTCCTAAAAACAGGTTACAGTAGCCAGTTAACAAGGAGTTAGGAGGCTGATCATAGGAAATGTATGAAGAGCATACTGTAGACTCTACAGACTCTGGTTCTTAGTCCACAGGTGTAACGGAGCTTAGCTGTGCATCAGCAATGCACCTGAGACCTGAGCTAGGTGCAGAAGAGCTGAAGAGAGGAGGGCTGTCAGGCCTAAACTTAGGATGGATCAGTCACTAAATGGTTTCATGCCCCTCGTTTCTTCTGCATGGGTCTCCTTACTCAATATGAGAACGTGCCTAGTTTTCCATCGCTCCTCTTCTCCGTGCCATACTATCAGCAGTACCATAGAGTCTTTCTTCTCTACCGCATTGCTAATACTCAAGAATATTTCACAATTATGGAAGTGATGATGTCATGTCCCAGCGGAATAAGAATCAGGAAAGCCTCCCATCCTAAAAGTACAAGGTACCATGCTTTGTTATTACAATTAGATAACAATTCTTTATGAGAAAAAGCAGTTAATTGGAGTCAGCCATAGGGACAGTGGATTCAGATGTTTTCTGGGACACTTAAAAGTGTATCCGATGGGACTCTGCTCACTGCCAGAAGTGAGCTGATTAGGAAACTTAAAAGATTTGTTAGAACAATGAACTCCTTTCTAAACATTCTTCAAACCTACCTTAAGCAAGAGAGGAAAAGAAAATGGTACCTTAAAAGAACTGCCCCGTGTCAGCTGTTGATGGCCTGTGTTAATAGGATGATGGAAAAGTCCCAGCATGTGGGTAATTTTTCAAAAATCCATTTAGCTTAAAAAAAAAAACCCATTTAGCTTTGACTTTAAAATACATAGTTAATGTGTGGCAATGTTAGGGTGAAAGTGGTTTTTTCCCCGTGTATATTACCTGTTAAATATGTTAGGTAGGGGTGTGTGTGTGTGTGTGTGTGTGTGTGTGTGTGTGTGTAGTGAGCATGCATATATATGAGTGCATATGTACATGTGGACATGTGTGTTTACAGAATGACAATCTCTAAGCTCAAAAGGAAAACACTATTAACTAGTAAGCTTTGCTTTTCAATTAAAATATTGTGTTGATAAGTCATTGTTGAAGTGTGCCATTGATTGAAGGCTCTCTTGTCTTGAGTTAAGACAGAGGTTTGGTTTTTTAATCAAATATTTTAAGTTCCTACTATGAGCAAAACATTATGCTGGGGATGAGGCAGAGGTACAACTTGTCCCTTGACTTTTTTAGGTGTTTGAAGATTTTTAGGAATCCTCAAAGTCTGGGCAATTTCATTTCCTTCAAAAGTAACATGAATCCTTTCCACTTTCACTAGCGTGTTGAACCTCCTAACTATGCTTAGTTCTAGGCCAATTTTCTTCTCACCCTCTCCCAAGACTTCAGTTGCTATCTAAAAATTCTACCTCCTAAATGTGTACCTCCAGCCCACTCATCTGTTTTGAGCACCAGACTCAGTCCCACATTAAATCTCTGCTTGGATGTAGATGGTACCCAAAATTCAGTGTATTCAACTAAACCTGGCAGCGCCATCTAAGTGAAGTTACCACCATCCATCCAGTTCCATTACACTTCCACCTCCTTCATTCTCTATGTCTAGTCCACCACTAAGTCATGCTGATTTTCTTGGATAAAAATCTTTTAAATCCACGCACTTCCTCTCCTTGTCCATAGCCACCACTCTAGTCTGGATCACCATGATCTCTTGCATGGATGACTGCAGCAGACCACCTCTCACTGGCACCCCTCCTTCCCCTCTGGCTCATCTCTAATTCTCTTTTTCAAAATGCAAATCTGATCAGGTCACCCCCTTTACATAAGGCCATTTAGCAAGTTTTATTGCTCATAGACAAAAATCCAGAATCCTCAATGTGGCCTCCAACACCTGCATGGCTCCCTTGACTGTATGTATATATTCCAGCCGAGGATTCTGGAATAATCTTCACCTGATTTCATTCTGTTAACTTCTGCCTTCTTTCTAGACATTACCCCAAGAGAAACTTGCATGGGAATGCATCTGCTAGCTCCTTAAACTGCCATAGTACTATATACCTATCCTTTATAGCACTTACCACAATGTGCAGCTGTGCATTTAGTTGTATGATTACTGATTATCATCTCTCCCCACAGGACTGTAGGTCCACAAGAGAGCAGACCATGTCTGTTCTCTCTTTAGTGTATTCCTAGCAGGAGAGCTGGCAGGAGCTTTGTTCTGAAGGATTTCCCAAGCCAAGTGAAGCTATTTGGAATTCATCTTTAAGGCAATAGAAGGTTTTGGTGGATTTTAAGCAGGGGATCAATGTGATTAGATGTACACTGTGGAAGAATCACTTTGGATGAGGTATAGATAAATCCAGACAAATACTCCTGAAAGAGAAATGAGGCAAAGTCACAGGAATGGTGGATCCTTGCCATTCTTTCTCTATTCTAATTTTCCTATCCCTCCTTTCTAAATCCAGTGAGACAAATTACCCATAGAACCTCTCAGATGCTTGGTCAACATATAGTCACATAACTACTGGTTGAGTTCCTAAGTATATGCTTGACACTAGAAATAATAAGATGGTTCAGGCCCAGTTGTGTATTCCCAGCCCACATCTCCCACTCTGATGGAAGAGACTGCCCAATAAGAAGAGAGTATGATCCAGTGTGGAAAGTGCAGCAATGAGAGTTTGAAAGGAGTTCTCGAATATAGAGAAGGTTGTAACTAAAACAGTTCCCTGGTGGGGCCAGAAAATGCCTCACAGAGGAGGTGGCATGGGAACTAGGATGAACTAGGTAGGAAAGGTGGATTGTATCAAGTAGACACAAATGAGGGAGCATTGTAAATGTCTGGAATAGCACATGCAAAGGCCCAGCACCGTGAAAGGGCACAGCATACTGGGGAATGGCTTTAGCTCTTTGATTTCACAGCTGCAGAGAGGATATGTGGGGATGGGGATGGGGAAGGTGGTAGGAGATGGGAAAAGACAGGTGCATGGGGGCCGTATTGTACAGGGCCTGGTGTTCTTAATTCAGGAGTACCAGTAAAATCCTGTGAGTTGCCAGAAATCATGGAACCACTCCTAATATCTCTGGATTAAAAACCAATTCATGAGGAAGCACTTCGTATGAAGGGCCTAAAGGTTTATGAGGAAAACAATGATTGAGCCAATAAGAGCGACAATGTCCTGAGCCCAAGAAACACAAGAATAATTGTGGTCCTGAGAGGAAAAGTGGGATCTGGGCCTTTGAGGGAAGAGAGGGCCACGGATCTAGCAAGCTGGCCAGGGCCTGCCCCCAGGAAACAAAGTAGTAAGCCGGGCCACACACTCTTGCATGCTCCACTACTCCAAGTTTCTGGGTTTGTGTTTTGCAGTTCCATGGAGAATGGGAGGCCGCCGGATCCTGCAGACTGGGCCGTGATGGATGTCGTCAACTATTTCCGAACAGCAGGATTTGAGGAGCAAGCTAGTGCTTTTCAGGAGCAGGTAAGTCGGTCCAGAAAAACCCACAGTGAACACAGTTACCTCTTCCTTGTGGCGGGCAGAGGCAGCGAGGAGGAAGAGGACCAGAGAGCAGTGAGGGATCTCTGAGGCTCTGCATGTCCTCTGAATAAACACCCATCGTGCTGGACTGCTGAGGAGGGTGGGAAAGGGGAGAAGGAAAGTGACGAGCGAACGATTCCTTCCTGAGGGGAACCCAATCCCTGTGACACAGTCTCAGCTGCAGGAAGGAGGGCTAACACTCATTTATGTCTGCATCTGCTGAAAGATGGGATGGCTCGACCTTCACCACAGACCCACTGCAAAGCAGAAAGTGAGAGGAAAGGGAAATGAGGGGCAGATCTGACTAGAGACATACAGCACTGTCCGTTACTGGTCCAGCACCAGCCGAGCTAGGAACCCCCCTCCAATTTGTGTTCCAGGTGCTTAACAAGGTAGAGTGAAAAGAGTACAGATTTAGAGTCAAATCCTGTTCCTTCTAACTCTGTGTGACCCTGGGCAAGTTCCTATCTCTCTCTGAGTCTTGCTTCACATCAATGCCCAACTTTCTAGGGTGGTGGTGTGAGGATTAAGGGACTTTGTCTGCACAGTGCCTAGGGTAGGTCCTGGTACAGTGTTGATGTCCCCAAAGTGCTAGTTCCCTTCCCTCCGATCCAGGGTTCATATTGGAAGGAGGGAGTAGGGGGTCCCTCTCCATTATCTGGGTGATTCCTGACTCCGATTTTTTAGGCTGGGCCAGCTCTCTCAACATAGTGCCCAAAGGGGTTTTGACCGTAAGGAAGCAAATTGAGGGGACATGTTGTGGTCCACACCAGACCAGCTCTGTAGGGAAACAGAGATCCTATCTCCCTATCAGTGAAGCCTGTAGTTTTCTAAGCATTACATTTACTTCTCCAGTTTTGTAATATAATTGATAGAATTATAAATTGAAGAATGTGTCTGGCTGCTTCTTCCATATCCATTTAGCTCTCTCTTATTCTCTTAAGCTGGGGTTGGCTGGTGAAACTTTATATCTATCTCAATCTCTAAATCTCCTTCATTATTTTTTCAAACCTGATCTCTCTCTCTCTCATTCTCTCTCTCTCTCTCTCTCTATATATATATATATACACACACACATACACATATATAGTTGTTGCTGTTGGTAATTTGGAAAATTTGCTGAAATAGCAGCTTAAATCACTTCACACTCACCAGAATAGCTAAAATTAGAAAGATTTATAAATTTAAACGTTCAGGAGGAGGTAGAACAAACGCATTCTCCTTTATTGTTGGTGGGGATGTAAAATACTCATACATCTACCCCATGATCGAGCAGTTTAAATCCTGAGTATTTACCCAAGGGAAATGAAAACATATGTCCATAGAAGATTTATCCAAAATTATTCTTAGTGGCTTTATTCATAATAGTCCAAAACTGGAAGCCTAAGTGTTCATCACTGGGAGAATGTGGTAGAGTCACACAATGGAATACCACCCGTAATCCGAAGGAACAAACTAGTAATATGTAAAGCAGTTTGGATGAGTCTCAAAGTATCATACTGAGTAAGAGAACCCTAATACAGGAGTTCCTGTTGAACAGTTCCTTCCTATCTTAGCCCGTTCAGGCTGCTATAATGAAACCACTATAAACTGGGTGGCTTATAAGCAATAAACATTTATTCCTTACAGTTCCAGAGGCTGGGTATTCCAAGACTAAGGAAACTGTAGACTGGGTGTCTGGTGAGGGCCTGCATCCTAATAGCTGTCTTTTTGCTGTGTCCTCACATGGAGGAAGGGATGAGCGAGCTCTCTGGGGCTCCTTTTGGAAGGGCACTAATCCGTATAATCACCTCCCAAGGGTCCTACCTTCTAACACCATAATCAATTATCTCTAATACCCCCTGGAGATTACATTTCAACATATGAATTTTTGGGAGACATAAACATTCAGCCCATAGCAATTTCATCTAGATGAAAGTTGAGAACAGGAAAACACATCATTGGTAGCAAGAATTAAAACAGTAGTTGCCTCTGGATAGGTGGGAGTGGAGAATGGCTGGAAAGCGGCATGAAGGAACATTCTGGGTCCCAGTGAGGGTCTGGGCTATAGGCATCTGCTTCAGCAGAGGCGCTGCAGATGCACAGACACATACAGATGTTACAGAGCTATGGGCTACATAGCCTTTACATTTTACCTCAAAAGAAAAGGAACTATAAAAAGCATTAAGCAATTAGTCGTAGGCAAACTAAAGTGTTTAGGGGAATACACTAATTTATACAACTTACTTTGAAATGCATCAAAATATGGGTTGACAGTTGGACAGAAGAATGAGTAGAGGGATAAACATACGATAAAACAAGTACAGAAAATGTTAACTGTAGAGTCTAGGTGGTGGTCATATAGGGGTTCACTGTATGTTCTTACAACTTCATGTTTGAAAATTTTTTTTTAATATTTTATTTATTTACTTGACAGAGAGAGAGATCACAGGTAGGCAGAGAGGCAGGCAGAGAAGGAGAGGGAAGCAGGCTTTCTGCTGAGCAGAGAGCCCGATGCAGGGCTTGATCCCAGACCCTGAGATCATGACCCGAGCCGAAGGCAGAGGCTTAACTCACTGAGCCACCCAGGTGCCCCTGAAAAAAAATTTTTTTAAAGCTTTTATTTATTTATTTGACAGACAGAGATCACAAGTGGGCAGAGAGGCAGGCAGAGAGAGAGGAAGGGAAGCAGGCTCCCCGCTGAGCAGAGAGCCCAATGCGGGGCTCGATCCCAGGACCCTGGGATCATGGCCTGAGCCGAAGGCAGAGGCCTTAACCCACTGAGCCACCCAGGTGCCCCGCCCCTGAAAATTTTTATGATAAAATCATGGGGGGAAAATAGCTCAGGTTGAAAAGTGAAGGCCTATCAGCTGGAACATATTTTTTGTAGTTTTTAGTGGAGTAATATCCATTTGTGTCATTATAGTTGAATAGCTCTCTTCTGAAATTAAATTTAAATAATATTGTAAAAGGTTAACAACAACAACAAAAAAGGACTTAGCTAAAAGGTTTCTTGGCCCAATTCCCAGCTGTCCAAAAGCATTTTTAAGATTGGGCTTTTATTCAGACTCTTCTGAGGCAATTGTCCCAGATTGGGTGGGGTGTGTGCTTTGGGCCTTCCTGATTCTGTGCAGGACCTCAGAATGGAGCTGGCCAGCTCTGAGTTTGGCCCAGAAGTGGACACTTTCTCCCAGGAATGACATCACTCTGGCATCAGTAATACTGGGAAGCAAAAGGGAACAAACTCTACCAAAGGTCTTCATTCAGAAGTCCTTCAAGTGGGGAAAGGGCATCATCTTGCTACTGTGCTGAGCCCAACTCAGGAATCTGAGAAGTGAATTCCCAGGGCACTGGAGTCTTGCAAGCATGATCTAGAAGCTCAAGCTTCTTCATTCTCATGGAAGGGCAATTGGGTAGAGGAAAGAGTCTCCCTTGAATTATTCCCTGGAAGTGATCCAAATCTTCCTCCTGCAGTATAATTCTCATCCTCTTTCCTCTTCTCTTTAAAGGAGGTAGAGGGAGGGGAAGGAGGGAACCACTAGTTAGGCTCAGCCTGATAAGACAAGTAGCTGCTGTGATTTCCATGAAGACTGAGAATCAGGATCCTTTACCAGGTTACCCTGCCTCTTCTGTCATCATGCCTCAGAAAGCTTTGTATTTCACCTTCAAGGATGTTCCTGTTAGTGAACCTCAAGCTCACCCTAGATGGGAAGACTACCACCCCCAGCCCAAACACGTGACCCTTCCAGGCACATCTTCTAGGTCATGACAACTGAGAAGCTATAAGAAGGACCACATGCTGAAATCTCCTCAAGAAAAGCTTTGCCCTGCCATTGGACAGAAACAGGACCTGGCTGGAAAGTACTCTTACACCACCTTGGAAAAGGGCAGGTCCAGAAAAGATAGTACAGTTGCCAATGATATGGGGAGCTTAGTTTCATGGCTGACTGTGGTACACTGAATGTTTTTGCCCCCTCCCCCAATTTCCCAAATTAATTTGTGGAAACCCTAACTCCCAACATGATGATATTATATGGTGGGCTTTGGGAGATAGTCAGATTTAGATGAGGTCATGAGTGCAGAGCCCTCATGATGGGAGTAGTTCCCTGAGGAGAAGAGACCAGAGAGCTGTCTCTGTCTTTCTCTGCCATGTGAGGATGCAGCAAGAGGATAGCCACCCATCACAGGAAGAGGGCCTCACCAAGAACCTGACCATGACCACTGTGAGCTTAGACTTTCAGCCTCCAGAACTGTGATCAGAACTTAGAGCTGACTTAAATAGTGATGTTGATGCTGGACATGTCCACCCTCGGCTGGATATGAGTTTCAGGAGAATATCTGACTTTATGGTGTGGTCTGAATTTCAGGAGAATATCTGACTTTATGGTGTGGTTTCACAGTATGATACTGGATGTTCTATTGCTATAGCAACCAAACACAGATGTGGCTTTCTAGTAGCATACCTCCCTGGAAGATATCAGGCCACTGAGCGAGGTTTATCCAAAGGGTAAAAATGGCACCCCATGTTTCTATGGTATGAAGCATCTGGTGAAGCTGGTGATCTTTGCATGACCTCCTTTCTTTGAGCAGGGACACTGCCACATGACAATGATTTCCATTAATTTTCCTTCTGGTGCAATGATCTCTATCAAGTTTTCTTCAAGTAAACCTCTTTTGAGCCTGCAGTGCAAGCCACAACCATAAGCCAAAAGAACTGTCAAAAGGGAAGTTCTAAGCCCCTGCTCAGCCCCCCATGACCCAATGTCAGCAGTATGTGTGTTTCAAGTTGTTTTACTGTTCTGGCCAGTCCCCTTTAAGACCAGTGATATCCCTCTTCTTTCACTCATTGACCTCATTAATATAGTGCTCCAGAGGGTTCACTGGCCAGTAAGAGCAGGAGGCAGTGGGAGTCCTTTCTAGGGGAGGCAATAATGACAACTCTTTCAGTACTCTTTCCCATGGACACCGTGGGGTGGTGGCTATTTTCCCAAGATCCCCTGGCAGGCAGATGTCTCATGCTGTGGTAACTCCTAGTTTCTTTTCTCCTGATTGACCTTGGTCGCTAGAGGATCCTGAAGAGTTTGCCTTTTCAGGACTCAGATTTCTATAACATGAACGTTGATTTAAGTAGGCAGAATATTGGTCAAGCTGTTGCATTAATAGCCAAGTGTTAGCTTAGAACTGGCCTTCATGAAGTATGCTTTCAATGCACAACACAGAGCCCAAAACTATTTAAGATGTTATATATACACAGTTGGATTTTGGTGACTAGATGATAAAAAATTGGCACTTCCCCATGGATATGGGTTGCCTGGTTTTCAAGAGTCAAAGGTAGTTCAGGAATTTTGCTTTCCTAAGAGAATTACGTGGTTTTTTTTGTTGTTTTTTTTTATTTTTTGATTTTTATTTTATTTATTTGACAGAGATCACAAGTAGGCAAAGAGAGAGGAGGAAGCAGGCTCCCTGCCAAGCAGAGAGCCCGATGCGGGGCTCGATCCCAGGACCCTGGGATCATGACCTGAGCGAAAGGCAGAGGCTTTAACCCACTGAGCCACCCAGGCGCCCGAGAATTAGGTTTTTAGAGAACCTTTTTACTAACTTCTTTACAAAGCGTCTCTACCTTCCTCACAGAACATTTAAGACAAGGTTTACGGTGTCAGCCTCTGAAGGCTAAGTGAGCACCATTCTCAGGTGGAAAACCATTTCCATTGACAGTGCTGTTAGTTGCCAGTTAAGGAATGCTGGCAGTTCCATACAGCACCATCACCACTCCAATTGGACCGTAATGCAGGTCCCAGACAGCTCTGCCCCTCATAATGTAGTTACTTCACTTCCATGTCTTCATCTGTCTGACTCGTGTACTCAGACTATACATGAAGAAGATGGAAGACAGTGATCAGCCATTCAGTTGGTGTCATATAATTCATATTGTTTGGATTCCTCAAACTTACAAGTGAGCAACATCAGTGATTCTATTTCTTTCTTTCTTTTTTTTTTTTAAGGTTTTATTCATTTATTTGACAGAGAGAGAGAGATCACAAGTAGGCAGAGAGGCAGGCAGAGAGCGTGGGGGAAGCAGGCTCCCCGCTGAGCAGAGAACCCAACGTGGGGCTTGATCCCAGGACCCTGGGATCATGACCTGAGCTGAAAGCAGAGGCTTAACCCACTGAGCCACCCAGGTGCCTCAGTGATTCTGTTTCTAGAACAATATGTATCACTGATAATTTTTTTCTCAGAGTATCATGACAATATAGTATGCAGTTCATGGTGACAAATTAATTTTACTCTACTATCTCCTCACTTACCCCAAACCACTTGGATAAAAGCAGTATTTTACTCTGATATGCCCAACTGGTTGTTTAAGTCATTCATTTGAAATGCAAAGATTGGCATTTTTTTCAGATGACTATTTGCTAACTTTCTGAAGCCACTGACTTAACAAATGTGAGTAAAAATTCTCATTGCTACAAATTGCCAAACAACACTACTTCCAAAAGAAGTAGGAAAGTGGGGAGGCCATCAGAGCAACTCTGAGCCTAGTGGCGTAAGTCATGGCCAGATGGATTTCAACGTAGTGATTTTCTAGATATTTTTTTTTTAAGATTTTATTTATTTATCTATAAATAAATAAAGAAGAAGCAAGAGAGAGAGAGAGTGAACATGAGCTGGGAGAGGGGCAGCAGGAGAGAGAGAAGCAGACCTCCTGCTGAGCAGGGAGCCCCATGTGGGGCTCTCAGCCCCAGGACCCCAAGATCATGACCTGAGCCAAAGGCAGATGCTTAACCGACTGAGCCACCCAGGTGCTCCTGTGGTGGATATTTCTCCTTAGACCCAGGACAAATCTGAGTTTTGGGAGGCCTAAAGCTTTTACAATTTTAAGAGCCATCCTTGGGGAAAGAAATTCGAAACTATGAATACAAAATTACTGAGGCAAAAGTTAAGCTTCATTAGCTTCATGGTAAACCCAGCTCTGAGTGAGACCAGTTAAAACCTCACAAATTGGAAGTAACTGTTATTTATCAGCACTTTATAATACCAACTACTGAAAATATTTAAGGTGCCTTGACACCTGATATTTCTTAACAGTTGAAGGCTTCTGAAATGCTTAAAATATTTTATAACATAATCAATAGGGGAAGTGGCAACTCAAACTCTGCTGATGTGTCCTTCCAGTCTATATATATTTAGGAAGTACTCAAAAAGCAAACGGATGATGCTAACAATAAGAAACCAGCCGAGAGTATATGAAAGCAAAACTGATAAGGAAAGGACCTTTTGAGTTTTTGATTGAAATAGAGTAGATTTCTCTGAACCAAAAATCTCCTATGGTTGTTTAAGTCATTTATTTGAAATGAGACCAGTTGTAACACATAATCACTTAACCAGGTACAAACGTAGTGCTTCTTTGGCTTTTTCATCATTCAAGTGTTCCAATAGTTGTTGTAGCTTTTTCTAACACTTATTAAAATGAATATAAAACTCTTGAAGTAAATAATGTCCATTACTGCAAGTATTGTTTTGTTTTAACAAAACCACCTGAAACCATTGTAGGTATGGGGACCATTTGAAGGAAACACAGAATTCCTGGCAGGGGAAGATCAAATACAAAGGCATGAGGACATGAGAAAAGCATGATTTATCATGAGAATTCCAAGTGCCTTAGAGTAAGAGGTGTGGAGCAGGGAATGTCAAGGCATAAGACTGCAAGATAAACACAGGTCCGGAATACAGATAGTCTGGTTTGCCTGGCAGAAGAGAGACTTCACCTGAAAGGCACTGGGAAACCATGGAAGGATATTAAGTGGGAAGTGAGTGCCAGGATGAGATTTGTGGTTTTGAAAGATCAAAGATCAGTTTATTGGCAATGTGGAGAATGGATTGGAGGGCAAGAAGATGGAAGGTGGAAATGCTGCTGCAATAATTCTACTGGGCAAAGGAAGAGATGGGTTAGAAAATCTGGGGAAGATGGGCAGAAGAATTTAGTGGATCACTGGCAATGGAGGTTGAAGATTTGTCCCATTTCTGTTCTCTGCCATAACCCAAGACTGAGTTCACTACCCACAGGTGGGAAAGGGAGGGGCTTGGACGACTGCCAAGTTTCCAGGTTGGGTGGTTGTAAAGTAGTGCCATTAACTAGGATGTTTGTGGGAGATAAGTTGTAAAAGGGACATAGTGAGCACAGTTTGGGGCACATTAAATTTGAAGGCCTGTGGTACATCCAGGTGTGTGTATCTAGCAGACAGTTTGGGGGAAGAGTGAGACCTAGAGGCAGAGATACGAGGTCATTAGTAGTCAAGGGAGAGATGAGAATGAGAGGCATTTAAAAGCGGAAGAGGAAAAGGCCCAGGTCAGCACCCAGGGGGAATAACTAAGTTTTAATTGTTTGGAGAAGAAAAGCAACTAGCAAGAGCAACTGAGAAAGAACAGTGGGGGAGGCAGGGAAAGAACCAGGAATGAGAACTTGTACAGAAACGAATGAAGGAGTAAGTTTCAGAAAAATGCAATGATCAACAAGTTCAGATACCTCAAAAATGTGAAGCCCGGGTGGTGGGGTCTGTGAATGATGGTGGAGTTTCAGTGGAGTTGGGGAAGAGGGAGGGTGGGTGCCTGGGAAGTAGAGGATGCTTTCCTCCTTTGAGCAGTGCGTGGGACACAGGCCAAGTGAAGGGAGAACCAGTAGCTGGAGTGTTATGTAGGCATGAGGGTTCTTGGTTTTTTTGTTTGTTTATTTTTTTGTTTTTTAACATACGTTATTTGTTTCAGGGGTGCAAGTCTGTGATTCATCAGTCTGACACAATTGGCATGAGGGTTCTTTTCTAAGAGAGGAGACACTCAAACTTATTTATATGCAGGAAAGTAGCCAAAAGAATTAGGTTAAAATTGAATGAGATTTAGGACAGTTAAATAAAGCAAACTCCCTTAGGATAAGGAAAAGGATGAGATCAAAGATGAGGAAAAGGATGAGATGGAGAAATTGGAACCCTCATGCATTGCTGGTTGGGAATATAAAATGGTACAGCCACTGTAGGAAAGTTTGGTGGGTCTTCAAAAGTTAAGCATAGAATTACCATATAGCTCTACAGTTCTCCACAAAGAATTGAAAAGAGGGACTCAAATAGATACTACAATAGTACACAATTTGGGTACAATAGTACACAAATGTTCATTGCAGCATTATTCACAATTACCAAAAGGTGGAAACAACCCAAGTTATGAACAGGTGAATGGATAAACAAAATATGGTATATCCATACAACAGAATATTACTCAGCCATAAAAAGGAATGAAGTTCTGACACATGCTATGTGGATGGATCTTGAAAACACTACACTAAGGGAAGTAAACCACTTAAATATTGTATGATTCCATTTATATGAAATAGCTAAAATAGGCAACTTCATAGAGACACAAATATTAGAACTTCCAAGGGCTGGGCGAGAGGGAATTACTGCTTAATAGAGTTTCTGTTTGGGGTGATGGAAGAATTTAAATAGATGGTAACAATGATTTCACAATGTTGTGACTACAATTAATGCCACTAACTTATACACTTAAAAATGGTTAACTAAGGGCACTTCAGTGGGTTAAAGCCTCTGCCTTCGGCTCAGGTCATGATCCCAGGGTCCTGGGATCAAGCCCCACATCGGGTTCTCTGCTCAGCAGGGAGCCTGCTTTCCCTTCCTCTCTGCCTGCTTGTGATCTCTGCCTGTGAAATAAATAAGTAAAATATTTAAAAAAAAATGGTTAACTAAAATGGCTTGCTTCATGTTATACATATTTTACCATAATAAAATGTAATGTTGGCCATAATATACATGATTCCATTCATTCAGTTTGGTCAATAAAATATTCAACTCTTTCATTTTTTTGTTTTTAAAAAAATGAAGGGATTTATTCTGAGCAAGACAGGGATGTCTTTCTCTATCCTTCTTATTTTTCCTCTATCCTTCCTGTGCTCTGGGGGCATAGATGAGGATGTGTACAGATCTAGCTAAGATTGCCCTTGTCCCAAGGACATTAAGGGAGTTCCCAACAGACTCTTACTTCCTTTGCTAGACAAGAAGCAAGCTCCTGTGCTTGGAGTGGACAGGATGGGCAGAGGTTTAATAAGGAATTGGAGGAGAGCAGTGAGTTTAAGAGTGGCCATCAAGGGGAATGGGAGAGGGAGCTGACCAAGGATACATAAAAGAACTGCCGAGTAATTTTCCTGACCCAGCTGAGACTGGCACACAGCTTCTATGTAGTATTTCATCTTCAAATCTTGTTTATTTTCCCCAGCTGCACCAGGCATAGGAGTCAGAGAAGTTGGATTGCTATTCTTCTCCTTGATATGGGGTGTTTGTGGCATGGGCACCATGGTTGACTAATGGCCAAAGAGGGCAATTTGAGAGGGCATATAAAAGAATGGTTCAGGGGCACCTGGGTGGCTCAGTCGGTTAAGTATCTGCCTTTGGTTTAGGTCATGATCCCAGCGTCCTGGGATCAAGCCCCACCTCCGGCCCCTACTCGGTGGGAAACCTGCTTCTCCCTCTCCTACTCCCCCTCCTTGTGGCCCTCTCTCACTGTCTCTCTCTCTGTCAAATAAATAAATAAAATCTTAAAAAAAAAAATAGTTCACAGGGCCTACCAAGGGGTACAGACTTGATAAAAATGAGGAGTCTGAAGGAGACTCATGACCACCCTGGAGAAAGTGGAATTGAACTGTGAAAATCGGTGTAATGAGAGTGAGGAGTGAGAGACAGATAGGATTTTGGACTTCAAGTGTCGCAGAGGTAGGACTTTGCTGGTTGATGACATTATTGAAGTTTCTAGAAGTGAAGGTGAAGTGTGGACATGGTGTATTAGAGTGGACTAACTGTTGTCACAAGTAGATGAAAAGATGTATAATGGCTTAATTATATAGTAGAAGTTTGTTTCTTATTCATGTAAATAGTCCATGGTGGTCGTGGGAGTGTTCTCCTTCTTTATAATTCAAGAACCCAATATAATTTATAATTATAAATTATAATTTATAATTCAGTGGTGGTCGTGGGAGTGTTCTCCTTCTTTATAATTCAAGAACCCAGGGTGATGGAGGCTCTGTCATCTGCATTCAGATCAAGATCATCCAGACATTGACATTCAGTTGGCATAAAGATAAAGAGGAAGGAGGAGCACATGTAAGTAGTTTTATGGGCCGGGTGTTCACAGAAAGAGGTACACATCATCTCTTTATATGTCATTGGCCAGGACATGGTCACACGGCCACACCAAATTGCAAGGAAATCTGAGAGATGTGTAGTTATGTGTCCTGGAAAAAAGAGCAACCAGCCGCCCTTCCTACACTTGAGCCTCAAAGTTATTTTTTAAAGCATCTGCTGTTGTGATGCTGCTACTTAGTTTTATTCTTAAGTCCGGAGATAGGTTTCAAAAAAGGCTAACTTTATAAAGATAGCTGAAGTGAAAAAGCCTTATCTGACCATACATGGGAAGCCTTCACTTCTAATTCTGTTCCTTGTATCTATTCTGGTGTTTTTTGTTGTTTTTTTTTTTTTTAAATCTAGGCAGACATCTCTGTAACCCAGTTTCCTCATTTGATGAAGTGAGTTTCATTCTTTTTCTTCATCAGAAATGTGTACAAGGTTTTTTTTGGTAATAGAGCCCCTTTATCACACACTTTGTGCCAGTAGCAAATATTAAATAACAGGGAGATATGCATTAAGTCACTGAAGGCATTTGCCCTCACAATGAGCCAAAATGGATTTTGTGTCGAATTTAAGGGCCAGACCCATTTTGCTTCTGACTGTTGCTTTAACAAATGAGGTAAAGACTTCTTTTTGAGCCACACAGATGTATTTTTTTCTATAAACAAGCTGCTCAGTGTTGGTTTTTTAAACTAGGTGAAATCTTCCTAATGTGTATATTATCCACCTCATATTTTCTGCCAATAGGAATGCAAGGCAGGCACAGCATCAGCTGAGAGTCATTGGCTAATAATGTTGAGCTCATAGTCACTCCCCTCACATTGAGCTGTGTGGTGGGGGAGGGGAGTGGGGGAGGGTGGGAATTGTAGAGGACACCAAAGAGGAATTTCCTCCCCAGAAGAGAGTTTGTTCCAACAACTATGTGAGGGGATTCAAAGGGTCTTGTTATAGACTGGAGTGGTTCACCATCTTATTTTCCAAAATTATATGGAAGTTGTTCTGAAAACAAACTCTGTGTCTTGGTAAGGAAAGGTCCTTTAAAGAAACATGATGAATTACTACAGAGTACTAGGTGTGCCTCAAAACGCATCCCCCGCTGATATTAAGAAGGCTTACCACCAGTTAGCTCTTCAGGTACATCCAGACAAGAACCCAGAAAACAGGGAGGCAGCTGAGGAGAAATTCAAGCGAGTAGCAGAAGCCTATGACATCTTGTCTGATGCCAAGAAACGCAACAACTATGACAAGTCCAAAGAGAACCACATCAAAATGGAAAATATAGGTGACTGCAGAGATAAAAACTGCTTGAAAGAGAAACCACGGTTTGAGAGGTCACACTGTGGCTTTCAAAATGTCTTTGAAGATGAAGACTTCTTCTCAGGAGATTGTTTTTCCACTGGTCATGTGGGTAAGGCCAAGAGATTTCAGTCCTCCTTCTTCGATGTCATCCCCATATTGGACACAGGATTTTCCACGTTTGTATCCCTGGGTTCCAGACCAAGTCCCCCTTCCTCTGGGACATTTGTACCCTTTGTAAGCAGTGGAATGGGAAACTTCAGACTGGTCACCACTTGTAGCCAGACAGTGAATGGCAAGAGAGTTGTTACAAAGAAAGTTCTAGAAAATGTGAGAGGGAAGACTGAAGTGGAAAAGGACAACCTATTTCATCAAATTCCTCCACGTCATGGGTAAGGAGTATGTGCTTTGTTCTTTCACAGGGAGACTTTCCTGTAAGGATGTTGAGTCTGATGCTTATCAAAGACAGAATTGGAATCTAAGCGTGTTTTGAACTAGAATGGACAGAAGTCAGCTTAGGCCAAACCTCTTGTTTCACAGAGGAAAGAAATAATGGGCCAGATGATACACAAGAAACTAAGAAGCAGCAGAGTTGGCTTTCATCCCATCTTCAGTTTCTAATTGAGCCTTCTTTTCCTCTGCACTATATTTGGGACAGCAGAGACCACCCCACAAGTACCGCCTTCTGGGTTAGTTGCAGGGCCCTCCCATCAGAAAACCCACTGACTTCTCTTTGACTTTTTCATTGTCCTTCCTTGCTATTAACCATTTCCTCTTTTTTGACAGCCACTGTTTTTCTCTTCCGAACCTCTTTGTACCTCATCATTCCAATTGGCCATATCACAATCTCAATTGAAAGAGCTATCAAGGTGTATTAGCATTTGTAGAGAGAAAGAGTGAAAAGTAAAAGGGTTAAGATTTTTTTTAATATATACTTTTTAAAATAGCTAGCATTTATGGAGTACTTGGTAGATATCAGGCATTCTACTTCACCTGTGTTATCTCAATAATCCTTTCAGTAGTGAAATACAGTAGCTACTTTTCCTCCATCATATAGATAAGGAAATGAGGCTGAGAGAGATTAATAAGTTGCCCAGACCCCACCTCATAAGCAATAAAATAATGTCTTTCTCTAAAACACATGCTTCTCTACTGAGCTATAATATCTAAGGATCCCACTCATTTATTTTTACATCTTGGGTCTTGTTCTCATTGGAAATTTACACGTATCATCTCTAAACCTTACTTCCATGCATGAGTACTTGCTGGAACTTATTAAGTAGGCAAAGATTTTTTGCATAAATATTCTTGTCCAACAGGTACTTGGTTACTCTTACATGAAGATAGAAACTGAAACTGACAAATGATTATCCTTAACACAGGGAGGTAAACAGGATCCCAAGATGTGAACTATCTTTTTGTTTTGACTTTAATCATAGTGTACATGCTAAATCATGGGATTTTAAAATATTTATTTAACTGGATCTGGTCACCTTCCAACCCCTTCATATATGCTAATAAACAGACTGGGGTACAGAGGAGTGGTTACTTGTGGAAAATTACTGATGGAGTCTACGTCAGAAACTCTGTCTTCCATTTCCCAGTCTCATGCTCATTCTAGTACACCATGCTGACTGGCAAAATTTGGATTTCATTTGCATCTCAATCTTTTATAGAAGTTATGTAACAAATGATTCGCTTCCTTAATCAAGGAACTTTTCTGTGTTTGCAGCTTTTATGAGACAAATTTTTGATGTAGTCTTGAGCTTTTTTAATCTCACCGAATTCTCTGAACTTGAACAGGAATACGCCTACATCCCTCTGGCAAAGGGTGGCATTCAGGCAGGGAGCACATTTCCAGAGAGGAAGCAGTAGATGGATTTGGAATTGGAACACATCCTGTTCTTGCTGCTTACTAGTCATTGAGAACCTCCTGTCTGTCAGGCACTGTACTAGGTGCCTTACGTGAATGAATCATTTCTAATCTGTAGAATCCTTCAGGGGTTTATTTTCATTTTGCAAGTGAGGAAACTGAGGCGTGGGAAATTCAGGTCCTTTGTGCAGGCTCACACAATAAGTTGTGGGGAGACAGGGTTCAGACTGCAGTTTGTTTGACCTGGAAGCTCACATTTCCATCATGTTTTATGCTACTGCCATTCATCTGAGCTGCTAAAGTCATGACCAAAGAGGAATGTTTTGTTGTATGTATGAGTTATATTCATTTCCAGTTTTTAAAATGAGGATTTCCAGATGGAGCTTTCTTTTACCAGCCCTAGTGTGAGGTGAACTGCAGTATGGCTACTGAATAAAGGGAAAATCAAATTGGAGATGAAACTTGATTTTCCATTTTGTCTTAAATAAAATCCAAATTTCAGCATTTTTCACAGACAACTTGGCTTTTGACAGAAATGCTGAGTTGTAGAAGGACTTTTTTGCCAGCAAAGATTAAAAAAAAAAAATTTGGTTAGTCAAGGAAGTTTTCTTGTTGTGTATAAATGAAAGCAGTGTCGTCTCTTCCTGATGCCCATTTAAAATATGTAGGAAGTTAAGTATGAGCAAACAACAACAAAGGAAAGAAGGAGAGCAGGAAGGGCTTTGCTGTTTTTAAAGCACTACAAGTGAGTACATCTTCATCTCAGTCAATCTAAGATAGATGGGAGCTTTGAAGGGACCTGTGATTCAGATTCCTGTGACCTCATAGTGCCTTCAGAACTGCTAGAGTGGTTTCCGCATGTCATAAGCTCCTCTGCCAATTCTCTTCCTTACAGCTTTTACTGATGGGCAGTCTTTGGGCTTACTAGCTGTGTAAGGAGAAGAAAATATTGTAGATTTGGAAAGTCAAATCCTCTGTCCTTAAATAATTTTCCAGTCTGCCCTGTCAACTAACTGCTTTTTTATGCACCATGTTTTTGAATAGTTGTCTCTCACAAATTAATGTGAGACTTTTTTTTTCTATTTGTCAGCAAAATAAAGGTTTCCAGAGTTCAAAAACACCAAAAAGCAGAAGTAATTCCTTGCCCTTCTGCTCTGGTTCATGGTAGGTGGTTGACAAATGACATGAGGACCATGGGCCTGTTGAGGAACAATAAGTGATTATATAACTCATAGCTCAGAAAGCATTTGTGTAAGTCATATCTCATGGAATCCTGTCAGAAACCCCAAAATCCCCACATTACCAACCGAGGAGACAGAGGAGGAAGGGATTTACCTAAAGTCACAAAGTGGGTATTTCTTTCTTTCTCTCTTTCTCTCTTTCTTTCTTCCTCCCTTCCTTCCTTCCAAGATTTTCACTTATTTATGTAACAGAAAGAGAAAGAGGGCACAAGCAAGGGGAACAGGAGGCAGAGGGAGAAGCAGGCTCCTGGCTGAGCAGGGAGCCCCCCCGGAACTCAATCCCAGAACCCTGGAATCATGACCCAAGCCAAAGGCAGACACTCAACTGACTGAGTCACCCAGGCATCCCAAAGTGGGTGTTTCTTCAGCCCGTGAGCCCAGTGGTGTTTCTCCACACACGGAGACATACAAAGCACATTTTCTTTATAGCCTGGCAAAACACAAGGGAGTTTGGAAGAATGGCCTTCTTGGGGTCAGTGTAGGAGGGAGTCACAGTTTTGTGTAGCTGCAATTACACCCCTGTCCCCTTATCTGTCCATCAGTGGGGAGATGGGTACAGACATATGTCCATACAGACAAGTCGATGCTTACTGAACACGTGCAGCTGGTCCATCTCTTGAGCCCAGGCCCCCTAAGAGCCAGCTCACTTGTCCCACAATAAAAAATAATAAAAATAAGGTGGTATTCAGCAAGCATCTCAGTGATCCCTTTCTAGATGTTCCAAACTACTTTCTGTATTTGGGATCCATACCCCTTTCATGAAAAGCCTGTTTATATTTTACCCCAAAATCTTTGTGGTCTCCAGGGAACTCTGGTTGGTTACCTGAAGGGTGGGAAGTGGACTCTGAGAGAGCAGGGGCAGAGCCCTGCCCATCACTACCTTCACTACCTGAATCTTGTGGATCCACTGAGAGGAAGTATGATAGGTTGATTTTCGGGTTGAGACAGGATGGTTCTTCTTTTAAAGGACAGGAAAGAAGTTCACAGAGAGTGAATCATTTTTCCACTGCCCATGTTGTAATTGGCAAGATTCTGGAAAACCTAGTCATCTATGACCACATTGGTTCACCTACACTACACATATTAATTCCAAGTGTCAAGAGAAATACTAAGGCATTACGGAAAGAACATCAGCTTTGGTTTTAGACAGATGATTTCCAATCCTCTGTTTTCCTTGCCTAACTTCTTGATCTTAGGCATGTTAACTTCTTGCCTTGGTCCTTGGTTTGCCTGTAAAATCTGATTTTACAGGTTTGCCTGTAAATCTGAAAATACCTGCCTATCCTAATTTATAGAGTTGTTTTAGGAGTTAAGTACACAGAAATTTTGCACAAACTTCAATACATTTTATAAATGGAAAGGGTCATTATTTCTTTCAGAAACAATATCTCTGACCCTTACAGATATATGTGCCAAGCCTGCCATCATTTTTTTAAAGATGTGACTTTAGGGATGTGATCTTGAAAACAAGATCAGCTGTGGATTTATTTAATCCAAAATAAAAGTGAAAGATGGAACATAAAAATAGAGGAGCCCATTTTTTCCATTTGACCCAAGTGAAAAAGTAATGTTTTTAGCTTGAGGACAATCAGTATGTCTTTTTCCTTTGAACTTTTTTTGTTCTTCATTATCCTTGAGCTTTTGGACTCAGTGTTGGTTTTACCGTCTTCTTCCATTTTAGGAAATTGATGGAAAATCCTTGCTATTGATGACAAGAAATGATGTGTTGACGGGACTTCAGTTAAAACTGGGGCCTGCTCTGAAAATCTACGAGTATCATGTAAAACCTCTGCAGACAAAGCATCTAAAGAACAACTCTTCATAGTACAGTCAAATTGGGGTCTTAGACCTCAAAAAATACATAATGATATAATTTAGTTTCATGTGATGAAACTTTGTAAACAGAATACATACATGTGTATATGTAAAGAATTTCAGTCAAATGAAACGTTATCCTATGGGATAGACTAGGCAATCCATCGGCTGACCTGAACTCAGCCAGGAGGAGCAAGGATGACTTGTGGACAGCATGGTTTTCCTGGTGGAGCTTGTCAAAGAGAGTTATCTTTGACATGGTTGGACATCCCTCCCCACCAAATTCAGATTGCTTTCCCAAAATCCTTGAAAAAGTGTTGAATGGAATGATCTTCTGGTTACAGATGTATAGAGATGAAAGACCAGAAAACTTAGGGAAGGGGAGAAAAGAGAGAGAGATGCTGTCTCCATTGAATCCCTCTGCTCCTTAGAGTTTGTGTTATTTGGATGGAATTGCCGACACCCTCTTTTATAGAGGGTCCTTCACTTGACCTTATTAAGGTTTCACTGGGATGTACTGGGATGTTTGAGAGGAATGTGCATCATGGCCCCTGCAGGAGCAGAACCTCTGAAAAGAGAAACTCTGTTGTGTCTTGGGGATCACCATCCATATTCAGCTTTTTTCACAGGGGATAATGATATTTTCTGCATAGATTTACTTTCAAATTGGCTCTGTTTCCGAAGAAGAAAGAATTTTTTCACTTTATGGTTTGTATTTATACTGATTTGTTTCTGAAGGAATTTGCTGAGAGTTATAGATCAAAAAGCCTTGTTATTAGTACAGAATATTTTTATATATATTCCTTCATGATGGTGTAATATTTTTTTAATTGCTCTGATGCTTTGTTTGATTCTTGGTTTGAGTACTTGTTTTTAAGAACTTGAAAAAAGTGAGCTTGCTACATCTCTGTTCAAAGAGACATTTGTTTCAAATCTCTGTGTGTCAATGCCTTGTTGAATTGGTGCTTTGTGATTGCAATAAAGCATTGCTTCAGTTTATTGCCAGTGTCTGTTTGATCTTTTCTGCTTGGTCGCCTCTTCAGCTGGGTTTAAGGATTAAGGTTATTCTTCAACACCATGGAAAGAAAGTTAAGCCTAAAAAAAAACAAAACAACAACAACAACAACTTTAGATATATAAAACATTTTGATCTATTTATGGGCTTATCTTCTTTATAAACTGCATTGTCCAAGTAGGCCTTGTTCCTTCTCTTGCCCCATCCAAAAACCAATTTTAGGTATCATTTTAGCCAAAGAATAATAATTCTTCTTCTTCTCCTTCTTTTTCTTTCTCCCCCTCCTCCCCCTCCTCCCCCTCCTCCTTCTCCTTCTTCTTCTTTTTTTTGTACGCTAGTGGAGGGTCATGAATTTCTGGAAATTTTGGTGAAAGCTATGTACTTTTCCTCCAGGCAAAAGCTCATATTCCCACATATAAAACTTTGCAGAGTTGATGGACTCCCCGAAGTTCTTCTGTCTTCCCCTTCCTCAAGTGAAGAGCCACTATTTTAGAGAGTGTTATAATCCAGTCTCCTGTGAAGATAATTTCTCTAAAGAACAGAAAATCTGAAGATGAGAGTGAAAAAACAAAACAAAACAAAACAGGAAATGGTGTAATGAGTGGAGTTGAAAAATGCATTCCAAATTAATTCAATTATGTAGTGTATGGAGTGTCTGAAATTTAAGTAATGCTTTATTTTGCATGATAAGTGGGAGAAGGGGTTACAAAAGAGACATTTTCCATCCCCATGTTCTCACAGTCTACAGATCATACAAAACTAAAAGGCAGAATATAGTTATGTACTGTGGGGAGGAGTACTGATAAAAAGTGAGAAGTGTACCTGCTGGTGATGCGGGCCAGAGAGAAGGAACATGGGATACAACAGAAGGAAGATGGGATGAAGAACTGAATTCACCCCTCTGAAAGACTTTCCCACAGGTGAAATAGTGATGATGTGTGACCCTTCTCTGCCTCTAAGGGATAGCATGAGAATGTCTCCACATCACTTCTGCTCATGCACCTGATACTTTATATATAAGTCTGGAAAAACATGGCTATAATCTAAAACCGCCTCCCTGCCTTCACCCCCACCCTGCCAAGTAATGTAAACAAGACAGAAAGGTGTCTTCATGTAAAACATCCAGGGGGACCAGAGATGGCATGGCCCTCCCTGATGTTAGGGATTTCTCCTACCCTTTTGCTCCATCATGCATGCTACTTATTCTCAGAATCCTTTCATGGCCCAAGATGGCTGCTTTAGCTCTCGCCATCACCACTTGACTTCTAATCTTTCCAGCAGGAAAAAGAAAGAGGAAAGGAACATACCTCCTCCCTCTAAAGACTCTTCCAAGAAATTGCACATACTTCCCCTTATATCTTGTCCAGAATTCAATCACATTGCCACACTGAAGCTGTAAAAGAGGCTTGAAATATTCTTTTCCTTAGAGCCCATGGGTCCAACTAACAAAAGTCCCATTATTCTACACATAAGGGAGAAGAGATATTAGAGGACAATGTCCTGTCACCACTATCAGCTGGCCATTGAATACTTGGAGCAAATATTGCTGAAAGTATGTTTTTAGTTGTATTTTTCTCTAGTTTTGAACTTGGGCTTATACTCCCTTCAGCCCCTGGATGCTTTTATCCCGTCACCTCTCACAACTACCAGAAGCCTTGTTCGCTAACCCCAACCTGACTCAACTAAGCTTTAGGCCCAGGCTACTCCATACATGCTTGTCAGGGACAGGGAAAAGGAAAGGAAATGAAAATATCTTAATTGAAAAGCAAACTGAAAAGAATCAAATCATTTCTTCTTAGCCCTTTGTTGACAGCTTTCAGGCAAAATTAGCAAACTAAAGATACTGTGCCTTTCATACCTCCAGAATAATGCCTGGGCAATAACTGAGGGTGCTTTCTGCCCCTCCCCACCCCCAATTCAGGGGAAAGGAAGTGTTATCAAAACAAGAGGCTAGAAGTACTTGAAATTCAGCAGGTAGGCAGCCTCTTGTCTCCAAACAGCCCTAAAACCAGAAATGTCTGAGTCCTTTCCAATCACACCAGGTTTCTATTCCTGTGATCTGGGCCTGCAGCTAGTAGCAAATACCCACAGACATGAGGAAGCACCTCATAAGCATAAGTGGGAATGAGCACACCTTGATGCCAATATATTTCATGTGAGAATTGTTTAATGTTGAATTTGATTATTCTCAACTGGAGGAGCAGACAGGATATCAAAATCGTGAGGGATTTAAAAAAAAAAAAAATTGCCACTCCACCTCTCTTCCCCACCCCATGTTTGAGCCTTGGATTCAGACTCTACAAAGGATGTGTAATGAATTGATTTGAAGGCGAGGTCACAAACTGGTCTCTTTTAGTGGAATCTAAGCTGACATATTTTCTTCGGCCAGTGCAGTATGTGCGTGTTCTTACGACTACATTTGCATTCTTCTAGGTGAGGCTGAAAGTTCCGATTTATTATAATCTTTTTAATTCCCTAATACCTTGCAGCCAGCAATGCACTCTTTTACATTGTCACTATAAGGTATGTGAAATTTAGGCTGCTGATGGAGGGCAAGGACCATACATAGAGCCTCCTTAGCGTAAGTTAATTCAGGAACTAGCACTTATCAGCAGATTTAGTTGAAAAGAAAATAAGGTGGCATAGTGCATCAGAATGTGCAGCAGATTTGAGCTCATTTTTGATACTTAATGGACATGACGAATATGAATGATCTTCATATTCAGAGAGAAGTTGGTGGCCGTCTCCTTGTTCTCAATAAATACCCTACGTGAGTGTGGTTTCCGTCCCTCTAAGCTTAGCATCCACAGTCAGGGGGACATACTGTCCTTCCGTTGCATTAGAGAAATAGATCTTAGAAGGAATTTAATTTGGAAAAGTCTAATGACCCTCAGTTACCCAACCACTCCTCTATTTGGAAGCCAAATGCAAAGAGTACTTACTGGTGGTGATCCATCTGCCTTTTGACGGTCATTGCAAATGGGATCTGCCGGGGTCAGGTCTGGGCACAGAGCCATTAAGTGTTTTCTGTAATGATTTGGAAGATGAAATTAAATGTTCAGAGAGCTGACTGCTGTAGGACAGATATGCTTCTTTGGAGAAAACTTGATAATTCTGCTTCTCAACCAGGAGCAGAAGCCACAGGAAGGAAAGAGAAAGCAACGGGTACACTAATGAGCAGCTCGTTAGTTTCATGCTGCAGCTCCATAGGCAATTAAATAGTCTGGGTACCATTTCTGGCCAGTCTTGGCAGTTCTACACAGAGAGAAAGAGATTAAAACGATCACATCTTAGGTTATTTGGTGACTGTAGCTGTGTTATATCTTTGTGAACCTCAAGAAAGAAGTTATGTCCAGCCTAGCACTGGGGCAGAATAATGTAGGACCCTGTGAGTAAAAGCAAGAGGCGTCTTTGGCTACCCACAAGTAGGAAGCTAGGCTGATGTTTCTGTACCTCAGGTAGGCAGAGTGTTCCTGTCTACTATTATCTTTAGGGAGACATCAGGAATGCTGGGGATGTCAGCCAATCTCCAAATAGAACATGTGCTCCACTTCCACAGAATAAGTGTCTGGGCAGAGCTACCACATTTACCATAACAGAGGTTAGGAAAGAGGTGTCAGTAACACTGCAGGTACTTGTTACCTGTAGGGCAGGCCATGGCCTGGGGAAGCAAGATCTACAAATAACAAAATAAGGGAGCAAGATAGAATGCGCTCTCATCTAAGCCTTTGAGATCACAGAACTTTGAGGCCTTAAGCTTCCAGAAGAGTCAGGTAGAGCAACCAAGGAGATATCTTCCACAAGTTTCTCCAGTTCTGTCATCCGTGGGGCAGAGACATCTATGGCAACATTTGCAAGTTAAATGTCTTCTTTCTAAATTAAAGATAACAGATTCTTTCAGTAAATTGTGTTCCATTTCCTTTTTCAATGGACTACACTCTATTTTTACATGCGGAGAAATATACAATTTGAAAATAAAACTGTAAAACTCGTCAGATGATAAACATATTTTGAGAGAAACTCAGTAAAACCTTCAAGCAACTAGCAGTTCCTGCCTTTAAGAATTAGTTTTTGGCCCAGGATGTTAACTACAATGGAATTAAAATATAAATAAATACATGCACACATACATATAAACAAATAAGAAGTAGTGTTTGGGACAGTGTTCTCCCTCCTACACCAGAACCCAATGACCCCAGTTGAGATACACTCTGCTATAGTGGGTGGGAGCACTCGGGCTGCTCCACATAAATCTCCACGTAGATCCACAGCCTCATCATTTACCAGACATGGGAACCCGGGTAGGTGTATAACTTTCTTGGCCTCAGGGTCCTCACCTATTCTCTAGTGCGGAGATAGGGACAGCATAGAGCAACACTTGCCTGGCACTGTCCAATAAATATATAATGTCATATATACATATATGTATAAAATAAATATATAGTATATAATAAATATGACTTTAAATGTGTCATTTAAAATTTTCTAGTAGTCACATTTTTAAAAGTAAAAAAAAACACGAAAATTAAATAATCTGCTAAACCCAAAATATTACCCTTTCCATACCTGATCAATACCAAAATTACTGATATACTTTACAATCTTTCTAAGTTATGTCTTCAAAAGTCACTGTATATTTGACACTTACAGCACATCTCAGGATAGGACAGCTCAAGTGTATCATTTAAGATTAGTTTCAGTTGAAAATGTAGGTAACAAAGACTTAGGCAAGTAGGATTTCCCTACTGTGTGGATGAGGTCTGAAGGTAAGCAGATCAGGGTTGGGATAGCCACTCCACAGTCATTGGGCCCCAGTGTTTTCCTCCACCATCTTCAACACAGAGCTTCCTGTGTGCTCCAAGATGGCTGCTTAAATGTCCTTTATCACAACTGTATTCTAGCCAAGAAGGAAAGAAGGATACCTCTTGTCAGAAGTTGCATACGGCACTTCTACTTGTGTTTCCTGGACAAGAGCATAGTCATTTGGCCATACCTAGCTGCAGGGGAGATTGGGAGCTGTAGTGTTTGTTTCAGACAGCTGCGTATTCAGATAAACAGATAGGAGGGTGGATACTGTGGGGAA
This sequence comes from Meles meles, assembly GCF_922984935.1. NCBI lineage: Eukaryota > Metazoa > Chordata > Mammalia > Carnivora > Mustelidae > Meles > Meles meles. The sequence continues at coordinate 145,629,803 of NC_060066.1, read as the reverse complement.
GATAGTAAGCCTTCCATAATACCAGTCTCAAGATTGATGGAGAATTTAATGAGAGTACATAGTACAGTCATTAGTATAACAGGAAAAAGGCATTAAAGTATGATTTTATTACTATGGTCTCACTCCATTTTTCAAGGCCAAACCAGTCGCAGAATTAACAAACATATGCTCAAACCAATTACTGTTTATTTGATGCATTCTAAAATTTCTAAAAGATAAAAACAATTACTTTCTCAGGTTCTTGGATTTAGGGTGGTTCTAGATACTTTATCTTGATGAGGGCACATAAAAAAAATTGCATTATTTAAGCTCCATGAAAAAATGTTATGCTGAGTTAAGGGAAATGTGCTGAGCAAAATGCATCTAAGTTTTTATTGGTCCCCAAAGGTCTAGAGAAGTTAGTTTGAGGCATTTGGTGAATTCTAAATATATCTCATCCCTAATCCAAAATGAACATTCAGTGACATTCAAAATGGTTTTATGAGACTAATGAAAGGGAGACCTCTGTGATTTTAATGAAGACATGTGTGGTCAATAACAAACATCAAAAAAAAATTTTTTTTAATTTAAAAATCTAAGTAGATCTGCATTCATTAATTTGAGCCAATTAGGTTGACATCAGTCTGTTTATCTATTTGGGCAGACTTTGTAATGAATTTTTAATGCCAAAGTGACTTCTCCCAGCCACCCTAATGTCTATAGGTTATTCCTCAGCCTTCTGTATGGTGTGCATGTAGAATGCAGAGTAACATTGGCTTAACCCACACGGAGTTAAAAAGGAAAACACTGAAGCTGTGAATCCACATTGGAGGGGGAAGAGAACACTGGACTAGGTGTCAGCAGACCTGGGTTCTAATCCCAGATCCTCTACTTGACTTACCTGTAAGACCCTGTACAAGTCTCTTAACTTCCGTTGGTTCAATTGCCTATGTAAAATAAGCAAGTCCAGGTAGAAGTTTATTTCAGCAATTTCTATGGTTTTCTAGGAATCAAACAATTTGAGTTAGACGTGTCATTGCTCTCTCCACCATTTAGTGAAAACTCACAATACTGTCCTGTCCTACAGTTTCTTTCCCCCTTCATAAATGTTCTAAGTTTTCAGTCTGATTGATTCTCTCTTGGCTATGTAGTGGACTGGGAAGAGCTGTTTCTCTTGAGAATTGTCAAGTTTGCGTGTTGTACAAACCTATAGCTTTAAGTTAAAATTGTTCTCACTGTGTCCTCGGTGGAAGTATCCTCTGTCTAGGAATAGGACCTCTACACAATCACAGCCTAGAGCCGAGGGGATGAGAAAGCACACATTTCCCATCTGGGTCACTGGGAATGATGGTGAGTGGGGCCACTCGTATTTTTACCCTTTGGTTAACAGATCCACGTGTTCTACCTTCTAAGGACATAGCACCACATAAGAGTAAAGTATTTAGTGTATATACCACATCCTGGGGGATGGTGCCCCATCATCACATAGTATCATCTCCAAGCTAGCACCTCAGCTGTAACTTCAAAAGACCATTCCAAGTCAGCAGCTTCCAGATGGTACAGTACTTGATAGGACTAGAGGATCATAAGGTCAGTTACAGACTGTCCTATCTCCTTTATATTAAAGTAGGTCTCATGGTCCCTCGATCTGAATAATCTTGTGCAGGATTGTGTAAGCCCCTGGATAGTGCTGCCAAGTGAGTCCCTGTAGGCAGGAAAAGCAAAGCCATACTCAAAATATGTATCAATTCTAGTTAAGATAAGGCATTGTCCCTTTCGGAGTGAAAGGGGTCCAATGTATACAACTCATTGCCAAGTAGCTGATTAGTGTTCTCAAGGATCAGTGCCATAACAAGTTCTCACTTGATTTTGGTCTCTACTGCTGGAAAGTTGGTTGTTTGTGAGCAACAGTTGTGATCAGTAATAGAAAGTAGAATCTCATGCTTTGGGGCCCATGTATGGCCTCATTCTCTGCTGTCATGGCTACTCTATTCATGAGCTCATTATGTCAGCATTGGGACTGCCAGTGACAAAGGCTGACTGACATGAACTGGTCAAGTCATTCTGTCTACTTTATTGGTCAGTGCCTCTTCCATGATTGGTACTCTTTGATAGACATTATGCAATACAAAGATCCTCACATTTAATGTTCATTCCCACAGTGATTTTTGCCCAGGTCTTAATTTATAAAGATCCCTCAGTGACAAAATGGTAAGTCAAAGCATTGAAGGAAGAATTTATTGCTTACATTTCCTGAGAAAAGGAGACATACCATACCATGCAGGACCATAGGGGAAGCATCTGCTTTTGGTCAGAAAGCAAAAGCAGGGGCAAAGAGAAGGCCTAGAACAGAACCTTTATTGAGGTTTCCACGGGAAAGGCAAACCAGGAAAGGGCTTAGGATTGGCTGGTTTGAATAATTCTGTCAGGCTTTGGGGCATAGGGGCTGTCTCTTCTCCAGTTGTCTGGCTTCTAGCCCTGGGTTGACTTAAGACAGAAGAAATATTTGCTTGGTGTGTGGATTAGATAAGGGAGGTGGTTGGATCAGACAGGAGAGGAATGCTCCTAAGTAACTTTCCTATCTTTAGGAATTACCTACCTCTGGCAGGGTCAATATCTCACTAGGTCTGTAAGGACCACAACATGTCAAAATATCACAAGACACAGGGAATAAAAAGCTGACTAATACATAATAGATCCATTCACAGATCTCTCCCTTCTTCCCAAACTGCCAATCTTTTTCTTCCCAGGAGCCTGACCAACCAAGCTATTTGCCCATGAATTTATATATATTCTTACCTAGGACCCCTTTTCTTTCCACACTTGTCTTTCTTAGATGACGCTTTGGTGCATTTCCGAAAGTTTTATTCACTGAGAGTATTTACCTTCAATGCTGTCATAACAGCCACCCTCTTTTTATGACCATAAGTGTGAGAGGTGTTGGAGAAACACTGGTGGATGACATGAAGGTCTGGAGCTTCATAACTTTCTTGTGTCCTCTAGCCCTACTTGTGCCTGATTCCAGATCTATCATTTCCATCTTACAGTGGATTGCTGCTGGTCTCACCAAACTGTAATACCTAGTGTGTTTGGTAGAAACCAGCTCATGATGAATAGCTCTGGCCACAAATTCCCTCTATGTCCCATAAGAGACATTTGTCTTTACCAAGATTCAATAACACACCAGAAGCTATTTATCAAATAGTGAATAATTCTTGGCTATAGACAGCATGAGCCAGAACTCTAGGAGTCAGTGTCAATGTTGTAACTTTCATACTGGAGCTTTCTATAAACCCCATACAACATCTTCCTCAGTCAGGTGCATTTCTAAATAGCATCATGCCTACTGATTCATATGGCTGAAGCATCAGGAATGTTTGCACCCAGCCTGGACCTGCTTTGGGCCACACACAAAACTGAAAGACTTTGTCACCCAGTAAATGGATTGGACCAATATTCCCCTTAGAATATCCCAGTGAAATGTGATGCCTCCAAAACATAGAAAGACTACCAGGCACTGTGCGTTCTTCTTAGTGGTAGAAAGTTTGAGGTGCAATAATGTGCCCTTTTGAAGAGATATCCTGGAACACCCTAGATCAGAGGTCATGAAACTTTTCCTATTTAGGCCAGAGATTAAATATTGTATGCTTTGTGGGCCAAATAGTCTCTATTACAACTACTCTGCACATAAACAATACATAAGCAAATGGCTGTGTTCCAATAAAATTTATTTACAAAAACAGATGATAAGATAGATTTTTCCAACCCCTGTCCTAGACCTAAAAACTTCACTAACATGGCGGGCTCCACCGTTCGCTAAAGTACAAGCACCACTTCTTGCTTTTCCAGTTCCATTAACGTGATATCATGGGTATAACAAACGAATGTGATGTTCTGCGGAGTGTCCAGATGGTCTAGATCCCAGATACAAAAAGTAGGAGATTAATGTAGTCCTAGGGCAAGACCATAAATGTATACAGTGGGCCATCCTATGTGAATGGAAAGTGCTTCTATTCTTCCTTCTTGATTTAAAAATCTAATAGGAGGGGGGCACCTGGGTGGCTCAGTCAGTTAAACATCTGCCTTTGGCTCAGGTCATGATCCCAGGGTCCTGGAATCAATCCCCACTCAGCGGGGAGTCTGCTTCTCCCGCTCCCTCTTCCCTTCCCCCAACTGGGGCTCTCCCTCTCTCAAATAAATAAAATCTTTAAAAAATGAATTAAAATCTCATAGGTTTTGTCCAAAACCCTCAGGATCCAGTCCCATGTATAATCCTTCCACTCTCATACATATTGTGTGTATCTTTGCCACTCTTTGGGCCTGTAGGCGCCTTCCTCCCTTAGCAGTCCAAGGCATGTCTCTGGCTGGGGTATGATGTAACTTGACCCTATTTATAGGTCTGGTAGCCTGAAGGGAAGGTAAAAAGAGACATGCAGAGGCTTTGCACTGCCTTCAAGCAAGGGCGGCAGTGTTAGATTTTAACAGGAAAGAGTAATCTACTTCTGCAGGCCCAGAGAATTCAGGGAAATCTGGGAATTCAGGGTTTCAGGTGCATCAATCAGGAGCCTGACCTTGGTGTGTTGGCCTCTCAGAACTGAAAAATCAATCTTCCTTGGACCTCTGTTCTTCTTATAATTAAGTCCTAGACCGGATCCTAATTTTTTTTTTTCTATCATCTGGCTGTAGGTTTTTTTTATATGTTACCAAGGAGGTCCTCTTGCTTTCATGTTTTGCGTTATGTTTGTTATTAATCCTCATCTTTTCATTGTCTTTTTTTTAAGACTTTATTTATTTATTTGACAGACAGAGATCACAAATAGGCAGAGAGGCAGGCAGAGAGAGAGGGGGCGGGAGCAGGCTCCCTGCCGAGCAGAGAGCCTGATGCGGGGCTGGATCCCAGGACCCTGGGACCATGACCTGAGCTGAAAGCAGAGGCTTTAACCCACTGAGCTACCCAGGCACCCCCCTTGTCTTTCTTAATGTATTAATGGTTCCTAGCAATACTTTAAAAAATTCCATCATCCTTATAATAATTATTACCCCCAATCCCTCAAGCATCCAAGATATTGCCACTACCAGAGTGTTCCTTTCCTCCAGTATCCCATCCCAATTCACCTCAGGTGATAGTTTTAACAATCACGGAATTACAACATTCCAGGAGCTCATCGCCAGCTGGACAGTGGGCAGTTCAGCTCCCACAACCCCATTTTAGAGCCTCCTTCCTAGACACACTCCTAGATCCACAGGTTGGCTTCCCTAAGAGAGGTACAGTGAGACCCCAAGATTTTCACGCAGGTTTATTAAGGATCATTCTCTGGAACAATGCCTGTGAGCAGCGAAGGAAGCAGGACTAGGCAGAGGGAGAAGTTGGGTTATGACACAGTTTCAACAACGACCTCAGGCAGTTAGGAGCTCTGGGACTGGAGTGTCCCTGCAGAGTTGTCCCAAATGAGGCAAAAAGGTCGAGACTTTATATCTCTTACACTGACCAGCAGTGGATGTGAGCTGCTCCCAAAGACTGGGTATAAATTGGGGTGAGGCAGCTTCTTTTAGCCAAGGGCAATTCCTGCAGAAGGACCCAATGATAAGCCTGCAGAGACCAATACTTCTGACATCTGAGTACTTTGGTCCCAAGGGAGATTTGGGTGACGCACACCATCTGTAACAGCAGCTTTACTAGCCATTTTGTGAGCCCAGGGGAAACATTAACACACTATCAGGATAGCAGAGCAGAGGATGGAATGAGCCGGAGACCATGAAGCTATCCCTGAGTGGCCGGATCAATCCTGAGACAACCTATCTCTGAACTGTTTAAGTAAACAATATGTCCTTCCAGTTGAAGACACTCACAACCAAAAATATTTTAACCCCTGCATGCGTTATCTCAGCTAATCCTCAGTTACTCTGTAAGGTAGTTATTATTATTATACTCATTTCAAAACTATAGAACTAAAGTTTAGCGTTACGTGCCCAAGGTCGCACAGCTAGAAACTGTAGAAGCCCAATCTGAAACTTTGCATAATGTAGATCCAAAGTCCATGCTCTTCGCCCTTTTACAGACATCCATGTGACAGCTGATCAGGCTGAACGGGGGATGTGACTGTCCCCCAGATATGAAGGAAACAGTAGCCTATGTGCAGCTGAAGATCCAATAGGCACTAGAAGAGCTGCCCTCAAGAAGCTTGCTGTCCCCTGACTCACTGTTCTGGGTTGAGTTGTACCCCTCCCTGCCAAATCCTATGTTCCTGCCTTATTTTTTGGAACCTGTAATTGTGACCTTATGTGGGGAAAAGGTCTTTGTAGATACCGTTAAGGATCTTGAGATAAAGAAACCACCTTGGGTTAGTTATTTGGTTGGGCCCTAAATCCAAGAGGAGATGGCAGAAGAGGCAATGTGACCATGGGAGGCCGGAGTGGTACAGCCACAAGCCAAGAAACTGAAGAAAGTACCAGAAGCTGTAAGACCAAGGACAGAATCCCCTCTACACCTTTAAAGCAGGCACAATCCTATCAACACCATGACTTTGGACTTCTGGCCTCCAGAACAATGAAGGAATACATTTCTGTTGTTATCTACCAACAAGCTTGTGTTACTTTTTTAGAGCAGCCTCAAGAAGCAAATATACCTGGGGTCCTTCACTTTATTTATTTACTTACTTATTTGGCAAAATTTGTTTTATTACAGTGGTATAGAACTGAACCTACAGTTTCTCCAGGGTATACCCACAAAACCCAAATGAAGTTGTCTGGGTTTTTTTTTTTAATTATTTTTTTAATTTAAATTCAATTAGCCAAGGTATAGTACCTCATTAGTGTTTGAAAACACTTATTTCCCTTTCTTATATAAAGAAATCAGTGTGCCTTTCTTCCAGGTTTGGTTGAACACATTCCTTATGCGACAGATTTCCAATGGAATTCTTCACACTTTAAGGATTGAGAGTAAACTACTTCCGTGATGGATGTTGTAAACCTGTAGAGGCTGGAATGAGCGTTTTTGCTGGGAGGAAGGTCCCTAGCCATTCTTTCTCACTAGGATAGCCATAGAATCCAAAAACTTAACAGAATTCCTGAGAGAGTCTGGGCCATTGGAAGAACAAAAAGCAGTTGAGCTCTGAGAGAAATGAGAACAAAGACTATGAAAAACACAAAGAGAGTAAGTCTCTAATATTTGGAAGCAGGAAGAACCCAGTAAGTCAGAAGGCTTGAAATCCATGTCTTTAGAAAGAAGCCTTGGTTTCCTCTTGAAATGCAGGCGAGGAAGCAGAAGTTAAAAGGCTTTGCAAAGGAGACTACAAAAGGCAAAGCCCAGTCTGTCCCAAGTCTGAAGAGAGAGAGGAAAAAAAAAAAAAAAAAGTTCTTTCTGGACAAGAGAGCTGGGAGGTTAGAGAGACGTTCTGATTTCTGTAGTTAAATCTCGCGTGTGGTTGAAAAAGGTAAAGTCTGTTTCAATAACAAACAAGAAAAACACTATTTCCAAAGAGTGGTTTCTATTATATGGAGAACAAAAGGAGAAAAAGCAGGTTACTGAAAGGTGAAGAATAGTATGAACTTAAGTCTGACTCTAAAAAGGAGAAAGAATGGAACACATTTTCTGAGCCGGTTTCTGTGAAAAGTTAGATGAAATTTAGAGGATTTCAGCCAAGTCTTAGAATTTTGCCTCCAAAACCGCAAGCCCCCGAATGACAACTGCTCCCTTGAGGGCCTTGCAAACTGCTTCCCAGAAAATGGGCTGGGGTCACCTGCCTTATGCCCCGGACGTACTTCACACAGGGTTGGGGGAGGAACGGGGAAAAGGCAGGGAGCGTGCTATATAGCAAGTCAGGGGCCCAGAAAAATTGGAACAAAGTCCCTGTAGCCCTCTATAACGAAATTACCAAATGTTTTGATACAAATGAACTCACAGGTGTTTACAGTTCACAGAACTTATAAAACCAGGTGAAACCCCCAGCCTGGTTTTCAGCACGTAGTTTACAATTTTAACCACAAGAAAACATTCTTCCCAAAATAGGAATCTGGTCCTTGAAAATTTCACAGAAGTCAGGCTTTCCAGCCCCGCACCTGGGACATAACATCCAATAGTTCATGTGTGGTCCATTACGATAAATGTTTTAAGAGCTCAGGAGAAACAAAATGCATGTGAGTACACAATGGGCCCCAGTTTCTAAGGATTCTGCTCTAATATGGATTTCTTCTCTGAAGCAACTACAGTGTTTCTAAAACTTACATGACCAATATAATATCTAGTAAGAAGGGCCTGATTGCGTTTTTTGTTTGCTGTTTGTTTTAGAAAAAAATCATGTTAAACTCTAAATTGCTCTTCGAACTGGGTCATCAAATCAGCAGAGGAATGAAATGTACCAGCTATTTGGCCATGCAAGTGACAGGCTGTAAGCACATTTTGTAACATGAGTATTCAATGTGGCACGAAACCTTCCTTATCAAATTATTTCTTCCTTCTTATCTCATGTTCTTTCCCAGCAGGCAGGAGCCTGTGCATGGCCTCCAGCGTCTTCGGCTCACTGCTCTCAGACTTCCCATCATCTCCCTCACAAAGTCCAATCACCATTCCTACTTGGGTCTAACAGCACATGAAAAGAAGGCAAATATTTAACATTAACATCATTTAATAAACACATATAGAAATTTCTGTGTATTGGGCATAAATACAAATCACAGCACTTTATAGACATTAACCTGTTTTATCCTCAAAAAAACCTCTGAGATTCTATTCTCACCTCTAATTTACGGATGAGGATGCTTGTCGTAGAACTAGTAAGAGGTGGATCCAGGAGTGAAGTGAGTTTTTTTTTTAAATGAAACACTATGCTGTGCTAGCTTAAGTCACAATACTAGAAACGGGGACTGAAGCAGAGTTCTCAAACAATGCTAAGTACTCATATGTAACCATTATAGAAAATGGAGATTTTAAAAACTTGATAAATGGAGATTTTTTTAAATGGAGGAAGGTTATCTAGAATGTTCATGTGGACAGGTTTTCATCAGGGGCTTCTAAAATCACAGTTTATGAAGCTTTATGGTACATATCTATATACAATAGTAGTATTAGTCAACTGATATAATCACCAGACAAATCTGTATATACCTTTAAATCATTAATTACATTTATTTCTCTGATTATTATATCTGGGAGATCCAGAAAAGTACGTGGTAAAAAAAAGAAAAAAGAAAAATCACTCCTAATCCCACCATCTAGAAATCATCATCGCTGATATTTTTTTAAAGACGTATTTATTTATTTGATAGTGAGAGAGAGTGAGTGAGTGAGAGAGAGAACAAGGGAACAAGGGGGAGGGGCAGAGGGAGAGAGAATACGGAAGCACACTCCCATCAAGCACGGAAGCTGATGCAGGACTCAATCTCAGACCCCAAACCATGACCGGAGCTGAAACCAAGAGCTGGCCTCTCAACCAACTGAGCCACCCAGGCAACACCATCGCTGATATTTTTATAGAGAGTCTCTCGTCTTCTTTCTCTGTGGATATTCATTGTTTGGTGTGTGACTTAGCGTTTATTAAATGTGCTCTTTTTCCCAAAGTGATACATTATTCAAAAAAAAACAAGTTGTACTTTTTTTCAGTGTCTACTAAATATTCTCAAAGAGTTGTAAAAGTCCTAAAACCAATCCATTAGGATTACAAAAGTACTTTAAGAGTAGAAATAAACTCCCAGTGATATATACACTGGAACATTCTTAGAAATTCAAATACTTCAGTCTCATTGAAGCCATGATGGTGATAGTTTCCAAATATGATTTCATCATTACATTTTCTGCATTGCCCAGAGCAAAGTGTTAGCATCAGTAGGTTGAAAACAATGCTTACTCTTAAATTTGTGCACAGAGTAATTGATAAGACACATCCATTAATTCATTATTGTTTTCTTAGTACATCGATTCTAAAACTTCTCTAAGATAGGAAGGCACAAGAAAACCAAGAGGAAATATTGATTTATGATTATTCTCATATGGCTTAACATTTGTGAAGTAAACTGTATCCACCAAGTGTATTGTAATTATTAATCACAAAACACCTTGCTGAGCTAGTTGTAGAAGAATTCTTTCCTACAGGAGGAAAATTAACACTATAAATCAACACTCCAGTTTGAAAATTGGCATGGCTACATGCTATGATTTCCAGCATCACAAGAGGCTGAAGGATTCCTCAGTTGAGAGGTGGCTACAATGTCACAGCTTCGAAGCCAGCTTCCTCTTGACCGTCCCGGTAATTCTGCCATATGGATTGTCTACGGGTAGCAAGACCTGTAGAAAAACCACATGGTAACTTCAGAGGCATTACAATAGACCTCTCCTTTTTTCTGTGAATCAACAATAAAAACCACAACTCGATAAACAGGAAAATGTATATGCCCTACAGTCATACAGTTATTTCAAGTATAGCAATGTCTTATTTTCTAGAAAATTTTGTAGAAAACTTTTCTAGAAAAGCTTTTGAAAAATGTTAATCATTGGGCTATGAATGTTTCTCAAAGGCATTATATATCCCTGTTTTTTCAATAGAATGTTCTGAACATAATTTGGCCTTTGCTTGATGATTCACTTTGAGCATTAGTCATTGTCCAATGCTAAAATACTGTCATGCCCTCAGGAACATTTGAGGTCCTTGGGGCTGTTAGCCCAATACTAAATGGCTCCAGAAAGCTGTGAGTTTAGAGTTCTGTCTTCCCACCCTGTCATTTGTCACTCCTCTGCCGTTGTCGGTGTGTCCTAACTCCCTGCTTTTCGTGTGTTGCCTTCGCTTTGTAGCCACGTGCTGGGTGGGGGCCCGAGAGCAGCTCTGGCCAGCTCCAAACTGCAAACACGGACCCAGGACAACTTGTCCAGCCTCTCAGGTTCCTTCACGCAGAGCCCTGGCCTGAAGGAGCTGGGCTTCCTGCCTTGGGGTCCCTGCCCGTTCTTCAGGTGGGAGCTGAGGAAGCTGCCAGTCTGACTTCTTGGATAGAGAGACACAACCGGCAAGTTGGCAACAGGTCTTTGAGCTGGGATCGGTGCAGGCCAGTGGTGTCTGGGGGCCCTGAGGAGACCTCCCTTCTCTTCTAGATTCCTGGGCTGAGCACTGTCCCATTCATGACACTTGACCCTTTCTGTTTGGGGTCCTTTGTTTTAGCTTTGGTGGACATGGCCAGGATTACTTTCAGGTCCCTCTTGTGCTTTTTAGAAGGTAATTGTTTTAAAAGTCTTTTTATTCTAATTAGTGGGGTTCTGGTAATCACCATGCTTTCCTTCCATCGCAGTCAACAACGCTGCCTCCCTGCTCAGCTAGGTGAACTGTACCTGGGGGTCAAGGTTGCTCTCCTCTGCCACACAGAGTTCTCGAGCAGCTATGCCAGGCATCTAAGCATGACTTCTCTTCCCAGGGCTGTTCCCCAAACCCCACCTACAGACGTGGTGGTGCAGAGCCCCCACGGAACCCAGTAATATCATCTGCAGAACAGACACAAGGGGACTGTTCAGAGGAATGTGGCTAAGAAGAAGACTCCTAGGTGAGCAGGCCCAGAATTCTATGGCCTCGGAGCCACGTTAATAGATGGCCCCTCCCTCCTCACCTACACAGTAAAACAAGCCACCAAGATGATGTTTTTCAAATTCTAGAAGTCCGTGAGAGGATGCATCAAACAGAGAGATCCTACCATTCTGCAAGTGGTTCGAGAGGGGAAGGGCAGTTCTAATTTCCAAGACCCCACCACGTCAGGCTGTCGAGTCAGACATTCCCACGTGGTTTAACCTTCTGTCGTGGCTTCAAACAACTCCACATAAGTGGTTTTCCCAAAACAAGGTTTCCTTTCAAAAAGTGCACTTCCTCATCTCACTTTCTAGAATTGCCATTGGAAACACAAACACTCATTTTTCTGTGGACATTTTCTGTTTATATGCTACTGAAGTTGACAACTGAATCCAAAGTTAAAGACGTTGAAGGCAAATGAAAATAGAATCTTTTTCTTCTCCTCCTCGTCACCTCATCATGGAAAAATAATGAAGCTGTGACCTTGGGTGGCACTTTTCGGAGAAGCAGATCTCAGAGCTGTCTCCTCTGGCACACTCTGTGCTTTGCTTTGCTTTTACTCCCTGCAGCCTCCAGCCCTCCTCCACAATCACTCATCCACTTCTAGGGTACTCCAGCCTCAGGTACAGAAAGGCCTGGAGTCTAAGAGGACTTTAATCAGTGGCAACTATAAATACTCCAAAAGCAACAGCTGTGAAGAGTTTTGCTTGGTGATGTTATCATCCCAAATTTATAAAGACAAGTAAGAGTGTGGGGGCAGGAGGGTGGAGGTACTTTAAATATTTTTAAAGTTCTCTTACCTCTTCCTTGTTGATCAGTCCCATTTTGGACATGTCTATGTTAAAGTAGTGCATGTTGGGCAGGCTAATTTCCATGTCTTCTATCTGGAAGCCGAAGTAATATGGATCACATTGGGCAACAGTAAAGCGCTCTCCCTCTATCACTTGTCCCCTGCAACCCACCTGCCTTGCGCCCCATTACTCAAGTTCCAACTCTGTCCCTGAGACACCCTCTGGTGGTCCCCTACGGCTTGACACAGCTGTCTCCTGAGAGTCCTATTATTAGATGGCGGACCCACCCTTTTCCCCTCCCAAGTACAAAATCTGTTCTCAGAAAAGTCAGAGGTCCTTGGGTCAGAAACCTGTGCGATCTACGGTATCCAACTGGCCTCCTGGTGCTGGCCAGTCAACCTCTTAAACTCTTTTTTTTTAGATTTTTTTTTTTTTTTTTAATTTTATTTGACAGAGAGAGATCACAAGTAGGCAGAGAGGCAGGCAGAGAGAGTGAGAGGGAAGCAGGCTCCCTGCTGAGCAGAGAGCCCGATGCGGGACTCGATCCCAGGACCCTGAGGTCATGACCTGAGCCGAAGGCAGCGGCTTAAACCACTGAGCCACCAAGGCGCCCCAACCTCTTAAACTCTTTCTCAGTCCATTTCCTCCTCTCAAGGCCTGTCCCAAACATTTCCAGGCCCTGGGGTAAGAATACAATTGGAGGCCCACATACCAGATGTTAAAAAGAAATACAATTAAAAAATAAAGTTATGAATCAAGCAGGAAACTTTTAAGTGAAATATCTTCTATACTCCCAACTTGACAAATATACCTTCATAACAACCTGGAAGGCCAGGATGTAATTTAGAAATCTCTGGCTGCTTGCAATGCCATCCCAGGATGTGGTCGTGTGGGAAGAGCCAGACCCCAGGCCCATCCCACCTTCTCTGTTGGACTCACGTGGGTGGACACCCTTGCTGACGTGTTAAGTCTCATTCGTACCTCCTGCAAACATCTGCCCCGTCACCTACTCTCGGGCCTAATGCTGTAAGCACGGATGGCATAATCAGCCTCCAGAGAATGGGTCTCAGAAGGAGGTTCGCACAGTTTCTAAAAGTAGTCTCAGATTATTTGGGCAGTTAATTCTGGGGTGCAAGTATCCAGAGAATGATCTAGAAAGGGATGTGTGGGTCTCTGAAGAGTTTGTTGCCTTGGTCCCACTGACTCTTCTTCCAGTGGAAAGAGGCATAACCAGAGAAAGGCCTGGAAAGTGCTGGACCATGGCAGGCATCCCTCATGCCCAGGCTGAAGGGTGGTACTCGTGCTCTCCATCCCATCATGGAACTAAATTCAGGCCCTTCTTGCCAGATTTCTGCTTCCCAACAGCCTCCAACAGGTCTCCTTGTCTGTAACCCATTATCCTTTTAATTTGTCACCCTTGTTTTAAGAGTGATCTTTCCAGAGGGCAAATCCAGTAGTGCCACACCTTGGTTAAACCCCCCGTGGCTGCTAAGAGCTTTGAAGTTAACGTACAGACTATAAACACGCCCGCAGAGATCCTCCTGATCTGGTTCCTGCCTCACCCCTAGGCACATGGAAAGACTTTCATGCAGCTTCACATCTAGCAGATCCTCCACAGTAAATGAGGGCTCTATGATGCCACCTGGTCTCTATACCTACCATGCTCCCTCACCCTTGAGTGTGAACCCAGATAATCCTGATTTGTCCTTTAAGACTTAACCCAAGCCCCTCACCCTCAGAAAGCCTGGCTGGCCCTATGTCTCATACCTGAGTTAGACTCCTTTCCCTGTACTTCCATTATGCTCTATCCTCTACTGCGTCATTAGTTTACTTATTTTTTTTCTTTTACTCAGTGATGACCTCTTTGAGGGTAGGCACCCTGTCTAATTTATCTTTGTATTCTTCACGTGTTGACAGAGATATAATAACCATCTAATAACATCAGATGGATGGATGGAATCTGTCTGCATCTATCCTTCATTCCCTGTCTACCTGGAAACACAGACCCTTGGCCTAATTATTCCTCCTTCAGGGCATTGAGTGTCCTGATATGAGGCTTAAGTTGAGGCAGGTTGGAAAGACCCACAGAATTTTCAACAAACCTAAAGAACTGTAACAGTGGCCCATGTTTTCAGGTTGGACAGATTTTTCCATTTTTTGCTCTCTTCTCACTTGCTATAACAAGCTTTTGAACAACAACAGATGTCATTTTTCATGTGTCTTCCACTGTCTTATTTTAACTCTCAACTCTCTGTCAGAGCTGACAGGAGACACAGCACATTCTCTTAGTCTTCAGGATGGCAAGTGAAAAAACATACCTCAGGAACCCGGCTCAAAGAGTGCACCTGGATGTCATAGAGGGTCTTCTGGACAGAGGGGGAATACTCGCCTTTGTCATAGGGTCCAGCAAATTTCTCCAGGACAATGTCCCGAACAGTATCCCTAAAACACAGAAGAGAGACCTGAGGACTCATAAGGTGGTCTTTTAGGAACGCACTATAAAGTTGGGAAATGATAGACCTTCTGTTCCCCCAGAAAACAATTTTATTGCTGATTTTAGAAAAGATTAATATCCTGTAATGCCTTACTCCTGAAAACATCTCACTTCCGGGGCGCCTGGGTGGCTCAGTGGATTAAGCCGCTGCCTTCGGCTCAGGTCGTGGTCTCAGGGTCCTGGGATCGAGCCCCGCATCGGGCTCTCTGCTCCGCAGGGAGCCTGCTTCCTCCTCTCTCTCTGTCTGCCTCTCTGCCTACTTGTGATCTCTCTCTCTCTGTCAAATAAATAAATAAAATCTTTAAAAAAAAAAAAAAAAAAAAAAAAAAAAAAAAAAAACAACATCTCACTTCCAATTTTCCTACACACACGGGCGCATGCACACACACACACACACACACACACACACACCACTCGACAAAGGTATTGTCACTAGGCAATCTTCATCATCTGGAACTAGGGTCCACTGGGCATTACAGAGTAAATCTTCCTCCCATTTGAAGAACCTATGAAAAGGACTTCCAAGTACGCTACACTCTTACTGCTTAGCTTGGCCAGTTCTTTGCATTATTGTTTTTTCGGGGTTTTATTCTGTGCCAGGCTTGGTGTTAAGGATTTTACATAATTAATTCATTGAATGCTCTCAATATTCCTGAGACAGGTATTATTATTATTCCCAATTTAAACATGAGCAATCTTAAAATTAAATGATCCACACTAAGTCTCTTTCCTTAGTGGGAGACCCAACTAAGACCCTGATTCTGCCACGTTCAATTTTGTGCTCTTTCCAACATAAATCAGCCTGCTGCCAATGGAGAACACTTAAAATAAAAAAGAAAAAGAAGATTGAGGTGAGGTTCTCTGTAAGCCTTTTCAAATCCATCACATAATAAAAGGAGTAGAGGGTGCCTGGGTGGCTCAGTGGGTTAAACCGCTGCCTTCGGCTCAGGTCATGATCTCAGGGTCCTGGGATCGAGTCCCGCATCGGGCTCTCTGCTCGGCGGGGAGCCTGCTTCTCTCTCTCTCTCTCTGCCTGCCTCTCTGCCAACTTGTGATCCCTCTCTGCCAAATAAATAAATAAAATCTTTAAAAAAAATAAAAATAAAAGGAGTAGAGCAAAACTATGCCAGTGGGAGGAAGTTACCAGGGGGCAGATCCCAGCCTATCAGAAAGTCACATTTCTAACAATTAGAAATTCAGCAGAGGAATGCCTGGTCAAAGCAAATTCAGAGTCCAGAGGCCTAATTACTGCTTGTCAAGGATATTATAATAATAATCACACCTTTACATTGTTAAGGCATTTATCACTTATAAATTGCTTCTGTGAATATTATCTCATTTTGAGTTAGCCTACAGTGACCAACTGTCCCAGTTTGCCTGTGACCAAGGGGTTTCCTGGGACATGGGACTTTTCAGTAACAAAATCAGAAAAGTCCTTGGCAAACTGGGGTGAGTTTGTCATCCTCATGTAGCCCTCCCTGCATCTACTATGAGCGAGTAAAACCAAATATCATTATCCTAGCTTGATACAGTTATTCTTGAAGTGTGGTTCCTGGGTCAGCAGCATCAGCATCAGCTGGGCGCTTCCTAGAAATGCAAGGTCACAGGCCCTATCCCAGACCTACAGAATCAGAACCTCTGGAGGTGGGTCCAGTAATCTGCATTCTAACAAGCCCTTCAGGTGATTCTGATACACAATAATGTTTGAGAACTACTGATGTAATCAACTGAAAAACAGAGGATCAGGGATATTAGGTGTTCCATTCAAGGTCATTTTAGCTAATAGCACCTAGGATTTCAATGCAGATTTACTAATTCAAATCAAGAGCATGGTCTTTCTGTTATCCAACAGAAGGGACTCTAAACAGTGGGAAGGTTGGATTGGATGATCTCTAAGTTTCCCTTTCAGATGAAGAGTCTATGACCTTAGAGCCCCTGGGAAGAGGGAAGAGCCAGTGCCAGACCGTAGCATATGCTCATACCAGGTAGCATCAAAATCCGTGTCTCTATATTGGTGATAGCGCCATTTACAGTACACTTGGGTGGCAAAACACCGGTCCTTCACCTCAGGGAGGGTGGTGAACTGGTCCTTGATGAATCCTTCAAATCCAGACTGGGTTGTTTTCAAGACCTTGAGGTCTTTGATTCCAGAATGAATGACTGGAGGTCCTGTTTTAAGTAAAAACATAAGGGGATGAGGTCATAAACAAAAGAGTGTCTTCTTACTGATATCTGGCTCTAAGGATCCTGGTCATTAAAACATGGTGCACAGTTTGAACAAAGAACTGCCTCACTGCCCATGTTTTCTGTCTCTCTGTGTCCTCTGAAGTCCCAGGGATGAGGATGGTGTGCCTTTCTCTCTGTCTGGATTCCATGACTCCCTGCCTTTCTCCAGCCCTAGGAGAACTGAAGGTGAGGGACTAAACCTTGTTGTGTTGAAACCCACAGAAATGAATACCTTCTTCTCAGGTCCATGTACAGGTGACTTCTAGGCCAAATACTTTCCATTTTTTGAGCTCTCCTTTACTCAACAGATAATCATGCCGATTTGTAAGATCCTCCAGAGCAGTTCTGCGGTTTGCTACCTTGACTGCCTTTATGGGATGGGGGAGAGTTAGTCCTCATGTTGATCATCTACACTGGCTGATGGCTCCAATTATCATCAGACCCTCAGTTCTCTTATGGTCATGAGCGCACTGAAACCAGACAACTTCCTGAATGGGTGGCACTGTGTGGACCTGGCTCGACCTAAATAGAAACTGGGATGATGAGGCAGGACCCATGGGGCACAGAGCTGCCTAAGTAAGTACCCATAACTTTTGCGTTGGGCCGAAGGAGAAGGGACAAAGTTGGTTCATGGGGACCTGGGCGAGAGAGGGCAGAGTTGGCAAAAATGGAGGGGATGATATAGCTCTCCTGCAGTTCCCGACAACAGGAGGTGAAGGCGGAAAGTGAAGGAGTAATAGCTATAATCTGAAGAAGATATTTACTTGTGGGCCAGGCAGTTCTAACTCAGGACCTGGGACAGGTGGACAACAGAGTAAGTGAAGGGAAGATTCTCTCTTTTTCTATGTGGAACACAGTGTAGCTCTGCAGTTTGGTGAAGCCTGAACAGAACACGGCACTGGAAGACACACTTCAAAATTCTTCCCAAAGAATGCTGCTTCCCAAACAAGCACAACCAATGCTGAGCAGGTCCTGTGAAGCAATAGTGGTTCCCAATGGGTGCAAACTTCTCCCTAAACACCTGTGAGGCAGACCTCCCCACTGTCAGGAGGTAGGAGAGTTTGACTGGAGAGATTCAACAGTTTTGTGATGAGAGAACTACAAGGGCAGGAAAATTCAGGAATTAACATCACTTAGATAAAAATAGACTTATTTGTGCAGGCTGGAGAGGCTGGATGTTCAGGGCGCACTTGGGTACAAACCCCAAGTAACACTGTGCCATGACAGGATGACTAAGGTCATCTCTTTTCAGTCATGAAGTTAGGCCTGATTAATATCTTTCTTGGTTTGTTTAGTGTATAACTCAAGGGCCACAGGCATCAGGCATCACTATATTGTACATGGTTTTAGTTGAAGGACAAGAATATAATTCGATCCTCAATTAAAATATAGGGCAGCTCTTAATAACCCAAGAGTTTATATCTTCTATATGGTTTAAATTGCTGTGGTCAGCTCAGGAGCTGCAGAGTTTAGAAGTAGATAAATAATGACTACATTTTGATATTTTTCCAGCCACATGTGTACATCTACCAAAGATAACAATGGCTAGTGGCTAGTGGTAGATCAGTTGATTAAATAAGGCCTTCTGGTTGGAGTGTTTCAGGATAATGAGGCAAAACTGAAATGATATTTGTTTAACATTCTGAAGTTCTCTTTGGAAACTACATCTGAAGAAGGATCAAGAGGAGGCCACTAGCAATGTCTTCATGCCCTAAGTTGGCTGATGTAACAGATTTTAGATGTATGAAGACATGATTCTGCAAAATTCGTATTTCTAAATGCTGTGTAGAGCTAATCCATGTGAGTCTAAGTTTAAAATCCAAGAGGATTGCAGAAGCAATAAGTATCTATTGAATGAATGAGTGAATGCAGGCAACAAGATTGATGCACATCAAAGAATAAGTATTTCACAGTTTAGACTCTTTTTTTCTAGACAGTTCTCCTCCATCAATCTTCACCATTTCCCTTTCTGATCACCCAACTGTAAGAGACAGCATGGTAGGGGACAGGGAGGACATCACCAATAGCTGAGATCATCTGAACTATCGGCATAAGGTTAGTTGCTGCCTTTTTCAGTCTCTCTTACTTCATCCTAACAATTCTATTAAGCACTTTTATACAGGAGACTTTCAGTCATTTACCCATAGTCACATGGCTAGAAACTGCCAGGGGTGGAATTTGAACTCAACACTTCATTATTTCCTCCTTTTTGGATCCTTCCCCATCCCCACAACGTCAGTCTCTCTCTCCCCATTTCTTTACAATAAGAGACCTTTCTAGGAGACAAAAAGGCTGTCACCTTCCCTTCCACAGTGTTCTTTGAGAGCCTCAGGGTCCCCAACCTGAAAAATACCATCACCATTTATCTGAATAGGAAACTAAAACATCACCTTTAGAAATGGCCCCTATGTGTCTGGAAAACTTTTTATTCCTTAAAAATTTCATACTAAAATACAAAGACCCCATAAAGGAGTGAATTCGTAAGCCTTTATAACCTAATATAACCTACTTCCAACAGTTATCCCTTCTGGGAAAAAAAAAATCCTACAGAAATGAAATGTAGGTTTGCAATAAGGAATGAGATTAGAACAAGCAGTGGGAATTCTTGAGGGGGGATAAAGAGAAAGCTAATGAGAACCAAAGGCAAATTTTACCTATTTCATCTCTTCCTATACAGATGGTCTTTATCACCAACATAAGCCAATAAGACTTTAGCTCCTCCAATGGTCTTAATCCGAAAAGGATTCCCAGATGCAGTGTTGCATAGTGGTTGAGGCCACAGCCTTGGGACTCAGGATTTCCTGAATTCAAATCTAAGTGCTCTCTGTGCCTCTCCTTCCCTATTTATGAGCACTATTCCCCTCAGAAAATTACTTAATCTCTCTCTACCTTGAGTTTCTCATCTTGAAATAGAGATGATCATCATACCTATTTCCTGTAATTGATAGATGTCTCAGATAGTGTCTGCAAAGGACTTAGTAGAATAGCTGCCCCATAGAAAATGCTTTCTAAAAGTTATCATGATGTTGCGATAATTGACTTTTTCTTATCAACTTTAACTACCTGTGAATGTTTCCCATGTCTCTCAAAGGCTCATTGGCTTCTGAAAAGTACTTCAGACATGCCATCTCTACCACCTCCAGCCCTAGAATGAGATTTATTGATCTCTGGGGAGTGTCAGTTCTGCTAGGCAATTTTTAAATGATCTATTTTCTTGCTATAATCTGAAAATGAAGAAAGAAGTTGAGTTTTCTAATGTGTTCTGGCCTCAGTTTCACATAGAATAAAATGTTTTATGTTCCCAAAGACAATTAACCATTGCCACAGTTTTGGCAGAACACGAGTCATCTACTCCGGTGTGCTCATCATTCTGTGAAGAACAACAACAACAACAAAAAACCCTATTCTCTTTTAATGTGAAAACTTTTTCTTCCTTGGCACACATTAGACACTCTGGATGAAATGAAAGAGCTTATTTTATCTCCTCTGTTGGCAGTGCCCCAGCTTTCTGAACACTGGTACGAACCTGAGCCTTTCAAATTCATGGACCCATCAACTAAAATGTGCCTCACACAAGCTAAAAACAATTCCAATTTAGACTAACAGAATTAATTCAACCAAAAGGACTGTCCTTTTCTAGGTTACTTGTCATGAAACCACTTAATCAGCTTTTTTTCTTTTTCTTTTTATTTGCCATGGTTATAGAGTAATGCAAAAGAAGATTTTTCACATTTTCCTTTGCTAGAACATAATCTTTGCTAGCTTTTAGTGTCCTCCTACACACTTAACAGATTGTGGTTTATCTCTCAGAGAAGCATACATCCTACCCTTTAGCTCTCTAAGGGAAAGAAACTCACTGCAAATTAATAGAAAATAAGCCCAATTCCTTACCTACGCATCAGGTGTCACAAAGCACAAAGCTTTATTGAGCCAAGAAAAAAAATCCTGCTGTGAAGAGGATAATTGCTTCCATGTTTAACACCTCCAAAAAGGACACAAATAGCTAAAAGGAGGATATTTTAAAACTATATTAAATCATTCTAGTAGAAAAACCTCAAACTTGTAAAGTGCTAGAAAAAGTGAAGATTAAATATCATTTGTCTTTGAGAGCCCATTTCACTCATGTAGGGAAAATGCAAGGTACCTCTGTGCAACTCTGTATGGGGAAAGATGGTGCCAGCCAGGTGGAAGGAAGTTAACTGGACTTGTGTACGAGGAGGCTGTGATCAAGATGATTTTAAAAGACTTGAGTGTACCAAAATCTCTTTTGGAGAAACTGAAGAGTGTTTCTGTCTTGACATCAAAAAAGACATACATAGCTCTTTTGGCAATGGGCAGTCTCCGTCCTGGGTCTCCCACTTCCTCCCTCTCACTTCTTCTGCCTGCCCAGCCTCTGAAATAACTTCCCTCCAGGACTTCACTTTTATCACCCTCCTTCCTTAAGACCACCTCCAAGGCCCCACTGATCTCCATGTCAATAGATTTTTTTTTTTAACTACCGGAAGACAATATCTCTTAGTGGACTTGTCTCCCCCATCTGCCATTCCTCTACTTAGCTATGATTTAGCTGAATTTTTAACTTAGTGTCAGATTGGGAGGAATTTGACTTTTTAAGAATTGTGAGTTATAATTCAAATACTGGAGAGGTCTGGAGGCCAATTTAGTCCAAATTAGTGACTCAACCATCTCAGCGACTTCAAGACTTGGCTATGCTTGTCCTTCAGGGAAACACATGAGAGGAAGAGTTTGGAAGATCCAGGTTCCTTAGAATGCCTAAACCAACAACTTGCAAAGCCTAGTTCTTCTTTCAGAGTTCGGCAAGTCACAAACATAACGGTGGTCCTCCCTTTGGGTGAACAAATTTCCCTCTCTCTTCCAGACTCTCCCTTGGAACTAATAGACTCTGTGATAGGTAAAAATATACTTAGCGATGTAGCTTTCAAGGATCCGAAAGGAAAAGAGTGTAATGGGGGTTTTACAGCAATTCTGAGGGCCTAAAATGGTGCTTGAGATTCAGTCGGCTTTCTATAAATGTGTGTTCAATTGGCAAGAAAGAATCCAGTCCATTAGTTACATATCCTGCCGGGAGGAGTCCCCGTGGGGAGTTGCATGGCTGGATATGTGATTGAGTGCGTGTGTTTGAGGGGGCACAGTTCTCACCAACTAGCTAACCCCTCACCAAAAGTCTTCCTTACATGTTTGGAACAACAGTCTTTGCCACGTGAATGGCGGTGAGCGGGGTGGGGTACATACTGATTATTTTCTTCAGTTAGGCCTACACAAGGGCATTTCTTAGGACAATTTTTGTTCATTGACTTACCTCACCATATGTGCAGTTTTAGCTCTTGGATCACAAGCAAATTAAGAATTAACCTTTGCTACCTGAAGTCATAGATCCTTACTCTCCAAAGAGGGACAGAGTACAAATGTCATTTTTAGGTACACAACACTGGAAAACAGCCGTGCTCATATACGTGTCCACACACATACTGCATGCATGTGAGGCAACAGATCCCTCTCCCCCCACCCTGATCCCTGCCAGCCCTGTATGATATTCAGAGGGACGCTGCACTCTACATGAGTCAAGCTGCGGTTTCTGGGAACACCACCGTGACTGCGGTACCGTGAAGCTTTGTGGCTTTCCGCAGAAAGAAAAAGCTTTGGCCTTATTATGGTGACTAGTTTTTCCATTCTGCAGCAACCAGGTAACTAGAATTCAGGCTGATGATAGCTCCTGGTAATTCCTCTAAAGAACAAGGGTGTAAAGAACAGCTTGTTTTTTTGTTTTTTTTTCTTATGATCAGCAGAGCCCTATCCTTGGCCATTCCACTAACACCTCCAGGCCCTGCTGGAACATTCTTGTGGAAGTCACCAGTGACCCATTTGCCAAACTGCACAATTATTCTTCAGCCTTCTTTCAATCCAAATGTCTGAACTTTCCCATGGCAAACGCTGCTTGCTGTTACCTAAATCCATTTCCTTCTCCTCCAGGGTACCTGGCGAGACCACATTTCCCAGCCACCAGTGCAGCTGGGTGTGGCTGTGTGATTGGGTTCTCTCCCGCAGAAGTGCCGTGTGCTAGTCTCAGGCACGGTGTTATGCTTGAGGGGTTTTGCCTCCTTTTGCTCCTCCAAGCTCTTTTCTTCACCTGGTTGTCTGGTAAGGGGATCTACTCTCAAGGTGACTCCAAAAAGTAAGAATAGAAAAAGTAAGGTTGCATCAACCTGGGTTCCTAAATAACTTCCCGGAGCAGAGCATCACCCCACCACATGCACGCACACATGTGCGCTGAACAGGACTTTTACAAAAAGCAGCAAGCTTCTTGTATGGAGCTACTATGTATGAACATGTGTGTTATGTTCCTGTAATCCTAATACAGTCTCTGATTCCTTGAAATGTATTTTTCTTTTGCTTCCATGACACCACTCTCTCCAATCTTCCTTCTCTCTCTCTCTCTGACCTTCCTGCTGTCTGACTTTTCAGACTGCCCAGCTCATGAACTGGGGAATTTCCCCTCGTCCTCTCACTTTCCTACTCTCATTTCACATGTTTTCCTGAAATGGCTCCTTCTTGCCCACAGCTTCACCCACCATCAGTCTGTTGATGGTCTCCAAATCTATCTCTATCCCTTGTTCCCCAAGTCACCAGCTTCCCCCTGAACACCTCTTAATCATATGTGTTCTCCTCAGTCAGTTCCTGCAAGCCCCTGACTTTAGGGCAACATTAACTCCTCCTTCTCCGTACCTGCTAACCCCATCCAACCCCTCACACCCACTCGGCACTCTTCAGAAATGCCTCACATAATGCCCTCTCCATCTCTACTTCTTACTGCCCGCCATCCGAGTCCATCATTTCTCCATCTCTGCAGCAAGGTCCCAACTTTCTCACTACCACCTGTTTCTCCAGCCAATGCACAGTAACCGTGGTCAGAATTACCGAATGGGGGACACACACACACACACACACACACACACACACACACACATTTTTTGGGTCTCTATTGCCATCCTAAATAATAATAGTAACTTCCATTTAAAGAGTGCTTCCTACGTGCCAGGTACTGCGCTAAAATGCTTTATTAATATTTATCTCCTTTAATTTCCCGGGCCATTGAGGTGAACACTGTTATCATCATCTCACAAGTGAAAACCACTGAGGTGGTATAAGGAACTTTCTCAGAGTCACAAAGCTATTAAGTAGTGGACGATGAATTCAAATATACTGTAGTCTGGGGCTAACATAGATGGTTTTATCACCATGCAAAACTAACGCCAAGTTAGACCAATCTGGCTAACTTGGTACACGAGGGGCTTCCAAATCCAACCTAAACGAATCTCTTCATTTCCATCTCAGCTCCTTACATTCTAAGAACTAGCCCCTTTAAACTTCCTATGATTCCTCAAATGCTTTGCCTTTTAAAACTAAAATTACTTGTCCAGGATGGTGCTCAGCATAAGGCAGATGTTCAAAATATTTTAGTTTCCCTCTTCCACTCTTTCGTAGGTCCTGCCCATGTACATTCTGTTTCTTCCACCTGTAATTTTCTTTCCCCTTCTATGCCCAGCAGATCCTGAATCATTTTTCAAAAGTCAATTGGAATATTTCTTCCTATCCTATCAAGCTTTCCAGACTACACTGGGAAGAGTCAGGTTTTTGCACCATTTTGCCTCCCTTGCATAACTTTGATTCCTTCATTGTGGTTTTTAACCCCTAA
Source organism: Meles meles (assembly GCF_922984935.1). Taxonomy (NCBI): domain Eukaryota; kingdom Metazoa; phylum Chordata; class Mammalia; order Carnivora; family Mustelidae; genus Meles; species Meles meles. The sequence continues at coordinate 145,605,059 of NC_060066.1, read as the reverse complement.
TAATGCAATAAACCTTTTTATAAGTCTATCTCCTACCATTCATCTACTGCAGACTCACTAGGGCCATGGAATGTCTTATTCACCTCTGAATTTATAGCCTTGGTATACATAAAAGTCCTCAAAATCACTTGGAATATAGGAAGTGTGAACTGAGACGTCCTGTAAATATAAAAATACACACAGGATTTCAAAGACTTAACTTTTTAAAAAGAAGGTGAAATAATTTGTTACTAGTTGATATTTTTACATATTTAAGGGACATATATTGGATTAAATAAAATGTATTATTAAAATTGATTTCTTTTTTTTCTTAAAGATTTATTTATTTATTTATTTGACAGAGAGAGATTACGAGTAAGCAGAGAGACAGGCAGAGAGAGAGGAGGAAGCAGGCTCCCCGCTGAGCAGAGAGCCCAATGTGGGACTCGATCCCAGGGCCCTGAGATCATGACCTGAGCTGAAGGCAGAGGCTTAACCCACTGAGCCACCCAGGTGCCCCTAAAATTGATTTCTTATTATTAAAATTAATTTCTTTTTGTGAATACTAGAAAATTTTAAAATTACACGTGTGGCTTGCATCATATTTCTGTTGGACAATGCCAGTTTAGAGTTTATAATTTTATGAGGCTATTCATTGTAGTTTAGGTAGGAAAACACTGGCTTGGAGAACCGGGAAACATTTCTTTCTCTTTCTCTCCCAAAGTCACATATGAAAGGAAAGAAGGAAGGAAGGAGAAAGGTAGGTTACATTTCAACTAATAACTCAATCAGCAAGTCAATATATCACATGGCTATGCATTTGGGGTATTAAAAAATCATTATCATTTCAACTTAATTTAACAACTAGTTATACAGTCTTCTTTATAGGACAATAATTACATAATTGTTAACTAAACACTGAGAAGGCCCTGGCTGTGCCTGGAGTTTAATACAGATAGCGGAAATTATTAAACAACAGCTAATACACTAGAACTTTCTAAGGGAAGGCATTATCCAATAGAATTCAGAAGGGATTTATATTTTATTAACTTTATAATATTTCTGACATTTATGAGTGCTACCTCCAATTCTTACTGAAGAGAGTTAGAGGAAAAAGAGAAGGAGGTACAGAAAAAGGAAGGAAGAGAAGGAAAGGAGAAAAGAGAAATGGGAGAGAAGAAAGGGAAGAAGTTCAGAGTCCACACTCTCAATTTATGATGATCATGAAAATTAATTTTTTTATTGGGATAGAGACCTATCTACCACATCTGGCTCCATGGTTCTTAGAGGTCCTCTAATCTAACTCATAGCCAGTTATTGAACTCTATCTCAACCAAGAAGACAAGATTTGGGAATTTCGATATTTGCTAAGTTCAATCATCAGTACCAATAAAGTCCATATTGTAATTATGTTCCACAGTTAAGTTTTAAATTTCTTAGTAAATAGAAAGAATTATATAATTATCATTGCTATTTAAATGAGGTTCATTCTAATAGTAGTCATAATAACATCAGTGGTTTTATTATTATGAAAATAAAATACCAGGGAAACTCGATTACAATTTACTAGCTATTTCCTATTAAGATTATTATAATTATAGCATGATATGGTACAAAAACTACTAGTCAGAAAATTCAGAGATTTGGGGTTTTGTCAGTCGGGACCTTTTTTTTTTTTCCCTCATCTCAGAATCAGATGATAAAAATGATCTACCTTATTCAATCCCTAGGTTTGCTGCAAAGTGTATTATTTCATTTTTATACTAAGATAAAAAGTAGATAGTTTTTCAATGTATTCCAGAGTCACGATGCTCATTCCCATCTCAGATTTAAATGCCTTCAAAATTCTCTACAGTTTTCCTCGATGCTAATAAACAGAATTGTTTAGAAGAAAAAAATACTGAAATTGTTACTGCAGAATCAAAACATCAAAAATATTTTCTCACCACCCCTCATCTGTTCAATCTCGCAGAAGTGCGTTCCAGTGGGAGTGTGAATAAATGCATGGACATGCTTAACTCCATTCTGAAAATTAGAAAAAAAAAATGTTTCTGGTAAAATTTCAGCATATATCATAAAGCCAATTTCTTTAATTAAGCTGAGTGCACAAATAACTGAGGTAACCTTTTCAATACGCTTCCAAGGGACTTCTTCCACATAGACTTGAGCTCGGATGACATGGTGAAAAGAAGAAAGGAAATGCTCACAGATGTTCATTGCAAAAGTTTCTATGCTTTTGATCTGTAAAAGGAAACAAAATGCTAGTGATCAGAAACACTGCCCCATTTAAAAATAATTCTTAAATACCCATGGAGTTCTCTTTCCTGTTCAAATGTTTTTTAGAATCAGAGAAATAGAGATTTTGAAAGAATCTGGAGAAGTGAATTGGTCCTTATCCCAATTTTTCACAAGGTCTCCTAAGTGTATTTAATAGATCACCATTAACTGGTGAGACTATCCTGTTGTTTTTTTGTTTTGTTTTGTTTTAAGATTTTATTTATTTATTTGACAGAGAGAGAGCACAAGTAGATACAGAGGCAGGCAGAGAGAGAGAGAGGGAAGCAGGCTCCCCGCCGAGCAGAGAGCCCGACGCGGGACTCGATCCCAGGACCCCGAGATCATGACCTGAGCCTAAGGCAGCGGCTTAACCCACTGAGCCACCCAGGCGCCCCGAGACTATCCTGTTTTTAAAAGAAACCTGCTTTGCAGAAAGAAATGTTTCAATCAATGGATGAGCAAAATGAAACTTAACATTTAGATTCTCCTTACAGTGAGATGAATCATCAGTCACGCCAACTACAGTACCACAATATACTCCAAAACGCTCTCGTGCCTCTATGACTTTGGCCAATGGGCTCCCAAGTTTCCCAAGGAAAAACGTTAATGTAGGGCCATTTCTGCTTCCTTGCTTTGCAAACAAGTCTCTTATGGACCATCCCTAGCTCTCTGCCCTATAAAGGGCTGCCTATTTTCACACAAATTCTTCAGGATAGTCTCTAGACAATGTGTTATGGTCTTAGCACAGTGTACAGATGATTTATGGCTCTGCCTAAGGTGGACTATTTGTATAGGTTTCCCCAGGATAGTTCTGTTTAATGCCTCTTGTCCCAGAATAATTATTTAGCATCTTATTTCATTCTCAGAAGTGTCCTAGTTTAGAAAACAAAAATACTAACTCAAAAAGATATATGTTCATTGCAGCATTATTTACAATAGCCAAAATATAGAAACAATTTACACATCCAACAATGGATAAATGGATAAAAAAAAATGTGGTATATGTAAATATGTATATATATACACACACACGCACATATATTTATTTATATTTATTATTTATACCATAATTATATGGTATCTATTTATATATGGTGTATATATATTTTATATATATATAATGGAATATTATTCAGCTATTAAAAAAGAATGAAATCTTTGCATTTGTGAAAACATAGATCATAGATAAAACTGATGGCATTATGCTAATTGAAATAAGTCAGGAAACAAGCAAATACTGTATGTTCTCATTTATATGTGAAATCTAAACAAAACAAAACAAAAGCAAACAGAAACAAATCAAGCTTATAGATATAGGTAACAGATTAATATTTGCCAGGGGAGTGGGGAAGAGCAAAATGGGTGAAGAAAGTCAAAAGGTACAGTCTTCCAGTTATAAATAAGTCATGGGGATGTAATGTATCACACAGCAAATACAGGTAATAATACTGTATTGCCTAGCTGAAAGTAGCTTAGAGAATAAATCTTAAAAGTTTTCATCTTGACATGATTCTTTATATGGAAAACCCCAAAGACTCCACCCCCAAACTTCTAGAACTCATACAGCAATTCAGTAACGTGGCAGGATACAAAGTCAATGTACAGAAATCAGTGGCTTTCTTATACACCAACAATGAAAATACAGAAAGGGAAATTAGAGAATCGATTCCATTTACTATAGCACCAAGAACCATAAGATACCTGGGCATAAACCTAACCAAAGAAGTAAAGGACCTGTACTTGAGGAACTACAGAACACTCATGAAAGAAATTGAAGAAGACACAAAAAGATGGAAGACTGTTCCATGCTCTTGGATTGGAAGAATAAACATTGTTAAAATGTCTATACTGCCTAGAGCAATCTATACTTTTAATGCCATTCCGATCAAAATTCCACCGATATTTTTCAAAGAGCTGGAGCAAATAATCCTAAAATTTGTATGGAGCCAGAAGAGACCCCGAATTGCTAAGGAAATGTTGAAAAACAAAAACAAAACTGGCAGCATCACGTTACCCGATTTCAAGCTTTACTACAAAGCTGTGATCACCAAGACAGCGTGGTACTGGCATAAAAACAGACACATAGACCAGTGGAACAGAGTGGAGAGCCCAGATATGGACCCTCAACTCTATGGTCAAATAATCTTCGACAAAACAGGAAAAAATATTCAATGGAAAAAAGACAGTCTCTTCAATAAATGGTGCTGGGAAAACTGGACAGCGATATGTAGAAGAATGAAACTCGACCATTCTCTTACACCGTACACAAAGATAAACTCGAAATGGATAAAAGACCTCAACGTGAGACAGGAATCTATCAGAATCCTAGAGGAGAACATAGGCAGTAACCTCTTCGATATCAGCCACAGCAACTTCTTTCAAGATATGTCTCCAAAGGCCAAGGAAACAAAAGCAAAAATGAACTTTTGGGACTTCATCAAGATCAAAAGCTTCTGCACAGCAAAGGAAACAGTCAACAAAACAAAGAGGCAACCCACGGAATGGGAGAAGATATTTGCAAATGACAGTACAGACAAAAGGTTGATATCCAGGATCTATAAAGAACTTCTCAAACTCAACACACACAAAACAGATAATCATATCAAAAAATGGGCAGAAGATATGAACAGACACTTCTCCAATGAAGACATACAAATGGCTATCAGACACATGAAAAAATGTTCATCATCACTAGCCATCAGGGAGATTCAAATTAAAACAACATTGAGATACCACCTGACACCAGTTAGAATGGCCAAAATTAGCAAGACAGGAAACAACGTGTGTTGGAGAGGATGTGGAGAAAGGGGAACCCTCTTACACTGTTGGTGGGAATGCAAGTTAGTGCAGCCACTTTGGAGAACAGTGTGGAGATTCCTGAAGAAATTAAAAATAGAGCTTCCCTATGACCCTGCAATTGCACTGCTGGGTATTTACCCCAAAGATACAGATGTAGTGAAAAGAAGGGCCATGTGTACCCCAATGTTTATTGCAGCAATGGCTACGGTCGCCAAACTGTGGAAAGAACCAAGATGCCCTTCAATGGATGAATGGATAAGGAAGATGTGGTCCATATACACAATGGAGTATTATGCCTCCATCAGAAAGGACGAATACCCAACTTTTGTAGCAACATGGACGGGACTGGAAGAAATTATGCTGAGCGAAATAAGTCAAGCAGAGAGAGTCAAGTATCATATGGTCTCACTTATTTGTGGAGCATAACAAATAACATGGAGGACATGGGGAGATGGAGAGGAGAGGGAGTTGAGGGAAACTGGAAGGGGAGATGAACCATGAGAGACTATGGACTCTGAAAAACAACCAGAGGGTTATGAAGGGGCGGCAGGGGGGTGGGGGGGAGTGGGAGGTTGAGGAACCAGGTGGTGGGTAATAGGGAGGGCACGTACTGCATGGAGCACTGGGTGTGATGCCAAAACAATGAACACTGTTATGCTGTAAATAAACAAATAAAAATAAATATAAAAAATAAATAAATAAATAAATAAATAACATATATATGATAATATGTTGTACGTTTGGATTTCAAAATATAGAGAGAAGTGAGACATATTATAATAAATGGAAATACATTGTTGCAAGGACAAAAAAAAAGTTTTCATCTCAAGAAATAAACATTTATTTCATCATATATACAAATATCAAATGATTATTTGGTACACTTGAAACAAATATAAAGTATGCCAATTATACCTCAACTGAAAAAAAATCAAAAGAAAAAAAGTATCTTGGTTTGGATAAGAGATTATATATATGGTCATTCTACCTATAAAGAATAAATTTTAATTGTTTTTAATATCCAGGTCCATTCCTTCACTTTTCTGCATCTCTTACCCAGTACGGGAAATATAAGAATCTGTATTACCTGACCCTCCTCTATAGCTCAGGACGAAAGCCTATTTTCAATTTATTTTTTCAGAAGAGCAATGCCTTTGTCCATAGCCATGTTTATGCTTTTTGGGGCACTCTGAGTAGCAAGAGAAAGGTTCAGCAGGGAGGAAGGCCTTGTGGAAATTATATTTCAATTAGTCTGCTCATTTCATGCATGCTGAGTGTGGATTTCATGCAAAAGTATGAGAAAAAGCAGTTTTCCAGTCTACATTTCTTGTCTTTTAGACTGCTTAGCAAATAGAAAAATTATCTTGAGTTCCCCAGAAATCTGCTGGTAGTCCAACACAGCTTCACTCACACTTAAAGAAAGTGGAAGGTGAAGGGCCAAAATAGCAGATTCCACTAGCTCCAAGACCCTTTGGAAGAGTATGCTTACCGTGATATGCAGATACTAAGTGGTCATGGAGTTGGGAAAATGAGGAAGGCATTAAAAGTTGGGCAAATATATTTCAAAATACATCATATACTCAAGATTTTCTCCTATAGTAACACCAGAAAGATAAATGGTACTTTCTGCTATAAATGTATACCATTCTAAAAGAAAAAAAATAGGCAAGAGGAATCAAAGAAATGTATGACAAAATGTGTAAAATTCTGTTCCGAAATCCTCCTGGGCCTTGATTTGCTGATAATCCTAATTAAGAAAGAACATGTAAATTTGTCAGATAAGATTCTTTTCCTAAAAGCTGTAGTAAGTTGAGAACCAAAAAAGAGAAGATGTGAGATTAAGAGGAGAAAAAAAAAATGGTTTTCTGTAAGGCTGAGAATTTTAGAATAGAAATAAAAAAAAAAAAAAAAGAGGGGCACCTGGGTGGCTCAGTGGGTTAAGCCTCTGCCTTTGGCTCAGGTCATGATCTCAGGGTCCTGGGATGGAGCCCCGCATCAGGCCCTCTGCTCAGCAGGGGGACTGCTTCCCCCTCTCTCTGCCTGCCTCTCTACCTACCCGTGATCTCTCTCTGTGTGTCTAATAAATAAATAAATAAAATCTTTAAAAAAGAAAGGAAAAATTAGTGGCTTAAATGTAAAAATAGGGTTAAAAATAAGGGAAATCTGCAGTTAGGCAAGTGATACCCTTAAGTTATAGTACGGTGAATTCCAATCAAGATAGGTAGCATCTACGAAGAATGACACCTACCCCTTTAAACTTTGCCAAAACATGAACTGTGTTCTTGATGGTGTCCGTGGGGATGATGTCTGAATTATCTCCATGCACGTAATCTTTTTTGGAGCTCAGAGTAAGTTGCACTGAAGTTGCCACTTCCTTGATGCTGTGGTATTTTCCATCTCGCTGAATACGGAGAACTCTTACCATATCCTTCCCATAGCCAGTTCGGACAAACTCCACCTCATCATTCTGCAACAAAAACACAGTCCTCTTATTGAAGAAACCTAAATGAAAGCAAAAAGTCATCTCCAAGCTCTTCAAGCCTTGATTTAATCACATAATTACAAAAGGTGAGAGTTAAGTGTATTCATGAAAGTAAGACTATTACCCGACCTTTGAAGAAAAATGGGAACTTTAATGGGGAGAAGAAAATTCGAGAAACAGATGAAAATATATCCAGCTAGCCTGAAGACAGACAGGTGGATGGTTTTCTTGATAATAATAACTAATGATAAAAACATTATCTCCTGGACTGAAATCTTTACTTCATTTATTTAATTCCTCCTAACATAATCCTTGTATTAGCTCTATAAACTCATATTATTCCCATGATACAGAGGGAGAAACTGAGGTTCAACGAGTTTAAGGGACTTGCTCTACTCCACATAGCTAGTGAAGGATAGAGCGGAGGATTCCTGCCCAGATCTGTTGACTCCAGACTTTGTCCTCCAAACCACTATGTAGACTGTCATTCTTTCATAAAATTTTTTTGACTATGTTAACTGAAGATAACTATATCCTCTTTTTTAATACTGAGTCATATTCTGGAGAAAATGCCCTGTGATCAATAAAAACAATTTGAAAATTGCTTCTTCTACTTGCTGCCGGGAAGAAGAGTAATTAGTGACAGGGTCCAGATTGCCTCCAGGAGGGCAGAGCCAGGGCCATCTGGCTGTGGGAACAGCTATGCTTTTAGCAAAGAGACACTTAATAAAAGCCCGGTGATTGATTCATTAGTAGCCTTATCTGGAGCCGGAGCTCTCACTAGCAAATGCATCCGTCTCCGCAGCTAGGATTCAGAAGATTTGTTGCTGGGCTTTACTGGTGTTTGAGAGGAGAGGCAGGAGGGAGCACAGGGGCAGAAAAACCTATTTTATTTAGTGTCAAAATTGAACATTAAAATGGTAGTGAAAGAAAGTGACAAAAATAAAAGTAAATCAGAAACAACATGCACTGAGAGTCTGGGGTGGGGTGTCCTAAAGAAGGAGCCTCACCAGCTAAAGGCACATAGGCAATATGCTGAGGGCTGCCCCAGATTCTGTTTACGTAAAGCATCACCAGGTCCCCTGGGAGGAATTGTAAAGTACTAACCGACATCAGAAATGATTGTTATAAGTTCCTTATCAAAGTGAGGGGGATGGGAGGTAGTCCTAAATCTCGGGGATGGAGCCTGCTAGGACATGCTGCTGATTGAAGGGGCGACTCTTGGAGAGGTCCATCAGAAGCCTCTGACCCAATTTTCAAGGGACTCATCTTCGAGAACAGGATCAATAAGACAACTCAAAGAGCAGACTTAAAGGATCTGAAGAAAAACGATAATAGGGACAGGGAAGGAGTCACGGCTTGTGGTTGCAAGGACTTTGGAGTCAGACCACACCCAAATTCTGTCTTGCTATTTATAGCTTTGTGGCTTGCAACAAATAATTTGTTGGCTCTGAGCCCTCAGTTTCCCCAGCTGCACAAACGGAGATAACCCATCTACTGGTCGGAGTTGCTGGGAGTGTGAAAGTCCCAGCTCAGTTCCTAGTGTCTGGGGAGCCATGGGGTCCACCCCCAACAACAGCGGCCACATCGGGCCTGGCTGTGGGCACAGCAGCGGTGGAGATGGCAGGAGGGATTTTGAGTAAAGGCACCAGGTTTTAGAGTAGAGAGCACTGCTGGTAGCAGTCGGAGGAAGACTCCGACATGTCTTTGGAGCCATAGAGAGATTCCACCCGGGCAGGGAAGCAGTTGGCTGGATTGGGGGTCCTGGATGGCATGGACGAGGGGTCAGAACCAAAGGTCTCCAGGATCGTCCATCAGCCCCAGGACACAGCGGGACTCAACAAATGGGACTCAGTCCTATGCCCTGCCACTCGATACCCAAGCTACAGTAGCTCAGTCTGCGAAAAGCAAGTGGTTCCTACATGATACACAGAGTCAATGATAGCCACCCTTCGGGTCCCCAACCCGGCTCACCTCTCCAACTTCATGTCTTGTGACAGCCTATTTCAAACTCTGCTTCAGCTTTCCTGAGCTCATTGTGCTTGCCCAGCCTCTGCATAGTCACCCTGCCTACAGGCCTTTGAATTTGCTATGCCTTCTTCCTGGGACACCCTTTCCCTTCCTTCCGTCCAAATACCAACCCCTTCACCTGACGAACGTCTTCTAGTCACCCTTCAGGTCTCAGAAGCTTCTTCCCCCAGTTATCTGCCCAGTCCTTCAGGGCTAGAGTAGGTTTCTCTTCCGTATGCTCTGGAAAGAGTTACTGCCTTATCACAGTCTTTATCAAATGATATGGCAATTGCCTCATCATGTGTCTGGTTTGTTAAAAAATGGGAAACTATGAAAGCAGGAGCCAGTCTTTCTCAGTTGTCATGGCAACTCCAGTGCTCAGGACAGCGCCTAGAACATAAATAGGTGCTTAACAAATGCGGCATGACTGAATGAATTGTGCACCATCACCTCCACTTCTTGTGTGGTGACACGGAATAGTTAATGATGACACCCCACAGATTTCAATACAGAATTGCCTCTTCAGCCCAAACCTGGGGCAGGAAGTTCCTCTTCCTGGGAAAGTGAGGAAGGCGCCATCTGCTCTCGGATCACCACAACCTGGAGATCACAGGCACAGCTGACCGGAGAACAAAGGCCCGGGAAGGGCAGAACTGGGTGAAGAGAGGGTCACGAACGCAGCGCCAAGAGCTCACATTGCTGATAAGACCGAGCACGCCACACAGCGCGGCCATCATGGAGCTCCCACGTGACGCGGGCCGGAGCTGTCAGTCAGCCTTCCTCAGCAAGCTCCCGACCAGGGCTTGGCACCAGAGCAAAGCCTGAGTAATCACATTATTGGGTAATAAGTCAAAAGAAAAAGAACATAACCGTCTGAGGACGGTGCAGAATAAACAGCAGCAGTGTGGGATGCCTGAGAGTCTCTCAGCAGGACCTGACAAACAGATAACGGTTCCAGACCAGAAATGAGGCTGTTCTTCTCAGTAAGACTTCCCCAGTCTGTAGTCAGAGAAATCAGAAGTAGGTGCCAGAACCCTATCGTGTAGAAAACACAGTATGGTGCAGAGATCCCTGTCCAAGATAACCGTACAGTAAGATAGGAAGGTCGCTCTCATGTAGAGGGTGGGCGGGTGGCTGAGAGGATGGGCTCTCTGCTCTGGAATCAGGCAGCACAGGGGTGAACCTTTGTTCTGCCACCTATTATCTCTGCAGGTGGAGGCGAATTTCTCCATCTATAAAATGGAATAATAGTAGTGCCCAACTCCCAGGATTGCTGTGAGGAGTATGTGAGAAAAAACACAAAGCACTCAGAAAAGGGCCTGACAAATAGTAAGGGTTCAATAAATGTTAGTCATAATTATCACTGATAAATAATAACTACATGTCAAGTTTTATGTCAAAGGGTTCCAATTACCGTTAGAGATAAATATCCAGATTGCACACCAATCCAGAAAGACTGCTCCTATGACAAGGCCTACTTCTGCCTTCATACTTTGGATGTCTGTCCTCAAGCTTGTGTGCCCTCCAGAAACAAAGTTACAAGAGGTAACTCAATTTCCTAGAGAAATATTTTGGATGAAACATCAGACCGAATGAATTTTTACCTGGCTCTACACAAGAAGAATCCCCTTTTCTTAGACATGTCTTGAAAGATAAGGGGATAGAAATCATGACTTACCTGCAAGTAATATTGGAGAGAACTCTCTGAGATTGTAAATTAGTCTTATTTTTCACTTCTGTAATGAGGTAGTGAGCATTGTCCTATTTGCAGGCCACACTGAAAATGATGTAGGCTGTCTAGGGGTTTCTAGCCTGGAGTCTGTTAACCCCTGGAAGGCCCAGTAGATACATTTGAGGTGGAAAATATTAAGAAAGATTTAAAAAAAAAACTTTTGTAAATTTAAAGATGACTCACATTTACTCTTCAGTCTTAGAAGAGCTTCTGCAGGTCTCATCTCTCCCCTCCATAACAGAGAGAAATACAAAAAAGCTAGCTATTTAGGACTGAACACAGGTGTAAAAATCAACTCCATTGCAGTTTGCCATGATGGAAGAACTGTGTTTGGTTGGAGACAGGCCTCTCTTCCTGTGTTTGGAATGTTCTGGAGAAGTTCTTCCAGTTCTGTGCCCAGGTTTTTCCTTTGCCTGACTATTTCCCTGGGTATTCATGAACAAAAAGTTTTCAGAAAAAGATGCTGAACTAATATGAGAAAAAGGAGTACTCATCCGAACAATCTTAATATCACTTTGGCAGATCTTAACAATACATAAGGATAAGAACAATAATGGTGAATCATAACCTTAGAAGCAGCTGGTATTTTTTTGGCTGCCTAGGATCTACTAAATGTCAGATGGGAAAATATTGATATCTAGTAGAAAATGTCATGTTGCTCTAGGCTGTAGAGTGGATTATTTTTGCTATCAAGGAGGGATATGCCCTGAGTTATGTTCAAAGCGTGACTCTAAAGGGATTTGTCAGGCAGATGCTTCAGAAACAGTCTAACAAGTCATATGCCTAATCGTGGTAGAAGGAAGGTGACCTGTTAGCTAATGAAGACTCTATGTACAGGTGCTCAGTGATTTTCATACTTCTGCCTATTACAAAGGAAGAGAAAACTCAGTCACTAAATGTCAGGGGAAATGCTAATGTTCTTGCCAGCCTCTCCATGGTGCCAGTAGCCTTAAGGCTGGGAACTGGAACAAGGCCCTCCGGAGCTTCTAGATTGGGGGCAGGAACCGCCTCAACAAAGAATTGATGGAGACCTCCAAGAACACGGTGGGAAGAAAATGTTGCGGAAACACATACATTGAAAGATACCTCTTTCCAAATATGTAAGTCTTGAGAATAAAAATAACAGTAGCAACCATTTAGTGAGGGTTTCGTCTGGGTCAGGAACTTGGCGTGTATTATTCCCTGTGATCCTTTACAAGGACCCTGCGATGTTGTATTTTTAATCCACATTTGACCAAGAGAGATGCAGGGTTAGGTATCCTGCCAAGGTCACACAATTACTAGGTGACAGAAGGCAGGGGGACCCCCCCCCCCCACAATGACATGCTCTTTCCCGCTACAGGCAGAGTCTTTAGGGATGAGACTCTGGATGGCCAACCCATTCTTTAGGCAGAGAAAGGATACAGAGGGAGGGAAAAGTCTGTGCTACTGCAGAAACTTAAGTTTCTATGCCATTTTAAAAATTCCATTCATTGGACTCTACATTATCTTATCTAATCCTCCCAAAGTCCCTGCCATTTAAGAGAAAGTATCCCTGTTTTAAAAGAAATGGCATGTAAGTGAGCTGTCCAAAGTCCCGGGGCTACCACGCAGACTGGGACTGTGGAAAGAGCCCTGCTGAGACTGAAGAGCTTTATTCTGCTTACACTGCACCAGGCAGAACTCACCGATGCCCAGAGATACCCTGGTCCAGCCCATCCTTTCTCTAGAACTTAAGTCATGGTTTTAAATTGCAGGGCAAGGGGGCGCCTGGGTGGCACAGTGGGTTAAGCCTCTGCCTTCGGCTCAGGTCATGATCTCAGGGTCCTTGGATCGAGCCCCACATCGGGCTCTCTGCTCAGCTGGGAGCCTGCTTCCCCCTCTCTGCTTGTCTCTCTGCCTACTTGTGATCTCTCTCTCTGTCAAATAAATAAATAAAATCTTTAAAAAAATAAATAAAATAAATTGCAGGGCAATTCTCCACTCTGATTGATTCTGTGTGTACGGTTAGGATGCTTAAGTTGTGAAGTAAGGGAACACTGAAAAGCTGATGGCCCTTGGGGGCAGGATGAAAATTCAGCTTCCAGTCTTCAGTAACAGGTACTACATTTGAGTCAATGACTGACTTTCATCTGGGCAAGGGTGACCGCAAACAGGAGTGATGTTGGCTTATTTGTGGTCATTAAACCCATATCACCAAAGGACTGTTTTTAGCCCATCAGCAAAGACGAAAACATAACTGTGGCACAGAAGAAACAGGAAACAAGGAGGGTAGGAACCAGCATCTAATAAGCGTTAGTCACGTGCCAGAGGCTACGTACCCAGCCTCTCCCTGAATCCTGAGAGCACTCTGTGAAAGCACAGATCATGAGCCTCACCTTGAGAAAAGGAAGCTGGCAGTGTTGAGGTGAAATGGTTTGGTCAAAACCACATGGCTGTTGCAGGGGCACCTGGCTGGCTCGGTCAGTGGAATATGTGACTCTTGATCTAGTGTTTGTGAGTTTGAGCCCCATGTTGGGTACGGTGATTACTTACAAATTAAATTTTGGGTGGGTGGGGGAACCCAAACCAGAAGACTTTGGAGAGGCAGGGTCAGGCAGGGAACCCAGGTCTGCCTGATTGTTTTCACTATACCCATTTGCCTTTTTTTTTTTTAATGATTTTATTTATTTATTTGACAGAGAGAAATCACAAGAGAGGCAGGCAGAGAGAGAGGAAGGGAAGCAGGCTCTCCGCCAAGCAGAGAGCCCGATGCGGGACTCAATCCCAGGATCTGAGATCATGACCTGAGCTGAAGGCAGCGGCTTAACCCACTGAGCCACCCAGGCGCCCACCCATTTGCCTTTTTTTTTTTTTCCCTTTTTATTAATTTTTTCAGCGTAACAGTATTACATTATAAGTTCTTTAAAATTGGATTTTGCCTGCATACTCCTTTTTATTTATCTGTCTAGATTTAATTCATTATAAATTCCACATAACCCCAGAATAGAAACATCTGAAACCGTTTTCATTCAATCCATTCCTTCGTCTGTATTTATTTAGCTCCTTCTAGGTAATAAGCACCATGGTAAGTACAAAAGATATAATAACAAACAGGAAACATTGTTCTGCCCTGATAGATTATATACCAGAAGTTTGTACCCTCTACAGAACAAACCCTTTCAGTAAAAAATCAAAAAGTTCGTATTTTAGGCTTTCCAGACCATCTAGTCTCTGTTGCAACTACTCAACTCTGCCATTACAGCATAAATAGTTATACATAATGCATAAATGAATGGATGTTGCTGTGTTCCAATAAAACTTTATTTACACAAACAGGCAGTGGGTCATATTTGGTCAACAACAGTTTGCTGACCCCTGCTCTTGAGAGAAAGACTCAGAAACATAACCAAGTAATTAGAACACATTGTGATAATGACTCCCAGTGAAAAAAATACAGTGAACTCTGGGATATCTAAGCCAGATTGAGGGAGATCAAGGATAGCTTCCAGAAGAGATTGGCATCCACAAAGCTATGAATAATAAATAGTAATTAACAAAATAAAATTGCCAGTCTTCTTCCATTAATTCTATTTAGGTTTTCCTTTAACATTTTTCATGAACAATTATTTGTTTCACAAATACCTGTATCATGTTGCTTTTCTCATCAGTTTTCATCAGAATAATTCCAGTCCCTCCCCTTCCTCCCACAATAAGGATATCAACTTTTTCCTTCAGTCTGTCATATTTTAGATTTTACTCAGCCCATCAACAGTCCTATAAAGGTTTGACCATTAAATTAAACTTAAACAGATAAATTTTCTGGCATGTAAATCACACCTCAAAAAGCTATTGAAAATGAAAAAGTAAAGCCAGCAGTCTGACTTCCAGAAATCCTCAAAGGATGACCAAATTTCAGTGAAGGCCCTATAGACCAGGGTTTGGAGAAACCCAACTTTATCTCAACCTCAAGAAATTTTCACAGATAAGGCTTCAAAGAATATGGACTCACAGCCAAAAATAAAAAAGCAGACAGGGTAATGAGGTATCATGAGAGAGAACTGCAGAAACAACATACAGTGAAGTGTGACCTGAAGAGACAATGGATATTGGAATTATCAAACATAAAATATAAAGTAACATATTTAATATTTTTACAGAAATAAAAGAACTGAGTATATCTCCTTCTTGATACAGAGTGTCTCTTCTCTTGAGCAAAAAACAAGAGGCCATAAAAAAGACCAAGCAAATCTGAAGGGAAAAATAAATTGAACCTCTAGAAACACAATACTAAATGCATTAAGAAACAGAATAAACACAACTGAAGAAATAAAATTAGTTATTTGGAAGAGATAAATTAAGTAACAGAATAATATTGCCTAAGAGAGAATTGGAGAACGGGAAGATAGATCCAAATAAAGAATTAGGATTAATGCAGACACATAGGAGACAGAGTATATGCAAGAGACATAAAATGCACTAGGATGATATGACAGAGAGAATGTGGACAAGGCACAATTTCAAGGAGATCAGGCAGGACTGAGATTTTCCAGAATTACTGGATAAATGAATGCAAACTTTCAACTATGAACTAAGAAGCCCATGACCAAGTGAAGTACTCTACCTCATTCACTAGACTTGGCTAAGTTATAATGAAGGGATTTTCTACTGTTTTGAGAAGTAATTGTACAGTGAAGGATCTGTGGTATTTTTGTCATCTTCTACCACTTGGTCTTCAAAAGTGGGTAATGTGAAAACCATTCTATCCAGTTTGCATTTTCTCCATCTGCCAAATTCAGTTTCTTTTCACATTAATTTGCTGTTTTTAGCAAAATTCAGGACTCACTAGAATCTAGTCTTTAGGATAGTGTTGAAATCCCTGAAGCCCCTCAATGTCCAGTACAGGGTTCGATAACAAGTGAATGCGTAAGAAAGGTCACCGACTGCACAATCAGCATGATCAGGTCAGCAACAACTGGAGGTAAGAAAGCTTAACTGAAAAAAAAAAAAAAAAAAAAAGAAAGCTTAACTGAAAGTTGTCTCTGAAAGAAAGTGGCCTAATAGCATTTTTCCAGAGCTTGAAACAAAAATGGATTTAGCAAATAGCATCCTAATACAGATGTGCCCAAGCCCAAACACAGGAAGGGTTCAGGCTGTAATAAAAATGATCTTAGCTAATGTTTGTGGATCATTTACTTTTGGCCAGGCCCCATGCTAAGTATGGAATGAGGAGAAAATAGGAATTGTCTTACATACTATTCAACAAATGTTCATTAACCTTCATAACTGAAAACAAGTTGTTTATACTCTCTAAATGCATCAATGAATCCTAAGCCTGGGGTACTCAGCTATTACCATTATACTACCAAGAGCTATCACAAGGTAAAATTAATTTTTTTTTTTAAGATTTTATTTATTTATTTGACAGAGAGATCACAAGTAGGCAGAGAGGCAGGCAGAGAGAGAGGAGGAAGCAGGCTCCGCGCGGAGCAGAGAGCCCGATGTGGGGCTCGATCCCAGGACCCTGAGATCATGACCCGAGCCGAAGGCAGCGGCTTAATCCACTGAGCCACCCAGGCGCCCCAATTTTATTTTATTTTAACTTAGAAAAATAAATTTCATGCTATGAACGTTTTTAAAAATTGATTAAAAGTTTGAGGTTGTTGAAATACTCTTTTTCTGAATGCAATAAAAACATACATAGAACAAAATGATACCCACAGAGAAATGATCAGAAAAAATTTTTTTATTTACCAATTTGATAGGTTGCAAACCTGTCAGATATAGCACAGCCCTGGCTCAGGGCAGCAAACCTCAAAGTTTAGGATGTACTAGCATTGCCTCAACCCTTGTGTAAAAAAAAAAAAAAAAAAAAAATGCAGATTCCTACACCCAAGTGGAAGAATTCTGAGTTAGCAGATCTGCAGTGAGGCCCGGAATTCTGCCCCTTCTGCAAGCACAGGAAAATGTGGGCAGGTGGTCCAGACATCCCTCACAAAACTTCTTTAGAGAAATAGAGCTCCAACCCCTCACTTTCCCATGAACCCTGAGTCCTGAAAAACTCCAACCCAACCATAGAATATTTGCAAGATTCCAGTTTGATCTGGGTCTCTAAGTGACTGATCTGGACCCATAATCAGAGGGAGAGATCAGAGCCTTAATGATTTCCAGGAATAGGGTAAATCACTACTTTTTATGACAGCATCTTTAATAACTGAGCCAATTAGAGAAATTCTTTTCCTATCCCTATCTGCTCCCTTCCCTCCTCCACAAAGAGAATAGTCTCACCTTTTTATAGTCATCATGGTAATGGGCCATTTTCTCTTGGCCTTCAACTTCAAATTCAGTTTCAAGAGTGAAAAAGAAGAGTTTGGGCAAAACAGATGTTTTCTAATATTTTGTATTTGACCTGAAGGGTGAGCGGTCAATATATTTACTTGATTGCATTAAAACCAATTGGAC
Organism: Meles meles; assembly: GCF_922984935.1. Classification (NCBI taxonomy): domain Eukaryota; kingdom Metazoa; phylum Chordata; class Mammalia; order Carnivora; family Mustelidae; genus Meles; species Meles meles. The sequence continues at coordinate 145,587,360 of NC_060066.1, read as the reverse complement.
ACCAAGACCTCTTGAAACGAAAGCACCGTGTTGATTGGCTAAAACCAGAGGTGGAGACACTATGCAAACATCTTGGGTAAAATACAATTAAATTTGCTCTGACTTTGAGGCAACCCTTTGAAGTAGACTTTAGGAAATGTTTCTTTAAGACAGAGCACGTTAGAAGTGATAGATCCCAACTATGACTAAGACAGAAGGTTTAGTCATTTCTGCTTAATGTGTGAACGACAAGTATTTGTTTTCACTTCTAGAGCATCACGAGGGAAAGAAAAACATGACATATATTTAATTCCACATCTACTGATCAAGATGGAGTTTCCCTGCCTACTGAACTTCCTACTACATGGTGTTCACTCCAAAGAGTTAACTATCTATCCCTTCGTTCTCTCCAGAACTTCTGATGACTTTGCAAACCCGGCAACAATTGAGCACAAAAGTGTCCGGAGTCATGCTGGCACGTTGTGACAGAACCACACAATGACGTGAGGTTCGCTCTGTTCTGGAAATGCCCAAACAGCTAACGGCAGAGGTAAATGCAATCCAACATCAGCACCCGCACAGCCTGGGACAGACCTGAGACTCAGAGCCCTCAGTCTCGGGGGCAAGTTTCCCATGGTGGCAGGAGGTAAAGGTGGCAGATTTAAAAAAAAAAAAAAATGACAGCAAGACTTCTGAGAACAGCCCTTGCTTTGCTCTTCTTTGGCCTGTTTGGGGTTCTGGAAACAACAACAATATCGTGCAGGAATGAGGAGGGCGAAGCTGTGGATTGGTAGGTAAATGAAACGGGAGGATTCGGGCATGCAGGTAGAAAGCCAGAGCGTCTGAGGCAAAGCGGCTCACTGTAAAGTCCTAAAGGAATCTTCCACCCTGCCTCTCCCTTTTAAAAAGAGGAAATTAAAGTGTGTAAATGACCCACATATCCAAAAAGGAGCAGGCTCCTGAGTGCGGGGGCTTCCTCCTGAGGAAGAGCTCAGCAGCCCCTTGTGAGCCTGCATCGCTGGCCCCAGAGGGACAAGGCTGGAGGCCACAGAGGTGGGAGAGAGCTGACAACCTCTCTCAGTTGGCAATTTCCTCTCATTGCATTGTGCCTTTCCTAACAGAACTTTCCAACATCCTTTTAGAGAGGGAGAAAGGCAAGAAGGCAGACTACTTTCTGTCGGAGAACTTGCTCTTGTCCTTCTGAGAAGGAGAAAGAGGGCTTGATGGAGTGCAGCACGGTTGGGTTGACAGTGTTGATTAGGCAGCACACGGCAGTTGTTGGAGTGGGTGCTGGGTCACTGGCCTCCTTCATGGTGTCAGAGAGACTAAGCACAGCACCACATTATAGCTGTGGATTCTTCTAAAGCTTAGATCACCTTTTCACTCTTTCATTAAGGTCTTTGGTTTTGACATTATGGTTGGCGTCAAGGCTTTGTGTAAACTTCAGCTAAAGAACACAGATACACTCACTCAGTCTCTCAGCAAGCAGTTACTGAGCTTATGCCGGGCCCTGTGCTGAGTATTGAAAATACAGATGTGAATGAAACATGGTTCTTGCCCTCCAGGAGCTCAGTTATGCCGTGAGGGCACAGATGGGGCCATTAGGGAACAGTCAGCCCAAAAATCTTCTCTGAGGAAGTAGTTTTGAGCTAAGTTGTTGTTGTTTAAGACTTTATTTATTCATGAGAGAGAGAGAGAGAAAGGCATATTCCCGTTGGAGCAAGGAGCCCACATGGGACTTAATCCCAGGACCCTGGGATCATGATCTAAGCAGAAGGCAGACACTTAACTGACTGAGCCACCCAGGCATCCGTGTTTTGAGCTAAGTTGTTGTTGTTTAAGACTTTATTTATTCATGAGAGAGAGAGAGAGAGAGAGAAAGGCATATTCCCCTTGGAGCAAGGAGCCCACATGGGACTTAATCCCAGGACCCTGGGATCATGATCTAAGCAGAAGGCAGACACTTAACTGACTGAGCCACCCAGGCATCCCTGTTTTGAGCTAAGTTTTAAGAACAATGATGAGCTGGTCAGAAAAAGCAGGGAGCTACAAGGGCATTTCAGGCCCACGAGGGAGTAGGGGCAAAAAGGTAGAAAGCCATGGAGAGAGTGTGGAGCAGTTCAGTGTTGCTGGTCCTTCAGAGCATGGAGAGATGGCAGGAGGGAGCTCAGCAAGAGGCAACGGCCAGCTCAAGAAGGGCTTTGTGTTCTGGGCTGCAGAATCTGCTCTTGACCCTCAAAGGGAGCTACTAAAGACCTTCGAACAGGGATGTGAAGTGGTCAGGTTCATATTCGAGAAAGTCCACTGGCAATACTGGGAAGGCCAGCTTCATGGAGACCAGTCTAGAGTCATGAACACCTACAGGACTAATATTATGGTTGAGATGATGTGCGGACCCATGTTAGAGAAATGGCAGTCAAATGAGAGAGGAAGGTACATTCTGAGAAAACTTGTCCACAAATGGGTTGAGGGTCGTAGGATAGAGAGCTGAGTTAGGAAAGACTTTCAGACCGTTGGCATCTCTGACCATACAGATGTGTTCCCCAGCTGTGGAGAAGAGCAGAGTTGGACAAAATATTATAAACTTGGTTTCAAAAATATGGAGCTGGATGTCTCTGGGACATGTATGCATTTAGGCTTCTCTGGACCTCAGCGTAGAGGTCTGGGCTACAAAGAGATCCAGGAGTCTTCAGAATATAACTGGAAATGGTTACCCAAGAAAAATGTTTAAATGCACAAGTTCTCATCTGGTGTGTCGTGACATAGATCTCCAGCTCTTCAGTGGCGGGCCACTACAGCATGAATGACACATAAAATGTATTTTTGCCACAGCTGAATGGACATGTTACTTAGCAATAACCGTCAGAGAGAATTCTGAGCCTGAGCAGACAGGGAGGCAGCCTCGAACTGTTACAACTCATGGTGAGAGTCAATGGGCAGAGCAACATCAGGCCAGTACCAAAGAACGATCTTACGTTCCTGGTCACATGCGAGGATCCTGCCCTGAGAATAAGAACGCATGCATGGGGCGAGGAAAAAGCGCGTGTGAATAGAAGCAAGTGTAGAATGTGACGCTTTTATGGGCAGCATGAGGTACTGGCGTGCAGCAATAGTGAATGCATTAGGATGTTTGCTTTCTTGTGAGTATTTGACAGTGCATTGTGGGATTTTTGCGTTAGAGAGTATTTGGCTAGACCCGGGCGGCTTTGCCCTCAGGGGACTTTCAACATTGTCTGCAAACATTTTTGATTGGCACAGCTGCGGAGTACTATGTCATCTAGTAGGTAGAGGCCAGGGAGGCTGCGATGCCCAGGACACCCCCCCACAACAAAGGATGATCTGGCCTGAAATGTGAGCACAGGCCCATTGAAAAGCCCTGGGCTCCATGATCCGGCCACCTCCCCTCCCTGTGAGATACCTTAAGAAGATATACAAACAGGAGATAATAGTAAAGAAGGCAAACTGCTTACTTGATTGGCTGGTCTTGGCCCCGATCCCTCAATGCAGGGCAGTCTGATAAACAAGCAAATCTGAAGGGATAAACAGCTGAAGAATGTGGCTGAAGCCAGAGGGTCAAGGGAAACGCCATCTACTCTGCAGGCCAGACCCAAATCTCAGACCCAGCCAGCCAGCTACAAACACGTGAGCATGCCAAGCACTTGGGGCAGAAGAGAAAAACACACCCAAGGCCTTTGCTGTCTAGCCCTGGGCTTTGGTCTCTCCCCAGTGCAGCCATATGGACTGTGGAAACAGAAGACAGTCGCTGTCTTCTTTTGTACACATTGTATGCAGTCAATGTGTACAATGTGTACATGGGCTTCACCTACAGGGACCCTTCCTGCCAGGCCGGCTACTGTCTCGGGACATGTCCAGTCAGATTCACAATCCTTCTCTGGGAAGGACCAAAGCCAAGGGTGAAAATAGAGGTGGAAAGCTGGAGCAAATCCTTTTCCTTGGACTTAGGAAACACAAGTAAAATGTTATGTTTCATTGCTTCACACCAGGGGAGCAGTCAATAGATGTTAGTAATTCGTGATTATTTCCTTTGTTAGGTTTACCTTTTATAAGTTACCTAAAAGGCAAGACAAGGAAAGCAGACAGACTGGGTTAGAATACCTATACCTAGACTCCACCACCAGAAGCTGGAAGAGGAGTAAGCAGCTCATGAATTCCACCAAGAGTGTATTGGGAAGGACATTACAACAATTATACGAAGACTATGCCTCCAAGGTAAGCTGTTGTTAATCGTTCATCTGATTCATACAAAAATGCATAACACAGAATCTCAACCTTCCAAGGGATTTAACGCTAACCTACCAAAACCCCCAGTCTTAGCAACTTAAAGTCAGCTGGCACAGAATCTGAATCAGTCTAAGACCTTAAGGATTATGTCATCAGACTCAATGGTGATGCCAAATTATTGGCACATTCAGCACTATATCCAGTAGTATCACTGGGTAAGGTGTGAACTGATTACATATGGAAGGCTTCGGGCTGCCAAACTCTGCCAATTCATTCGGGACTTGCTATCTTATCCCTTTGACAGAAATAGAAATGAGCCCCCACCTGTTATAATGCAATATAGACCCGCAGTCAATACGCCTTGAGGAACGGATTGCTTATGCTATGGTGGGGATGAGTGGCAGTGGCCCTCATGAAGGTTTCCAGTTGGTCTTCCTTTTAATTTATCATTTTCCAAATAGTAGGTAGAGAGCTAGGTTTCTAACACAAGGCCCAGAACTAGCTTGCCCAAATGCAGATTAAACCTGCTATCTGGACTTGATCAGGCAATGAGCTAACCAAAGAAACAGAGGTAAGCAGGCTGCTGGCTCCCTGTGGGCAGTCTCCCAATGTTCCAGGCACCATCTGCTGTTCGGCGACACGACACTGCATTCCAACCAGGGGTGACAAGTAAAATCAAACAATAGTATTTGGTTGCATGCATGTATGCATTCGCAACACTCACTTATAGAGAAGTCAGTGTGTGAAATGACTCAGCACTTACAGCATGCTGGGCCTTTGCATAGGTCAATAAATTTAATCCCCACAATACTGTGTTAGACCCTAGCACTACGACACAGGTATATGTGAGTATTCACTCAAAACATGCAGAGAGCTGTCCCAATGTGTGCTGATAGTCACTTAATTCACCTGCCATTAAGACCAGCCTTCAGAGCCAAGTTACAAGGTAAGAATGTATTTATTTGTAAGGCTCACCAAGCACTGTTCTAGGTGCTTTTTAAAATTATTTCATCCCAGCAGCAACCCTGTTTTAAATTACAGGTTGTTATGTAAAGTCAAACTGCCTGCAGCTTCTTCTGCTTTCCAAGGTTGGGGATGGAGGCCGGGACCATAACCCATCAGTGAGGAAGCAGCACTTCCCCTCTTCCCTTCCCCACTGGGAAGAGAAATGAAAGAGCAACATGGTAGAGCCTCTGTCATTCACCTTAGTTGGGACAGATGGTTCTTACTTTGGCTGAGTATAATAATGAGCTTTGGAGGCCCAACACTAGCCTCAGAGCCAGGAGGGCAAAAGAGCTAAACTGCTCTGCCAAATAAAATAGAGTAGATGAGAGCTAGGAATTAGAAAGCGTAAGAAACACAGAGGGAGACCGGGAGCAAGACCGTGTGGTGATGTAAAACCATTCAATGTTTCGCACCCCCAGTAAAACCTGCTCACACGCAGGCCTCAAGGGATGGATTCTGGAAAGAAAGTGACAGTAAAGGGGCTGATTTCCATGTCTGATTCACACAGAGCCAAAAGAAGAGGAGCAACAATAGTGGGTGACATTCAAGGGAGATGGGGTGTTCTTTGGAAGCTGGAATTCTGTGCCAGAGGTGATGGTGAGACAGAGCCCCCCCACCTGCCAACCGGGAGTTCTAACAGCAGAATTCGAGATGAGACCGACTGGTTTTTAATCTCAATTGCCAAGATGACCTGGGCCAATATCTTGGTTGCACTGGGCATTGTTGCCCTTCTTTTGCCTTTGTCAATAAGAACCTTCCATTCACCTTTATAATAACATTTATCAAATTATACTGGAGTTGCTTGTACTTGCTGTCTGTAGTCCCTGCTAACTAGGGGCAGAGATTGTACTAGTCTTGTCCAACATTCAGTAGTCAAAATAATACCCAGCCTGTGTCCAGAGGCACATGCGTAGGCCTACCTACTCCCCGGTCCATGGTCTTCCCCTTTGTCAGAGAGCCTTTCTTCACTAGGGCTATAACCTGTTTAACCTTAGCTAGCCGTTACCCTCCTGGTTAGCATAACACACTTCATCAATTATAAGGATAAAGTTCCTCACAGAATCTTCCCAGAGCCCCTTCACATTGTATGCCAAAGGCACACAATGGCCTCATGACCACATTCAACACCAGCTCATTGAATCACTGTCAGGGTCCTCCGGCTGAGGATATGAAGGCCAACAGTAGCTCAGTAGGTCAGTTGTGGAAAATGAGTGTAAAAAGACAGCTTCTTGTCCTGGATATTCCTAAATATAGTAGCCAGGAATGCTTCACAGGCTATACGGTGCATTTAAAAAAGGTTTTAGATTACATCGAATAATGAAGCAATTGTAAGCAACTCAGTTATTGACTTATTTTCTGAGAGAAAAGGAGGAGGCTTTTTTTTAAATTGAGGAACCGGGTTGTCCTTTATTGCTTTTAATTATGTCCCCAAGATTTTTAAAAATATCAACATTACTGGCTTCAGTAAGAATCACTACGTCATGACACCAGTGAAATGGAACCACACAGAACTAATATAAGTACATTTCTAAAACATGACATAAGAGAGACCACCAAAAATAATAGCTTCATTTTTACTCAGAGATTTGGCCCACTGTTTAGAAATTTTACTCATATTTTGCCTTACCAGAGGAAATCCAATATCCCCACACATTCAATTTCACCACTTTTTCTAAGCAGGAAACTATCAGGTGAGAAGGTGAAGTGACACTGAGAAATGGATTGAAGGAAAATCCTCCCCTCCAGGGAAGTAGTGGGAGCAGAGAATGAGGAATCCTGATTAAACACAAAACGCTAACCAAGAGGTGAAGTACAATGCAGGCAGAGGAAACCAGACCCTGACAGCCAGTTCCGCATTGTGCCTCTAATATCAGTGGAAAAAAACCCAGGTGTAAACCTTGGCTGATTGTTCCGACTTCATTTCCTGAACAAATATCTAAGTACTTCTTTATTATAAACTGGTTGCCAAATGAGAAACACGGGTCCAAAACAACCAAGAGAAATAGGAATACTGCCCTCAGATACACAGCAGGAAGCGTAGGGTTCCTGTAACATAAGACAAAGCCGTGCGTGGTTGAGAATGGGCTTCCTGTTCCCTGTCTTGCCTGGCACAAAATTCATATTGATGGGGAAGCTGCCTATTAGGAGAATGGATGACTTTTCATGTGTATTAATGAAGGCTCTGTATCGCAGTCTGGGTGGCTGGTAGAAATGTTGTAAGCATTTATGAGCGTAAGAGTGACACCTTTATAACCCTAATGTGTTTCTGCAGAATAACAACACAGCCTATCTACTCTACAATGATGGGGTCCCTACCTCTGTGAATTACAGCCGAAAGTATGGACACACTAAAGGTATGACAAAAGCTGTTAGTTTCTCTTTCCTATTGGCAATCAACATTCTCTTCAACATTCTATCTTGAATATTCTTATGTTGCACACCAGAAAGATAGCTTTTCTCCTTAATGGTTTATTTTGAGTTATCAAAATGCATTATTTCTTTATTACAGGTTATAATCATATCATATGACTTGGAAATCTCCTTTTCACAAATTCCATTCTATTTCTTTTTTTTTTTTAAGATTTTATTTACTTATTTGAGAGACAGAGATCACAAGTAGACAGAGAGACAGGCCGAGAGAGAGAGGAAGGGAAGCAGACTTCCCTCTGAGCAGAGAGCCCGATGTGGGGCTCGATCTCAGGACCCTGGGATCATGGCCCTAACCGAAGACAGAGGCTTTAACCCACTGAGCCACCCAGGTGTCCCCATTTTATTTCTTAACATTTAAAAATACACACTTTGGGGGCACCTGGGTGGCTCAGTGGGTTAAAGCCTCTGTCTTCGGCTCAGGCCATGATCCCAGGGTCCTGGGATCGAGCCCCGCATCGGGCTCTCTGCTCAGAGGGAAGGCTGCTTCCCTTCCTCTCTCTCTCTGCCTGTCTGTCTACTTGTGATCTCTGTCTCTCAAATAAATAAATAAAATCTTTAAAAAATAATAAAATCCAGACCAATGCAATAAAGCAAATATCACAATAAAGTGAGTGAAATGAATTTTTTGATTTCCCAGTGTATACAAAAGTTATGTTTACACTATGTTGTAGTCTATTATGTGAGCAGTAGTATTAATGTCTAAAAAACGATGTATGTATCTAGATTTTAAAAATACTTTATTATTAAAAAATGTTAGCCATCAAATAAATAAATAAATAAATAAATTAAATTAAAATAAAAATACACACTTTGTAGCAGAAATCCAAGTACTGAATACTGGGAATATCAGCCAGTGTGTGTGTTTGTGTGTGTGTGTGTGTGTGTGTGTGTGTACACATGTCTCAGTCAGGTTCATTAGGGTATAATAGATATAGAATAAAATTCATTCTTCTTAGTGAATGGTTCCTTTTGAAATAAACATTTTTGAAAAGTATTTTTAAATAAATTTTTCATATTAGGTAATTTTGTTATATATATTAAAGTTTTTATCATAGGAAAAGTTATTTTTCTATTTATAAACTATATATATAGTTTTTCTATTTATAAACCATATATATACATAAAAATTCAAAATGCCAGCCAAAAAAATCTGTAATCCTAAGACCATTAGATAATCACATTAATCCTCTCTACTTACCTTTTCTATGGTATGTATTTTAAAACATTTTTATAAAACTATTGTAATGACTATTTTCAACCGCTTTTCAACTTAATGCATCATGAATAATTTCCCATGGCAACAAGTATTTTTCAGAAGGTCCCAAACTCATGCTTTCAGGGGCAGGCAAATGGATGTCAGCAAGCCAGGTGGGCTGAACTAGCAGGTCCCTGAAGAAATAGAGGGCGCATACTTTGTCAAAAGGACAGATAGTACTCAGCTTGCCTTTGGGGGATGCAATTTTTCAGGAGATGTTGAAAATTAGTATTTGTGGAAATTTCCCCCAGTGTTTAAATGTTGGCAATGAGCTCAAAGTCTTAAAAATACTCTGTGAACATAATCATATGTATCTGCAGGCTAGATTTGGCCACTGGGCTGCTACTTTGCAACCTCTGATTAAGAATATAATTTGTAATGGCTGTCAAATGTCATGAGCGTTGAAAGCTTTTGATTTAGCCAAGATGCCTTCCTGATGGTCCTATTAGCAAGGAATGCAGCAATTTTTATAATACACCACATTCTCCAACCTCTCCTCCAACAACCCTCAACCACCATTCTCACTCCACCCTGTTAGTTGCTAAAAGGATTTGGGAGAAAGACTGGAAAAGGAATGGAACCCCATGTCCAGAGAGGTTGTTCTCTTTGCCAACAGATGCATGACATCCTGTGGCATTGGTACCGGGGGCTTAGGATTTCAGGCAAACAGCTCACTCATCTGGGCAGAAGGAAGCTTCTGAAGGTCATCCAGGTCTGTTAGGCAAAAGGACTTTGGACTTACATTTTCCACCGGGACACAGGGAATGATTCTATATCCACTGAGAGACCAATAGTGTTCTTTCTTAAAGTGTGTTCTTTGCAAAAGAAATAACAGATAGGCACTTGATTTCCATTCTAACAATAAGACAAACATGAATAGCTTTATATTTGCATGGTCATATGCAAACTGGAAAGTCTAGTCAGCATACCCAAACTATCCCAGTTTATTTATAAACACAGAAATTGTCACAGATGCCTGTTGGATAGGATTCATTTTGCCATGTCACAAGATGATGAAAATCTTTCTGTTTCCTTCCTTTCCGGTTTTCATGTTATTTTGCTCTACAAATCTTCACTAAACACAATTACCTGGGATGTTTTGGCATGGCTTCTCTTTTAATTCTCTTTGCCTCTTGTTTCTGGGCTTGTGGAATTGACTAGTCTTCTACAGTTAAAGGTGCATCGGTTTCTTAGAACAAATTACTATAGGTACATTTCTCTGTTTGGTATTTTTCTCCTCCAACTCTTTTTTAGCCAGCTTTTGAAAATAGCTGCTTAGCAGTACAGAGCCTCATTATCTGAAGCTTGCCAGGTGACTGTATAGTTTAACAAGGTCACATTCCAATTAAGCAAATTTGCATTCTGCCAAAACAAATTCTCCTTATGGTTAGAACATGAAATTCCTCTTAGCTCTTCATAGGGTGGCTGCCCTGGCTGCCCTGGTGGCTTCTTATCAGTAATGGGGCTAGGTGATGTGTGCCCAAATTGGTTTTGAAATCTTTGAAAAACAAGCATAAATCTTTGTGCTTAGTAATGGAATAAAACTTTGGCCTGAAATATAAATGGGCTTAAATGTTGCAGCTTTGAACCCTATTGTTCAATGGAGATTTTGCTTTTCTAATGTATCTGTATTAACTGTATTTTTGGTAGGCTTACTGCTGTGGAACAGAGTCCAGGGAATCTGGCTGATTCATTCTATTCCCCGGTTTCCTCCAACTCCTGAAGAAGGCTATGATTATCCACCCACAGGAAGAAGACACGGGCAAACTGGCATCTGCGTAACTTTTAAGTACAACCAGTATGAAGCAATAGGTAACACTAGAGTATGTTTAAAAAAGAGATAGCAATGTTAAAGAAAGGATTTGGAAATGTATTAATAAATGCATTACTTCATCTATTTCTCTATTCATTAACACTCTGACACCTGGATTCTACTAGATTCTAATATTGACATTGCCATGGTGAGACCTTGGGCTGTTTCACTTACTAGACCTTTGTTTTCTGATCTGCCAGTGATGTCTTTGAAATTGATCAGGGGTAGTATTTTCAAATATCTGCAGTGGCCATGCTGGTAACAAAAATGGGTGAAACAGATGAGCAACACTTCATGGGCAGTGGGATCAGAGATAAACTGGAGTGTTGAGTCTCCCCTCAAAAGCCTCATCTCTGCCATGTGGCTCTGTAGGAAAGCAGACCTAATGATACCAGATCTCCATATTTTTCAAGAGGAACTAGAAATATCGGGATGGGAGAGAGTCAGAAAGAGAGCATGATCTCAATCTTATTTAAAAAAATAACTGTGCAGATTTCATGTTACCTGCAGGCCACCAACCTGACAGCTCCAAGCCATGGGGTCTTCCTTTGAGATCCCAAGCTCAAGTGGCCAAAAATACTTGGATTTGGAAGTGAAAACTATGGATGTGGATTTGGAAAACTATGCTGGGGGAGGAGGAGAAGGAGGAACGCTGTTTTACCAATCTCATTTTTACAGAGGAGGCTGCTAAATTGTAGTAAAGAGTGATTTACCTCTAAGTATAGGAGGTTTAGAACATATTTTTCATAAAATTCCCACCTTATGGCAAGGATTACTGAGGCTCTCACTCAAAGCCCCAGTTTAACTACTTGAGTTCCAGTAATGATTAGGGAGATGAATCGCACAGAGATTAAGTATACATGCTGATGAGCTAACCATTCTTTAAGCTGGATGAACGGTTCATGGTAGTTCTCTACCTTTGCATATGTACATATATGAGAAAGAACCAGATGGCCGCCAATGTCAGACTGCCTGGATTTGAATATCAACTCCATCAGTTATGAGCTTTATAACCCTGTGCATGCAACATAAATTCTCCATTAATTCATCTGTAAAATGAAAATAATGATAAAAGAACTTACTTAATAATATGGTTATTGTTAGGATTGAATTAAAAACATGTAAAACCCATAGGACAATGCCTGGAAAGTAGAAAGTACTCAACAGGTGTCAACTACTTTAACCCAGAGTAATTTGAAAGCTATTGTTTTCAAGAAGGGAATATTCTTGTTTTTGTTTTTTGTTTTGCTTTGTTTTTTTTTTAACTCAAAACAAGATCTATAATATCAACAAGCATTTCCATCTGTGTCCTAATTCTCAGCTTTTCTTTCTGTTTCTTGATTCAGATTCTCAGCTCTTGATCTATAACCCAAACATTTATAGCTGTTCCATCCCCGCCACCTTTCACCAGGAGCTCGTTCACATGCCCCAGCTTTGCTCTGGTTCCAGCTCGTCAGAGATCCCTGGCCGGCACCTCACCGCACTTCAGTCAGCCAGGGGCCAAAAATTCCTCCATTTTGCAAAGTCTGATTCTTTCCTTGATGGTATGAAAGATCATGATCCAATCATATGTAACGTTGCTATTGGACTCACTCTGGATTATATAGAGGAAATACTCTGATTATTCAGGGGTAGGGAAGTAGAAGAGAAGGGAGGGAAAAGGAAGTAAAGGGAAAGGGGAGATGGGATCAGTTCAAACATCTGCCTACTCTGCTTGAATAGCAAAATTGCTGATCCAGCTGCCAAAATATCTCACAATATCTCACAACCATCCAACCAGGGGCCAGTGAAAACTCTCAGGCTGCAGCCTCTGTTGGGCACAAGACACAGCTCTCTCCTTCTTTTTCTATTCTCTAAGTAGCTATTTAAAACCATCTTTACCCTCAAGTCCTTTACATGACTCTGCCGCCTCATTTCCAGCCTTGATTTCTCCTTCCAGAGAGAACAGAGATCACCAAGGAGAAACCCCTTCAAGGACAAACCCCACCAAAAATAGTATGGAGGTTCCTCAAAAAATTAAAAATAGAAATATCACATGATTCTATAATTCCACTACTGGGTATTTACTCAAAGAAAACAAAAACAAAAACACTAATTCAGAAAGATATGTGCAGCCCTTTGTTCAATGCAGCATTATTTACAGTAGCTAAGATATAGAAGAAACCCAAGTGTTCATCAATAGATGAATGAATAAAGAAGATGTGGTATATATACACAATGGAATATTACTCGGGCATTAAAAAGAATGAGATCTTACCATCTGTGACAAAATGGGTGGACCTAGAGGGTATTATGCTAAGTGAAATAAGTCAGACAGAGGAAGATAATGATTTCACTTATATGTGGAATTTAAAAACAAAACAAATGAACAAACCCCTCCCCCCCCCAAATAAAAGCAGAAATGGACCCATAAGTACATAGGACAAACTGATGATTCCCAGAGGGGAGTGGGTGGAGGGATGGGCAAAAGGGTGTAGGTGACTGGAAGGTACAGGCTTCCAGTTATGGAATGAATAAGTCACAGGGATGAAAGGAGCAGCCTGGGGAATGTAGTCGATGATACAATAGCATAGTATGGAAACAGATGGTAGCTCCACTGTGGTCCGCATGAAATGAAGAACAGAGTTGTCAAATCACTGTGTTTTATACCTGAAACTAATGTAACACTTTGTGCCAGCTATACATCAATTTTTTAAAATAGCTAACAACAACAACAACAACAACAACAACAACAAAAAGAACACACCTACTCTCAACAATCTTATCTGTTTCCATTCCTTTTCATGAGTTTTCTTCTACCCCAACAGACAAAGTGCACCCCTTGTGCCTTGGAACCCATCCCAGCCTCAGAATACCTTGATTCATCCACTTGATCTGTTCTCCCTCTTCTACTTCAACAGGCCCACTCTATAAGCTCTGTCCCCTTAGCACACAAACATCCCCAAAAACCTTCCCTCAGTTCTAGAGCCCCTATATCTGTTTCTTCTTTCCTTCCAGATTTCTTTTTAAAGGACTCTTCAGAGCCTTCTCTTGATCAATGCTCCTTCACTGCAGTCTTGAGCCTCTGTCGGTAGACATGCCAGTCTCTCCCCAGTCACCAATGACTCTCTTAGTTGACCTCACTGTCTTCCCTCTTTGCTTCCTTCCTTCCTTCCTTTTATATTAGATAAAATTCACTGAATGCCTGCCACTTGCCAAGCTCTGTGTTAGGCACCAGATAGAGATCCAAAAATTAACAGGACAGAAATAGTCTCTGCAGAATCTGGCACTGTTAAAACACTTTCCTTCCTGAAACACTCCCCCTCCCTGATTTTGGGGAGTATACAGTCTCTTGGTCTTCTTCCCACTTCTCTTAAGTCTCTTCTGCCAGGTCCTCCTCCTCTGCCTACTACTTAGGTGGCTGAGTTGCCACGTGGTTCTCTACTTATCCTATCTCATTCTACATACTCACTCTAGACGCTTCCAGCAAGCCTTCAGGTGATTCCTAAGACTAGATCTGCACCCCAGATCTCTGGACTGACAGATGTATTCAAAAGTGGGTGGGACATTTCTACTTGGAGGTGGCACAACCACATCAAATTCAACATGCCAAACTCATCATTATCCCCCACGAATCCACTCTTTTTCTTGTATTCTGCATAGTCAACTGGGGACTCTAGATCCCTCCTTTTTCCTCACCCCTCTCTCAAGTCATCAAATTCAATCAGCTCCAGGTCCTTAGTAACACTCACATTTATCTTTTCCTCTCCAAACTTTCTGCCACTGCTACGGTCCCACCTGTGTTTATTGTCACAGTTGTTGTGACAACCTGATGTTTTCCCTATCTCCAATCTAATGCACCTTTCACAGTTCATCCTCTGATTGCCTCTTGGTTGATATTTATGATCAGAAACCAGTTTCTACTAATTCTCCATTAACACTTCTTTAAAAACTTCCCCATTGAGCGGTGCCTGGGTGGCTCAGTTGGTTAAGTGTCTGACTCTTGATTTCAGCTCAGGTCATGATCTCAGGGTCATGGGATTGAGCCCTGCACTGGGCTCAGAATAGAGTCTGCTTAAGATTCTCTCTCCCCCTGCCCCTCCACTTTGCTCACTCTAAATAAATAAATAGCCCCAGTGATTTCAGGAAAACCCAAACATTTTGGCATGATTTGCAAAGATCCCTTGAATCTGGCCCCTGGTTACTTCTCTAGCTTTATTCTTTCTGAAGATCTTTTCAGTACAAAAACATATATTGTTCTCTTATTTGTGTGGAACAGAGGACATTTTTAAACACCAACGTGATCTCAGTAATAAGGATAATAACTTTAATTTACATATCACTTTAGCACTTACAAAATGTTCTCCTGTCCACTATCTCAATTATGTTGTTATTATTGTGCTTATGACATTCACATATCAGGGGTGAATGATGAGTTCCAGTGCTGAGGATATTTTCAGGGACTTATCTAAGTACAAATACTAGCCTTGCTATCTTTCTCCCTATAAACTCTAGACATCTTTGCAGCCTGGATGGCTCAACATCTGAAGACACACTTGCTAACAGAAACCTGGCAGCGGAAGAGACAAGAGCTTCCTTCAAACTGCTCCCTTCCTTACCACGTCTACAATGTCAAAGCAATTAAGATATCTGGACAGTCTTACTTCAGTTCTTACCAGGATCATGCCAAATGGTGTGTTTCCCAAAAGAGGACCAAAAATCGCTGGACCTGTATTGGAGACCTAAATCGGAGCCCATACCAAGCCTTCAGAAGTGGAGGATTCATTTGTACCCAGAATCAGCTTATTTACCATGCATTTCAAGGACTGGTTTTGTATTATGAGCACTGTAACTAAACTTGGTGAAAGGACATAAGTACTATCATTTTCACTGCTGACAATGAGTCTTCTTCCATAAGATTCATTATATATCAAAACCTTGTGAATGTAGCTGTACTCCACATATCATCAAATAAAATGCTTTTCTACCATGTTTACCATTTTATCTTCCACTTAGTGGCAATTTATCTACTTTCTATTTATATGTCATAAACATACATTTTTATACATTGCTAAAGTGAGAATGGATGGAGTGGAAGAAAAAATATTCTCTGTTGTTCATAGATTGACAGACTATCTCCTAGATTAATTGCATCTCCTTCACAAAGATTTCCTGACTCTTCTCATTCTTTGTTGAAGGAAAAAAATTTCTCTGTGTATCTCATACTATTTAGTCACATTCTTCTTAAAGTTCTTTTCACTGGTTTATGGTTAAGTCTTATTTGTTGTTCTTGCTGCTGCTCCCTACTAATCTTATGATCTTAGGCCATTTACTTGAACTCTCTGAGCTTTGCTTTTCTCATCTGTGACATGCAAATAATCAACATTTTCAAAAAAAATGTTTTTAAGTCAGATTAGGAGGAAGAAGTAAAACAACCTACCAACTTGGGAGAAAATAAAGAAGAGTAACATAAATAAATCATAATCAAATCTAACAGTCTTCATTCCAGTGTGCTCATTTTGGGAGTTCTGATCACTAAATACAACTATGCTATAAATAAACAGTAATAAATTTGCATTAAGAACTTGTTGCTTAATAAAATTTAAAATACGGTTCCCACAGGTGGTGGGTAATGGAGAGGGCACGTTTTGCATGGAGCACTGGGTGTTGTGCAAAAAGAATGAATACTGTTACGCTGAAAAAATAAATAAAATGAGAAAAAAAAAAAAAAAAAAAAAAAAATACGGTTCCCAATTTCAAGAAAATTATAATCTAACAAGAGTAATCATAACAGTAACTAAGGCCAGCATTTATTGAGCATTTACTATGTAGTGAACAGTCAACCCATATTTTCTTACTTGATCTTCATAATGATGCTATGCAATAGAAATTATTATATCTCCATTTTACTGACAAGGAAACCGAAGCCTACAAAGCTTCAGTAACTTGTCCAATATTATAGAGGTCTATCTGCTCTCTAAGGCTATGCTCTTTATTTCTATTCCAAGACACAATAAAATAAAATGATGTAAAATAGGATAATATATATATGATGTCTTTTTTTTAAGATTTTATTTGCTTGACAGAAAGACAAAGAGATCACAAGTAGGCAGAGAGCAGGCAGAAGCAGGCCTCCTGCCGAGCAGAGAGCCCAATGCAGGGTTCTTTTTTTTTTTTTTTAAGATTATTTATTTATTTGACAGGGAGAGAGATCACAAGTAGGCAGAGAGGCAGGCAGAGAGAGAGGAGGAAGCAGGTTCCCCGCGGAGCAGAGAGCCCAATGCGGGGCTCAATCCCAGGACCCTGAGATCATGACCTGAGCCGAAGGCAGCGGCTTAATCCACTGAGCCACCCAGGCGCCCCCCAACGCAGGGTTCAATCCCAGGGCCCTGGGATCATGACCTGAGCCTAAGGTAGAGGTTTAACCTACTGAGCCACCCAGGTGCTCCAATATATGATGTCTTAGCACCAACCAAAACTCATGGAACATAATGACACCTGTCCAATGAAAAGCAGAGAAAAAATTGAGTTTATCTTCCTGTCAGAAGCAAATATAGGCTAAGGGGATGTTGAATATTAGTTAGTTAGCTTATATGTTTGAATGTACGAGGTTTGAAAAATATGTTTTATCCTCACAGAAAGCATCTGACCATAAATAATTTCAATAAAATAGGATTAACAGAAAAACTAAAAAGTACAAGATCCTGACTTTAAAGGTGAAGAGGGTCAGAACTTGATCCAATAACATAGATAGGAATAAATGAAAAGGAAAACAAGAAAGCAAAGGTGAGTTGAAGAAGAAATTTTATTGGACTAAAAAAATACACACAATAGGTATGAGCTTCCCCAAAGGTAAATCCAGACGTTCTAGAAAACTGGTTTTATCTCAAGCACCACAGAAGAATCTGAGAGTAGAATCAAAACCAGAATCCATAGAATAAGAGGATAAGAATGTGACAGAGAGAAGAAAAAGACGATGCTGGCCTACTGGCAACGCACATTAAGGATGTGCTTCCCAGTGAAGGGAGGAAGAGCAGTGCCTAGACCCTCCTTGAGGAAGGAAAAAATGCTGGAAAGGAACTGAACAGCCCCAGTAGTTCAAGGATGTCAAATACTGACCTTGGGAGGAAGGAATATACCTTGGTGTTGTAGTTCCCCGTGATGGACCTTAGTTAGGAGTAGCCACAGCAGAACAAAGAAACTAGTATTGCTATCTTCCTCAAGCATATGCCCAAGCCCATTACCCAATCATGGTGAATCCTATAGGGACACTGGGGAGTATCTTTAAGATAATAACATCACTGGAAGGAAACTGAAACTTTTGAGATTATAGGGGATGTTTTCATTGATGCCCTTTGGGAGGAAGAGAAGAATATGGGAGATATCAATGAACAAAATTTAAGTTCTAAACCGTGGTTTGAAATACTGGAATTAAAGACTCATGTCTAGATGGAAGTATACTTTGGAAAGAAGTATTAAGATTGTATTTAGCTGCAAAGTAGTGTAATTGCAGAAGAAATTAAAAACAGAAATAAACCTATGACAATAATCAGGGTTGAAGATGGCTATTCTAACATGGCAATTCCAAATCATTTCTACTGTGCCCTCACACCCTTCTTAGATGTGAGTTTCTTAGAAAAGCTATTTTCCCCAGTCTCTATCATGTGACCATTTCCTCTCCAGCTCCAAATGCTTGTGACACAAAAGAAAATAAGCCATATGGCATCGAAGGCAATACAATTCAGAAAAGAGCTTAAGGTAGGGGTATTACAATGGAGTCTTGGTGCTTGAGCACCAAGGGAGGTGGGATCTGGAGGGTTATGTCCCCTGGAGATAAGATGACCATAGACGGCCTTATGCTTGCTGAAGCAGAGAACGGTGGGCTGCAAAAGCTAGAGGATGGTGCAAAAGCACCCCGAGTTCAAAGGAGAACAGAGAAATATCAATTCCAAATGTCCAGCTGTCAGATGAGTTCCCTGTGGAGCCCAGCCGTTCTCCCTAGTCACATATCCTATGACCTCCCACTATATCTTTCCTTAAGTACCCAGTTTTAGTTTCAGTTGGTTTGAGTAGTTACCTATTTCTTAGGCAAACAATTCTCATTTGAGTTATATAGAAATGAGAATGGCAGTGCAAGGGCAGTGCCAAATCATTTCAATTAAATTAATAACGAGGGGGAGCCTGGCTGGCTCAGTCGGTCAATAAACAACTCTTGATCTCAGAGTTGTAAGTTTGAGCCCCACATGGAGTGTAGAGATTACTTACCCAAAAAAATCTTAAAAAAAAAAAACAATAAGGGGTACCTGGGTGCCTCTGTGGGTTAAAGCCTCTGCCTTCGGCTCAGGTCATGATCCCAGCATCCTGGGATCGAGCCCCGCATCAGGCTCTCTGCTCCACAGGGAGCCTGCTTCCTCCTCTTTCTCTGTCTGCCTCTCTGCCTACTTGTGATCTCTGTCTGTCAAATAAATAAATAAAATCTTAAAATAAATAAATTAATTAAATTAAATTAAAAAATAATAACTGAGAGATGGGTCATGCACAATTCTCACAGTCCCACAATCTCAGATGTTTTACATATTAACACAGAATATGGGGTTATAAAGGAAGTATGCTAGAGATTGTAGCGTGGCATGGTTAATGTATTCCTAAGGGAAGGATTTGGTGGGAAAGAATAAGAAAAAGTAATGAGATAGCTTCAAATATTTGGACATTTCCTAAGTGTCTCATTTAGCTAAAAAATTTTTTTATTAATTTGTGGCTAAATACATTATTTCATTTCCCAAAGAGTTGAAATGACCAGAAATATTTCAACTCTGAACCTGAGGCTTGCAAGCAAGGACATGGTACCCCAGGAGAAAAGTGTTCCTGGATGGTCATCAGAAAAAGAAAAGTTGAGCGCAGTTCAAGTTTAGAAAGGCTGAGATTGAAGTGCAGGAAAAATACGATTCCATGGCAGAAAATTCTTTTTTTTTTTAAGATTTTATTTATTTATTTGACAGAGATCACAAGTAGGCAGAGAGGCAGGCAGAGGGAGAGGAAGGGAAGCAGGCTCCCCGCTGAGCAGACAGCCCGATGCGGGGCTTGATTCCAGAACCCTGAGATCATGACCTGAGCTGAAGGCAGAGGCTTTAACCCACTGAGCCACCCAGGTGTCCCCATGGCAGGAAATTCTTAAAGGGAAGGCAGCTCAGGAGTTTAAGACCAGAAAGAAATTCTGACTCTGTGATTTCTTCATGAGGAAGAAAGGGAGAAAGCAATGTAAATACACAGCCTGCTCTCTCACAGACTCTTCTATAAATTCAGTGCATACAAAGCATGGGAGTAAAAGCCCATCGAACAAAGAATAGAAGAATGGCACCAACCTGTGTACAGAATTATGTGAAACTGTAATATGAAACTTGTTGCAAAAAATGCTAAGGTTGGGGCACCTGGGTGGCTCAGTGGGTTAAGCCTCTGCCTTAGGCTCAGGTCATGGTCTCAGGGTTCTGGGATCGAGCCCCGCATCCGGCTCTCTGCTCTGCGGGGAGTATGTTTCCCCCTCTCTCTCTGCCTGCCTCTCTGCCTACTTGTGATCTCTCTGTCAAATAAATAAATAAAATCTTAAAAAAAAATGCTAAGGTTAATAAAAAATATTTTATATTTACATTCAATCAAGATTACATTGGAATTAATAGGAGCTGGTGTGTGTCAAAAAAATACGAAAAACAAAGCAACTTTTGTCTCTTTTACTTTCATCTTTTCAGTAAAGATGAATGTTATTTAAAGTATAAAGGTAGGAATAAAATTGGTCAAAGAGAACTAAATCAAGCCCTCTCAAAGCAATCTTCAAAGAACACTCTGCTCCCCACCGTGAATTCATGTTTCCAGGCTCAATAAATGACAGTGAAAACTACTGAAAGACCAGAGATCACTAAGTAAACACAGAGGACAGGCAAATGTCACTTTCATTTACAAAATCGAATGGTAGGTGTGTTCTTAAATGTAGTCCCTAGGGCGATTCTGCCTGGATCTTAAAAGGGCCAGATTTTTAAGCACTTAACCAAGCAATCAATGAGATGATCTGCAGGTCTGAGCATGAGCTAGGTTCTCTGCCAGTCAGGCATCTTTGACTACCTCATTTCCCTTTTTGACAAGAGTTATACGACCAGTGGATCATGAGGTTGTAAGAGGTAATGGTATCCTTGGGCAGCAACAAACAAATGTTGCTCTTGATATCCTTATGGTCACGACAGTAACACTGGGTGATGTGAGTACAGTCCAGTGAACTTATGCATTAGTCAAAGAGTGGATTTGTGTCAGTTTGAAAGGAGGCTCTTGGGGTCACACCCAAGCACTCTTTCCAATTTAATCCATCAAACATACTCTGTACTGGATTCTATAATGAGCAAAAGGAACAACAATGAACAAAACAGGCAGTCTCTGCCCTTATAAATCTTATACTTAAGTCTGGCCTTAGCCCTGTTCCGTAAACATTTTAGATGACTTCAGTGAATATGCAGAAAACACCTTTATCAAATTGGTATATGACAAGCAGTTAAGAGAAGAGCAGATCCAGCAGACGGTGAAATTGCATGGCAAGGGAACTTGAAAAGCTCGTGTAATGGATTAAATCAAGTGATACTAAATATATTAATTATAAATGTAAGACTCTGCCCTTGAATAAAAAAAAAGAACCTTCACAATGGCCATCACAGAAGTGTAGGTTGAGGAGAAGTACAGTTTAGCAGCAAATGATACAGAAAATGACCCAGCGGTTTAGGCAAAAAGTCAACATGACTAGACAGTGCAAATGGCTGAAAAAAGGAAAAGAAAAAGCGAATACAATCTCAAGATGTATGAATAACACATATTAGAAAGACTAAGGAAATAAACATACTCTATAATGTGTTGGTGACCTAGATAGATAATCACTGTTATGAGGAATACAAATTGGAGGACGAGTAAAAGAAATTGGCCAGAATAGTATCGCTGCTGAGACAGTGGAGGGAACCATGGAAAGAAATGCAAATGTCTATCCCTAAAAGGGCTCACTGGGCACAGGATAGATATTTTCAAATATATAAAAGATTATTCTGTGGAGATGGATCTACATTTGTTCTACATAACATCTAGAGGCAAAGCCAGAATAAAGGAATAGAATAGAGTGAGCTACATTCAGCTCAATTTAAATACAAGCTGTGTTGTCCAAACCTCTTGCTATCACCTAGAAGCTCTACAGGCTCCTCCGGGCTCACTCTCTGGCCACTCTCCAACCTTTCTCCCAACCACTCACTACACTCCACCGACTGCCCTTCTTCCCACTCCTCAAACTCTTCAAACTCACCTCCACTTCCCAAGGCATGCACTTGATGTTCCTGCTGTCTGAAAACCTTTTCTTACAGTTGTACACATGGCTAACCTATTTTCATCAGTAAGACTATTGGCATTAAAGTAATTTCTTCTAAAAGGTTTCTTCTGGTCACCCTAAGTTAGCATCTTCAGGCATTCTCTAATGCCATACCCTTTGATTTATTTTATTTTAGTATTTCTCACTGTAGGACATTATCTTCATGATAGAAAGTAGATTTTTGTATCCTGTTCACTGTCAGATTCCCAGTACCTTGTGCCCTGCCTGGAAAACTGGGTGTTCAGGACCTATGAGTTGAATGAATGAATGAATGTATAGATGGCAAGATTTGCCAGATATGTGTTTGAATGAAGGCCAAAAGCTTGTTGGGAAGGCTGTGATAGAGGGGAGCCACACATAGTTGGGAGGTAGAACTGGATGATCTTAAAGTCCTCTTCAATCCTGAAATTCTATAATTAAGCACTAAATTGTGGGATGCATGAAAATTTCACTATTGGCTCAGAGAGGGGTAACTAATGAAAACTGTATCAGTCAAGAAGATTTCATTGAAGAAGTAGACATCAAGGGATCCTCAAGCACAGGTGAAATTTAGACAGTCGGAATGGAAAGAAAGATATTCTAGGAGAAAGGAATAGCATGAGCAAAGTCTTAGAGGCAGACCTGAGGAGAGAACCAGAAGGAGTTAGGCTTACCTAAAGGAGAGTATGTACTTTAGGAACTTGAGGAAAAATGAGACTGGACACACACAGGAGGGCCACAATGCAAGCTGGGAACTTACAGCCAAGCTATGAGTTGAACTCAGGGACAAAACTTGGGAATTTTGGGGAAGATGGATACACATCATGATAAAGGCAATGATTTAAGGGGAGTTAGGTTCTGGTAAGGTCTGATCCTTGAAACTGATTTAGACTAAATGATGTCCCTTCCATCGCAAAACAATTTTTTTCTATTCTATTCCATTTTAGGGGGCTCTGACAATAATCCTGATGGGAGATAAGAGGTCCTGACCTAAGACAGTAACAAATAAAACCAGGAAAAGATGAATGTGAGGGGTACTTCAAAAAGAAAAAAAAAGCTGCCAGAATTTCACTTCTAAATTAATAATAACTATAGTTATTTCCATAATGGGAACCCAACATATACTAGGTACTCAATAAATATTTGCTTACATACCATAAAAGATCCCATCTTTGAACACTGGCAAGATAAATATAAGCCTTTGTGTAAGGATGGTCATGGATTTGCACACACTCTCTTGCTCAATTCCTTTGTCACCAGTATCCTGCAGGTGGCTGGCTGATCCCGGCCAAGTAGAAAAGATGTCCCCTATCCCAAACAGGCAGCCTCTATGACTATATGGCTATGACCTTATTAGAATCATACTGCTTCCAGACCAGCTATAACCTTATGTGACCAGACCTATATGAGACAGCACCACAAAGGGATTAAAATGATTTCTTCTCCATCTTGCCAGCACTTAGACATCCAAACGAATGTATTTCTTTCCAATTAATCACTTTAAAAGCCCATCCCTTCGTTTCATTCTTCCCACCCTGTGTGACACTTCTCTTTACAAAAGACTTTCAGAAGCCACACACCAGCCATAGCACAGTGTAACAGCTCTGAAATCACACAGCCTGGGTTTGCAAACTGGCTGGGCCGATATTGAGCAATTACCAGCAGTGTGACCTTGAAAAAATTATTTAACCTCTCCAAGCCACTTTCTAAACTGAAGAACAAGAACGTTAATAAGAGGACTAAGAAAATCTATGTAAAACACTTAATACCCAGCACATGCAGAATTTCCCTGTTTTCCACTTTAAACTGTCAGAACAACAAATACTCTCTATATTAATTAATCGTATTAATTGGGAGGTTGAGGGAAAAGCAAAGGCTCCATCTGTAGTACATTCTACCGACTACTCGATTCCATGAAGAAATCAGTCTCACTCGTTAGCATAAATAGAATAAAGGATCACAGAATGCCCTTTATTTGAATTGTTCCCTTTTTCCATGGTGATAGTGTTCTCTTAATAATAAACAGACAAACAAATAAAAGCCAGTATTTTTTTTCTTTTTTTTCTTTTTTACTTTGTCTCACGCTTGAGGAATGGGGAGGAAATGAATGCAAGAAAGAAATGCTCTCAGAGAAGAGGAAGTACAGCCATCAACCTTCCCAACATCCAGGAAAATTCTTTGCAAATGTTTTTAGTGCAATATTAACAGGATGACTACAGGGTGCTGTGGTCATTATTTGCAGAGCAAACAGGTAGGAGGCCCTTCAGGAGAGAGGGCTTTGGAGATTTAAATTCCAGTTCTGCCACTTTCCATGCAGCCTCAGGTGACTTACTTAAACCCTCCAAGCCTCAATTTCCCTCATCTGTGAGCTGGAGGAAATTAGAAAAGTAAACTCTGTGACATTCTTAGGCAAGGGAAGCAGGCGATGTATATTGCATCCCTACTCCCTTAGGGCCATGTTAGCTAAATAAAACTGTGTGTTCTCATCAGGGTTTCTGGGCTACATCATCTGAAGGTACGTGGTACTTTGGTACAAAGGAAGACTTTGTATCTGGATATTTGGCAGGCAGGTGTTCATTCAATATTTGATATTTGTTTTGGCTTTCATGGAAGCACTCTGTGTACCTGATAACTAGTCTTGGATCTCCTTCATCACATTTGTAGGCAGGGAAGCCACCGGCTTCCTCAGTCTGTACCATATACTCACCTAATCCCAAGATCCTGTCTAGTTCAATTCACCACTGTTTTTCTTCATTTCCAGTAGCCTCAGAATGTTTCCTGCGGTTTAGCAGTAGAAACATCCAAGGAAGGCAATCTTTTTTTTTGGATGTTTGGGCTGTGTGAAGCTTCCACTATGTTTAATTATCACTCTACGACTGGGAGGTATTTAAAGAGAATTGAAGGAAAAGGAGTAATTTAAATGATGGATAAATGATAAATTGCTCTGAATGTCATATAGGTAAAAACCTTCTGGAAAAAAAGGGGCTGTCTCATTGTTTTCCATTTTGAGTGAGAAGATTATTATAACCCCTAAAGGATATGGATTCATGAGGGCGTGGTGAGCTGCTGATTGGGGGAGTGTTGATAGGTGGGTGGATGGGGGAGGTCCCTTAGAGTCAAGGAGCAAAGGAGGAAATGGAAATTCAGTCAGGGAGAAATACATCAATTAATTTTTAAATGATTTCACCTTATAGATATATTTTTCGTTGCTTTTCTATTTTTTATCATAGTTTTCAATTGTTTTAGGTTTTTTAAAAAGATTTTATTTATTTATGTATTTGTCAGAGAGAGAGAGAGTACAAGCAGGCAGAGTGGCAGGCAGAGGCAGAGAGAGAAGCGGTCTCCCTGCTGAGCAAGGACCCAATGTGGGACTCAATCCCAGGATGCTGGGATCATGACCTGAGCCAAAGGCAGTGGCTTAACCAACTGAGCCACCCAGGCATCCCTCAACTGTTTTAGTTTTAAAATAATTTTTTTTCTTGTTAAAAAAATACACATGTTTATTGAAGAATATTACGATACACAGATAAACAAAAGGAAGAAAGTACAAAGTACTGCAAAAGAGCAGATCAGAGATTGCCTGGGTCTGGAGGTTGGGGGAGGTGGAATTGATTAGAAAGGGCATGAAGAATCTTCCAGAGGGAGACGCACATGTTTGTCTTGATTGTGATGGTGATTACAAATGTGTATACATTGTCAAAATTCAAGCTGTATGCTTAAAATAAGTGTATTTTGAATGTATCGTGTATGCGTATATGTAAATTATACCTTATAGAGCCAGTGAATATTTTTCAAAGTACTTCTGTCATCATCCACACAAAACTACTGCTAATACTCTCAAGTACATTTTTTCAAATGATTTGCTATGTATCTATATATACTCATATTTTTTTGTTTACATGAAAAAATGGTATCCCTTTTTTTTTTTATCAAGTGTAACAGGTTCTTACTGATTTTAATTTTTTACTCTCTTACTTGGAAGTAGGTTTTACCACCATAATCAACTGCTCCCACAGAGCTTATTACATAACACCCAAGGGAAAAAATTGCTTTGGTGAGAGAGAAACAGAAAACTATTTTCACCTATACAGCCCCTAGGAACTCCTTACTGGAGACTCAATGATCATTGCACACTTAATAGGCAGGGTCTCACCATATAAATGTTGGATGGTGACATTCGCCATTGATAATTTAATGGCAACCAACTGCTGAGAAGCCTGCTAGCGGCTGATGCCAATGGCCTTGACTATATCACATGAGCCTCTGAAAATGTGATCCTACCTGTATGTGTATGCCTGATGGACAACTATACAAGCCTCTGCATCTAGAGTTTTCCTAGACTTTTTAAAGGAGAGGACAATAGAAAAATTTTACCCCTTCCTCCAGAGGCAAAGCTATCATTTTCTCAAGGTAACTGGAAGACAGGGAAAACTCTGCCACTTCCCTCCTCGAGTCTCCAGCTGGGTCCAAGAATTAAACTGACATAAAACTAATAAACGGGAGAAAATCATACAGATTTTATTGAACATAAGTTTTACGCAACATAGAGGCCTTTGTAAGGAAATGAAGACCCAAAAAAGTGGCAAAACCTAAATGCTTTTATACTAGGTTAGTCATTAGAGACAACTGTGGAAAAGGTACTACAAATATGGGGAAGCTAAAGGAAGAAAAGAGTCATTTTAACAAGGTCTTGTTTGTACAGAATTCTCTCAACTGCAATTACCCAATTCTGGTGACAAGAATGTTTCTTTCCTGCAGGTACAGAGAAGACATCTTTCACATGGGAGTTTCATCTCCTGCTCTTAGGAAGAATAGGGAAGGCAGAGCCCCCTTCGTGAGGTGGCTGTTTTTCAAGTGCCCTTAGCTCTAAATAATCCTCTCGCCAAAATGGCATATTTTGGAGTGACATTTGTGGTTTCCTTCATAATTCTGAACCAACCCCTCAGTGCCGGGTCCTTCTTGTCCGTGGGAGACCTCCGGAATGAGGTAGGAGCCAGAGAAAGTAGAGTGAAACCATTAACCACAGTTAATATGGACATCAACGTACAGACCCAGTTATCACCTGACGCTGCCTCTGTGTGCTCATGTGTGCAGGAATGCCAAAGAAAGAGGTATACCTCCCACAGGGGATGTTAGACAAAGCTTCTACCTGTGGGGTAATCCATCTGGGGTTAACCATTTCCTAGGGAGTGGGAAAGGAAGCTGTAAAACTCTAGCCACTTTTACCATGGACAAAATAATTTGACTTTATTGACAAGAAAACAAGAACAGAAATAAGACACTAGTCAAGTTTCACGACTCATGTACAGCAGTACCCAGTAGCTCAGGACCCTATGCAGATGAGGATTTGATGAGAGCCCCTGATGACTCAAGTCTATACATCTCCAGGAGAAAAAACAGTGTCTGGCGACCAACGGGAGGCTCAACCAAGCTGTAGGGCTTGCTGGTTGTGTCTCTCTATCCAAGAAGTCAGACTGGCAGCTTCCTCAGCTCCCACCTGAAGAACGGGCAGGGACCCCAAGGCAGGAAGCCCAGCTCCTTCAGGCCAGGGCTCTGCGTGAAGGAACCTGAGAGGCTGGACAAGTTGTCCAGCAGTTTGGGGCTGGCCAGAGCTGCTCTCGGGCCCCCACTCAGCACGTGGCTACAAAGCGAAGGCAACACACGAAAAGCAGGGAGTTAGGACACACCGACAACGGCAGAGGAGTGACAAATGACAGGGTGGGAAGACAGAACCACTGTAAACTCACAGCTTTCTGGAGCCATTTAGTATTGGGCTAACAGCCCCGAGGACCTCAAACGTTCCTGAGGGCATGACAGTATTTTAGCATTGGACAATGACTAATGCTCAAAGTGAATCATCAAGCAAAGGCCAAATTATGTTCAGAACATTTGCTTTTAAGAAAGCGAAGTAAAGCATTTTGGAAAAAATCACTTTTCAAAATAAAATGTTAAAGTCTCCATTTAAGTCTGGGTTACACTATGTGACTATTAATAGTATCTCCACTTAAAATATTAGGTATATTCTGTGTTATTATATTAAATAAATCCTATCCAGAGAGAACCGATCTTTCTCTTACATGGTCCTACTGATATATAAATATATGTATACTTACATACCTATTTTTAAATCAAATTGTATATATTCCTTCCTTTTCCAGGACCTAATGCCATTATTTATCTACCCCCACGTTTTCAGCCATATGCTCTCTACTACGTCTTTCTCTTCAGCATACAAGCATGTTCAAGTTCTCCTGCCTTGAAAACAAAACAAACAAAAGAACCTGCCTACAGCCCCTACAACTACAGCACCACACTCCCTCCCAGAATTGACCCATGCCTTTCCTTTCTTTTATAATCAAACTTTTTAAAATGGTCTGAATCTCATGGTCGCTTGTCCAAGGAATCTTCTCTTGCTAATGTCCAGTGCTCTCTATTTAGAGTTTTAATCTTGGGGCACGTGGCTGGCTCAGTCGGTTAAGCATCTGCCTTCAGCTCAGGTCATGATCCAGGGTGGGAACAAGTCCCGCATCGGGCTCCCTGCTTCCTCAGTGAGGAATCTGCTTCTTCCTCTCCCTCTGACCCTCCTCCCCATTTGTGCTTGCTCTCTCTCTCTCTCTCTCTCTCTCACTCTGTCTCATATAAATAAAATAAGATAAAATAAAAATAAAGTTTTAATCTTATCTTTTATGTCTTTTCATTTGTACATTTCACTGTGCCCCCTTCTTAAGTCATGCTTTCCTCCAGGTCCCTGTGATACGGCTCTGCTTTATTTTCTTCCTACCTCTGTCCAGACAGGGTCTCCTTTCAAGTTTCCTTTTCCCCTCAATGTCCATATTTCTCAGCGTCCTATCTCTGGATCTCTTTTCACTTGAAACATTCTCCCTGGGCAGTCTTATCCACTATTGCATTGACGACACCCACATCTATGTTTTTGACAAAGTTCTCCTGTATGTGTGTGTTTACATGCGTCTGTGTGTGTAAAATAGTGCAATAAACATCTCTATTGGAATGGCATTTAAAATGTCCCATATTCAAGACTCCCTTCTGCTCATCAGAACTGCTCCTCCTCCATTTTTCCCTGTTTGGGAACCACTCATCCAGTCACCCAACTTTGGAGACATCATAGATTTTTCCATTTCCTTCCTCCATTGACCCAAATAATCATCACTTCCTCTTGATTCTGCTTCCTCAATAGCTCTCCTATCGATCCCCTCCAGTCTGCCTCCTGTGTGCTCTTTTACTTACACATTGGGTCAGGACAGGGCCTCAGACCTCATCTTCACACTTCAGGTCTTGATTCCTGAACTTCTGTGTTGTCGTGCTTGGCTTCTCTTTGGAATTTTGCATTTGGTAATCTGGATTTATTCTCACTCACTGTCCAGGACATGAGGTCCTGGTTCTGTTGTGTAAGCCAAAGACAATTCTCCTACTCTTACCACGACCTTCCATAAGGATGAGAGAGAAACAGGATAATTTCTCTTGACTGAGGACACTCCTTCACCAATCATAGCCCAATCATAAGTAATTTATTATTCTATACTGGAATGGTTGGTTCCTTCGTTGTCTTCCACTTTATGCTCTGAATTATTTTACTGTTCTTTTAACATTTAGGTCATCAGTGGGCCTAATTCTATTATCTGCCTTGATCCTTGCTTATTAGCCATGTTTCATTGGCTCATCATATGTCTATTAATTTTATATCATATGCCAAACAGACATAAAAATATCACAGGGAGTCTGAATGTTACCCTCTACCAGGGAAGGTTCCGCCTTTTTCTTTTTTAGAGAGAGTAAGGGCTTTGTTCCTTCCATTGCATGAGAAACTGGGATGTGCTGGGCCTGAACTACAATTTACCTGAGACTTGCTCTCCCTCTGACCTGCCCCTTGTTCCTAGGGCATGGCTCTCTTGGGCTTGAATTTCTGAGCCTGAGGGTCTTTAGCTTCTTGGCCCTGACAGGTTGCAGGAGATCCAGCCCTGCCCTTCAGAAGTTCCAGCCCACCTCTTCAGCCTACCTACCTGCCACAACTTCAATATCTGGTAAATGTCTTAAGGAGAGATGAAAAGCGTTTTGAAACAAGGTTGTCTCCAGAGTGTCTTTATTTCCTAAGCATTGTGAGCAAAGTCTGCCTTTTAGAAGTTGCATACTAGGTCTGTAGCCTCCAGTGTAGTACCGAAATTCAGCAAATATGTTAGGGGTGGAATCAGTCATGCATTTGAGTCTCCTTCTTCTTATTTGTCACATATCCCTATTTGTCACATCATCCTTTTATAGCTGCTAAAAACGTGACTGGTTTTTCTTTGCCCCTGTAGAGGTTTTCTGCGTAAGCAGGCCCCTCACCCAATACGCTACACAGCAAATGCCTTTGGGAAAAAAATACCAGGTAGTGTCATCTCACTACAGAAAGGATTCTTACTCTCTCTGGAATTTTAGTGTATGTACTCTTCAGTGATTCCATAGCAACCTGTTGCCTTTAAAGTATAATTTTTGTCATTTATAACAGGTTATCCTGATTATTGTACAAGGGGGAGTGTTGGTGGGCCGTGGTCTACTACATCTGACCCTGAAGATAAAGTCCCATATAAGACTTTTTGATGCCTATCTCAATATTTTGTGCATAATATACAATAACATGCCAAAGCAAATTTTAAATTAATGAAAAAAGAAATCATTTAACTTTTCTTAGCATCACTTCCTCCCAGTAAGATAGTAGTATCTTCCATTAATGTAATGTTTAATGCTATACAAAATATATTCCATATATATTTTATTCCACATTCCATATTCATTTAATTCTTACAACACCTCTTCAGTAGGATTCATAATAATGACAAAAAAGGATAAAGGTAGCTGCTAGCTACTGAGTACTAATTTGGGCCAAGCCTTATGCTAAGTAGTCTACATATATTATCTTATTTAATCCCTATAATAAACTGTGAAATAGGTATTTCTCTCCCCAGTTCCATAAAGAAATGGAGGCTGGAAAATGTGAAGTGACATGTCTAAGTGCTGAAAGGTGATAAATGGAAAGAATTGAATTCAAAAACTGAACTGAATATTGAGTTCCCCTCCCTGGGTATTTTTCACTGCACTTCAGCTTTCTGTTTGGTATGATATCAGATTTCCTACAGGGCTCAACAAAATACCTTAAATTCTTCAACTTACCATCTTTCCTAAGTACTACATAAATAAAAAATATAACTATGAATGAGCAGTCCCACGATGATACTGAAAACACTTAGAGGTAGGGTAAGGAATGTGAGTTGATTTCCTCTTATTGATGCAGATGGTTTTGCCTTCCTCAGATGACATTTCATTGGTCTCAGATCTGACAGTGATAATACTTGGTAGGATGAATGAATACTTAGTACTAGAGATGGGTCTGTGGCCACAGTAGTTGAAGTAAACCTAAACCTCACAGGTTAGGTTAACCTCTGAGTTAACCAGCCATAGATCAAAGAGATAAAATTGCATTCTGTGGTGGAAAACTATATTGGTAAAAATGAAAACTATCATAATGATGTACTATATGTTGACTAATTGAACTTTAAAAAAAAGTGAAAGCTATCCCATTTATTTCTTTAAAATTCAGTACTTAAAAAAGTAACAGTCTTGGGGCACCTGGGTGGCTCAGTGGGTTAAAGCCTCTGCCTTCGGCTCAGGTCACGATCTCATGATCCTGGGATCAAGCCCAGCGGCATCGGGTCTCTGCTTAGCAGGGAGCCTGCTTCCCTTCCTCTCTCTCTCTGCCTGCCTCTCTGCCTACTTGTGATCTATCTCTCTCTGTCAAATAAATAAAAATAAAGTCTTTTAAAAAAATAACAGTCTTAATGTCATATGTTAAATTATTTGTTGTCATTTGGAAAAAGAAAAATTTACTGCGAAATAAACCCAGCCATTTTTGAAGCTAAGTGAGTAAAATGCAAACTTTTTATCATAATTAACTAGATTTCTCCTTATTCAGCATCATGTATATTTTTGTCATCTAGTTCTCTCAAAATGTTTACCAAAAACTTTGATGCCATGCTTCTATTCAGGGTACAGATAAGATGAAGGAAAAGAGAATTGGCAATGTGTTTAATCAGGTATATTATTAGATAAGAAGGGGTATATATTACAAGCTTTAGTTAAAGCATCATCTCTAATTCTTTCCTTATAAAATGCACATGGGAAATAGGAGATATAAACTTTTCCTCACCAGATAAGAATTTTAAGATGTAACTGATTATCAGGAGTCCTGCATTCTTTATTATTTCTGCCTGTAAGCTATTATTATTCTCAGTGGGTGGGTGGAGTAATTATTATAAAGAGCGGAATACTTTCAGAAAGAATTGTCCTTACCTGTTTACCTCCTCTGTATAGATTGCATATGTATAAAGAGATATATATAGATTTTATATACATCTCACAGAGATATAACAAGATCTATTTAGCTATACATATACATATATATACACACACATGTATACATACATGCGTATGTACTTACACACACGGGGTACACAGACACTATATATGCATTTAAGCCTGTATACATACAGACGTGTCAAACTAGATCTTCTGTGTAAATTATTATATAGCTATTTCCTGATCTTTCGAGGTGTTTTCAAATCTTTTATAACATTCCCTCATCACAAAAGTGTGTGATGTTATTAAAAGCAGAAATCACGGTACAAAGAGTTAGGTGAACTATTTTCTCCGTGGTCACGAGCAGAATCCAGATGAGAGCTTGGTCTCCTGACTCTTCCTTCTCATGGTTCTGCCACACTGGCTTGATAGGCTTCCCTCCAGCCGAGTGTGGGAAGGACACCATGTCCTCACTGCCATCTCCTTGAATCAATTCACTCAAACAAAAGGTCGTTTTAAACAGAAACCCAGTTTGACTGATTTCTTTCACTGCATTGACCAGTTTAAATAAAATGAGCAAATCAGTGTCTTTGTTTCTGTGTCACATAGACACTGCCTAAATACTGACCAGGTGCTGTGCTACTAGCCTCTGTGACCCATTTGAAACCCTGGCTCCTGGATTAAACAAACCCCTCTCTCTCTAATTGGAATGTGACCAAAAGGCAAGACAGAGAGGATGAAAAGACAGCAGATGACATTTCCTTAAGCAAATACTATTGAATTACAAAGGTGGGGGGGAGCGCTATTTTTAACAATTGCAACCAGGAGGGAGCAAATGTATTGATCGTATCTTTTTTTTTTTTTTTTCCCTCCTTGTTGCTAGGATGTGGTCTATATTAAAGATAGCTGTTGCCTTGGTGAAAATCTTCCCAGAGCAAAGTAGTAGTGCTCCCCCTGCTGGCCGAGAAGCCAGGTTGTTTGGGGGGGGGTGTTTTGTTTTGTTTTTTTATTTTGTGGTGGTTGTTTTCAATTTAAAACAAAACCACAAAAGCAGAACAAACAAAGGCGAGTAGACATCTTTAGTAAATAGCTTAGGACTTTACCTGCAAAATTGTTATTTTAAGAATATTAGAAACTTGCTGGAACAACACTGGATAGTTTCTTTCCTGCTATATCCCAGGACAAGAAAGGCAAATTCTGACCAGGTGTCAGGTTTCTCTCTGCTAGGGGCTATTTCTTTGTTTTATCTCTTTAATTCAGGGTGAGCCTGGGAAGTAATACTTTTCTCACCTTGATAATTTAAGCAGTTTGGGGGCCATCTGAATTTCTGAAAAGGTCCGGGACAAGAAATTGCTTATGATAGTAACTAGTGATTTTTGCTTGTCACTATTTACTTGTAATAGAGGAGAGGGAGAAAGAAAGTGAAATCCACAAAGCTTTAGTTTCTTTCACCATGGAAATTACTGAAAGCTCCGACACTGAAGCTGAAAAGTGGCAGGGATAGGGTGGGCAGATTATGGAGAGGAGGGTGCACCCTGTTGAATTTGAAGGACCTGCAGCCTATCCAGTCAGCTATGACCACTCCAGAGAGGAATTGGGAAATGAAGTTATAGACTTAAAAATCATCAGCCTATACGTCGGAGTTGAAGTCATGGATGTGGGTGAGGTCATCCGAAGAGAAAAATATAGAGAATGAAGAGAAGAAGATTGAGCGTGGAAACTTGGGGAACATCACCAATCGTTAGAGAATGGACAGAAGGGGAAGCATTAGTGGAAACAGAGACAAAATCCTCAAAGTTGTGGGAGGGAAACTAAGAGAAATTATTATCAGATTGACCTAAAGGAGCAGAAAATGTCAAGAAGGGAGAAGTTAACAGTGTCCAAAGCCAAAGGGAAACCACCAAGTCTAAGAACTTAAAGAAACCACTGGCTTTGTTATTTAGCAGATCCCTGGTGACCCCCAATGAGTAGTTGATAGGGAAGTAGAAGAGAGAAAGGGTGGTTCCCCCAGAAGAGAGTGGGGCAGGAGAAACTTCCCTAAGACCAGCTGACTTGAATACATTTGGAGGATAATGAGGAAGAGCCTGCGAAGAGGGAAAGACAAAAGAATGAGTGGTTCAGACAGATTCAAGAGAAGTTGGGAAGGGAACGGATCAAGAGCACAGGCTGAGTCTTCTTTTTTTTTAATGTATTTTTTAAAAGATTATATTTATTGGTTTGTCAGAGAGAGAGCACAAGTAGGGGGAGAGGCAGAGGGAGAAGCAGGCTCCCCCCCTGAGCAAGGAACCTGAAGCAGGACTCGATCCCAAAACCCTGGGATCATGACCTGAGCCAAAGGCAGACACTTAACCAACTGAGCCACCCAGGTGTCCCACAGGCTGGGTCTTAACAGAGTAGAACACATCTACTTCTGGGACAGCCGGACAGCGGGAGAGGATATGCAAATGACTTGTGAATGGTGGTAGGGGTGGTGATTTCTGGAGGACCACGTTGAGATGAGGGTTTAAGGAGACAGGTAAAGGTTTTTACTTCTAGAACAGTTGCTTTAAGAGAAAGGGAAAATCAAACCTGCTTAATCTTCTACTAAAGATTTGTAGAAGATTCCCTGGGCAATACTGAGGGGACAGACAGTGAGGCTGCAAATATAAACTGAAGGAGATGAGCATCAACATGTGTTGTTAAGAAAAGAAGGAGAAAAGGCAGGAAGAGAGAACATATATTAATGACAAAAAAGCAATGAATAAAGGACTTGAAAGCTCATGTGTTTCTCTCTACCCTCTAGCCTCCCCAGAAAGGTGTGGTCTAACAGGACGGCAAAATCTAATTACCAGCAAGGAAAAAAAAGAAGCCTTCATTGCTCTCTTCCTCTTCCCTCACCGTTAAACATTGGATTTTATTTTAAAATCAGAACCTAGGGGCGCCTGGGTGGCTCAGTCGTTAAGCACCTGCCTTTGGCTCAAGTCATGATTCTGGGGTCCTGGGATTGAGCCTCACATTGGTCTCCCTGATGTCGGGGAGCCTGCTTCTCCCTCTCCCTCTCCCACTCCCACTCCCCCTGCTTATTATGTTCCCTCTCTCACTGTCTCTCTGCCAAATAATAAATACAAATCTTGAAAAAAAAAATAAAATAAAATCAGAACCTAAACTAAATGAAGTTGCCAACATCAAGCCTTCCTGATTATCTTCTATCTCCTAAATTGTCATGTGGGCCACATAATTAAAACAATTTGTTCTTCTCCAACGCAGACCTCTCTAAACACGGTCACCGCTGTAGCTTCGTGCCAATCCTCCCTCCACTTCCATTAAAGTGACGAAAATGAGCTCAGATTCCTCTGAGGACAGAGATAATTAATACGAAAGGAAATGCAGCTGGATTTTGCTGGTCTGAAGCTGAAGTGAGAATGAGAAAGGTTTTGTGTCTTTGTAAACTCACAGGGAAGTGCTTCCCCACCAAAGTCACTGGAAAGGAGGACATTTTCACAAGTTTCTATTTTTTGCTAAATATTTTTAAGAGTGTGATGTAGTAATGGGTGAAAACTTAGCACTTGAGTGCAGGCTCTTAGAATAGTTTCAAGGACCCTTATCCGTCAAACTTAGCCTCATGACACTCTGGTGAAGGGTTGTTAAGCCTCTGGCTATCAGGGGGCTGGTGTCTTGCCCTCCAGGTAAGTTGGGGGCAGGTAGGCAACAGCCTCAATTTCATCAGGACACAGATCAGACCTCCAAAGGCAGGAAGAAGTACAAAATGAAGCTCTTGGACAAGTCGCTCGTAGCAAATTGGGCCGTCTTCAGAGGTCTTTGTGGGAGTGTTTGTGTGGTGTCTCTGGGCGGCTCTGGGCGTGTACAGGAGGGTGAGAAGGAGAAGTTGGAGGAGGCTGGGGACCCATTGCCCTTCTGTCTAGCACAGCTCTACTTTTACTTGATTCATATGCTAGATTTCTAAATGAGATTTCTTTTAAGCAAAGATCATGCTAATTAAAAAAAAAGCAAACAAAAATAGAAAAGCTGTAAGGTTCTTTGTAGTTTTAAAAATACGCTATGATTATAAATCTATTGAGTGGCCATCCCCCAAAGCGGAATGCTGTTATTTTGCTGTGGTTTAAGGAGATCCACAAGGCTTGGTTTGTTCAAAAATCTCTCCTGCAAGATTCTAGATGGAGGATTGAAGGGGGAAGGGCAGCTAGGAGAGGTTTCGATTGCTCTAGGGAGGAAGGGGACCTCTCAAGTGATCCTGAGGGAGAACATAAACTGCCTAGGGACATCACAGGGGCTCAGAGAGCCTGCAGAGAAGGGCCTTGAACAAGACTATGAGCATCTGGGAAAATTCCATGCTTTAGCTAAGACTGGCCATAAACACAGTTTAGGCAAAAAGCTTGAATTTTTTTCTGGTATCCAAGGAAACATAATTAAAGGGACACAGGTACTAATCTCCTCTTAGAATTGACAAAAATTACTCAAAGCTTTGAATACTAGGTTTGTGTCAAACAAACAGGCTTGGCTAATCAGAGGAAATCAGCAACTCCAATTAGATAAGATGAGATAAATGTTCAAGAACTTTGATCATGGATGGGAAGGGGAAGGAAAAGGAGCATTATTTGATCCTTGTCTATTCTAAGCCTGAGGAAGGGAGAAGACCGTGATTCTCAAATCGATGGTCAATATAGAGAAGGGAACATTCTATCTTTGTAATATTTTATGTGACCAGGATTCATTTTCTGCTTGTGAATAATAAGGCCTCAGGACAGAGGTAAAGTTATTATTAGTAGAAAAGTATAGCTTGAAGATAATTCTCACATTTATTAGGCTATATATATTTTTTGGTTCTTGAACATCTGTATTCTCTCAACAGCCGCTTGCCCTTAATAGGTTTTGAATAAATAGGTGTTGAATGAGCAAATAATGAAAAATATTTTTTAAAGATTTTATTTATTTGACAGAGAGAGAGAGAGAGAAAGAGAGAGAGAGATCACAAGCAGGGGGATTGGGAGAGGGAGTTGCAGTCTCCCCGAGGAGCAGGGAGCCCTATGAGGAGGGCTCACGTGGGACTCGATCCCAGGAGCCTGGGATCATGACCTGAGCCGAAGGCAGATGCTTAACTGATGAAGCCACCCAGGTGGCCCAATAGTGAAAAGTTCTTATGGGTAATAAGCCATGGGATCATTAAATGCTTTCCTTACCTGAGACCACCAATAAAGTTTTCTAGGGGGCTGGAGGTGAATCTTTGAGCATTCTCATGTTGGTGTTAGCTGAACCTCGTCACTATTATCGTGTGCTTTAATATCCAGAATCAAGGATTCCTGTGTGGAAGGGTTGTGTAGGGATCTCTGTAAATCTAAAAACATGCTAAGCTCCTTGCTAGCAGTGCATA
Organism: Meles meles; assembly: GCF_922984935.1. Classification (NCBI taxonomy): domain Eukaryota; kingdom Metazoa; phylum Chordata; class Mammalia; order Carnivora; family Mustelidae; genus Meles; species Meles meles. The sequence continues at coordinate 145,549,577 of NC_060066.1, read as the reverse complement.
TAGAAACCACAGTTTGCTTCCAGGGACAGACTTATGGGGTAGCAATGTTAAAGCTTTCCAATAATTAATTACAAAAACAAACTGAATTTAGCGGCAATACAGTGCATTAAAATAACGAATTGAATAAATAATAAATAATAAACTGAACTTAGTACAGTGGCAATGCAGTGCCTTTAGAGTAATTTTAGGAAAACATAAACAATTGCAATGTAAATAAAGACTTTTCTGCAAAGGAGAACTGGTGTGAAGGCTGAGTTTCTATACATAAAAGAAAGGAATGAAAGTTTTTAGTTCCATTTCTTGTCAAAAGTTCATCCTGGTTGGGATTTTGGGGCTACATTAACACAGTCAAGAAGGGCCTGCTCCTTCAGAGGATGAACTACTCCTAAATATTCTACATTTCTTTCTGCGTAAGTCACAATTCTGTGAAACGGGATACGTTTCTACAAATACAGAATGTTAATTAGAATCATATTTACATGTCTATTCCCAAATCTCATCATTCATTTGTATAAATAACAATCTCCTTGATGATTACTGCTGAACCAACTGTTGAATATTTTGAAAGATTATTCCCTGCTTCACGTTCAACTTTTTTATTATGTAGAAACCTGTTCTTAATGACAAGCCTGGATCACGAGAGGCACCCTGTACATTACTAACAAATTCTTGCTTCCTGAGGGGGTGCATATTTCAGAGAAGATGGCTGATTATAAACCCCCAAACCCAGCCTTCTAGCCACCCTTTCTATTTTTACCTTTATCTGCTTTTATTCTATTCTGTTTTAAAAGGTGTCAGCATATCTCACTCCTCTGCTCAAAACCCTACAGCAGCCTAAACCCCAGATCCTTACATAGCCTGTAAGATCCTGCCTGGCTTTATCTTCTATGACCCCGCACCTTGTTCACTCTGCTCCAGCCACACTGCTCTTAAATAAGCCAGAACACGCGCGCGCGCACACACACACACACACACACACCCTCCTCAGGACATTTTCACTTGCTGTTACCTGTGCATGGAACATTCTTATCCCAAATATCCTTGTGGTTCACTCTGCTTTTCCACAATTTCTCTCAAATGTCACCTGCTCAGTATCTACCATCTCCCCTATTTAACACCATAATATTATTCTCACTCCGGAATTCTAGGTCCCTTTCCTCTGTTTTATTTTTTTGTCCTTAGCACTAATCACCATCTAAAATAATATATATTTTACCTTAGTATCTTTCTTCTCTGTCCCCTCACTAGAGGATAATCTCTATGAGAGGAAAGATAGTCCTCTGTTTTGTTCTCTGCAGTATTCCCAGCATCTAAAACAATGCCTCGTATCTAACAAATACACATAGATATTTGTTGAATGACGTGCATGAAGTCAAATAGTACCAATCTCCTGAACCAAGAATAAATAGAAAAAAAGTGAGAAAATATGTAAGTAGGCTTTACTATTTTGGATCGACTGCTTTTTTTTTTTTTCCATTTTATTTAAGATCGACTGCTTTTAATACAGTTAGAACACCTGAATCATTTGAAGCTTCTGATTAGCAAATATTTTTCATTTACCCAGAGGTTTCGTTTTTTTTTTTTTAATTAACATATAGTGTATTATTTGTTTCGGGGGTACAGGTCTGTGAATCATCAGTCTTACATAATTCACAGCACTCACCATAGCACATACCCTTCCCAGCGTCCATTAACACAGTCATCCCATCCCTCCCAACCCCAAGGTTTCTATTTTCCCACAAAAACTTCCCAAGATGATGTAATGAGCAGAAAAACATTGCTTTGTATTTCATCCACTTTCTCCGTTCCTTTCTATCACTTTAAAGGCATAATGAGAGAGAGTAAAAGTAAAAGCAAAAATATATAGATTTTTTGGGGGGGGCAAACAGTCAAATTAGGCAAACAGTCCCTGAAAAAAAAAAAAGAAGAAGAAGAAGAAGACAGTTGCTCTTATCAATGGAAATTATCAAGCATGGCCACAAAGAAGTTTTCTTCAATGAGGCACCCTACCTGGTTTGAGTTGTTTAAGCCACTTAATTCAAATGAAAATATTTCCCCCCCAAATTTTATTGACTAATTGGGCTGAAAGGTAATTCTCTTACACAAGGAGGCAGTGTTGCTCAGGGGAAAAAAAAAAAAAAAAAACAACTAAAGTTTCTACTTCTTTAGCTAAGTCATGGTTATGAATCATCATCATACACCCAACATCACTACAGAAAGAACCAGCATAATTTCCGTATGACTGTTTTTTCAACTTCTCCAAAACTCCTTACCTTCTGCACGAAAGTTGTTGCAAGAAACCCAACACAAACGTCTTCATAAAACCCCACTGGAAGGTGCTCCGTTTCAGTGTTCACTCAATACAACCTTATTTCAGATCCAGGTTTTGCCTTCCACAGGATCTCCAATAAGATTTTCTTTCAAGAATGCTTTTAAGGGGCGCCTGGGTGGCTCAGTGGGTTAAAGCCTCTGCCTTCGGCTCAGGTCATGATCCCAGGCTCCTGGGATGGAGCCCCACATCGGGCTCTCTGCTCAGCAGGGAGCCTGCTTTCTCCTCTCTCTCTGCCTGCCTCTCTGCCTGCTTGTGATCTCTGTCTGTCAAATGAATAAATAAAATATTTTTTAAAAAAAGAATGCTTTTAAAATGTTACTTTAAATGGAAAAAGAAAAAGCAGGCCTTTATAGTGTACACACTTTCAAGTGTTAAACTTGTTTCTGCAGGAAGTCGTCTTCCTTCATTTAAGTTAAGTCCACAGCTCTCCGGGGTTTCGTTGGCAGAGCTAGTGTGGGCACTGAGGATTTCCTTTCTCGTGCTTTATCAGTCCCTTATTAACTCACCTTAGAGATAAAGATATTGACAAGGCATGCCATGGAGATTAGAGTTACAGCTGAACAAAGTCACAGATCAACCAGCGAAGCGGGTTTTGCTTGTGAAATCAACACTCAATTATTCCCTATGTGGATTACTATTTTGTACGTTTTCTAAGTGGAATATTAATACCAGCCTGGCTTTCTGCTGCTATCAGGAATCTCCCAAACCCACTCCGGCTGCTCCCAGCTGATGGGTCCTTCTCAAACTGAAGTCATTATAAATATCACCTGTGTAAAGCCAATCATAATCAGGAAGGAAAATCGACTACAGGGTAATAATGCAACACATTCCAAGACCAAACAAACTACAAAGTTTTAAATAATTAGCACCACAATGGCTCCTGTTTCCTATGATACTGTTTGCTAATAGCATTGTACCCTTTTTGGAGGATACAATCTTTTTTAGGCCTTCTCCTTTTATTTTTTGTAGTTTCATGCTTTTGTTTCATTATTTTATTTTATTTTAATTCCAGTTAGTTAACATAGAGTGTAATATTAGTTTTAGGAATAGAATTCAGTGATTCATCATTTACATATAATACTTGACACTCATCACAACAAGTGCCCTCCTTTATCCCCATCACCCATTTAGACCATTTACCCCCCCATTTAGCCCAACATTCCATTTGTTCTCTATAGCCAAGAGTCTGTTTTACAGTTTGACTCTTTTTTTCCTTGCTTTTCTGTTTTGTTTCATAAAATCCACATATGAGTGAAATCATACAGTATTTGTTTTTCTTTGACTGACTTATTTCACCGAGCTTAATACACTCTAGCTCCACCCACGTCATTGCAAATGGCAAGATTTCATTCTTTTTGATGACTAAGTAATATTTCATCATGTGGGGTGTGTGTGTGTGTGTGTGTGTGTTTGTGTGTGTGTTCACACTGTCTTTATCCATTTATCAGTCGATGGACATTTGGTCTCTTTCCATAGTCTATTGTTGATAGTGTTACTATAAACATCTGGGTGTGTGCATCCCTTTGAATTAGTATTTTTGTATCCTTTAGGTAAATCCCTGGTGGTATGATTGCTGGATCATAGGGTAGCTCTATTTTTAACTTTCTGAGGAACCTCTATACTGTTTTCCAGAGTGGCTGCACCAGTTTGCATTTCCACCAACAATGTAAGACTTCCCCTTTCTCTGCATCCTGGCCAATATCTGTTGTTTCTTGTATTGTTAATTTTAGCCATTCTGACAAGTGTGAGGGGATATCACATTGTAGTTTTGATTTGGATTTCCCTGATGATCGGTGATGTGAGCATATTTTTGTGTCTTAGCTATCTGGATGTCTTCTTTAGAAAAAATATTCTTGTCTTCTGCCCATTTTTTAACTGAATTATTTGTTTTTCAGGTGTTGAGTTTTTTAAGTTCTTCAGAGATTTTGGATGCTAACCATTTATCAGATCGGTCATTTACAAATATCTTCTCCCATTTTGAAGGTTGCCTTTTAGTTTTGTTGGTTATTTCCTTTGGTGAGCAGAAGCTTTTTGTTTTGATGTAGCCCCGAGAGTTCATGTTTGCTTTTGTTTCCCTTGTTAAGCATACACTTAAAAGTTTAATTCAAGACCATGGGTGACCTAACGACTTGCATTTTGACAAGTTGGTCTGGAGAAGAACAGCTGTGTTTAGAGCTCTCCCTGGATCCTTCGGAGTAAATCCAAGGAGCACTCTTCCAGTCCTTGCTTATTTCCTCTTCAGTTCTCTCCTCTATTCCAAATCAAGTTGACATGTTTTAATTTGATAAAAAGCTAATGACAGGGGTCCGTATACACTATGGAGTATTATGCCTCCATCAGAAAGGATGAATACCCAACTTTTGTAGCAACATGGACGGGACTGGAAGAGATTATGCTGAGTGAAATAAGTCAAGCAGAGGAGAGTCAGTTATATGGTTTCATTTAGTTGTGGAGCATAACAAATAACATGGAGGACATGGGGAGATGGAGAGGAGAAGGGAGTTGAGGGAAATTGGAAGGGGAGGTGAACCATGAGAGACTATGGACTCTGAAAAACAACCTGAGGGTTTTGAAGGGGCTGGGGGTGGGAGGTTGGGGGAGCCAGGTGGTGGGTATTAAGGAGGGCATGTATTGCATGGAGCACTGGGTGTGGTGCAAAAACAATGAATACTGTTACACTGAAAAGAACTAAAAAAAAATAAATAAAAATTTAATTCCTTAAAAAAAAAAAAAAAGCTAATGACAGGAAACTTTCCCATCTCAGGATAATCTGGGTATGCCTTAGTATTAAAAAGCAGGACTTTTCAAAAAAATTGAAGCAGTCAAGATAGTTCAAAATCCATTGGGGCCAGATATAATATTTTTTTCTATTATACATGAATAAGAGAGCTTAAATATGTGCTCCTGAGTAACAATAAAGACAAGGAAACAGGGTGTTTACTAGGAGACCCAGTACTTAGTTTCACCATATAGGTCACTAGAACTTAAGGAATGAGCCAATGAGTACAAGAACATCTTAGCGACTATTCTGTGAGTCCCAAGTTCGGTACTTGAGGTTTTGTTAGAGAATATTATCATTGTCCCATGTGCCACAGACCATCAATAAATGCATATCTGGAAAAAATGTGTTGGGGCGCCTGGGTGGCTCAATGGGTTAATGCCTCCGCCTTCGGCTCAGGTCATGATCTCAGGGTCCTGGGATCAAGCCCTGCTTCGGGCTCTCTGCTCAACAGGGAGCCTGCTTTCCCCTCTCTCTCTCTGCCTGCCTCTCTGCCTACTTGTGATCTCTGTCTGTCAAATAAATAAATAAAATCTTTTTTTAAAAAATGTGTTGCTGACCATAACTGCAATGTTACTTGCACTCCAGTTTCTTTCTAAAGATATAATTTTACACATGCTACTGACAAACTCACATTGGCAGTTCACTGACCGGAAATATTTGTTTGTTTGTTTGTTTGTTTGTTTTTAAAATTTTTTTTTTACATTTTAATTAATTTTTTTTTCAGCAAAACAGTATTCATTGTTTTTGCACAACACCCAGTGCTCCATGCAATACCTGCCCTCCCTACTACCCACCACCTGGTTCCCCCAACCTCCCACCCCCGCCCCTTCAAAACCCTCAGGTTGTTTTTCAGAGTCCATTGTCTCTTATGGTTCACTGACCGGAAATATTTAATAAGAGCTGCCTCCCAAATATGTTATACATTTATTTCTCTAGATCAGTGATTTTTCACTTCTTAAAGGCAAAGATTGCTTTCTTCAAAATAAACCATATTTAGAACCCCAATTTTTAAATGAATAAAGTAAGGCTACCCTGTTGAAATGAGGGTGGAGGCTCAGAGCCCCTTTAACACCACTGACAGACCCCCAGTAACACCTCTGTGCCACCCTAAAGCTCTGAGTAGTTTGACTCCATCGCTCAAGACAGTCTCAATCTTCTTGTTGTATCAAACCAAACCATCAGAGAGATATACATCTGAACAATGATTTGGGTCTTTATAGAATTAATTCTCCAAAACTGCATGAAATTAACTCAATACACTGAGTTATCTTATTTTTAAATTAATTTGGATATACTTGAATAGTAAGCCCTAAAACAAGAGTAGTGTTTAGTATAATGGTCAAGGGTGTAGATATCAGAGCTAGACTGTCCAGGTTTCAAATCACAGACCCACCATTTATGAACTACATGCTCTCATGCAAATTACTTGACCTCCTTGTGCCCTTGCTTCCTCATCTGTGAAGAAGAGTTGAGGACAATAATAGTGCCTACCTCAGAGAACGCTGTGAGGACTACATAAAACAATTAGAAAAACACGATTTATGAAGTGTCATGGAGAATTCTTTTCTTTAGCCATCAACATTAAGAAAGTATATCTTCCACGCTAGGCTGTGTGTTTTTTTATGAAAGCATTGTGATTCTTATCAATGACTATGAATTCTTTGTTGTGGCCAAGTATAAGGATGTGTCTCCATTTGTCCCTTCAGGACTCATGGGAGGCACAACTAGCCATTCTCACACTGAAATCATACAAAGCCTCGAAATATTTTGTGATAATCCAGTAACTACTCCTACTCCTACTCCTACTGCTGCTACTACTAACTCAAAGCTGGCATGTAAGTGAAACGTGCTACTCTCCCCACGTTGCAAGCACTCTTTCCATTAAACCACTTTCCATTCCAGGTCGAAGAAAGAGCAACACCAGAGAAATAAATACGGAACATGCTTCTGAAATAAATACAATAAATAAAAGAAGCCAGCCTAAGTTTTTATTTATCAAAAATTAATATTAGCATATTATATACCAGATACTTTGAAATATGAACTGTTAATACTAAATAATATAAACCTCATGATAGCCCTTTTGAGGTAAATACCATTATCTCTATTATATATACAAGAGAAGGGAGGGGCTCCTGGGTGGCTCAGTGGGTTAAAGCCTCTGCCTTCGGCTCAGGTCATGATTTCAGGGTTCTGGGATCGAGCCCCACATCGGGCTGTCTGCTCAGCGGGGAGCCTGCTTCCTCCTCTCTCTCTGCCTGCCTCTCTGCTCACTTGTGATCTCTGTCTGTCAAATAGATAAATAAAATCTAAAAAAAAAAAAAAAGAGAGAGAGAAGGGAGGCGGGGGGGGGGGGAAGTTGAGAGACTTCCCACGATCACACAGCTTGTAAATGATAATGTAGGCAGTCCGACTGCAAAGGACAGCATTTAATCACCTTGTGATGAGGGCTCTCTTTGGAGTAAGGAAGAGAGAATGTCAGAGCTGGACTTTAAGAGGACTCACCGGAGGGCAGAAAGTAGAATGAATTTGGAGAGCCGAGCAGTGACGTTTATTATTATGTGCTGTACACTGATCATGTGCCCGGCATTCGACTGAGTACTTTACATACATCCTGTCAGCTAATTCTCACAACAAGCCTTTGAGACCAATACAGTTTTGTTCCCCATTTTACAGAGAAGTTAACTCAGGGTCAGGGAGGTTCAGGAATGTCACAGAATGACACATAGGCAGAAAGTAGCAGGGCTAAGACTCAAATCCAGTTCTGCTTGACTCTAAACTTATGTTCTTAACTGCTCACAATATATGACTTCATGGGGCACCTGGGTGGTGCAGTCAGTTGAGCATCCAACTCTGGGTTTCGGCTCAGGTCATGATCTTGGGGTAGTAAGATGGAACCCCGCGTCAGGCTCCACTATCTCTTTCCCTCTGCCCCTCCTCCTCCTACGCACTCTCTAAAGCAAATAAATAAATCGTTTTTAAAAATATATATATGACTTTAGGGGCATCTGGGTGGCTCAGTTGGATAAATGGCTGCCTTCTGCTTGGGTCATGATCCCAGGGTCCTGGGATCGAGCCCCGCATTGGGCTCCCTGTTCAGTGGAGAACCTGCTTCTCCCTCTCCCTCTGCCTGCTGCTCTGCCTACTTGTGCTCTCTTTCTCTATCTCTCTGTCAAATAAATAAATAGATAAATAAATCTTTATAAAAAATATGACTTCATCTGACATATGTGAAAAATAATAGGAACAAAGAAGGAAAACTGGTGTAAGACATACTGCAAAGAAGAAATCCATAGAGTTTAGACTGTTGTAATATTATCAAAGAAAGAGGAAGGGTTAGAAATGACTAAAGTTTGACATGTAAGTAACTTGGTGAAGAGTGACACTGAACAAAGAAATAGAGAAGTCAGGAAGAGCCAGCCTCTGAGAGCTGGGTGAGTTCTTACTCAGACAACACTCATTCCAGAGCAGGAAAACCATGTGTGGGACAGAGTTGTCATTTTCACACCAGCTCACGCTACTCATCCATCAGATTTTCTAAAACCCATGCATTGACCGGAACTCCTGGTTTTTGCTTTTCCAATAGATTTTTCTTATCTCTTTTACCATGTGAACAATGAACATGATTTTAAAAGTCAAGTAATAAGGGAAAAAATGTTAAGATGTCGGTTTCTTAAAGAGCAGGGTGGTCTATTTCTTCAGGAGTTACTGGTCTGCGTTTAACTTTTAAGCAACCAACAAAACCTCTGCACAACAGTCACCACTATGTTTTTTTAAGATTTATTTATTTATTTGAGAGAGAGAGAGAGGGTGAGCATGCACATGAACAGGGGGAGGGACTGAGGAAAAGGGAGAGAGAATCCCAAATAGACTCCATGCTGAATGTGGAGCCTGACACCGGGCTGGATCTCAGGACCCTGAGATCATGACCTAAGCTGACATAAGAGTTGGATCCTTAAGCAACTAAGATACCCAGGCAAGGCAATGCCATCTTAGCCAAAATAGGAGTTCCACCTTTTTGTGAAAAATTCTGTTTCTTCTACACACGTTATTACCATCACCACCACAAAAAGATAAGAATTTTTCTGAGAAAAAAATTCTTGGTTGATAAAAATGTCAGGCTTCGGCTATTGGTTAGTTGTGTGACTTAGACAAGCAACATGACTTCTCTGTTTTCACCTCCTTCCTCTATAAACTAGGGAGGTTGTTTAGATTCAGTGTAGCTCAGACTGTACTAACATTAAGGGAACCGATGGTAGGATTCTTTCCCATGCGCTATGTTCCATTATTCAAGAATGTAGAAAGGACGGACTAAAGGTCTGGAGCCTAAACAGAACATTAGAGCTGAATGTGCTGCTACAGCCCATTTCATGCACTTCCCTTAGTTTATAAGCCAAGGCAATGAGGCACAGAATCTGGATCCAGCTGGGGAGTGATAAAGTCCAATCCAGAACCAAGATTCTGATTCCTAGTCTTAGGCTTTTCCCACTACACCGCTGTGTCTCTTCTAACCAACTGGCTGATTTAGAAATATTTGCCTTGGATGAACTCTGATGAGTTGAAAAAGAAAAAAAAAAAGCCAAAATACAAAGCCTTCCTGACCAGAGAGAGATTTATGTGTTGGATTTAAGATTCTTATAAAATGAAATCCCGTAACACTTCATCTGCAACATAAAAGTATTAGACTGTGTTGTGTGCTTTTTATGGAGCAGTATAATGGCTCAAGCCTCAGACAGAATTTCTGGTCTTCCCACTGCAAACACAGTGTAACCTGGAAAAGTCACTCTGAAGTCTCGACTCCTGAGACCACAAAACGGAGATGATAGTACCCTCCTACATAGGGAATGCCCTTGGCCAAGTGTGCAATTGCTCCCCGCATTGACTCTGCTGCTGGAGGAGCAAAGAGAAAAAAGATGTCCTGAATAAGGCAGACAGGAAAGAAAGTGGGTGACAGAGAGAGTGCCAGCCAAGTCCTCCACCCACATCCCAGATCCCCATCTTCAATTCCTCCTTTCTTTACCACTGGCCCTAAAAGGATACAGAAAGAGAGGAACAGCAAATACAAAATCCAAACACAGAAACTGAAGTGAAAGTCAGCTTGTCCCTGTCTGAGGACCTATAGGCAGATGTACACTGTCCACCCCAGGGCTGCCTTGGCGCACACTTCTGTGCTGAGTTGCCGGGCATAATACAACCATCCGGGAATTATCTTGGAATTCCTTAGCGATAAGCACTCAATGAACACAGGGGGAAAAAAAACCAACAAATAAATCAAGTTCATTGTTTTTATAGATCAGAGGCTTTGTATCTTCCAAACAAGAGTGAAAATGAAAAGATGAAATTCACCACATGCCTCCTTTGAGGCAAAACCAATCTGGAACACACAATAGCTACCCCATCTGGGCATAAAGGAGCATACCTCCTCTGACACTTGGATGCCTTAAGCTTTCTTTGGGTTCCTTTTCTGGAAGATGGGCCTTCCATTATTCACTATTCTGGGCTAAGTATACTTAGGACAACTCTTACTACAAAATGAATCTTTCTTTCTTTTTTTTTTTTTAATAGCACACTGATATTCGTTCAACAAGAAGTATTTATGAAATGCCTCTTATGTGCCAGGCACTGTTCTGAGTGCTAAGGAGCTCAGTGAAGGAAGGAGACAAAATCCTGTGCTCCTGGAGCTTACATCCTCGTTGAAGTCTCTCCCTCTTTGTTTGCAAAGGGCCTACTTTCATAGATGTTTGTTGAATAAATAAGTGATAAAGAATATTTGGGGTAACCTGTGAGAGTCAAATGGACTATAGTATAAAGATGAGCAGTTAGCCACATAAAACCTAAAATGTATAGTTTTTTAAAATCAATCCTTAAATTTCATCTCCATTCCCCTTCAACTCTCTTTTTTCTTACTGGCTGGGCTGTAACAAAATAAATGGAGGTAATTCCTAGGAAGGACCAATTTTTTACTTGAAGAATAGTTGACATACCATATTATATTAATTTCAGGTGTACAATGTACAACATAGTGATCTGATACTCACATGCATTATGAAATCACCACCATAACAAGTATAGTTACCATCTGTCCCAAACAAAGCTGTTGCCTATTAGTGACTTTATTCTCTGCTGTACATGAAATTTTCATATCTGATTTATCTTTTACTAGAACACTGTACCGTTTAATCCCCCTCACCTATTTATCTATCTCTCTATCCCCAAGCATCAAATTTTTAGAAATTCAATGAAGCAGCATCTCAAAACCAACACTGAAATAAGTAATAATCTGGCTGAAAACTTACTGCGAGGAGGTTCAGAGATGACCCTCTACAGGTTGGCCTTTGGGGTTCCATGTTGGTGTAGGCTCACCTGAACCCAGAAGACTACTACTGACCTCCAGTTAGTGGCAGCTTCATTTTCATAGTGCCCTGGGTGGTGCAGCCTATGGAGGGATGGGTCAGACAAACCCTGGTATTTCATAATATAGGCAGGCACAAAGCGTGTCTTTTGCCTCTGGGGAGTAAAGTTATGAGGATAAAGGTTATGAGGGAAATCACCTCCAGCATCAAGGAATGGCAACGAATATGGAAACATAGACATCAAAGCTGAGGTGATTATTAAAACGAATCTCCAAAGAAAGAAATGCCATCATTGGATGAAACTGCCTCTCACCCTCCCCTTCTAAGGTGACTAGATGAAAGAAGAAAGATATTTATTTTTCTATCAGAAAGTTCAAAAATAACGAAATACCAGAACACCACAATCACATAACATTTGGTAGCATAAACAATGCTACCTTCATCTCAGTGTAGCTTCTCCTTAGAAGGAAAGCCTATAATAAAAGGAACGAACTAGGCTTTCTTTGCCATCCCTCTTGACCAAAATGCCATTTATAATACTATCAGTTACATCCATATCCAAAGAAAACAACAGAAATCAAATAAAAATTTTCAAATAATTCTAAGGTCATAAAGGTTCAAAGAAATCGTAAATATGTATATTTACCTATATATGATATATAATTCCCATACATGTGATATATAATCATATATATAATATATCATATATATCAACATGAACAAGAATAGAAAATGACATTACAAAGTCAAGAGTACAAGCTAGCTCCATCTGATGATGGTAGCAAGAGGTGGATTCAAATCTTGATTCCCCTCCTTGGGTCATCCTTTAAGAAAGGTAACTTTACTACCGGTAATGAGAAAGTGGTCAGAAGTAGTTCTCTGTTTAGAAGAACCTAAGTAATGATGAGCAATAGCTCTATTATGTATATTGAAAGAACATATTAGAAACCACTGGACTTTTATCAACAGATGAGTGGATAAAGAAGATATGGTGTGTGTGTGTGTGTATATATATATACACACACACACACACACACACACATACACACATACATACACAATGGAATACTATGCAGCCACCAAAAACCCAAAATCTTGCCATTTGCAATGACATGGATGGAACTAGCAGGTATTATGGCAAATGCACCCAAATGTTTATAGCAACAATGTCCACAATAGCCAAACTATGGAAAGAACCTAAATGTCCATCAACAGATGAATGGATAATGAAGATGTGGTACACACACACACACACACACACACATACACACACACACAATGGAATAATATGCAGCCCTCAAAAGAAATGAAATCCTGCCATTTGCAGCGATGTGAATGGAACTAGAGGGTATTATGCTAATCAAATAAGTCAATCAGAGAAAGACAATTATCATATGATCTTGCTGATATGAGGAATTTGAGAGGCAGGACAGGGGGTCGTGGCGGAAGGGAGGGGAAAAGTGAAACAAGAAGGGACCAGGGAGGGAGACAAACCATAAGAGACTCTTAATCTCAGGAAACAAACTAAGGGTTGCTGAAGGGTAGGGGCGGGGAGGGATAGGGTTTCCGGGTGATGGACATTGAGGAGAGTATGTGCTATGGTGAGAAAAACAAAACAAAGCATTGCGACTTTTGTGAAATGTCTCTCATCAGCTAAAACGTCCTGTGTAAGAAAGGCGTGGGCAGGAGAAGGATGATGGTGGAGATGCAGATGTAAAAGGAGGAAAGAAGGCATAAATGATACTTTATGTGTTTTTGTTAACTCCTCCTCTTCACCTCCATCCTCTGTGTATGGCAAGGCTCCAAATTTCTGTGTCAGAGAAAGGAACAACATTAATTATCTCTAAATGAGAGTATGATCAGGATTAGAGAAAGAACTGTTTTCTCCCTTGAGGACTGGGTCTATGAAAAGATCTGTATAAGCTGATGAGAAACATTGCAGGATGTGGCAGAGATGGATCCTTAGGAAAGGAAATCCACCATTCTAAATTCCAGTCCTGACACATGATCAAATACAGTTATTTATTGCACCTCCATACATTTCCCCATCCGGATTTTATTTACATAAATGCATACAGGAAGCTTGGAATGGCAGACATAAGGTGTTCATGAAAAAGATGACTAAGACAACACCTTGCCAGTGACTCAAAAGCCAAATTTAAGATGGACAGGCTGTGCCCCAAACACTCCGACAGGAAGGAAGAGTGGCTTCCAAGAGCTCTTTCAGATGATTTGGAAAACACATAAATATTGTTCATTTTTGGACACAGGCATAATCATTGCTGGCATTATACTGACAAAAAAGAGCCACTATAGACCCAAGAAAACAATCTAATACATCTAATAATAAATGTACACTCATGAGTAAAATATTAAATAAAACAAAATACAGCAAAAAATACAACAAAGTGATAACAAAGATGTCTTGAAAAGTACCACTATTTTTATTATTAAACCACTGAGGTGTTTGGAAGTGTGAACTTCTTTTCTTTTCTTCTTTTGTGTCTTTTCATTTTTCTTCTACGTCCAACCTTTTCCCAGTTCAAGGATATAGAAAATGATGTGCTTATTGACTCTGAGTAGCTTTGGGGCAAAGTGGAAAGTAGAAGAGGCCTACAAATCTCTCACTACTCTTCCAGGACCTTGGGAGAACGTAGTAGTTTTATGAAGGAGATGAAAGTCTCTATGCTAAACGTTGAAAAAGTGTCTTGGCCAGAAATAAAAAGGGAAGGGGGTTTTCACAAGCAGAGATCCCCCTTGTTCTACACTGGTGGTTGAGGGGAGAAGAGAAGGTGAATGGAGAAGGTCTACAGGTTCTGAGAGCAAAGCAAACCTAATCCTACTTCTTGCGAGCATCCTAGGCCAGCAGCAAGACCCACAGAGGAAAGGGCTACCTGCTGTGTCTAAGCTTGTGGGAATAAAGCCACCTTAGTACAAAGTTTCAAGCTATTTTCAGTAGGTAAAGTTGAGCAGAGTTTCACCACTGGGGAGGTATTAAATCAAGGTTCTTGGCTTAGAAGCCAACTACACCTGGTTTGAGCAAAAAAGAATGTATTACCATCAAGCAAAAATGGAATTTACTGGAAGGTTATGGGGATGTTCAAAGAATCAAAGGCAATCTGGGAGCACCTAGTTTCAGGAGGGGAAACTAAGGTAAATTTGGAGGCCAGGACAACAGGAAGTATGGGCTTCCTCCAGAGTGCTGACATCAAGTGAATCAGCTATAGTCTTTTTTCTCATCCTTGAGTCACTCCTCACAAAACTGATGCTCCTGGAGAAAAAGGAAGGAGGCTTGCTCAGAGCCTTTGTTCAGCTTTCAGCTAAGGATGGTCTGATAGCTTGTTTGATCATTGTAGGAGATTGTAGGCATCGGGGAAGAGTTAATGTCTCAAAGAAAAGATGAGGTATAATTACAAAAAGTGAAAGCATGGAGGCTAGGCAGACATAAGCAGAATATGCCCACTACAGACGGCCACTTAGGATACCCAAAAATCTCATTGTTTGATTACTGCTTAAAACATTATTCACGTGTGATAATCAACTGGAAGAAGTTGGAGCTCAATTTAACTGAGCATTCAATACATGCTGTCACTTCCCTGCTTACAACCATTTATTGACTCTTTGTTCTTTCCTATAAAATTCCAAATTCCTTCCTGTTCTTCTAGTCCTTCCCACTTCCAGTTTCATCTTTAATTCCCTTCCTTCCCTGAACCTTATGCCCCCATAATACAATGGGAGTTACAGTTCCTTGAACACATCATCCTATTTCATATCTATGAGTCTTTACATGTGCCACACCCTCTGCTCAGAATGGCTTTCCCTCTTCCTGGTCTGCCTGGAGAGCTCCCCCACCCTATTCAAACACTTCCATTTTAGGGATGCCTCTCCGATGTCTTCTTATTCCTATCATCCTTTCTTCCCACTCCTTCTCTTCTTCATTTTGGTACTCCTACTATACATCTTCCATATGCCTCTATTTTTAAATTTATTCTCCTGGGTTGTAGTTATTTGTGTATGTGTTTATCTCTCCTACAGATCCATGAGCTTTTTGGGGAGTAGGTTCTGAGTGGATGGTTGTTGAATGAACTAACGTACTTTCCAATCAGACACCAGTATTCACCAAGGGCCCACTCTGCCACAGAAGGCGTTAGTATGAGAGTCATGCAGCATTATCAGCTAAAGAAGTAAGTCTCTACTAAGGATATGCAGACCATCGGTAGGGAGAGAAAAGTGGTCTAGGTGGGATGAAAGGTTTTCTTTAGAATCTCCAAGTATTCATTTTTCCTTAATCCCCATGTCCACTTGCAAGCATAGTGCACCACTTAAACTGCCTACTTTATTTGCCTTATTTACTTTTGCAAATTTTTATTTATCTTCATTTCAGGTATGTAGTAGTAAAATGTATACTCCAAAATATTATCATCTTTTTAATTATTAGTGAAACACTTAGTTTCATATAGTGGATCATTTTATACTGTAACCCCTAAGAATATGCAGGAGCCAGGTTGCCTGTGTGTGGATCTGGTCCAGATTGGGTTCCAATGACTCTGGGCAAAATATTTAATTTAATTTAATTTCTCTGTGATTCAAATACATAATCTATAAAAATGAGACTCACCGTAGTACCCAACACATGGAACTGTTGAGAGAATTAAATGAGTCAGATGTAAAGCACTCAGAACATTGCTTGGCATGTGAACAGTGATAAATAAATGTTAGCTGCCATTATTCTTGCAATAAAATGTACTTCCTACCATATTATCACAATTTTTTGGTCAGTAAAATAACATAGTAAATGAGAAATATAATAACAATGCACGTAACCATGAGTTTGTTTTCATCATAGTAGGATTCAGGTTCTTGGTGAAGTAATTATCAGGACATAAGAAACAATTCAAGGGACACCTGGGTGGCTCAGTCGGTTGAGCCACTGCCTTCTGCCCAGGTCATGATCCCAGGGTCCTGGGATCGAGTCCCATATCGGGCTCTTAGCTCAACAGGGAGCCTGCTTCTCTCTCTGCCTCTTCCTGCCACTCTGAGTCCTTGTGCTCTCTCTCTCTCTCTCTCTCTGACAAATAAATAAATAAAATATTTTTTTAAAAAAAGAAATAATTCAAAACCACTGTAATTGAGAATGACCCTGAGGAACTGATAAATAAGTGGGGACAAAGAGAATAAACACAAATCCAAATCCACTCAGGGATAGTTGAATATGCTTTCTTGCATAAGAGTTTAGTAACTGGAAAAGAATCAAATATGAGTCCAAAGGGGTTACTTAATTTGAGTGGCCCCCCAAAAGGCTCCCTTTTAGTTTGGAAGGAAGGCAGGAAAAAAATCTCAACCTTTCTGAAAAACAATTTTTTGCCCCACTTAACATGGGGAACTAAAACTAATTAATGAATCCAGTTGGTTCATGAGTCAGTATTTACATTTTTAGTCAGTCTCTTTTCCTAGGATCAGAGCTGCAGGGTTTACTAATCAGTCATGTATCAGAAAGTCTCTACTCATTTACTCCAAAACTGACTTTCATTAAAGGGAATTTAAGTAACTTGCCTCTCACCTAAGTCTGTAAGTCCAGCTGAAGCTAGTGCTAGATAAAACTGGTTTTCCTGGTTTTTTAAGCATGCTGGTCATTCAGTAAAAATGATATAATGAGATATGTTATAAGTTTCTTTAGAAGTTTCCAAATGGCCACTTTGTTTATATGGGAAAATGCTTGAAAATCCAAACTTAAAACACATCCATGTAAAATTACACCAATACTTTCTCACTTTCCTTTTTCCTATCTAAGGTTGGTCCCCTTCCTGTGCTCTGGATCTCACCCCAAGTGCCTTCTCTATGTGTTTAATTCCTAATGTCTTCTGTACTGGATCCTTTGCATCAGCTTTCAAACATATTCCGTCTCTTCACCTCTGAAACATTCTCCTTCAACCCTCCCCCTACTACCACTCTGTCACTGTCCTCCCCTCCACAAACAAACTGAGAAAGGATTTGTCTACTCTGTCTTCCTTTTCTCACTAGACACTGCTTTTTAGACCCACTTCAACCTAACTTCCATTTCCACTCCCTTGAAATGACTGTCTCTAGGTTGAACCAATGGTCTCTGGGTTGTTAAATCCAATGGATGTTTTAGTCCTCACCTTACTTCATCTCTCAGAAGCATTCAACATGTTGATGATTATTCTCATCTCGTGCATTCTATTCTGTCACACCCTCCTTGTTTATCTTCTACTAGTGTCTTTCTCAATCTCTTTTATCAAGTTATGCTCCTCATTTCAACAGAATAACTGTTGGAGTTCTTCAAAGAGCAGTCCTAGATCTACAATTCTTCCCATGCTATATCCACTATAGTTGGTTACATGCATGTTGATAGCTTCAATTATTATGTATATATCAATGACTCCTAAATTTCTACTTCTTACTCAGACTTCTTGGAGCACCAGGCCATTTGATAACAGTTGATAACTCCAGCTAGATGTTTAAGAAGTACCTCATATTTAAAATATGCAAAATCAAAGTCAGGGCCTCTCCTCTACCCTGACTACCTGGTCCTTTCTTGACTTTTCCCTGTCTCACCATCCCTTCATTTTCAGAATGAAGGAAAGAAATGGGAAATCACCATTGACTTTCTTCTCCCTCATCTTCCACAGTCAGTGTTTCAGGATGGTAAACCGTTCTCTCTCTGTGTTCTCAGAATTGCTACCAAAGCTCCAAAGCTGAAGACAAGAGGCATCAACAAACCTTCATCATCTAAAGATAATCAGTGGGTTACTGAGATGCAGCAGAACTGGTGTTGCTATTCCAAGCATCAGTCTCCCTTCCTTCTCTCTTCTTCCCTGCATTATGTGTGCGTATGTGTGTGTGTGTTGTGTGTGTGTGTGTGTGTGTGTGCATGTTCCCATGAGCACATGCACACACATATACTAGAGGAACATGAAGGGAGTCTCCAGGCAAATGATGTGCCTCTTCCCCTCCCACAAGGCAAGTTGGAAAATCCAAATTAATTTTAAAGAGAGAAAAGCCTTCAAGAAAAAGATACAAGCATCTCATTGCTGATTGAACATCTACTAAGGCAATAGACTAGCTAATTTGCCTCAGCAGAAAAACAAGAACTGGAGAACAGAGAGAAGTAGCACCATTTGGGGTGGCAAGATGTTCAGATTTCCCAGAAGACACCAGAGAAGAAAGCCACACTTGCAGAAGTTGCTGGCACCTTCCCAAGAGGGCCACACACAAGTACGGGGACCCCAATGCCAAGAGGCTGTGGGGTACATTGTTAAGGTGTCAAAGAGGTGACTCTTCCCACATCAGAGAACCATACAGAGACTTTGCAGGTTCTGTCTTTTATCAGCTATGTCAAGTTCGTTAGGTGTGTCCTCATTTTATAGACAGCTAGAAGGCCCATGTAAAATCTTATTCCTGAGAAAAAAATTTTATTCTGGAGAAAGAAACCTGGAAGATAAATCAATCATTCTCCTGGTCTCTAGACCAACAATTTTGTAATTGTGTCAATCAAATAAATTTCAGTTTATTACCTCACCTCCGGGAATCATGAAGATAATTTTTTCCCATTTTCTGTAATTGGGAACCCCTGAGGAAAGTCTCCCTAGTTTAATTACGTATATGGGAAATAATACAACAAATGTGTGTGTGTGTGTGTGTGTGTGTGTGTGTGTGTGTGTGTGTATATATATATATATATATTTTTTTTTTTTAGTTAAATTCATTTTGCCAGGGCCCTGAGTAGCTCAGTGTCCTTTTGGCTCAGCATCCTGGGATCAAGCCAGTGGGGAGCCTGCTTCTCCCTTTCCCTCATGCATGTGCTCTCTTTTGCTATCTCTTTCTTTCTCCCAAATAAATAATAAAATCTTTAAAAAAAATAATTCATTTTGCCAAAACTGTATCAAGCTCTACCATATGGGCAAGAGAAACAGGTTGAAGGAGTTCAGTGTAAAACAAGTATTGCTCTTACATTCACTACTTCAAACTTTATGTGTCTGACTCTTTTAAAGGAGCCACACTGCGCCTCAAATTCTTTGTTCCTGATCATTCCCTGCAGAGTCAAGAAATGAAAATGAGTTATATGCACATGTATGGGGTTGTGTTCATTTAATAATTTACTCTAAGTAATATGGATCTAAAGGCATGACTCATGATTAGTTGAAAGAGCAATGGCCTAAGAATTATAATTTGTGGTTTAATCAGTGCTTTTTTTTTTGTCTCTTTGAATTGTCATTTTCCCATTGGAAAAATGGTGATAATTCCTACCTTGCATCTACTTATAAGAATTTTAGAAGGTCTGAGATGATATATTGGAAATATTTTGAGTATCTCTAATGTTAGATGTATCATAATTCTTGATTATTTATTTATTTATTTAACAGAGGGAGAGACAGGGAGAGAGGGACACAAGCAGGAGGAGTGGGAGAGGGAGAAGCAGGCTTCCTGCCAAACAGAGAGCCTGATGTAAGGCTCCATCCCAGAACCCTGGGATCATGACCTGAGCCAAAGGCAGACACTGAATGACAGAGCCACCCAGAAGCCCCAATTCTTGAGATTTTTTAAGTAGCTTTGGTTTTTATTTACAGAAATACTACCAAGGAACACAGAGAGAAAGGGTTCCTTCTCTTACATACATTTTTCAGATTGTCTCAACACACATCAAGAGCCACAGCAAGATAGTATTTGTGATCCTTAATTACCTTAAAGAGCAAAGTATAACAAAACAAAAAGCATGGAAGAAACAAGACTGGTAACTTTCTGTTCAGCCCAAAATTTATTTTGGAAATTTTAACTTCACCACGAACTATTCACCTTCAGTCTTGAGTGTATTTCATATGGATGATTTAAATTTTTGATATTCTGGTTTCCACTGACAAATTCTGCATTTTGACAAGTTTTGATGAGGTCTATTCATTCTAGACAATTTATGCAAACCTAACTTGAGTAGTTGATTTTGACTTTATCCCCTTGAGTTCCTAGAACTGCTCTGATTAAATTTTAAAATATAATTACAGGTAGTACATTGAGTCAGTCAGTTAGTCAGAGAAATCTGAGCTCTGAATGCCTACTTCCTGCAGTGGCTGCATTAAGTGCTCTGGAGGAGGGCGGGGGTGGATGGGAACAGTCATCCATGAAATGATTTTAGGATTATTATTAAAACAACATATCACCAGGTACAAAGTACTCAAGTAGGAACAATACATAAAAGTTCAAGGAAAGAAGAGTAGAGCAAGCACCTTTCCTGCTTTTATTGCCTGTCCTATATACTTAGCAAATGTGTTTGTGACTATTAGCCTTCATCCCTTGCTGGCACCCCAAGGAAACAAATTAAACAATGTGTTCCACCTGACAAATGGGCAGCCTGGGTTGGTGGAGAGCAGTTCTCTAATTTCTTTTATCTGGTAATACTTCAACAGCTGTGTTAAGTGAAGGATCAGGCAGAGTTGATGGGTTTTTTTAAATCATTTTTAAATTTTGGAATAATTTTAGATTTGTGAAAATATTGCAAAAATAATATAGAGAGTTCCTATACACCCTCATCCAGTATTTCCTAATCTTAACATTTTACTTTGCCATACCACATTGTTCAAAACTAAGAACCAACAGTGGCATGTTACTGTTACTAAACTTTGGGCTTCATTCAGCGCTCATTAATTTTCTGCTATGGCCTTTTTCCAGTTCCCCGATTCAATCCATATGCCACGTTGCAAAGAGATTTTAATGTCTTTCAGCTGAGATTTGAAAATCAGCCATTTTGGGGCAATGAAGCTAATCATTGTCAAAATATTAATGTGAGTAAAAATAAATCGAGAGTCTAAGAGCCACCTGAGGATACCACAGTGTCAGGTTATTTACTAACTTAAGCAAGAAGTAAGCATGATCTTATAGTCATTCATTATCTCTCTTTTATTTACCTAAAGACTATGATTGCATCAATATGGGCTTTATCATCATTGCTAGGGTATTTTTTTTTTATATCCGGGAGAATAATTATTTTGGTATCACATAGGGTGGGCACCTTCATTTTCCTATATGAAGACACAGATACAGGCTGATTGGGTTTCCAGTTAGGGAAGCTTAAGTACCATGATCACTAAAGAAACAAAACCTTAAATAGTCTGCTTATTTGAATCAGAAGATAACATATCAAGATCAGTGGGTCTGCAATTTGGGTATGCAAAAAAGGTCTCCTGGGGAGCTTACTAAAACACAGATTTCTGAGTCCTTTCCCCAGAGCCTCTGACTCAAAAAGCCTGAGCTTGCCCAGGCATCCGCATTTCCAAGACTTCCAAGATGTGGATGCTCCTGGTCCTGGTACTACAGTTAGAAAATCTCTTTTGTTGATAGTTGCTTAAGAGAAAGTAAAGTCATTTTGTTCTGACAAGGTACAATTATAGGTCCCTAGATTGGTACGTTGCCTATCAGTCAGATAGGGAACCTGTTAAATCTCATTCCCAATGTGTGCAAGGACTAAGTTGGCAAATAAATTTATTAATTGTCCATAATGGTTTTCACCATTCTATCTTCCTTTCAAGTAATGCAATCATTTGTAAAATAATAAAATAAAATATTGTTTTTAACAATAGTAAAATATCATTGTAAATGAGCCTTTAACTTGTGGCCTGAACCAAGGCCTCTGGCTGATCAGTAGATATCAATAGGGGTGAGGGATGTAATACACATCTTCTTCAGCAGCGTTTCTATAACATCTTTATGAATCATCTAGGGGTCTTTTAGTTGGTCTGGAGATGGACCCTGTGATTCTGCATTTTTATCCAGCTTCTAGATGCTGCACACATTCTCTTGCTGCTGGCCCACTTTTGCAAAGTTTTAGCAAGTACAAGGTATTCCAGCATCTAGCGATCCCTGGAGAACACTGGAACTTCTTAGCATGTCTCTGTCATAGAAAGACTGCCTTTAACTAAGACAAATTTGGAATATATCAATCTGTATCCTGAACTCTTTTATTCCTTTAGAATAAAGAAGGGATAATTATAGAGAAACTGAATTAATAATATCTCCCTGGAGTATAATTGGAACATAGTGGAACTTTAGGAATCTGATCACTTACTGAGGGGCCTTTTATTCCTGATCTCCGTTTTTTCATCCTAGTATCAATCTAGTAAGAATGACATCGGGAAAAAAATATATGGGAAAAGAGTATAATCCAATTTTGCCATTTCTGCCCGTATCACTATTGTTAATGCTGATCTCATAAACACGTCTTCTGTTCCTCAGACTGATCTTCCATCTCCTTAGCTCTGTCTGTCACAGCAGTCCTCCTGGCTCTTGTGATGGAAATTTCAAGAAAGCTACTATTTGTTTCAAGAAATCTACTATTTGTTATTTACCCTAAATGAAGCTTATAATTTTCTATTTTTGTGAAGGCAGACTAACATTATATAAGCTCGTACCATCCCTATTAGAGTGTAAAGGGATAAATAAGGTGTCTATTCTTTCTTTCTTTTGAGATTTGTTTATTTATCTTAGAGAGTGCTCATGTGAGCAGGGGAGGGACAGAGGAAGAGAGAGGGAGAGAGAATCTCAAGCACACTCCTTGCTGAGTGCAAAGCCCAACTTGGGACTTGATCTCACAACCCTGAGATCATGACCTGAGCTGAAACATGAATCAGACAGACGCTTAACCAACGGAGCCACCCAGGCACCCCAAGGTGTCTTTTATTTCTATTTGATCTTCAAGAGAAAAAAAAAAGGAAACTTCAGAAAAATTGAAAAGGTTTGAAGCAATGAGAACACATTCTCTTTCATAGTTGATCAGAAGGAAAAAACCTCAGTCAAAAGCAACAAATAGTATAAACATTGAATTCCTCTAGATGCTGCCTTAGGATCCAACACATGGTGGATTGCTAGCTTATATCCTGCACAAATTAATAGGGTGGAAGAACTCGACAAAGCAGTCCTTGTACTGCATCTGTAAGTAGACTCCAAACATATTCAATTCTTCTGATAATGTGGCTCTGTGCTAACTAATGGTAGCAATGGAAAAGTAAGCCAACTTTCAGGGGCCCACAGATAAAGAAAAGGCTCTTATCACCCACAACTCCCCTAAAGTTCTGTGTCCAGCCCCTGCATTGTCATCAGTGATGCGGGTTGGTGTAGGGGTAGTGGGAGAAAGTCCCCACCCAGTGAAAATCAGAATTGTGGGAAACTTTTCTCCACCGCAGTAAGCCTGACAGCTTACCAGTACCAGTATTTGAAGACTATTGATGAGATTAGCACTGATTTTTTTTAAGATTTTATTTATTTATTTGACAGATAGAGACCACAAGCAGGCAGAGGGGGGCAGGCAGAGAGAGAGAGAGGAGGAAGCAGGTTCCCCGTGAAGCAGAGAGCCCGATGCAGGGCTTGATCCCAGGACCTTGGGATCATGACCAGAGCTGAAGGCAGAGGCTTTAACCCACTGAGCCACCCAGGCACCCCAAGATTAGCACTGATTTTAACAAACATGATTTTTTGATGTTGTATAATGAAATGTGTCAACTTTTGGAAGATATACATAACTCAGTGAACCAATTGTTTCCAAATGACTACCAAATGCATGATGTTACAAAGTTTTGCATGGGTAAAAGATCCATTCAAAATGCAAGACAGACATAGATTTTACTGTGATTGAGTACATATAGACTATTGATACGATTTCAGATTACACAGTGCAACTGACCTTTAGGAGACTTAAAACTTCTCAATTTTTCGTGTAATATCAAAGATGAATATCCATAGTTATCTGAAAAAGTTCTTAAATACTCCCTTTTCCAACCACAGACATGTTTGAGGTCACATTTCCTTTATATACCTCATCCAAAACAATATGTCACAACTGGTTCAATGCAGAAGGAGGTATAAATCCAGCTATTTCCTATTAAGCCAGACATAAAAGAAATTTGCAAAGCATGTAAAAAAATGCCACTCTTCTCACTAATTTTTTTGAAAATATAGTCATTTCCATAGAGTGTGCATATTATCATGAAATGAGTTTCTTGTTATTGTTCTTAGATAAATCAATACATATTTAATTCAGTCTCAGTTTTAATTTCTATATGGTGTATATTGATATAATTTAAATAAACAAAAATTCTTTGGGGTCCCCAATAATTTTTAAGAGTGTACAGGGGTGGGGCGCCTGGGTGGTTAAGTGGGATTAAAGCCTCTGCCTTCGGCTCAGGTCGTGATCCCGGGGTCCTGGATCGAGCCCCGCACAGGGCTCTCTGCTCAGCGGGGAGCCTGCTTCCCCCTCTCCCTCTGCCAGCCTCTCTGCCTCCTTATGATCGCTGTCTGTGAAATAGATGGATAAAATCTTTAAAAAAAAAATAGAGTGTACAGGGGTTCTGAGGCAAAAAGTTTGAGAACTGCTATCTAAACTAAGGATTATGCTGCATTACTTTTCATTTTTTTAAGTTTTTATTTAAATTCTATTTCGTTAACATACAGTGTACCCTTCTTTTATTTTCTTTTATTCGTTTGAAAGAGAGAGAGAGACAGAGCAGTGGGAGGAAGAAGGAAAGAGAGAGAATCTTAAGCAGACTCCACCCTGAGCATGGAGCCCAATACGGGGCTCCATCTCACAACCCTAAGATCACAACCTGAGCTGAAACCAAAAATTGGACACAACCAACTGTGCCACCCAGGTACCCCCTTTCATTTTAAATATTGTGTCTCTGATAATGGCCCAGAATGTGTGTTATATTTTACGTTCGTGAAGTGTATAGTAGAGAATATTTTATTTCATATAAAAATTCTTTCTAAGGTTCTGGAAAATTAAAATATAAATAAGGAGAAAAATTAAACAGTATTGGCTGAAAACAAAAGAAACAAATATTTGTGTCTCTAGTCTGGGTGGATCTAATCACTACACATGGGTTTAATTGTATGGAAAATATGTCCTCAGCTACCAACAAGGGACTTAGAAATATACCTAATCTGGCTCTTATAAGACATGAGAAGGTATAATTCTAAATTTGGTCTTGATTATACAACAAGGTAACAGTCATAGAACCTTTTACACTTTTTGGATTTTCTTGTGTGTTTGTCTTTCCCCACTGGCGTTCTTTGATGACAGGGAGTAGTTTATTTTTGACGGCTATAGCCAGAGGACTGACACAAATTATTACTTAATAAATATGAGTTGAGTGAATGAATCAACAGAAAAAATTCTTATTTTTTGTTTATTGGTTGTTATTTAAGTTATGTTTATGGTGACTCCATAGGCACCATATACATTCGAATCAAAGATATAAATAAAAGTGGGGCGCCTGGGTGGCTCAGTGGGTTAAAGCCTCTGCCTTCAGCTCAAGTCATGATCCCAGGGATCGAGCCCCACATCAGGCTCTCTGCTCAGCAGGGAGCCTGCTTCCTCCTCTCTCTCTGCCTGCCTCTCTGCTTACTTGTGATCTCTATCTGTCAAACAAATAAATAAAATCTTTTTTTAAAAAAAGGTATAGGGGCGCCTGGGTGGCTCAGTGGATTAAGCCGCTGCCTTCGGCTCAGGTCATGATCTCAGGGTCCTGGGATCGAGTCCCGCATCGGGCTCTCTGCTCCGCAGGGAGCCTGCTTCCTCCTCTCTCTCTGCCTGCCTCTCTGCCTACTTGTGATCTCTCTCTCTGTCAAATAAATAAATAAAATCTTTAAAAAAAAGGTATAAATAAAAGCCCCTTTGATGAACTCAACCAATCAGAAATCACTTTAGGAGATAATATTTTAGTAAAACTGAAGTCTGTGGTGCTGCTTTCCCTGGTCAGGTGAGAGTCAAGAATATGTATCACCAGGGGTGCCTGACTGGCTCCGTCGATAGGACCTGTGACTCTTGATCTCAGGGTCCTGAGTTCAAGCTCCACATTGGGTGTGGAGCCTACTAATTTAAAAAATAAAATAAAATAAAAGTGTATCAGCAGACAAGACATATGTGGAACTGTATACACTACAGAAATATTAACAGGCAGAAAAAAATTCTGTTTATCCAAACAGCTCTCCTTGCCGTTAAGGACCAAGTTACTTGGAAAATACAACAAAAACTGCCCTTGTATCCTATAGCATCATGGCCAAGCTTAGAATATGCTCAAAAAGTTAAAAATGCCTCAAGGGAATGGTTAGAAATTATTCCAAAGTCACAACCTGAAGACTTACTTCTGGAATAAAACTTCTGGTTTCCCAATATATTTCTGGTTTCTGGAAAGGCCAGCACATGCATTATGTCTCTTTCATAGTGTGGAGTACACAGAGTTGACAGTATTCACCATATGATTACTCTTCAGGTTTTTAATATTTGGAAAGCCTTCATGTTTGAGTCACCAATTCAATTTCCGGTAGGAGGAGGGTATGACTCCAACATCTCCTCCCAAAATTGTACTGATTCTATTCTTCTTAACTTTAACTTCTTTCAAAGGAGAGTGGCTATTATGAGAGTCATATTGACACTATAAATCCCTGTAATAACTTTTCAACCTACTTCCTGGGTTAGTAAAGCCCAAGGACCCGAGGAACAAACCTCATTAATCACTTAGATGGGTTTAAGCATAGGACAAATAAAAAGGAAAACTCTCAAAATTCCTTGAGATAAGTAGTTTAAGTGCCCGAAACAGCTCTTGGGTACCTCTGAAACATCCACAGATGAGAGGCTAGTTCTGTAATAGTTCTACTGTTCTTGTCAAAAGAAAATTCCAAGAGTTTTGTTTGATACGAATATTCTATTGAGCAAGAAACGAAACTGTTCACAGACCAAAGGGAGACTTCAGCTAAAAGGGGTTAGGAGCTCAGCTTTTAGCAGCTACAGCTCAGTTTGTAAAGCCTGAATGAGGGAGTACATTGAGAGTTTTTTAAAAATGTGATTGGTTACTAAAAACTTCATCTTTTTAGCATAGTAGCACTGTGTAAGCTTAATTGTGTGTAGCTGATTAGCTAGGAAGCTATAAGGTGACACTGACCTGAGAAAAGCTTGGGTTTTGTTTTAGGTCAGTCAGTATTTTGGGGAAATCAGGATAGTTTAAATTTTGGTTACATGACTATGAGTGGTGGTCTAGGTGTGTTTTCAAACTGTGGCCTTCATGTTGTTTTTTTTCTTTAACAGTTCTTACCAACAAATTATATGGCATAATTCAAGTCCAGGAAGCATTAATTTACTTTGTGTTTGTCAAAGGTTTATACCACATTGTAAATAAAACATCTTCCAACCCTCAAACTGGTGCCCCTTGTTCTTAAACATTGGATTTATATTTTGTACCTTTGTAATAATTTCTGTGATATAAAGAGCTTAAGTCACATTGTAAAATAATAGATCCAATATTCTGAACAGAACCATGGTCATTTATTAGTTTGGGTCATTAGATTCATCTGGTGTCTAGGAGTTGTATTTCAGAGTTATCTCATATACCAGAACTAAAATAAGCAAAAAAAATTTTTTTATTAAATATTTAAATAAGCATTTTACTTTAAAATAACAAATACTCTATTGGGAATGTGTTCTGAAAATAGACAATGAAGCAATTAATGAGAAAAAACAAATGGCTGAAATGGACATCAAGTTAAGAATCACTCTACACTGACATTATTCAATACATACGCTAGAATTGTGCTTCAACTTCTTCTTCTAAACTATAAGCTACTTGAGGGCAATTATGATGTATTTTTTTTCCACAATGTTTGGTCTTTCACACCTAGAATTACAAAAACAGCTCATTGGCATTTACTGGATGTGTTTCTACATGGCAGTATAATTAGCCCCATTTACAGGTCAAGAAAATGAGGCTCACAGATTCTGTGACTTAGTTCAGATTTTATAGCATTTAGGTGACTGAGTAAAGGTCTGAACACAGAACATAGAGCCCACAGTTTCCATCATGGTCATTCACACTGTCCATTTATTGAGTAGCTTAAATATATATTTGCTGAATTGACCAATACTTTTGTGACTTTTTCAGAATAAGGATTTTATTCTGATCACATAAATCCTTTCATTCAACTCACACAACGTTATTACAAATGAGCCATGAAGGAAAAATAGGAAGTTTCTATGTTAAGCAGCTATAGTCTCATTTGTATGGTAACTCAAAATAAATTTAAGACAGTTATCTAATTCCATTTCATGATTATTTTGTGGTCTTATGAGGAAAGGGTATATTGAATATAGGGAGACGAAATATTAAGACTAGAAGATACTTCCACAATATTTTTTTCAGTCTATTTTTTTTTTATATAAGCTGGTTTGTCTCCTTTTGCTTCCTCCTCTTCTTCCTCCTCTTTTTTGATCTGGTTATTCCTCTTTAATAAGTGGTATAATATTTTATGACTTATTGCAGCCCAACCCATATGTCAGTGATTTTAAAGCTCAGTATTTTTTCCTTCCTATTGTATTGCATAAGTCAGATCCAGTTTTGTATCTAAGGATTATGGTTTTAGTTTTCTAATCACAATTTTGGACTTTTGGCTTCATAGCAGGTTTTGATGGAGTTTGTATTCTGGAAAGAGCAGTTTTGATGTTTTCAATATTCTGTTTAAAATAACTTAAATGGTTAAAAAAATGCAGTATGGACACCAAACTACTGAATTATCAAAACACTCAATGTCAATACTGAAATGTATTATTTCAAATTAAGGCAGTTTCTAACAATAAACCAAAAGGAAAAAGGAATTCTTTTGTCTCTGGAGGACATTTTCATAAAATTAAAATGAGGAATACAGAAAAACTTAATAATTGTGTAAACACTTTGTTGGTTTCTATGACACTCTTCATTTTTCCCTTCTCATTCTCCTTTACTGGGTCCCCCTTTCCAGCTCTTTATGTATGACTGTTCCAGTGATCAGTACTTGGTCCTCTTCTCTTTTTCAGTTCTTTATCCACACTCGCTATAATTATTTGAAATACTATCTATATGACAATAACTCCTACGTTTTTATCTCTAGTCCATACCTTTCTCTCCTGCTACATAATCATACAGCCCCACTGACAACAATCAGTTGACTACTAAGTGTCTCAAACTCAATTATTTCCAAAACTGAAATCTTGATCTTACCCTTCAAATTTGCTCTACCTAAAGTCTCTCTCATCTCAACTGATGGGAACCCCATCTTTCCAGTCACTTAGTTCTAAAGTTTTGGGGGTCATCCTTGACTTCTCTCTCTCATGCACTTCATTCATTCATCAGGAACTCCACCTTGCAAAAGAAATCTGATCACTTCTTACCATCTCCATTAGAACCACTCTGGTTCAAGCCATTGTCATTTCTCCCCTTCTTTCACTTTTCTTCCCCTAAATCAAATCTATTCTCCGAAGAAGAGCCTGAATGATGCTTTCAAAATGTTAAGTCAAATCATGTTGTTTCTTTTCTCAAAATCCTCCAGGAGATGTGCATCTCACAGAAAAGCCAAAGTTCTTACAAAATTCTACACAATCTGTTACTTCTAAACCCTTCCCGCACCTACTCTCCTCCTTTCTCATATTAATCCTAGCTTCCATGGCGTTACCCAAACATACCATGCTTACTATTGACTGGGAGTCTTGGAATTGTATGTTTCCATTGCTTGGACAGCTTTTCTCCTAGATAACCAGCTTTACTCATATGAACAGCTCTTCCCTCAAATAACTGCAAAGTTTACCCACTACCTCTTTCAAATCTTTGTAACTTTTTCAATGACGGCAACTCTAACAATCCTATTTAAAAGGTGCAATCTCTGATCTTCCTTTATCCTATTCTATTTTCTTCCTACCATGTGTTACTTTTTAGCTCGCCACACTGTTTGTGTGCTCATTTCAGGTCTTCCAATAAGACATAAACTTTATACAGGAAAGGCTGCTTTGTTTCAATATTTTGAGGGCTTGGCACATAGTAGACGCTCAATAAAGGATTCTACAAACTCATCATTTCAGTATTCAGACAGCAGGGCAAACCCGCCTAAAATTTCCTCAAAGCTAAATTTCGCCATTTTTTTTTTTTTTTTTTAAGATTTTTATATATTAAGAGACAGAACTAGAGAGAATGAGCGTGGGGGGGTTGGGGGTGGAGCAGAGGTGGAATGAGATTCCCCGCTAAGCGGGACGTAATGAGGGGCTCAATTCCAGAATTCAGGGATCATGACCTGAGCTGAAGGCGGACGATTAACCCCTAACAAAAGGAGCCACTCCGGCGCCCCTAAATTTTGCCACCTTCTTAAAGGGCTAAAAAAATCACAAAGTAGTCCACCTTTCTCTTTAAGAACTTTTTGACCCCGGAAGTAAAAGGTTAAGTGAGGGAGTCACGGGGGGAAGCTGTTTCCGTTTCCGTACAGACGCCTGGAAGCAAACACCATGGCGAAGACCGCGGATAACAGCGGCAGCGGAGGAAAGAAAGGCCTGAAACGGAAAGCGGCCGCCGAAGAACCCCAGGAGGCTGCAGTCGCTGAGGATGGAGCGACGGAAAGCGGGGTCCAACCTCCGAAAGCTACTGCCTTCCCCCCAGGCTTCAGCATTTCGGAAATTAAGAACAAACAACGGCGACATTTAATGTTCACGCGGTGGAAACAGCAGCAACGTAAGGTAGGACGGGGCGGAGGCGGCCGGGCGCATGCGCCGCATCACTCACGCGCGCGAGTGGCGGTGGGGCGGGGAATAGCATTTGTGTGGTCGCCCTTTCTTGGCGTGGCAGAGGAGGTAATTAATCTGGAGGAGTGAGGCTGAAGTTCTGGTGTCTTGGTCCCCTCGCATTGCTTTGGAGACATTCTCTAGGTTTCAGCTTTTTGTCTGCGCGTCAAGGATTCTCTTCCTTTTCAGCCTCTCTAGGTTCTCCCTCTGAGAATGAAAGCAGGAAGTCCCGGAAATGAAAATATCCCTCCAGACCTGAAACGCGAAATTCTCCCATCTCTGTGTTTCGCCCAGTCCGCCCAACTTTGGCTGATTCCTAGAATCCGTAAAACGGGCACTGCATAAACCCAAAGTGATGCTTCTCTGATTCCTGGACTCTCACCGAAATTATTTATGCAAAGTTTCTAGTAGTGGTATTTATAGCGTTGTCTTCATACTGTTTTACGGATAAATATGAAGAGATAAATAAAACTCAAGGTCACAGTGCTTATCTGTGGTTAAATTGCAATTGGAAGCAAGCATCTGTTTATCTTTGTACATTGTAAAAGTTCACGCACATAATATTCTTTTCACTTGCCTGGCTCCTCTTACTAGATAGTGGATTTTTTTAGGCCGTGGATTGTGCCTTACTCATAAGCGCCAGAGTGCTATTGGAATATATACTCTAACTCACTCTAGGAGAGCGGGTTTGCGGGAAGGGTCTCCTAGAAGTCTTCTTGACACTAATCTGAAACTTGATGAGGGGTGGAGGGTAGATAGGCACGGGGGGCGGGGTGAGTACTTTCTGTTGTGTATTAAGTATTCTATTCAGAAATCTCGGGAAGGTACAGATTTACAGTAATTACAGGTGTAATTCACCCTGCAAGTTCTTAATAATTTTGAAAGCATATTTTGATTGTAAGATTTATGGATAATAAATGGTGGTTTATTGGAAGCAATCTGAAAATGTATCTCCCATTCTCATTTATTTTTAGTACTTTCCGAAAGAAGCAAGCAGCATACCCATGGTTTTCTTTAGAACACAACTTACTAGGAAGTCAAAATGAAATAAGAAAAACTTGTTAACTTTTTTAAGCATACGTTTTACATTTTTACTTAAGTTGAGACTTTATAGTTAAAGATAAAGCTAGTAAAACTTTAAATATTTGAGCTTGCCAATTTAGATCTTTTTTAAGGAGCAAGATATTTATGTTTTATTGGTTGGCCAGCTTATTTGGTTTACAATAATTTAGGTATGAAAATCTGTGTTAGGATGTTTAATACATTACAAATATTTCTCAGTTTAAGTATTCATAGCATTAGTAATGTATAGTTTTAGTATGTGTTTGTGATGTAACTGGTGTTTTCTCAATATTGTTCTTGTCTTTAAACTTTTTAGGAAAAGTTGGCAATTAAGAAAAAACTGAAGAAAGAGAGAGAAGCTCTTGGTGATAAGGTAAATAAAATCTTTAGCCATCTGCTTTCTGTCTTATGTTGAGGAATGCTCTCTGATATTTATGTTGTATCACTTTCTTTTAAATTTATTATGAAATATTACCAGTGTATAAAAGACGTGAAAATAAAATAACAAACCCCTTTATATTCTCTACCCAGCTTAGAAACAGTGCATTGGCAAATAATATTCAGAGTCTTTTGTATGCTTTTTCCTGATTGCTTTCCCCTCTAAAGATAACCACTTATGAAATTGCCGTGTTTTGTTCCCGTGCACTTCTTTTTTTGTGTTCCTAAATGATGAAAACAATAGTGGTGTTTTGCATTTTTTTCAAAATTTCACATAAATGGTATGTCTGCTTCAGTGTACTTATTTTACTTAGTTTTATGTGTTTGAGAGACACAGACTCATCTTCCTTACTTTGGGAATTGGGAAGCTCTCCAGTCTAGTACTTGCCAGACTTGCCAGTATTAGACAGTTTTGATGTGCAGAATCCTATCAGGCAACATTAGTCTCAACTCTCAGTACTCAGTCAATTACAGCAAATATGCCAATCATCATTTGGAAATTTCACCATTCTTGTTTCTTTGACTGAAAGATAACTTCCTAGAATTGCCTCCTTTAAAAAAATTTTTTTAGACTCAGTATTTGTTTCATAGAATAATAAAATCCCAAATAGTTTATCAGTTCATACTTCTTCATATCTCTGCTAGCATACATATGTTTTGAATTTATTTTAGTCAGTGTGTGCTTACAGTTGTCTGTTCCTTCTCCTTACCATTTCATTTACAAATTTTTTGGTCTAAGGTGAGTGTGCATGTTGCCAGTTCTAACAGTATTCCGTTACGTTGAAGTATCGTAGTCATTAACTTTTTGTATGATATTTGCCCTATTTGCTATTCATTTCCACTAATAATAGTGCTGCTGCATTTTTTATATAACTTGCTCCTCCCTTTCATTCCTTACTGTAAATGCCTCAAACTTTCTACTTCAGTAGATAGACTTGTAGCTTTGTTATATCTGCATAGCTTTCTGGAAGTACTGGAATAAAGCTGCATGTAGATATACCTTTGTACAGCTGACCCCGGAACAACATGGAGGTTGGGTTCCAGACCATCTCCACTCCTGCACAGTTAAAAGTCCCCAAAACTTAACTGCTAATACCCCACTATTGATCTGAAGTCTCACTGAGTAAATAATCAGTTAACACATATTTTATATGTTATATGCATTATATGCTACTGTAAAATAAGCTAAAGAAAATGTTATTCAGAAAATAAGAGAAAATACATTTATAATCTTGTACTGTAAATTCATGTGTAAGTGGGCCTGCACAGTTCAAATCCATGTTGTTTAAGGGTGAACTGTAATTTTTGTCATTATGTTTAATAGTCTTCTTAGTGGATAATTCTTTTAACTCCAGTTTCTTCTTTCAGGTACTTTTGCATGGTATTAAGTCATTTCATTCAGTTAGCATTTCTTCTAGGATGTTTATATCTCTGCTCAGAGTTAAAAACCTCCTACTCAGTATTATTGGGATGAATGAGGAACAGATTTGGTTTTTGGATTATTTGGAAATTTCTGTTATTCTTCCCCAATCAGACTGCAAAATTAGTAATGTAAATTGCTTCTAAAAACTTAATTTTTTTTCTTTATTTAGGCTCCACCGAAGCCTGTACCAAAGACCATTGACAACCAGAGAGTATATGATGAAACTGTAGTAGACCCTAATGATGAAGAGGTAATGTTATAAGTCTTAAATAAATTTGGATGGCCACAGTTGATAAATCATTTGTTCACATATTGACACTTAAAAGTACTGGCTGGTGAAATTGTATAATGGACTGATTCAGCTATAATGTTGGCATATTATTTGCTATAGATTATGTCATAATTGAATTTCTCAAATGTTCTAGAAAAAGGCAGAAAATAGAAATATATTTCTTTTTTTTTTTTTTTTTTTAATTTATTTATTTATTTATTTGACAGAGAGAAATCACAAGTAGGCAGAGAGGCAGGCACAGAGAGAGAGGAGGAAGCAGGCTGTCCGCAGAGCGGAGAGCCCGATGCGGGGGATCGATCCCAGAACCCTGGGATCATGACCTGAGCTGAAGGCAGAGGCTTTAGCCCACTGAGCCACCCAGGCGCCCCCTAGAAATATATTTCTATTCTCTAGAAATGTATGATGTTTTATGCCTAGGTAAACTTTTGCCATTTAGTATCTTATATAGTACTTCTGTTTTTAATATCATTCGAAAAGCATTACTCATACTGTAGATTTTTGTAGTATTAGACATTTTGATATAAGGATTACATTTGGTGATATTTTCTGTGCCCTCATAAAACTCTTGATTTCAAGATTATCATCCACTTGTCACTTTTCACATTTTCCCTTTATTTGGTAACAGTACAGTGAGAGAATCAAGGGTTTTAAACTTTTTTTTTTGTATAGCAGATTTGGTTTTGGTTACATTTGCTCTCAAATAGTACTATTTTTGACATTCCTTAACATTTCTAGATAGTCATTCATTCATTCAGTCTGTCAGTCTTCTAGCAAATGTTTATTGATCATCTGCTGTGTAGTGGGATCTTGGATTCCACCAGTGGACCAAACACTCTGCCATATATACACACAAAATATCAGCCCACCCAGAACTTGTATTCTAGGGAGAGAGATAAACAATGAACATAATAAAATAAATTATGTGTTAGCAGGTGACAGATTACTATAGTTAAAAACTAGGGTGAAAGAGGGGTGTCTGGGTGGCTCAGTCAGTTAAGCATCCAACTTGATTTCAGCTCAGGTCATGATGTCAAGGTTGTGAAATCGAGCTCCAGGTCAGACTCTGGTTAGCAGGGAGTCTGAGATTTTCTCTCTCCCTCTCTTTGCACATGTGCGTGCTCTCTCTCTTCCCCCGAAATAAATAAATCTTTAAAAAGAATCTGGATAAAGTAGATTGAGGACTACTTGAAGTAGAGAGAGTTTGTGATTTTGTATGTATGGGAGTATGTGTGTGTGTGTGTGTGTATGTGTACGATTTATTTAGTTTTACATAATTTCAGACTTAATAGAAAAGTAGGAATTCATGTATGCCCTTCACCTAGATTTCCTAAATTTTAAATTGTACCACACATGCTTTTCTTCTGTATTCTCTGAAATGCTTGAGAATAAATGGTGGGCATAAAGCCTGTTTACTCCTATATAATCTGGTGGATTTTACTTGTAAACAAGTGTGTTTTTCTTAATAAGCACAGAGTATAGTTATCAAAATCACAGAATTAACATCGATTATTATCTAGTCTAGACAGCTTATTCAGATGTCTACAGTTGTCCAAATGGCATCATTTTTAGCAAAAGATAAATTCCAGCTCATGGATTCAATTCTATTATGACTTTAACCTCTGTTAATTTGGAACAGGTCCTCGGAATTTCTTTGTTTTTAATGACATTAACATTTTTGAAGAGTACAATCCAGGTATTTTTATGGAATGTCACTTAATATGAGTTTCATATTTGCTCATGATTATGTTCGGTTTATATATTTTTGACAGGTATATGTCAGATATGATCTTATATTCTTTTTGATGCTCTTATTAAGAGTCATATATTGTTGATTTTCCCATTATAGCTTCTGTTTTTCCCTTTGTAATAAGTATTTGGGAGAGGGTATACTTTGAGATTATGTAAATGTGTACTATTCAAACTTTCACTCAAAATTTTGCAATTACAAATAATTTTTTCCAGTCTAATGGGTGATTGTATCTCAGTGTAGTTTTAATTTTTTGCTCACTTGTTGTGAATGAGGTTGAAGATCTTTTTATGCTTTTTTTCTTTTTAATCAATTGTTCATATCTAGTGGCCATTTTTTTGTTGATTAGGGTTGCAGTTCTATATAATGATTGTCAGGGTAGGCTTCATTGAGAAGATGACCTTTTAGCAAAGACTTGAAGGATATAGAGAAATCAGCTATTTTTGGATGTAAAGAAATTGGCCTCCTTGCAGTTCTGCCCCACTTGGTTTCCAAGGAATGACCAGTGTAAAAACTAGTGCATAAACAGTGCAAAAGTTCTAAGGCAGGAGGAGCAAGCTCAGTATGTTTTTGAAGAACAGCAAGGAAGTCAGTATGCTGAAATTAAGTGAGCAAGAGAGAGGGTTATAGAAGAAGGGCCAGTATTGGGAAGAGCAGAGGCCAGAGCAGTGGCTTGGTTGACCGTCATGAGGACATAGGGATTTTATACTTAGTGCAGTGAACCATTGGATGTTTTGAACAGAGGTATGATATGATCACACTTAATTTTTAATAGTAATTGGTTGCTATAGTGAGAATGTAATTTAGAGAGGGGGAAATAGATACTTAGGAAGCTACTGAAGTAATCCAAGATTATGATAATGATTTGGGCTATAGTGTTTACAGTGGGTGTTGAGAATCAGTTTGATTCTAAGTTTGGATTTTTCCCCCAGGTATATTTTGAAATTAGAGCCAGTAGAATTTCTTGATAGATAGGAAGTGGGATGTGAGGAAAAAGAGGATTCAAAGGTGGTATTGAGGTTTTTAGCCTGAATAATTAATTAGAAGGATAGAAGGATGGAATTGTCATTGACAAGATATGGAAGGGATCTTCACTGGAGATAAATTGGAATTCACAGGTGTTTAGAGGCTACATATATATGAAATTTTCCTATTTACCTAGGGGAGAATTTGTTAGGTCGTGAGGTGTGTAAATATTCACCTTTATATGGTGGTGCCAAAATGTTTTCCAAACTAGTGCTTGTATCATTTTTTCACTTGCACAGAGTAAGGGCAGTGTTTCTGGCCATCTGCATTCTGACCAATACTTTGGTAGCGATAAAGGACTATCTCATTGTGGTTTGAGTTTGCATTTCCTTGATTCCTAATGCGGTTGAGCATCTTTACATGTATGCACTGTGTTTTGCTAAAGTTATGCCACCTCATGTCTTTTGCCCAGTTTTTTTAATCCTATAGTATATTTTACTGATTTGTAGAACTTCTTTTTATATTTTGGATACTAATCTTTTATATTTAAGTATCTTCCAATTTGTGGATGCTCTTTTTACTTTTTCTGTGCTGTCTTTGGTGAATAAAAATCCTTAATACAGTTGAGTTTAAAAGTTTTTTAAGGGGCGCCTGGGTGACTCAGTGGGTTAAAGCCTCTGCCTTCGGCTCAGGTCATGATCCCAGGGTCCTGGGATCAAGCCCCGCATCGGGCTCTCTGCTCTGCAGGGAACCTGCTTCCTCCTCTCTCTCTGCCTGCCTCCCTGCCTAGTTGTGATTTCTCTCTGTCAAATAAATAAAATATTTTAAAAAAAAATTTTTTTAATATTTAATGTTTTTTTGGTCCGATTTAGGAAATCTTTATCCTGTGATCATATGTTCTCTCTCTCTCTTTTTTTTTTTTTTTTCTTAAAAAAATTGAGTGGATTTTCGCATTTATGTGCTTAATCATCAGGAATTCATTTCTTTTTTTGGCATGAGAAAAAAAAACAATTTTTCTTTCTTCCCCTGCCCCATTTCCTGCCCCCACCATATGTAACCTGTTTCCCCAGCACCATTTTTCCAGTAGTGCAACCTTTCCCACAGTGTATTATAATGCTGTGTCATAAATCAAGTATCCATATATACTTGGCCTTTTTTCTGAGCAACTGGTCAGTTTTTGCTTTATCACATATTTATTTTCTAATTTATTTCTTTTCATGCTAAGTTTTGATATCTGTTAGAGCAGAATGCCCCTCTCCACCCCCATCCTCTAATCTCTCTCTTCAGGAGTATTCACTTTGTGAACCTTTGGTCTGGCCATATAAAATTATAAATCATGTTAAAGTAGATAAGTTAGGGGTTCTATTTTTATATATATATATATATATATATATATATATTTTTTTTTTTTTAGGTAGGTCTTCTGTACAAAAAATGCATTTCAGTGAATTTTATAATTTCTTCATGCAAGTTTTTTCATAAATCTTGTTAGAGCTATTGCTGGATATTTTGTGTTTTTTATTAGTGTAAATCAACATTTCTGAAAATTGTTTTATTTGCTGATTTATAAAAATCCAAATTTGTTTCTTATAATTTGTTTAAATATTGTTTTCATTTCATGCTTAGCTAATCATTTCTGCAAATAACTTTCAGTCCATTGATAATTTCTTTTGTGCTGACTAGAACCTCCAGCATGTCAAATACATAGAAATAGCAATAGTGTTATCTGTGCCATGTTCCTAATTTTAAAGAGAATACTTCTAACATGTATCATTAATGTTTGTGTCTTTAATGGTAGATTCTTCTTATTAGTTAAGGAAAATCCATTTATTTGCTTGCTGGCAGGGTTGTTTGTTTTATCATGAACGAATGTAAAATGTTACAGGCGCTTTTTCTGCAATTGTTGAGATAAATATGTACTTTTTCTCTGCAAATATTGAGATGAATGCAGTTTTTCTCTTTTATTGTGTGAATGTAGAAAATGAAATAGATTTTCTAATGTTAAATCTCTTGCATTCTTGGAATAAATTCAATTTAATTAAGATGTTTTGTCTTTTTCACATTGTTTTGGTTTGTCAGTCCTCTGTTTAGAATATGTATATCTGTATTTATAAGGAGACTGCAGTAATGCTCCTTTCCATTCCTAATATTATTTATTTGGGCTTTTTACCAGAGATAATACCTATTTTGTTAACTCTTTCAAAGTACTTTTCTGATCATCGCTATTTTGAAACTTTGTTTTATTTATATCTCACCTTATCATTTATTTCTTGTTACTCTCTTGAATTTGTTCTTTTTGATTAACTTGTTTTTCATTTTCCTTTCTATAATGAGCAGTTAAGTCCACAAAATTCCCTCCTAGTACCACTTTTGGTACATCCCTCAAGTTTTAAGATGTGTTTCCTTTCTTATTGTTCAAATCTAAGTATCTTTTTATCGTGAAAGATTTATTGATTCATTCTTGTAATTTCATCAGGGCTTGGTTTGGTTTGGTTTTTCTTGATGTGTTTTATTTCATTAGTTTTTCCCCTTATTATTTCTTTTCTTCTACTTACATCAGGTTTCATTTATTCTTTTTCTAGTTCCTTAAAATGGAAGCTTACCTTACTAATTTTATACTTTAATTTCTTTTTACTATAATCACATAAAGCTATGGTTTTCCTCCTAAGCGCTGCATTAGCCATAGCCCATACATTTTGATATGTTTGTTGTGTTTTCATTTTCATTCTGTTCAAGATATTTTCTGATTTCTCTTGTGATTTCTTCTTTGGTTCATCAATTATCAAGAAGTGTGTTGTTCAGTTTCTAAATACTTGAGGATTTTGCAGGTATATTTCTGCTGTTGATTTCTAACTTAATTTTACTGTGGTTCTGGAACATACTCTGTTTGATTAGT
The DNA here is from genome assembly GCF_922984935.1 of Meles meles. Lineage (NCBI taxonomy): Eukaryota > Metazoa > Chordata > Mammalia > Carnivora > Mustelidae > Meles > Meles meles. Next base: position 145,509,716 of record NC_060066.1, on the reverse strand, counting down.
CCTTTTCAAGTAAAGAAACTATGCTGTGTTCTAGCGCAAGATCTATTTTGATGAATGTTGTGTGTTCCTTTGGAAAACATGTATATTTTGCTGTTTCGAAGTGGATTGTTAAGAGAGTTGTTTCAAGTTGGTTGATTGTGTTGTTCCTATTTTCTGTGTACTTGCTGAATTTCTAATTCTATCAGTTACTGAGAGGATATTGAAATCTCTAATTATAATTTTTGAATTATTCATTTCTTCATTCCATTCAGTTTACTTCATGTCTTTGTGGGTTCTTTTGTTAGGTACATACCTATTTTTAAATTTTTTTTGTTTATACTTTCCTTCAGGTATGAGTCCATTTATAATTATTATATCTTCATAGTGTATTGATTTATAATCCAGTATATCCCTTGTCCCTTCCCTTAAATTGTTCATTGCAACATTCCTTTACTTAGTGTTTATTTTATCTCATTCCACTTAGCCACCTAAACTCTCTTATGGTTACTGATCTTTTTTACTATTCTTTTTTCATGCTTTTGCTTTTAATGAGTTTATATCTTTGAATTTAAAATGTCATAGTGTATGGTTGGATATTGCTCTTTTATTCAGCCTAACAATTAGTATTTAATGTTAATTATTGATGTAGTTATATTTACATCTGCCATTTTGCTTTTTTTAATATATTTTATGTATTTTTATTCTGTTCCTCCTTGACGTTTCTATTAAAAATATTTTTTATTATGCTATTTTAATTCCTTTTAATCTTTTGAGTTATATGTTTAGGATTCTTTTAGCGGTTTCTCTAGGAATTACAGCATAACTTCTTTAATTTATCACAATCTACTTCAAGTAAATACAGATATGATGCTGATAAAGTATAACAGGTTACACCAGTATGGCTTAAAAGTTTACACATAGACACACAAAAAGTCTTATGGTTACCTTTGTATTTACCTTTTTTTTTTTTTTTTTTTTTAAAGATTTTACCATTTATAGTGCTCTTCTGTTCCTTGGATCTGAGTTACCATCTGGTGTCATTTTCTTTCAATTTGTAGAATCTCCTTATGTTTTTGTTTTTATAATAGATCTAATAGCTAACTATCTCATTTTTGTTTATTTGAAAATGTGCTTATTTTGCCCTCAGTTTTGAAAGAATTTTGCAAATTAAGGAATTCTTTTTATTTATTTATTTAGTTTTTTATTTTTTTATTCATTTATTTGACAGAGAGAGAGGTAGACAGAGAGGCGGGCAGAGAGAGAGAGAGGGAAGCAGGCTCCATGCTGAGCAGAGAGCCCGATGCGGGACTCGATCCCAGGACCCTGAGATCATGACCTGAGCCGAAGGCAGCGGCTTAATCCACTGAGCCACCCAGGCGCCCCTGCAAATTAAGGAATTCTTGGTTGACTTTTTTTACTTTTAGGATTTAGAACATACACTATTACATTTTGACGTTCATAATTTCTGATGAGAATTCAGCCATTTTAATAGTTGCTCTCTTGCATATGATTTTTCTTTTTTCCTTCAAAATGTTCTGTTTTTGGCTCCTAACAGTTTGACATTGATGTGTTTATGTTACTGTTCTTTTTATCCTGTTGGGGTTCGTTGAGCTTATAGCCATATGTTGGAATTTTTCACCCATTATTTCTTCAAATACTTTTTTCTACCTTCTCTTTCCTTCAAAGACTTCCTTTTTTTTGTTTTTTGTTTTTAAGATCTTGTATTTATTTATTTGAAAGAGAGAGAAGGAGAAGGGAGAGAGAGAGAACAGACTCCCCGCTGAGCAGGGAGCCTGGCATGGGCTTGGTCATGATCTGAGCCAAAGGTAGACACTTAACGGACTGAGCTACCCATGCACCCGAAGACTTCCTTTTCACACTATTAAAATGGCTAACAGAGTCCTATAGTTTTCTGTAGTTTCTGTAGTTTTGTTCCTTTTTTAATGATTGTTTTCTCTGTTTTTCAGATTGGGTATTTATTAATCTAATTTCAAATTCATTGATTCTTTTGCCATCTTAGATCTACATTAGGCCCCTCTTTTAATTTCTTGAATATATTTATTATGGCTGCTTTGAAATTTTCACTAAATTCAACATCTAGACCTGCTCAGAGACAGTTTTTATTGGTTGCTTTTTTCCTGATTATTAGTCATACTAAGTACCTACTTTCTTGGCTGAAAGCTGGACACTCTGGACTGTTTTATTTTTTGAGTTACTGATTTTTTTGTTGTTGTTTAGTAATTTGCCTGGATTTAAACTATGTAATGACTCTATCCTCCCCATCTATCTATCTGTGTAATGACTCAATGCAAAATGAACAAATCTTTTAGAATTTCTATTAAAAAAAAAAGAAAAAGAAAGAGAGCCCAGTTGAGGAAGGCTTTATAGGATATCCGCTTTTGACAAAGAGTACTCTGGAGAAGGAAACCCTAATACAGGGTTATATATATTTTTTTGTTACATCGAGAGTTATAAATCATCATGACAAAAGACATTCAGAAAATTACAAATCTCATCTTACGGTTTCAGTGTGTGCAAGGCTAAAGGCTTTGGAGGCATGGAAACGGAACTTAGGGAGAATTTTACTCATCTTTAGTTTAAAATGTTCTTTTAGAAAGGTATTTGTTAACAAAGCAAATATAGGGCACCTGGGTGGCTCAGTGGGTTAAGGCCTCTGCCTTCGACTAAGGTCATGATCTCAGGGTCCTGGGATCAAGTCCCACATCGGGCTCTCTGCTCAGCAGGGAGCCTGCTTCCCCATCTTTCTCTGCCTGCCTCTCTACCTACTTGGGATCTCTTTCTCTGTCAAATAAATAAATAAAATCTTAAAAAAAAAAAAAAAAGCAAATATATAGTGTTGGGTTCAGAGAGCCCATGCTTTGAAGTTTAGTGAAGTCATTCTGACCTTGGCAAAAATTTGGCTTCCTTGGGAGCCCAGGAGCAGGGCCCATAAACATTAAAAGTTAAATTTCCTTTATCAGCACTATATGTCTCTACTTGTCTTTTTCTGTTTTTGTTTTTGTTTTTATTCTTTTTAATCTGCCTCCCTAGAGATTGTCCCTGTGTTTGTGTGGCTTAATGGTAAGCCTGCACTTTGGGTGGGTACTGTGTTGAGATACTTTGAGCTTCCAAACTTCTGTCAACTGAGCTGAGTGTGGGTTGAGGATTGCGTTCAAAGTTGGAGCCAGTTCTCAAGTCTCCCTGGCCTTTCATGTGAATTGGTGTCTTAGAACTCTCCCATGTGTATGTAGTTTAGCTGTCAGCCAGGGATTTTGTGGAGATTATTTCAGCCCCTCTGTGGCTCTTTCACTTTCTTAGCTCTACATTTTGACTGGTCCACATCTACCCTGAACTGGCCCAGTAACCTTGGACTAGCAAAGCAAGGGTTTTCAGACCCACCTATCCCCAATCTAGTCCACCACCCTTAGATTCAGGATTGCTGGTTCTTGCCTACCATCAAACCTAAAGTTAATAAAGTTAGTATTTTCTCAGACATGTTGATGGAAGAAATGGAATAGTTCTTAGCAAGATTCCTGATGTCCTTGCATAGCCCTAGCAATTTTTCAAGAATGAATATGGCTCAGGGCACCTGAGTGGTTCATTTGGTAAACACCTCACTCTTGATTTCAGCTCAGGTCATGATCTCAGAGTCATGAGATCAAGTCCTGCATTGGGTTCTGCTCTCAGCAGGGAGTCTGCTTGAGATTGTCTCCCTCTTCCTCTGCCCCTCCCCGTGCTTACACACACACTTTCTCAAATAAATTAATTTTAAAAGAATAAACACAGCTCAGTTTGTGTCTTGAAATTGTTTTTTGACAATTTTTTCCAGTTTTATACTTGTATTCTACAAATAGAAAATCATTTGGCGTGTTCATGTTGCCATTAATATAAGTCCCTCTTGGCTTTCTTTAAATCCCCTGTCAGTCAGGAAGGTAGTCCGTGCCATGGAATCCTGCTAGAGCTACTTTTAAAATTTTGGCCTAGTAGTAGAGTATGTTTGATATAAAATTATATTTTTTTCAGGGGCGCCTGGGTGGTTCAGTCGTTAAGCGTCTGCCTTTGGCTCAGATCATGATCCCAGGGTCCTAGGATCGAGCCCCGCATTGGCCTCTTTGCTCAGCAAGAAGCCTGCTTCTCCCTCTGCCATTCCCCCTGCTTGTGTTCCCTCTCTCGCTATGTCTCTTTCTGTCAAATAAATAAATAAAATCTTTTAAAAATTTTTATTTTTTTCTGTTCACAGGTTGCTTATGATGAAGCTACAGATGAATTTGCTTCTTACTTCAACAGACAAACTTCTCCCAAGATTCTCATCACAACATCAGATAGACCTCATGGGGTAGGCATATCAATCAGTACAGTTATTGAATTCTTAATTTTCCCACATAGACTATTTAAAAGAACTCCTTTCAGAACATCCAAGTTAAATTATTAGTAATTGCAATAGATAATACCTATGAATAAGGTAAATAAAATTACACATTTCTAAGCATGATTCTTCAGGGTAGAGTTTACCGGCCTCAGCACTATTAGCATTCTGGGCTGCATAATTTGTTATTATGGGGGTGGTTCCCTTCATTATAGAATGTTTGACAGCATGTCTGGCCTCTGTACACTAGATACCACTACCAGCCATCCCCACCACTACCACCAGTTATAACCTCTTTTGCCAAATATTCTCCAGTGGGGCATAATCACCCCCAGTTGAGAACCAGTGCTTTAGGATGATCAGCCCTTAATAAAGGATTAAATACTGTTCAGATGTCATTCTTTCCCTACCCTTGCCCTTTATTAATATCATTACTTCTTTCCTTATAAATGTATATCACTTAAGACTTTTATTCCTTCTCACCGTCAAAGATTTCTGTTATTTTGTTTTGCAGAGAACAGTACGACTCTGTGAACAGCTCTCCACAGTTATACCAAACTCACATGTTTATTACAGAAGAGGACTGGCTCTGAAAAAAATTATTCCACAGTGCATTTCAAGAGATTTCACAGATCTGATCGTTATTAATGAAGATCGTAAAACACCAAGTATCCTTTTTTGTTTTATTAAAGAAGTTTTCCTGTCTTGCTTTCATCCCCTTTTAAAATACATTTGAAAGAATAAGGAAATGTTTTCTATAACTTTAAGAACATATAATTTTTTAAGCTAGAAAATTATGTATCTATCCAAGATTCTATGACTAATTTTTTTCTTTTCATTTAGCAAGTATTCATCGAGTAAATGCTACAGGCTGACATTGTAATCCTTAGTAAAGATGGAGAAATAAATAGGAGCTTCAGGGAGTTTGTAATCGAGTAAGAGAAAATAGATAAGTAAACTAACAAAACTGTAGCGTGGATAGTTCAGTTAAAGAGAGAAATACAGGATATAGTGCACAGTCTGGTATAATTTGCCCTGGGGATATCAGGGAGGAAGGACTTGACAGAAAAAAGATGCCTAAGCTCAGTTACGGTGAATATGGGTGAATAAAGTTGAAGAAGAGTGCCCAGTGCAGATACACTATTTGTAAAGGCAGAGGCCTGATGGAGCTGACCCATCTGAAAGTAGGGGGGATCTGCAAGTAGTCTGATATGGCTAGATTTTATGTTATCAGAGGTGGTATCACAGGGTTACATTTTTGAGGCAGATATTTGAGCCCATATTATGTATTTGCTACTGTTTCAGATGCCAAGAATACTCTATTCTGTGAATCTCAGATCTGAGGCAACTGTATGACATGAACCCAAGATTTTCCTGTTTGGAGATGAGAGAGCACATAAAGATGCCTAGATTTGTTTTCGTTACTGCTGTTGTTTTCTTTATTTATCAACTAGTGCCTCTGAGCTCATTAATGTAATTTAATTTTTTAAGATTTATTTATTTATTTTTAGAGAGAGTGTGCATGAAGCAAGCAGGGAGAGGAACAGAGGAAAAGAGTGAATCCTTAAGGAACTGCCTATCCCCCACCCCAACGCTGAGTGTGGAGCCTGGCACAGGGCTCAATCCCGGGATCCCGAGATCAGGACCTGAGCCAAAATTAAGAGTTGGTAGCTTAACTAACTGAGCCACCTAGGCTCCCCTGTGTGCTTATTAATTTTGAAGATGATCATTTGCATGGGTCAAGTTATTAAAATTATTAAGGATTCATAAAAGATAGGGACAGGATTTTCCTGTTGCCAGAATAACATTTTTTTTCATGCAATGAACACTGCTTTTTTTTTTTTTTAATAATTTAAAAGCTGTGTTTTAAAAGCCTAATAAATAGCTTTTAAGGCCTTACTATTTTCAGTATAAGTTAAAGACATTATCCACTTATGTGAGTTGCTTTCCAGAGACTAAAATAGACTAAAATTAGCTTTCTAATGTGCTATTTTTGTTGGCCATATTATAGAAATTAGATTATAGGTTAATGTACCCAAAATAACTAAAATCTCTTGAATACTTAGCTATTCCAGAAGAGATATTTTTAATGTAGTTGCTGCCTTCTTAAAACTGTCTCCCAAAATAAAGTGGCAAGGTCTGTGTTCCTCTCTGGTTTTGGCAGTTAAAAAACTATTATCATTTTAAGGCTGCTAGCGGGCATTCATCAGTTCAATAGACATTGTATCCTTGTTTTAGTTTAGGTATTTTATATAGGCACCAAGTTTCACTTAACACCATCTGTTGCCTTTAGAAAGCTTATGTTCTCTTTTCCTTATAAAATATATTGTCTTTTTCCCAAAATGTATTGATACCTTGTAGGATAAATTCATATCATTAAGGTACCATCAGTAAAAAGACCAAATTTATATTAAGGAATAACTAGACTAATTAATTCAAGTGTAAGATTATATTCCTATACACATAAATATATATATGCACACACACATAAGCGTGTGATGGGTATCCCATGATTGTAAGTTTTAAGTATGGAATTATGCAGTTTTTAAAAGTCCTAATGAATAGAATTTTTTTAAGTATAATCTTGCCTGGATGTTGATTTTTTTTTTTTTTTTTGAGGTTTTATTATTTGAGAGAGAGAGTATCAGAGATAGTGAGAGAGAGCACAGGCTGGGACGAGAGGGAGATACAAGCCTCTGCTGAGCAGGAAGCCTGACATGGGGTTCGATCCCAGGACCCTGGGACCATGACCTGAGCCGAAGGCACTTAACCTACTGAACCACCCAGGTGCCCCTGGATGTTGATTTTTATAATTTCAAAGATACTTCATTTTCTTTCCTATTTGATATGTAGTAATGCAGTTGATGGCAAAGTGTTTGAAGAAGCTAGGAAAGCAGACCTCCTAAATTGCTTTTGTGTTCTCTTAAAAGAGAATGGTCTTTAAGACTAATAAGGACATTGGTAAGGGGCAATGGAAGTCCATCTTGGTTAAAAAGATTTAAGGCCTAGAAACTTTGAATAAGGTCACATATCCTGCTTTCAAAGAATATCTGCACAAACTTGTAAATGAGACTTTGCTACTCTGAGGAAGATAATAAGGCAGGCAAATGGAAGGAGAGGGAAAGAGGACTGCTAGTTAGTATTTGCCATGATCCAGGAAAAAAAAAAACGTAGAATAATTTAAAGGCGAATAATTTGTAGGCATATATTAGAAATGTTAGTGTGATTCCTAGAGGCTTAACATGGGCTTACAAATAATAAGTCATGATTCCTAATGATGACACTTGGAGAAAAGTTGAAAGAATTGAGGATATTTGACCTGTAGGAAATTAGAATATGGGGGCATGGTAAGATACTGGAAGGGCTGCTGTAAAAGAATAGTGCCACATGGTGGAAATTTATGGAGATGCGAACTTTTTATTTCCTCTACAAAAGAGCTTTGTCAACTGTCTAAACTGTAATCTAGTGGCTTTGGGTCAGACAGGTGTGATGTCAGATACAGACTTCATTACTTGCTGCTTTTGTAATTTTGTCAAGTTTCTTGGGTACTTGGTTTTCTCATAATTTAAAATAAGAGATAGTACCAAATCTTTAGGGTTCCTGCAAAGATCACGTTAAGTGTATGTTTCCAAGGCTTAATGCCTGGTTTGTTGTAGGCATTTTAGTAAATGTTATGGTATAGGGGAAAGCATGGAAGTTTTTTCTGGAGAGACCTATATCCTCTATTTGGTATTTCTAAATGGAAATTTGAGATAGGTAAGTCTTTGTGCTGTACTTTTGGCAACTTGTAAACTGTTTTGCATTCTTGACCTTTGGGAAGGTATTTAAAGTTTCACCTCAGTCTTTATAACAGAATGCCTCCTATGCATTAGGGTTTGTGCACAGGTGTGATCCCACCCTTAAGGTCTGCCACCTAGCTCTGAAATTTGGGCTAATCTGCCTAACCCATCTCAGCCCCTTTTCCTTGTTACTGAAATAGGGATAATGATTCCTGTTCTTCATGGTTTATGTTAGGAATTAGCAGTAACATAAGGAAAGCTTTTTGTACAGTGCAGGTACTTAGGAATTGATAATTTTGGATTTTGTAGTTTTGACAAACAATTTAGTGGGGATGTTTTAGGAAGGATTCAAGTCTTGATTTAGGTTAGAAGAAATTACCATTACCTAACCGCCTGAGATTTCATGACTTTTTTCAGTGTGCAAATGATCCAGAAATTCTTTTTGGCTATACCTCATGAAATTTGAGAAGTCAGGAAGAATTCAAATATTACTGATAATCTGCTGTGTAGTATGCACTAGTATTTATCAGTAAGAAGTCTGTTTTCTAAGAGTTAACAGATTAGTTTGGAAGAAGGTCATTTACATGATTATAACTCAAATAAGTGACAGGTGCTAAAGTTAAGTAACAGTGACAGGTGAGATTTAAAGCTTAATTTTAGCTGTATAAAAAGAGGTGGCATTTGAAGTGGGCTTCAACAGTACTGCACTTCTTGATCAAGTTGCTTCAGTCCCAGCATGGCAAGCTCCTTCCCTAGAAGACCAGCACCATGTCTCCTGACCAGAGTTCTGCATGGGTTCAGTTCTAGCGGAAGTACTGTCAGGTCTCACTTCACAAACAGATCAGAGCACACCTAGTTAAAACTCACCACATTCTGGCCAAGGACCAAATACTGCCCACAGCAGGCAAGGAGAGTATCTGCAGATAATTGGCCTAAAGGACAGAGCAGCCAAAACACAACAGTAGAGCACAGACCAGAGACACTCCCCTCAAGTGCCAGGCCCTGGACCTTATAGGACCTCTTCTTCTAAAGCCATTACTATTTGGAGCAGGAAACGTAATGGGCTTTCTAACACAAAAGAAGGCAGAGACTTTGACAAAATGCCAGATGGAGAAATTTATCCCAAATGAAAGAAGATAATGTCACAGCTAGAGATCTAAGTGAAACAGATAAAAGTAACACGTCTGCTAGAGAATTTAAAACAACAATCAAGGATATTCACTGGGCTTGAGAAAAAGATGGAAGATTTCAGGAATGTCTGTACCACAGAGATTAAAGAGTCAGAAATGAAAAAATGTAATAACTGAGATTGGAAACAGTCTGGATACAATAAACACAAGGCCGGAAGAGGCAGAAGGATGGATAAATGATACAGAAGACACAAAATAATGGGAAATAAGCTGAACAAAAGAGTTGCAGAACATGAGGACAGATTTAGGGAATTGAGTGACTCCATCAAACTTAATAATACCTATAGAGTGCCAGAAAAAGAGAGAGGAAAAAGGGCAGAAAATTAATTTGAAGAAATAATAGTTGAAACTTCCCTAATCTGGGGAAGGTAATAGGCATCCACATCCAGGGGGCACATAGAACTCCCATCAAAATCAACAAAAGCAGGCCAACACCAAGATACATTGTAATTAAATTTTCAAAATATAGTGATAAAAAAGGTCTTAAAAACCAGTAAGACAAAAGAAGCCCCTAACTTAAAAGGGAAGACTCGGTGCAGATTTCTCACCAAACTTGGCAAGGCAGAAGGTAGTGGCATGGTATATTCAAAGTGCTGAATGGGAAAAATATTCAACCAATAATGTTCATTCTGTCCAGCAAGGCTATCATTCAGAATAGGAGAAAGGGTTTCCCAAACAAAAACTTAAAGTAGTTTGTGACCACTAGACCAGTCCTGCAAGAAATATTAAAGGGGACTCTGAGTAGAAAAATCTCCAGAAACAGTGACAAAACAAGTAGTAAAATGGCACTAAATACATATCTATTAGTAATTACTCTGTGTAAATGGACTCAACGCTCTAATCAAAAGATACACAGGTTCAGAATGGATAGAGAAATAAGACCCATCTTTATGCTGCCTACAAGAGACCCATTTTAGACCTAAAGACACCTGCAGATTGAATGTGAGAGGATGGAGAAACATTCATCAAGCGAATGGATGTCAAAAAAACAAAAACAAAAACAAAAACTGGAGTAGCAATGCTTATATCAGACTTAAAACTGGACTTTAAACCAAAGACTGTAATGAGATGTAGAAGAGCACTGTATCATAATGAAAGGGGACAGTTGAACAAGATCTAACAATTGTAAATACGCATCCAACATGGGTGCACCTGCATGTATAAAACAGTAACAAACATAAAGGAACTCATTGGTGAAGTGGGCCTTAGTAGATGAGTTAAATATTGCAGGTATCTGAAATAGCATGAACAAAAAATACATAGTAGGATTAATATGTGTGGTGTACAAGAGATTGTGTCAGTGCCTACCAGTTAGGAAACATAGGGAGGCATAAAGGGAGATTATAAAGATTGTTTGGGGCCACATGAGAGCTGTACTGATGTCTTTGTTCTCTAGGTGAGCAGTGGTGAGAGTAGTATGAAATTAGCTACAGCTGTCAAGACTCAAGGTATATCTAGTTTGTTTTTCACTTAGCATGAGAAACCATTGTACAGATAAAATGAGAGTTGCATTCTATATCTTATTACATATAAACTTGATTTACAGTCTTAGAAAATGAACTTGGAATGGTGAGAGAGGTCAGACCAATGTTTTAATGTAGGTGGAATTCTCAAGGACCTCAACTAAGAATAGCAGTAAGGGTAAAGAGGAGGCTATGGAAGCGAGGAATTTATGAGAGTAAAAGCATTAAATAGGATTTGGTAAGGGAAGGAGGAAGTTGAAGATAACCCATGGGCTAATGGGAGAATGTGTTTTTGCCTTTTTTTTTTTTTTTAAATGGTTGAATGTTGATGCCTTTATAGAAAGATGGCAACATCTATTTTGTAAAACTGTGCAGATAATTTGGAATAGTTTGATTCTGACCTCTTTAAAGGTTCAGTATTTGGAAGAATCAAATTGTGTTACGAAGACTTGAGGAATGTTGTATAGGTAGCTGCATTTCAGACCTTTAAAGCCCTTGGGCTGCTAACCCTACCAATTGAAGTATACTTAATTTATAGTTTAGTGTGTCTGGCAGAAGTCTCTGTAGTAGATCATCAGTAAGTGGTTATTAATTAGTTGATTTTAATTTGTGGCACAGTAATCCCAAGAATTAAGAACTCGTGTTTTGAGAAATATTATAACCTTGATTTCAAGAAGAGGGCTGAGTTTCTAGTCTTATGGGACAGTATTCAAAGCTGAGAGCTTATATTAACCCTGCAAATCTATAGAAAATATACATATAAGTGTGTGTATATTTTTATGTATAAAAGTGCTTTTAGGGTTATAAGGCCTCTGAACATGGAGGTAAACTTTTTTGTTTGCAGTGCTAAAATTGTGCTAGAATCCCATCTTGTTTTACCATTCCTGTTAGGGTATGGGCATAAGCTCTTTTCACCTAGTTTAGTTGAATACCCAACATACCCTGTTGAGGGTGATGACTCATTTGTTACATTGTGAAGAGAAAAAGTGGGACTACTATAGCTTAATCTGTTGGTGGTTTTTGTTTGTTTTTTTTAATATTTGGGTTGACTTATGGGGCTTTAGTTTTGAGTATGATAAGGAAATGTTAACCCAGAAGCATACACGCATCTACCTCTTCACCTAGCTACAAATTTTAGGAGCCTTTGGACATACAGAGGACCAGTTATTTATACAATTTAAGATTTAAATTACAGAGTTCAATGTGTTCTTAGCTTTCTGAACAGATGGATTAATTCTAAGTCACTTGCCAAATGGCCCAACTGCTCATTTTAAAATGAGCAGTGTTCGTTTGCGTAAAGAAATTAAGGTAAGTTTTATTCATTCCTAATTGGCTTTGATCTGCTTGCAGTATATGCTTAGTCAGCTCTAACTTACAGATTGAATTGCTTTTATAATGGCATTTGTCCTTCTGCTTAAATCAAGTTTTATCTACTGGCACTTTTCTTAGGAGATTGTAATTGAGTTATGGCATACAGGCAGTAGCCTTCATTACTATGAAACAGGTTACTTTCTAGTAGGACTTCTTGGTACAGTCACTGCAAATAATTTTAGATCTGTTTTATTATTTCATGAGACTGGTAAGTCATACGTGATAGTTTGTCATCAAGAAAGACACCTTTAAAATTTTTCAGTTTGTCACATAAATTCTGAAACTTGAACTTGCAATATCAGGATACAGATTAATTCCTTGTTGTGGTGGTTTTTTTTTGTTTGTTTTTTGTTTTTTCCCCAGAGAAGAGGGAAGGACCCTACAGAACACACACCTGAAATAATTTTGAATAACTTTACAACGAGGCTGGGTCATTCAGTTGGACGTATGTTTGCATCTCTCTTTCCCCATAATCCGCAGTTTATTGGAAGGCAGGTTGCCACATTCCACAATCAGCGGGATTATATCTTCTTCAGATTTCATAGGTGAGGAAGGTACTTTAACTCCTTCCTTTAACTTTGACTTAAATCATGAAATACATTTCAGTGTAAACATGTTTTCTACTATATTGTGATAAGTATCATAGATGAGAAATAAATTTTCTTTTGAACTCTATCACATTGAAGAAATTACATTTGATTCAGACTGTTTTTCCTTAATTCTTTCATTTATCTTTGAAGGTACATATTCAAGAGTGAAAAGAAAGTGGGAATTCAAGAACTTGGACCACGTTTTACCTTAAAATTAAGATCTCTTCAGAAAGGAACCTTTGATTCTAAATATGGAGAATATGAATGGGTCCATAAGGTAACGTGCCTTATTTCAAAAGCCACTTAGATCATTTTGAACGGAATGAGAAGGAAGCATACTTTATGCTTTGAGTACTTACATCTCAAGTTATGCTTCTGACATCCGTAAGTTCAAAAGAGCGAATCTCTGATAAGGTATTTTGGTCTGGTGATGAACCCTGGTTCATTTGAATTATCCTAAAGATCAGTGGCCCTCGAAAGTGGACCAGCAGCATCACCTAGAATTAGGAAGGCAGATTGTTGGGCCACAGACCTACCAAATCAGCAGCTTAGGGAATGGGGCCCAGCACTCTTTTATAAACCAGTGTTATGATTCTCTGTTTGAAAACTATTGCTGTAGACATTTTGTAGAAGTTTGGGGATCATTTAAATCAGAAATAAAAACTTCAGCATTTTAAAACCCATCTCTTTCCTAGTAAGCAACAGTTCACTTAGGTATGATTTTTATTTCAAAATTTTATATATATTATACACACACATATTAGAACAGTAATTTCTAATACTTTTATTAGACCTAGACGGTTCAGTCTCTGAAATGGACCCAGAAGGTTTTTTTGTGTTTTGTTTTGTTTTTAGGATTGTTAACCTATAAATTGTTTACTTTTTTTTTTTCCCCTTCTAATTTCAGCCCCGGGAAATGGATACAAGTAGAAGAAAATTCCACTTATGAAATACTAAAGGAATAGTATTGAATTGTGCTAAATGGACCTATCTTGAATTTATGACAGAAGACCCTTTTCAGAATGTCATTTACTGGTTTCATAAACCTTTTCACGTGTGGACAAAATACCAAGTGCCATGAATTACCATTCACTAGTAAATGCAAATAAAAGTCATTTTGGTGAATTTAGAAGTTGCAGCTTAAGTATCCTAACAATCCTTTTTTGTAGGTAATTTTAAGCTGGAATCAAGGTTCAAACTAACTTTCCCATGTGTACTTTCATGGAACATGTGGTCTGGAGAGAAAATAGAACAGTTCTTGGTAGACACTAACCCAGTGGTTTTCTATCACACTAATGTTGGACCTGGCACATAACTTTAATTGTTTCTTGCATGACTATATACTAGGAGGCCAGGTTTGTGGGATGTTTTAATATTTCCTTAAGCCTTTCAGAATGGTAAAAATTTTAAAGCAAAATGGTTTACCAAGGACTTAACGGTTGCAAATTACTGAAGCTAAATTTTGGTTCTTTTCTTGGTCCTTTGTACCTCATTACATTGTACTGTAGTATTCTACTAAAGAAATGTTTGAAACTCTGATGTTTTTCTTAACATCTTCTAATGGCATTCCTATGTCCAGTCTTTACTGTCCTAATTAGGAGAGCAATCTATTAAGAAGTAACTTTTAGGTGTAATGGTAATACACCCTAGAGTTTAAGAATTTATTAAAACAAAGTTTATCCTGCAAATAACTCATGAGTAGGAACTAGTATCAACAGCTTCCTCCTGACCTTGAAAGGATAAAAAAAGTCTGCAACTTCCCTACAGTCTTTCAGATAAATGTGTGGCATAAAATTTTGTGAGATGATTGGTAGGAAAAAGCACTAAAACTTAACCCCTTCTTAATAATAATGAGAAATTGTCATTTATCTTAGGTATTCAAAATAAATTAATACATAGCCTATTTAATACCAGTAATGAACCAAAAAACGTTTATACTAAGTATTTTATTGTATGCTGCTGCCAGTGTATATAAAACAATTAACTTTATGGAATAGAAATTTATGAGAATTCAGAGAGGTAGATGTTAAGGACTGACAAAAGTAAAAGTTTTATAGTATGGCACGTGTTACAGGGATAAGCTTTTGTACAGGCTTCAAATTTAGTTCTCCTTTGAATATTCACTGGTTCATGAAAAGTGGTCTAGAAAACCTGAAATGGAAAAGAAAAGAGTGAATTAGGGTAAAGTACCGAAGCACAATAGTTTCTTCTGAAAAGTAATACATTTTCTATTACTTTAAGGGGATTTGTTTACATGTCAGCTTATAAGGTGCTTTCAATTAAACTAAGCCTGTCTTATTTTAAAAAAAGATTTATGAGAGTGAGCACTGGCGTGTGTGTGGCCATGGGAGAGAATATCCAAGTGACTCTGACTTTGGGCTTGATCTCAGGACCTATGAGATCAAGACTGAGCCACCCAGGTGCCCCGAACTAAGCCTGGTTTTTTTTGTTTTGTTAAAGGCAGACATATCTCAAGGTTTCTAGGGGGAAAATGATAAAACAGGAGATCTCTGTGGTATATAAAATGTAACCTCCTCTTAATTTTCATAACCACTCTGAAGTACAAATCACTTCTGGTTTACAAATAACGGGCTTTTAAAGATTAACTTGCCAAGATCACTCCCAAAGATACTCTATGTCCTAATTTTTAAAAAGTTAATATAAAACTCTAAAATTCAGAAAAATCTGAACATCCCTAGAAAATGAGCAGTTGGCACTGATGAGAGGAGTCTGGCTATATCTACTAAGGAAAGATGCAGTCTCATTTCCGTTTGCCTAGATAAACCTATACATAAAAGAGAAACACGTACACAGATATTGATGGTAGTGGTGTTTTAATAGCAAAGAACTAGAAATAGCCTAAATGTAACTCAATAAGGGAACAGATAAACCAGCCAGGGTTGATACATACTGTTGAATACTCTACAGCAGGTAAAACAATTTACATGGATCAGCACAAATCTCAATATAATAGTTATTCTTTAAAAGAAAGTAACATCTATATGGAAAGGGAGAGAAAGTTCATCTTTTTTAAAATTTCTTTTTGATACATGGTTCTACTTGAAAATTTCTGATATTTTACATCAAAAATGTTTAAGAAGCTTAAACAGAATCAGTGGCGAAAAAAAACAAAATGTTTATATCAATTAACATTTGAATTAGTGCAAATTTTAAGAACTAGATAGGCAGAAAATAAGGAACAACCTGAGAACTGTTTAGCAAGAGCTCAACAAAAGAGCATTCTCAAGGTTCAGGTGGAAAGCCTGCTCCTATGAAGTGTTACTAAATTTTAAATGTCATTCTTTATTGAATAATTTTACTTTTTTTTTTCTTTTTTTAAAGATTTTATTTACTTGAGATAGAGTGAACAAGAGAGCACAAGCCAGGGGAGACCAGAGGGAGAGGGACAGGCCGACTATGCCCAAGGGGAGCTCTTTCCCACAAAGCTGAGTTCATGACCTGGGTCGAAATCAAGAGTCAGATGCTTCCAATTGAGCCACCCAGGCATCCCTAAATAATTTTACTTTTAGAAATTTATCTGAAAGAGGTAAAACACACACAGGAGGACCAAGATATTTTCCTCAATGTAGCTTCAAGCTTGGAAACCTCAATATTTAATGATGTTTAAGTTATAATACAACAACTGAAAATCTCATTTACAAAGAATTTTTAATGCAAATAATGAAATAAGAAAATTCAAGTGGTTTTTAAAAGCAGAATAAAAACTGTACATATTATGATCCTCAGTGTTTGTAAACCAGCCCATAAATATTTCTTTCTCTTGAAATCTAATCTATTATAATATTATATTCTATTATGATCTATTATAAATATTAACAGTGATTGTGTGATCATGGTAATTTCTATATTTCTTATACTCTACCTATTGCTAAATTAGCTACACTATCTTAATTTAAATTATAAAAGCTATATATTTTTAAAAGATGTGAAAATAAAGACTCAATGTAGATTCTTTGCATCCAGGCCATTTCACTAAGGACCACCCAGGACCAGCAGCATCGATATCACCTGAGAGTCTGTAAGAAATACTTCACCCCTAGAATTCAGACCTATTGAGAATCTGCATCTGAACAAGGGGATATGCAGATATTGAGGTTTAAGCAGAAATACTTTTATATCCAAATGTCCTTTTCCTGGACCAAGGTGTTTCAAATCGTATCTACAAACTTATTTTATTATACTGCCAGGATTAGTAGCAATTATTTTACTTTGAAACCTGGGTTTCTATCCTAGCTATATTTATAACTTTGAGCAAGTCATTTAAACACCTATCTATAGACTTTTGTAAAATGAAACTGTTCAGACCCAGATTAAGAAGCCAGGCTTAACAGTATTTTATATCAAATGAAAACAAACCACGTTGTAAAGTAAATACAAAGGGAAAGAGGTTAAAAAAGAATATTTAGTAAGCCATAAAAATATGAAATTTCTAAAAACTGCCATGAAGAATTAATACTGCTAGAGGCAATGAACTATTATTCAAAACGAATGTGTTAAGCTGTTAATAAGAATTACTTCCTCATGGAAAACCTGTTACTCAAAGGTGGTTTCTGGTGTTTCAAAATCTTAACCAATTTAACCATTTTATTTACTGGAAACATGCTGCCTTCCTGGATACTACCAAATCTACAAAGCTTAATGAGGGAGGGCACAACTCTGTAACATGGTATTTTAAGAAGCAGCTTCCTGAACTTTGAGGAGTTAGAATGTTTGTAAAGGGTGTGTGCCACACAGTTTTGTTTTTTTTTTTTTTTAAGCACTACTAATTTAAGGTTGCTTCTCATAAGTCAGTACTAGTGAGTAAAAATCTCTGACTAAAGTACCATGTTATTTATAAAAGGCAGCACCCTTGCATTACATTTTAAATTCTCCACAGCATGTTTTCTGGTCACATCTCTTGGTTAACATTACACATTTTTGCACCCACTGACATTTGATCTGGAAAGTAAAGATTGATATATAGACACATGCCTTAAACTGGCAAATTCTTTAGTTTCTTAATCTTATGAAATCATATCCACTGCCTGCCACCATGAACTCATACACTTCATTTCCCTCATTCTATCTTTACTTAACAAGAATAAAGAGTAAAACCTGTTGTTCCCCCACTACAAACGTTAACACCATGTCAATTTATTCAACCATCTCTTGATTTTCTCTTGCACTCCCAACTCCCAATTCTTTGCTATGCTACACTATAGCTGGGTTCTGTTAGAGGAATGACATCAGAATTAATCCAAATCAGTTGGTAATATTTAAAATTCCCAAAAACACTGCAGATTTTTTAAAAAACTGTCTAAATACTTAGGGAAACTTACCATCCAAAGATTCATTTTACTACAAAAAGGAACAGACTTTCTGGGGTCTGAATGGATTCGTACTTGAAGATACACCAGTTAGCAGGGGGTCGTGTTGAGCATTCTGCAGACAGAATTGTTTCAAATCTGCAGCTGCCTGGGAAACCTGTAAAAGACAAAAGAAGAGGGTTGTGGGAAGAGGCAAGAAGGTTTTAATGAAGGTTTTTTCAAATCTCTGAAATACCTGCAATAAACACTTTTATTTTTTATTTTAAAAAGATCTGATCCACCCAGGTGCCCTTGTAAACATTTTTCTAGGTCAAAAGAAGATATATACTAATTGAAGGTCAACGGTCATATATATACTGAGCTCATACTCAAAACACTACATGTACAGAGAATTCGTTTATAGTAGGTTTTCTTTTGCTTGCTTATTAAAAGCATCAAATGATCTAAGTATATCTGCAAAATAAAACCTATCTTTCTAGTTTATTAATAAACTTCAGAGGTATTCCACCTTCAGGCTACTCAACATGTTGCTTTTTATTAAAAACAGTACATTCAATAAAAAATGTGTTAAAATTCTAGCCAACAGTTACTTTGTCTTGAAAGCAATGTTACCGTGAACATTATGTTCTAAATCTGAACCATTCTGTTGTTTTGGTATTATGTACCATCTGCTGTTTAAGGTTACAAAACTGTGACAGCTTTCTGCTTAGTGTCATGCCACTGAAAGGCTGATAGCAAACTTCAAATTATTTTAATAACTTCACTGAGCAGCGCCTGCCTTTAAAAAGCAGTGTTCTTTGCTTAAACGTGATTTTAACTATTTTCATACACATATGCAATGCCACTCATATGGGACTTAAGAAATTAAGTATCACTTAAACGTCTACTATTTGTATATACCCTGATAAGGTGATGTAGGATACCAAAACAAAGAACTGAATGGTTCAGATGTAGAACAAGAATAACTAAAAGATGTCCCAAATGAATATAATATCCTCAGTCTTGAGGTTTTAGGAAGATGAGAAAAATAATCATTTTAGTTTCAACTGTCCCCAAGGAGGGTGAGACCAGGTGTCCAGTCCAGCTGGGCATTTGCCTTTGAAAGGGAGGTAAGAGCATCCAAATACTCTCTATAAGAAGAAATCCTCCAGATTACTGCTGTAGCCCAGACATCTACCTAGTAAAAGAATACACGATCCTGAGATCAATCTCAAATTTTGAAACCTAGCTGTATGTTTGCCTTATACAATAGTCCAGAGTAATAATGAGTTCCATAGGTTTATTTAGCAACTGTGTAAAGTAGTATGTAATACCTGGTACCAAGTGCTACAAAAAATGGCCACCCTGTTTACCCACCAAAAGAAGGTATTGCTAAAGTGGGGGGGTATGCATGGTATCTTCTGCACAATTTTAAAACTTGATTTCATTCACATTAACTAGCAGTAAGGATAAAGTATCTATTAACTTTCTGCCTAAAGGGGAGGCAGGCTCCAACTTAACTAATTCCCTTTCACAAACTTCTCAAGCGCTAGTATGAACCAAATATACTCTAGGCACTGAGAATACCAAGAACAGCCAGGTCCTTGTTATGGAGGTGACAGTTCAGGGGAAAATACAGACAAGGAACTCTTTGGTAAAGAGTGGTTAGATGTGCCTTAAGGGAAGGTGTCTCTGGGGAGGTGACATTTAAACAGATCTGAATGACAAGACAAACAGGTAAATATCAGTGAGAAACCAATCAGAATTCCAAGCAGTGAGAACTAAGACAAAGGCTCCAAAACTCAAACAAGCTGCCAGCCCCTAAAGCATTATATTCACCATCCAGGATGTTGAAACCCTATAATCCTGGCAAAATTATTAGTGCCCTCTTTCACTCAGAAGTGTCCTGGGTTGGCTATACAATGTATGGTCACACTACATATGGTAGGATTTGTCAAACATTTGTGAAAATTTCTATCAAGTGTACTCAAACAAAGGTTTAACAATAAACTTGTGCTAGTTAAAGTAAAAGATCACCCAAAAAAGCATCTAGCACAGAGTCATGGATAAAATAGGTACACAAAATAAAATCAAACTAACCACACTTTACAACAGATTTAAAGAAAAGCTCACTGAAAGTTCCACAGCAGAATTCCCTCCCTCCATTGCTACAGCCCCTAGCAGATGAAAAAGAACTCTAAAACCAAATCACCTATGGTGGCTTTAAGGCTCCTGAGCGGAAGCCTCCTGAAGAACTGAAGTATAGGGAGCAGGCATCACTCTGTTTTTATGGTGAAACCCTCACAGTACTTTTGTCTGAGGGCTTCCATTTCACTTTGAGACAAGGACTAAGTACCCCTACTGAACACTTAACTGCTTTCAACCAGTCCCCCTTTTTACGCCCCCCACCCCGGCAATTTTTCTTTCCTGAGCCACTCCAACTATGATAAAGGCACATCTGAATGATAATGTAAAGGTTAACATTTGATTTCGATTTCAGAGTTAAATCCAGCCAAGACTGACCATAAACCACAGGGATGAGTTAAGTAATCTGGATATGAGAGAAATGGATTCCAAACAGCAATGGAGTCTACAGCAATTAAGCCCAGGATGGGAGGGGAATCCCACACCAAAACTGATGGGAATTTCCCCTCCGTCCTGAGGTGACCACAACTGAGTAAACTAGGTCCCTGACATTTCTATTTAAGGAAATAGGTAAATGGGAGGCAGCTTACTCCACAGAACATTTCAGGGAGAAGTAAAGACTAGCCTCAGGAATAAGTACGTAATCAAGTCATCTTGGAAATTGGCTGTTTCTTTCAACGGGGTGCATGATTTATATTCTTGTTTCTTAATTACAAGAAGTGTTTCACTTGTAAACTGACCTCCTCCAGAAAGAAGCCAATCTACTTAGATTTTAAAAATCAGGAGAAACTTGGAATAGCATTTCAATGTCAGGTTATCCTACCAACACACACAAAAGGTTTTTTTCCCCAAAGTAAATCCCTAAGGTCAGTGTTAACCAGACAGCAAAACAAGTAAGACTTGTCCACTCTGATCAGTAAGATATGCAAACTAGCAGATATTCCCAAGGTCAGAGCACAGCAAACTGTGCCAAATAGGTATGAAATGCACGCTTTGAACGAGGCTGTACAGGGCACCAGTGGTATCCTTAGGCACTGGGGACGTTTTGGAAACAAACGTGCTTCTTTAACCTGAAGTTTGCGTTTGCAAAAATTCGTTTTCAAGTATGTGTTCGATGGGTAAGAAGAGCGGGAGGTAAGAATCTAGTATTAAAAGTAGAGGGTTTGGGAGCGTTCTAACTTGAAAACAGATTCTGTTGTAAATTAAATTATCTGTAAGTCAGATAAAACTGTCCAGTGAAAAGAAAGGGTGGAGTCTGGCAAACTAAGAGTTGGAAGGGTGCGGACAGCGCTCGGAGGACCAGCTGTTGCCCAAGCCAGCCACCGAGTCACTGCAGAGGGAGGGAAAGAGAAGGGCGACCGGAATGCGGAAAGCCGAATTTCAGCCCCGGGACCAGCCGCCTTGGAAAGCCCTGGTCGCGGAAGGGCGCACTAACCAACCCCGAAGCCACGGCGACGACCCGTGCCTCCACTTCTCTAAAGCTGGCCGCTCCCGGATCCTCGCCGCGGAGCGCGCTCCCTCCCCAAACGAAGGGGGAGCAGGACTCCAGCGCAGCGGATCCCGGCCACATCAGCCGCCCGATCCCACCCTCCGCCTCCGCCCTCCCCTCCCCCTCGGCCGCCCGCCCCCGCTAACCTTCACGCGGTTGAGCCCGGCTTCCAGCCGGAGCTGTTGAACCACTTTCTTCATAGCGGCAACGCTGGAGGAACCAGACATGGCGCTCTCAGGAGCGGGGCAGATTTTCGTGCGTGCGTGGATCTGTCGGTTCGTGGGTCCGCGGGGCCAGACGGTGGGGCAGCGCGGCGGGGGGCGGGGCTCGGAACTTTGTCTCTTAAGTTTCCGGTTCTTTGCCCAGCGGCTTCACCCGCGGCGCGCATGCGCGCTCCTCCTCCGCGCTCGGTTCCTGCGCCTCACCCCCAGGGGGAGCCGAGCCTGAGCGAGGGTGGAAGGGAGCGAGAAGGGGCGGAGCGGACTGTGGGCAGAGTAGCTAAGGGACCCGAGCGCGAGCGGACGCCCTTCTTCTCCTTCCTCTCCGAGAGGCCGACTTAGGAGAGGTAAAAAGAAAAGTTTGTTATTAGCCGCCAAGACCCGAGGGGGGACCCTGAAGAGGACTGGTTAGGGAAGTCAGGTGCTTGAGGGAGTTTATGAAAGTGTGACGGCGGGGTGACAAGGAGGTTCTAGCTTTCCTGACAGCGTTGGTGGCAGAGGTTGAGGGAAGAGAAGGTCCCCGTCAGGGTGTGTGGGAGCCAAAAGTACCGGGTGCGAGTCACTGACACCCTGTCTCCTTGGAGACGTGTCTCTAAGTGACTCGAGTTTGTTCAACGGGCGGCCGGTCTACAGCCTCCTCTCTGCCGTCAGACCACTGAGGCGGAGAGAGGGCGCGGAGGTTTCTGTAACTGACCCGTGGGAGCGGGGAGCAGGGATGCTGGTTTGCCAGGGAAAAGCGCTTTTCGAGATTTACCTTCTTTCGCCTCTTACCTCTTGGTTTTCTCGAAGAGGTGAACAAGCCAAGGTACTTGATGAAGATTACACCCTTCTCCTCTTGTTATCCATTTCACTTGGGGGATTAATGCTTATTATACCTTGTCAAAACATTTTTGTGTTTCGGGAAAGTTTGTTCTACGTTTCAGTTGTATCTCATTACCTGCTGCCTGAAATTGACCTTCAAAGGAGTTTCTGGAGAGAGAAACAGTGGGATCTAATCAAGCAAAATAGGCTCAGCCTAAGTGTTTCACCCATGGAAACAGATTTATTATGGCACAGCACTTAGGACAAGTGTTTCCTATTCAGCGACTCAAGTACATCAACAATTACCCTGATGTTTTCAATAAATGTAAATAATTTCATCACTAAGACATTACAGATTTTTTTGTATGGTGAGAAAATCGACATATAATTTACCCCAGTTGAAAAATAAAACCTAACTTCTTTACTAAACAGTTTAAATCTTTACAAAAATGTACGATGTGCTTTAGTATATGAATTCATATGATAGATGTAATGACTAGGTTTATAAACCAAGGTGTAAATTCTGGCACTATCACTTACCTTGGTAATCCCAGGCGAGCCACTTTAATTTCGCTGAGCCTCTGTTTCCTCATTTTTTTTCCTGAATATTTTATGTATTTATTTGACAGAAAAAGCATAAGCAGGGGGAGCGGTAGGGAGAGGGAGAATCAGGCTCCCCAGTGAGCAAGGAGCTGGGTGTGGGGCTCTATCTGAGCTAAAGGCAGATGCTTAAATGACTAAGCCATCCAGGTACCCGTGCCTCATTTCATTATGAAATAATAAAGCTTTCCAGAATTTTTAAATTGACAATTCTATTCATTATGCTGTGCTCGCAAGTATAGCTACCATCTCTCACCATACAGTACCATTGACTGTATTCCATGCTGTACCTTTCAGCTCAGAATTATTCATTCCATAACTGGAAACTTACCTCCCACTCCTCTTCACCCATTGTGCCTGTCCTCCCAACCTGCCTCCCTCTGGCCACCATAAGTTTGTTCTCTAAAATTACAGGTCTATTTCTGGTTTTGTTTATTCCTTTGTTTTTTAGATTTCACATATAAGTGAAATTATATTGTATTTGCCATTCTTGGATTTATTTCACCTACCATAATATCCTCTAAGTCCATCCATGTTGAAAAGGGCAAGATCTCATTCTTTTTCATTGCTGAGTAATATTCCATTACTCTACATATTCTTTATATGTAATATTCTACATATATGTAATCTATATTCTACATATTACTACATAGTAATATTCTACATATGCTTTATACAGTTGTCTATTGGTGGACACTTGGTTCCTTCCATACCTTGGCTATTGTAAATAATGCTGCAGTAAACATAGGGATGCATGGGGGCGCCTGGGTGGCTTAGTTGGTTAAAAGTCTACCTTTGGCTCAGGTCATGATCTCAGGGCCCTGGGATGGAGCCCCACATCAGGCTCCCTGCTCAGGGGGAGCTTGCTTCTTCTCCTCCCTCTGCCCCTTCCCCTTCACATGGGTGTGCTCGCTCACTCCCTTTCTCAAATAAGTAAATAAAATCTTTTAAAAAAACATAAGGGCCCATATATTTTCAAATTAGCTTTTTGTGTTTTTTCCTTTGGGTAATATGAAGTAGCAGAATTACTAGATGGTAGGTATTTCTATTTTTTTATATTCTATTTTTAATTTTTGAAGAAACTTCATGCCGTTTTTGACAATGGCTGCACCAGTTTTTATTCCCACCTGTAGTGCATGAGAATTCCTTTTCTCTGTATCCTTGCCAACGCTTATTTCATGTCTTTCTGAAACTAGCCATTCTGAGAGTTATCCTTGCTGTTTTGATTTCCCTAATGATTAGTGATGTTGAGCATCTTTTCATATGTCTGTTGGCCATTTGTGCCTCTTCGGAAAAATTCCTATTCAGGTTCTCTGCCCAGTTTTTTTTTAAGATTTTATTTATTTGAGGAAGAATGTGAGCGGAGGGAGAGAGAATTTTTTTTAAGGTTTTATTTATTCATGTGAGAGACAGAGGGAGAGGGAGAAGCAGGCTCCCCTTTGAGCCAGCCAGGCGTCCCATGTGGGGCTCCTTTCCAAGACCTAGAGATCATGACCTGAGCTGAAGGAGACGCCCAACCATCTGAGCCATCCAGGCATCCCAGGGTGAGAATCTTAAGCAGACCTAATGTCCAGTGGGGCTCAATCAGAGGACCCTGAAATCATGACCTGAGCTGAAATCAAGTGTCAGACACTTAACTGACTAAGCCACCCAGGCACCACTCCTCTGCTCATTTTTTATATCAGATTGTTTTTTATTACTGAAGTGTAATTAGCATAAAATATTATATTTGTTTCAGGTATATAACATGATTCAGCAGTTGCATATATTAGTGCTCACCACAGTAAGTGTACTCACCATCTATCAGCAATGTTCTCACAATATTATTGACTATATTTTTCATGCTGTACTTTTTATTTCCATGATTTATTTTATTACTGGAAGTTTGTACCTTTTAATCCCCTTTATTTCACTCACCTCCCTGTGGTCCTCTGGCAATCATCAGTTTGTTCTTTGTATTTAAGCATCTGTTTTTTTGTTCATTCATTTGTTTTTTAGATTCCACCTATAAGTGAAATCATGGTATTTGTCTTTCCGTGTCTGACTTATTTCACTTAGCTTAATACCCTCTAGCTCCATCCATATTGTTGCAAAGGGCAAGATCTCATTCTTTATCACTGAGTAATATTCCACTGTGTGTATATATACCACATCTTCATTCATCTATTAGTGGACTTGGGTTGCTTCCATATTTTGGTTATTATAAATAATGCTGCAATAAACATCACGGTGCATATATCTTTTTGAATCGGTGTTTTTGTTTTCTTTGCGTAAATACCTAGTAGTGGAATTACTGGATCATGTGGTGTTTCTATTTCTAATTTTTGAGGAACCTGCTTAGTGTTTTCCACAGTCACTGCACTCACTTGCCTTACCACCAGCAGTGCGTGGGGGATTCTTTTTCTTCACATCCTCACCAACACTTGTTTCTTATCTCTTTGATTCCAATCATTCTGACATGTGTAAAGTGATATCTCATTGTGGTTTCGATTTGCATTTCCTTGGTGATTAGTGGTGTTGAGCGTTTTTTCATGTGTCTGCTGCCTTTATATGCCTTCTTTGGAAAAACCGGTCTATTCAGCTCCTCTGCCACTGTTTAGTTAGATTACTTGTGGTTTTGGTGTTGATTGTGTAAGTTCTTTATGTATTTCGCATATTAACCTCTTATCAGATATATCATTTGCAAAAATCTCACATTCAGTAGATTGCCTTTTTATTTTGTTGATGGTTTCCTTCACTGTGCAAAAGCTTTTTATTTTGATGTAGGCCTAATAGTTTATTTTTTCTTTTTCTTTTCTCTCTTCTTTTTTTTAAGATTTTATTTATTTATTTGACAGAGATCATAAGTAGGCAGAGAGGCAAGCAGAGAGAGGAGGAAGCAGGTTCCCCACTGAGCAGAGAGCCTAATGCGGGGCTCAATCCCACGACCCTGAGATCACGACCTGAGCTGAAGGCAGAGGCTTTAACCCACTGAGCCACCAAGGCGCCCTTATTTTTTCTTTTATTTCCCTTACTTGAGGAGACATATCTAGAAGAATGTTGCTAAGGATGATGTCAGAGAGATTACTGCCTATGTTTTCTTCAGGTCTCATATTTTGATATTTTAAGTTTATTTTTATGTATGGGTTGAGAACAGTGGTCTGGTTTCTTTTTCTTTCTTTCTTTCTTTCTTTTTTGGTAACTGTCCCATTTTTCCCAGCACCATTTGTTGAAGAGACTGTCTTTTCTCCCATTGTATATGCTTGCCTCCTTTGTTGTAAATTAATTGACCATATAAGCATGGTTTTATTTCTGGACTCTCTGTTCTGTTTCATTGATCTTTGTGTCTCTTTTTGTGCCAATACCATACTATTTTGATTACTACAGCTTTGCAGTATATCTGGAAATCTGGGGTTGTGGTCCCTCCAACTTTGTTCTTTTCTCTCAAGATTGCTTTGGCTATTTCAGATCTTTTATGGTTCCGTACAAATTTCAGTATTATTTGTTCTAGTTTTGTGAAAAATGTTGTTGGTGTTTTGATAGGGAATGCATTTAATTTGTAGATTGCTTTGGGTGGGTAGTATGGACATTTTAATATTAAATTTTCCATGGGCATGCAATGTCTTTCCCTTTGTGTTGTCATCAATGTCTTTCATCAGTGTTTTATAGTTTACAGAGTATGGGTCTTTCATCTCCTGGTTAAGTTTATTTCTAGGTATTTTATTCTTTTTGGTGCAGTTGTGAATGGAACTGTTCTCTTAATCTCTTCTTCTGCTACTTCATTATTAGTGTATATAAACACAATGGATTTTTATTAATATTGTATCCTGCACCTTTACTGAATTCATTTATCAGTTTTAGCAGTTTTTTAATGGAGTCTTTAAGATTTTTTTATGTATATTATCATGTCAGCTATATATAGTGACAGTTTAAGTTCTTCCTTACCAGTTTGGATGCATTTTATTTCTTTTTCTTGTCTGATTACTGCAGCCTGGACTTCCAGTGCTGTATTGAATAAAAGCAATGAAAGTGGGCATTCTTGTCTTGTAACTGAGCATAGAGGAAAAGCTCTAAGTTTTTCACCATTGAGTATGATGTTAGCTGTGGCTTTTTCATATGTGGCCTTATTATGTTGAGGTTATCTCTCTAAACATATTATATTGAGAGTTTTTATCATGGATGGATGTTATTCTTTCTCAAATGCTTTTCTGCATCTATCAAAATGATCATATGGTTTTTATACTTTCTGTGACTTCTTATGTTGATTGATTTGTGCATATTGGAACACCTTTGTATCCCTAGAATAAATCCTGCTTGATCATGGTAAATACTTTTTTTATTGTTGAAATTTGTTTGCTAACATCTTGTAAAAGATTTTTGCATCTATTTGCATCAGAGAGAGGACTGTGGTTTTCTCTTTTTGTGTTGTCTTTGTCTGATTTTGGTATCAGGTTAATGCTGGCCTGGTCGAATGCTTTTGGACCTTTTCCTTCATCTTATCTTTTTTGGAAAAGTTGGAGAAGAGTGGGTATTAACTATTCTTTAAATGTTTGGTGAATTCACCCGTGAATCAACCTGGTGTCCTAATTTGTTTGTTAGGACCTTTTTGATTACTGATTGAATTTTGTTACTAGTAATCAGTCCAGAATTTTTCTTTTTTATCCAATCTTGGCATATTGTAAGTTTCTATGAATTTATTTCTTCTAGGTTGTCCAATTTGATGGCATATAATTTCTCATAGTAGTGTTTTATAATCCTTGGTATTTCTCTGATGAAGAAATATATCTCATTTCTGATATTAAGTCCTCTCCCTTTTTTTCTTGATGAATCTGACTAACAGTTCATTAATTTTGTTTATCTTTTCAAGGATTCACTCTTAGTTTCTCTGATTTTTTTTTTAAGCCTCTATTTCACTTCTTTCCACTCTGATTTGATTTCCTTTCTTCCTTACTTCCTTTGGGTATAAGATTAGATTGTTTGAGATTTTTCTTATTTCTTGTGATAGACCTGTATCTCTATAAACTTTCTTCTTAGAACTGCATTTGTTGCATCCCAAAGATTTTGATCCATTGTGTTTCCATTTTCATTTGTCTCCTAGTTTTTTGATTTCTTATTTGATTTCTTTATGGTTACTGGTTGTTTAGTAACATGTTTTCAAATCTCCACATGATTGTATTTTTTCCAGTATTTTTATTTTTTATGTATTTTGGAATTTCTAGTTTCATACTGTTGTGATCAGAAAAGATGCTTGATTTTATGTCAGTCTTCTTAAATTTACTGAAGCTTGTTTTGTGGCCTAAGGTGATCAATCCTAGAGAATGTTCCATGTGCCCTTGAAAAGAATGTATATTCTGCTGTTTTTGAATGGAGTGTTCTGTATATCTATTAAATTCATCTGGTATAAGGTCATTCAAAGCCAGTTTCCTTCTTGATTTTCTGTTTGGATGGTCTATCCATTGATGTAAGTGTGATGTTAAAGTCCCCTACTATTAATTGTATTACTGTCAATTTCTCCCTTCATGTCTGTTCCTATTTCTCTTATGTATTTAGGTGTTCCTATATTAGGTACACAAATATTTATAACTCTTATATCCTTTCCTTGGATTGATCACTTTATCATTACATAATGTTCTTTGTCTCTTGTTACAGTCTTTGTTTAAAGTCCATTTTGTCTGATATAAGTATTGGCTACCCCAGCTTTTTTTTAACTTCCATTTACATGAATATCTTTTCTATTCCTATACTTTTAGTCTGTTTATGTCTTTAGGTCTGAAGTATGAAACTAACTTGATTTAAAAGATGTTATGGTGTGCATGGGTGGCTCAGTCAGTTAAGTATCCAGTTGTTGCTTTCAGCTCAGGAGGTGATTCCAGTATTATGAGATTGAGCTCCACATCAGGCTGTGTGCTGAGTGGTGGAGCCTACTTAAGATTCTCTGTCTCCTTTTCTCCCCACCCTTTCCCATTTGTGCACACTCTTTCTCTCAAAAAAGAATTAAAATAATAAAAATAAAAGATGTTTTGTCCCAGGATATAATTTTTAAAATTTTTTAAAAGATTTTATTCATTTATTTGACAGAGAGAGATCACAAGTAGGCAGAGAGGCAGGCAGAGAGAGTGAGAGGGAAGCAGGCTCCCCGCCAAGCAGAGAGCCCGATGTGGGACTCGATCCCAGGACCCTGAGATCATGACCTGAGCCGAAGGCAGTGGCTTAAACCACTGAGCCACCCAGGCGCCCCTAATTTTTAAATTTTGATGCCATTAGAACAATTAGTGATCTTTGGTATGATTTCATAAAGCTTTAATCAGTACCAAATCACAGAAATTTTAAATTTTGTTTGATTTACTCACTAATTTAATATAAGTCAAGGTAGATCAATGCTTTGAAATCTTGGAAAGACTTCTGTTCTGGTATTGGTATCTTTTTATATCCTTAAGGCTTATCCAACTTTGATTATTCTTTTTTATAGTAATTCAGCTACCTTATTTTTAAATTTTTATATATATTTATATAATTTTTTTTAATGTTTAAAAAATATTTTTTTTATTTATTTGGCAGACAGAGATCACAAGTAGGCAGAGAGGGCAGGCAGAGAGAGAGAGGAGGAAGCAGGCTCCCCCCTGAGCAGAGAGGCCAATGTGGGGCTCGATCCCAGGACCCTGGGATCAGGGCCTGAGCCGAAGGCAGAGGCTATAACCCACTGAGCTACCCAGGCGCCCCTGTAATTTAAATTTTACTTAGTATTCTTGTTAATTGCTCTAAAGCCTCTGAGAAAAATACGGGAAACAACATGGAAACATAGCTTAAAATAATTTAAGACTGGCATTTTCATCTGGAATAATCACATTTACTATTGAGGCATCCAAGCCTAGGAAGAAATAGATGGGGTAAAATGGTTTCACATCATTCTATAGTCATTTGTACAAATTTAGTCTTATCACTTCCAGAAACATAGTTCTGCTTCATGTAAAATACCATATATATTTAACTTTAATTTTTAAACTTAAAAATTAATTGTTTAGAATAGTATTCTAAATTCATATATTCTAAATGGTATTTTTTTTATGTGAAGCACAATTTAATGAATAAGTTAACATATTAAACTGTTGTGATGTCAAGAACAATTGTTTTCCCCTGTGATTTTGTTAGACATTTTTGCAAAATAAGAAAAGTTGGTCAGACACTTAAAGGGATTTATGGAAATTGAATCCACGGGATCAGCTTTGTCAAACTCTAAAAAAATCCATGCTTTGGATACAAATGTGGCCACATTTGTATCTAAATGGTATTCTAATTTGTTTCTATTCTAAAATGAGTTGTTTAGAATGGTAATATATGCTCTGATCATAAGTCTATCATAATTTAGCACTCTAATTGTATAGAATATATGTTCATTTTGTTGCATTACCAGTCCTACTTACTAATAATAGGTCTTTTTAAATTACTATAATAACAGTGTATACATTCCTAAGTTTTCACTTTTGGTCATTTTAAAGCCTTTTGTGTTTTTCTTTTCACTTTTCATATGAATCAGAGACCAGAAATGAGTGGAATGCTATCTTAAAGAAGTCAAAAATCTGTTAAAATCTTTATAAATATTACTTAAATGAAGAAAAAAAAAAACCCACAGAATTCCAACTGATAATTACCCCATTCAGCACTGGTGAATATGTCCCTCAGTTCAAGCCGACCTTCCTCCTCCGAGGTAAGAAAATCTTTTAAATGAAAATATAAGAAAGACTTGCTTAACATTGCTTTTGAAGAGTTCTGAGAAGGAAAAAATTATGGATTATATGAAGTCTTAGATATTAACTCCACTGTGTATCTCATTGTCTGAGTATAGTTATTTTATTACTATTCATTTATCTCTAGCTTATTGTACTGGAACCCCCAGTGCATTGATCCTATCACTATTTTTTTTAAATTATTCACCTTGTGATGCCCTCCACAGCTTAAATACCATAGACCATAGAGCAGTCTTGATTACTCTCTTGCTCATACTTTTGACCTTTGCATCTCTCTCATTTTATCATACTGCTTGCCAAAACAAAAACCCTGCTTTATTGAACTCTTCACCTATGCTTTACTTATGCCTGCAATGGAACATGGCTGGAAAAAAAGCATACCAACATGAAGACTATTCTCACTTTAAATTCAAGACCATGAATCTAAACTAGAACATTTTACTCATAGGCAATTTTCCACTTGCTCAATTTTCTACTGTTCTAGACAACTATTTCATACCTTTTCATACCCTCAGTACCTTCTCCATTTTCTCTTTAAACCATCTGTAATCACTTTCATTCCACTACTACACCAAAATTGTTCTTGTTAAATTCACTTCTACATTACTAAATATGTTGTTTAATTCTTATCCCACATATTCCGATCTATCCGTGCAAAACAGTTGACACTATTGATTACTCTTCTTTGACATAATTCCTTCACTTGACTTTTAGCGTACACATATCTTGATTTTCCTTCTACTTCCCTTGTTGTTCATTTTCAGTCGTCTTTGCTGGGTTTTCTTCTTCTTCTTGATCTCTAATTTTGGAGAATTTCAGGGACCAGCTCTTTGTTCTCTTCTGTATCTGTATTCTTTATTTCATGATCTCATTCAGTATGATGGCTTTAAATACAAACTTGATGCTAAGGATCCTCAAATTAATATCCCGAATCTAGTCTTCTTTCCCAAACTGCAGATGTGTATTTTCAGCTGCCTACTTGACATCTCCACTCAGATGGCCAGTAGACATCTTAAAATTAGCATGTCTCAAACTGAATTATGGATCTTTTCCCCCTCCGCTAAACATGTTCTATTTGACTTTCTCCCTCTCAGGTGATGGCAAATCCATCCTTTGAGTATCTAATGCCAAATGCCTTGGAGTTGTAATTCTTTTTCAAACTTCACTTCCAAAGTACTACTTTAGCTTCAAATTATATAAAAAACTGACCACTTCCCGGGGCGCCTGGGTGGTTCAGTGGGTTAAAGCCTCTGTCTTTGGCTCAGGTCATGATCCTGGGGTCCTGGGTTCAAGCCCCGCATCGGGCTCTCTGCTTGGCAGGGCACCCCCCACCCCCCCGCCTGCCTCTCTGCCTGCTTGTGATCTCTGTCTGTCAAATGAATAAATAAAAATCTTTAAAAAAAAAACAAACTGACCACTTCCCATCATCTCTACTGCTAGTACTTTAGAGTGAGCCACTATCATCTCACACTTTAATTATTCAGATAGCTTCATAACAGGTTCTATTTTCTTGTCCCTTACAACCTAATCTGTTAACCCTTTAATAGTTATTACATATAGCAAAATTTGCAAGTAGGACATTATATATGTCCTAATGTGAAGCAGTATGAAAAACAGGGTACCATTTATTAAGTATTCTTGCTCCCAGGTGATTAATTTGCATCAGTTGAAGGCTATACTGTTTACAAGACATAGAGGACTTCATTTCAAAAATGCTTGTGGGGGCGCCTAGGTGGCTCAGTGGGTTAAAGCCTCTGCCTTCAGCTCAGGTCATGGTCTCAAAGTCCTGGGATCAAGCCCCGCATCGGGATCTCTGCACAGCAGGGAGCCTGCTTCCTCCTCTCTCTCTCTCTGCCTGCCTCTCTGCCTACTTGTGATCTTTCTCTCTGTCAAATAAATAAATAAAATCTTAAAAAAAAAATGCTTGTGAAATGAAGTTGGGTGGGACGATGACAGAATAGGAGAACCCTAAGCTTGCCTCATTACATGGATACAACTAGATAATATTCATCTCGGTGTAAATAACCCAGAAAATGACGTGAAAGAGACTGGCAGAACAAACTCTGCAACTAAAGGTAAGGAAGAAGCCACACCGAAGGAGTTAGGAAGGCCAAAGACATAATCTGAGAGCAAAATGGACCATGGCCATCTTAAATGGGCAGAGAACCATGGTATGGAGAGGGACAGAAAATAGATTTTCACACCATGGAGGCCACAAATAGGGAGGACGAAGCCCTGTAATATTTGCCTTTGTAAATGAGAAGAGCTGAATCTCTTGAGTTCTAGCAATCAGTGCAGCTTAAAGCCTGGAATTTTAAAAATCAGTAGGCTCTACTCTGCGAGAGGAGGGAGGGCAGTAGGAAGTGGACTCCCTGCCGATAAAGAGCTCACAAAACAGCGCATGCAGACACTAAGGTAGAACCAGCAGTTTGAAAAATGCTGGGAGAAGGAGAGTGATCTGCTTATCTCAGAGCATAACCCAGAGACATAGGGATCACCAGAGACCCCTCCATGAACAAAGGATCTGGCAGGAGCCATTTACCTCCCCCATCCCAGAGAATAAACAGTGGCCACTTGTAGGAACCAGTGTGGTGCCAAAACTTGTTACCTAACTTGTTTGCACCAAGCCCTTACCCTCATGCTTTGGCATATCAGCCCTGCCCAGTCCCACTTGCTTCAGTCCTAGTGCTGCAGGTTCCTCCCCCAGAAGATTGGTGCAAACTCTGCCAATACCAAATCTGCTGATCTATGCATTTTGCAGGACTTCGCTTCTGACAGTAGCAGGAGCAGGTCTTGTTTCATAAGCAGATGACCATACGCCTTGTTAAAATGCACCCCATTCCTGCTGGGGACAAAATGATACAGTAGGCAAGGAGAGCCTCTGCAGATGACTGACACAACAGTTGAGCACATGCAACACGTATAGGACACACTCCCTGAAGCTCCAGGCGCTGGGGAATGGGACATTGCACTGCAGGGCACTATAGGATATCTTCTTCATAAGGCTATTATTGTTTTTTTAAATTCTTTTTTTTTTATATTTTTATTTATTTGACAGAAATCACAACTAGGCAGAGAGGCAGGCAGAGAGAGAGGAGGAAGCAGGCTCCCTGCGGAGCAGAGAGCCCGATGTGGGGCTCGATCCCAAGACCC
The DNA here is from genome assembly GCF_922984935.1 of Meles meles. Taxonomy (NCBI): domain Eukaryota; kingdom Metazoa; phylum Chordata; class Mammalia; order Carnivora; family Mustelidae; genus Meles; species Meles meles. The sequence continues at coordinate 145,475,542 of NC_060066.1, read as the reverse complement.
TAGGATCATGACCTGAGCCGAAGGCAGAGGCTTTAACCCACTGAGCCACCCAGGCGCCCCATAAGGCTATTATTGTTAAAAGCAAGAGAAGTAGCTGACTTTTCTAACACAGAGAAACAGACACAGAAAATAACACAGAGAAAGAGACACACTAAATGAGACAGAGAATCTCTCCCAAATGAAAGAACAGGACCAAACCATTAGAAGAGACTACAATGTAACCTATAAGCAATATGCCTGATAGAGAATTTAAAGTAATGACCATAAACATACTCCTGGACTGAGAAAAGAGTGGAGGACATCAGTGAGTCCCTTAACAAAGAGATTTAAAAAAAAAACAAAACCCTAATCAGAGATGACGTACACAGTAAATGAAATTAAAAATACATTTAATGGAATAAATAGCAGTCTAGATGAAGCAGAGAAACACATTAATGACCTGGAAGACAAGTAATGGATCAAGCTGAAAAAAGTAGAGGAAGGAAAAATACGCAGATTGAGAATAGTCTTAGGGAACTCAGTGACTGTCTCAAGCATAATAACATTTGCATTATAGGGATCTCAGAAGGAAAGAAGAAATAAAAAATTACATGGAAACAAATGAAAATGAAAACACAATGGTTGGAAATCTTTGGCTGCAACAAAAGTAGTCCTAAGAGGGAAATTTATAGTTTATAGCAATACAGGCATACCTGAAGAAGCAAGAAAAATCTCAAACAACCTAACCTTACATCTAAAGGAGCTAGAAAAAGAAAAACAAAACCCAGCAAAAGGAAGGGAATAATAAAGATTAGAATAGAAATAAAGGATAACGTTAAAAAAAATAGATCAATGAAACCAGATCAACCAAATTGATAAATCTCTATAAAGATTCATTTAAAAAAAAGACCCAAATAAACGAAATCACTAATGCAAAAGGAGAGATAACACCACAGAAATAGAATTGTAATAGAATATTATGAAAACATATATGCCTACAAATTGGACAACTGAAAAGATATGGATAAATTCCTAGAAACATAAGACCTACCAAAACTAGAGCAAGAAGAAATAGAAAACTTGACCAGACCAATTACCAGCAATGAAATTGAATCAGTAATCCAAAAACTCTCAAAAAAACAGAAGTCCAGGACTAGATGGCTTCACAAGCAAATCCCACCAAACAAAGAATTAATACCTATTCTTTTCAAACTACTTCAAAAAATACAAGAAGGAAAACTTCTAATCCAATTTATGAAGCCAGTATCAACCTGATACCAAAACAGATAAAGACACCTTAAAAAAAAAAGAAGAAAAGGAAGAACTACAGGTCAATATCTCTCATGAATATAGATGCAAAAATTCCTAACAGTATTAGCAAACCAAATCCAACAATACATTAAAAAAAAATCATACACCACGATCAAGTGGGATTTATTCCTGGGATGTAAGGATAATTTAATATTCACAAAACCATAAATGCGATTTGTAATATCAATAAGATAAAGGCTAAAAAACCATATCGTTTCAATAGATGCAGAAAAAGCTTTCAACAAAGTACAACATCCATTCATGATAAAAACTCTGCAAAGTAAACCTAGAGGAAACATACCTCAACATTATAAAGGCCTTATATGAAACTCACAGCCAACATCACACTCAATGGTGACAGCTTTTCCCCCAGGGTCAGGAATACAATAAGGGTATCCACTCTTACCACTTTTATTCAACACAGTACTGGAAGTCCTAGCCATAGCAATTAGACAACATAAAGAAAAGACATATAAGTTGGCAGAAGGATGGAAGAAGTAAAATTTTCATTAATTGCAGGTGACATACTATATATAGAAAACCCTAAAGACTCTGCCAAAAAGCTACTAGAACTCATAAATGAATTCAGTAGTCACGGAATACAAAATCAATGTGTAGAAATCTGTTGCATTCCTATAAAATAATAATGAAGCAGCAGAAAGTAAAATTAAGCAAATAATCCTGTTTACAGTTGCACCAAAAACAATGAAATATCTAGGAATAAACTTAATCAAGGAGGTGAAAGACCTATACTCTGAAAACCATTAAACTCTGATGAAAGAAATTCAAGACAACGCAAAGCCATTCCATGCTCATGGGTTAGAAGAGCTAATATTAAAATGTTTATACTACCCAAAGCAATCTACAGATTTAGTGCAATCCCTATCAAAATACCAATAGCATTTTTCACAGAACTAGAACAAACAATCCTAAAATTTGTATGGAACCACAAAAGACCTCGACTAGCAAAAGCCATCTTGAAAAATAAAAACAAAACTAGAGGAATCACAATTCCAGATTTCAAGTCATTTGTCAAGGCAGTAGCAATTAGAAGAGTATGGTACTGGTGTAAAAATAGACACATAGATCAATGGAATAGAACAGAAAACCCAGAAATAAACCCATAATTATATGGTCAATTAATCTTCAACAAAGAAGGAATGAATATACAATGGGAAAAACACAGTTTCTTCAACAAATGTTGTTAGGAAAACTGGACAGCCAAATGCAAAAGAATGAAACTGGGCCACTTTCTTTCAGTATACACAGAAATAAACTCAAAATGGATTAAAGACCTAAATTCAAGACCTGAAACCATAAAAATCCTGGAAGAGAGTAATTTCTCTGACATCGGTCATAGCAACATTTCTCTAGATGTTTCCTAAGGCAAGGGAAATAAAAGCAAAAGTAAACTGAGCAATTGGGAGTACATCAAAATAAAAGGCTTCTGCACTGTAAAGGAAATAATTGATAAAACTAAAAGGCAACCTATGGAATGGGAGAAGATATTTGCAGATGATGTCCGGTAAAGGGTTAGTGTCCAAAGTATATAACAAACTAATACAACTCAATACCCAAAAAACAATCTAATGAAAAATGGGCAGAAGACCTGAACAGACATTTCTCCAAAGACATCCAAATGGCCAACAGACACATGAAAAGATGTTCAGCATCACTCATCATCGAAGAAATGCAAATCAAAACCATAATATTACCTTGTATCTGTCAGTATGGCTAAAGTAAAAAATAACAAGCATTGGAGAGAATATGGAGAAAAAGGAATCTTCTTGCACTGCTGGTGCGACTGCAAACTGGTACTATGGAAACAGTATGGGGATTCCGCAAAAAATTAAAAATGGAATTACTCTTCAATTCAGTAAGCACACTACTGAGTATTTACCCAAAGAATCAAAGGAGTATATGCACCCCTTATGTTTATTACAGCATTATTTATAGTAGCCAATCTATGTAAGCAGCTCAGGTGTCCATTGGTAGGTGACTGGATAAAGAAGAAGTTTTTATATATCTTTATATACAACAGAATATTATTCAACTATGAAAAAGAATGAAATCTTGCCATTTGCAACAATATGGTTAGAGCTAGAGAGTATAATGCTTAGCAAAGTCAGTCAGAGAAAAACAAATAGTATATGATCCTACTCATGTGGAATTTAAGAAACAAAGTAAACGAGAAAAGAAAAGGGGAGAGAGACAAACCAAGAAACAGACTCTTAACTGTAGAAAACAAACTGATGGTATCAGAGGGGAGGGGTGTTGGGGGAATGAGGAAAATAGGGGATGGGGATTAAAGAATACACTTTTCATGATTTAAAAAATGATTTTTTAAAAGTATACTATGTTTTAAAAAAACTGGAGAATTAAGTTAAATGCCATCTTGAGATTATAAGGTAAATTCAGAATGCAAAACATTCTTTAAGATAACTGACCCAGTCTCTTCAAAAAGTTAATGCAATGAAGAGGGGGGAAAAGAATACAGGTCTGGAAGAACTTGCGGATTAAGTTATTTAAGGATGTGACAAACCCAATGCAAAGATATTCTTGATTGGATTCTAGATGAAAAAACATTGAGGACAAATGGACAATTGAGGAAATTTGAGTATGGAATGGATATTATTTTACATTAAGGGATTGTTAATTTTCTTAAATGTGAAAATCGTACTGTGATTATTTTGGACAAATCTTTATTTTTAGGAAATGGCTGCCAAAGTACTTAGGAGTATATTTTCACAACGTCTGATTTACTTTGAATGGTTTATCAAGAAGGGGATAGAGGATCTGAGAGAATCTGTGACATATGTCAGCCCACTGATCACCAGGGTTGATTTGGCTGATCTGGCCTGCTAGGGGGGTGTCCTCTTCCTCCCTCACAGCTCCATGTTCATCCCTTCCAAAGCTGCCTGCTGTGTTAAGAGGAGGACCTTCCCCAATAAAGAAGGACCATTCTTCAGTCAAGGGTATAGGAGCAGCTGCGCTTGCCTGCTAGAACCTTCAAACAAGCTCTCAAGGTCCGTATGTAGGAGAAGTTAGGGTAGTCAAGCTTCCCATACTTAAAACACATCCAAATAAGGCCTGCATGTGGCAGTCTGCCTTTAAGAGAGAGAGAGGGAAAGTAAATGTGGCATGATGTTAACTTTTGAATCTACATAGTATGTATTTGGGTATTCAGAGTTTTATTCCTTTATTTGTATGTATGTTTAGAATTTTTCATATTAAAATTATAAAATGAATGTCAGATGTTGTCCTTCTATTAAAACCCTGTATTGGCTTCCCATTTTCTGAAATGAAGATCTTTCGGTGGCCTGAAAAACCCCTTTTATTTTGTTTCTTGTCCTCCTCATTTTTATTACTTTATCTCTTACTGTTCTCTGCTTCAATCATACTAGCACTCTCTCATTTTAGGGTCTCATTTAGTTGGTTAAGCAACTACCATCAGCCCAGGACCCTGGGAACCAGCTCAGCAGGGAGTGTTCTTCCTCCTCTGCCCCTACCCCTGCTCATGCTCCCTCCCCACCCCGACTTCTCCTCAACCCCTCACTATCAAATAAATAAAATCTTAAAAAAAAAAAAAAAAGACCTTTGCTTTAGGTCTTCTTGGGACGCTCCCTCTACATCAGCACTTGGCTAATTGTTTCTTCCCCTGCAATCTTAAATCTCACCTTTTCCATAAGACCTACCCAGGCTATTTAAAACTGAAACCTACTTCCCCTTTTATCGTTCCAATTTTCCTTACTCTGCTCTTATCCTTTTTCCCAGTACTTACCCCTTTCTCGTGTACTGTATAACTTATCAGTGTTTTATGTTTATTGTTTATTGTTTGTGCCCTTCAGAGGTCTGGGACTAGTCTGAGGCAAATAAGTCACTTGCCTGGGTACAAAATTTAAGGGCAAACACCAAAAAAACCCTTCATAATTAAGATAAATCAATAAAAGATTTTTTTAAATGAAAAACTGATGGGGCGCCTGGGTGGCTCAGTGGGTTAAAGCCTCTGCCTTTCGCTCAGGTCATGATCCCAGGGTCCTGGGATCGAGCCCCGCATCGGGCTCTCTGCTTAGCGGGGAGCCTGCTTCCTCCTCTCTCTCTCTCTTCCTGACTCTCTGCCTACTTGTGATCTCTCTCTGTCAAATAAATAAATAAAATCTTTAGGGAAAAAAAAAAAGAAAAAAAAAAGAAAAACTGATGCAAGGAATCCATAATAGCAACATTTTAAATGGAAATAAAATCTGATAGTGCCATGCCTAGCCATTTTGGAGCCTGAAGCAAAAGGCAAAATATGTGCCCATAAATATGTATTTTAGTATATTTTTAAATGGCTAATAGTTTTGATGAAAATATTACTGATGAGCTTCCATGAAAGCCAGGAAAGTAAAATTATAACGAATTCATGTTTTGACATAAATAGAATATTTGACCTTAAAATAATGTTTTGAATTTTAATACATCCTTTTGAAATTTTCAGTATTTTTTCCAACTACTAGGTTATTCTGAAAACAGTGGACCATCAAGAAATATATATTTTTAAAGAAACATGTATTGAGGTTCATATTTTTTCCTTTTTCCTCAGGCTTTACTAGTAGTATTAAATTCTGTCTTTATTTAAATTTTTGATATTTTGTTTATTGTGAACATTTTTGCACTGAGTAGTTTTTTTTTTTAAATGTTGTATGTCTTGATTACTGAGGTTTTGATATAGCCTTAAATTTTGTACCTGAGGTGAGTGCTTCACTTGTTTCACCCCTCTTCTTGCCCTGATACCTCATTAGAATGTAAAACTATATATAGGCAAGGATCTTTGTCTTATTGACTATGTATTCTTAATGCCTAGACCAGTGCTGGCACATGATAGACATTCAGTAAATATTTGCTGAAGGAATGAATAAACACAAATTCACTATAAATTTTGTTAAAGAAATGTTTTATTATGTATATTTTCTCTGTATTGCCTACTCATTCAGTTATGGAATTAAATCTGTACAAACACTTTGAATTATAGTTCATGAATTATTATAAAAATATTAACAGAATTAATTGGTTTATACAAAAAATAGAATAAAATGTTCAATAAATATTTTTTCTTAGAAAATATTAATGCATTTATATAAAGAATAAGGTCATATTTAAGTCTTCTGAAGGTTTTGCAAATATTATGTAGCTATTAAATATTATAGTATTAATAGTATAGTATAGTGTTAGCTATGAATCGTATAGTGTAGCTAGGGAATTATTTTTTAAATGCTCTCGTGTTCAAAATAGAGCATGTGGCAAGCCTGGCATCAGATATATACATATATCAAATGTATAGAAATAATTTACTTGGTCTATAAAAACGAGCAAAACATTCAGTTCAATATAAAAATTTCTAATTTTAATGATTGGTTATATTCAACTATTTAAAGTTTTTCTCAGATATTTAATATTGTAGAGTATAATCATTTAAATTTTAATATGCAATGAATAACTTCCTTAGACTAAAAGATTGGAATATTTGCTATAATTGTTCTGTTTCTGTTATAGTAATCTAAATATTCTTCTAAACAAGGTATTGTAATTGAGGTCTAACAAAACATTAATAGAAAAGAACGTTGTATTTATAAGCACAGGCAAGCTAAGCTGACAGACATGACCTATGGAAGAACAACGATTTCCTTCCCTATCACCATCAGGAATAGGTTCTTCCTAGATTTCTGGGAAACAAAAATACTTCCTAAACCACAGTATTCACACGTTTGCAGTTGCTGAGAACTAGCAATCATCACAACTATGTTAGGGAGACAATATGTAAAGTATAAGGATTCCACAAAATCATCCCAACAGAACTGAGTAGGTAGGGATCAAGGGAGAGGAAAAGGTTGGTAACCAGAAAACTGATCTTGGTGGGCTGGTACTCTTATTCCAAGCCACAGAAAGAAACCTGTGTCAGAGATGTTAGGGTACCCTAGGACCACATCTATGACATTGTTTCTAGGGAGATGTGCTCCAAGTGCCAAGTAGCCAACTAACCAAAATTTTGGCTCTTCATTTTGTTTTCTGTGTCTGCTTAGAAAAATACATGTATTCCATGTTTATTTCAGTTAGGTTTATTAAGCTTAAAATTCTAGAGGAGATCGGTTGATTTTTTTCACTTTAAAAATATTTTAACTGATGTTCTTCTCAATTTATTTAGTTGGTGGAACTTCATGTTTTTTATGTCCCTGAAGGATCGTGGAACTATAAGCTAAATACCATTTCAATAGAAGTTGTTAACAAATTCATTTCAGCTGGATTTATAAGGCAAGTATTTTGTGGTCATGTTATAATGTGCCTGAAAAAGCAGTCTTTTTTTTCTGCAGAGAAAAATGTTTCTTTGGAAATTTACGTTGTAAGTGAGACACTCTGGTCTGTATGATGGATCCAGTTTCTAACTTAATACTATCAATAAATAATGTTATATAACAGTTAATAACTATTTTAGAAACATATGTTACTTAGCCAGGTGTCACTGCCACCCAGATAAAAGGGTATAACAGATATATTACTATCATTACACACAAAGAGAATGAGAGAATTAAGAGAGAAATTATCTGAAATTAGAAACCTGTTGAAGAGCTGTGAATAGTGGTTAAATCAGTATATCCACAATGACTTTTTTACTGAACTGTTTCAAAATAGAGACTATATGTATATGTAAACTTACATATATGTACATGTAAGTATATGTACACATAGGAAGCCCACATGACATTATTCCTTATCTTCCCCATCACTTCAAGCATACTAGTGTCATTTTTGTTCTGGAACACATCAGACATGAATCTACCTCAGGACCCTTGTCTACTTGCTGTTCTTTTAGTTTAGAATGCTGTTTCTATATCCATTCATCTGTTGATGGACATCTAGGTTCTTTCCATAGTTTGGCTATTGTAGACATTGCTGCTATAAACATTCGGGTACACGTGCCCCTTCGGATCACTATGTTTGTATCTTTAGGGTAAATACCCAGTAGTGCAATTGCTGGGTCATAGGGTAGTTCTATTTTCAACATTTTGAGGAACCTCCATGCTGTTTTCCAGAGTGGTTGCACCAGCTTGCATTCCCACCAACAGTGGAGGAGGGTTCCCCTTTCTCCACATCCTCGCCAGCATCTGTCATTTCCTGACTTGTTAATTTTAGCCATTCTGACTGGTGTGAGGTGATATCTCATTGAGGTTTTGATTTGTATTTCCCTGATGCCGAGTGACGTGGAGCACTTTTTCATGTGTCTGTTGGCCATCTGGATGTCTTCTTTGCAGAAATGTCTGTTCATGTCCTATATATCCTATCTCTTCCTTTAACTCTTTACTTCAATATTGCTTTTTTGTTTAGATCTTCTCTAATCACTGTATTTAAAATTGTAGCTACCCTTCCTTCCCTGCTTTATTCTTCTTCATAGTACTTAGCAGTGTCTTATGAATTATATGTTTTTTTAGTTTGTCTAATTTTCTTTCCCACCATTAGATTTATAAAGTCTGTAAGGGCAGAGATTTTTGTCTCTTTTGTTGATTGCCATATTCCCATCCTTTAGAGCAATGCCTGATATATAGTGGGGGCTCAATAAATATTTTGTGGTTGAATGAATTATATAATGTTTCCCATAAAATCCTAGAAAAACAAAAACCCAAGACAGTAGCATAAATGATGGCTTTAAATTTTAGATGTTGAGGAGTGAAGTATTCTTAATGAACAAAGACATAGAGTTTGACAGTATTTGATTATCAAAGAAATTTTTAAGCACCAGATCATCCTGTCAAGCTTCCAAAATAAATATTTGTGGCTTAATCATTTTTTATATAAAAGTATATAAATTCCATAGCAGAGTTTTCTTTTTTTAATAATACAGTTTGGAGGCAGATGAGAAAAGTAGATAACCATTTTCCTTTTCAGTACAGAAAGGACTTTTAAAAACAGTATTTATTTGTATAATCATTTTTTTAAGTTTCCTGAAGTTTTATAAAGTGCCGGACAATGTAAAAATAAATTGAGCTATATATGATACATTAAATTAGTATTTATGTTTGAGATAGCTGACTAACGTTATAGAATTTGTAGTATAGCTGAAATCTGTTTCATTTTCCATTATAAGGCAATGTCATGATATTTCAGAGTATCTCCTCACCTAACTTTACAAGCCCTGAGAGAACGACTTGGTGAGTTCCTTGGTGAAGATGCTGTTGCAGAAAAATTTTTATTTCTGAAATGCATTGGAAATAATCTAGCTGTGGTAAGTTTTCTTAATTTTTTTCCATTTGGGGGCACCTGGGTGGCTCAGTAGGTTAAGCCTCTGCCTTCGGCTCAGGTCATTGTCTTAGTTAGGGTCTTGGGATAGAGCCCCGCATCAGGCTCTCTGCTTAGCAGAGTGCCTGCTTCCCCCTCTCTTTCTCTGTCTGCCTCTCTGCCTACTTGTAATCTCTCTTTCTCTGTCAAATAAATAAATAAATTAAATCTTCTTAAAAAGTTGATTTTCCTTTTGATTAAAGAAAAGCATAACTTAACAAATTGTGTTTTTTAAATGCTTGTCAACTCAGCTTCTTGTCAAGTCACTTCTATAAATGGGATAAGTAATATCAATCATAACAAAATGAAAAATCACTAAATACATAGATCATCAAGAAAAAATGGGCCTTATTGGCATATTATTGGGCACTAAAATGATGGGGGATATTTCGGGGTGTGCGAATCCTTGGGAAGAAAAGGAAGACAAACTTAAAATGTTATTATATAAATAATGTGTATTTTTAAATTTAAATGAGTGTTTAAAAAAAATTTTTTTTTTTTTTGGAGAGAGAGCATGTGCATATGTGTGCATGAGCTGGTGGGAGGCAGAGGGAGAGAGAGACTCTTAAGCAGGCTTCACATTCAATGCAAGCCTGACATTGGCTCAAGAGTCAGCCGCTCAACCAACTTAGCCATCCAGGTGCCCCCTAAAAGTAAGTACTTGTGTTCTGGACAAAAATGGGTCTTCATTGTTTGGGCCACAGCTAGCCCCATTTGATATGAAATGATAGGACTCCAACAATTTTTGTTTGTTTGTTTCAGCTGTTACCTATTGAACACTCTGTTTATAGTTTCTGTGGTTTAATGGCAGGATTTTCTTTTTTTTTTTTTTTAAGATTTTATTTATTTATTTGACAGAGAGAGCAAAAGTAGGCAGAGAGGCAGTAAGAGAGAGAGGGGGAAGCAGGCTCCCCGCTGAGCAGAGAGCTCAGATGTGGAGCTTGATCCCAGGACCCTGAGATCATGAGCTGAGCTGAAGATGAGGCTTAACCCACTGAGACACCCAGGCACCCCTAATGGCAGGATTTTCTAAGTAGAATTTTCCTACTTGAAACTCTTAATCTAGCAAGCCATCAGATCTCAAAGTTTCTGGTTTCTCTTAACTACATAAGGTCTATTTCTTTAATCAAAAAGACTTTCTCTATTAAAAATGCAGTATATTCCTATTCCACTCTAGTTAACATATTATGTCATTAGTATGTATTTATATGATTGTTTATATTTAACAACTGATTCTGCCACTAGACTATAACTCCCTGTGAGCAGGGACTTTATTTAATTCACTATTGTATTTATAACCAGTGCCTAAAATTAAATTAGAGGCATTTCAGTGTCTTTTGGACAAATTAAATAATGATAGTGGGGGAAAAAAGCATTTCCCATCAAAGTAGTACTGTAAAGGAATTTGCTGTATGGAATTCTCAGGATCAGCAGCTAGATATGAAGTTTTTGTCACTTGAAGTCTGTGCAGTATGGTTAAATATCTATTTATCTTTAAGTTTTTCTCAAGGAAGAAAAAACAATTCTCCTTTTTGTTCTTTTTCATAATATCTAAAATACAAATTATCAATCACAGACTCCTAGGTTGAAAGAGACCTAAATAAAGATAATTTAAATCAACTTCTGAAGTCCTTCTAATATTTTATTATTTTAAACAAATATTTATTGGTGTTTTTCTAGAAACAAAATGAAAAAAAGAACTGGCTATGAATCCAGCCCTTGAAGAGTATTCACTGTAGTGGTGCAGAGAAAATACATAATTAAAATAGTGTATTTTGTGTATTCAGAAGAAAAAGGGATTACTTCCAGCAGAAGAGGGAAGATAGAGAACTTTGAGAAAAGAACTATATTCAGTTTGGATCTTGAAAGATAAATATTTGACCTAGCAAAACTGTTGGGTGGGAAAAGCTTTCTGAGCAGAGAAAATAGAATGAGCACAGAAGTAGAAAAACAGGCAATTAAGGGAAAGTAAATGTTGCTCTTTTTATTGGAACATGGTATAAAATGGAATATAGCAGAGAACAAATTGTAAAGTGATTTGCTCTAAGTCTTGAATGCCAGATTAATGAATTTTGTTTGTTTCTGAAGTGTTGGGAGTTTTTGAGCGAAAGATGACATGATGAGAGCCCTCAAAGACTGGCGGCAGGGATTATAACTAGCAGGCTTTAATTAGGAGACTTTGTAGTGTTTAAGCCGGAGATATAGAGGGCATAAGGAATAGGCTCCTTCTCAGATTTTATCTGTTGATATTTTTCTTCTTAGTTTTCCATTTCAAACACAAAAATCTTTGGTCGTCAAATACAACAAACTCCTTTCTGATGTATGTTCTTTGCACTTGTCTGGAAATTACTTCCTTATGATTTTCAAATAGCTTTCTTTTTCTTTTCATAATTCAGGTCTCAGCCTCAAGTATTATATTTTCAAGAGGGCCTTCTCTGACCACCTAGTTTTTAGATGTTCTTTCTCTTAAGTTACTCCCTATTACATCAGGTTTTTGTTTTCATAAATCACATTTCACTATCCTAAATCATGTTTATTTAACATCTATTCTCCTAAGTAGAATATAAGCTACATGGAAGCAAGGACTTTGCCTTGTTCACCATCATATCTCCCACCATATAGAACCCATAGTTCTGACCCATAGTATGGGTCTTCCTGACCCATAGTATGCCCTCAGTATTTGTTGAATGAATGGATGGATGGATGGATGATGACTAACAAATGAACTCTATGGGCTATATATTTAGGAAATAAAATTTACAACGTTGGACTCTGGAGCCAAATTATCTGGTTTTGCATCCCAATTTGAAAAATTCCTAATTATAAAATCATGGGGAAGTTATTTAACTTCTCTTTCCTCAGTCTTATTGTCTAATATGTAATTTGTGTGCCTATCACATAGAATTTTGGAGATTAACTGAGCTAATATATGTAAAGCACCTAAAATAGTGCTTGACATAAAATGAGTCCATATAAGTGGACTTATAATCATATATAATCATAGTCATATAATCATAGCCATGATTACTACTATTAAATGACATAGAATTTCTTTTATGTTTTGTACAGTGAATAGAAATAGGATTATGTTCTACATTTTCTAGACTCTAGCCTTAGTTATCAGCTTTTAGATTTGATTTTTATGTCACAGATATGTGACAAAAAAAGGAATAAAAATAACTGAAAACATACAGAAACTTTATCTTTTTGTCATTTATTTCTAGGTGAAGGTAAAACAAGAATCAGAACTGAAACTCAAATCATTTGCTCCTCCATATGTATGTAATGTAACATTTTAAACTTATGTTAATTTTTTAACTTACTGTTTTTTAAATTACAAACTAATTTTTTAAAATTTTCTGTATGTTCTAGGCTCTTCAACCAGAATTATATTTGCTTCCTATAATGGATCATTTAGGAAATATTTATTCAGCATCAACTGTTGCTTTAGATGGGCGGCAGACTAATAATGGTGTTGCTGAGGCTGATGGAATAATCCACAGACCACTTAGAGTAACTTTGTTGAAAGAAGAACCTGGAACAGATCCCAGTTTTTTAGTAAACACTTTGAAAGAGCTTCTTAACAAGAATCAGGAAGAAGGTGATTTCAGCCAGAATGGGAAAAACAAAGAGGTTATTATAGTATGTTTTAGTAGTCAGGTCTGTAAGCAAATTCTGGGCAAATCTAGCCTTATAAGTGTGGCAATATCAAACAAAAGCTATAGTTCCACTTGGAGATTTTAAAAATAGTTTCACCAAGTAAGAGAAAAAAAACAATTAGTATGTGAAAAAGCCAAATAAAAATACTTATTGCACGGAAATAAACTCTACTACCTTCTTTTATAATAGCTTCAGATAAAGTTAAGGCCAAAGGAGAAAGGAAGTGATCACTGTATAGAACCTTGGTATTATTACTGTAAGTAAGAGGATCTTAGCCACAACTGTTCAAACCAAAGCAAAGCAACTTTAATGCTGGAAGACATTTGTGTTTCAAAGAATCACAAATTTTTATATGATTACATTCATCAATTTACTGATAGTTCAGTCCTTAAAAAGTGGTAGATATTTGCGACACCTGGGTGGCTCAGTTTTTAAGCATCTGCCTTTGGCTCAGGTCATGATCCCCGCGTCCTATGGAATCCAGCCCCTTCTCCCTCTCCAGCACCCCTGTGCTTCTGTTCCCTCTCTTGCTATCTCTCCCTCTCTCATAAATAAATAAAATCTTTTTTTTTAAAAAGTGATAGATAATTAAGCAAAATTAAATTTATAAATAAAGCTGGAACTATAAGAACTTATTGAAAAAATATTGCATAAAGAAATAAACTGTTTATGATGGAAAAACAAATACACTAGACATTTATAAATGAACCCCTCCAACTAATGACAACATCTGTTACAGCTGCAAAATATACATATTCTTCATTAGTTGCATTTTTCTCCATCTTCAGTTATAATCATTCTCACATTGTAAGTTTATACTATATCCAATGATAGCTCCCTTCTGATGTGTTTTATTATTTCTGAGGAGACATGCGGATGAAATCCACCTATTTTATTTGATGCCAGTGAGATACTCAGAATCTTTACCACCTTGATCTAGGCTTGTGTCTGCTACAGTGTTAAATATTGCATTCTAGTCAGGATATTACTTAAAGGTTAAAGGGGGAAAATGCCTGGGGAAAAAATTCAGAATGGAATCCCAGCATTCCTGAAAAGCACAAGGTCAAGTGGCTAATGAAGTGGGCATTTGCCCTACATAAAGCTGTGAGTAGTATCATATTTCATATCCTGAGCTCTACTGGCCAGATATTTGCACAAAACACACAAAAATTCCTTGGTGGGAATATTTTACCCTGAATTTTGTGAAAGTGTAGTTTTTAAATTGTATTAATTTCTTGGTGCTTTCCTCCAAAAAGAAGTATGCTGACCAGCATATGCTCATTTTTAAAAAGTTCTGGAAACACCAATAACTATAAAGAAGAAAATTAAGTTTAAAAATAATTCTACAATCCGGAAATGGCTTTTATTAGTATTCTGGTATATATTATTTCAGTTATTTTTTTCAGTTCTTGTATGTAATAAATATTTTAGCTTTTAAAAATGAGGATACAGACCCTCTTAGACCCTCTTTTTATATTTTAGAATATATTGTAGATCTTTCCTATCAATAAATACAGATCTACATCATTACATAATTCCTTGTGGTATAATTTATGTACCCAACCTGGTATCAATGTTTTTGCTATTATGAATGCTGCTGCAAGCAACATTTTTCTAAGTGCTTTGTGCATTTGTCCTTTTTTTTTTTTAAGAAGTTTAATGGCTGTTTCTAAGGCTGTGTTTCTTGTTGTTATTCTTTTTCTTTTAAGAACTTTTCAACATTGTGTGTCTTCCTCTAGTCACATTTTCTTTCTTCCTAGAGATAACTACTACTTTGATTTTTTGTGATCATTGTTTTCTTGCTTTTCTTTATAGTTTTACAACCTGAATATGTGTTCCTTAACAATAGCTTAGTTTTTGTATGTTTTGAATTGCATTAAGATGGAATCATGTTGAAAGCATTTTATTTTTGACTTGCTTCTTTTGCTCAACATTGTAAGATTCAGTCATATTTCACATGAAACACCATTTCATTTTTTCATTGTTGTATTATAATTCATTTATGACTATGCCATATTTACTCTGAATATGAACATTTGGTTTGTTGCCAGTTTGGGGGTATTACAAATATGCTTTTATGTACATTCTTGTACATGACTCTTAAATGTACATGTGGATGTCTAGAGAGTATACCTAGCCATTGGCATTGTTTGTACATATTCCACTTTACTAAATAATGTCCATATGTTTTCCAAGGTAATTGTACCCAGCAGCAATGTCTGAAAGTTCTATTGAACTGTAACTTGCCATTCTATCAGATATTTTGTTTCCTGTTTCTCTGCTGTACATTTTGGATAATTTCTGTGGATTTTTCTCCCAAATCTTACTGAATTGATTCTCTATTTAGTTGTATCATATCTGCTATTAAATCCTTACACTGAGTTTTTAATTCCCAATGTTTTATTTTTCTTTTCTAATGGGTTTCTTTGGTTGAACATGTTTTTATATGTTCAATGGCCATTTGGATTTGCCTTCATTCAAATATTTTGCTCATTTTCTGTCTTTTAAATATTGATTCATTTTATATACATATGTATTTTTCCACCGTGTGTGTGTGTGTGTGTGTGTGTGTGTGTGTGTGTGCATGTATGTATTTAATTCATTCTAGATTTTAGTTTGCGGCTTGTCTTTTATCTTTGTGATTTTTTGATGAAAGGAATTCTTAAATTCTTGAAGTTACAAGGATTGTGTTGATGTCTTCAGCTTTTTATCAGTTTTGCTTTATGTATATTGAAGCTATTTTTAAATGCATGCACATTTAGGATCATTAAGTCTTCTTGATGAATTGATCCCAATGTGATTGTGTAATGTTTCTCTTTTTTCTGATAATAGTCTTTATTTTAAAGTTTACTCAGTTGATATTAATAGAGTCACTCAAGTTTTCTTTTTATTTGTGTTTGCATGGGTATAGCTTTCTTCATTCTTTTATCTATTACTGAATATCTAAAGTGGATTCCTTGTAGACAGCATATATTTAGATCTTACTTTTAAGTCCAGTTTGATAAACTGTGCCTTTTACTATGGGTATTTAGACCATTTACATTCAGTGTAATTATTGATACAGTTGGTTTTAAACCTAGCATCTTGCTCTTTGTTTTCTATTTGTCTTGTGACTTGTGTCTTCCTAGTTTTTCCATTTTCTTGCCTTTTCTGGATTGAGAAGTTTTTTATGATTAACTTTTATCTCCACTATTTGCTCACTGTATCTCCACTATTTTCTTACTATTTCTCATTTTAGAAAATTGTTAGTGGTTGCTGTAGGGTAGAAGTAAGCAAATACCTATATTTATACTTAATTTTTTTTTAATTTTAAGTAATCTCTACACCCAGTGTGGAGCTCAGTCTCACAACCGCAAGATCAAGAGTTGCATGTTCCACTGACTGAGCCAGCCAAATACCACTATTTTATTTTATTTTACTTTATTTTATTTTAATTCATACCCATGGCTAGCTTTTTTAATAAATATTGTTGGAACACAGCCATACCCATTCATTTACATATTTTCAATGACTGTTTTTACACTATAATGACAGACTTGAGTAGTTATGATAAAGACCAAAATGGTCCATGAGCCTGAAATATTTAGTATCTGGCCCTTTAAGAAAAGATTTGCTCTAAGGTATACATTATATACACTTTTAATTTGAAGTCTACTTTCAAATTATGTACAACTTCATATATAAAAACCATACAACAATATTACTATTTCCTCCCTCAGTTCCTTTGTGCTGTTGTTGTCATATATTTTACTTCTGTGTGTAACTCCACAATACATTGTTACCATTTTTAATTTACACTGTTAGTCAACTTTTAAAGAAATAAAAAGTAAGGAGAAAAATGACTTTTTATATTTAAGAGAGAGTTTTTTCTCCCCACCCAGTGATAATAAACCTAATCTTTGTATCAGTGCAGGATTCTGGGCTCGAGATGATTCTTACAGCTTTGGCTCCTACTCTTCCTTTAGGCCTTGCCTCTAACTGGGGATGAGAGGGTTTTCTATCACCTCCTCAAAGACTTTCCAAAGCTAATATTGTTGGAAGGAGAGTCACCTACTTGCTGATGGCTTTTTCCTCTATTCCTCCATGAGAGGCAATAGATCTTTGCATGGGTTCTGAGATGGGTGAGTTTCCTGTTCCTCCCCCCAGTAGCTTAGTCTTTACTTTGTATGAAAGGATAGTGTTGAGAAGGATGCAGTTTCATACCTATGTGCCACTGATGGCTCTTTCAGTTTATCTGCTCTACCCCCAGTCTTTCTTGTGAGTATGATACAGGCACATGGGAAGGAGCTTGCTATTAAGTATTGACGTCCTTTGTGTCTGAGGATCCCAGAGATTCCATACTATCCTGGTAGCCTACATTGGCCTTTAGAATTCCTTAAAATTTTAACTATTTTCTTATTTCTTTTAATAGTAGTTACCCCTTCTTCCTGTGCTCTGCCATAGAGGAAATAATTTTCCCCTAGAAGGGAACTGGAATTCAACTCCTTGCAAATATAATTCTCTAATGAATTCAAGAAAAGTTATTATTTTATAGGTTATATACATTTTTCTCCTTGTTCAAGTCAGAGCACTGTTTCATCTTTCTGTAATTCTAACCAGAAATGGAACTGCAGTTCTTAAATTTTAATATAATCAACTTTATTGGCATTTTCATTTATGGGTAGTGTTATTTATATCTTTTTTTAAAAATCCCTTTTCTACCCTGAGATGTATTATCTTTCAAACATTTTGTGTTTGCTTTTCCAATTTAGTTTGTTAATCTATCAGGAATTAATTTTTACGTGTGATGTGAGATAAAGTTCCTTAATTTTTTTTTCCATATGTACTCTTCCCATTTGATTGTTGTGCAGTTTCTCAAAAATACCAAATTACTCTTTTGTGGTGCTTGAGAATGCAAAATATCTGAGGTCTAGCATTATATTATCAAATATACTAGGAAGACAGTACATAGTATGTTTTACAAGTCCTTTAATAAAGGAGCAAAGAGTAATGCTTTACCCATTTTCATATCAAAATGGGTATTCCCTTCCATTAGATATCTTCTGTTCCTTCCCATGGGTCTGTGCTACACACCTCTACATTTCTGTGTCTCAACTTTAATGTGTTTAATACTTTATTATTGCCTCCAAACAAGTATGTTTTCTTGACTTCTTTGGTTTCATTATTCTTCTAGTTGTTTAGACTTTGGTTTCATTATTCTTCTAGTTGTTCAAACTTTGAAATATTCCTCACTGTAGAATAATAGATTCTTAGAGTAAAGGAAACTTGAAAACCATTTTGTAGCCTCCTTGCTGCTTATAATCTTCTTTCCAGTCTATTCTCCAGAATGTAGTCAGCATCATTATTCTTGTTACAGGCTGGATTATATATCTCCCTGCTTCAAAACCTTTGAAAGACTCACTGATTACTACTTAAAGCCCAAGTTCTTTAAGATGACATAGGGAGTGCTTTGCACTCTGACTTCAAACCCAGGTTTGCAAACCCAGGGCTGCAAATGTTTGGCCATGCAGATTGTTCACTGCCTAATGCCTGAAGGCTTCCTTCATGTAGATGATGATATGAATGGAGCTTTCAGGATTTGCCTAATGTGGTAATTGGTTCTGTAACTTTTAGCTATTATTACTACTACTACTACTATTACTCCTCCTCCTCCTCCTACTACTACTACTATAGTTTGGGGATAAAAGGGGAGGAAGAAATACCATGAAGTACAACTGAAGGGGGGTAGGGATTGCAAGAGCCTTGGTTCCAAAACTAAGGAATTTTTAGGCAATGAGAAAGCCATCTGAGCTTTTGTTTGTTTCAAGTTTTTATTTAAATTCTGGTTAGTAATAGTAGTTATTTCTAATACTAGTATAATATTAATAGTGTAATATTAGTAATATTACACTAATAATGTTGTATTAGTGTAATATTGTAATATTAGTGTAATATTAGTCTCAGGAGTAGAATTTAGTGATTCATCATCAAAAGGGTCTGCCTTTAATACCCATCACCATTTAACCCATCTGCCCACCCACTTCCCCTCCAGCAATCCTCATATTATTCTCTATATTTAAGAGTCTGTTTTATGGTTTCTTTGCCTTCCCTCCTACCCCCCACGATTATCATCAATTTCATTTCTTGAATTGCACATATGGTATTTTTCATTCTCTGACTTATTTCACCTAGCCTAATACACTCTACCTCCATCCACATTGTTGCAAATGGCAAGATTTCATTCTTTTTTGATGGCTGAGTAATATTCCATTATATATCTATATCTATATATAGAGAGAGATATAGATATATCTATATCTATATCCCCACACCACAACTTCTTTATCCACTCATAAGTTGATGGACATTTGGGCTCTTCCCATAGTTTGGCTACTGTTAATAATGCTGCTGTAAACATCAGGATGCATGTGTCCCTTCAAATCAGTATTTTTGTACCCTTTAGGTAAATTCCTAGTAGCATACAATTGCTGGATTGTAGGGTAGTTCTGTTTTTAATGTTTTGAGGAACCTCTACTGTTTTCCAGAGTGGCTGCACTAGCTTGCATTCCCACCAAAAGTGTAAGAGGGTTCCTCTTTCTTCACATCCTTGCTAACATCTCTTTCCTGTGTCATTGATTTTAGCCATTCTGACAGGTGTGAGGGGGTTTCTCATTGTAGTTTTGATTTGTATTTCCCAGATGATCAGTGATGCTGAGCATATTTTCATGTGTGTGTTGGCCATCTGTATGTCTTTGGAAAAGTGTCTATTCATGTCTTCTGCCAATTTCTCAACTGGATTATTTGTTTTACAGGTTTTGAGTTTAGTAAGTTCTTTATAGATTTTAGATACTAACCCTTTATCAGATACAGCATTTGCAGGATCTTCTATTCCAAAGGTTGCCTTTAAATTTTATTGATTGTTGCCTTCGCTGTGTGGAAGCTTTTTATCTTGATGAAGTCCTGAGAGTTCATTTTTGTTTTTGCTTCCCTTTCCTTCACAGACATCTCTAGTAAGAAGTCACTCTGGCCAATGTCAAAGAGGTTGTTGCCTATGTTCTTCTCTAGGATTTTGATGTTTTCCTGTCTCACATCGAGGCCTTTCATCCATTTTGAATTTATTTTTGTGTGTGGTGTAAGAAAGTGTCCAGTTTCATTCTTCTTCATATGACTGTCCAATTTTCCCAAAACCATTTGTTGAAGAGACGGTCTTTTTTTCCATTGGCTATTCTTTCCTGCTTTGTTTTAACGGGAGTAACATTTCAGTTCTGGAAAAACAACTTAGGTTACATTATGGGCAATAGACCGAGGTAATAAGACCTAAACTATAAAATGCAGTAGGGAATAGAAATCAGAACTTGAAATCAAGAAACTCCTGAGGATTGGGTACTGTGCTGCATGTTTTACATGTACTTTGCCATTTTAGGAATAAATAAGGAGACTTGGGTTAGAGAAATAACACCTGCTGTGACAGTGCCAGGACTTAATCTCCTGTGTGTCTGACTAAAGGCCATGATTTATTTATAACACTGTGCTAGAGTCATACTGAACTTTTCACTGTTGTCAAAAATGCTGCATATATTGGTACACCGTATCTTCCAAATGCCATTTTCTTTGCAGAAATTATTCTTACTCTCTTCTTTGTCAGGCAAACATCTCACAGTTCAAAACATAGTCTCACAGTTATCACTTCCTTTTCTCTGAATTTGTAACATTTTATGCATATATTACTATACCGCTCAAAGCACTATTATGATTTTTTCAAAAGTGAATAGACCTTTCTTTATGTTTTTAAATTGCATAGGTATTGAATGGTGCAGTCATCATGCTCTATACTATTACTAGGAATGAGATCCATGTGCCATATCCCTATCACAATTACTCAAAATCTGAATTTTGCATTGTTATTTCTTTCTTTGGTGGGGTGGGGAGCTGGTAATTTACTCTTAGCTTTAAAACAGCTGATATATCTGGATTTTGTTCATTTTGCATTGAATATATCCTTTAGAAAATCCCTGTTCTAAAAAGATTTTCAAATGTGCATTTGAAATGTACATTTCAAAGGGAATGTAGCAGCTAGACTAAACAAATCTGTATGGGTTGCAAAATTTTGTGGCAACCATTATAAATGATTTTTCAATTATTAACATGACCATTAATTTTTTTCTAAATTAAAAAATT
Source organism: Meles meles (assembly GCF_922984935.1). Lineage (NCBI taxonomy): Eukaryota > Metazoa > Chordata > Mammalia > Carnivora > Mustelidae > Meles > Meles meles. The sequence continues at coordinate 145,454,128 of NC_060066.1, read as the reverse complement.
TGATTTTTCCAAGGGAAAAATATCTGTATTAACGCTTCCAGGTTCATGGATCTTTTGTTCATAAAGATCATATAGAGAACATTAATGTTAACATTTTAAAGTCATTGCATAGTTTTCCTATATGGGGAAATTTTGTTAAAATGAAGGGAGATTTTATAACTAGAAATGTATGTGAAATAACAAATGACATTATATGCTCTGTATTTATACCAGCATTTTCCAGAGAAGTTTCCTCAATACAATTTCAAAAGATGCTTTTGGCAAAAACTTTCTGAAGACAATTAAGTCTGAGTAAATCCCAACTTATCCCCATCTTGCAGATTCACATTGTACATAAAAACAGAAATCCTGCAGGTGTGTGTGTGTAGCAGGGGCAGGGTTGTATTCTTGGTAGGGTTCCTTAATTTGTTTTTTCCCAAACTGAATTGACCAAAGAATTCTTCACATAAACTGTTTCATGAAATTCACTTTGGAAATTGTTGCCTTATATCATGAATAGTAGAGTTCATGGAGATTCTGAAACATGGGACAAGATTATAGTATGTACATATATATATATATACATATTTGTATGAAATTACATTTTACTATTTTCTTAATATTATGAACTTTATTTGCCATGGATGAACAGCAGCATCAGCTGAGGGGAAAGCCTCTCCAAAAGAAAACCAGACTGGAAAAAATCAAATTGGGAATTCTGAAGTTCCAGGATCATTGGAATCGAATAGTGATTATTTTAGTAACAAAAAAAGGTAATTACTACAGATGTTGATTCTACGTGTCATAGTCTAAACTATAAGAAAGAGATATCCAGAGTACTGTTACAAGGACTTCTAATCAGAACAAACATATGAGTGAAATTAGTAATATCTTAATAAAAATGACCTTCCATCTAATCTCTACTGTTATATATGAACAATATAATCAATAATAATCCAATATAATCAATAATTTATAACTTAAATTTATTTCCATTGTGATTATTTTATCGGGGCAGTTAATGACAGAAAAATTTACCTTTATTTGACTTTCTTAGAATTAATTTTTCTGCCTCACTTAGATTCTAGGTTATGGGTAAACTAACCAGCATGCTTGAGTTTCATATGGACTAATTTCATTCAGAATTATAGTATTTAGAAAACAGTTTTGCATATAGTATTTTGAAATTAAGATAAGGGATTTTATAAACAATCATTCACAAAAGAACTATAAATAAAATGTTTCCAAAATTTTTAATTATTTTACTTTGCTATACACAGTACAATGTGATTTGAATTTAGCTGTAATAAATATAATTTTCTTACTCATACTAAACATAGTTTGTGTTGATCATTAATGAGTTTGAAAGATAATATGCTAGTGGTCTCAGGCTTTTTAAGGTTTTAATGTTACATTTGTGTTTACAGAATATCAAATAAGATATGTAAAATGCAAAAAACTAATATTCATGGAATCGTTTTTTAACATGACTTTCAAATCTGTCATTCCCTTTAAGTCCATTTCTTTGGAAAAATGAAGATGATGGAGTTAATATCATTAGAATAGAGGACAATCAGGTATGATTTTAAAGTTTTTGTTTAAATGCAATACTGCAACAATATTTATACTACAAAACTGCAGCGTAAAATGTTTAAGGTTAGAGGAAGGGAGATAAGCCTCAAGAAAGTTCAGGAGTCAACCATTACAGTGAAATTTTTGGCTGTTCCATGGTATGGGTTTTAGAGCCTTTTAGAGTGAAAGCGAGGTTTGTCTATCTTGCCCTAGTTTTCACTGAGAATCAGTCGTTTGATGGACCTCTTTGGAATTTGGAGAAAGATTTGCCACATTTGGATGTGCTGCTTCAGTTTTGGGTTTTTGTTTGTTTGGGTTTTTTTTTTTAAATCAAGTAATCTAAAAAACTGCCAACTTTGGGCCCAAAGCAAGAGAAGGTTCAGAAGGTGATCTGAGAGACACTGCAAGTTGCCACTTGTGTTTTAAAGGCCAGGTCATACAGTGCTGCCTGATGTGTAGTAGATTGGAATGCCGAATGGAGTCTGAGACAAGCCCTGGTAAGGGTATCACAGCTCAGAGCCCTTGGGTTTTAGAGCAAGTAAATGTTTTGTTGTTTCTGGATATTAATAAAACATGCTATCTTCATGCTTTAAAATTTTTGATAGTCTAGTGCTTGCTTAATGCTATCCATGGTTTGAATTTTAATTTCCCAGATTTTCCGTAGAGTTGATCATGTTTTAATATTTTTATGGACTCCATTTTGGTAACTTTTTGAAAGTACCTTTTCAAGTGTTTCTTTTGAGTTGCTTGCTCTATGTTTCTGATTAGTATGGTTTTTTTAAAATACTCTGGAGGTATTTCTTTGATGCTTATGCTGTGCTGCAAGTATCCTCCCCTACTCTGTATCTCGTCTATAGGCTGTTTTGCTGAATGCCTTGAGTATTTCATATCCTTATTTTTTTCCCACATTCTCTTGTTAGATCTTAGACTGAGAATAGTATATCAGAATCTCCTTTTATTAGTGTGTTAATTTTTATCCTTACATCTCCTGTGGTTTCTGATTTATTTAGATTTCTCTGTTATTTGGGACAGAGTTCTAATTTGAATACTAGGATCACTTTTGCACTTTTTTGACTCATTTAATGCTTTTTTTTTTTTTTGCCTGAATTCTCCTTTATTGCATATCAAGATACTAACCTGCTTTCTTTTGTATACATTTATTTGGCATACCCTCATCTTCCCTCCCCACTTTTTTCCTAGCCTTTCTGAATTGCTTTATTTTAGGTAAGTCTTTTTTTTAAGGTATTTATTTATTTGAGAGAGAGGGAGAGAGAGCACAGAATGAGAGAGAGCAGAGCGACAGAGAGAAAAGAGAGAGCATGAGCTAAGGCGAGGGGCAAAGGGAGAGGGACAAGCAGATGCCTCACTGAGCAGGGACCCCAATGAAGTGCTTGATCCCAGGACCCTGAGATCATGATCGGAGGCAGAGGAAAATGCTTAACTGACTAAAACAGGTATGTCTTGTATGTACAACCTAGATAGAGTTGGGTTTTACTTTGTGAGACAGTCTGAAAATATTTTTCATTTAGTAGGTGAGTTACGTCTACTTACATTATTGATAGGACTGAGTGTTTGTCTGGAGATTGGTCATTTTATGTTACTATGAGTTACTATGTAGTTTATTTGTACTTTTCCCCCCTCCTCGTTTTTTTAGGAAGGTTGTATTTTTGTTCTAGTGTTTATCTTTACACTAATACCTTGATGGCTAGTATTCTTTGTGTCCTCCTTTTTCCTTTTTAAAAAATGTATGCTTCTGCTTTTGATTTGTTACCTCTAAAATTATTCACTGACTCCTGTTATATTCAGGGCAATCAAAAAAATCTCCTTTCTTCTCTCATGTATTTTTAGTTCTGTTATTTCTACTGTGATAGAATGATATCAGAGAATATCACATTTATATACTATACTTCTAGTCTTATGCCCTCACCTTTTGTTTTAGTCACAGATTATAGTTAAATATATTAAATACTTACTGCAGAAGATTTTTCAATCATCTCTTGGTTGGATTAAGCTCAATTTAAAAAAGCACCTCACTGTAATATTCTCTTCTTCCACATTTAAAAGTTTGAGCAGAGTTAAGTAAACTAGGGCCTGGAGACTGTTTTGTAAGGCCTTGAACCTAAGTGTACTTTCTACATTTTTTAAAAAAGATCTTATTCATTTGACAGACAGAGATCACAAGTAGACAGAGAGGCAGGCAGAGGGGGAGGGAAGCAGGCTCCCTGGTGAGCAGAGAGCCTGACGAGGGGCTTGATCCTAGGACCCTGAGATCATGACAAGAGCTGAAGGCAGAGGATTAACCCACTGAGCCACCCAGGCACCCTGTGTTTCCTACACTTTTAAGGAATTGAAAAAAAAGAAAAATCATGACAGCGACCATATGTAGCCCACAAACCCTAAATTATTTAGTTTCTGGCCCTTTACAAAATGTATTAATCCCTGCTGTAGAATTTTGATACCTGAAGGATAGCTTGATTGGGTATTACATCCTTAGCTAACATCTTTTTTTCTCTCAATTTGTTTGAAATATTGCTCTACTGATGTCTTTTTTTATATGTTACTAATAAGTGTGGTGACTGGTTTTCTTTTCCTTATAAACTAGCTTGTGTAGATTTGTCTGGAAGGCCACAGGATTCCTTTAATGTGTATTAGTTTTACCAGACTGTATCTCAATTGAGAATTCTAGGTCAGGTTTTTCTGTGTACACAGTGGATTCTTGCAGTGTGAAAATCAGGACTTCTTTATATCAGGAATGTTTTCTAAAGTTATAATTTCAGGGGCACCTGGGTGGCTCAGTGGGTTAAGCCTCTGCTTTTGACTCAGGTCATGATTTTAGGGTCCTGGGATGGAGCCCGACATCAGGCTCTCTGCTCAGCAGGGAGCCTGCTTCCCCCTCTTTGCCTGCCTCTCTGTCTACTTGTTATCTCTCTCTCTCTCTCTGTGTCAAATAAATAAGTAAAAACCTTTAAAAAAATAAAATTGTAATTTCAGAAAACAATGCAGATAGCAGATCCATTCTATTGTTTTGTTTCCTTTGTTCTTCTTTACTTTTATATATGTCATTTTCTTTAAATAACATAAAAAAGATATAAATAAAAATAATAAAATATATTTTACTAAAATAGGAAAATAGACATATTTTACTACTTTTTGTGTTTCATATCTTTGCTCCTTTTATTTGTATTCTCCACTATCCTTTTTCTTTTGGCCATATTTTTTTCCTTATTAGATACTTACTAATTTATTCATTTCTGACATAATTTTGTTTTTTGTTTTTTTTTAAGATTTATTTATTTATTTATTTGACAGAGAGAGAGATCACAAGTAGGCAGAGAGGCAGGCAGAGAGAGAGGAGGAAGCAGGCTCCCTGCGGAGCAGAGAGCCCGACCCGGGGCTCCCAGGACCCTGAGATCATGACCTGAGCCGAAGGCAGCGGCTTAATCCACTGAGCCACCCAGGCGCTCCGACATAATTTTGTTTTTCCTTTCATTTCTTTTTTCAGTTCAGCCAGCTTTCATTTCACATCTTCCTGTTGTTTTTTCCTATTTTATTCTGAGTTTTAAAATTCCTGATTTATTGTGTTTGGTATCTGCAAATGCTTGCTTAATTATGTTTAATCTATATTGGAACTATTGTTAAGTCTTTCTCTATTTCATGGCTGTCGATTTTGTTTTGTCTTAGTTCTGTGTTTGAGGGTTTTAAAAAATAAATCTGTATGAATGCTAGATTATTTTGAGATATTGTTTATGTTTAGTTGTGTTGGATTTTTCCTGTAAGTAATAAAAGGTGTTCTTACAGAGGACAGGGAATGCTGTTTGGTGGTTTCTTTTGCTTCTTAGATCAGGAGCTCCCTCTTCTGTTGATATAGTGAAGTGCAGCTATTTATTTTTAAATGGGGTCTTTTGTGTCTATTTTCGTTGAATTTTCTTCTTCTATTTAATTCAGCAGAGCTATCTTGGCCACTTTCTTTTCTCTTACCACTTGACCTTGAAGGAACACCTCTTCCAATTATTTTCCTCTCTCCTAGAAGCTGTCTTCCCATGATTACCACCTCTGGCCCCCTATATTTTATAATCTCTTTCTTTTGGCCTCCTCATCAAGTGCTCTGATTTATAAGATCTTATCCTTACTCTCAGGATTTATTCTATGCACATGGCGTTCTTTCCTTCAAGACTAAATCGTGTTTATTGTGTTATCTTTATATAGCAGTCACTAATGCACAATCCCATCTGCTTGTAGGTGGGCTCCTGAGCACACTCTCCTCGTCTAGGGTGTTTATTTCCCCATGTATATGTAAAGTAAAGTATGTGTAAATTAAAGGAGTCTGTGTCCTCCTTATGCTGTGGACATAAATTATAGGTAATTTTATTTGCTTTCCTTTTATAGTAATTGGGAAGATATATGGAAAGATTGTAATTTAGGTGGTTGCCATTATTTTATTAGAATCTGAGCTTAACATTAAAAACTAGAAAAAGAACAATAAAACAAAGGAGGAGTAAGGGCTTAATCAAGATAGGAGAAACTAAGAAGTTACAGAAATGAAAAACCTAGCAGAAAGAACTGAAAACAACTCAAGATCTATGACGTGCTAGTGGGAGAAACATCAGCATTGGTAAGGCTTAAGGTACTTTATCATAAAAGGGTGGTAACACAAGTTAGGAAAGGTGAAGGTGATACAAACACAAATACAGAGCAGATAAAGTATATGAGAAAATATTTTCTAAAATTTGAAAATGTAATACATTTCCTAATTTTCAAAGTAGAATATAAATGATCAAAGTTGACCCAATTAAAAAAAAATCAGTAGTCATCTTAGAAAAATTTTTAAGTTATGAAAAGCAAGAAATCTTGGAAGGAAATCATGTTTTTAGGAAGTATTAATGGATTCCTTTTCTTTTTGCTCTTAATTTTAAATGAAGTACCTGTGTATAATGTCCAAGGAATAGTGGAATGGAGAAACTGGCACAAGAGAGAATCTATAGTTATAAATACAGATTTGGGAGTTCGTCACCATATCAGTAAAAAAAAAAAAAAAAAAAATGCATTGCTGTTGTGAATTATCAAATGCTTACAAATAGGTGAAAAGTAATGTGTTATCCTACCTGATCCTACTGATTTTCATGTTTGCTTACAGAAAGATAAAAAAGAGTGTATCACCCTACCAGATCTTACTGATTTTCCTTCAATTCCTTGTCAACCTGCTCTTTCTCCAGGAATAATTGATATATCTTTATTACAGATTGAAAGTAAGTATGTTGACACTGTAAGTACAGATGATTCCGTGAGAGAAAGTTAAATGTTAAAGGAAAGTTATTGCCTACTGGGTAGAGAGATTCGTTTTAGGAAGATAAAGTTCTAGAGATAGGTAGTGGTGATGGTTGCAAAGCATCATGAATGTACATAATGCCATTGAACCATACATTTAAAAGTAGTTAAAACTGTTGCTGTGTATTTTACCACAAAAATGTTATTTTAAAATATGTGAATGATATGTTTTTACTGCATATGTTTAACAATCACTAATGTTACCTGTGCTTTTAAAAATATACATTTTGGGGGGCACCTGGGTGGCTCGGTCTGTTAAGCACCTGACTCATGATTTCAGCTGAGGTCATGATCTCAGGGTTGTGAGAGTGAGCCCCACATTGGGATCTATGCTCAGTGCAGGGTCTGCTTGAGATTTTTCTCTCTTCCTCCCTCTGCTCACACACACACACTCTCTCTTGAAAATTAATGAGATTTTTATATATAAAAATACATCTTTCATGTAAGAACAATAAGTCTAGGTCAAAGATAAATTTACCAAAAGAATTAAACCAAGATGCATAATTACTTTAACTTTACCTAATTTCTACACATATATATATAAATGTAGAAGATACATACTATATTCTTTTCATATCTGAAAATCCCCTCATTGTGTTCCTGTTAGAAACTGAAATGACTCCTCAATATTTTCCATGGTGGCAAATGCTATACTGCAGCAAAAACAAAAACAAAAAAACAAACTTTGGGGTAAAATTTACGCTTGCTATTTTAAGTACTCTTAAGTTTTACACTCCCCGCTTTTAGCTTTTAGACATTGGGTTATTACCTTTTAGGAGAGAAGATTATTGAACAGATGAAACAAGTAAAGGAAGAAAGAAGATATCTGGAAAGAATTAGAGAAGAACTTATAAAAAAAGTTGAAAAGCTATTTGAACAAAGCAAATTGAAGCGATATCATGGTAAAGTTTATTACACCACTTATCATTCTATCTTTTATCATTAACATGCTTTACAGAAAGTTTTTTTAAATTTAAGTTCAAATATTTTTTATAACTGACATTCATTTATTCATTATTGTCTACTGAATTTAGCCACTGTTCTAGGGGCTGAGGAAATAATCAGACACAATTTTGACTCCGCCCTCCAAGAGCTTATAGTCCAGTGAGGAAATGATAATCAGGAAAACAATGATGCATCCTGATGATGCTATGATAAAGGAATTACAGAATTGTACACCTAGAAGTACAGAGGAAGAACACTTAAATTAGATGGGAGAGATCAAGAAAGGCTTCCAGGGAAAGTGTTAAGGATGCTAGAATCTGAAATGTGCCTCCTCTTGGCTATAGGCCTTCAAACATGTTTTTCCCTCTGCCAGCTGCATCTTCTTTTCCTTCTGTCTCCCCTTATCCCAGCCCACCTGGCTTTTTCCTACTAATCATTCAATCTCAGCGTAGGTATCACTTACTCTAGAAGTAATCTCAGGATCTTAGTCTTCCCTACATGGTTAATTTTGTGGTATGTGTCTATCTGCTTTGAGTGAATAAACGAATGAGAAAAATTAGGTAGAAAAGTAGCTTGTTTTCTTGCAACAGAATTAGAACAAGTGTTATTGGGACTGGTAGAAATGGAATAATGAGCCAGAGTGGAGAAAGTATAGGATAATGGTTTGAGAGGTGTTGAAGGATTTGAAACGACTACATTTTGAGTTGTATTTGAGGACTGTATGAATAAAAGTATATATGGAATTAACTGGTTTTAGGATCCTCAATTTACAGCAAGACTATTTGTTTAGTACTATAACTGACTTAAAGTTACAGACAATGTCAGAGATACTTCTGCAGGCTCCACCTCATAATACTAAGTGTTATTCTGGAAATGGTGGCAATGACTCAGCCTTGTTGTTCTGTTCAAAGTGGCTTTATTGGACAAATTTGAGTAGTGGACTAAAAATCACAGGACCAAGATTCTAATACCAGATCAATCTTTTACTTATTTCTCCTCTTCATGCCTCCCTTTTTCTGTTTATAAAATGAGAATGATCATTCACTTTCTATTTCAACAGGAATGTTTCAAAATAGAAGGCATGTATCAGCCATCAAATATTTATTGAGGTTATGGGCCTCAATTCCCTACATTGTTTTAAATATTGAGGGTACACCAGCAAACAAGATAAACAAAGTCCTGCTCCTAAGGAGCTTGCTTCTAATGGGAGGAGACAGAGAGTGAACAAATAAGACAGTATGAGCTACTGACCAGAGTTCAGAAGTCAGTTAAAAGAGCATAGTAAAGGGTGATGGCACAGGAGAGCTGCTTGAGCTAGGGTTTTCAAGGAAGGCATCATCAAGGAAGGTGTCATAAAGATGTGATTAATAAGGAGGCAGGCAGATAAGGAAGTAGGGGGGAAAAAGTCTGAACAGAAGGAACACTAAAGTGTCAAGGTCCAGAGATGGAAACGATCTTGCAGTAGTAAGGACTTGAAATGAGGCCAGTGTGGCTGGAACAAAATACAGAGTAATGTAGAGGAAAATAAAATCAAGAGGTCAGCAAGGAACAGATAGTCCCATTCAAGAAATCTATATTTTATTCTAAGTAAGGTGGGAAGCCATTGGAGGATTTTTAAGCCAGAGGTTTATAGGATTTAAAAAATATTTTTAAAAGATCAGAATGACTGCTATATGGAATAGCCTGTTCTGTTAGTGGGGCAAGAATGGAAGCAGAGAGACCAGTTAGAAACCTAATGTACTTTCAAAAGATGATAGTGGGGGTGCCTGGATGGCTCAGTCCATTAAGCATCTGACTCTTGATTTCAGCTCAGGTCATGACCTCAGAGATTGAGCCCCATGTTGGGCTCTGCGCTCAGCAGGGAGTCTGCTTCAGATTCTCCCTCTCCTTCTGAGCACACATACATATGCACGCTGTCTCTCAAGATAAATCCTAAAAAAAGATGATCGTGGATTAACTAGGGACATAGCTTTGAAGAAGGTAGAATGTGCCAGATGCTGGAAGTATTTTGGCAATAGTATCAATAGAACTTGCTGAAGGATTGGATATAAGGCATGAGGGAAATAAAACTCTTGAATTTTAATCAAATCTCCTTATAGACTTTTTAAATTTGGGTTTTCATTTCTTTGATAATCTTTTAAAAATAAACACATATTTTGATATAATAGCATGCCATTTGTGTTCCTGTTAAGTTTGTATTTAGAATCTCCTTGGTGTCAAAGTGATAGCCTAAACTGGCAGTATTAAATTTCTAATTTTCTCAACTAAGGGGCTCAGATTTAAGAAATTCCTGCCCTATATAAATTTTGGTAATATATTTGGAATAATTTTAAAAAGTGATGAATCAGAATCAGCTTATTTTATAAAACATAAGTCATTTTGGGGGGCTGAAAAAACATTATGCCTTTCTCTGAAAAAAGTGATCAAAATAAATACACACATTTTGCTATAGGTAGTATTTTCAATGAAGATTTTTCAGAAGTGATTACAAATTTAAAGAACTTGGTTTGGTTCCTGTAGTTTATCACTACTGTATTTGTAAGGCAAATCCTTTTATTATCTAATAAACATTTCAATCTTTGCTTTAATTTCCTCAACATAAGAGGGAAGAAGGTTAGGGGAGTAGAAGGGTTTAAATTAACTTTAGGGTCCTTTCCAGATAGAAAAGTTTAATTCTTTAGTCAGACTCACACTATAATCTGTTTTTTTATAGCCTGTGATGGTTGGAAGAAAAAATATTTGGAAACAAAGAAAATCACAGCATCACTAGAGGAGGTTTTAACAAAACTTAGAGAAGATTTGGAACTTTACTATAAAAAACTGCTCATGCAACTTGAAGCCAGGGAGATCAAGATGAGACCAAAGAATCTGGCAAACATCACAGACTCTAAGGTACTTATTACTAAATGTGTTCATATTATGTTAGAGAAGTTCTACTCAAAATACACGGTTTATCATTGTTAGTATTATCATATGTAGGATGCTTTGGGCTACAGATAACAAAACCTTGACTTAACCTGGCTTCAACAATAAGAAAGTTTATGATCACCTGTAATGGGTGCTGAGAAAATACCATCAGCAGCTTAATGATGTCTTAAAAGGGACTAGGTGCTTCCAGTAGTTCTTCCCTGTTATTTTCAGTGTTGGCTTCATTATAAGACTGCTTTTCCTCATGGTACCAGTAAGAGTTCCTAATAGCTAGTAGGACTATATGCCTCCCAAAAAAGAATATATAAAACATTTCCTTTAGCCCGGTGGGGGTTCAACCAGGTTGAACCTGGATTAATAGTAGTTATCAGGGAGTGCTGTGTGCTAATTTAGACTACCTAGGATCTACTTTGGTACCTGGGGATAGAGTCACTTTCTTTGAATCTATGGGAAAGAGATGAATACCTGATGCAATACGGCAAGGGGTCAAAAGTCTGCACTACATTCCTTTTCTTTAGCTGGGGACTAGTTAATAACACCCACAGAATATAAAGGTATTGGTATTCTAAGAAAATTATTGAATTATATTTTGATTTTTTTTCCTGAGATCAGAGACATGAAGTTCACTTTTTAATTGAGTTATTATGTATATAAACAAATAAAGTTGAGGCCATTTATCAATTTTTGTTGGTTGACCATAAAAGATTGTATGTTAATTATGATTAATAGTATGGATTTGACTTTAGACATGATGAAAAGTAAAAGTTGGCTATTTTATTTCTTCCCAGTCTTACTGAGATATAATTGGCATATAACATTAGGATAAACTATTTTTCCTGTGATGAGAGCTTTTAAGGTCTATTCTCTAAGAAACTTTCAAATATACAATACAGTATTGGTTTTGTTTTTTTTAGATTATTTATTTGACAGAGATCACAAGTAGGCAGAGAGGCAGGCAGAGAGAGGGAGGAAGCAGACTCCCTGCTAAGCAGAGAGCCCGATGCAGGGCTCCATCCCAGGATCATGACCTGAGATGACGGCAGAGGCTTTAAACCACTGAGCCACCCAGGCACCCCTACAATATTGTTAACTATAGTTATATATATAGTTATATATATTATATATATTATATATAGTGCTATATATTATATAGCATTATATCCTCAGAACTTCACCCATTTCCCCTTATTCTCTATCAACCCACCCCCGGAATCTGTTTCTATGAGTAAAATTTTACCATTTTAGATAAACCTAATGTAAAACTCAAATATGCTTAAGTAATGGTTTGTTCATTTTAGCAGATATTTTTTATTTTGCATAGCTGATTTTTTTGTCAATTTTTTTCACAATGGCAGCTTAAAATTTTTAAGTTTTTGTGGACCACTATACTTCAAAACTTTTCTAAACAAAAATAACCAGAAAGTCTTCTTATATATAATATAGTATTCCATTATTAAGTATTTTAAAGAAATAATAATCTGATTCAACTAATAAAGTATAATGACAATTTCAAAAGCCTAGTATCTTAAACCTAGTATATTCCTTTTGTAGTAATAGTTCTTGACTTTGTGGTGCTAATTTAATGGCAATTTGTACAGATATCTACTTATTTTTATAAAACATGAATAAAGGTCGTAGAACAGAAGAGAATGTGGTCCTTAAGACATAAGAAATTGGGGCACCTGGGTGGCTCAGTGGGTTAAAGCCTCTGCCTTCGGCTCAGGTCATGATCCCAGAGTCCTGGGATCGAGTCCGCATTGGGCTCTCTGCTCAGCGGGGAGCCTGCTTCCTCCTCTCTCTCTCTCTCTGCCTGCCTCTCTGCCTACTTGTGATCTCTGTCTGTCAAATAAATAAATAAAATCTTTAAAAAGAAAAAGACATAAGAAATTTACTCCAAGCAATGAGTTTATTTTATGCAATAGGCTTTTTTGGAATTATCACTTCATAGTTTACAAGGCAATAAAAATAGATGTTTTACTAAATAAGGGTGTCTTTATGTATTTCACACAGAATTACCTCATCATCCAGATCACTGAAGTACAGCATGCAATTGATCAGCTTAAGAGAAAACTGGATACTGACAAAATGAAACTCATAATAGAAGTTAAGGTAATTTGCATTTCTCCTAATCAGATAACATTTATTTTGAAATAAATTATTTTAGTGTTTTAATTTTGGGCATCAAAATTTAATTTAGTGTAAGAATAGTCAGGATTGTCTTAAAATCATTATCTTAACAACCAAGAGCATGAGTGAGAAAAATGCAAGAATTAAACCCTGTGTAAAAGGTGTAAAGGTTATAACAAGGCCAAAGTAAAATTAGTAGAATTTCACTAAGAATTAAAGGAAAAGGACCTTCTGAATCAGTGTAGAGTGTTAATACTTTAAAAGTAATTTTCGTATATTAAGAGTCATCCGTAAATAACTCTGACAAAGCACTGAACGCCATTTAATTTTTATTTTTTCACCTGTTCTGGGAGTAGTTATCTCATGCTGTGATTATTTTCATATATATATATATATATATGAAAGCTCTAAGTTCACTTCTTTATCAAAAACAGATCTATGACATGAATTATGTTCTAGAATCAGAACTGTCCAATTAGAACTTTCTGCAATGATGGAAATGTTCTGTATCTGCACTAATACAGCAACCAGTAGCCACGTGAGGATATTGAGCACTTGGAAGGGTAGCTTGTTGTGTAACTAAGGAATTGATTATGAAATTTTATGTAATATAAGTAGCTACACTTGGCAGGTAGCTACTGTACTGAATAGTGCAGGTCTAGATTCTTTTCACTAGCAGCATTCAGTTAGGCCTCTCTCAATTTTAGAAGGGTAAGATGAAAGTTCATTTTTGAAAAGTGATTCTTTTTATAGATGAGAAAGCAAGCAGTTTCAGATTTATGCACATTGAAAGCTGAACTGGCACAGAAGAAAATTAACACATCTTTACAATCTCAATTAGGTATGTTAATTTATAATTTGTCAAAAAATTTAACCATTGTTCTCCTTGACGCAATAATTTATATCAATCATAAGTTTTATATATTTTCACTTTTCATGAGGGTTTTACAAAGTGTTTCAGGAAATATTGTAAAAAAGCAAAGTGGTGGCTATTTGGTTATTTTTGAAGCTTTTAAGTATTACACATTTTATAGTACTATATAATTTTCTCTTTTAAATAGAGAAAGTTTGTTCATTGTATTTAATTAAAAGCAATCTGGGAATATAAAATAGGGATAGTGAACTTACATCCAGGCTATGACACAGATTAGTATCTAAGAATTTAAAATTTTAGAAATATAGACAGTAGTAATTCAGCTAATACTATAGAAAATGGTTGGTTTTACTCTGTAATAAATAACTGAGTAAATAGAAAATGAAATAGTCTCAACAGATGACTGGATCATCCTTTATTCCAATTTGAAGGCTATACAAGGGAAGGCAGATTTATGTAATACCAGAATTCAAGGAAGCAAATTTTTAATGTATTTATAGGAACTAATATAAGTGTGACACAATATTCTTAATTACCCTGAAGAAGAGAACAGAGACCTCTATACATTTAAAAAAATTTTAATTGTGCAGGGAAAATAATTGAGAAACCAATGTCCTTAGAAAATTAAAAGTAAAATGCCAATATAAACTAGCTAGGAAATAAATTATAGATGTTCATAAATGAAGGAATAATAACTAGAAGGGTAAATAAAGTTTCTGCTATAACTTCATAAAAATAGTTTCAGTGAAAAATACTAATTCAAAATACTACCTATTTTAATCCTTTTTTCCCCCTTTTGGAGACTTAATTAAATGAGTTTAGTTTAAGTGCATCAGCTTGATGAACCTAAAAGATACTAAATTGCAGGTTTTAAATTTATTGAACAAAAAGTATAGAGCAAAGTGATTCTCAAAGTCTAGGTTTTTAAAGATTTTATTCTGAGCAAATAATTTCCACTTCAAATTGTACGTATTTTTAAATTAGCATAATAAAATCCTGAAAACAGTTTTTCCTAGTTATAGTATTAAACATAAAAGAGTAATATAGTAAGTTGACTTCTTACCTTTGTTTTTAAACAACCAAAGCATTTCTTTATCTGCTTTTAAGTAGAATAACTAAAATATGTGACATGACATTTGTATTCTCTTCAAGAAACTGATTTAAACTGATTTTTTCTAAATCTTAATAGTTTGACAGATGTTTATCTGTCACAGCTTTGGTTTTAAGACTTTCCACATTTCTTCAGTTTGCTGTTTGGCTACAGCATCTCCAGAATAGTCAAGACAATTTGCGTGCCACATGCCAATGCCTCGTAAGCTATGCTTTTGTATGTATGCCGCCTTTAAAGAAATGCTCTGAGGGTCATCATACCACACTTGATGAAAATGGCCAGAAGAATCCTATAAGAATAAATTAAACTGTTCAGTACAATATCAAATCCAATGATTCAAAAAGGATACAATGAAGTAAATAGAAATTTTAGGGCACAGTACATTATGCTTTCATGGTTCTGTATGTGATACTTTCTAGATATGATTGTGGTACTTTCATAACAGCAGAGATTACACAAATGAGCTTCGTAATATAGTCTGTACTATATTTAAAATCATTCTCATGCTCTCGTTCCTTCATGCCCTAAAATTTCTTCCTTGGTCTAATGGTTAGCAACCAAGATGTACATCTGAGTCACTTATGGAGCTTTTCAAAATACAAATTCCTGGGACCCACATGAAACCTACTTAATCAAAATATTCTAGGGCTGGAACCTAGGATATGTCTTTGTTTTGTGTTTAACTATCCCAATAGGTAATTCAGATATACAGACATAGTTAAGGAGGATCACTGCTATGGTCCTCTAAAACTAGCTTATGCTTTTTTTTTTTTTTTTTTGGTATTCTCTACAGTTCCCGGATATTTGCCTAGTTAGGAGCTCAGGGGATGATTTTGTTTATGACGAATTTGCCAAATCAAAAGGTAATGGGTGGGGAAAATATCTCATTTAATAGGTCTTACAGAATTAAGAACCATAAACTAGCCTGTAAAGTCCTCCCCAGCATCAACTGCCTCTATCTAGTACTAACACCATCTCTCTTAGAAGGTAGGTATGCTATTGGATAAGGGATAAAAGAGAAAGGGAACAGAACTAGGCAAAAGGGTTAAGGAAAAGGAGAAAAGATAAGAACTTAAAAATAGAATGGCCTGTGATTTAAAATAATTTACTGATTTTTATATAACATCTGGGACACTTTCAAAGGCAGTTCTCAGTGGATACCAGTAATAGGTTGTTTATGGTAGCACCACTGGAATTAGTGTAGTCCCCTAAGATGATTAAAGGACGTTAGGCACTTGGTAAATGAATAAACTGTGGGGTATTTAAGTAGACTCATTTACTACAAGCATATCTCACATTCTTTAAAATTTTAAATTATGATTCACTATTAAAAGGCAACTGTAGGACTTATTTTTGCAGATAGGGGCAAACCCAAAGTCCTAGATCTCTGAATTTTGCCATTATTGTGGCAAGTACTTTGAGCCTTTTTGATACTTTTAAGAAATTTCACATGCCTCAAAATAGTGAAGGATGAAAAACTGAGTTAAATGTAAGATTAACATATGCATGATTATGGCATATATATGCTTTCAAGAATATTGAATGCATGATGAAAGAGCAAAAAAAAGCAGAATGATTCTCTTCAGTCACAGCAAGAAATTTGATGCTTGCTATGGAATTCATAAAAGGAAAAATAGTTTTTAACCAGATTGTTGTCTAAAACGTCATTAAATGAATGGCCTTCAAAGGCTTATCAAAATGTTTCCTGAATTCTAAAACTTTAAAGAAGGTGTTTTTTTTTCATCAAGGTAAAAATAAGTCAGGGACTACAAAAAGAGTGTAAACTATTATACTGTTTGGCAAAGACAGGAGTATAATATACCCTAATTTAATAAATATCTTAATTAGTTATATAACTTATAAGCCTAGTTAATGAGTAGGTATGTAATTTTCAAGATTTAGAAAGCTCTACATCAAAGCTTTCTGTGTAATTGATATGTCTGTGCATGCCTGTATACCAGTTAAAATATTAAATATAAATGTTTAGTGTTTTTTTTCATAAATGGGTACCAGATTAAAAGAATGTAAGTTCATACTGAAATCAACTTACATCATAACATTTAAGGGCTCCTTTCACAGTGACAAAATCTAAAGTAAATTTTAAGATGGTTTGTAATTAGATTTTTGAAGTATGGAAAAGTCTCATTTATGAAAAATGTAACTTTTCTTTGCCTCTTTGGTATAGCAGTTCCTATTTATCGAACACTACCTGACAGAATTGCCCTGGTCATGTACTCTATTTCTTTAAGTTTCTGTTTATACCATTTTCCACTAATGCATTTCTTAGTCTCAGCATCATGTCTCCCTATGAAACAGTCTCATCAGAATCCTTAGGCTACTTTGACAGACCTAGTAACCTATTTTGGTCCAAAGCCACAGTTGATAATTATCAACTATTAAGGCAGTTCTGTTTGTGATATGACAAGTGGCCCATGCAGAGCAGTTCCATTATTATCATAACTTGAACTGCTCACCAGCAAAGTAAAGTCCTGATTAGACAAGTTTACTCATATAAACAGTAATCTGTATATTGTACCCTAAAAGAAAGTGGATAGAATAAAGTTCATAATTTGTGAAAAATCTTACTTTGTAATTATAATAAGAAGCCTGCTGATCTTTATCCCAGTGGCTTCCAGAAACAGAACTATTTACTTGCTTCATAATTACTTTATAGGGCACCTGATGTCCTGAAGTAATACCACAAGAATCCCTCCAGGAAGGGACTTTTGGAATGGTACAAACACGATCCTAGAAATACAAAAATGTTCATGTTATATGTGTAAACAAATCTTAGGAACCAAATAAGAAAAACTATATTAGAAATAAAATGTATACTCTAAACAGATGGACTATACAGTATAAAAGTTAAATTTCACTATTGAAAGGAAATATATAATACTCAAACTTCCATGGGATTAAATAATTAAAAAATAAACTCTACTTTTTAGTCTCAAACTTGAAACAGGCTTTAAAGAATAGGAAGAAAAAAATTATATAAGAAATAATCCTTACTTACCTCCAGTAGATTTAGACAGGTATAATCATAACCATACCAGGGAACACCCATTACAAGCTTCTTAGGGTTAATGCCTATCTTGATGTAGTCATCGTAGCCTAATCAAATTGGGACAGAAAAAACATGTTTTTCTTTTTATATTCTACTAATGGGTTTATACAAGCTATGCAACCATTCAGAATTGAAGTCTGAAAAACCAGGTACATTTAATGCAAAATACTAATAGTGTTTCCCTAACATGACATTCTAAACATTATCCCTTAAGAACTATAAACTCTGTATCATTTGCTAAATTATTTCTTTTTGAATAATAGAAAATATTCAAAAGGTCAAACTGAAGCAAAAATTTCACAAAATTTAATTCTAGGAAGAATGACATTTCAGGAAAGCAAACTAATTGTGTTTATTAGGTGCTAAGATATATTTGGTATTCTAGATTCAGAAAAGTTCTTAAACTCTCTGGCAGGGATAGTCTCAGAATTTTTTTTTAAAGATTTAATTAATTTATTTGGCAGGGGGGTGCCTGGGTGACTCAGTGGATTAAGCCTCTGTCTTTGGCTCAGGTCATGATCTCAGGGTCCTGGGATCAAGCCCTGAGTCAGGCTCTCTGCTCAGCAGGGAGCATGCTTCCACCTTTCTCTCTCTGCCTTTCTACCTACTTGTTATCTCTGCCAAATAATTTTTTTTTAAAGATTTTATTTATTTAGCAGGGGGAGCAGGAGAGGGAGAAGCAGCTCCCTGCTGAGCTCAATCCCAAGACCCCGGGATCATGACCTGAGCCAAAGGCAGACACTTAACCGGCTGAGCTGCCCAAGCACCTCCCAGAACTTTTTGTAGTATATTTCTAAAGCATGGAACACTTGTGCTTTCTAGAAGTATAATTACAGACAGGGACAAGAAATGCACCCCTTTTATTCTAGTCAACAAAGAGAAAGATGAAAAAATTCCTGGTCATTCCCTTTTGTGCTCAGTGTAAATTTGTTTTTCCACCAAGAATGTTCCAAGATTAACTAAATTTGCTATTTTTCAGAGCCTTTAAATAAATATATGCTAAATATCCAAATCTCAAACATACTTGATAATGAGCCTTGTATTGATAGACCACAGTTATCTCCTTTATGAAACACAGTTTGGGAACACTGGGTTAAATAATTGCTTTATAATTAGAATTTTTAAATTTTTAAATAACATATGCATATGATTAGACTGTTAATTTGGATGTGATGAGGCTAGGCTTTAAGATTTTTATCTCTAAATTAAAAGGTTTTTATTTGTTAGTCAATACTTAAATCAGGGCCAATTATCCCAGAAAATTTCACTTGACTTCAAAAGATAGCAAGCAATCTTTTATTCAGTTGGCTGATGGGATACTAATGCAAAACCCACATCATATGAATGACAGAAGTACTCTTAATTCTAACAGAATTAGAATTCTTAATTTTTAATTAAGAATTAATTTTAATATAACATGAGCATTAATAAATGCCAAGTAAGACAATCCTCTATCAATCATGCATAGTAGGTACTCACATTATAACTATCTTTGCTATTTGGTTATTTCAACAAAAATATCCTGTCAAATTCTAGATAAGCAAAGATCTCCTTCATGTCATTCTGGGGGAAGAATGTTGAAGTTAGTAGTCAACTGCTTGAATAGCAGTGCAATGAGAACTTAACACTCATCATCTGATCTATCATAGAGGATTAATAATATACCTGTCCCACAAGATTTTTAAAAGAACTAAGTGAAAACTTTAGAATGTATAAACTTGGAAGTTCTCCAGATTAAGTGATATTTATGTTTCAAGGCAGCTTTATAAATGGAAAAGGTATACAAATGACTTAGAAATAATAATCTTATTGTTTAAGTGATCATTTGTGGATTCTTACCAGTTAATGTCTCCTTGTAGGGAGCATTGGCTGCTGCAGTACATTCTGACAAGGCCTGACTTTGTTCATCATAAGACATCACAAAGAGAAAGTCACAAGCATCTGCAATTCCGGCATAATTATAGCACCTGTCTTTGTACTTTGGAGACCAAGTTACATCAAAGGTTACCTGTCGGAAAACACATGCCATTTTATGGAACATGATCAAATATGCTCATTTTGTCTCTTTTTTTTATTATATATTTTCTTGCCTCATACTATCCAAGAGAAAAGACTGTTTACATATATGAACATAGGGTTCGACACGTATAGAACAGTTCTAAGATATTTCTGCCCATATGGATTGACCTAGATAACATATGGCCAGGAGCCAGGGCTCTGTGTAGAAGAGGAGTTTTAAACTTAAATGTTTTCAAAGGCTAGATTGGTAACTCAACTGAGGAAAGAAATAGGTAATAACAGTAGGGTATGGTGAGGCCCCCAAGCAACTAGGCAGTAAAGAAACAACACTAAAATAAGTCAAATACAAAAGTTTTTTTTTTTTTTAATATCATGCAGGCTAGATAGGTCATCTCTTAGCACAAGTTGACTGACCTGTGTTGGGAGTTTAACCCCCTGATATACAATTATGTTACATGATAGGTTTAATCCAACATTACAGTTAAAGGATAGTGGTTTATGGCTGTAAGGATAAATTAACTCAAAATGTTGAACAAATCACTTAAATGGTCTTATTTTATGGGAATAGTCAAAACTTGAGTGATGAATTTTGGTGAGCCAGTCTTCAACAAGGATGAGTCTGTTTAAAGTATTTACTTCCTTAGCCAAATATTAGTCTTATTTTATATATGTGCAAATGTTCTAAAGCTTCAGTAAAGGTTTTTTTCTCTCATTAGACACATTAATTATTACAAAAATTGAGATAGTTCAGTTAAAACTTTTATACTTTGGCCAATTTATTACTCTTTTTAGGACTTTGTCAAAATTTTATAATTGTCTAAGTATCAGCACTAAAGGAAGCTCAGCTTTACAAGTACAAGCTTTCCTCAATAGCACTACAGCAAAATAGTTATAAAGTGAATCTGTTTTACACATCCGATCCCATTTTATCACTGCCTCGCCTATTATAAAATAGGAGCTATATTCTAGTAATAGAGAAACTAAATGATCACCTCGAAATAGGTAAATTTCAAATCTTTTGTATAAGTCCTTATCCCCTCCTGAGCATTAAGAGTATTTTTACCTGCACTTTCTGTCATAGTTCATCTCCTATTTTGGAGAAAGCAGCATTAATATATTAGAAAAATCAAAATGATTTTGGTTCTCCTCTTGGCTCTATTATAACTAGGTCTGTGTCACTAAAAACATCTCAAACTGTTTTTCTACCTGTAAAAAATGATGAAGAAAGAACTCTTCAATTCAATGACCATAATTCTATAATCTTAATCATTTTTCCCCCAAAACTCATTTCTCCTTCTAGACTCTAGTCATTTTTTTTCTGGTGACCAGTTTAAGAACTTTTGGGGGACTTCTCTCACCCCCCCCCATAACTAATCTCACATTTTCCTTTGGGTGGCTTCTCTGTTCTGCCAGAGAAGACTGCTGTTCTGCCTCTTTCTTTCCATTAATTAATATTTATTAAACACTTCCTAGTGTTAAGGTTATACCATCATCCTAATCCAAACTATAAATCTCAAATTGTTAGACCTGGATTAGTCCATACGGGTCTCCATTTCTCCTCTAGACTATTATACATACTACTATGGAATAACCTTCCCCACACACTTTCTGCCATGTAAACCCATTACATACATACAGAATAAAATGCAAGTACTTCAGTATGACATTCTGGATATTCCATAATCTCACCTGTTTTCACAATCATGCCTCCCCTTAATTTTAAAATTGAGTTTAACAGAGTAGCCCAAATTGTTCTACTTGCCCGCCAAACATGGAAATATTCCTACTCAAAGTCTTTGTTCAGTCTCTTCCTCCTTGCCCTTTCACTGTAGGATAATCAGAGCTAGCAAAGAGATTGTTTACCACACACTAATTCTAACCTATTAGTAATGGCAATCTAGAGACTGAAGGGAAAGTTTTCCAAGAACAAAATTTGACAGGAGAGGAGTATGGTGGCTTGCATACCAGGTATTTGCTATTCTTTTTTTTTTTTTTTTTGAGGTGTCTAAGTTTATTTTTTTTCAGCGTAACAGTATTCATTGTTTTTGCACAACACCCAGTGCTCCATGCAACACGTGCCCTCCCTATTACCCACCACCTGGTTCCCCCAACCTCCCACCCCCGACCCTTCAAAACCCTCAGGTTGTTTTCAGCATGGAGGTTCCTCAAAATGTTGAAAATAGAACTACCCTATGACCCAGCAATTGCACTACTGGGTATTTACCCTAAAGATACAAACGCAGTGATCCGAAGGGGCATGTGTACCTGAATGTTTATAGCAGCAATGTCTACAATAGCAAAACTATGGAAAGAACCTAGATGTCCATCAACAGTGAATGGATAAAGAAGATGTGGTATATATACAAAATGGAATACTATGCAGCCATCAAAAGAAATGAAATCTTGCCATTTGCGACGACATGGATGGAACTAGAGGGTATCATGCTTAGTGAAATAAGTCAATCAGAGAAAGACAACTATCATATGATCTCCCTGATATGAGGACATGGAGATGCAACATGGGGGTTAGGGGGATAGGAGAAGAATAAATGAAACAAGATGGGATTGGGAGGGAGACAAACCATAAATGACTCTTAATCTCACAAAACAAACTGGGGGTTGCTGGGGGGAGGTGGGGTTGGGAGAGGGGGAGGGGGTTATGGACATTGGGGAGGGTATGTGCTATCATGAGTGCTGTGAAGTGGGTATTTGCTATTCTTAATCTAAATTGTTTTCATCTGAGGAGGGAGGGTACAAGATGGTGATATAGGAAAACGCAGAAATCACCTGATCCATAGACACACCAAATCTATACCTCTTTATAGAATAATTCCTCCTGGGCACCTGGGTGTCTCAGTGGGTTAAGCCTCTGCCTTCGGCCCAGGCCACGATCCCAGGGTCCTGGGATCTAGTCCCACATCTAGATCCCTGCTTGAGCAGGGAGCCTGCTTCTCCATCTGCCTCTGCCTCTCTCTCTGTCTCTCATGAATAAATGAATAAAATCTTTAAAAAAAAATAACTTAAAAAAAAAATTCCTCCTGAAGAACTGAGGACTGACTGAACAGCTTTTACACAACAGAAGATAAATATACCACCTAGAGAACAGCGAGAGAGACAAAGTAACAAAGGAAATCCCCACCCTTGATGCTGCTAACTGCAGTGGGGAAGAATATATATATATATATATATACTAGGAGACCGTGAGCAGATTTTTCTGTCTTGGGGCACAGGAGGGAAAAAGCAACTGTTTAAAAAACCGACTAGAATATATAAGATCAGTCCTTGAACTTTGTCAGACACTGGGAGAGCTGCTGGAACTCTTTGGATCAGAAGGGCTGGAGAGCCCTATGGTTTACCTTCCCTTTCTGCCTTGATAGCATGAATGGGAAGAGGGTCTGGGTGAGTGCCCAAGCCAGCCTACTACCTCAGTAAGCTCTGGGCTCCTAGCCCATACCAGCCCCAACCATCCCACCAATGCATATTCTGTACAATCGACACAGGACATCCCTGGCCAATACTTACTACAGTTCCAGCTATCTCACTAAAATGACACAGGTGCAAAACACCCTAAAATACTCTGTGCCTGCACTGCTTTGGCTCCAGGTGATTTGCCAGGGTATCCCCCAAGCAAAACACCTTGGGACACCCTGGCCTTCTCCTGCCTCTGCTCCAGCCACCCTGCCAGGTACCCCTGCACCTGATGCCCCAAGACCCCCCACCTTCTTTAAACATCAGCTGTCCTGCTAAGGCATCCTCTGCAAAAAGCCTTGGACTGTCCCAGACCATGCCCACTTCCCCTCTGACCATCAAACAGGGTTGTCCTAACCTATAGGACAGCCACAGTTCCAGCCACACAAAATCACTAAGTGCTACATTGTACACAGGGGATGATCATACAAAAAGATCACTTCAAGTTTAGAAGTAGCTCTTCCATCTAATTCATAGAAACAAACACAAAGTCAAACAAATGACAAAGAGGAATATGCTCCAAATGAGAGGATAGCTTAAGGGTTGTTGTCTTGGATATCCAATGAAGAAGCATTCACATTCTAGGGGTCCAGAGAGGATGACAGAAAACTTGTAGAAACAATAGCTGAGAATGTGCCTAACCTAGGAAGGAAACAAACATTCAGGTTCAAGAATCATAGAGTTCCAAGTAAGAAGAACTCAAGGATGGCCACAAGACAATAATAATTAAAATGTTAAAGATTAAAGAATTTTAAAAGCAGCAAAAAGAATTTGTTACATACAAAGGTTAAAGCAACCAGCGCATTTTTCAGCAGAAACTCTGGAGGCCAGAAGGGACTGGCATGATATTACTGAAAGCATGGCAAGGGAAAAACCTCCAAGAATACTCTACCTGGCAAAGTTATCATTCAGAATTGAAGGAGAGGGAGAGTTTCCCAAACAAAAGTTAAAGAAATTTATCACCACAGTTACAAGAAATGTTAAAGTCACTCCCTTAAGTGAAGAAAAAGGCCATATTAGAAGAAAAAATGAAAAAATTTCATGAGTGAAAGGAAACACAATAAAGGTAGTAGAGCAATCACTTATAAAGCTAGTATGAAGGTTAAAAGACAAAAGTAGTAACATCAATTATATCTAAAAAAAGTAGTTAATGGGACTCACAAAATAGATATAAAATATGACCACATATACATGGGAGGGACTAAAAATGAAGTTCATATAAAATGTGTTTGAACATAACTGACCATCAACTTATTACAGACAGCTGTATACTTAAAATATTATATATGAACCTCTTGGTAACCACAAACCAAAACTCACGATACACAAAAAAATGATAAAGCAAAACACTAAAAAAGTCATCCATTACAGAGAGCAAGAGAAGAAGAGAAACAAAATCTACCTAAAAAATCAGAACACAAAATGGCTATAAGTAGATACCTACCAATAATTACTAAAGGGGTACCTGGGGGTACAGTTAGTTAAATGTGCAACTCTTGGTTTTGCCTCATGTTGTGATCTCAGTGTGAAATTGAGCCCTGTGTCAGCCTTCATGCTAAACACAGAGTCTGCTTAAGACTATCTCTCACCTACTCCCTCTGCCCCTCCCACCTGTGCACAAGCTTTCCCTTATAAATCTTCTTTTAAAATTTCTTTAAATGTAAGAGGTCTAAATATTCCAAAAGACCTAGACAAAACAGTTTAAAAAAAAAAAGACCCATCAAAAAACAAGACCCATCAGTACGTTCCTGCAAGAGATTCATTTCAGACCTAAATACACATACAGACTGAAAGTAACAGGGTGAAAAAAATAGCAGAGGAAAAAATAACAGGATGAAAAAATGGAAGGGGGGGGGAAGGGTGCAGGCACCTGGGTGGCGCAGTTGGTTAAGTGCCTGCCTTCAGCTTGGGTCATGATCCCAGGGTCCTGGGATCAAGTTCCATGTCAGGCTCCCTGCTTAGCAGAGAAACTGCTTCACCCTCTCCCTCTGCTACTCTCTCTTTTTCTGTTAAATAAATGAAACCTTTAAAAAAAAAAGGTGTGTTATCAATACTTATATCAGACCTAATAGACTTTAAAATAAAACTGTGGACTCTGAGATACAAACAGAGGGTTGGGGGGGGTGTTGGGTGAACCTGGTGGTGGGTATTATGGAGGGCATGTATTGCATAGAGCTCTGGGTATGGTCATAAACAATGAATTTTGGAACATTGAAAAAAAAATTTAATTTAAAAAAAAGAGACTAAGGTGAGAATACATAATGATAAAAGGATCACTGAATCCAATGAGAGGATTCAACAGTTGTAAATATCTATTATGCAGCCAACATCGAGTACCTAACTACATAAAGCAAATATTAACAGGCCTAAAGGAAAAAATGGACAGCAATACATAATGGTAGAGGACTTTAAACCCCACATGCATCAATGGATAAATCATCCAGACATAAAATCAACAAGGAAACAGTGGCTTTCAATGACACATCAGACTAGATGGACTTAACAGATATATATTTTTTTAAAAATTATATATATATATATACGCACACATATATATATGACATTTCATCCCAAACCACAGAATACACATTCTTTTCAAACACATATGGAACATTCTCCAAGATAAATCACATGTTAGACCACAAAACAAGTCTTAATAAATTCAAGAAAACCGAAATCATATTAAGCATATTTTCCAATCACAATGGAATGAAACCAGAAATTAATTACCAGGAAAAAAAAAAGGAAAAACCAAACACATGGAGGCTAAACAGCATGCTACTGAACAATAACAAATGGGTTGACAAAGAAAGAGGAAACAGATAATATACAGAGACAAATATGAAAATAGAATGGTCCAAAATCTATGGGACACAGCAAAAGCAGTAGTAGGAGGGAAGTTTATAGACATATAGGACTACCTCAGGAAACAAGACAGATCTCAAATAGACACTCCCACCTTATATAGAAAGGAACTAGGAAAAAAAGCTCAAAGTTAGAAGAAAATAAAGATCCAATTAATAAATGAAATTTAAAAAAAAAAAGAAAATATCAGTGAAACAACTATTTCTTTGAAAAGATAAAGGTAAGAAAACTTTAGCCAAATCCGTCAAGAAGACAGGACTCAAATCAGAAATAGAAAAGTCAACTCCACAGAAATACAGAAGAGTATAATAAACTACTACCAAAAAACTATATGCAACTTGGACAACCTAAAAGAAGTGGATAAATTCCTAGAAATATAGAACCCCCCAAAATGAAATTAGGAAGAAATAAAAAATCTGATCAGGCCAATTAATAGCAACAAAATTGAATTTATAATCTAAAATCTCCCAACAAACAAAAGTCCAAAACCAGATGTAGTCACAGGTCAATTCTACCAAACATTGAAAAAAGAGATAATACCTATTCTCAAAGTCTTCCCCACCCCTTACAAAAAAAAAAAAAAAAAAAGAGGAAGAAAAACCACATTGATTATGTGAGATCCTAACACCAAAACAAGACAAAGACAATACAAAAAAGGGAAAACAATAAGCCAAGAAAATATTAGCAAACCAATATTCAACAATATATTGTTGTAGATTCAAAAACATATTAAAAGAATCATCCACTGGGGCGCCTGGGTGGCTCAGTGGTTAAGCCTCTGCCTTTGTCTCAGATCATGATCTCAGGGTCCTGGGATAGAGCCCCGCATCGGGCTCTCTGCTCAGTGAGGAGCCTGCTTCCCCCTCTCTCTTGCCTCTCTACCTACTTGTGATCTCTCTCCCTCTCAAATAAATAAAGTCTTTAAAAAAAAAAAGAATTATCCACTAAGAGCAAGCGGGATTTATTCCAGGGATGCAAGGATGGTTCAATATCCACATACCAACATGGTACACGACAGTAAACACAATGAAAGATAAAAGTCATATGATCATAACAATAGATGCAGAAAATTCTTTTTTTTAATGATTTTATTTATTTGACAGAGAGAGAGATCACAAGCAGGCAGAGAGGCAGGCAGAGAGAGGGGAAACGGGCTCCCTGCTGAGTAGAGAGCCCGATGTGGGGCTCAATCCCAGGATCCTGAGATCATGACCTGAACAGAAGGCAGAAGCTTAACCCACTGAGCCACCCAGGTACCACAGATGCAGAAAATTCTTTTGACAAAATGTATTATCCATTCATGATAAAAACTCTCAAAGTAGGGTTAGAGGTAATGTACCTCAACATTATATAGGCAATATATGATAAAACCCACAATTAAGATCATTCTCAATGGTGAAAAACAGAATTTTTCCTCTACGTTCAGAAATAAGGATGTCCACACTTACCACTTTAATTCAAGATAGTATTAGAAGTCCTGGCTGTAGCAATCAAACAAGAAATAAAGGGCATCCAAATTGGTAAGGAAGAAGTAAAACTGTTACTATTTTCATATGACATGATACTATAAATAAAAACCCTAAAGACTGCACCAAAAAACTTGAACTGATAAATGAGTTCAGTAAAGTTGCAGGACACAAAGTTAATATACTGAAACCTGTTGCATTTCAATACTAATAATGAAGTAGCAGAAAGAGAAATTAAGAAATAATTCCATTTATGATTGCACCAAGAATCAAAAAAAAAAAAATACCTAGGAATAAAATTAACCAAGGAGGTGAAAGCCTTGTATTCTATAAACTATAAAACATTTATGAAAGAAACTGAACATGACACAAATGGAAAGCTATTGGAAGAATTAATATTGTTAAAATGTCCATACTACCCAAAGCCATCTACAGATTTAATGCAATCCTTTTCAAGATACAAGCAACAGTTGTTGTTTTTTTAAACAGACCTAGAATAAATAATACTAAACTCCTTATGGTATAATGAACAAAGTTGGAAGGATCAAAATTCCAGATTTCAAAATATACTTCACAAAGCTATAATAATCAAAACAGTATGGTACTGGCACAAAAAAACCCCACAAAGTTCAATGGTACAGAATAGAAAGGCCAGAAATAAACCCACATTTTTATGTCAATTAATCTACAACAGAGGTGGCAAGAATATACAATGGGGAAAATCTCTTCAACAAATGTTAAATGGGAAAATAAGACAGCTACATGCAAAAGAATGAAATTGGACCACTTTCTCAACCCATATATGAAAATGAATTAAAGCTCTAAATGTGAGACCTGAAACCAGAAGTATTCTAGAAGAAAACATGGCTAGTAATCTAAGATCAGCCTTAGCAACGTTTTTCTAGATATGCCTCCATAGGCAAGGGAAATAAAAGCAAAAATAAACTATTGGGACTACAACAAAATAAAAAGCCTTTGCATAGTGAAGGAAACCATCAACAAAATGAAACACCTATTGAATGGGAGATCTTTGTGAATGAAACATCCAAGAAGGAGTTAATATCCAAAATATATAAAAAATATACAAAAACCCAAAACACAAATAGTCCAATTAAAAAAGGGCAAAGGCCTGAATAGATATTTTTCCAAAGAAGACATACAAATAGCCAACAGGCACATAAAAAGATCCTCAACATTATTAACCACCGGGAAAATGCAAATCAAAACCTCAAGGAGATATCACTTATCAAAACAGCTACTATCAAAAAGACAAATTTACTTTGACAAGGATATGGAGAACATTTGTGCCCTGTTGGTGAAAATGTGAATTGGTTTATTCGCTATGGAAAACAGTATGGAGTTTCCTCAAAAAAATTAAAATTAGAAATGTCATATGATCCAACAATTCCACTACTGGGTATTTACCCTAAGAAAATGAAAACACTAATTCAAAAAGATATGCATCCCTATGTTTATTGCATTATTTATGATAGTCAAGATGTGGAAGCTATCCAAGTGTCTATGCATAGTTGAAGGGATAAAGGAGATGTGGGTGTGTTTCTGTGTCTGTCTCCCCCTCTCTCCCACTTTCCCTCCCTCTCTCTCTATATATATGATGGAATATTTCTCAGCCATAAAGAAATGAGATCCTGTCCTCTGCAACAACGTGGATGGACCTAGAAGGTATTATGCTAAGGGAAATAAGTCAAAGACAAATATTCTATTATTTCAGTCATATGTGGGATTTAAGAAACAAAACAAGTGAGCAAAGGAACAAACAAACAACAGACTTCTAAATACAGAGAACAAACTAGTTGCTGCCAGAGGAGAGGTGGTGGGAGGAAGGTAAGAAGTAAGTTGTACTCAGCTGAAAAGCCAAATTCTACACTGACAAAACTTCCTTACTTATATAAAGCCACAGGCATATCAATCCTTACATCATTTATTATTTTCCAATGAATCTCAAATTCATGTTGACCAACTGTACCAAAATCTCTCAGCACGGTTGGTAAAAAACACACCTAGGCTCAATGCCAGACCTACTGAATCAATCTCTTGAGATATTTTATCTGGTGATTCTTAAACCAGTAACTCTAAACCTATTTATATGAAATAGAATATATATTTCATATGTATATATTTCCTATTTAAATTTTAAGTTTTTGAAAGGCAGGTATCATTTATTCACAACAATTTTTAGCACTGTGGGAGATAGAAAAGAGCTGGTCTCCACCTTCAAAAAATTTCATTATTTAGTCTTGGTAGGGGTATATCTCATTTTATTGTGCTTCACAGATACTGCATTTTTTTTTTTACAGATTTAAAGTTTTTGGCAACCCTGCATCAAGCAAGTCTATCAGCACCATTACCCCAAAAGCATTTGCTCACTTTATGTCTCTGTGTCACATTTTGGTAATTCTCACAATACACCAAACATTTTCATTATTTGTTCTGATTTGTTATCAGAGATTTTTCATGTTACTCTTGTAAGAGTTTTAGGGTGCAACAAACCATGCCCATTTAAGATGGCAAACAACCCA
Source organism: Meles meles (assembly GCF_922984935.1). NCBI lineage: Eukaryota > Metazoa > Chordata > Mammalia > Carnivora > Mustelidae > Meles > Meles meles. Next base: position 145,423,842 of record NC_060066.1, on the reverse strand, counting down.
TAAATGTGTGTGTTCTGACTGCTCCACCCACTGGCTGTTTCCCTGTCTCCATCCCTCTTCTTGGCCTCCCTATTCCCTGAGACACAACAACATTGAAATTAAAATAAATTAATAATAATAAAAAAACACAAATTAATAACTCTACAATGGCCTCTAAGTGTTCAAGTGAAAGGAAGAGTCACACATCTCTCACTTCGAATCAAAAGCTAAAAACGATTAAGCTTAGTGAGGAAAGTATGTCAAAAGCTGAGATAGGTCAAAAGCTAGGCTTCTTATGTCAAACAGCCAAGTTGTGAAAGCAAAAAGTTCTTGAAGGAAATAAAAAGTGCTGTTCCAGTGAACACATGGATTGTAAAAAAAAGCAAAACAGCTATATTGCTGATATGGAAAAAGTTGTAGTGGTCTGGATGGAAGACCAAACCAATCACAACATTCCCTTAAGCCATAACCTAATCCAGAGCATAAGGCCTTAAATTCTGTGATGGTTGGGAGAAGTGAGGAAGCTGCAAAAATAAGTTTGAAGCAGCAGAGGTTGGCTCATGAAGTTTAAGGGAAGATGTTTTCTCCATTAAAAAAAAAAAAAAGTGGGGTGCCTGGGTGGCTCAGTGGGTTAGGCCTCTCTTTGCCTTTGGTCAGGTCATGATCTCAGGGTCCTGGGATTGGGCCCCACGTCGGGCTCTCTGCTCGGCAGGGACCCTGCCTCCCCCTCCCCCCACTTCTGCCTACTTGTGATCTCTCTGTCAAATAAATAAATAAAACCTTTTTTTTAAAAAAAGTGCAAAGTGAAGCAAGCAAGTGCTGTGTAGAAGCTGTAGCGAGTTATCTAGAAGATCTAGCTAAGATCATTAATGAAGGTGGCTACAGAACAAATTTTCAAGATAGACAAAACAGGCTTCTATTGGAAAAAGGTGCCATCTAGGACTTGCATACCTAGAAAGAAGTCAAGGGCTGGCTTCAAGGCTTCATAAGACATGCAGTCTCTCACTAGGGACTAAAGTAGCTAATTACTTCAAGTTGAAGCCAATTCTCATTGACCATTCTGAAAATCCTAGGGCCCTTAAGAATTACATTAAATCTACTCTGCCTGTGCTTTATAAATGGAACAACAAAGCCTGGATGAGGACACATCTGTTTGCAACATGGTTTACTGAATGTTCTAAGCCCACTGTCGAGAAATACTGAGGAAAGATTCCTTTCAAAATATGACTGTTCATTGACAATGTACCTGGTCACTGGAGAACTCTGATGGAGATGGACAATGACATGAATGTTGTTTTCATGTCTGCTAACACAAGGTCCATTTTGCAGCCCAGGGATCAAAGAGTCATTCCAAACTTCAACTCTTATTGTTTAAGAAACATATTTAGTAGGACTATAGTTGCCATAGACAGTGATTCTGCTGAAGGATCTGGACAAAGGAAACTGAAAACCTCTGGGAAGGATTCACTATTCTAGTTGTCATTAAGAACATTTGTGATTTGTGGCGCCTGGGTGGCTCAGTGGGTTAAAGCCTCTGCCTTCAGCTCAGGTCGTGATCCCAGGGTCCCGGGATCGAGCCCCGCATCCGGGCTCTCTGCTCCGCGGGAAGCCTGCTTCCTCCTCTCTCTCTGCCTGCCTCTCTGCCTACTTGTGGTCTCTGTCTGTCAAATAAATAAATAAAATCTTAAAAAAAAAAAATTTGTGATTCATGGGAAAAATCAAAATATTAACAGAGGAGTTTGGAACGAGAGGGTTCATACCCACTCTTATGAAGGATGTTGAGGGGTTTAAGACTTTCATGGAGGAGTAACTGCAGCTGAGGTAGACCTAGCTAGCAGGAGAACTAGAATTAGAAGTGGAACCTGAGGATGTGACTGAACGGCTGCTGTGTCATGGTAAAACTTCCACGGGAATTGCTTCTTATGAAGGAGCAAAGAAAGTGGTTTCTTGAGATGGAATCTACTCCTGGTGAAGATGCTGTGAAGATGGTTGCAATGACAACAAAAGATTTAGAGTATCACATTAATTTAGTCAATTTAGCAGCAGCAGGATTTGAGAGCATGGACTCCAATTTTGGAAGAAGTTCCACTGTAGGTAAAATGCTATTTAAACAACACTGCAGGGTGCCTGGGTGGCTCAGTTGGTTAAGCCACTGCCTTCGGCTCTGGTCATGATCCCAGGGTCCTGGGATCGAGTCCCGCATTGGGCTCTCTGCTCAGTGGGGAGCCTGCTTCCCTCTCATTCTCTCTGCCTGCCTCTCTGCCTACTTGTGATCTCTCTCTGTCAAATAAATAAATAAAATCTTTAAAAGAAAAAGGCTTACATTAAAAAAAAACAACAACATTGCATGCTATAGACAAATTGTGAAAGGAAGAGTACATCAGTGCAGCAAACGTTATTGTTTTAAGAAATCACCACCGCCTCCCCAACCTCCAGCAACCACCACCCTGATCAGTCACAGCCATCAACATCAAGGCAAGCTCATTTCCCAGCAAAAAGATTACAACTTGCTGAAAAGCTCAGATGATGGTTAGCATTTTTAGCAATGAAGTAATTTTTAATTAAGGTATTTACATTATTTTTCAGATGTAATACTATTGCACACTCAATAGACTATAGTGTAGTTTAAACATAACTTTATACCCACTGAAAAATCAAAAAATTCATTTGACTTGCTTGGGCGCCTGGGTGTCTCAGTCGGTTAGTGTCCAACTCTTGATTTCAGCCCAGGTCATGATTTTGGCTCAGGTCATGATTTCAGGGTCATGAGATCAAGCCCTGGTACTAGGCTCTGTGCTGAGCATGGAGCCTATTTAAGTTTCTCTCTCCTCCTCCCTTTGCCCCTCTCCTGCCTGCTTGCATGCATGCATGCTCTCTCTCTCTTTAAAAGAGAGAGAAGGATAGAGAAGAGAAGTGGTGGGGGAAAGGGGAGGAAAGGAGTCGGGAGAGGAGAGGAAGGGGAGGGGAAGAGACAAGGCTTGGTTATCTTAATATGGGACCAGGTTTGAGGTCACTGATCCAGGGCCACGTTATCTTTTATTACTCATATATTGCCTGGCAAGATGCCTTCTGCTATATCTTCTGCTCTAATCTTGCTCACTATGGCAATGCGGAAGCCTTTGTCATAGCTCTCATTCTATGGAGTTAGTCCTTTGAGCTTTCTTGGGCATCAGGTGCTTGACAAGTAACTCAGAGCCTATGAAGTGAGTGAGACACTTCCCCCAGAACTATGTCTACTCTTAGGCAGGAGTCCTGCCCTGGTGAAAGCAGGGCCTGGACAGGTAAGCATTTCCTTATTCTTGCTGATCTAATTGCCTATTTAATATCTCTAACCTGCTGCAAGACAAGTAGGGGGAACAATCTCAATGCTGTGTCTTCATATGGATAGAGAACAGAGCCCCTTAAAATTCTGTAAAACATCTCTAATAAGAACCTCAAAAGAAATATTTTTCTTTTTTTCTGGAAAATATTCCAGAAAATATTTTTAGAATATATGTGCTGAAATTCTTTCCTACTCAGTAAAACTGAGATTCTATTAGTCACACCTTCATGAATACATTTGATATGGAAAATGAGGAGTTTCCAAAAACACAAACAAACAAACAAAAACAAATGACTTTTACCTGTGATCCCTTAATTTCACGATGGAAAGAGTCTGTGGTTTCTTTGACTAAAGTGGTTAATGCATAATATTCAGGTGATAAACAATTAGCTTCTTGCTCTATGTCTATATTAATTCCATCCATGTATTGTGTTTTGGCCAACTTAACTTTTTGAGCTATCCAGGATGCTCTGAAGCTAGGATTGATGATATCCTTTAAGGGTGCATCTCCTATGGAAGAAATATACATCTTTTGTGCATATTTTCTTTTTGCAGTTTAATGACATTTATTTCACAAACCCTTTAAAACATCACCTTAGTTTGGAGTACTAAGTCCCCAATTTAAGTTTTCCAAGTAGAGAAATCATATACCAAAATAATAATAAAGTCTCAATCCCCAAAATAACCATTATGAATAATAAGTAACATAATTCTCAAATTAGAAGTAGAAATTGAGGACTATGACTAGCTAAATGTTATGCTAATCATGATTCACATTTTGCTCAAAATCATAGTAGCTTAATTATTTAAGAATAACTATCTGTGAAATGAATTAGTATCTAAGATTAATTGTAGGACAATAAAAAATAAACCAGATAAACAGGAAAAGGGAATTTTTTGGAAAGACAGGATGGCAAACAATACAAGTAAACTTACCAACTGGCCAGACATATCTGGTAAAAACTGTAACTCACCTTTTAGCACTACTCTGGCTCCATGTGAATGAGCATAACACATAAGTTCTGGGTCATATTTTCCAAAAATCACCACAGTTGTAATCTGGGACCAATCATAAAATTTCCAAGTTTTATTTCCAACATCAAAAACAAATACCTGCCAAAACAACAAAGATAAGCATCATCACTTAAACCTAGAATACAATGCTGATCACCCAAAATAACATTAAACACTGATCATAAGCCAGGCATTAAGAGTACAACAGCAAGTAAGACATAGGTGTCCTAATATAACTGGTGGTGGGAGAAATTAGCCAGGCCTCAAAAGTAGGGCCAGGAAGAAATCGTGGAAAGAGCCAAGACCTGGAGGCAGAGAAAGCATGGTGATTGCATGAGTACGTATTGAGTGTAGCTGACACCTTGAATTTGGAAGGAGATAGCAGTAAAGAGCCAAAGAGTCATAGACAGGGTTAAGTCCTAAAAGGCCTTGTAAGCCCACAGAGAAATTAGCACATTAACCTGAGGGAAAGGGTTTTAAAAGGAGAATGTATACATTCTAGGTATGCATTTATATATACATTTTAGAAAAACACTTTCATTAAAGTGGGAAGAGAAACTAAAACTGAAAGAATAACAGGAAAGCTATCAGAAGAACCTACGCAAAGATGATGAGGACCTCAAATTAAACTTGTAGAAAGGCAGAGATAAATAAGATAAATGAACAGATATGGAAGACCCTAAGGGCAAAATTAACAGGACTTTATAATTAATTGAATGAGTAAAGTAAGAGAAAGGGAGGTTGATTGATAATACTCGTTTCTGGCTGCTGCAGATAGAGCCACTCCATCTATACAAATATACCAGATACTGCATTTACTATGAATGATTTTTGGCAAAACAGACTTCTTAGAATAGTTCTAAGCTGGTGGATGTTATATTTCACCAGAAATATATATTTTATATATATATTTATATTTTCCCCCCACAGATAATTCTAGAAGTACAGAAGTCTCACTGATCATTTGATCCCAAATAAGGTGTTAATTTATTGATTTAGCAAATATTTATTGAATTCTAGTAAGGTTTAGGGAATGCGTATTGCTAGACATTAGTGACAGAAGATAAAGAGACCAGGGTCATAAGCTGTTCAGTTACAATAGTGTTAAGGGCTGCGTGGGAATGCAAGCAGCCATGACTGCATATAAAGGCGCCTGCTTCCCTGGCAGGGCAGGAAACTTCGAGAACTATACACTTTGGGGAAAAACTGAAATCTGGGCAATGACCTAGACACGATGGAGCGTTACCCATAAAAAGGCATTCTCAGCGGAGGGAACCAAAAAGGGTGAATGTCTCAATACCTCAGAAGAATTCTGAATTTCTGGAACCTAAAGAGTATCAGTGGGGCTAGAGAACAGAAATCCTGAAAGTACATGAAATCAGGTAAGACTAGTAAGGTAGGTAGATCAAGTTGGGCTTTGTAGATTACTGAGGATTTTGTATTTTATCTTGTGATGAGTGGGCAGTCATTACAGTGTTTTAAGCAGGGGTAGGACATAAGATTTGCATTAACAAATGAGAAAGGGGGAGAGATCCCTAATCCTTGAAGAATGGATGGGTGAGGGGTGGGGGAGACCTGGGTATAAGAGTTAAACCAGACATTTCTTGATTTTCCCAGTTGCCTTAAATTTTTATTTTTTTACTTTTCAGAATTAACTATGCATAACCCATTTTTCTCTTAGGCAGTTGCCCACCAAAATAAAAATAGAATGTGAAATTGGAATGGCCCATTGTTTCTGGAGTTTTTAGACTCATATTCCCATCATAAACATTATCCCCTATTTTAATTCTGATCAAGATTGAATTTGTTTAGATTAAGTTTGAATACTGAGAGGTTGTGATATAATAGAAATTCTAAAAATATAACTGGATGAATCAACTGAAAATATAAGGGAAAAATGAGCAATGTAGTCTAATCTTGTTTGAAGAATATAAGTCAGTAACAAAAAAGACCATTTATCATGAACATATGAATGAACAAAACTTTGCTCCCTTGAATAATACCACAGAGGTACTGGAGGCCACAATAAATAAGTCTTTCAGATGTAGGTTGCCACACTAAGTACCTTTTTAACAAACACTTTACCACCTTTACTTCTTCTAAGCAATATACATATACCTTTTTACTGGCATTTAAATGTCTCTGCTTCAAAATCTGTTACATTAAGAACTGGAAATTTTCCAGTCTTTAAAAAAGAATTGCCTTTGGACTGTTAGCCTTAAAAATAAAACTGCCAGTTATTTTACCAGCAAAAAACGGAGTTTATTTGGGAATAGCAGGGAATTACATCCAGGACAAGCAAAGTATGGCAACAGCATTGGTAAATCTGCAGAACAAAGGAGAGGAATGGTCTTTTATAGAGGAAAGGGGGAAATTGAGAAGGCTGTTATAAATAAAAAGTCAACTGGAGTAAACTAGAAACTTGAAATATAGTGGTTTTTCATTGGCTGAGTTGTGACAGTCTCTAATTACCTGGGCTTAACTGGGGGAGGAGGAAATCCTTCTTGCTGAGTAAAGTAGTCACCATGGGCAAGGTACCCGGGCATCTTCTGTTGGGTCGGCTGTTGAGTGGCAGGACATGGCAGCTCCCCCTGTTGGCCTCCCAGCTCTATTCTAAGTGAGGTCTCCTTTTGTTAATTTTCACATTTCCCACTTTTGATCAAGATCTTTTTGTGAAAGCATAACTGATCAAGAGGGAAGTATTCCACGTTTAGTGGTTTTGTCCCTTAGCACGGGGAAGGATCTTCCCCTGTTGCCACAGCCTACATTGGCGGGAAAGTACTTCTACAGTTGGAAAGCCCTAAAGGTTACATTTGAGTAACAAGGAAGATTAGGAGGGAGAAACTCTTGGGATCTCTCACCTAAAGTAGTATCTACTCAAGGTCCTAAGTATTGGAAATCATCTCGGAGGGTTGAGGGGGCATCCTCTTAGTGGATACAACATTCTTTTAAAGTATAACAGGCAACAAAATAAAAAATTAAAGATACAAAACAGAAGTAACATACCAATTCCAAATTCTATAATGGATCTAAACCAGGACTCTAGGTCTGAACTAGCGACTGAAATATTTATTGACACTTATTCCAACTTATGGGAGAGAGATTCTATGAAGGCAAACCTGGAACCATGTATTTCTCCTGGCAAGCTCCAATTAAAGAGACCATGAAAACAGAATCATAAACACTAGAAGACCACACTAAAAGAATTAACTGAGGCATCTTGAGAAGTTACAATGCAGGAATAAACGTGAAGCAGTAGCTGATGAACTTTTTACAAAACAGCACAAACTCAAAGATGTTTTACAACAGTATTGTTATCTCAAAGAACCATTTGGAATCAAATGTGTTATTGAAAATACAGTCTATGGTTGCAAACTCAGAAACCGTGAATCTGGATAAGAATCCAAAGTCAATTAATAGCTCAGATGAAAGACTTTTGTGAATTCTGAACTTTCTAACCCTTCAAAAATAAAGCAAGTGGAAAACTAATTTGTCCCGGGATCATGATGAAGTGGTTTCCAAAAAAGTGATAATCAAAAGAAGAGGTTTCTGCCTTTTACGAGGTCTTGGGAAATAAAGAGGAGGCATTGTCTTCCCACAAAGGAGAGAGAAGCATCAAAAGTGATGAGTAAAGAGGTATACAGGCCTGGTCCAGCTATCCTGAGAAAGCTGTCTCATCAGATGTCACCTGCTTCAGTTCCAGGAAATCTTTATTTTTTATGCCATCCGGTCCAGTTATGGTTTGGTGCTTTCTTTAGGTGAGTTACATGAATCCAAGAGTCTATTCCCTAGAGTTTTGTGGCACAAGAATTAGTTTGCAATTCCTCGTAAGGGTCCTTCCAGTGAAGAGGAAGACTTTTTATGGAGGTATTTTTATCCAACAAAATCTCCTGAGAGTACATTGTGATAAGATTGCTCTACCCAAGTATGCTTATTTTTGAGCCCTGATGACGACCCAAAGACTGAAAGAACAGAGTCTCCACAGCAAAATATAAAAGAAGAGGACACATCAAAGAGGGTAGGAAGGACAGAGATGTGGTCAAGAGCCAAACTGACCCACAGGACTGTCCATAGGAGGGAGGGATGCCATAAGTACAGATGGCAGTGTACCCCAGGCACAAGGAACCCACCCTCAGAAGACAAATCCCCATAATCTTAGGCTTTGAAAATGGGAGGGGCCAAATTTCGTGAGTTCTTACAATCAAAGGGGCTTAATACCTGGAACTTAAAAAAAATCAGCTGGCTTGGCTCTGAGAGACCCAGAGGGCAATAGGCAACTGAGTTCTCACCTTTAAAGAGACAGCACACCAAAGAGCCCCACTGAGAGACAGCATAGAGCAGCAGTTTAAAAAACACCAGAGGTATATAAGAAGGAGATTTAATAATAGTGTGTGTTGGAGGGGCAGGGATCTTTAGGAGGCTTTAACAACAAAAGAGCTGGTAGGCCATTTCCCTCCCCTAGTCTAGATACACAGACAACTGCAGAAGATAATACTACTCGAACACTCTCTACATAGCTTACTAACAGTATGACCTGGTCCCATGTTTTTCTGTAGATCTGCCCCTCCACAAACTGGCTGGCCTTGGCAGGAGTTTTCCTGAATGGCTGCAGCTCCTCTCCCACTTTGGCCCAGTACAGACCTTGCTAGCACCATCCATCCTGCCCCCACATTCCCCTGCAGAACTGTCCCCTCCAGTACAGCCTTAGCCTGGCCCATCCAAACTGCCACAAACCTGGCAGTCTACAAGCCCCAAAAGGGACCATCCTCACTCCAAAATGACTCCTGCCCTTGGGAGAGGGGAAGATAACCACAAAGACTAATCCACCTACAGACCAGGCAGTAGCCTAGGGGCAGACACCTGGTGGCCCCTCCCACCAAACAAAATTCAGGGGACAACACAAGAAAAGTATCCTATAGTTCCATGCTACTGCATCCCTGGAAAACACCTGGTCAAACTCAACTCAAGCCAAAGGCAGCCACAGATCGACCGTCTAACAGCACAAATACTAAGCTCTGCCCACAACAGGCAAAAAGAGCCATTGCAGATGATGACTTGTCTGAAGACAAACACAGCTCAGCCACATTAGGAGGGCACATGCAACACACATAAGAGACATCCCTGAAGCACCAGGTTCTGGTGAACCGGGGACATTGCCCTGCAGAGGACCACAGAAACTCTTATTCATAAGGCCATTACTTTCAAGAGCAAGAGATGTAGCTGACTTTCCTAACACACAGAAACAGACACAAAGAGTTAGTCAAAATGAGGAGAAGACTATGTCCCAAATGAATGATCAGGACAAAACCACAGGAAGAGAGCTGAATGAAACAGAGGGAAGTAAAATACCTGATAGAGAATTTAAAGTGACAGTCATTAGGATACTCACTAGACTTGAGAAGAGAGGGAAGACCCTCTGTCAGACCCTCAACAAAGAGACAGAAAACATCAAAAAGAATGAAACAGGTTCTTTTATCTAAATAAGAACTCAATAACTGAAATTAAAAAACACTAGAGAGAATAAATAGTAAACTAGAAGAAACAGAAGAATGGATCAGTTCAGTGACCTGAAGGACAGAGTAATAGAAAGCAATCAAGCTGAACAAGAGGCATACATCCATACCTACATAAACCCAAAATGAAAATAGATTAAAGGGAATGCAACAACACCATCAAGCATAATAATGTCTGCATTATAGGGATTTCAGAAGGAGAAGAGAGAAAAAACGGGACAGAAAATGTATTGGAAGAGGTAATAGCTGAAAACTTCCTGAATCTTGGGAAGAAAACAGATATCCAGATGTAGGAGGCACAGACAGCCTCGAACAAAATCAAGTCAAGGAGGTCCACATCAAGACACAAAGTGTTTAAAATGGCAAACGGTAATGATCAACAGAGAATTTCAAAAACAGCAAGAGCAAACAGTTACATAGGGGAAATCCCATAAGGTTATCAGCTGCTTTTTCAGCAAAAATTTTGCAGGCCAGAGGAGAGTGGCAGGATATATTTAAATGCTAAAAAACAAACAAACGAACAAAATCTGCAACCAAGAATACTCTATCCAGCAAGGTTTTCATTCAGAATAGAAGGAAAGATAAATAGTTTCCTAGACAAACAAAAGTTAAAGGAATTTATCACCACTAATCCAATGCTATAGGAAATAGGAAATGTTAAATGGGACTCTTTGAATGGAAAGACAGTAAGAAAGAGTAAGAAAAGTAGGAAACACAAAACCAGTAAAATTAAGTGTATCTATAAATATCAGTCAAGGAATTCACAAAATAAAAGAATGTAAAGTAGGATACCATACACTGAAAATATGAAGGGGAGAGAAGTAAAAATTTAGTGCTTCCAGAATGGATTCACACTTAAGTGATTATACATTTAACACCGATTGATACATGCCTAAGATGTTATATATAAACATAACGGTAACCAAATCAACCAAACCAAAAACCAGAAATAGATGTACAAAAAAATAAAGAGAAAGGAATCCAAGTATATCCTTAAAGAAAGCCAGCAAACTGTAGGGGAAGAGAGCAAGAGAAGAAAGGAACAGAGAAAAACTACAAAAACAACTAAAAACAAGTAACAAAATGGCAATAAGTACATACTTATCGATAATTACTTTGAATGTAAATGGACTAAAGGCTCCAATCAAAAGACATAAGGTGACAGAATGGATAAAAAAACAAGACTTGGGTGTGTGCTTGGGTGGCTCAGTCAGTTGAGCATCTGACTCTTGATTTCAGCCCACATTGAGCTCCATACTGGGCATGGAGCCCACAAAAAAAAAAAAAAAAAAAAAAAGGGAAGACCCATCTATATGCTTCCTACAAGGGACTCCTTTTAGACCTAAAGACACAAGCAGATTGAAAGTGAAGGGATGGAAAAGCATTTCTCATTCAAATGGAAATGAAAAGAAAGCCGAGGTAGCAATACACAGGTATCAATCAGACAAAAGACTTTAAATCAAAGATTATAACAAAAGACAAAGACTACATAATAATAAACACGACAATCCCACAAGAATATATAACAAATGTACATGTTTATGTACCCAACAAGAGAGCACCTCCATACATAAAGCAGCTAATGACAAAGGAAATAATCAGCAGCAATACAATAATAGGAGGGGATTTTAACACCCTACTTACATCAATGGATAGATTCTCTAAACAGAATAAAAAATGAAACAGTGGCTTTGAATGACACATTGAACCAGAGGGATCTAATCAATATATTCAGAATATTCCACCCTAAAACAGCAGAATACATTCTTTTCATGGGCACATGGGACATTCTCCAGGATAAATCACATGTGAGGCCACAAAATAAGTCAACAAATTCAAAAAGATAGAAGTCATACTATGCATCTTTTCTGATCACAATATTATGAAACTAGAAATCAACCACAAGAAAAAAAATCTAGAAAGACCACAAACACATGGAGGTAATACAATATGCTACTAAACAATGAGAGGATCAACTGAGAAATCAAAGAGGAAATAAAACACATGGAGACAAATGAAAATGAAAGCACAACTATCCAAAATCTTTGGGATGCAGCAAAAGCTGTTCTCAGAGGAAATTTTAGAGCAACCGCAGCTTATCTCAAGAACAAAGAAAAATCTCAAATAAACAACCTATATTTATACCTAACAGAGCTAGAAAAAGAACAAATAAAACCCAAAACCAGTAGGAGGTGGACATAATAAAAATTAGGGCCGATCAACAAAATCAGGAGCCACTTCTTTGAAAATATAGACAAAATTAATAAACTTTAGCCAAAACTATAAAAAAAAAAGAAAGAAAAGACTCAAAATCAAAAATAAAAGAGAAGCAACAACCCGTATCACAGAAATAATATGCCAATATGCCAAAAAGTGGGACAACCTAGAAGAAATAGACAAATTCCTAGAAACATATAACCTCATGAAATTGAATCAGGAAGAAATAGAAAATTTGAACAGACTGATTACTAACGATGAAGTTGAGTCAGTAATCAAAAAATGGCTAACGAACAAAAATCCAGGATCAGAAGGCTTCACAGGTGAATTCTACCAAACATTTAAAAATGAGTTAATATCTATTTTTCTCAAACCAGTCCAAAAAATAGGAGAGGAAGGACAGCTTCCAAATTCACTTAATGAGGTCAGCATTACCTAGATAACCAAATCAGACAAAGACACACACACACACACAGGGGCGCCTGGGTGGCTCAGTGGGTTAAAGCCTCTGCCTTCAGCTCAGGTCATGATCCCAGGGTTCCAGGATCGAGCCCCGCATCGGGCTCTCTGCTCAGTGGGGAGCCTGCTTCCTCCTCTCTCTCTGCCTACTTGTCATCTCTCTGTCAAATAAATAAATAAAATCTTAAAAAAAGACAGACAGACACACACACACACACACACACACACAACTACAGGCCAGTATCTCTGATGAACAAAGATGCAAAAAATCCTCAACAAACTATTAGCAAACCAAATCCAACATTACATTAAAGAAAATCATTCCTCAGAATCAAGTGGGATTTATTCCTGGGCTAGAAAAGTGGTTCAATATTCACAAATCAATCAACAACATACATCACATCAACAAGAGAAGGGATGAAAACCATATGATCATTTCAACAGATTCAGAAAATGCATTCAGCAAAGTACAGCATCCATTCAACCACAAACAAATTTGGAGGGAAAATACCTCAATATATAAGAAAAACCCACTAACATCCTATTCAGTGGTGATAAACAGAACTTTTCCCCTAAGATCAGGAAAGAGAAAAGGATGTTCACACTTACCACTTTTATTCAGCATAGTACCGGAAGTTCTAGCCACAGCAATCAGACAAGAAAAAGAAAAAGGCACCCAAGTTGGCAAGGAGAATCTAAAACAGTAACTACTTGCAGATGACATGACACTCTGTATATAGAAAACCCTAAAAACTCTACCAAAAAACTACTATAACTGACAAATGAATTCAGTAAGATTTCAGTATATAAAATCAATATAGAGAAACCCATTACATTTCTATACACTAATAACAAAGTAGCAGAAAGAGAAATTAAGAAAAACAATCCCATTTACAATTACACCAAGAATAATAAAACTAGGAATAAACTTATCCAAAGAAGGGAAAGACCTACACTCTGAAAACTATAAAACAATGATGAAAGAAATTGAAAACAACACAAATTGAAAGATAGTCCATACTCATGGATTGGAAGAACTAATACTGTTTAAATCTCCATATTACCCAAAGCAACCCACAGATTTAATGCAATCCCCATCAAAATACCAATAGCATTTTTTCACAGAAATAGACTACTAAAATTTCTATGGAACCACAAAAGACCTCGAATAGACAAAATAATCTTGGGAAAAAAAAAAAACAAACCTGGAGGTTTCACAATCCTGTATTTCAAGATACACGGCAAAGCTGTAGTAATCAAAACAGTATGGTACTGGCACAAAAACAGATACATAGATCAAAGAACAGAATATAGAGCCCAGAAAAAACCCCACAATTATATGGACACTAATCTTTGACAAAGGAGGCAAAAATATGCAATGGGAAAAAGTCTCTTCAACAAATGGTATTGGGAAAATTGGACAGCTACCCATAAAAGAATGAAACAGGACTACTTTCTCATATAATACAGAAAAATAAACTCAAAATGGATTAAAGACTTAAATGTGAGACCTGAAACCATAAAAATCCTAGAGGAGAATACAGGTTGTAATTTCTCTCATATTGGTCATGCTGTAGCAACATTTTTCTAGATAGATCTCTTGAAGCAAGAGGAATAAAAGCAAAAATACACTAGTGGGACTACATCAAAATAAAAAGCTTCTGCACACTGAAGGAAATAATCAACCAAACTAAAAGACAACCTACTGAATGGGAGAAGATATTTGCAGATGACATATCTAATAAAATGTTAGTATCCAAATTACAGAAAGAACTTATACAATGCAACACCAAAACCCCAAATAATCCAACTAAAATGGGCAGAAGACATGAACAGACATTTGGCTCAAGACCTCCAAGCAATAAATAACATTGTTATTTCTTGGCACCCTGTGGCTCCTACTCCCCACCCCCCATAGTCACTAACATGGATTCTCACTGAAAGCAAATGTTTCACTGTAATTGATCTATGCAACATCTTTTTAGTATACCAGTTGATGAGGACAGCTGATATCTCTTTGCTTTCACTTGGGAAGAAAGGAAATATACCTGAACCATAATGCCCAGGGCTTCACAAAGAGTCCTTTTAACTTTTTATGAACCTTAAAAGCTAATGTGGATGACAGAGTTTTCTGCAGGCTCTACCTTGTTACATGATACACAGATGATTTGTTTCTCTTCTCCCCTTCCCAAACCTCTGCATAGGAAGAAAGCATCCACCTGTTGAAATTTTTGGCCTTAAAGAGACTTAAAGTCTCCAAAGAAAAACTGCAGTTTTCTCAAACTTGGGTTTGATACTTGAGGTACCTGATCTCAGAATAAGGAGTACATTTGAATCCAGATGAAACCCCTCATGACCGCTTAGTGCTGACCGATTACCTTTGAATCCCTGTGACAATTTATATAAAACTCCTCTAACCAGTACAAGTTTTTCATGGTTAACTGATGGGTTTTACCTAAAGGATGAAAATCGTAAATCTCATACTGAGTATTCTATTGCAACTCCTTTCGAAATCACTGAAATAGCACCTTTACATTTTGGATACTTCTGCCCAACAGGCTGAACCATATGTCCTTACTTGAGTTCATACCTTAGCCAAGGATAAAATTTGCAACATTTATACTGTTTGTTGGTATGTTTTTGGGGTAGCTCATGACTTTGGAATATTCTGGGGATGATGAGCTGTCCTTATCTCCAATGGAAATAAATTTAAAATGCCTATGTCAAAAATGTATTAGATGCCATATTTTTGTCAGCTGCCCTGGCTCTTAAGGTTCCTGGGCATTTCAGACTCACTCCCGGAAAACAAAGTAATCCACCTCACTGATATTTCTGTCAACCTCTGCCATAGCTCAAAGGAATGTTCTCTGTATGATAATTCATACTATTTTTTGACTAAAATGGTATCTTTACTAATGTTTCTACTATTAATTTAATAGTGGAAATTTAATTTGTAATCCATATTTATTCAAGACTATGTCCTAATTAAAAATGGACAACCTGTTAGTGTCTGCCTTCAGCTCAGGTCATGATTTCAGGGTCCTGGGATCCAGCCCAACTTGGGGCTCTCTGCTCAGCAGTCAGCGGGGAGTCTGCTTTTCCCTCTCCCCTTCCTGTTCATGTGCTTCCTCCCTCTCTCTCTAATAAAATCTAAAAAAAAAAAAAAAAAGTTTTTTAAAAAATAAAGAGTGTGGTTTTTAGGAGACTTAGGAAAGGAAGGAGACAGAGATTCACGTCTGCAAAGAAGATGAGGGAGGGAAAGGGGCCTCAGAAGCCATTTTGATGCCTTTCAATTTTTTTGTCTCATATTAGAAATAATATCTTGCAAAGAGGCAAACTTAGAACCCTGAGAATATTTGGAAGCCTTGAGGTACCATTTAAAATAATCATCCCATTCAGTTTTTTTGTTTTGGAGCCATAGCTTTCTAACTTTGAGTAAAGCAAGTTTGGGGAGATGGAAATTCCTTATAATGGCCCCTGATACTCTACATTTTGGTTAAGTCAGTCCGTTTAGTTATAAATGCGCACAGGAGAGACCAATTTTTTTTTTAAGATTTTTATTTGAGAGCGCAAGAGAGAGCAAGCAGGGAGAGGGGCTGAAGGAGACACAGACTCCCTACTGAGCAGGAAGCCCCACATAGGGCTGGGCTCCAGAACCCCCAGATCACCATATTTTAGTATCTGAGCCAAAGGCCCTGAAACCATAGTTTTGGGGGGTTTTTTTGTTTTTGTTTTAAAGATTTTATTTATTTATTTGACAGAGAGAGATCACAAGTAGATAGAGAGGCAGGCAGAGAGAGAGAGAGGGAAGCAGGCTCCCTGCCGAGCAGAGAGCCCGATGCGGAACTTGATCCCAGGACCTCGAGATCATGACCTGAGCCGAAGGCAGCGGCTTAACCCACTGAGCCCCCCAGGTGCCCCTGAAACCATAGCTTTAAAACAAAACTAGCCAGAGCCTGGCCGGGCCATGCTCTAATCAGGCTGATGTCTGGGATTCCATTTCCTGGAGGTTTTCCTCTAAAAAGAAAAATTCCTAAACAGCAGTTTCAACAAGAACAGCCTGGTTCCAAAAAGAATCAGACCAAAGGCCAGCACAGTTCCAGTTGGAACAATCCAGTTCCAAACAGGAGTCCTACCAAGGGTCAAGGGAGTATTCTCAGAAAACAAACAAAAACAAAGCCCTAAAACAAATCCCAAGTTATGTCCAGAAAATTCAAACACAAAGCACGGAGCTTGAAATCCAGGACAAGACTTACCTTCAAACCCCAATATGGGCAAGAACACAATGAGCTCAGGCTTGTGGGTACCAGCACCTCTTTCCTTACCAGCCTCGGAGCTGGTTGTTGGGGGGTGAGGGGCTGGGGGTGGTGGTGGTTCTTCTCTGGATCCCACCTCTGCTAAGTACTGCTAACCTTAAAAATAAAACTGTCAGCTATCTTACCAACAAAGAAGTGTCTATTTGGGAACAGCAGAGAATTGCAAACCAGGACAAACAAGCTACAGCAAAACCACAAAACAAAGGAGAAAAACACTCTTTTATAGAGGAAAGGAGGGAGTTTGAAAGGCTGTAATAAACAAAAAGTCGATTGGAGTAAACCGGAAGTTTGAAGTATAGTGGCTTTTTATTGGCTAAGTTGTAGCCATGGCTCAGTGCGGTTGCTGGGAAGGAGGAAGGTCTTTCTTTCCCCCATTAGGGCAGTAAAGTAGTAACACGTGCAAAGACCCTGCTTTCCCTATCTGGTCTGCACTTGACAAGGAGGTGAGCACTCCCCCTTCCTGGCCTCCTGACCCTTCCTTTAGGAAGTTTCCTTCCTTCCTTCTTTTTTTTTTTTTAATTTAAATCTTAGTTGAGCCTACATGCACTGCAACATGGGTTTCTGGAATAGAAGTCAGTGATTCATCACTTACAACACCCAGTGCTCATCATAACAAGTGCCCTCCTTAATACCCCTGACACAACAGGTGGAGGGGGTGCAGAGAAAGGGGAATGCTCTTGCATTGTTGGTGGGAATGTAAATGGACATAGCCACTCTGGAGAACAGGATGGAGGCGCCTCAGAAAGTTAAAGGAGGTTTCTATCATTTTTCACAGGATTAAACTTTTCCTCCTCCAACTCCTGTTGCAGGCATCAAACCATAGGTGTCAGCTGATTTTCATATTGCCTGTGAAAGAGTGTCCAATTAAAGTTCCCCCAAAGCCTTATAAACTGTTAGATGGATAGAAAGAAAATTATTTTTACCATCCTTCTTGGACGGTCTTGAGGGGCCTAAAAGAAAAGGCTGGTAGATAGGGAGAAGCAAAGATAAGGAGAACATTCTGCATTCTGATATCCTGTTGGAGAGCTGAGATCTCTCATACTAGATATTCATTCTCTTAGAAAACAGTGGAACTTGCTACTATGGAAATACCTCATCATCCTATGTCCTTGCTAGTATGCTCAGAGTGCCACCCGAGAGGCCCTGCAGGGCAACGAAAGGAATTTTCGTTTAGGGTCAGACCTGGGCTGACCTGCCTATGAATACCTGCCTGCCTCTTTTAGGCAGGCCCGGGAAGAGTTACTCAACCTCTTTGAGTTTCCTCATCATACAATGAAGGCAATCCATCAAGAGACCCTTAGGGAGTGATCAAAGTTGGTGACTGCACCCACACCACCTCTTCTTAGGGCTCAGGTTTACTCTTAACTTCTTACCAGGCCATAAGAACCAGACCCGAAAGAGCAAGGGAGAGGCACTGACCTCGAAATCAGGGTGCTGGGTGATGGGTTGGCACAACGCTGGATCCCGACAAGGGCAGTTGGCCTCTGCCCAGAATGGCAGCAGGGACAGCAGCAGCACAGCGACCCCGGGGATGCCATGTGGTGGGCGGGCGAGGAGGCTCAGGTGACCAAGCTGCAGAGGGGACATGACAGCAGTCACTCCGCAGCAGGACTGGGTTCCTCCACCTCCTGGCTCAGGTCAAGACTCTCAGCAAGGCGGGTCCTGCCTCCCGGCAGAGCAGACTTGGAAGGGGCTGACATGGGAAGGGCTGGGCCGTCTAGGCCAATGGCGACATGAAGGTGGGGTGAAGGAGAAAGGCTGCCTTGGACACCTACCCCGCAAGCCAGTGCCTTTGGCCCCCAGCACCTGTTGACTCAGTCAAGTCAATATCATCGGTACCATTTATACCCCCTCAACACTCTGCACTTTTGTGTCATGGCCCTTTGCACTCCTTGTAACAGTTTGAAAGTAGAGGGGGCCCCCCAAATGGAGGAGTAGGGGATCTTGACAGGGATGACTGAGCACCACGTTTGGAATGGGTGCCGTGGGGAGGGGGTTTCTGGAGTTTTCCTGGTGCGCTCCAAAACTGGCCCCTGCACACAGAAGCCAGGGAGAGATGGAAGGAAGAGGCAGGTCACTCCAGGTTGGCACAGGGCAGTTTTCATAAGAGCAAAGGAGCTTACACACGAGGCTTGTCTTGGGTGACAACAAGATGAATGGATTCCCGAGGCAGCCCTCCAAATCTTAAAAAGCTTATAAAGGGGTCCTGACTGGGCTTAGACACATATATTGTGCAGGTGTTTTCATACTGCATCACTATCTCAAGGTTATGACCTTGGAGCCGCCTCTGGGAGCAGGAAAGTCATGGGGAACCTATAGTCCAAAGACAGAGGAGGGGGTGAGGAGCCTCAGAGCGCTCCCACGTCAACTGGCGGGCATGTCTTTTTGATGACACTCCCAACACTCCACCCCTGCTGCCTCCCTCTTCCACAGTGAGCCTTGAGTGGGCAGCAAGGGGTTTCCTTAACACGGAGGCAGCCCTTTTGCTGCCTATCTGCTGCAACAGGGGCAGATGCCATAGCAACAGGCGCACGTAAGAGAAAACACGGATGAAGACAATACTTCCCCAAATGAGTGACAACTGTTTCTGTCAAGAGCCCCAGGATCCAAACCACCAACATATTAAATCCTCTAGGCTGGGAGGTGGACCACTCAGGGCATTCACCTGTGTTCTCGTGTGATTTAATTAGGCTGATACGTTAGCAGACTCATCGGGCATGAGCTGAGGACATTGTTTTGATAATGGCACAGGTGCCTCCCTGTGAGGTAGGAATACTGTCCAAGACCATCCTATTTTAGAGGGCAGTTTTTCTCATTAGAGTCATTTCAGTGTTCAGGAAGGACAGATTTTGGGGGCTATCGTTCAGGGCTTGCTGACAGAATTTACTAAGGGTTTCTATGCATGCTCTAACATCTCTGAGCCTGTGGAGGGAACAAAGACAGCAGCCAGGTAATCACACCAGGGAGACAGTGCCCACCTGGGCTTGAGGAGAGAGGGAGGTTGGCAGCTCTAGGAATCTGACTCAGCTGTGCATACTGTGCCTGTTGGCCAGGGGACGCAGCATGGTCAGGCATGAGGAAATAGCCTGAGGACAGAATATGCCAGAACAGGACCCCCACGTCTCCTCTCTCTCAGGGTGGATGTTCCATTTCAGGCATAATGCATTCCAACAAGTCCGGCTTGCAGCAGGACAATGGATCCCAGTGGAGAATGAGCAGTTCCTCCTCAGACAGGAATGTGAAGTAACTCGCCAGCCCTGTCAGCCCCACCGCAAAGTCCAGGAGAGAATTCCTTTCCCAGGCATGACGGGGATTACTGTTCTCAGCAGCATAGCATGTTGTCCCCTGGTCGGGAGCTGGAGTTGTTTCCTGCCACTTTCCACACCTCTTTGGTGTTGGGGGTCCTGGCAGGGGGTCCCCATTCTGGTATTTGGGGCAACTGGTCCTCATCACTGATCATTCAAATAATCAATTTGAATAAAACCAACCGACCAAAGGTGGTTTTATATGTTAATAATTTAATCTGCTGGGGCACCTGGGTGGCTCAGTGGGTTAAAGCCTCTATTTTCGGCTTAGGTCATGATCCCAGGGTCCTGGGATCGAGCCCCGCATCGGGCTCTCTGCTTAGTGGAGAGCCTGCTTCCCCCTCTCTCTCTGCCTGCCTCTCTACCTGTGATCTCTGTCAAACAAATAAATTAAACAAAAATCTTAAAAAAAATGTAATCTGCTGTTTTAATATTTTTTCTTTCTACCAACCCTGTTGCTTACGGATCATAGAGGGGATGAAACCTCCATTTGAGGTCTTTTTTTTTTTTTTTTGGCCAGTCTTACATATCATGAGCTTCAAAATGTAACTCCCCAGTGCTATCTGTTTGATTCAGGTACCCATAACCAGTATTCAGTTTCTCTAATCCCCTAACGGTGGCAGCCTGTTGTGCGCAGCAGCGGGGGAGGGCTTGGGTTAGGCCAGACTCAGTGTCCCCATAAACCAGGCCATATACAGCATCTTCACTTTTGGGGGGGGTATAATCAACTGGCCAGTTCTTCACTGGTTGGGAGCTGCAAATGGCCCCAGATTCTTTCAGCAGTCGCCCTGAGCGTTGTTTAGAACACACGGGACAGCCTGTTCCCTCATTACTGAAGTCACTGTACTCCAAGGGCAATTTGGCATCATTGGCAATACGCCATCCCACCTGGGCACTGGGATGGCCATTCCTTCTGTGCACCCAGTCTGCTGCACCTACTGAAGGGTCACTGGCTAAAGCTTGGAACTGAGGTAGGGCATCAGCTTCCCCATTGCCAGGGGGTATCCGTGCCTTATGAGCCGCAGCCAGGAAACCAGTGAGGGCTGCCTCAGACAAGATCTTGCCGATGGACTGAAGAGTCTTCCCACACATCTTGACCCCACAAGGCTTATTTGTAATCCTTCACCTTGGCTTCCCATTGTCCAAGCCGCAGGGCTAATCCCTTTGGTACAGCCCAGCTCTCAGCTGGGTTAATGGTCCAGTTCGGGCTCACGTGTTATCACCAGCCAGACCACACCGCCACCCCCTGGCTGCTGAGGGAGAGACCCTGCCGGAGGAGCATTGTGTACATTGCCTGGAGCTGCTGCTCTACGGGGTATATTGGGTTTCTGCCCCCTGCCAGAATTGGGACCAAAACCCTAGGGGCACTCCCCTCTGTCCATCATATCTTCGGAGTCACAAACATATTTAACCTAAATGCTACCCCTACTTAGGAGATGCCCAGAGCTTTAGTATGCTCTGCTCCTATTTTTGCTTCCTCAAAACCAGCTTTCCGCTCTGATCCCCAGTCCCACATGTGCCCTTTCTTTACCCGGCAGAGTAAGAGATGGAGGCCCTGTGCCAGGTCGGGAATCAGAGTCTTCCCCAACCCCCGAATCCCCACAGAGGCTCGTACCTCCTTCACATTTTTAGGGGTTGGATAGGATTGTACCTTATTAATCATAACGTTTAGAACAATGTAATTCTTACCGGACCAGATGACACCCAAAACCTCATGGCAGTGCGTGGGCCTTGAATTTTCTGTGGACTTCCTGCCCATGTTTTCCCTCGCAGACGCTCCAGCAAAGTCCTATGGCAGAGGCAAACCCCTCATGTTAATATTATGGTCACTGATGTACATTATACTAATGTGAGGAAGGAGAACAGGGACAGGTCCCCAGCCACCATCCCATGACATATTGCAGGGCTATGCAAGTGGCCTTGGGGGAGCACTTGGAAGGTTTATCATCATCCCTCCTACGTGAAGGCAAATTGATCATAGTTACCAGAAACCTGTACTTGTCAAAGCCTTTTCCACGAATCTCCTGGAAGATGAAGCACTTTTGCAGGAACGCATTTGGCCAAGACAGCAGAGTAAGTCAGCAACTCTGCAAGTAACAAAAGACTTAAAAACTGCCGTGGCTAAAATCTGATGAGAGTTCCTTCTAAACCTGGTAAAGACAAAACATAGAAACCTGGGTTTTAATGTAATTATAAACCTTTGTTTATAATTTTTTTTTTTTATTTTTTTTTTTTATTTTTTTTTTTTTAAAGATTTTATTTATTTATTTAACAGAGAGAGAGAGATCACAAGTGGATAGAGAGGCAGACAGAGAGAGAGGAGGAAGCAGGCTCGCTGCGGAGCAGAGAACCTGATGCGGGGCTCGATCCCAAGACCCTGAGATCATGACCTGAGCCGAAGGCAGCGGCTTAATCCACTGAGCCACCCAGGCGCCCCAAGTTTATAATTTTTTAAGAAGATTTTATTTATTTATTTCACAGAGATCACAAGTAGGCAGACGGGCAGGCAGAGATGGGGAGGGGAGCGGGGGGAGCAGGCTCCCTGCTGAGCAGAGAGCCCAATGCGGGGGCTCGTCCCAGGACCCTGAGATCATGACCTGAGCCGAAGGCAGAGGCTTAACGCACTGAGCCACCCAGTCGCCCCTATAATTTTTAAATTTAATTACAAACCTTTGTTTATAACTTTTTTTATCAAGAACAGACCAACAATCCAAGAAAATGTTGCCTTCTTAAAGAGAGAGAAAACCACATTAATCTTTTACCAGTGTACTTTTAAAATTTACTTAGTTCCAATCTTCATCGGTCCTGACCACCCATAAAATTCCTTTCCAAAGATTCCCCTTCGCAAGAACCTTCCACAACTTTCTTTTTCATTCAGAATTTTGTTCTAAGTTTTCCCTCTCTAAACAACCAATCTCAATTTAGGACAAAATTAGTTTCTTTTTCCCTTAGTAAAGGAATGTATTTTCATTCCTTATACCTTTCTCATACACCTCTACCTTTTCCTACAGAGTTGTTTTCCTTATCATTTCAAGCAGTCTGGATTTTAAAAAGCCTTCCCCCACACCCTGTTTTTCTTTGGCCCCTGTGGGCAATGTTTTGATTACCTCCTGGGGTGTTTACATTTTCTTTTTTAAAGACAGGAGGAGAGTTACAAATTCAAGAGACAGAAAAAGAATGCACGTTTTCTCCTAAAAGTTTCAAGGGCAATTGCTATTTAAAAATTTCCTTTTTGTTAAGGGTCAGAAGACAGGCAGCTTACTTACCATCACTTACTATAATCTTTTTTTAATTTTTTCATTATTTTTTAGAAATTCCACCTCTTAGCGTCCTAATCAGGCTTTGTCACAAGTGCCCTGATCTCTATCTGGGGTATCTTGTGCCCTCCTAGCTTTGAAAACCAGCACTTTAAGATCTCTAACTTTTTTTTTTTAAGATTTTATTTATTTATTTGACAGAGAGAAATCACAAGAGAGGCAGGCAGAGAGAGAGGAAGGGAAGCAGGCTCTCCGTTGAGCAGAGAGCCCGATGCGGGACTCGATCCCAGGATCCTGAGATCATGACCTGAGCTGAAGGCAGCGGCTTAACCCACTGAGCCACCCAGGCGCCCCATAAGATCTCTAACTTTTTATTCTGCTCTCCCATCCTGTCCAATACAAACATCTAATTTTGCTTCCTCGTGCGTAAACTCCAATAAAAACTTAAGCCCACAAGGACAAGGAGATGACAGCAACGTATTTGGAAGCTGGAAAGCATGAGAGGCGAGAACCCCAAGCCCCAACAGCAGGGAAAGCTGAGAAACAACCAATTTAAACTACAGAAATCCTCAAAATGTTCCAGAACTGCAAAAAGAGCCTCAGGAATTCAGGGTCAAGGGGGAACAGAAGGAGGCTGCCTGAAAATAAGGGGGCAGGTGTCAGCCTGGGGCAGGTAAGCTTCATGGGGAACATAAAAACAGCAGTGAGCTCTGCTCACAGTAGGTAATACCCTTTGCTCACTTAATTCTCACAACAACCCATGAGACAGACTCAACCATTGTCATTTATAGTTCACAGACGGAGGGGCCCTGGAAGTTAAATAACACTTTCACACAGAGAGTAAGGTGTGGAGCTAGGCTTTGAACTTAGGCAGTGCAGCTCAGAAGTCCATGATCTTAAGTACGCTATTCAGTCTTGGTCCCACAACTGAGCAGAGCAAGGCTCAGGCCGGTCAGATGCCTGGGAGCCCCATCTCTTCATGCCCATGAGCATGAGTCGCCAGTTCAGATGGAGGAACGCAGAATCCTGGGGCCATTTTCAGCAATCACGGCAATGTTATTTTGGTAGACGGTGATTTAAATTAGATAACAAGACTACAGTCTGCTTTTCAGCGATGGAGAAAACAGTCACCGTTAGGGTGACAGAGTCCAAGACTCTACCCTCAGAGTGTGCAGCGTGGGCCAGGATGCCTTCCAGAATCTCCAGGGGCCGTCCTTACCACACTTTGAACAGAAGCTCTCAGAGTCCCACCTTACAGCCATCTTCCCCTCCTGCACTCGAGAGCAGTTCAGCCCTTCCCGGGGTCTTCCCAGTATGACAAGGTCACCACCCCACTGAGTAAGCAGCCCAGCCTACTTTAGGGAAAGGAATAATTACAAAAAGCTTCTTAACCTTGAGCTGGAAATCACCTACTATTACCCTATTTGGCCCTGGGTTTTCCTTTGGAGGGGGGGACCTCCAGAACTATTACGACAGAATTTTCCACAAGGTACTCTTCAGGTGTTGAAGATGAACAGCCAATATTTCCTCCTCTTCCACTTTCCAGATCTTTCCTTTCCTGGACTAAATAAATCAAATTCCCTCAACTGTTCCTCATATAACATAGTTTTCAGACTTTTCACCACCCCACCGGGAACCTCTTCTGACCAACTTTAAGGACGTGGTACGCAGTGATCTGTACCCTCCAGGTCAGGCAAGATCCAGGCAATAAAGCCCACGCAACACCGTTACCTCTGATGAGCTGACACGCCTTGGTGGTTTGGGGCAGCGATGTACCTGTTGGCTTGTCACTAAATCATGACCCAGTAAAAATCCCTGCTATGTCTGTTTGACAGAAAGTATCGTTCGACCAGATCTCTTTCATCTTTTACCAGTGCAGTTAGTTTGCTTAATGAAGAAAAGACTTTACATCCATCCCTTGAAATTCTACCTCACTGGAGCCTGTCTGTCCTGCCTGCACAGACTCAGACCACGTGTCCCCATGTACTCAAAGGAGAGAAGTTCAAGGGAAAATCTGACATCTTGTCAGCCTAACACTTTAGAATGGCTTCTGTCTGCCTGCATGGACAGCGCCGAAACTGTCCATTCACCCGCTGCCAAGCAGTGGGGACCAACAGTGACAGAGGTGTCCCTGGAGCTGCTGGTCTGGGGGCTGTTGCTAGGGCCGCTTTGCCTCTCTTTGCTTTTCACAGCTCTCATTTTTTTAATCCAAAAGCAACCAGAATAAACTTCAAAATGATGCTAGGATGCAAAATCTTTTCACAGAATTGACAGAAATGCCTCTGACCCTTTGCAAATACTTCCTTGTCAGCTTAGGAGTACATCAGGGAGTTGTCTCTAAAGCTTTGGGGGTATAATCTCTTATTTTGAATGAAGACCAAGTCCTCGGAAATAATTGGGCTTTCACCGATATAAGATCAGCCATATAGAAAAGTTTATAATCTAGAGTGTGCCTTTATGAAGCAATAACAGTATTTTGCAATGTTATGGCTTACTGTTTTAGTTTCAAAACCAATTTTAAAGTTCTTACAGTTGAAAATTCTGATTAAAATGTTAAGTTTTCTAACCCTGGCTCCTAGGTGGTTTTTTGTTTTGTTTTGTTTTGTTTTTCCCAATATCCCTTTCGAGTGCAAGAAAAAGAGTACATGAGTTGTTCTGGCATGACCGAGAAACAGCTGTGGCCAT
The DNA here is from genome assembly GCF_922984935.1 of Meles meles. NCBI lineage: Eukaryota > Metazoa > Chordata > Mammalia > Carnivora > Mustelidae > Meles > Meles meles. The sequence goes on along the minus strand of NC_060066.1, from coordinate 145,397,775 downwards.
AACTGTACATTCCTTAAATCCCATCTCTATTGCCTGGGTGATCCTAGTTCAGGCTTGCTTGTTTTCTTCATCAATGAAAGATGTGTTCCTTCAGAATTGGAATTCACTGAGGAATAAGACCTATCTTATATCCATGGGGCAATTTGAATTTTGGTTTTAGCTCTCCAGTGGAATCTTTGAACAAAGGGAAATGAGCTGCAGATGATAACCGCGAGATGAAACAGGACACTGTCCTGCTGCAATTTTAGATGGAGAAATAGAGCCAAGTAAAATTTTTTGAAAGAATCAACTCTATAATCGAACTGAAGCTTCATTAAATGCCATCTAACAAAAAACTAAAATAACAAGTAATGGGAAGCAATTACAATAATCATTTAAGATCAGCTAAGATCAGTTAAGAATTCCGACAACAGGCAGAATCATTATGGAGAGCAAAGCAATTGGGCAAAGTAATAGAATCATAAACAGAACAATTAGCCTCACTGAGCTCAGATTTATTAGCTAAAGTCCAGTTGGTCGTCCTCACAAGGTAAGAACCTTACCATATGGTGACTATTGACAGAATCCAAAAGGATAGGAAATAGGGCCCATTTAATTTACATATTGAATTAATAATGGCAAAATAACCAGTAGTTTCTTTGGCAAGGAGTTTTTAAGTTACACTTTGAACTACTCATAATATTGTGATCACTGTCATATCATTAAGAGCAAGACATAAGTAATTATTTTTAGCTGCCACGTTGCTGTCCACAATGCACTTTAATATATACATATATTATCTCATTAAAACACATCCAGTGAATAGTAATAGATTCAGATACAATACCTATAGCATCTATAGCATAGCAAATAGATGTGTGAAGCTCAATCTTGAACTGGAGCACGATTACCACCAACTTCAGTCCCTTGCCTTTGTGCGGATGCCATGGAGCTCCCCTCCACCCCCTCACCACCTCTGACCGTGTTTGCTGGGCTCAGTGCACAGAGGCTGTCTGGCGACTGTCCCTGCTCTCAGTATTATGGCTCATTTTGCTCAAGACCTTCTGTAGCTGGGTTTTGTTTTCTTCCAGGAGTGTTTGCTTTTGCTCTCACTGGGGAGGCAACGGGGACACTGAGGTTGCCCATTCCTGTGACTTTGCAGCTCTGGTCCTCCCTGGGGTACTGCCCTGCCTCCCCGGAGACCCATAGCCAGTTCTGGGCTCGAGCTTTCCAGAAGTTATTACAGAAAACGTTACCATTTTTGACAGAGACTTGAATGGGATTACCTCCGGTTTGGGTCTAAATTCCAGAATTTCACTTGATTTCTTTTTTTTTGTTATTTGGAGACACATGCTTATGTTGGTCAAGCTTGTATGATGTTTTCAGTTTTATGCTATAAGTAAAATTGATATTGATGATGATGATGATTCATGAAAAGGGGTCACAGAGCAGAGCGAGGCAGAGTCCAGGCTCCACAATCACACTGAGCTGGGTTCAAATCTCAGTTCTGCCTAATTCTAATCATTTGACCACTAGAATGTTATTTAACTCTTTGAATTGTTGTGTTGTATGAAGCAGGTCACAATAGTCTCACTCTCACAGGATGCTAGAAGAATCATGAAAAAAAGGGAATGCATGTGAAAACCTTTGTACCTGACACATATTAGTACTAACTTTCATTACTGTTCTTATAGGGGTATCAATGACTAGATCCCACACACAACGAAGAGTGTGTTTTGGACCTGTAAGTATTACGTAAGTTTCAGTTTCATAATAAAATGAATAAATGCATATTAGTAGTAGATGGTACCACTAGTATCTTATTCAATGAAATTGCAAAATATAAAATTTGCACATCCTTTTATTTAAGAACCAAATATTTTCGTTATTAGTCTATAAATTTCTGGATGGTTTAAGCCATCAAAACTAATAGAAAAGATTTCTGACTTCATCAAAAATTGCCCGACAGACCTTAAAATGCAGCAAATGCAACCTTCTTGCCAGGGAGAAAAATCAAATGCAAGTGTTTGTAAATATTTAAAGAGGAGTAAAATAAAATCTGTCAATATTCACTTACTCATTCATTCGTACATACTATTTAGTGAATATGTGTTGAGTAGGCCCATGCCCTAAGTTTATTCTGTATTAATCCCTTTAAATTGATAGCTGGCGGCAGCAAAGGCTGCATTGGGCTGAGGCCTGGATGACGTCATGGGACTTGCGGGCCAGAAAGGAGCCCATTCTAGGACTCCGCATCTGCTACCGTCAGTGGGGATGGAGCTCTTCCTCCTCAGACATCTTCGCAGGACGCCCTCATCTTTCTGACCTCTGAGCCAGTGTCCCAGTGCTCCGTCTTTGATCTCTTTTCTTCTTAATCTATACTCACTGAATGATTTCACCCAGTCCCATGACTGTAAATACAAACTACATGCTTAGGAATCCCAGCTTTCTGTCTTCCCCATAATCCCTCGCCTGAGCTCCAGATCTGCACATTTAATGACTGACTTCATCCTGCCATTTGACATTTAGCAGGCATCTCAAACTCACCCTGTCGAAGTTAAGCTCCTGATTTCCGTCCCTTACTTGCTTCTGCCGCAGTGTTCCCCACCTCAGTCATCCCCTAGCCAGTCACCAGCCTGCTCAGGCAAAGCCGCCTTTCTCTCTCACGTACCATGTCTAACCGTCATCTTCAAACTCTCCCCAAAACATCTCTCGCCTCCTCCATCACCACTTCTGTCCAAATACCCGTCAGCTCTTTCCATGCCGGCTGTAATAACCCCTATTTGAATCCTTTTGTTCTTATCCCCTCAAAAGAAGCCAGAATTCTCTTTTGAAACGGTAATACATTTTTATGGTATCCTTATCCAACACATTCCAGACTAAATCCAAAGTCCTTATCACGACTTCTGATGCTCCACAATGCAGGCTTCTGCCTGTCATTTTCCTGCAGTCTTTCTTGCCCGCAGCGTCTTCCCATTCTTTGACACCCCCATCTTGTTCTATCCTCCGGGCCTTTGCGGGTGCTAATGTGTCTGCTTTGAGCACTCCTCCCCAAGCTTCTCAAGGCTCTTCGCATCACTCATGTCAGGCCTCTGCTCATCTGTGACCTCCCCATAGATCTCCTGACCAGCCTCTCTGAAAGGCTCTTCCTCACTTGAAATCACCCTACTTGGCCTTCTTTTTCTTCAAAGCACTCATCAACCCCAATGTATATTTATTTGTTTAGTGGCATCTTAACCATCAGAAGGGATTTAATTTTTCTTCTCTATCTCAGAATTCCTGCTACTTACAATGGTGTCTGATGCATAAAAGGCATTCAATAAATGTTTGTGAAATGGATAAGTGAATGTCTCTACTTCCTTCCCACCCTGAAAACATAGCATTGGGGACAGACCGAAGTTCAGGTCCTTGACCTTTGGGGAACATTTATTGAACACTTATGTGCTAGGTGTGATACTAATAGGTTTTTAAAAAATATTCCTTATCTTATGTAATCCTCAAAACCTACAAAGTAGGTATTCTTATTGTCATTGCTATAATCACCTTCTATTTTAAAGGTGAGGGAACAACTCAGCAAGGTTCAATAACTTGGCCAACGCAGCTGGTAAGAGATAGGTACGTGTTGGAAAAGGCCGTTGGGATGAGTTTGTTGACCCTTGAGCAATGGCTGAAAAGTGCTTTGGGCCTAGAACATTCCCTTGTATGGAGATAAAGAGCCATCACAACCTGTGTTGCTGGACACAGCTCCTTCTTTGGAACTATCTTTCCTTATTCTGGGTTTGGTGTATACTCAGAGACTCTCCTCCTGTGTTTTCAAGATCCTTTTTCTTAGGTGTATGTGTACGGGAGGGAGGATAGAGGTAAGCTATCTCTAAAACAGCTCTAAAAAATCTTCCAAGCTGTTCAGCCAAGGCTCCAGATAATTCCAATCTCTCGTTGCTAAGATTTTTCCATTCTTTTTTTTTTTTTAGATTTTATTTATTGATTTGACAGACAGAGATCACAAGTAGGCAGAGAGGCAGGTACAGAGAGAGAAGGGGAGGCAGGCTCCCTGCTGAGCAGAGAGCCCGATGCGGGACTCGATCCCAGGACCTTGAGATCATGACCTGAGCCAAAGGCAGCGGCTTAACCCACTGAGCCACCCAAGTGCCCCAAGATTTTTCCATTCTTAAGTATGATTTGTTTATTGTTATAAAGTGAGTCATAGGACACATGGAGAATTAACTCAGATATCCAACGCCATGTAAGTGAACAAGTTCTTCCCCGTGAACACACAGGGGTACAGTATATTGTATATTGTTTATGCTGTCTCCAGGAATTTGGAAGAATTGGACATAAGAAAGAAAACTCCTGACAACATTCAAAATTATATCCCGGAGGATCCTTTTAAATAAACAGAATTAACGTCTAGAGAGAAGGAGGTGGATGGTACTGTACCCATTAGTGACACTGCTATTTTCTTAAAGTCACACTTACCTCCCAAGCTGCTTATAACATTGTCGTCTCCAAACAGATCGACTGCAGCAATGATATCTAAGAAACATTCTCATTCTGGTGAAGAGGTTCTTTATATTTTTGTTCTTGGAAAGTCGTTCACATAGATATGTTGTTTCAGGATCTTCCACTTTTCTTCCTGAAATGCACAGGATTATGTAAGACTCGGCATTTCATTTCTTACACCTCTACTTGTCCACAACATTGTTAGAGATTAGTCTCTCACTCTTCTTGTGAAACGTGCTAAGAGATTGAGAACAGAAGGCTTTCGTATTTAATTGCTAAAGTGCAAATAGTTGATTATCTACAGAACAGTTTAATCCTGGCCTTTTCCTGCCTCTCCAAAGTCTCCAAGACAGAATCAGACAACCATGGAATGTCAGAAACAGAAGAGGCTATGGAAACCCCAAACTTAATCCCTCCTTTTAGGGAAGACATGACTTGCTTGCATCCACTGCCATGATTTGTTTCCAAGGAATAGAAATCCATCAAACTGTTCGCATAGGCGAACAGCAGCTTCCAAAATGGACTGCAAATATAAACAAAATTGGTTTTGTTGCCCTCTTCGCCAACACCCCATCCTCCATTAGCAGAAACATGAGAAAGTTCAGAGATTGATAACACCTGTATTTGGTGTGCAGTTATTATTATAAAATTGAAAAGATTGAATTTGATATAATTATTGGGTCTCAGGCCAATTTACAACTCATCTAATCATCTGTTTGCAACAGTGAGCAATGAACGCAAGAATGGCAACGACAATTCCTAACATGGCGAGTCCAAATGAAACTGCAGAGGTTCTAGGGATTTGAAAAAATGTTTAAGATATTACCTTATCTGGAGTACCATCGTTCTATCAGACAAACTAGATTTTAAGCCAAAGACTCTAATAAGAGATGAAGAGGAACACTATATCATAATAAAGGGGTCTATCCAACTAGAAGATCTAACAACTATAAATATTTATGCCCCCAACTTATGAGCACCCACATATATAAATCAATTAATAACAAACTTAAAGAAACTCATTGATAATAGTACAATAATAGTAGGGGACTGTAACACCCCTCTCACAGCAGTGGACAGATCACCTAAGCAGATCAACAAGGAAACAATGGCTTTGAATGACACACTGGACCAGATGGAGTTCACAGATATATTCAGAGCATTTCATCCATACATTATTTTTTACTGCACACGGAACATTCTCCAGAATAGATCACATTCTGGGTCACAAACGAGGCCTCAACGAGGACAAAGAGATTGAGATCATACCATGCATATTTTCAGACCACAATGCTAGGAAACTTGAAGTCAACCACAAAAAAAAAATTTGGAAAGACCTCATGGAGGTTAAAGAACATCCTACTAGGGGCACCTGGGTAGCTCAGTAGGTTAAAGGTCTGCCTTGGGCTCAGATCATGATCCCAGCATCCTGGGATTGAGCCCTGCACTGGACTCTCTGTTCAGTGGGGAGCCTGCTTCTCTCTCTACCTCTGCCCCTGCTCATGCTCTCTTTCTCAAATCAACAAAATCTTAAAAAAAAAAAAAAAAAAAGAAAAAGAAAAAAGAACACCCTACTAAAGAATAAGTGGGTTAACCAGGAAATTAAAGAAGAAATTTTAAAAAACATGGAAGCAAATGAAACAAAAACAAGACCTTTGGGATGCAGCAAAAGCAGTCCTAAGAGGGAAGTATATTGCAATACAGGCCTACCTCCAGAAGCAAGAAAAGTCTCAAATATACAACCTAACTTTACACTTAAAGTAGCTGGAAAAAGAACAGAAAATAAAGCCTAAAACCAGCAGAAAAAGGGAAATAATAAAGATTAGAGCAGAAATCTATGATATAAAAATAAAAAAAAAAACAGTAGAACAGTTTGGTTGATCTGTTCTACTGGTTTTTTTTTATTCTTGTCAAGAATTAACAAAATTGATAAACCCCCGGCCTGATTTATCAAAGAGAAAAGAGAAAGGACCCAAATAAGTAAAATCATGAATAAAAGAGGAGCAATAACAACCAACACCACAAAAATATAAAAAATTATAAGAGAATATTATGAGCAATTATGAGCCAACAACTTAGGCAATCTGGAAGAAATAGATAAATTCCTAGAAATATATACATTATCAAAACTGTAACAGTAAGAAATGAAAACCTGAACAGATCTATAACCAGCAAAGAAACTGAAGCAGTAATAAAAAATCTCCCAACAAACAGGAATCCGAGGCCAAATGGCTTTCCAGGGGAATTCTACCAAACCCTAAAGAATTATTACCTAATCTTCTGAAACTTTTCCAAAAAACAATAGAAATGGAAGGAAAACTTCCAAACTTATTCTATGAGACCAGCGTTACCTTGATTCCAAAACCAAAGACCCCACTAAAAATGAGAATTACAGACCAATATCCCTGATGAACATGTTGCAAAAATTCTCAACAAGATACTAGCTAATAGAATTCAAGATTACATCAAAAGGATTATTCACCACAATCAAGTGGGATTTATTTTTGGGCTGCAGGCCTGGTTCAATAACTGCACGTCAGTCAACATGATCCACCACATTAATAAAAGGAAGGATACGAACCATATGATCCTCTCACTAGATTCAAAAGAAGCATCTGGCAAGATACAGCATCCTTTCTTGATAAAAACCCTCAAGAAACTAGGGATAGAAGGAACATATGTCAACATCATAAAGGCCATAACAAAAACCCCACCACAAATATTATTCTCAATGGGGAAAATCTGAGCTTTTCCCCTAAGGTCAGGAGCAAGACAAGGATGTCCACTCTCACCACTGTTATTCAACACAGTACTAGAAGACCTAGCCTCAGCAATCAGACAATGAAAAGAAATAAAAGGCATCTGAATCAGCAAAGAAGTCAAACTCCCCCTTTGCAGATGATATGATTCTTTATGTAGAAAACCCAAAAGACAATCGGAGAAAGACAACTATCATATGATCTCCCTGATATGAGGACATGGAGAAGCAACATGGGGGGGGTAGGGGGATAGGAGAAGAGTAAATGAAACAAGATGGGATTGGGAGGGAGACAAACCATAAATGACTCTTAATCTCACAAAACAAACTGGGGGTTGCTGGGGGGAGGTGGGATTGGGAGAGGGGGAGCGGGCTATGGACATTGGGGAGGGGAGGCGAACCATAAGAGACTATGGACTCTGAAAAACAACCTGAGGGTTTTGAAGGGTCAGGGGTGGGAGGTTGGGGCAACCTGAGGGTTTTGAAGGGTCAGGGGTGGGAGGTTGGGGGAACAGGTGGTGGGTAATGGGGAGGGCACGTTTTGCATGGAGCACTGGGTGTTGTGCAAAAAGAATGAATACTGTTACACTGAAAAAATAAATAAAATGAAAAAAGAAAAAAAAAAAAAGAAAACCCAAAAGACTCCACCAAAAAGTTGCCAGAACTGATACATGAATTCAGCAAAGTCACAGGATACAAAATTGATGTACAGAAATCTGTTGCATTTCTATCCCCCAATAATGAAGCAGCAGCAAGGGAAATCAAGGAATGGCTTCCATTAACAATCACACTAAAAACCATATCTAGGAATAGACCTAACCAAAGAGATAAAAGACTGTACTCTGAAATCTACAGAACACTAATGAAAGAAATTGAGGAAGATACAAAGAAATGGAAAAACATTCCATGCTCACGGATTAGAACAAATATCGTTAAAATGTCTATAATACCCAAAGCAATCTATACATTTAATGCAATCCCTATCAAAATAACATCAGCATTTTTCACAGAGCTAGAATAAACAATCCTAAAACTTGTATGGAGCCCAAATACCCAAAGGAATGTTGGAAAAAAGAAAACCAAAGCTGGAGGCATCACAATTCCAGACTTCAAGCTCTATTACAAAGCTTTAATCATCAAGACAGTATGGTACTGGCACAAAAAACAGACACATAGATCAATTGAACAGAATACAGAACCCAAAAGTAGAACCACAACTATATGGTCAACTAATCTTTGATATTCTTTGGAAAGAATATCCAATGGAAAAAACACAGTCCCTTCAACAAATGGTGTTGGGAAAATTGGACAGCCACATGCAGAAGAATGAAACTGGACACTTTCTTACACCATACACAAACTCAAAATGGATGAAAGATCTAAATGTGAGACAGGAATTCATGAAAATCCTAAAGGAGAACACAGGCAGCAACCTCTTTGTCAACAGCCACAGCAACTTCTTACTAGATAGGTCTCCAGAGGCAAGGCGAACGAAACCAGAAATGAACTATTGGGACTTCATCAAGATAAAAGCTTCTGCACAGCAAAGAAAAACAATCAACAAAACTAAAAAGCAACCCTTGGAATGGAAGAAGATATTTGCAAATGACATATCTGACAAAGGACTAGTATCCAAAATCTGTAAAGAACTTATCAAACTCAACACCCAAAGAACAAATAATCCAATCAAGAAATGGGCAGAGGACATGAACAGATATTTCTCTAAAGAAGACATACAGCTGACAAACAGACACATGAAAAAGTGCTCAACATCCCCCACCATCAGGGAAATACAAACCAAAACCACAACGAGACACCACCTCACACCAGTCAGAATGGCTAAAATTAACAAGTCAGGAAACGACAGGTGTTGGCGAGGATGCAGAGAAAGGGGAACCCTCCTACACTGTTGGTGGGAATGCAAGCTGGTGCAGCCACTCTGGAAAACAGCATGGAGGTTCCTCAAAAAGTTAAAAATAGAACTATCTATTGACCCAGCAAATGCACTACTAGGTATTTATCCAAAGAACATGAAAAGACTGATTTGAGGGATGCCTGGGTGGCTCAGTCTGTTAAGCAGATACCTTCAGCTCAGATCATGATCCCAGGATCCTGGAATTGAGTCCTGCATTGGGCTCCCTGCTCAGCGGGGGGCCTGCTTCTCTCTCTGCCTCTGCCTGCTTGTGCTCTCTCTCTGACAAATAAACAAAATCTTTTTTAAAAATACTGATTTGAAGGGGCACATGCATCCCAATGTTTATAGCAGCATTATCAATAGTCAAATTATGGAAAGAGCCTAGAAGCCCATCAACTGATGAATGGATAAAGAAGATGTGAGATATACACATACATATGTATGTGTGTGTGTGTGTGTGTGTGTGTGTCATTTGCAGATGTGGCCATTTGGATGGAGTTGGAGTATATCACGCTAGGTGAAATAAGTCAGAGAAAGACAAATACCATATGATTTTGCTCATATGTGGAATTTAAGAAACAAAACTGATAAACACGGGGGAGGGGAAGGAAAAATAAAATTAGATAAAAACAGAGATTGAAGCAAACCATAAAAGACTCTTTAACTATAGAGAACAAATTGAGGATTGCTGGAGGGGAGGGGGGAGTGGGGTAACCAGGTGAAGGGCACTTGGCGTAATGAGCACTTGGTGTTCTATGCAACTGATGAATCACTAAATTCTGCCCCTGAAACTAATACTATATGTTAACTAAACTTGACTTCAAATAAAATCTTGGAAGAATGAGTGAATGAATGAATGAATGAATGAATGAAGATATTACCTTATAATTAAAGCAAGTTCCCTTAAAATAGCACTTCAATTTGCAGTAATCACTCCGATGGCTACATGAGGCTATTTATGTTATCCTGGTCGATTACATAATTGCTACCATTGTTTTCTGAGCAAATGAACTCATCATTCTTTGCTTCCACCCATACCAACTTCAAAGAATTGTCACGAAGATAAATCAGACAAATGCAGGAAGACAGGAGCTTTAAATTGGGGTTCTTTGGAAGTGCACAAGCGAATTGTGTGTAAGACTGGTGTACATATGTGCACAGAGTATTTTTCTGGTTAGAAGCTTTTAGCAAATTCTTTCAAAGGAATCTGTAACCCCAAAGTGGTTAAGAAGCATTTACAGTCAATCAAAAAAAAAAGGTTTCATTAGAGCTATTTTAGAGCAACATCTACCTCCTCCCCCGTCCCCTGCCAGATACATACATAAGATAAGGATCTTGACAAAACAGAAAGTGAATTCCTGAAATCACAAGTGTTCTTGTAATGCCAAGAAAGCCAGCACCCTGTGCGATAACGTAATTGTCAATGGCAGCACCAGCAGCCCTCAAACTGAGCATCCCCAATTTGGCTGCTCCCATCAAAGAATGCCCTTTCTGTCAACATGAATAAAGCCGACGCATCCTCAGAAGATAGTCTCTTTCGCTATCATCATCCCCTTTACCTGTTTCTCATAATCATTTCTTGACATGCACACTGACCCTCTTGATTTCTAATTCACGCTGATAGTAAACAACAGATTCAACGACCTAGCCAGTTGTTATGCCACAAGTATACATTGAGCATCTTCTGGTTTCCAGGCACCAAGCTCGCCAGAGATGCAACAGTAAACATTATGAAGCCCTAGCCGACAAGGGCCAGGAAAGAACCCTGAACAATACAGCGTGGGGGGGGGGGGGGTACCACATGACAGAAGCACAGGAAAGTCCAGTGCTTTCTAATTTGTCGAACTCCTAATTCGGTCTTGATGGTCAGTGAAGGGAAAGAATATTAATAAACATTCCTTAAATAGCATTCACTGTATACCAGACACTTCCGAGTGCTTTATTTTATACCACTGTTTCATTCACCGGAGGATTCCAATAATGCTAGCTGAAGAGCCAGTCTGCAATGTAAGGAGAAAGGTTTCTGGAACGTTCCAGGCAGAAGTAAGAGCAGGTATAAAGCCCCAGAGGTAGGAGAGTAGAAGAGAAACAGACACGAAGGTGCACCTGACACAGCCCAGGTCAGCTCACCAGATCTCACTGTCTAGTGCTCAGTAATTCTTCAAACCAGTAACTGTTGGTAGCGCAATGATGGCCATAGCAGGGGTCCTTATATTGGGGACATTGGCAAATATCACAAATCAATCAGAATTGATTTTTGTTGTTGTTGTTGGGTTTGGTTTTGTTTTTTGAGGCAGTTTATCAGCACGTCACTTCCCCAGGGTATGGGAAACGGTGACCTGACTGTGAGGGTCATCCACCACTCTGATGCGACAGGTGGAACAGCTTTCTCTAAGATTCGATTCTTAGCTCTTGGAAAACAACCAAATGAGGTTTGTTAAAGACATGAGTACAACTAGAAAATGTCTCCATTTTTGTTGAGCTAGGGACACACTCAACCTGAAATCCTTTGTTTACATGTTTATCTTGGCATTGCTTCCAGAGACAAGGTTACTTGTGTTTTTTATGCAGTTCAAGGCCATTTTGTTGACAGATAATGTTAGAGTGGTGTGCCAGCATAAACTTAGGGAGAAAAAAGATGGCATGTTAGAATATCATGTAAAAACAATTTAATATTTTGGGATGCCTGGGTGGCCCCATCAGTTAAGCATCTGCCTTCCGCTCATGTCATGATCCTAGGGTCCTGGGATTGAGCCCCACATCAGGCTCCTTGCTCAGTGTGGAGCCTGCTTCTTCTTCTGCCTGCCACTCCCCCACTTGTGCGCATTCTCTCTCTCTTTCTCTCTCTCGAGCAAGCAAATAAAATCTTTCTAAAAATTTAAAAAAAAAATTTTAACATTTTACTGGCATTTGACCCAATTTAAACTGAACCATTAGATCCCTACATTGTATCTGAAATATACATATCATCCTCCAGCTCAGTAGTTAGGCTAACCTAGCCCTCTCAATTATAAAACCACTCTTGTCATAGTGCATAGATAAAAGCAATTTTTATATCCAGACTAGATGCAAAGCCTATGAATAAAGCACAATATCTTTAAAACTCTTAGGAAATCTTTTAGGACTAGAAGGAAGCTATCCCCCAATTCTCTTCACCTTGAAGTAACATTATGTCTACTAAATATGTATATTAGATATATAAATACACACAAATATACTTTATGTGTGTGTGTGTGTGTGTGTGTGTGTGTGTGTGTGTGTGTACACACACAGTAGAGGTAATCAGCCCTGAAAGGCAGGAAGCTTCACTGGAGGACAGCACTGTTGACTGTCTGAAGATGGCAACACTCAGTAGCAAAGAAATACTATGTTTCTAACATATAGCCAATCACCCAATGCTGAAACCTAAATGACAAAGAAGTGCTGGGTTTGAGGCAAGTGAAGCTCTGAACCTGGAAATCACATGGCCCATGTAGAGCTTTCAGAATGGCTGTGTCCAGAACAAGATGAAGCCTTTACGGTGTAGGGGGATCCCTTTCACTTTCTATGGGCTCAATTACTGTCTGTAGGCAGATCATAAACCAGGTTATTTATCTGTTCGTATATTGATTCTGATTTTTTTCTGTGTAAATCTTCCACTTTGTTCAAGTTCCCAGAAACGTATTTTTCATATTTTAAAAATAACTCACCAAGAGATTGCTTTTGTCTCAGCCGTCATCCTTCTCATCCAGAGATTACTTTTCTACAGGATCATTCTGACCAATCTTCCTGGTGACATCATAGCCTCTGCCTGAAGCCCAGCAGGAAGGTCCAAAGCAGCAGATGAAAACTCAGGACAGCCTGGTGGAATATCCTTTCCCAGCAAAATGAAACTGGAGGCCACGAGGAGCTACACCAGCCCGGCGCATGCGGACAACTTCCCTCATCCGACTATGCTCCTGTGGCCACTAGCGTGTTCTTCACTGCCTGGTTCTTCAAGTATGAGGTTACCTCCACCAAGTACACTCAGGATATCTCCTGATTATGTGAAAGAAAAGAGAATAAAATGACATTTCTTGATCCTATTATGTGCTAAACAATTCACCTATCTTCTTTCATTTACCACAAACTGCAAAGGAGGTGGATTTAAGCTCATGTTACAAACGAGGAAGTAACTTGCATAGGATTACACATCTTTCACTTAATTATTCGACCTTTCAGCAAACATTCATCCAGGGCTAACTATGAGCGAGGTGATCAGTAAACAACAGGTGTTGGTTCGGGCAAACAGCAAAACAAAACAAAACAAAACAAAACATGGTCCAGCTTCAGGTCGGTTTCAGTTTTCCTGCAGTGAAAGTCACAGGAATGGAAACTCAGTCCCGAGTGTTGCAATTTGGAAATGACCTTCAGAGAAAGCAGTATGGGGGGCCTCTAATGAACCAGAGGGGAGCCTCTAATGACCACGTGTCGAGTGCCTACAGGAGGCAAGGTCCTGTGTTAGAACTATCAGAACCCTTATCTTTGGTCTCCTGGACTATCATTATTGCTTGAAGAATGCCGAATTACCTTCTAATAGAAGACTGGAAACCTACCATACAAAATCAATTAAAAAACAAAAAGCAGGCTGTTCAATTTAGAAGTGGGGGCACTTGAAGCTTTACTCATACGTCACCCCCCACCAGGGCTCCTGGGCAGAACATCTCAGACTGCGTAGACACAGTTTGAAAATCACTGAGCAGCTCAGTACAGCACTGATTCAGGAGAGTGGGTGTTGCATTCCATGGCCCCTGCTGGTCTGGGAAGGTGCTGGGGAGCTCTTGTCCTGGGGCCTGCCTGAGTGTAGATCGGGAGGCCATTGCATGTACACTATTCCACTGCTCCCCTAGCCCTCCCTTGGCAAGGGCTGACATCCTTGGTCTTGCTTATAATCACCCAGTTGTGCTTGGGGTCTTCCTAGTTGGGATATTGCGTGGGCAAATTCTAGAAATGCTTAGTGCAAACAATCTGAGAAAAACAATCCGACCATCTTCTCCTGCAGCTGGGAAGAGTGTCACCCGATTATCTCCACAGGTCATCTGAACATCTCTGTCATCTGACCATCTCTACCTGGCAGCAGAGAGGAATGACACCTGGCCATCTCCACCTTCCATGAGATCATCTTCACCAGGAAGCTGAGAGGAATGTCAGCAAGCCCGGGGCAGTGGCATTCACACCCAGCTCTGCAGGTCATACATTGATTGTTTTCCTGATAGTCGCTTGTGACATGTAACATCCGGGCTCGTGACAGTGTTTGACATATTTTCAGAGGCAGGAATGTTGCCAGCCTTCCCGCTGGTATGCTCAAATTTAACAGTGTCAGAGCGATAGAATGTCATTAAAGCAGTTGCCTTTGCTGATGCTATGAAGGGGTCTTTGGGCCAGTGGCCATTGGATTCATCAATTTGGAAACAAGATTAAGTCTGAAAACAAGATTGCGGGAAATGGCTAAGACACTCTTCAGAGAAAAACAAATGAAAGAAAATATAAAGAACATCCCTACTATTTATCAAGGGTTTATTTAGTTCATTTTCACAGTGAGTTTATTGGTTCATCCTATAAATATTTAGCAAGTATCTGCCAGTGCCAGGCTGCATAAGGTGCTAGCCCTCGGGATGACTTTCAAACAGTTGGTAATATTTCCATGATGTCATACCTGACGAAATTCCAGGGCATTTTAGGCTTTTGGCTATTATCATTTCTCTCCAATTCCTTACCACTCCCTTTCTGAAAAACTGCAAGTCTTCAGGAAAACCATCAGGCCCTGGGCAGCAGCTGATTTGTCCTTGGGACAACCCCCAGTGGCCCAAATGGTCACCAATGTCATTTTGAGCCAACCTCCCAACCTGGACTATAAGAAGCAGATCTGGGGTGGGTGTGGGCAGGATTTTGTCATCTGCAGGCAGGAATCTGTCTGTGTTCTACCCAGATGAGAAAAGGAGAGTTGAGAAAGCCAATTTCAAATTAAGTTGGCAGGAGCCAGAGTGAAGGAGACAATATTCTGGCAGCTTTTCATTGACCTCTAAATCCTTTGCACTTGAGAGAACAGCTAAATCAGAAAGATTAACACTTGGATATCACTGGATTGCCTCAAGTGTAAAATAATGTGAGCAATTTTCTCTTCTAATTTGGGGAGGGTCACCAGAGTTGGAAGGGAAGAAAACACCTCCACCTGTCCTCTCCCCATCCCTCCTCCAGCTC
The DNA here is from genome assembly GCF_922984935.1 of Meles meles. NCBI lineage: Eukaryota > Metazoa > Chordata > Mammalia > Carnivora > Mustelidae > Meles > Meles meles. Next base: position 145,382,404 of record NC_060066.1, on the reverse strand, counting down.
CTTCCCACTGGGCTTTTGGGGCTCCCCCCTCAGAATGCAGCAGGGTCTCTGCTCTACCTGCAGAGTTGGGGGTGAGTCTCCCCTCCTGGGAGCTCTCTGAGGGATCCAGAGGAAGTGGGGCTTGAAAGTTAAGATCACAGGTGTTCTGCTCTGTCCCTCTCTCTAAAGTCAATGAATCCAGAATTATGTTTAAAAGAGGAGGTTCCTGGGGCGCCAGGGTTGGTTAAGCATCAGACTCTTGACTTGGGCTCAGGTCATGATCTAAGGGTCATGAGATGGAGCCCCACTTTGGGCTCCATGCTGAATGTGGAGCCTGCTTAGCATTCTCTCTCTCTCTCTCTCTTTCTAAAGAGAGAATCTCTCTCTCTCTCTTTCTAAAGAGAGAATCTCTCTCTCTCTCTCTCTCTCTCTGTCTTTCTAAACAGAGAATCTCTCTCTCTCTCTCTCTCTCTCTCTCTCTTTCTAAAGAGAGAAGCCCTTTACTTAGAAAATTCTGATAATGGTGGAAGAATTGCTGGTGTTCTCCTACACTAAAAAAATAGAAACATTATTTTTGCTTCCAGGGAAGAACATGGACAGTTGAGAAAGCTGTGGATTTCTGCAAAGCCACAGCAGGAATAAAGTGGAGGAGAAATATTTAAAAGGGGAGAATTTACTAATAAGAAATAGGTCTCTCCGGGTGCCTGGGTGGCTCAGTTGTAAAGCGCCTGCCTTCGGCTCATGTCCTGATCCCAGGGTCCTGGGATGCGGCCCCACATCGGCTCCCTGCTTGGCAGGAAGCCTGCTTTTCCTCTTCTATTGTGTTCCTTCTCTCACTGTGTCTCTCTCTCTGTCAAATAAATAAATAAAATCTTAAAAAGAAAAAGAAACAGAAATAGGCCTCTCTGGTTCCCATAAACTTCCTAGCTCTTCTAATTCATTGACCTTATGAAGCAAACAGCACGCTGCCTGAATCAGAAACTCACTTAGCAGACATTTCAGATTATCTGAATGGCCCAGAAGAAGGGGAAATGTTCAAAACAGAAATGTGAGGTCTCTGGCTACAAGCAACATTCAGAAAACGGCCTCTTCAGGAAAGAAGCCAATCAGTTCAAGAGCTTGAACTGGATTCAATGAAGTTTCAATACGTTTTGTTTATATAACTGAACGAAGAACCCTTAAGAGCAGTCTTTGCTTCTGCTCCCAGACTCCCAAGGACCCATTTATATTTCAAGCCTTTAAAAAAATCCAAAATGTAAAAACAAACAATGGATAATTCATGCACATTTCATTGCAGTAGTTAACGTAAAGGTGAGTCAATCCTGTTTCTAAGGAACTGAGCTCTACGTGGACCAGGAGAGTAGCAGACATAACGTCTCTGTGGAATATTTTACCCAAGTCTCCATTTTGTTTTAATTTCATCAGTTCAGGCAAATTGGATTGTGCTGGCCAACTCGGGAGCAATAAAATATTCCCATATTCCATACAGATTTCCTGTAAGCGGTTTTGCAGATGGAAGGTTAACAAAGGCTTGGAGGCTTAAAAATTAATTCTGTTGAGGCATTTCCCACATTTATTAACTGTTTTTACCAGAGCTCTACATGTGGGTTCTCTTAAAACATGTTGGTGGGAGGAGTGATGAAGCTATTAAGGCAAAATCAAGAAAAACAAGGTGTAAGGACCTATTTAGCCAGAGCAACTCCATCTCGGTTAAAGAGCCATTTTGTTGTTTGTGCAGTGAACTTAAATCAACTCTCCCCCGCCCCCCAGAGAAACTTACTTAGAAGCAAGTCCAGGAAACCAGTAAAATGTAGTCGGCTAGTTCCTGATAACAGAGCCCAGAATATGAGGACGAGTCACGCCACATAGAGACATCTAATCAGTAGGAAGTACTGGCTGTAACAGTGAGAAGGTCTTGCCTAAACCAAAATGACTCCATCTTGGGAAGGACAACGATCCAACGATCTTATTATTCACACTGAATATGTTAGCTGACTAAAGCCGTCCCAGAAAATACTGTTCCTTGTTGTAACAGTTCCTAGTATGGAGTAATCTTGAATAACACGTCACCAGACCGGATGAAACTAGCCCATCAGCAAGAGACACACAAACCGGGTGGGTTGAGATACCAAGGTATGGGTTGCAGTTTTACCCAATAAAAGGTAGCCTGTAAGATTGGGAGGGGTCACTCTCTTCGGAGGAGGTCCTGACTGGTCAGTCAGTCAATTCTTGAGTCTGTAAGCTGGCGGTGGTCGCTCTCTTCAGAGACGGCCTTGGCCGGTCAGTCTGACCTCTAATGCTTGGCATAGAATGAAGCTTTGCATAAGTTTCTGTTTCAGTCTCATTCCCCTGGCCGATCAGTCTGACTTCTAATACTTGGCATAGAATAAAGCTTTACATAACTTTCACCTTGTCTCGGTCTCGTTCCTTTGATAATGGACCCTAACACAAGGTACCATTCCACTGTTCAGGAAGGTGCAGATGAGACTAGGGCAATCAGGACCCAGGGTGAAGAAATGGGGCACGTAATGACCTTTTGCTGAGAAGTTTTGGTTAAAAAAAGTTATCCGTATTTCAATATGTGAAATCTCAAAAAAGACAAACGAATAAACAAAAGGCAGAAACAGACCCATTACGTACACAGAACACACTGATGGGTGCCGGAAAGGAAGAAGGTGGGGGATAGGCACAATGGGTGAAGGGGAGCGGAGGGCACAGGCTGCCAGGACGGGAATGAAGAAGTCAGGGGGATGAAAGGCACAGCACAGGGAAGAGAGTCAATGGTATGGTAATAGCGCCCTATGGGGACAGATGGGAGCTGCCCGGGAGAGGAACGGGTCGTATAGGTTTGTAGGATCACCACGTTGTACACCTGAAACTAATGGAATATTGAAGGTCAACTATACTCAAATCCAAAATAAATGTATTTTTAAAAATTACCAAGAATAGCAGCCAAAAGAAGCTGATAGGTAGTGGGATTCTGGGAGCTCCTGTGTGTTTGAAGGTTTGGTTTAAACTATGTCCAACAGGATGGGAATGGGGAGAGTCTGGAAGACAGTCTTTCCAGAGGAGATAGCATGATGGCCTGGAGGGCAAGGGGAAGTTTTGCGCCTGGACAAAAAGGGCTGCACCTCTTCCTTTATGAGCAAGAGGAAGGAGCAGCAAAGGGAGAGGGGACGGGCGGGGCTCCACACCCAGCATGATCCACACCACCCACAGCTCACTTGGCTTCAACTCCTGACATGTCTTCCCTTCTGAAGTCCTGTACCCTTCAAAGCTGCTTGTGCAACACAGGTCTCACTGCATGCTCTTCTCCTTAAACCGCTTCATAGTTCTGACTGTCGTTGCTGTTACAGACGGAGCTCCGGAGCTGGTGTGTTAAGTCCACTCCACTTCCCACCACTCCCGCTCCCTACTCCCACTCCCAGTGCTCAGGGTGTTGTCCCCGGCCAGCAACAGGAGGACCACCTGGGAACTTGTTAAAAACTGAAAAGCTCAAGGGGGCCACCTGGGTGGCTCAGTCCTTAAGTGGCTGCCTTTGACTCAGGTCATGATCCCAGAGTCCTGGAATGGAGCCCAGCATGGGGTGGCGTGCTCAGCGGGGAGCTTGCTTCTCCCTCTTTGACTCCCCCTGCTTGTGTTCCCTCTCTCACTGTGTCTCTCTCTGTCCAATAAATAAGTAAAATAAAATTTTAAAAATGCAGAAGTCCAGAGGGGCACCTGGGTGACTCAGTCCTTAAGCAACCTCTTGGTTGGGTCCAGGTTGTAAGCTCAGGGTCATAAGGTCTAGCCCCACCTTGGGCTGTATGCTCAGTGTCAGTGGGCTTGAACTTCTCCCTCCGCTTTCCCTCTGCCCCTCCCCCCACCACACTCCCAAGGACACTTGAGTGCATTCTCTCTCTGAAATAAATAAATCTTAAAACAACCACAATGCGGGGCACCTGGGTGGCTCAGTTGGTTAAGCGGGCAGCCTTTGGCTTGGACCATGATCCCTGAGTCCTGGGATCGAGCCCCACATCAGGTTCCCTGCTCGGCGGAGAGCCTGCTTCTCCCTTTTCCTCTGCCTGCTGCTCTGCCTACTTGTGATCTCTTTCTATCTCTCTAGTAAGTAAATAAAATCTTAAAAAAAAAAAAAGAAAGAAAGAAAAGAAAAGAAAAAACAACCACAATGCAAAAGCTCATGCCCTGACCTAGATTTAGTAAATCTGAGACTCAGGGAAGGAGGCCAGGCATTCTCCATTTCACCAAAGGCTTCCAGGGGATTCTGAGGATTGCTCCAGTGTGAGAACTAGTGGCCGAGTCTTACTGAACCGCACGGGCAGTGGTCAGACCACACTGTGCTGGCCTCCCCACTCCCATTCCGGGTGGTCCTCCACCTGTCCCCCTGCCCATGGTGACTGCCTCCCCTCCCTGTGCTTCCGCGGAAACCGTGAGCACCTCCATCTTTCAGCCATGCTGCAGCTCTGGTTCCGTGCCTGCCTCCCCCAAAGCCAGTGAGCTCCCCCCAGGGGTGGCGGCTGTGTTAGTGTGGCACAGTCCTGGGGCTCAGAAGATGTATCTGAGTTGAAAAGGTAATGAAAAGCAAGAGACAGGGTGGGGAGAGAAGCAGGGGGACCGGGCATGCGCACTCCAAAGAGAGACAACCTCGAAATGGTAACAGCTGCTCCTCGAGTTCCATCTGTGGCTCAGGTCCTGTGCTAAGTGCTTGGCAGAAACTGCCGTTTAATCCCCGCAACACACCGGAGGTGCTGCTGGGCCACTCAGCGTAGACGGCAACTAAGACACAGAGCGGCTACACACGGTGCCCCATGCCCTCGACTGTCAAGTGGCAGGAGTCTGTACAGCCAACCCCACAGGCTCAGAGAGGACGGAGCTTGCTTTGGAGCCCTCCTCAGTACTCACTAGCTCCGCAGTGCTTCCTGGGGGCCTGCTCTGTCTGTGCCAGACGGAGAAGACAAAGACGAATGCGGAGGACACATGCACACAGTTGCTTACACCGCAGCAAACCCCCCACCCCCCAGCTCCCTTTCTAGAGAGATCTGCAAACCAGCAAGCATGACTCAGCGAAGGACCATGACTGAGGAATGTCCAAAGAGCTACTCAGAGCCTGCGGCAGGCAGCATGCATTTGCTCTGCCACAATTTCCCACAGAACATTCCAGAGGTAGGTAGACAGGGCTGTGGCAGTTCTGCTCCATGGTACCCTCCATGGGGCCTCTCCTCCTGGCCCGGGGTGTGCCCCTCACCTTCCTGCTCCAAAATGGAAGCCACACACCTTTGTTCCAGGCTGTAGGATAGGAAAAGGGGCAAAAGAAAAGGAGTAAAGACACGTTCTAGATCCCTCCTGCGGAAATTCTTAGAAACCGCTCATGATTCTTTTGCTTACATTCTAGTATCCAGAACTTTGTCACATGGCCATATTGGACTGCAAGAAAGGCTACATATAACTGCAATTAGCAGTCGTCATGATTTTAATCAGGAAGAAGGCGAGAACGTAAATTGGGGGGCAGACTGTAATCTCTTCTGCAGGATGCATGATGCAGGGCGTCCCAGGAAGACACGGGGACAGCTGGGAACCAGATGGGACGAACTCGATGCGGCATGACAAGTAGTTTGGACATTGCCGTCCTGGCAATGAGCTGTCAGGTAGGGTCAAGCAAGAGACAGATGGAAACTGAACGATGTTTTCCAGGGATCTCCCGGACAGCTGTGCGGACGGCTTCTGGTGGGGTGCTCCTGTGACCCCCAGACCAGATAGAAGGCAGTTTGCCAGTGCAGGTGAGAGGCAGTGAGGGCCCGGAGCAGGGCAATAACTGTGGGGTGGAGATGAGAGAATGGAGAACAGACATGGGAAGGCAGGAGAGGATGGGATTTGGTGGCAGTTAGAAAATGGGGGTGAAGGACAGGGATGGAGGTGAGGATGACACTGAGGTCCTCAGCTTGAGCAGTGGAATGAATGACAATGTGGCTAACCAAAGCAAAGAAAGGGACACAGAAGGTGGAGGAGGGTGTTGTCCGTTTTGGGGAGAATTGATCGGTTTGATTTGGGATATGCTGAGTTTAGGGCACCCGCTGGAAGATGTTCAGCCAGCTGACAAAAATACATATCCGGAGCTCTGGAAAGAAGTTAGGGATAAAAATCCCAACTTAGGAGTGGGTAGGTCCAAGTGACAGCTGCAGACACGGTATGGGACGGCTGGACCAAAAAAGAATGAGGCAACAGGGTCAAGAATGAAGATGGGGAGTGCCAAAGTTCTGTGAATTCTCTGCAAAATCCATTTCTGATGGAAGGTTCTTTGGAAGTAGAAGCTCAGGAAATCTCAGGTTGCATCCTTTTCCCAGACACTCATGACCTGGGTCAAAGTCTCCATTTCAGGACAAGGTAAAACCACTAAAAGCTTTTGCTTTCCCTGGCAAAAATACTTTAACACCAGCTAATGTTAGGTTTAGGGGAAAAGTCATATTTAAGGTTGAGGTTTCCATTACTACTCTGTAATACAGCAGAGCCTGTGCCCAGAAAACCTTCTGTCTCCCTCACCATCCAGGAAGCTGCCTTGTCATTAGGCTGCCAGGCCTCGGGGTTTGGGCAATGCCAGCAGGTTAAGATCCGTGTGGTAAGGGATGGCAGATCAGGCGTGTCCTCTCCCACAAGCAGCTTTCAACTTCTGGGTGATTTAATGCCCTTTTTGATTGCTTTCAAGAAATGCAATGTTGATTGTTGGTCCCAGTATCTGCTTCAATTCTAGAAAAGGCTAAAAAATTATATATAGCATCCCTTTCATTTTAATTGACTTCTTTAAAAAATATTTTATTTGAGAGAGAGAGAGCATGAGTGAGAGAGAGGGGCAGAGGGAGAGGGAAAGGAACAAGAAGACTCCTCACTGAGCTCAGAGCCAACCTGGGGGCTTGATGCTGGGACCCTGGGATCATGACCTGAGCTGAGGTCAGACGCTTAACAGACTGAGCCACGCAGGTGCTCTTTAACTGATTCTTACTGTCCTTGCCCTTCACCTCTGCTTCCACTCCTTGACCCCCCACTTCCCCCCGCAACATCTACTGCCCCCACCCCTTCTCAACTTAAGCAGTTGGCTAGTATAATCCACTTTCAAAGCACTGATTTCTTGAAACGCGATGATCATAATTTGGAAAACATTTTAGATGAAAGAATATGATACCAAAATGCTCAATTTTTTGGGTGGTCACTAGCAAAGTGCCTTCAATGATAAGAATCCAACTAAAAAGGTTCTTCAATTATCTGGAAAGCACTAAAAGTCCAAACCCAACAGAAACAACAAAAGCAATCTAAAATTAAAATAAATGGTGGTTCATATGATAGTTGTCTTTCTCCGATTGACTTATTTCACTAAGCATGATACGCTCTAGTTCCATCCACGTCGTCGCAAATGGCAAGATTTCATTTCTTTTGATGGCTGCATAGTATTCCATTGTGTATATATACCACATCTTCTTTACCCATTCATCTGTTGATGGACATCTAGGTTCTTTCCATAGTTTGGCTATTGTAGACATTGCTGCTATAAACATTCGGGTACACGTGCCCCTTCGGATCACTACATCTGTATCTTTAGGGTAAATACCCAGTAGTGCAATTGCTGGGTCATAGGGTAGTTCAATTTTCAACATTTTGAGTACATGGAGAAGCAACATGGGGGGTTAGGGGGATAGGAGAAGAATAAATGAAACAAGATGGGATTGGGAGGGAGACAAACCATAAATGACTCTTAATCTCACAAAACAAACTGGGGGTTGCTGGGGGGAGGTGGGATTGGGAGAGGGGGAGGGGGCTATGGACATTGGGGAGGGGAGGCGAACCATAAGAGACTATGGACTCTGAAAAACAACCTGAGGGTTTTGAAGGGTCAGGGGTAGGAGGTTGGGGGAACAGGTGGTGGGTAATAGGGAGGGCACGTTTTGCATGGAGCACTGGGTGTTGTGCAAAAACAATGAATACTGTTATGCTGAAAAAAAATAAATAAAATGGGAAAAAAAAATAAATGGTGGTTCAAAACCACAATGAGATGCCACTTCACACCGGTCGCAATGGTTAAAATAAATAACACAAGAAACAACAGGTATCGGTGAGGATGTAGAGAAAGGGGAACCCCCTTACACTGTGTTGGTGGGAATGCAAGACTGCAGCCATTCTGGCAAACAGCATGGAGGGCCCTCAGAAAATTGAAAATAGAGCTACCTATGACCCAGCAAATTGCACTACTGGGTATTTACCCCAAAGATACAAATGTAGTGATCTGAAGAGGCACGTGCACCCCAAAGTTTATAGCAGCAATGTCCACAATAACCAAGCTATGGAAGAGCCTAGATGTTCATCGACAGATGAATGGATAAAGAAGATGTGGTGTTTATGTATACAATGGAATACTACTCAGCCATCAGAAAATGAAATCTTACCATTTGCAATGATGTGGACAGAACTAGAGGATATTATGCTAAGCGAAGTAAGTCAATCAGAAAAAGACATGATCATATGATTTCACTCATTTGTGGGATTTAAGAAACAAAACAGAGGATCATAGGGGAAGAGAGGGCAAAAATAAAATAAGCTGAAATCAGAGTGGGAGACAAACCATAAGAGACTCCTACCTATAGGAAACGAACTGAGGGTTGCTGGAGGGGAGAGGGGTTAAAGGGACGGGGTAACTGGGTGACAGGCATTAAGGAGGGCACGTGATGTAAGGAGCATTGTGGGCTATATCCAGCTCTATCTCTGAAACTAAGAATACACTATATGTTAATTAACGGAATTGAAATAAAATAAAATTTCAAAAATAATAAAATAAATGGTGGTATCCTTGTCTAACTTGGAAACTTTGGGTACAGAATTAGTGTTGGATCTTAGGATTAGTATAAATTAGGAATTAATATAAATTCAGCCAAACATCTACTATTTCTCATCTCAGTGTACTTGGCAGTGTTCACTGATATTCAACATGATAGCCCGAAAATACTGTAAGAAAAGTTCCTACCAAATAAAGACTCATTTATGGTCCTCATGTTCTAGTAGCTAAGACACAAAAATAGGCAAAATGCAAGCTGCTAACGTTTTCACTTTGGAAACGTGGAAAATTAAGGAAAGTATGGTAAAATGTTTTAAAAAAGGGAAATATATTTTTTTAAGACTTTTATTTTGAGATCATGTCCTGTTTATGTCAACGTGTCATGTCTTATACAAACAGTAGTGACAGCAGATGACAGGCTCTTTTTGAATGACCTTACTTGGCAAAATGAAAAGCTGGCATACCATCTCTGTCTCTAAACTTATTTCAGAATTTTATTTGTTGGTGAAATGTCAAAGTCTGGGAATCCCTGGAGTTGGATTAGGCCTTTCCCACAATCTTGGAAGCAAATGAAGTTTTCTATGAATTCCCTGCAATTTGTGCCGAGGGTGCGGGGTGGGGTGGTGTGGAGTGGGGTGGGGGGAGTCTGGTTCTCTATCCTCTCTCACCCTGTGCTGATCATGTTGGCTGGTGCTGAAACAGGTACTCAATAAACGATTTATTGGAAATGGTTGATCACCAGGGAATGGGAAGCTTAAATAGGGTTCTTCGTTTCCTCCCCTAATTACCAAAATGTCAAACATTTTAATTTCTTTTAAAGTTGTGGTTTTTGAAAATACGTGTTTTTAATAAATCGATTAAATATACAAAAGTCCAACCAGACCACCCTTGCAAAACTGCTTTAAAAGGGAGCCTTGCAGGCTTTGCACACCTGCCCCCCACAAATATCCTGGGAAGACCTGGCTGGGCTCCATGTTTTAGAACGGATCACCAACCCCTTTTCTGCTTTTCAGAAACCAGGAAGGAGAGAGAAAGAGACTTGTACTCGCTACATAACTCTCAAGGACAATAAAGATTCAGGTTTGGTTAGAACCAGCTTTCAAATCGGAACTTGGGTTCTCTGGACTCCAAAATGAAAGAAAATTTTCAAAATCACTTTTCAAGGATCACAAAGAAAAAAAAAAAGCCCCTTCCAATAGGTTCTCAGTCCAGAGAGTTTTGATAAAAGCATCACCGTGATTCTACTGTTATTTCCCAGACACCGGCAGCATTTTCCAATGAATCTGCCCTGAAAACTGGTAAAAACGTAGGCAGGAGCCAAGTCCTATAGAGACGCTAATCACAAAGTCACAACCCTAGCCTCTGTTTACGGGCCCCAGTCCCCCAGGGCTGCTTGGTGAAGCCCGGACGTGATATTGCCAGATCTCTCCACCCGGAGAGAGACCCCGAGTGCCCGAGAGAAAGAGTCCGCCCTTCGCAGAGGTCAGGGCAGCCTCATGAGTGCGTGCGATTTAAATATGGTAACAACTCTCCTCCCACGCACGTTTTCCGGTAGAACACTCAAAAAAGAAGAATTGTTCTAATTCTACCACCTACAGATTACCTCTGTTAACATTTTGATGAATCTTCTTCCAGGCATAGATGAATACATGGACGGCTGGATGGCCAGACATACAGAAAGCCACAACGATAGACTTACGACATGGATAGAAGTTCATTTAAGAACCTGTTGCTAGTTATTTATGGAGGTGGGGGTGGGAAGGTGGTGGTGAAGGGAGGCTGGTTTTTTAATGCACACAGACGTGACTAGGTTTTGTCACGACTACATATTACTGTGTATGTTTTACTTCCCTAATTTTTTATTTATTTCTTAATTTTATTTATTTATTTGACAGACGCAAATCACAAGTAGGCAGAGAAGCAGGCAGAGAGAGAGAGGAGGTGGCAGGCTCCCCGCTGAGCAGAGAGAGCCCCATGCTTGGCTCAATTCCAGGACTCTGGGATCTTGACCTGAGCTGAAGGCAGAGACTTTAACCCACTGAGCCACGCAGGTGCCCCTCCTTAATTTTTTAAATTGCGAAAGCCCAGAGCAATCCCTCCTGGGAGCAGTGGGGTCCAGTCGCGAGCTCCCCTGGGTGTGCGGTGGCGGCGCGGAGGTGAGCCGGCCGGCTTCTGAGCGAGGCTGCAGCGCGCGGGGAGAGGCCCAAGAGCCCGCGGCAGCCCGGGTGCGCCGGCCGCTGGAGCTGCACCGTGCGGGGAGGAGGGGAGGTGCATGAGTGGTGGGGGTGGGGAGCTTGGGCCCCGACAGCAGTTACCTGTGTTCGGCGAGGTGAGGTGCGATGCGCGGCTGCCGGCGGCCGCTCCACCCCGAGTCCGCTTCGCTGTGCGGGGGGGTGCCTCGCCTCCGCGCGAGTTCGCCCGCGGCCCGGGCTGTGAGCCGCCAGGGCCGGACGCGGGGCGGCGGCCCCATGGCGCCCTCTGGCGGACGGGTGTGGGGCAAGTGCGGGCCCGTGGAACAGAGCGCGGCAGCAGGAGGGGCTGCAGGCTTGAGAAGCCAGGATGCAGAGGAACCGGCTCCTTCGGGGACCTGGCCTGGTTTTCTGAGGTTTGGTTTGGGGTTTCCGTTTTCTCACAGCTTTGCCTGTCCATCCATATTTCCCTCCACCCATGTTGGCTTTTTGTTTGCAACACCAGTTATGTTCTGTTCTCCAAAGGAATGCTTATTCATTGCAAAAAAAAAAAAAAAAAAAAAGTTAAAAGTGCAGAAAATTATAAACACCTTTAATCTCACCATTCAAAGATAAGCACACGCTAAAGTATTTTTCATCTAGTGTTTTGTTTTTTTCCTGTATCCAGCAGTGTTTATAATGGCGAATGTGAACTTAAACTGAGCAATGCTGTTTGAGAAGTCAGGCCTGGTGTTGAACTGGCCCATGGGAAGAGAAGACAGAAAGGCCGAAGGGCAGAGAGTAAGGGCCTCCTGCCCTTAAAAGCCAGGCGTGGCTGCCTCTTGGCTTGATAAACGGGTTAATCTAGCCCCAGGGAAGCTTGTCTTTTTCATCTCAGCTGCGGGGCACATAAGCTTAAATTGCTGTTTTACAGGGAGCAAGTAGGCAGCAGTGGCCAGTGGGGTGGGGAGGAAAGGAAAATCCGTCTCACTGTTGGCTTTACCTAACTAGAAGTTTCCATGACCTGTGGTGTGGCTCCAGCTCCTGCCGGGCACCTCCTCCCAGGCTTCTCCAGCTGCTGTTTGACTCATCCTGGGTGGTCTCCTGCCTCTAGGCTGTGAGCTCCCTAGGGCAGGAATAGGTCTCAGGGCCCATCTCCGGCACCTGGCAGAGCAATGAAGTCTCTCTGTCTTCTTTTTCCTCCATACACACTCATATCACACAAACAGTGTGCTTGCTTTACAAATGCAGCTTCAAGGCAACTCCCACCACCTTCCAGCCACACTGGGGCCTCCAAGCAAGATTCTGCTTTATGGGAATTTGGAAGTTGTCTCTCTCCTGGGTGTGGCTGGCTGTCGGATTGCAGTAGAGAACCCATGTCAGAGTTTACGTGGAGATTTGCAGGTGCTCCTCTCTCCCTCTCTGGGTTACTTGGCTGGGGCTGAGGCAGAGAGAGAGGATTGTAGGAGCCCAGTCTGTGGCGGTGAGGATGTTGTGGGGCATGGGGGCGCAAGGTCAGATCCTCTGGCCTTCATCTCCCCTTGAACTGAAAATCTCGTGAGATCCATATTGCTCAGCAGTGCCTGGTAGCGTTTCCCCTGTGGGAACGTGAAGAAGGGCTGAGTTCCCACTTGAAGTTCTGCCTGGTGAAAATAAAGTCTTCAGGGAGTAAAGGCCACCACCTCCTAGGGGACACTGGGTAAACTGGCTGGGCCATGCTGGTCTGATCTCTTCTGGGGAATCAGGTAGAAAACCTGTGATACCCAGAGTTAAAGGCCTGGGTTCTTTTTTAAATTTTTATTTTTAGAGAGAGAGGCGGGGTGGGCAGAGGGAGAGAGAAAATCTTAAGCAGGCTCCTTCCTGAGTGCACGGCCCAACATGGGCCTCTATCCTATGATTCCGAGCCAAAATCAAGAGACGGATGTTAACCAACTGAGCCACAAGGCCTGGGTTATTCTTATGCTATGTACTAGCAATGTTCTTAGGAGTAGATGATCTGTCCTCTCCTAATCTGTTTCTTCATCTCTAGCAGGGAACGGTAATGTTAACTGGAGGTTATGTTTGGTGATTGCTGTGGAGCCCCAAAGGGTCTTGAAGTTACATTTGCAAGTTTTCTCGATTCGAAAGCACTGTACCTCCTTATGTTTGATGGTCCTGCATCAGTGTTGAAACCTCTGAGCTAGGAGTATGGGTCCCTTGATGGAGACTTTGAACTAGAGGATCCTTCTAGTGGCACTGTCTCAATCTTGTCAATCAAGGACTGATCTGGAATAGTCTGTTGTGCAGTTGAAAAAAAAAAAAAAAAAACAAGGCTCAGAGAGGTTGAACAACTTGCCCAAAGGCACACAGCTTGGCCATGACAGGGCCAGGACTGGAGTATAGTTCATAACCAACCCGCCCTTGTACCGTCTCTAGCAGGAGATGGGAAAGGAGTGTTTTCTGGAATTGTTGTGTGGTGTGACACTGTCCCCATGCAGGAGATGCCGAGAAAGGGGTAGAGGATCTCAGACTCTGCTCTAACTGTTCAGGAGTGGGAGGATGAGCCCATTATTCTTCATGCATTTAGAATCTTTTTAATAATGCTCTTCACATGCCATAACAGAGCTGAACACTCATATAAGCCATTTGAAGATTCCATACCCTGAGATTTCAAAATAGACAACTTAATAGGATGCTTCTATATTAAATGAGTCACTTGAAATGAAGATTCTACATTTCCCGGAACTGGTGGGATGATTATCTCTGTAAGACACTGTTTGGAGAGATACTCTGACCTGAACTTTATGAAGACTGAAATTTCTGGTAGGCACACAGCTGCTTTCTTGATCAGTTTCAGAGACTGAGCCCTGAGCTGGGTTAGGACACAGAAGGAATCTGTAACACTCACATATTTATACTTGATCCCACAGAAGATAGGCATCTGCTTTTGACTTGGCTGAGCAAATGGTAAGAATGTTTCATCACATACTTTGCCTTATCCTTTCCTTATTCCTGCAGACACTGGCTGTTCGTACACACTCAAACGGAAGAGAATCACATGCCTCCTGGTAGCATCATTTGATTGTATTACCCCCAAAATGGCAGACCAACCCCTTTTAGGGGTCAAACTGGACTGCCGGGGCACCCTGCTCTGCCCCCTCCCCGCGCCCAAGTCTCTGCCAGGATGCCTGTGGGCAGGGGGCGATAGGTTCTCCAACTTGAACGCAGGAACTGCAAACATTTCAAGATGCTGGCTGGGGGACAGGACAAGGTGAAAATGCAGTGCCCTGGAAGGACCAACAAACAAAACAAAACAAGGAATGAGAATTCTTTTGGAATCCTGTTGGGGATTTTATTTTTGCTTCTTTCAGTAACTCACCTAAAGTAAGAGTTTTCAACATTAAGATTCTTCTCTTTGAAAGAGAAAAAGTTAAGTCCCCAAGTGTGGAGGAGAAAGAGTTGTTTCTGTTTTTTTTTTTTAACTCCCCAGTAAGCCATCCATTGCGTCCAGGGCTGACTCCCGTAGGCTGCAGCTCTTGTTTCCTGGGCCTGCAGGTTCCAGGAGGAGTTTAGGTGCCCAGTACCTGCATCTAGAGCTCCAGCCACCTTGCAGGACCCGTGGGGCCCAGCCCTTCTGCTGCAGACCCCTCTCAGACCCTCCCCACCCAAGTGTCCTCTCTAGCTACAGCAGGTGACTGGCACAGAGGACTCTGCCAACACAGAGATGTCCTAAAGTACTATCCTACCCTAGGGGAGAGAAGAAAACCAGCCTCCTGCAGAAGCCTCACCAAACAGCCAGGGCTAACTCCATTTTCCCAGATCTTAAATTGAGCCAATTCCATGACGTAAGGTCAGCCTCTGAAAGCACACTCAGCTTTGTGGAGCTGGAGAGAGGACTTTTGCACAGGTGATTGTTTGCAGACAGAGCCCTGTTCTCCCCTCTTCATATCAATAGAACAGAAAGTAGGCTTTAAAGGCGGAATCCTCAGAGCTGTTCCTGTCACCTGCCGTCACACCACTGACCCCATTCTTCTCGCTTTACTGTGCCCTTGCATCTCCTAAGAGGGCGGCCTGCGCAGGCAATTTCCAGAAAATCAACAGTAGAATCCCAGTCGCCTGGCTTTGGGGACCTCATTTCGGATCTCTTCCCGCTGCCAGGGGTCAGCCAGCAATGGGTCAGACCATTTTTCCGAGGAATTCCAGGAGAAAACGTAGGCCAGGAGAAAAGTTTTGGAAGACTCTTTTCAAACTTCAGTGGCAAGAATAATCCGTGAACTTGAACCTGGAGGTTGAGAACCATCTCGTTCTGGAGCAAACCAGCCAACAGGGGCAGTCCGCGGGCAGCCTGGGATCATGTTTACACGCTCCACTGTCTCTCGGATGGGCAGCTCTGCCCAGGGCCGCCGGCCCTCTCTTGATGGCAGTCTGGCTGCCCAGGCTAGTGTTTTGTTTTTCCCCCCAATAGGCCTCTGTTGTTCTCAAGAGTCCTAATGAAGTGCAAGTGTGTGGGAATGACAATAGGGATGTACTTGAATGTGCTCTAAGGAACACTGAAAAGAATTCATTTGCAAGCATCAATACCCTACTGTCACTTATTTCTTGCCACATAGCTGTGGATGAGAACCACTGGCCTGGTCTCTAGGACT
This sequence comes from Meles meles, assembly GCF_922984935.1. Taxonomy (NCBI): domain Eukaryota; kingdom Metazoa; phylum Chordata; class Mammalia; order Carnivora; family Mustelidae; genus Meles; species Meles meles. The sequence goes on along the minus strand of NC_060066.1, from coordinate 145,366,817 downwards.
GGGTTTCTGCTCACATGGGCCTGGGGTCCCAGCAGCCTCCACTGGCCTTGCTAGCTCCTTCTCCTGACGGGAGGGACCCTTTGCCCTGTATTTCCAACCCCAGGTTTGGCATCGTGTTCTGTTGGGGCAGGTCACCAGTGTCTCTTTGGTGGTTTATGAGACAAGCTGCTAAATTCTTTTTCCTAAGTTACTTCCAACTGGGTTTCCACCACTTAACAGTCAGGCTCAGGCAGAAGTCTGCTGTGACGATGGCATTGGAACTGCCGGTTATGCCCTTTGTGGAGCAGTCTAGCAGCTGGGATGGTGACCCCAGGCCCAGTCAAACCCACTCCTGTCACCCCAAAAGATGATCTTGAGGCATGTAAAAAGTGAAGATTCAGCCTCAGAGACCATAACTAAAGGTTTATGCTAACACAATCATTTTTATGTATTTGCCCACTGTGATGGCGTTCCTGCCAAGATGGCGGAGCAGAGGAGCTGGGACAGGGCCCTTGCTACTTAGAACTGCGCCATGAGGGGTGCCTGGGGGTTCAGTCCTTAAGCATCTGCCTTCAGCTCAGGTGAAGATCCCAGGATCCTGGGATTGAGTCCCATGTTGGGCTCCCTACTCAGTGGGGAGTCTGCTTCTTCTTCTCCCTCTGCCTGCTGCTTCCCCGACTTGTGCTCTGCCAAATAAATAAAATCTTAAAACAAAACTGCACCCCAAGTGCCCATTTCACCACACAGTGACATTTAAAAATTATCTTTACTTGTGCACAATAAGGGTTTCTGGTCATTGTGCCTGTGGTCACAGAGGGAAATGGCACACGAACACAGCCCAGAGTAAACAAAGACAAGGCAGAAAGAGCAGGCTGTATATAAGTGTATCTTGGGATTTTTCAGTGGCCCTTAGGTTATTATGTCCTATGAACTATTTCAATTAGATCCTTAATGCCCTAGTCTTGAAAAGATAAATGTTCAATTCTGAATGGGATTGTCGTGATAACTATTCCCTAAAACAAGACTGAGCCTAGCACCCAGACTGAATGACCTTTAGTGCAGAAAATTATAGTGGCAAATTATGGATTAAGAACTGAACAATTTCACTTAAAAAGGGATCCCAAAAGGCACTATAGCGACCTGGAATAAGCTGGAAATTTAGCAATCAAAAGATCGGGCTTTCAAGTTCCCATTTTACCAGTTATTAGCTATGTGTCTTAGGTTCTGAGTCTGTTACTCTTTAAAAATAGGAAGGTTAATATTCTGTTATTCAAGGAATCAAAAGAGGATGTGAATGTTGAACACTTTGGTACCTGTAAAACTACCATCTGGACACTTCAGGACTTTTCATGATAATGAAAAGTTTAGAGAAGGTAAAAGAAGCCTTAAATACATTCCTTAAAATATATTCCTTTCCACAATTAAGAATATTTGACTCTCATAATCAGTGATAAATCCCTCCCACCAGGTAAAAGGTTTCGGCGGTTATTTAAGTAAATGACCAAAGGGATGAGCTATCAAACGCACCTGCATCAGGTAGCAGCAAACCGTCAGCGCCCAGCACGTGGCTTCGTGGTCCCCAGCGCTCAGTCTCAGGGGGAGGTAAGGCTGGTTCCGTATGTCTAGGTTCTGGACAAAGCAATGTCGGTGGAAAGCAGATCTCCTTCAGGTCTGGTCTGTACAAACACCCAGCACCACCTGCTAGGCTACGGCTTTCCTGATTTGACAACGTTGGAGGCCACGTGTTCCAGATGGCACACGTGAAGATGAAGACTGCCCCACCCACATCGGCAGGAATTTCAGGAGCAAGAGTTAAGTTTTTGTATTGAGCCACACTGACTTTGTGTGTGGGGGGGGGGGGTGTTGTTGTTGTTTGTTTTGGGTGTTTTTTGTTTTGTTTTTTGTAACATGGCCCATTCTGTCTTAATAGTTTGCACAGAGAACTAAGCTAGATGGGGTTGGAAACAGGACTCCCACCCCCACCCCTGCCAAATTATAAAACAAGGTTCTTACACTCTTGAGAATCTGATAGTGTATTCATGGCAGTGAAGCAATGTGCTAAATTATTTGTTAACAAATTATCTTTTTACCATGTGTCAAGCGTCATACTAGGTACAAATATTTCTGAATCTTAAATATAAGAAGACTGAGGTGGATCTTTACCAGGGACTTATTACTGGCATTTACAGTACTTTCTGAATCCTCTGAATTCACTTATGTGTAAATGTCAAGAATATAAAATCTTGACCAGTCAAGTGAAATAGTTTTTAAATTTCTCAAAGAATTTGATAGTCCACTTCATTTTTGTATCCCTCCTGAAAAATATATTTAGAAAAGAACTAGAATCACCTATTTCAGTATCCTTATTAACATGTCCCAAATCTTTGCAAATGCATTTTCTATTAGATAGTAATATATGTTCTTGTGGGGAGAAAATCTTACACTGCTTTGCAGGACAGTATTTTTTTATTAAGATTTACTTTTTCAACATTGAGCAAGCACAAGAAGCGAGAGCAACAGAGGGAGAGGGAGAAGCAGGCAGCCCGATTTGAGAGTTGATCCCAGGGCCCTGGGATCATGACCTGAGCCGAAGGCAGACGCCTAACCAACTGAGCCACCCAGGCATCACTGCAGGACAGTATTCTGATTGTAGAAAACAAAATGAAAACCCCGCAAAACAAAATGATAAATTACACAGTACGTCCCATAGGAAATAATGTAAAGACTCTAACTGGAAGCCCAACCATGTCACTGTCACGTGCAGAAAAATCAGTCCAGGCTCTATTACGAGACCAAAGGCCTGAATGGCATGTCCCATTCAACTCAGAGGCTCTCAGTGGTAGCGTGTGTGCTGTCTAGAAACATAGCAGTAAGTCCTGACATACAACAGGTACTTCATAAATGCTTACGAAAACAGTGATACAAATTAAGGACAAATACAGAGAAAAGTGTATTTACAAGCCTTTGTGACCCATACTTACCTTAAACCCAACCTAGGAAGAGACTGTGAAGATCTTACAACAGGGCAATCACTTTTCTTACAATGGGCTTGCTGGCTTACAGGTTTCCAGTCATACACACCCAAGACCTCTTAGCACCGTCACAGCACAGAACGTATTTTCCTACAAAAGCCGTGTTACCACAAACCTACACACAAGTCTGGCAGCTGAGGTAGGAAACAGGGAATTCTTTTGAAGTAACAAGTGTTTTAATTATACCATAGGGAAAACAATTTGCTGTGGACTATTCTGCAAATCTAAATATGTATTACATTACTTCTACCAAAAAAACCCAACACCTACTTATTCAGTTAATTTTTTTTAAAGATTTTATTTATTTGAGAGACAGTGAGAGAGAGCATGAACGAGGAGAAGGTCAGAGGGAGAAGCAGACTCCCAGTGGAGCTGGGAACCCGAAGCAGGATTTGATTCTGGAACTCAGGGATCATGACCTGAGCTGAAGGCAGTCGTCTAACCAACTGAACCACCCAGGAATCCCTACTTATTTAAATTTTAATCTTAATGTTCTGGTATGATGATTCTTCTGTTTCTCATCATCATAAATTCAAGACTAAAAAAAAAACTTAAGGAGTAGGAAATACAATTTTTCTCTTAATTTCCTTTGCTGCTTTTGTCCTTTGGAAATTCAAAATGAAAAAAGGACTTCAAAATGGATGCCATGTAAAAACAAATAAGGTGCAAGGTTGCAGATTTACATGTTCATGAACAAGAAAATGTTTAAGAGTATCAGGAGCACTTGAAAGCTAAGTTTCCCTGTGGTACCATCATCGAATCATGGCTCAACGTAAGACCGCAGCATCGCTGGGTTGTTAAGTACACTGCAAATACCCAGAGAAAGGGAAGGAAAGCAAATTTCTAGGAGCTGTAGGTGTGAAGTCGGGGGTTTTCCAACATAGAAACCATTCCCATAATCTGGGAAGTTTAATGTGACTGGGAATCCCTTTGGAGTTGGAATTTACAGTAAAGCAAAATGGATGCTCCCAGGTCAAACATACAATTTCTAGCTACCTAGCAGACTTTTTATCAAAAGTACAATGAATCTGGCTTTTATTTCACTGTATTTTTCCCCCACACCTTAGATTTCAAAGTAAGTGGGAATTTTTCCTTCTAATATGAGAATGCAACCAACTTAAAAAATGGAAACAGAACAGGGGCGCCTGGGTGGCTCAGTGGGTTAAAGCCTCTGCCTTCGGCTCAGGTCATGATCCCAGGGTCCTGGGATCGAGCCCCGCATCAGGCTCTCTGCTCGGCAGGGAGCCTGCCTCCCCCTCTCTCTGTGCCTGCCTCTCTGCCTACTTGTGATCTCTCTCTGTCAAATTAAAAAAAAAAAAAAAAAAAATGGAAACAGAACAAAAAATAGATGCTCCTTTGTAGAAATCCATTGTTATAGAATGCATCATTCCCTAGATTAAGACTTACTTCAAACACTAAAGTGTTCTTTTGTGGCAAAGTTTATGAGGGAAGCCCCTGACAAAAAGGTTCCTGACAAATGTATCATGGACCATTTTTAAAATTTGATTGCTTTTCTTTGATCATGTGACTGCTCAATCATAAAAAAAATAAAGCTCAGCTGTTTCTTCTTTTGGGATATGGTATGATCTCAGAAATTTTATGTCATTTCTAGTATTTAAAACTGTGAAGAAGTGACTGTGCATCACACTGAAGGTCGTGAGTGACTGCTTTGCCTTTAAGGACCAGCTTTTTGACACTATAAATGTGGTTATCGTGTTACAGGCAGTTTCACTGTCTTGTATGATACTCAGTGATAGTCTCTCAGCCCTGAAAAAATGGTTGCTGCTACACAAACTCCTATATAGTGGATGGAGGACATAATTTTTCATATGCTGAATTTAAACGGAATAGCCCTACAGGGTGAGTTATGTCTGTGGCTGACTACTCATTCGAGAATGGGAAGGCAGGTGAGCCCTGCAGGATCAAGCCGGGCTGATCTGTGCAGGCTTCTATGCGCACACAGGGCTCGGTGCGGAAGCTCTGTGGTCCAAGTTCTGGGAACCAGCCGGGGCCTACAGTTATCGTCGTCACTAACAACATGCAGAAACATGCAAGCAGTTCTGAAAGCAAGAGGACTCAAGTTTGTCCAGAGTGGTAGGATGTAGTTAGACAAAATTGAGTGCTTTTCACATTGTCAGATTTATCATGAGCAGCAAATACCCCAAATTTATTGGCAACTATACCAAGCCTGAGGTTGAGGTTGCAGTTGCAGTACTGGTCCCCATGTAGTAAAGAAAATATCCCCATTTAGATACCTTGAATATCTTCTCTCACCCCAAATATCTTAGAACAATATTCTTAAATTGTTTTATCCAAGGTACTTTTGTTGTCTTGCTTCTCCTACCTATGATCAGAAGTTCTTAAAAAAATTATAATATCCAAAATATAGAAAAGTCTGCTGCTCTAGAAATTTCAAAAATGCAATGTTAGTGATGATAATTAGCTAAAGAAGTCAGTTTCATGGACCAGCTTTTGAGTATTTATTGCTCATATGCATTCAAAAAATTCTTCAACATAATGTGGCAATGGCTCTAACACATCTGGAAATAGAATACCACTAAAAAAATTTTATTGGCATGAAATACTATAATTATGGATGTGTAAAATTTTTAAATCTTAAAGCCTCTTAACATAATCGTGTATATCTATGTACAAAACATACATAAATTTCACTTTATTTAAAACATATGAAAGAGGAAATTTCAAATCACACTAAACATAATAAATATAGAACTTGCTTTGTTAAAAATCTACAGTGTACATTCAAGTAAAGGCTAACCTTCCAATGCCAACTACATATGAGACAAAATTAAACATTTACAATAATCAGTTTCCTAAAAGTGCTATTTTTTAATACCTATAAGAGGAAACTCATTCTAGTGCTTCTGTTGCCATCCAAACATATACATTCCTCTATTCACAGAACCAGATGCTTCTGTTACTAAAAATACATATCCAAAGCTTTTATATCCTTTTAAATAGATTCAACATTTTAGCTCTTTGGGGGAGGAACAGGAAAGTCCAAACAAACACCTCAGACCATCTTAAATCATCAGAGACGAAGGACTTTATGACACACCCTGTTTCAGCTGAGATGTGCAATCTGGTGAACGTGTTCGTGGGAACAAGCCCAGGCCGCACGTCTAAGGTAAATCATCTTTTTCTACATGGGAGTTCGTGTGGGTCGAGGAGCAGCCACTGTAGCAACCTTCCTGTGATCCAGGGCCTGAAGCCAGGCTCCATTTCTGACTTGTACCACCTTCTCCTCCAACCTGATTTGGTTTAGCTTCCTCAGGAGTTATGTTCAGTACACTGACAGAGCTGCTGGGAAAGAAAGATAGATATTCATAATCATCTCCTCCTTTGTTTCTACTTAAGCTCTGCTTGAAGGTCTAAATTCCAACTGCCCCTTGTCTTATGCTAAGTAAAATCTGAGGACACACAGATTAGGAACAAAGAAGTGTTTCAAAATGTCCTAATTTATCACTTTTAGCTTATCTATCTACCTTTTTAATCTGTTTACCCATCTACTTATTTATTTCTTTGGTCTATTCTCAAGTTCTCTACACAGCTGAGGCCTAAGATAGACAGAACGTGTAGAATTTGAAAGCTCATATATCCCTATGTCCCCATCTTCCTGCCACTATTTAATAATCTCTTTATTCCTCACACATCCATTTGCTCAGGCAAGCTTTCTCCACCCAGCCATTGCCCTGCATAGCTATTTAATGAGTGCGACACAAGCAGTAAGGGGTTGAGACTGTGAAGTCAGAGGGTTTAGGCTCATCCCCGCTGGCCTGTTCAGCTCACTAGTCACTGTTTCTTCAGCTTCCTCAGCTGTAAGATGGAAATAATAATAGCATCTACCTCACAGGGGCGGGTGGAACTGAGTTCACACACATTAAGCGCTTACACCAATGCACCAATGCTCAGTTGTGTCTGGGGGTTACAATCTCAGTGTCTGAACACAGACACAGCTGCTACCCTTCAATGACACAATCTGAGAGGTATTCTGCGACCAACCTCAAAACAAAAAAATCTGGCGTGCCTGGGTGGCTCAGTCAGTTAGGCATCTGCCTTTGGCTCAGGTCATGATCCCAGGTCTTGGGACGGAGCCCCAGGTCAGGCTCCCTGCTCGGTGGGAAATCTACTTTTCCCTCTGTCCCTGCACACCACCCCCTTCACCCATTCTCTCTCAAATAAATAAAAAAAATCTTTTTAAAAAATCTGCTTAAATGAAAAAAAAAATCTGCCTAAATGACTACTTTCAGATCTAAGGAGTTAAGTCAACAAATGAAACATTTTTACCAACTGAATATCCTATATAATTTTTTCCACAAATGTCTATTTTTCCCCTAACCATGCATTTTTTGTAACTTTGGTTTACTAACTCAAACTCAATGTGCCAATCCTAAAAAAAGGAAAAAAGTTGCTTTAATTCTAAAAATCGAAACCCAAAACAATTAAAAATTTTACTTACGCTTATTTGACAATACTTAAAAGAAAAAAAGAACTTGCTTGTAAGTCAGCCCTGGGAAACCTTGCCATCTCAGACAAAATGAGCTCAACGATCAACTAAATTTTCTCTGTAATTTCATACCTGAATTACTTTGTGTAAAATTTTTCATTCTACGGTGAAGAGGCAATGAGGTTGTTGATGTAGAAATTAGCTATAAATACTGCTATCGTTTTGTTATAATCTTATTATAAACCCAAATCCAAGGTGCCTCAGGGGCAAGGAATCCAAATTTACCAAATAACTTAAAATTTTGAGAACTATGTCTAGCTCTACAGCTTCTCTCCTGATAACTAGTAACTCAATTCTGTGTTTTATCTTCAGAGGCCAATGACCATGAACATGAATGGCTCAATGGAGTTTCTTTATGCTTAAAATTCTGTTTCTAGGTGGCACCTGGATGGCTCAGTCGTTAAGCGTCTGCCTTCGGCCCAGGTCATGGGATCCTGGGATCCCAGGGTGCTGGGATCAAGACCCACACCGGGCTCTCTGCTCAGCAGGAAGCTTCCCCCTGCTTGTGTCCCCTCTTCTTGCTGTCTCTCTCTGTATCAAATAAATAAAAATCTTAAAAAAAAAAAATTGTTTCTATGTCACTGATGTTGTTTAGCCCTCAGAATACATGAAGGAGAAAAGCACTTTTATAATCCATATATGTTTACATGTATTTTTATTTTCATAGCCTGCTACTGAAAGCTGATAATGGACCGAGTACTGTTTTAAGTTCTTTAAATGTATCATCACTGAAATCTCCTAACACCCTGTGATGTAGGTACTAAATGCTGGACTTAACTTATTAGCAAAAATAATGTCCTAAAGGATTATTAATGAAAATATTTATTGACTAAAAATAATTAGATTAAAAAGTAAGAATTGTAGAGACATAAAAATAATCGAGGCAACTGCTACGTTCTCTCTCAGATACAGAACACATTAGCTGAAAACGGTGACTAGAATTTGTGTTATTTATACAGGTGGTTCTGATTGGTCAAATTTGGGAGTTTAATGACATTCTGTATAAGACAATACTGACCTTACAGTATCTTTTGATTGTAAATCAAATTTTCACTCCCCAAACTCACCCATTAGTCAATCTGTTGGCTCTAACTGCAAAATATATTCCAAATCCCATCATGTCTGCCTTCATGTTACAACCCTTGCCTAAACTGTGACCATCTCGCGGCAACTCCCCAGGAGCCTCCTAACCATGTTTCCTGGCTTCTAGCACGGGCTCCTACAGTCTTTTTCCCACATAAGAAAAGTCACCTTTTCAAACAGATTTTTTTTTTCACTCTCCTGTTTACCCATCTCCAATGCTTTTCCTGTTGCCCTCAGAACAATAATCTGACCCTACAAATACAGACTAAAATACTTCACAAGTGAGAAGTCAAGTATGTGCATGTGTGTGGAGGCAGCAGAATGGGGTTATGGATGAACAACATGGTCATGAGTTGATAATTGTTGAAGCTCGGTGTTGGGTACACAGGGCATCATGACTTTATTCTCTCTACACCTGCAGATACCTGAACTTCTACATAATAAAGTTGGTATCCTCATCTACTCACCCAGGGCCTTACGGGATGTGACACCTGCCCACCTTCCACCATCCCTCTCCCCCCTTGGTCTTGCTCACTAACACCACTCATCCTCCACAAACACACCAGTGTTCCGCCTCAGGGGTCCCTACACTTGCCTGGAGGACTCTTCCCATGCTCTTTTTGGCCCCTTAATATTTAGGGTCCTAATCTTTTTACAAATCAACAATATATACAGGGTCTTATTCTTTTTAAGCTTCATATTTTCATTCTGAAATTCATTTATGTAACAATTCTTCGTCCACAGGCTAATGGGCTTCTTCAATACTTAGGTCCAGACTAGCCTCTCACAACCACAGGTCAAGCATACCAGAGCTCCGAACTCTGCTCTCTAGGGAACCTGCCAAACACACCGGCCCTCATGCTACCATCTCCTACTTTGGTTCAGAGGAGAGATCACCACCACACTTTCCAAGGTATCCTTTTGCTCTTTTCTATTCCTCTCTCACTAGGAATGTTCTATGTGCTTAGCTAATTAACCTTGGAATAGGCTCTGAGGCAAAATATTGATTTTACACCTTATAAGGTGATTTAACAACTTGACACAGAAAAAAATACCAAAACGTATCAGTTAATAGAGATACGTGGGTTTAAAAAAAAAAAAAAGAAAGAAAGAAAGAAATATATGGGTTTCCTGGGGTTGGGGAACAACTTTTTGTGATCCTGTCATCCTTGAGCACAGATTTTTACCAGTCACTATGAGGACATTTTTCTCAGTTCTTTGTCCTTCAACACCAATAAAATGGGAATAGCAAAAGAAATTTTAAAATATATATTCTACAAAGATGATGAAAATATCCTTCTATTAATAAAATTAAAGAATTCAAAATACTAAGTGATTCCTGTAAATAAGACCGTTTTTTAAATTGTACTTTGGATGTGAAGTGAAAGGAATAACATCATATGATTTCGCTCCCAGCAGAATGGGACCAGGTCTACCTTGCTTACTACTGTCTTCCCAGCACCTAACAGGTGCCCATACACAATGACTGCCCAATAAATACTTGCACAACGAATGATCAACCTACTAAATCCTCTCCAAAGCCACTACTGTTGCTAACACCATGGACGTGCCAACTTGCCCTCAGCAGTGCACTCTAGCAGTGGGGCAGAAATGTGCAAAGATCACCTACAGACCAGTACCTATGCTCAGACGCACAGGAACGTGTCTGGCAAAAGTCTGAAGTAGAAGGAGAAGCGGGAAGAGACTTAGTAAGTTTGGATGTGCAAACCGGAGATCCGTTAGACACGCCATGAGGCTTCTTCTGCCGTGGCCTCGAGTGCACTGTTAGACCGTCCCGATCAGAACCTTTGAAGAGAGAAAAGAACATAGGAAGTGTGTATGGTGAGGTATCAACAAGGTGAAGGCTACTAACTATGATGATCTTCTGTAGGGGGTAAGGTCTGGGGTAGAACAAGTTAAGGTGGGTGGCCCCTCTAGCCCTTGACTCTGGTTGAGCTAATCTCATCATCTCTTCTACATATTCCATAAACATTTAAGGATCTAGTTTTTAAAATATTTGGTGATCTCCGAAGTTGCCTATTAATAATGGACAGTACTATTTACATGCATTTTCTAATTAAAGAATTAATGAAGTACTCACTTCCTGAGAAGGCACTGAAAAGTTTCATATTTTCTGAGTTCTGGTGGTCAAAGGTAGTCATATTTAAAAACTGTTGCTTTAACCAACTGGCTCTTTCTTCTTCAAATGCCTTTCTCTATCATAACAAGCAAACCAAAGAAATATTGATCAATATTTCAACATTCACATTGTTGGCATTTCCCATGACTTCTGTAGTTGTTGGTGTTTGCTTTCTGGCTATCATACAGATTTTGTAAGTCAAATGAATTAACCTAGAAAACTAAGAAAAATTTTATTTAAGTCAATTATATTTAAGAAAGAAAAAATCACCCATTTCACCTAATAAACAACTCATCACGATTTTCACATCTGTTTTGAGTAAACTCAAATGGACAATCCAAAACCAAAAATCATAGCGTATTAGCTAAACTCCTAAACATACAGAACATTATAAAACCAACAGAAAAATATCCACTGCAAATGAATCCCTTGTGAAAAAGGAGCTGTAACTTTACCAGGCATTGCTCTCAGCCTCTACCACCTACCAGCGCCAGCAGCCATCACCACTAAACCACAAGAGGGCACATGTCAGACCTTCCCCTTCCCAACAGCTGATAATCCTAAATTCTCCCTCAGAACCTCAGGTAGCTCATGCTTCCTTCCCATCCTTCCCTGGCCCCACTGGCCCCAGTGCCCAGAGGCAGACAGGTTCTCCTACAGAGAGCTGGGAACAGGACACCAAGTAACCAGAGTATCTTTTGGAACAGGCTGGGAGACAGAGACCCAGAAACAGGTTCCCCGAAGTTAGGAGAAAATGCTGGCGCAATTTTTCTGAGAAAGTTAGCTATTGATAAGACAGATTTTCACAGCTGTGGAGGACTTCCATGTTAGTTACTTTAAACAGAACATAGTCTTTCATTCCTAAATTCAATACAAAAATCATGCATCACCAGACATTTGAAGAAAACTAAGAGCATGAGAGAAAAATAGCCAAGATAAAGAGACTTGACCAGAGATAAGATAGTTCAAGAGACCCTTTTAAAAAAATTCTGACACAAATGATCAGATTCATGAACATCTGTAAAGTAATATAGTGCTATACAAAGAAAAGCAAAAAATCAGGACACAAGAAAAAAGACAAATCTAAAATAAAAACTCAGTGGATGAAGGGAAGAGTTAAAAGTGAGAAAATATCCCCGAATTCAGAACATAAAGTCAATCTATAGATATAGTCAGAGGCCAATCATTTGCCTAGTAAAAACGTACCAGAATGCAAGAGAAGTTAGAGAAGGAAAAAATACAGAACTAAAGAAAATATCCCTAAATGGAAGTACAGTGTCTTGAGGCTGAAAAGGAGCTCTGCCTAGATATATCCTAGTAAAATTTTGGAACTTTAAGCAGATAAAAAGATGGAGAAAAGAAGGAGAGAAGGCAAAAACAAAGCAGGATATCCACAAAGTACTGTATAAGTAGGCTATATAATAACCAGGCTTCTCACTAGTAAAACCAAACAGCAGAAGAAAGGAAATAACTCAAAGTTTTGAGAGAAAAAGTTGGAGACTAAATTCTGTATCTATCCAAACCAATCATATGAATTTATTTTTGGATATTCTAGAATTCAGTATACTTTTCACTCACACAATACTTACAAAAAAAAATTACTCAAGAAGGTAATATAGCAAATTGAAAAAGGAACCCAAGAAAGAAGATAACATGAGACATAAGCTGAATGTGAGTCAGGAAATCATAAAGGCACAAAGAAAGTCAAAGCATTCACTACACAGAGATATATGAAAGATTCTCTTCCAGGTAGCAGTCTTAATAACAGAATATTTTCTATGTGGCCAAATGTATTACTAGGTTAGAGTGAACAACATTTACAGAATCACGATGTTGTCAGTGTTCTTTCAAGTGTTAAGTCTCAATCTTGCCCAAAGTACTTCCACCTGGATTACTTCACAGGCTAACACTTGACAATGAAAAAGAAAAGCACAGACAAAAACTGGGAAGGAGAGGGACAAGAGAAGTGGAACAAGGGTGACTCCAAGAATTTCAGCTTTCATTGAGGGGATAAACGGACACTGTCTCAAGAGGAGCAAACGTGAAATGGAAGCATCAAATACAATATTTAAAGAAAAAAAAGTCAACCATAAGAAACCGTTTTTAAAAAGGTTAAAAAAGTTAATAATATGATGAAGAAGTCATATATATATATATAATATATATATGTATATATATATACACAGGTGAGGAACAGTGTAGATGGGAGGTATGATAAGGATAGAAATTCGCTATCTTTCACAGCAGGGGAATCAACAGACTGTTATCAAGGGAAAAAGGCTAAAGTATATTAAAGTTAAAATAGTACTTCCCAGAAGAATTACAAGTTAGTTGTTACCTCTGAGGAATGAAACTGGCGGTAAGAATGGGTGATACTTTTTCACTTTGTGGCTTTTTATACAAGTTTTTATCTTTTTTTTTTTTCTTTTTGTTTCCATTTTATTTATTTTTTTCAGCGTAACAGTATTCATTCTTTTTGCACAACACCCAGTGCTCCATGCAAAACGTGCCCTCCCCATTACCCACCACCTGTTCCCCCAACCTCCCACCCCTGACCCTTCAAAACCCTCAGGTTGTTTTTCAGAGTCCATAGTCTCTTATGGTTCACCTCCCCTCCCCAATGTCCATAGCCCGCTCCCCCTCTCCCAATCCCACCTCCCCCCAGCAACCCCCAGTTTGTTTTGTGAGATTAAGAGTCATTTATGGTTTGTCTCCCTCCCAATCCCATCTTGTTTCATTTATTCTTCTCCTATCCCCCTACCCCCCCATGTTGCTTCTCCATGTCCTCATATCAGGGAGATCATATGATAGTTGTCTTTCTCCGATTGACTTATTTCACTAAGCATGATACGCTCTAGTTCCATCCACGTCGTCGCAAATGGCAAGATTTCATTTCTTTTGATGGCTGCATAGTATTCCATTGTGTATATATACCACATCTTCTTTATCCATTCATCTGTTGATGGACATCTAGGTTTTTTCCATAGTCTGGCTATTGTAGACATTGCTGCTATAAACATTCGGGTACACGTGCCCCTTCGGATCACTATGTTTGTATCTTTAGGGTAAATACCCAGTAGTGCAATTGCTGGGTCATAGGGTAGTTCTATTTTCAACATTTTGAGGAACCTCCATGCTGTTTTCCAGAGTGGTTGGACCAGCTTGCATTCCCACCAACAGTGGAGGAGGGTTCCCCTTTCTCCACATCCTCTCCAGCATCTGTCATTTCCTGACTTGTTAATTTTAGCCATTCTGACTGGTGTGAGGTGATATCTCATTGTGGTTTTGATTTGTATTTCCCTGATGCCGAGTGACGTGGAGCACTTTTTCATGTGTCTGTTGGCCATCTGGATGTCTTCTTTGCAGAAATGTCTGTTCATGTCCTCTGCCCATTTCTTGATTGGATTGTTTGTTCTTTGGGTGTTGAGTTTGCTAAGTTCCTTATAGATTTTGGATACTAGCCCTTTATCTGATATGTCGTTTGCAAATATCTTCTCCCATTCTGTCAGCTGTCTTTTGGTTTTGTTAACTGTTTCCTTTGCTGTGCAAAAGCTTTTGATCTTGATGAAATCCCAATAGTTCATTTTTGCCCTTGCTTCCCTTGCCTTTGCCGTTGTTCCTAGGAAGATGTTGCTGCGGCTGAGGTCGAAGAGGTTGCTGCCTGCATTCTCCTCAAGGATTTTGATGGATTCCTTTCTCACATTGAGGTCCTTCATCCATTTGGAGTCTATTTTCGTGTGTGGTGTAAGGAAGTGGTCCAATTTCATTTTTCTGCATGTGGCTGTCCAATTTTCCCAGCACCATTTATTGAAGAGGCTGTCTTTTTTCCATTGGACATTCTTTCCCGCTTTGTCGAAGATGAGTTGGCCATAGAGTTGAGGGTCGATTTCTGGGCTCTCTATTCTGTTCCACTGATCTATGTGTCTGTTTTTGTGCCAGTACCATGCTGTCTTGATGATGACAGCTTTGTAATAGAGCTTGAAGTCCGGAATTGTGATGCCACCAACTTTGGCTTTGTTCTTCAATATTCCTTTGGCTATTCGAGGTCTTTTCTGGTTCCATATAAATTTTAGGATTATTTGAAACCAGGTCTCCAGGAAATATTGAAAGGGGTCCTCTAAGCAAAGAGAGAGCCTAAAAGTAGTAGATCAGAAAGGTACAGAGACAATATACAGTAACAGTCACCTTACAGGCTACTAATGGCACTAAATTCATATCTCTCAATAGTTACCCTGAATGTTAATGGGCTAAATGCCCCAATCAAAAGACACAGGGTATCAGAATGGATAAAAAAACAAAACCCATCAGTATGTTGCCTACAAGAAACTCATTTTAGACGCGAAGACATCTCCAGATTGAAAGTGAGGGGGTGGAAAACAATTTACCATGCTAATGGGCATCAGAAGAAAGGTGGGGTGGCAATCCTTATATCAGATCAATTAGATTTTAAGCCAAAGACTATAATAAAGAGATGAGGAAGGACACTATATCCTACTCAAAGGGTCTGTCCAACAAGAAGATCTAACAATTTTAAATATCTATGCCCCTAATGTGGGAGCAGCCAACTATATCAACCAATTAATAACAAAATCAAAGAAACACATCAATAATAATACAATAATAGTAGGGGACTTTAACACTCCCCTCACTGAAATGGACAGATCATCCAAGCCAAAGATCAACAAGGAAATAAAGGCCTTAAATGACACACTGGACCAGATGGACATCACAGATATATTCAGAACATTTCATCCCAAAGCAACAGAATACACATTCTTCTCTAGTGCACATGGAACCTTCTCCAGAATAGATCACATCCTGGGTCACAAATCAGGTCTCAACCGGTATCAAAAGATTAGGATTATTCCCTGCATATTTTCAGGCCACAATGCTCTGAAGCTAGAACTCAATCACAAGACGAAAGCTGGAAAGAACCCAAATACATGGAGACTAAACAGCATCCTTCTAAAGAATGAATGGGTCAACCAGGAAATTAAAGAAGAATTGAAAAAATTCATGGAAACAAATGATAATGAAAACACAACAGTTCAAAATCTGTGGGACACAGCAAAGGCAGTCCTGAGAGGAAAATATATAGCGGTACAAGCCTTTCTCAAGAAACAAGAAAGGTCTCAAGTACACAACCTAACCCTACGCGTAAAGGAGCTGGAGAAAGAACAAGAAAGAAACCCTAAACCCAGCAGGAGAAGAGAAATCATAAAGATCAGAGCAGAAATCAATGAAATAGAAACCAAAAAAACAATAGAAAAAATCAATGAAACTAGGAGCTGGTTCTTTGAAAGAATCAATAGGATTGATAAACCCCTGGCCAGACTCATCAAAAAGAAAAGAGAAAGGACCCAAATCAATAAAATCATGAATGAAAGAGGAGAGATCACAACTAACACCAAAGAAATACAGACAATTATAAGAACATACTATGAGCAACTCTACGCCAACAAATTGGACAATCTGGAAGAAATGGATGCATTCCTAGAGACATATAAACTACCACAACTGAACCAGGAAGAAATAGAAAACCTGAACAGGCCCATAACCAGTAAGGAGATTGAAACAGTCATCAAAAATCTCCAAACAAACAAAAGCCCAGGGCCAGACGGCTTCCCAGGGGAATTCTACCAAACATTTAAAGAAGAACTCATTCCTATTCTCCTGAAACTGTTCCAAAAAATAGAAATGGAAGGAAAACTTCCAAACTCATTCTATGAGGCCAGCATCACCTTGATCCCAAAACCAGACAAGGATCCCACCAAAAAAGAGAACTACAGACCAATATCCTTGATGAACACAGACGCAAAAATTCTCGCCAAAATACTAGCCAATAGGATTCAACAGTCCATTAAAAGGATTATTCACCACGATCAAGTGGGATTTATTCCAGGGCTGCAGGGTTGGTTCAACATCCGCAAATCAATCAATGTGATAGAACACATTAATAAAAGAAAGAACAAGAACCATATGATACTCTCAATAGATGCTGAAAAAGCATTTGACAAAGTACAGCATCCCTTCCTGATCAAAACTCTTCAAAGTGTAGGGATAGAGGGCACATACCTCAATATTATCAAAGCCATCTATGAAAAACCCACCGCAAATATCATTCTCAATGGAGAAAAACTGAAAGCTTTTCCATTAAGGTCAGGAACACGGCAGGGATGTCCATTATCACCACTGCTATTCAACATAGTATTAGAAGTCCTAGCCTCAGCAATCAGACAACAAAAAGAAATTAAAGGCATCCAAATTGGTAAAGAAGAAGTCAAACTATCACTCTTTGCAGATGATATGATACTATATGTGGAAAACCCAAAAGACTGCACTCCAAAACTGCTAGAACTTGTACAGGAATTCAGTAAAGTGTCAGGATATAAAATCAATGCACAGAAATCAGTTGCATTTCTGTATACCAACAACAAGACTGAAGAAAGAGAAATTAAGGAGTCAATCCCATTTACAATTGTACCCAAAACTATAAGATACCTAGGAATAAACCTAACCAAAGAGACTAAGAATCTATACACAGAAAATTATAAAGTACTCATGAAAGAAATTGAGGAAGACACAAAAAAATGGAAAAATGTTCCATGCTCCTGGATTGGAAGAATAAATATTGTGAAAATGTCTATGCTACCTAAAGCAATCTACACATTTAATGCAATCTCTATCAAAATACCATCCATTTTTTTCAAAGAAATATACAAGTTTTTATCTTTGAAACCATGTTCAACACATTACTTCTATAATTTTTGAAAGGGAAATATGTAGGTTAACACACTGTTCAGTTAAAAAGCGAGCTGTAGAAGGTGTATGCACACATCACTGGGGGGGGGGGGGGGTTCCGTTCACACTCCCCTCCCCACCTTCCTGAACAACAAACAGGCTCTCAGTAGCACTGTCTTTTGATGCTGCAGCTACTGACAGTGGCCAGAGCCTAAGTGACCAAGAGAGATCTCCTGCGAGAAGCTGAACACTCACTAGTAGAAAGCCCACCCAAAGGGGATAATGGATGCTTATGGTTTTCTAAAAAGAAAAGTTTCAATTCCCAAATCTGGTAAAGGCAGAACGATACCCTTCTAAAGTAGTTCACGTGCTTACAATCCCTTCCAGTGATAAGATCCCTGGTAAAATACTTGGAAAAAACAAACACCGGATAGCAAAGAAACAACTAAAGGCAGAACTTGGATGCAGTCTGCTGCGCCTCCCTAGCACTCCCCAAAGCTCTGCAAGGAAAGCTACTTGCTGAAAATACCTCTAGGCCGAGGCGAATAGCCGCTTCTGTAAAGCTTCGTCTTTCCTTCTCGAAATTCTTTTTTTGCTCTTTAAACAGGGACCACTCTTCCTTGAGGCGCTCCTTCTCTTCCAGCAAGTAACAGTCGCGTAGCAGGGAAGTGGTGTCATCGTCACACGCAGTAGCGAGCTGCTGCTATTAAATTTGGAAACATAGTAAGTTCCAGGGGGTCCCTGCAACGCTCTCCATTAAAATTAGAGCAAGGGAAGCAGGGTCAAACTTTCAGGGAAGGACAGAAATGATGAAAAACCAGAAAGGCAAGCAAGGATTCTCATTTTCCAGCTGGTGAAGTCCCGCCTGAGGAACAGCGTGCGTTGTACCTGTCAGCAAGCCAAGAACAGAGCTGAGAGCAGAAAACCAACACTACAGATCTTCTGAGATGCAGGAGGAACAATCTAGCAAGGCTTAGTTAAAATCCTGACCACTCTCACAGGAAAACAGCTTGAAAAGGCAACTCACACCAACCTGTAAAAGCTGCTGCTGAGTTTTAATCATTTCTTTACACTGCTGAATCTCTAACTCGAGTTTTTCAGTTTCTTGTTCGTGGTCTTGTCGTGAGATGACGTCTTCATCGTTAAAACCTTCTAGGTGTACCTTTGAAACTAACATAAAACGAGTCATTTGATGTAGGTTTTTACACCACTCAGTTTATGGTGTTTTTTGAATTATAGTTAAGAGAACTTCTCTTTCTGGACTCTTGTAGGTTTTCCTAAAAGGTACTTATTCCCTTTGCCCTTTAAAAATTTCAAAGCTATAATACAACTAAATTTATAGTATTTTAGCACTATCAAAAAATTTAAAAAGGAAAGCAACTTATTATAAGGGATTCATGACAACTACAAATTCGTATAATTTTTGGACTAAAATGATATCTTTACTAATAGTTCTACTATGAACATTTAATCTGTAATCCCTATTTACCCAAGACTATGTCCTAATTAAAACTGGACAACCTAAAAGCATCTGGCTTCAGCTCAGATCATGACCCAGAGTCCAGGGATCGAGCCCTGCGTTGGGCTCCCTGGTCAGCGGGGAGTTTGCTTGTCCCTCTGTCCCTCACCCTGCTGGAGCATGCTCTCTCTCTCTTGCTTGCTCACTTTCTCAAATAAATAAAAAAAATCTTAAAATAATGGACAATCAATATTCACAAAAGAGAAAAATAATTAACAAATCCATAAACTACTTTGGACTCTTCTTCAAAGATCAATGCAGTGCTACAAAGCGTGCAAATTCCTATTCCACAAAGTCCAAACACACTTGCCATTTACTAAGAGATGGTGACTGACGTCAATAAAATCTCATGTAAATTAATTTTGGCACAAAATGTTGCTGATTACTCTTTACTACTGAAGACAATTGACAGTGATTTTTATGGCTTCTGACATTTAGAATAACTTTTCTTTCAACAGACTTCTTTTACTGAGCAGAAACTTTTTCTTGATTTAAAAGCATGCAAACTTTAACAAATATAAATATTAAGAATACATTCATCAGTGTAAATCTATACTATCTGCAGTGACAGGGAATGGTGTCTAAAATACAGTGTTAAATGAAAAAAGCAGTAGAAAAAATATGTAATGTTCAATTTCTGTTTATATATATATATATATATTTTTTTTTTTAAGATTTTATTTATTTATTTTGCAGAGAGAGAGTGCAAGTGCCTGTGCATGAGCAGTGGAAGGGGCAGAGGGAGAAGGAAGAGAGAGAGAATCTCAAGCATTCCCCACTGAGTGCAGAGCCCCACATGGGGCTCAATCCCACAACCCTGAGATCATGACCTAAGCTGAAACCAAGAGTCAGAACCCGAGCCACCCAGGCACCCCAGTTTTTAATATATTTTTAAATAAATATTTTGTGGGTGCCTGGGTAGCTCGGTTGGTTAAGCGTTTGCCTTTGGCTCAGGTCATTATCCCAGAGTCCTGGGGTCAAGTCCAACATTGAGCTCCCTACTCAGTGGGGAGTCTGCTTCTCCCTCTGCCTGTGCTCCCCCTGTGCCTGTGCTCTCTATCAAATGAAGAAATAAAATCTTCAAAAAATATATATTTTGTAAATGCCTACAGAAAAATCCAGAAAGATAAGCACCAAACTGTTAAGTGTCATGAACAAGAAACAGAAACCTGAATATTCTACTTCATATACTTCCTAATTGATATTTTATATTAAACATCTATTATTCTGAAAGTAACTTAAAATAAATTAGTAGGAACCAGGAGTATGCAAGGATCTAGGAATAATAAGCAAAAGGCTCATACTTATACCATATCACGAATAATAATTCTTAATTTCCAAGATCTCTTACCGATCTTATTCAATTGTACGTTGCACTCAGAATCGATGGTTCAGAGAAAGATTCACTGAGGGGAAATTATTTCTGAGTGAGGTTCAAACCTCACTTCTAGAAGTAGATAGAAGCTTGATTATCAAACCACCAAACTGAGCTCCAGTATTTCAGGGTCTGAGCCCCTGACGTGACTTTCCAAATGACTGAAATAAAGAACCGAGTGTCACAACTCACTTTGCAGGCTCCCTTAAGACAGTAAGTTACCTTGGTTATCAAGTTTTTCTACGTGACTTTTCAAAATTCTCCACTGTTTTCTGATGCTGTTGGTAAGCTGCTCTCTCACAGTCTCACAGGAAAGGTCCCACATGCTCTCCCTACTCAGTTCCCCAGCATCTTCTTCCGCATCAGAGATAACCTACGAGCAAGAGAGATGAGAAGGAAAGACCAATATCTTAAAATGGCTCCAGATAATCAGGTAGTAATCAAACTGATTATCAGAGATACCCATCCAAATCATTTCTGTGCTGTCTCTTATGCATATATGACCTAATATTAAAGACAGAAATTCTCCAATTCAGGTCTCATCAAATATGACTTTGAATCCAAATATAGTTAGTGACAAGAGTCACAGAGCTGTGTAAGGAAGAGTTATTTCCTACTTGTCCAGTGTTATGTTAGAGCTCTCACATGCTAATTAATTCCCAAATCATGTTACAATGTGGGAAAAATGATGCTTAGAGAAGTAGAGATACTGCATATTATCATATAGCCAAGAGGTAGAACTGAGATCTGAAGTTAGATCAACTTATCTCCCATCCTAGTCTGTTTTAAAAAATAAACCAGTGAGGTTATCTACAAAATAAAAACAACTGTGAATCCTATTTTTCTCATATAATTTAAAAAAATAAAACTAGAGATTATTTTTCTTTTTACTCTACCAAGACACTAAATCATAGGAAAATACAGCAAACCACTGACAAAGAATCATACAGAATCAAAGCAGGATAAAGAACATAGGCAAACAGTACTAACATATATTATGTCAAAATCTGCAGCTACATAAATAATAGTATGTATTATTACACACACACACACACACACACACATATCTGCATAATAATCTGCAAAGTCCTAAATTTGTTGTTAACATCAGGAAAGTGGACAGAGATATACTTCCTTAACATGAACAATAAAATATCTTGCTGGGGGAAAAAAGAAAACGGATCAAAGATGAAAGAAATGCTGATCAGACTGTTCCCACAGGCAGGTAGAGCAGGAATGAGGGAGCAACTCAGCAGGGGAGAACTGTATCAAAGGCTGCAGAGGTCAAGGTCTCCCAGGGGAAGCAGGTTGGAGCTACTAAGTAGCCTCTGGAGCTACTCGCAAGGAATTCTTCCAAGGAGCCACACCTTCTGTGTGTTAAAGCATGCCAGAATACTACAATTCCATTATTTAAAAAAATGAACAATAATTGCTTCACACTGCCCAGACTGAATGAAATTGAAACCACACACTGAAAATAAAAAAATTAACTTGAATTTTGGCTATATGTTATGGCTGTACTTAAGCACAATAATAAATTAATGAAACCTCAAGGCTACCTAGGCATTCAAGGTTAATCTTATTCCTCTTGCTATAACAGCTCCAAAATCCTTAAAAGAAAGGAAGGAATAGAATTAAATTGCAAGAGAAAAAAATTCTAGAAAAGCAGATCTTTTAAAAACAAGAAATCTACTTAAGAGATTATTGCATCTCCAAAGGTAAACATCTGAATTTTTAAGAATTATACAGGATACTCCCCACTGGCTGTGGTGGCGAGGAGAGGGGAGTTGAAACATCTGAGAAAGGTCTCCTTGAGTTACTCCTTACTTGAGCTGAATACACGCTGGTAATGTTAGTAAAGGTGGGGCCAAAAACTGCAGACGCTGCGTGAGTAACGGGAACTGCTCACTCTGGAGAGGGCTTTGTGCACGTACACAACAAAAAGTGACAGCCTTTGACAGAAAAGGTGGAGGTCAAGCAGGTCCTGGATTGGAAGTTTCAAAGACATTCATGTAATTTTTTTTTTTTAAAGAAGGAAAAAAGAGGGGTGCCTGGGTGGCTCAGCGGGTTAAAGCCTCTGCCTTCGGCTCAGGTCATGATCCCAGGGTCCTGGGATCGAGCCCCGCATCGGGCGCTCTGCTTGGCTGGGAGCCTGCTTCCTCCTCTCTCTCTGCCTGCCTTTCTGCCTACTTGCCTACTTGTAATCTCTATCTGTCAAATAAATAAATCTAAAAAAAAAAAAAGAGATAGAAGGTGTGATGTGCTTAATAGTGACACCACACGGTAAATAATACCGTTTAAAAGGTTTAAAAAACAAGTTCTGTCTTTTGATGGTGCCATTTGCGACGACGTGGATGGAACTAGAGCGTATCATGCTTAGTGAAATAAGTCAATCGGAGAAAGACAACTATCATATGATCTCCCTGATATGAGGACATGGAGAAGCAACATGGGGGGGGTAGGGGGATAGGAGAAGAATAAATGAAACAAGATGGGATTGGGAGGGAGACAAACCATAAATGACTCTTAATCTCACAAAACAAACTGGGGGTTGCTGGGGGGAGGTGGGATTGGGAGAGGGGGAGCGGGCTATGGACATTGGGGAGGGGAGGCGAACCATAAGAGACTATGGACTCTGAAAAACAACCTGAGGGTTTTGAAGGGTCAGGGGTGGGAGGTTGGGGCAACCTGAGGGTTTTGAAGGGTCAGGGGTGGGAGGTTGGGGGAACAGGTGGTGGGTAATGGGGAGGGCACGTTTTGCATGGAGCACTGGGTGTTGTGCAAAAAGAATGAATACTGTTACGCTGAAAAAATAAATTAAAAAAAAAATAAAAGCTAAAAAAAAAAAACAAAAACAAGTTCTGATGACTTGCTGATAATTAGCAGTTCCCATCAACTTTATTTTCAGATTTTAGTCACTTGCCTGACTCTAGAATTTAAACATGTGAAGCGATTAAGCTAAAAGAAATTTTCCCCATTACATGATTTGTTTTCAGACCTCCGCACGTATTACTCCCCTTGTGTCACACGCCTCTACCCCCAAAACTTTAGGAGCCAATTCAAAGGTCACTCTGTGAGGCCTTCTTTGATTGCCACACTTCCTGTGCTCAGCACGTTTGTATCACCCTATTATAGCTCCTAAGATGTGTAACCATTACTTTGGCCTATTCCCCATCTCCCCAAAAGAGCTTCTTGAATGATGCAATGGACGGAATGTTCATGTTCCTCAAATTCACGGTGAAATTCTAAGGCCCAGTGTGCGGGTATTCAGAGGTAGGGCCTTCAGGAAGTGAGGAGATCATGAAAAGTCGTGTCCTCATGAGTGGGATGAGTGCCCCTAAAAAGGGACTCCGGTGAGCTCCTCCTCTTTCCAGCATGGGAGGGTGAGGGTACAAGGAGTCGGCAATGTGCAACCAGGAGGACATACTCTCTCCAGACATTGACCCTACTAGTATCCCGAGTTTGAACCTCCCAGCTCCGGAATGTTAAAAAATAATTTTCTGTTGTTCTTAACCACCCAGTCTGTGGTAGTTTGTTGTAACAGTCCCAAATGAAACAAAGGAGTCGAAATTCCTTTTTGCTTTTTCTTTCCGGGGACCAGAACATAAAGTTCATTCCGCAAATTTCTGGACTGAATGATGAGTTGGTTCCCAAAGTTAATAAACATTTCATTCTGAAAGTCAAGCCTGCTTAAAGTACCTATACCTAAACTATTTAGAGGATACTCAGCACAATGGTTAAAAACATGAACTCTAGGGTGAGACGGACGAACTTGGATTTAAATCCTAGCTCTGTCACCTGTGATACTTGGCTAATGAGACGAGTGTGCCTGTTTCCTCAGCTATAATAGGGGATAATTATGATGTGCAAAACATCAAATTAGAAAAATGAAATGAGACATGTTCGTAAAGTGCTTATCACAGTGTGGCACAGAGTAAGTCCCCGGAAGGTCACTTGCATCATTTCCCAGGCCATGTCTAGAAACACACAGGGACATTCTGTTGTCATCATCACAGTGACTAGGGGTAGCAGAGCAATGAGCATTCTGTCCAAAATACCAAGGGTGTCCCCACTGGGAATACCTAGCTACTGTCTGAATTGTTTGACTTAGCAATCCGAAACTCTATTAGAGAGGAAAGAGCCACTTACAGTTCCTGTACTATCATCTGCTCTTTCTCTAGGTTTCTGCTTTTGGGGAGAAAGAAGAGAAATCATTTCCTTTTTCATTTGCTGAAGAACCTTCTTAAGTTCAGCATTTTCCATTAGGATTTGTTTCTGACGATATTCATAATCATTCAAGAGAATTTTATACATTTCATCTTCGTTCCTGAGGAAGAAACTGTCAGTATGAAAATGCAGTTATAGAAAGAAAACACTAATGAAATATATCAATTTAAATTGAACCTTACCTGGCCTCAGTTTTACCGGTCCTCCAGGAGCCTCTTTTTCCATCAGCTCTCCCCACATAATTTAAAACTTCCATAGCTATAAACATGAACATGCAAAACAGAACCAATTCTTACCATACATACATTTAAGTGTATAAAACCCTAACACACTCTATACAGACTGAACACACAGGTCAACCTGGTATAGATTAGGATTTGGGCTCAAACAGCCCAGTTTTCAAGTTCCAGTTCTCCATCACTGAGAAGCACTAAGATCTTGACCAGTTATTTAACTACGAAGCCTGTTTCTTCATCAATACAGAGGGAATAATGAAAGTATCTACCCAAGAGTTGTTGTGAAGAGTAAAAGAAGTTGTTACAACACTTAACAAAGTGATTGGTAAGTACTATTTTATTATCATTATTCATTTTATCATTGGGGTTGGCAAACAATGGCCTGTAGGCCAGCTGCCTGATTTTCTAGATACATTTTATTAGCACATGCCAGACCATGTGTTAATATAGTTTTACACTATAAGTGTAAGGGTGAACAGCTGTGACTAAAGACTATGGACTCCACAAACCTGAACATGTTTACTATGAGAATCTTTACAGAAAAAGTCTGGCAAGCCCTCTGTTGTCATCATCAAAGGAGTCAAGGCCCCTGTGTATTAGTTTCTCTTCTGTCTGGCGGGGGGATGGAAGCAGTTGGCATCAGAAGAAAGTAAGAAGACAGTAAGTTATTATAATTTTAGACTTGATAAAATCATTATGAAACTGCAGCTTCCAGTTAGGTCTGGACTAGGAAACAGCCAGACTCCCATAAAATCCATAAAATAAGGGCTCTGTTACCAGTCACATCTTTAATAAACTTCTCTAATCAGGTGTTACATTTTATCCTTCCAGCATTTCCTCCTGCTCTGTATTTAATTCATGAATGAACATGAGGTTAACCAACGAAGTTCAAATCTGATTACCTAAAGATTTTCCAATGCTGTCTTAACTGCTTATTATGCTTTCATTTTTCAGTGATCTTTATAAAATAAGCTAGTCGACTGAGTGCGAGAGCTCTGCCGCGCTAGATCTGCAGTGATGCCACCAGCACTGAGCGGCCTGCTGACAGCAGACACAGCCCACCACAGGACAGCCTGAGACATCTGCTCATCAGCTGTTGTGTCAGCAAGTCCCACCCAGCTCAGCTTCGGAAACCACAGTTCAGGGCATTATCGTACACTGTGGCTTAGAACATGACCTACAGTCCACCTGGGAACCACTGTCTGATAAATCAGTGCCTGGATTTCCTGTGCCCTATCTTCCTGGGCCAGCAAAACTGTATCCGCGCAGCGGTAGTCGCGTGTGTGTGTGTGTGTGTGTGTGTGTGTGTGTGTGGCCAGCAAAACTGTATCCGCGCAGCGGTAGTCGCGTGTGTGTGTGTGTGTGTGTGTGTGTGTGTGTCTGTCTCTGTCTGTCTCGTGCACACAGTTCTACATTTCCACCTACGTGATTTCCCTGAAATTATGCACAATTGGATGAAGCTGCAAATTGATTTTCAAAAGAGTGACACTAGAAAAAAGTTCACCTTAAGCACAAACATAAGCATAACATTCAGTCCATCTTTCAAACTAGTTGCCGCAAAAATGCACAGCAACACTTATTTAAAGGAACTGATGTAAATGATTTGGTCTGATAAGTAATTTTATGAAGTTAATTCTAAAATCACACTTGTTTTGACACTCAGACACTCATCTTGAGTTTTCATATGATCAGTTCTTTAATCCTCTGGCTTAGTTTTTCCTCTGTGGAACTACAACTGTCATATTTTAAAAAAAAAATTGTAACTTATATGCAACAAAGGAAGCAAAGCAAAATTATTATTTTTGCTAGTGCACTGCCTCCATTTCTAGTTTATATGGATACCCACCATCTACAAACAACTGCATAAAGCATAAAAATAATACTTCATGAGTTATCGTGCTCCATCTATTCATTTATTTTTTTAGCATATTAGCTTTATTTATTCTCCTTTATCTTAACCAGTTGGTTTCTTACCTATTTTTTTATCCTTTTTGTTCATAACAAGTTGATGTAGACGTTCTTTTAATTTATTATATTCACGTTCTTTTCTCTTCATATCATGATTATACTGAGTAGCTCGACTTGCAATGATATTTTGTAATTTTTGTACCTGGAAAAAAGCATTTTGGATCAAATCAGTCCCTTTATGATTGATAACCCCAGGTACAATGTGTAAATTCAAAAAAGAGAAGTCCTAGCATTCACCTCCTCATAAAATAGTTTATTTTAGGATTATTCTTCCTTCCCAATAACCTCTGGAAATCAATTTTTAAAGTACCATTAGGTGAATCACATGAAGTCTTTATTTCTTAATTCTAAAATTTCTAGAGCTGCTAATTTCCTAAATTATTTTTCTACCTTTTCTTTATTGTGTTATGTTAGTCACCATAAAATACATCATTAGTTTTTGATGCAGTGTTCCAAGAGTCATTGTTTATGTACAACATCCAGTGCTCCTTTTTATGCTATGTACAGATTCTGCTCATTTAGAAACCAGAAATGCTTACAGAAGTATTAAAGTGATTAAAGCTTCGTCTGAAACAAGAATTAACCTGATTATCTGCAGTGACTTCCTTATACTGTATAACTGACTTGACTCACATGATTCCTTGTTAATCTGTCACAAACTAGCCCTAGCACATCACAGCACATAAGCAGGTTTGTTTTTATCTGATCATGAACAGTTCTCAAATTAGAGTAAGTCTAAACAGCAGACAGAATCCGGCTCAAACACTTGCTGAGTACCTACTATGCGTCCGGCCCTGCAGCTCTGTGTTTAGATCTACTGCAGCTTCTCAGGAAGCCCTAGATAGGAAGTGTGTTCTATTCTATACAAACATTTTTAATTTCTGCTGGAGATGATGTTTAACTCAATTCCTACTAAAGATTAACTATATTCAAATCACTTACGTGTAATCTGCAGATCTAGTCAAAATTTTCAGTGAAACAACCCAAGGAAATGCATAAGCAACCTTGCAGTTTAAGATAATTCACTATCCACTAACTGCATTACTAGTCAAAATATGACAAAACAATCTGCCTAAATCACTATAAAATCATGAAAGAAATAAGCTCCCCTAAAAGTCCTTAATTATAGTTAAAAAAATATAACACTGAAAATAAATATTGTGTTTTTATAGTTATGACATGGCCAAGGTCAAAGTGCAGAGCAGTAAGAACATAATGATTTCTTCTGATATACATTAAGAAATGGTAATTTCAAATGCATTAACTCTGTAGATCCAAATACTAAGTAGCCACTGTAGCAGAAATGAAATTAAAATCACGATATCGATAACAATCAGAAATAAGATTTGTAATGTGAATTGCTTTTTTTAAAAAAATAGAACTCTTGTGCCCATTTAGTCAAGTAATTAATAGCTTGACTGGATGAACACTCGCAGTATTTAATACAGAGATAGAAGAGGCATGCCAGATATTAAGTATAGGTATGGCAGAGAATAAAAGATCTGCATTTAAAGCACCCTGGTGCCTAAGAAAAAGGGATAATGCACAGAGTCCAGGACGGACAGCAGAGGACACTGGCTGTCACAAGTTATGGACCAATATACTAAATTCCATGAATCCACGTGGGGCCGGGAGTGCCAGGGAGAGCTCCTGAGCTCAGTTAATATGCTGCAATGCTGTACACAGAGGTCCACCGTACCAGTCTGACAAAGGATGAATTAATGTTCTTGTTTTAAAGTGGAGTATGGTCATGTCAAATCCAAAAGGAAAAAAAAAATCACGTAAACTTCATCTTCAATAACTGACAACCCACCTCATCTTTCTCATTTTTCAGTAGCTGATGCAAATTCCGGTTCTTGCACTGTAACTGTCTGTCTCTCTCCTGAAGCCCAATCATTTCTCTCCTGGAGGTTTCCAGTTGTTCCTAAAACATCCACATGCAACTGTGATTAAAATTAACATAGGACTCGGAACAAATGAATTCTTCAAAGATTAGTAAAACAACGTACACATACTAGGGTTTGTTAGCTAGAACTGCAGTTTAATGGCACACATGTTCACTTAAAACAATTAGTATAAGACAATACTGTAAGGTTATAAATTTACTTATGTTTAAATGTCATATGGTAATTTCTTAAAATACCAACATTTTTTATATATATACAAATGAGTTTCAAAGTGCCTCCTTTGAAATCTTCAAATATAAGATTCACTTCAAAAATAAGTGAAATCTTCACTTATTCCAGTGATGCTGCCACTGGACGCTTTTTAAATCTCCTTTTCGGACTCTTCAGCACTTCTACGGTACATTCTTTGAGAAAGAATCAAAGTGATGTGGAGCTTCTTTAGGAAGCTCTTTAGGAAGACGTGGAGCAAAGTGGGAACCCTTCAGGTCAGAAAGGGTGGGACTCTAGCACAACATTCGTTCTCCCTTGCGAGTGCTAACCTCTGAAGATTTTTTTCCAGAGAGGAATGACAGCATTGCTGGAGTCGGTACAAGATAAGATGTTCATTTTAAATTCATTCCACACATTTCCTGAGGAAATGTGCCAAGTTCTGCATGAGGCCACTGGGATATTTTTAAAATCCTCTTATCTTTATAAAATATAAAAGCCTCTCAAGTTATGGCATAACTGACCACAAATAACAACTTGCACAATACCTATAACAATGGGCCTCAAGGAGAGTCAGGAA
The DNA here is from genome assembly GCF_922984935.1 of Meles meles. Classification (NCBI taxonomy): domain Eukaryota; kingdom Metazoa; phylum Chordata; class Mammalia; order Carnivora; family Mustelidae; genus Meles; species Meles meles. The sequence continues at coordinate 145,337,295 of NC_060066.1, read as the reverse complement.
TTTGTGAAATTTAGGAACACACTTCCAATAACTCCAAAGTTACCAGAATTTTTGGCACCCTCTTCTTCAGAGTGTTTATGACTTCCTATCATGCCAGACCATTTGGAATGACTAAACTTAGAGGCGCTGGGCCAGTTGCTATGTCCCATATATGTCAAATCAGATTCACTTTGAGTGATTATCAACGCTTTATTTGAACTCCCCATCAGCCCTGCAAATCTACAAACCTCCCTCCTACATCACTTATCTCATACTATCATCCCCTATAAACCTGAGACAGAGACTGGGCCAGTCTCCTAAATTCATGACTCTTTATTCCCCAAATTCAATTTTTCATAAAATTCTACCCATTTTTACCTCCCACGTTTGCTTCATATTTCACTTTTACCATCTCCACTGGTACTACCTTAGTTCAAGTCCAAAACCTCTCTGGCTCTGGCAGCTGCTAAGGCCTACTAATAGCTGTCCTTTCCACCAAGCCTTCTGGACTCCCCACCTCTGTCCCAAATGCCAATCTGCCCCTTCCCCATAGTTTCTCCACCATACCACCAGGCTGATATCTACATGACACCCATGATGCCTTCCTCTCACTTACATTCCTTGATGCCTTCGCATTCTGCATGGTGCCTCTCACATCCTTGGATACCTGGGGCCCGGCCTCACCTCTGTCGCTCTTCATCATCATCACACACTTCAGCCCCTACAGAGCTACTGACTATTCCCTGAAAGTCAAATGCTCTCTCCTACCTTTATGCTTTCCACAGGTTATATACCCTCTGCCTACAACGTCTTTTCCAAACATAAGCAAATTTCTACTTACTCCTCCAACCTGAGATCAAATGTGAACTCTCTGTGAAGCCTCCCCTCACTTCCCACACCAAAAACAACTAATGAAGCAAGTATTATGGTTCAATGTATCTCCTTCCATTACGCTACAGTCTCCTTAGGAGCAGGGACCGGGTTCACTCCTCTGTGAAACCCAGTGTGCCTGGCGCAAAAATACTCAATAAAGTTTGCTCAATGAACTGAATGAGTCATATACTAGATCCAGAAGCTCTTCAAGGATAGATCAGCAACTTTTGCCACTGAACAAACATTTCTGTCCAGAGAAAAATACCGGATTTTGGCTCAGGTCAAACCTGAATTAGAAGATTTCCTGGAAAACATTCTATACTCTGGGCTGTCCTAATAAGCAACCATTCCTCAGAGGAAAGGCTAAACAGGTCCGGATTACCAATATCATTGTGTAATTATTCACTAGCTACTTAAAAAACATTTGGCCAAGGTTACCCATGTATAGAAAGTTTCAATGCAGAATTACAGCCTTCAAGGGCTTACAACTCTGAATCAGCCTAATTCTATGGACTTTCCCTAGGTCTCTCTGATTAAGATTAAAGTATTATCCATAACTCACAGCCTTTTTATAACCTTGGAGGCCACTAACTACCCCCTCTAGCTCACCACAGATCCCCCCCTCAGGAATGACCTCTATCCTTCAGGCATTGTAGGATGTATGTATAAAAACCCAAAAATGTTAAAGAGAAAACACTGTTATCACTTGGCTTAGCTTATGAGACATTTGGCTTATTGAAATACAGGTCGACATGCAAGTTCTACCTTAAGTTTTGCATAGCAGTTCTGTAGATGGTCCATATCACTTCCCAGTTTCAAATTCTGTGTTTCTACATTTTCCTGAGCTAGAAGATTCTTCCGCTGAAGTACAAGTAGCTCATTCATACAATTTAAAACAGCAACTATATTTAATTCTCTCTTTGTGTCTTTACCTTTGGATTCTTCATATAATGAAGGAAAACCGAAAGTAGTCAATTCCTGGTAGGAGAAAATGTTTTCTTCAAAGTTGGTTACCAAATGACTTAGTATACAAACAAAAGATAGAAATATTTTCTCAGAAACAATGAAAACTATCCTAAGTTAAGAAAACTGTAAATATCCCAAAGGACACTGAGAGAACTGGGCTCTTTTTAGCCTCTGCTCTACAAGTGCCTGTGTCCTGGGCAAGGCACTTAGTTTATCGGTAAAATAAGGGAGAGACTCCAGGGGAGAAGTCTCTAGAGCAAAGTGGAGGCCAACCTGCTCCTGACAAACACGTTTACCATGTATTCACATGGAATGCTCACCACAGTTCTTTGCTTATCTCGTATGTTGTAAGTCCCAGGCCAAGACATAACAACATATGAGTGCTTGACAAGTGTTTTTCTCATAACTTTGATATGTTTTATTATATAGAACATATATATCATATATATCATAATATATACATATTCTATTATATAGCATGATTTATGCTATTGCTTCTCACACACAAAAAAATTTTTTTACCTGATCAAGATATGAAATACTTTGTTCAATATTCTCTTCTGTGCAGAAGGCACTGAAAAAACTGTGCACATTTTTTGATAAAGGTATTGAAGAACATAGCACTTGCTGTGAGTATAAACTTGATGGAGACATCTTTGTTTCTGAGGTATATTGACAGATATTTTTGCTTTCTGAAAGAATAAAAGGCATTTACTTAAACAACTTAAAAAAACATATGCAAACTACCCCCATTACCAAAGATTTTGAATTATATAAATATTTTTAAGGACTTTCAAATTAAGGCCAAACTGTTTTTTGTATGAAAACTACATACATTGACCCTTGAACAACACAGGGGTTAGGGGCACCAACCCCCCATGCAGCAGAAAAGCTGGTGCCACTGGTGACTTCCACAAAACTGCATGACTAACAGCCTACTGATGACGAGAGCCTTACCAGTAACAGCTGATTCACACATATTTCGCATGTTATATGCACTACATTAGTATATTCTTAAAATAAAGCGAGCTAGGGGAAAAAAGTTACTAAGGAAGTCATAAGAGAAAATACACTTATAGTATTGTATTACATTTATCGGAAAAAAAAAATCTATGTATAAGTGGACCCACACAGTTCAAACCCATGTTATCCAAGAGTCAACTGAACTTTTCTCCAAGAAGAAACAACTATAGAGTGCCTTTAGTAGGCATGTTAAGCTACAACATACTACCTTAATTTACAGTATTTCAGACTTATAAAAATGACAGATAAAAACCACCTGAGTCAAAGGTTATGTATTAAAGGAACAAATCACAGCAACATATTGAAATGGCCAATAAATTTATTTCAACACATAAACATTCTTCTCCAAAATAATAACAATCAAACCCATCATCTATCAAAGGCACTGAATTTGAACCCCACTAATTATGGCACAATTCTTAGGTTTCCCAGATAAATTTTCTGAAGATAAAAAATAGATATTTTACAACTATTTATGTCTCTCTGTAGTCACATCTTCAATAGTTGTGGTAATTATTTTATGGTTTCATTTAAAAATTCATCTCTATAATTAAAACCCCCTTTAGTTTATACTCCTTTTAGGCTCCGTTACCTGAAGACAGTTGTGGGTCTGTAACAGTCATCCACTCTCCCATAGCAGTCACCAGAGCCAGGCTACCTGAGGAACCAGTTCAGCAGTGAGACATTCAGTCCAGCTGCTGTCACCCTTCTATGTAGGCATCTCCTTAAAAAGCAAATTGTAAAACAGTAGCATTTAACCAAAAATATAAAAGCAAATATAAAATCAATGGGTAAAAAGGATTTTGCCTTGTTTATTTCCATACGCTCCTATACAGAACATGGTAGAGCTCATAATAACCGTGTGTGGGTGTGCGTGTGTGTGTGTGTGTGTGTGTGTGTGGTGTGTGGTGTGTGTTTAAGGATCAGAAGTAAAGGGTTATCAAGTTCTACCAAGGTATTCACATTACTTCATATACAAAGTACACAGTACATGATTTGACTAACAATGTAAATCTAAGGTACAACATGGTACTAAGTAAACAAGATTTCAATATATCCTCGAAAATGAAGTACAACTATTTCTACAGATAAGAGGATGAAAAACTTCTTGGCTAGCATTTTCATTTTTTGTTTTTACTAACTATATCAGCAAAAAAAATTTTTTTAATTACTATAGAAAAAAGCACACTTCTATACACTGCTCTCCAGACAGATCACATCAATTCATACCACCATCAGAAATTTGGCAATATGTATCACATCTTACAAACAAAATATATTTTGACCCAGAAATACCACTTTTAAAATCTTATCCTAACAAAAAATGATTTGTGGTTTCTTTGGCAACACATCCACTAAAATCAGAACAATACAGAGAAGATCAGCATGGCCCTGCACAAGGATGATGACATGCAAATTTCTGAAGCGTCCCCTGAAATTAATATTGCACTGTTATGTTAACTAACTGGAATTTAAATAAAACCTTGGAAAAGAAAAAAGATTATTTGTACAGGGGCGCCTGGGTGGCTCATTAGGTTAAGCTTCTGCCTTTGGCTCAGGTCATGATCTCAGGTCCTGGGATCAGGCCCCGAATCAGGCTCTCAGCTCAGCAGGGAATCTGCTTCCCCCTCCCCCCTCTGGCTGCCCATCTGCCTACTTGTGATCTCTCTGTCAAATAAATAAATAAAATCTTTAAAAAAATGATTTGTACAAAGATTCATCTACACGTTGCTCGTGATAACGTCAAAAAAATGGAACTAGCTTATATGCTCCACAGGAGCCTAGTTAAATAAATGACACATTTATACAACAGATCACCTTTAGACACAACCATGTGGAATTAGGGCGGTTAGCCGATACATATGAATGAAGTGGACCAAGTCTAAGAACCTTTCATGTAACCATTTCACACAAATTTTTAGCCTATTGTCATGTTTCTACTTTTTTATAGAGAAAATGGAAGAAATAAATATTTCTACATCATAAAAAATTCAAATGAAATTATAAATGGCAACTGGGAACTGATTTCAAGGTCAGGGATAGAAGGAGGACTGAAGGCCATAGGCAAACTGGAGAGCACGTGCCACCACTTTGGACACCTGCTTCTCAGCTATAATACATTATTATGGCCAAAAGAGAAAACAGATCGTGTGTTGCTATCTTTCCATCGTTCAAGGGCTGTGGGGAATTCTGGATTTTTATGTGAAATCTCGCAATTTGTAAATGTGAGGAGCTACTTAAAAAGATTATGCAAGGTACCCTATGGGAAGGGGGCGTGGCTGGAAGGAGGATATGAGAGAGCCTTTTGCACCTTGATCTCAGAGAAGGCTGCACAAGCCACCAAATTGTACACTTAAGATCTGGGCACCTGACTGGATGTAAGTTTTATTTCTAATGACTATTTTTTTAAAAAGACTATTTATTTGACACAGAGAAAGAGAGAGAATACGCACAAGTAGGGGGAGCAGCCGGGAGAGGGAGAAGCAGGCTCTCCACTGAGCAGGGAGCCCAATGTGGGACTGGATCCCAGGGCCCTAGAATCATGACCTGAGCCTAAGGAAGCCACTTAACTGACTAAGCCATTCAGGAGCCCCTAATGACAACATTTTTTAAAAAATATTTTATTTATTTATTTGACAGAGATCACAAGTAGCCAGAGAGGCAGGCAGAGAGAGAGAGAGAGGAGGAAGCAGGCTCCCTGCGGAGCAGAGAGCCCGATGCGGGGCTTGATCCCAGGACCCTGAGATCATGACCTGAGCCGAAGGCAGAGGCTTTAACCCACTGAGCCACCCAGGTGCCCACGACAACATTTTTTGATAAGCCAAGTAAAATGAGTCTTTAGGCCAGATCTGGGCTGTGAATCAGAGTTCACAACCCCTATTCTGAATATTTAAGATTGTGGAGAAATAGGGGGGCCTGGGTGGCTCAGTCAGGTAAGCCTCTGCCTTGAGCTCAGGTCATGAGCCCAGAGTCATCAGGCTCCCTGCTCTGAGGTGGGGGAATCAGCTTCTTGCTCTCCCTCTGCTCCTCACCCTCCCCCACTCCCGGCTCATGCTCTCTGTCGCTTGCTCCCTCTCTCAAATAAATAAATCTTTTTTAAGAGAAGATTGTGTAGAGATATTCATAATGGAATGCTGAAGTGAGATGAAAATTTTCATTCATTCGATAGATTTTTAAATGTGCTTCTACATGCCAGGCATACTCTTTCAGGCACAGGGGAGGCCCTGCCCTCAAGTTCACATTCTAGTGGGGGTGGAAATAGATAACAAAGCAATAAATCAACATAACAGAGAGCAACGGGAACTATAAAGAAAACAAAATACAGTAATAGGAGAGAGTACTGGAGTGGGATATTCAGATTCACGAAGGAAGCCTGCACTGGGATGCGGACATTTGAACTGAGACCTAAATAATATACAGTCAGCCACAAGATGATCGATGACCAGAGCAGCCCAGGTAGAGGAAACAGCAGGTACAAAGACCCAAGATGGAAACGAACTTGGTAAGTATGAAAACCAAAAAGGAGGCCAGCGCCTTTGGAGCACAGTACACAAGGACAGACAGTAGGAAGCTGGATTTTTCTCTAAGTTGCAATGAAAAGCTAGTAAAGGACTTTAGGCAGGAAAGCCAACAGGATCTTCTTTAGGCTGTGAAAAGATCTCCTTCAGCTACACTACCCTCTATCCTCTGAGTATATTTATTACAGGTGGGCGACAGTGGGAGGCTAGAAGATATTGGGCCACTGCAATAGTTCAGGCAAGAAGGACAGTTTTTACAGCTTGATCAGAAGCAGACACAGGAGGATAAATCAGGGATGGGTTCTGGAGATAGAACCTTCAGAACTTGAAGATGGAATGAATACGGGCAAAAGAGAAATTAAAGATGCCTCCTAGGTCGCAGAGCGGCCTTCCACATACGCTAGTGCAAATGCTGCTGTGTGGTGTATTACAGGTTAGTGTCACACACGTACAGGGGGTTACCCAGTCTGGCACGGATTCTTGCTATTTTTCTACTCTTGTGTCTTGATGAGAGTACCTGAACTCATCCCCTCCTGTCCTTATCTGGGTGCCTTCAGCCACAGGAGGAACAGGATAAAGATTGAGTCTGTACCAAGAAATGACAACGATTTTACTTTTCGCTTCCAGAGATAGTAGGCATAAACAAAATGGGATCTACGGAACAATAAACCCCTCCACTCTAACCCAGCTCTGCTTTGGCTAAGTTACTCAAACTTTCCAAGCCCTAGTTTCCTCACTGGTGAACTGCCATAATAATAACTTTCACTTCACAGTTTCCCCAGAGGATTAAGTGAGATCATGCACATAAAGAGGTATTCGGCACACAGCCTGGCATATGGGACACATGGAATGAGTATCGGTTGGTTGTCTCTGTCATCATCATCATCACCATCATTTGGATACAGAGATCTGTTTGGTATAAATGACAGAATTCCAAAACCTGCAACAAAAGCACTGTTGCTCTTAATAAAAGCTGAGCACCTTAGAAACTGTGGAGACAGATATACTCATTAAAAACACGTTAGGCCATGGGATTAATTCTTTGTAATCGTTAGGTTGAGGGGAGCGATGGGATCAGAAGAAAATACAAATAGGCACTTTTCCAAGCCCTTCTTGTTCCTGTTTTTTTTAAAAATAAGACACAACACTGCCTTAAGTGACTTTTCTCCTCATACAGAAAGATCAACCGCCAAAATGTCTACTATACATCCATCCTTTAAAGTTGTAATTTCAGTCAGTTATTCTTCCTCTCTGAATTCAGCTCTCCTACATCTACAGGTTTAGGCAATGAATCGTTCCCTGCCCTGTTAATTAGAATAACAAAAAACAAACAAACAAAACAACCAACTCTGAAATATTCAGGTCTAGTCAAATGTTCATAATGAAAACCAAAACTCCACTCTACAAAACAAAGAAGTCACCAACAGTTTATGATTTCATACAATCTCACAGTTTCTATGTATTCTCTTCTGTTCAATGATGCACCAAATAACACACTAGGAGTAAGCCTGTGATAAGTTACCTAACCAGACTATAACATACAAGCCAAAATCGAGAGACTAATTTAAGCAAGTTACTCTATTCTAGTTCAAGCACAGTCAAATTTCATTGTTGAAGGTTACGAACTATTTTATAAAGATATTATAATCAATACCAATTTCAAAAGCAAAGAAACATCTCTGCTTTGCATAAGCCTAATACTGTCACAGGTGCATTTCAACCTGAAAGCTACAAAAGCAGCCAAGGACTCAGTTAAAGCTGAGTGCTGGAGCACACAGGGAAGTTCCATACTGTAGATTAACCAAGTCAGAGCGAAGCATTCGACAGTGGACCATGTGCACTGACGACAAGTCATACAAGAATGACCCTGGTTATAACTAGCATTTTTATTATAGGTTTCATTAAAGAAGAAGAAAGGGAAGAAGCTGACAGTAAATCACATTGTGGTTCAAGTAAACCCCATTTCTTTCTCTACATCATTGGTTAGGGAAGCTGCCCAGATTCTAAGACAGGTCACCTTCATGAGTGAATTTTATGAGCAAAACCAGAAGATTAAACAATTTGGCCACCCCGTAAAAGTCATTTTATTCACCTAAGATTGTTGAGGAATAACCTGAAATAATTTAAAGTAAGAAAAAAAAATCTATAAAGTAATCCATAAGAATTCATCCTCCTAATCATTAAGTCAGACAGAAATGCATTTATTCCTCCCTAGAGGATAACATGTACAGAGGCACCTAATAAACTTCCTTGATCCCAAGAATTTCTCAATGTACATTCCAGTCAGTCAGGCTACATAACAGAAAATCTTACTAATTGCAGTAACCCTGCAATAACTCCAGTAAAAATGTTATCTTACTATTTCTGAAGAACTACTTCGGTTTCCCTAACATGTTGCCATATTTCAGTTGTAAATAAGCAAGGGCACTGTGGTCTTTCCTGGGTAAAATGATTACGCAGACCTTAAGAACTATCTAACAGCATTTTCTAGGTTAGAATTCTGACAGAAAATTGGGAAGTAGTGAGACATTTGAACTTAATATAATTGTACCCTTTCTGAAATGAAGAGTTTAATAAATTTCATAAATCTACCATTCTTCATGTCAAAGCACTTTCTTTCATATATATTTTCCTATATTATAGACAGAAAACTCGGGCTCAGGGACACTAACAGGACTGCCTGAGGCCACCATTTCTAATTGGTTGTGAAGCCTGGACATCGATCTGTCTTCAAAAATGCTTTTATCACTCCATCACCACATAATATATCTACACTGCATGCAAACCTCTATTTAAAAGAATACAAAAGATTTCTATCAGACTTCTTTAAAAGAATGAGTTCCATAGTTCATCTGAAATTATTCCACTCAGAGCATACAATCCTTAAAAGGAATTGCCTACTACTTAAATTGAGGCATACTTATAAACTTCTCTGCTATGCCATAAACAACAGCTTTTTTCTCACTTAGAAACACTATGCTAGGGGCGCCTGGGTGGCTCAGTGGTTTAAGCCTCTGCCTTCGGCTCAGGTCATGATCTCAGGGTCGTGGGATCGAGCCCCGCATCGGGCTCTCTGCTGAGTGGGGAGCCTGTTTCTCCCTCTCTCTCTGCCTGCCTCTCTGCCTACTTGTGACCTCTCTCTCTGTCAAATAAAATAAATAAAATATTAAAAAAAAAAACAAAAAAAAAACACTATGCTTTGAAAAAGTTTAAAAACAATTCTCAGAAAGGAGATCAGTTCTATAGAAAGTTTAACGAGCGTGAAATAATTCATCTTCCCATTTTAAAACAACATCAAAACTCAAAAGTTTATAGATGTTCAGTAAAAACATTTGTGGTTCAGGTTAATCACACCTTTTTTTCCCCCATCAGCAAAGTTCCTTGGCTGATTATTCCTCTTCCTTTTAT